>NC_140584.1:39285325-40563690 GCF_964204655.1 Triturus cristatus | reverse complement strand
GGGACCTGTCAGTATACAGGATGATGCCACAGACAGTGATTCTGGGCAAATGCCCCAGCTCCTGGTTGCAACGGTGCTTGGCTCCCCTGAAGGAGATAAATTCTACTCACTCAACGATGATTCAGATCCTGATTCATTAGTTTTGAGTGATTCAATTATCTCTAGCGGTAGGGACTCTGGAGAATCTTTAACAGTGCAAAAAGCCCATTATCGTAAATCAACCTCGCTAAAGCGAAGAACAAGAACTAAAATAAGCCCTGTAAAAAATGCTCTGACCACAGTGAGAAATCTGGAATGGGACTACTCTGCCACAAGTATGGTGTATGAAAATACGGGGGCTGCAATAGAAGATGGCTCAGCTGTACCCCCCGGGTCCTGTTGCCCCCCCCTCTCTGGATTTAATATACTCTACCCTAAAACAAATACAGGGTGAGGCCAGAATCGAACGTAGGCGGGTGCTACAAGCAACAAAGAAACTACAGGCCTCAATTCGCAAAGCAAATAAATTATGTACTGAAATGGCCGAAAGGGTTACACAAGTGGAGGACAGGACAGTGGCTTTGGAGGAAGCGGTCGATAAACTACAGGAGTCTAAGGGGCAGCAGGAAAAACAGGCAATGGATATGTTTTGGAAGCTCGAGGATTTCGAGAACCGACAAAGGAGAAATAACGTTCGATTACTGGGAATTGCGGAAAACGCAGAAGGGGGGAACATAATGTCCTTTCTTGTATCCCTGCTAAAAGGCGCACTTCCGGAACTCGCACAATGGAACTGGGGGACTGAGGTCCAGCGGCCCCACCGCTTCCCAATCATGCGGAAACGAAATTACCCAGCTGGGCAAGAAGAGCGCCCCAGAGCAATCTTGATCTACATTGGGAATTTCCTGCTCCAACAAGCCATAATAGATATGGTTAGACCAGACGCCAAGAGGACTTTCGATGGGCACACCTTCTTTGCACGCCCAGATTTTTGCCACGCCACTGTGGAGCGTAGGTGGAGACTCCGCCAAATGATAACCGTATTCCAAGAGCAGGGTTGTGAGGCATACTTGCTCCTTCAAGCCCGCCTTAAGGTTATTGCTAATGGGCGGGTTCATATTTTTTTTCAGAGGTTAAAGCCCAAGAATTCCTGATAGAGCTGAAGGTGGCAAAAGGAATGGGAGGAGTGTTGACACATGATGTTTCTTGACTCTGCCTAACTGCTAAAAATGCTAAAACAAGCCAATCGGTATGAGCGATACCCAAAGGGCAGAATAGTTGCTTATTTGTAATAAGTTATACCTTTATCTCTATTATGTTTGTAAGCGATGGGTCTCAATAGGATTCGTTTTGTTTGTTTCGCTACACATAAGGGTGCAGAGGGGGGGGCAGCTTAGGCTGCGAGATCGGCCGCCACATATAGGTCTTGACAGACCTATTTGCCTGTTTGGGTAGTGGGGGGGGGGAGGGGGTGGTGGGTGGTCTGGCTCGGGGGGGTTGCGGCACGGGGAGGGTAAGACACAGCACAGCATAGTACGATGTATGAGGAAACAAGCTTTTGAAGGCCTTAGGCATTTTGAACAGGTTATTTATAAAAGAGAAGAGGAGATTAAGGTGGTATAAAAGGAAAAGAAAAACAATAAGCTTATGATGGAGGAAAGAGGTCTCAAATTATTTTATGAATCCATTAAAACTTAGAATTATAACTATTAATATCTGTGGGCTCAATGGCTAAGCTAAGCGACAAAGGGCGGCTATTCTATTGAAAACCATGAGAGCCAACATCTTATGTGTACAGGAGACCCATATAGAAGGCCTGAGGGGCGGAGTCCTTGAACAAATTGGGTTTAGGTTATTGGTGGCTACTAAACAGGGTACCAGGACAAGAGGAGTTGATATCCTTACTCGACGGAATGACATAACTGTTAAAAGGAAATTATAAGATAGATGGGGCCGGTGGGCGATATTATAATGTGTGTTTGCCGGGGAGGCTTTTACTATATGCTCGCTGTATGGTTCGACTGCTGACGAACCAGAGGTATTTGAGTATTTCGACACGGAGTTAGCAAATTGGCCCACCCCCTTAATAGTATGTGGCGATTTTAATATTAATGGGTTGGGGGCGTTGGGGGTAGTAAGGGAGATATTTACTCAGGGTGAAAAAAAAGGGTCTTTAAGGCACTCACTAGTATGGCCAGCAACCACAGACTTATTGACTTATGGAATCATACTGCTGGAGCAGAGTTTTCTTTTAGAAAATTCAGGGGCTTTTGAAGCTCTGGCATGTCTATGCGTTTTATTAATTTATTAATAATTAACAATTAATTATTTGTCTTGTGCGAGTGTGTTTTACTAATCAATCCGTTCGTTCTAACATAAGAGAAAGTTACATGAGGGTTAGCTTATTTGTGCTGTTTCTGTTTTAATAATAACGTGCAAGTTTTCATGTTTAAACGTTGCTGTGTGCTGTTTATTTTTGAGCACAAAACGCTGTCTGAATTAATGCTTTTTATGTCGCAAAGCTAGATAAATACATACACATAAGGGTATTAGTGGGGTTAACACTGTTTAATCACTATGCTGTAGTAACGTTTATTTTGTCTCTTTAATTAAGATGGTCTATTGTGGCCTATGAAGGCCTTAACCGAGCTGACTGTATTTCGAAGCCTGGCTGTGGCATATTCTGTGATGTGGCAAGGGAGACCCCTGCTGGAAAAAGGTCGAAGACAACTGACCATGGTCCTTGTTGTAAAACTTTCCATGAGGACATCAGCAGTTTGGAGGATCTCCAAAAGAAATGGAACGTCCTTGGCAAACAAAGGAGCTTCAGAAACAGACAATGAACTGTGGCTCGGCTGCCGAGGGAAGTTGAACAAATTGGATACTTTAATAGTCTCTTGGTTCCTGTTCCGTAGTTCACGTCTTGTGACTTTTCCTGAGCGAAGATTTTCAGATGTAGCAATGTTACATCCCTTCCTTCTCGCTCTGCTCAGTGATACAGTTTATTTTGCAAGTTTTATGTATGTTTCCATTGTAATTTTTACTATAAGAATTGTTAGCTTAGGGAGGGTTTTTGCCACTTGCCATTTTACCTTTGCCGCGTGAACTTGCGTTGCTGAGGATCGATGCTGAGGGACTCCGTCTTGAGAGACTTTATCGAGAGACTTGTCCTGACCCGTTCTGACACTTAGTTAGAATAGGTAACTATGAGAACTGATTTATTCTGATTGATTTTACTTTGACTAATTTAGATAAAGCAATATAACTTTTAAACATGGTGTTGAATATTCTTCTTTCTTGTCAATTATTGTGTACATTTGATCATTATTGTATAGATTGTATAGAGTAGGACAATCACTATAATTAGGTCCTATCGTCCTCGATATAGATGCAGGGTGTTTAGGTGTTTTCTTCCCACAGGTTTATTGCCAGTAGAGTATTTGAGCGTGTGTTAGTGAAATGGGCCCTAGCGTATGATGAATGTATGTGCGTGCAACTGTGCAATTACTTTATCCGTGGTAGTGGGCATATTTTAGATACCCTGATCTCTATCAATTTCTCTGGTAGCACGGGAGAAGTGACCTGAGACAAACCAGACATGACACATGTAGTGAAATACTGGATGCTAGTGAACCTAGTTGTTCAGGGATGCCAATTTTAGAACCGCAGAAAAGAGTGGTTCCAGTGAGAAAAACTGGTGAAATAACAGTTGATGATTTAAATGATTGGATGAAAGTTCTTCAGAAAAAAGATAAAGATTCACGAGTTATTGATGTGGCTAAGTTGCGTATAGAATTAGAAGAGCTTGTGACAGGAACAGTTCCAACAGAAATCCTGAAGAGTCATCATGATGGTGAGCTGATGTTTATGTGCAGGAGTATCACCTGGAGAGCAAAAAATACACATGATAGACTAAGAGCGATAGCAAATGAGCAGGGAATTGATATTGATAAAGTGAAGGCTTTACAGAAAACCTACAGGATGGATTTCACAGAGAAAGACATAGAAAATTTGAATGCTTCTGGCAGAACAGGACAGATCAAGGAAATGATAGCATTATTGCGAAGATGGGGCGATGTGGAAAAGTGGAAGGATAGGTGGTATAAGAAAAGAGATGAATCTGAAGATAGAACAACTTATTCAGCATTTCCAGTGAGAGAAAAAGAGAAACCAGTGGAGCATTATCCCATGAGAGAAATACCTGGAGGAGGATATGTACATGTTCCATGGACCAGACAGGATATTTTATCATTTACGAATGATTTCCCTCGATTGAGAGAAAAGCCCGTCGAGTGGTACAGGCAGGTAGACAGGTTTGTGAAATTGTCAAAAGTGCTGTGGGTCGACCTGAATAGTCTGTTTGATATAATTGTTCCAGCAGACTTGTGGACTGAGTGTAAAATAGTTGTGAGTTGGCCTACTGAGGAGTATCCAAGAGATCCAAGAACAGGGGCACCAGATCCAGAAGTAATGAGGAAGTATGATCAGGTGATGGTATACCTGAAGAGTAAAGTTCCTCCAAAGGAGACAGACTGGGTTAAGATAGATCGAACACAACAGGAAGCAAAAGAATCAGTTCATGCTTTTTACGAAAGGCTGATACTGGCTTTTAAACAATTCAGTGGAGATGAACACCTGGGTGACAAAGATTTGAGTCATTTTGTATACAGATTTGTATATGGTCTAAGACCTGAAATTGGTGAGAGAATTCGTGAACACACAGTGGATTGGCAGAGTAAAAAGGTAGATGAGATCCTGAGATATGCAAAATACTTCAGTGATGAAATTGAAGCAAAACAAAGAAAGCTGAAAGAGAAAGCAATGTGGGCACAAGTGAAAGTTGCAGAAAGACAGGAAGCACAGTTGGTGGAACAGGCAAATAATCCAGGAAATAATGCGGGGAATAGACCTAGATTTGCAGGAAGAGGAAAGGGAAGTCTTGAGGAAGCGAAGAAGAAGTTCCCGTGTCACAACTGTGGCCAACTGGGACATTGGAGATCTGAATGTCCTAATCCACCATTAGTGAATAATGAGGGTAAATCCTTAAATCAACAGGTGCAAAACGAAGGGAATAACCAACAGCAACAACAGAAAGTTGTGAGACAGCAGAGTCAAGAGCCAAAACCGCCCTTGCCGCAGAATAGAGGGGTACAAAAGTATAATCAGGACTCGGGATTCTACAATGATGAACAGGTAAACAAACCAAGACGTTCTAACCAGGTACAACAGTACTTGTTAAAGAGTGAAGGGAGTGAGTCTGAGGGTGATTATTGACGGTGCCGAAGAGAGGAGGAAGAGTGCATACTTGGTGCAACTCTAGAAATAGACCAGGCAGGACCATTTGTGGATGGGAAAATAAATGAGGAGAGTGTTACTTTTTTGGTAGACACAGGTGCGACAAGATCAACTGTCAGGTCAACAGATGTTAGAAATCTTCCTCTCTCGGATGAAGCAATCCAAGTAGTTGGTGTAGCCAATACGCAAATCAGAACACGTCTTACTGAACCAGTAAGAGTACAGATAGGGAAATTTTCAGACATGCACAGATTTATTGTCTGTGACACGAGTCCAGTGAACCTGTTAGGTAGGGACCTGTTGTGCAAGATGAACTGCACAATTTTCTGTACACCAGATGGAATAGCTTTTGAAACACCAGATGATGATGTATTCTACCGAATGACTCTAGAAAATAGAGAGAGTGAGTTAATTGGTGCATTTGCAGTGTTTAATCCGGAGGATTTGCCTCAAGAGCTGAGAGACACAGTGAAAAGAGTAGTTTGGGATTTTACTGGAGAGGATGTGGGATTGATGAATAATGTAGATCCAGTGAAAATTGCAGTGAAAGAGGGAATTACATATCCTAACATTCCTCAGTACAAAATGACACCAGAAATAATTGAAGGGATAACTCCTATAATTGAGAAAATGATTCAGCAAGGAGTTCTGAGAGAACTACTGAGTAGTCCGTGTAATTCACCGATAATGGGGCTGAAGAAGCCTAATGGCAAATTTAGGATCGTGCAAGATCTGAGAAAAGTTAATCAAATTGTGGTGGCATGTTGTCCCATTGTGCCAAATCCATCAGTGATTCTGTATCAAATTCCACATGATGCTGAGTGGTATACAGTGATTGATTTGTGTCATGCGTTCTTTTCAATTCCATTGCATCATGACAGCCAGCCAATTTTTGCATTTAGGTTTGGCCAGCGTATTTTAGCATGGTGTCGTATCCCACAGGGGTATACGGAGAGTCCTTCAATATTCAATCAGTTATTGAAGAAATCGTTGGAAAGTTTAATCATGCCTGAGAACTCAGTACTAGTTCAATATATTGATGACCTATTGGTGGCATCAAAGACACGTGAAGCTTGTGAAGTAGATACCATAGCTTTACTGAATCATCTGGGAGATGGAGGGTTAAAGGTATCTCCAGCCAAATTGCAGTTTTGCAAGAAAGAGGTACATTATCTTGGACACAATATTGAAAAAGGTCTGAGAAAAGTGACTACTGACAGGATCAGAATAATCAGAGAAATGAAAGCTCCAAAAACCCAGAGAGAAGTGAGAATGTTCCTGGGTATGGTGGGATATTGTCGTCAGTGGATAATTAATTTTTCGCTGATAGCAAAGCCACTGATTAAATTGACAAAAAGTGAGATGTCAGACCCATTGGAACTGGATGCAGAACAATTGGCAGCATTCGAAGAGCTCAAAAGTAAAATGTGTGAGGCTCCAGCTTTGGGTATGCCTGACTACGAAAAGGAATTCGAACTGTACTGCAGTGAGAGAAATGGATGTGCACTTTCAGTGTTAATCCAGAAACATGGACAGTTGAGAAGGCCTATTGCGTACTTCTCATCGACACTTGACCCTGTAGCTGTGGGTTTACCAGGTTGTCTGAAATCTGTGGCTGCAACATGCAGAAGTCTGGAACAGAGTGAGGGAATCATAATGGGGTATCCTGTAAGGGTATTCGTACCTCACAATGTGGCAATTCTTTTGACGAGAAGCAGAACTCAGTACATGTCACATAGTCGGCTGACTAAGTACGAAAAGGTGATTCTGGGAGCATCAAATGTGACTCTTGAGAGATGTGTGAATGTGAATCCAGCGACACTTTTGCCGGATATTGAAAATGTGGGTATTAAAATGGAAGATGATCATGATTGTTTGGATGTGCTTGAGTACTGTACAAAACCGAGACCAGACATAAGGGATCTTCCCTTACCTGAGAATGACCATGTGTTGTTTGTGGATGGATCATGCCTGAGAAATGATAATGGTGTGCTATGTGCAGCATATGCGGTGTGCAAAGTTTCAGAGGTCATGGAAGCATCACCATTGAAAGGAGTGAAATCTGCGCAAGTTGCTGAATTGGTGGCACTGACAAAAGCTTGTGAGATTGGGAAAGATTTGAGAACGACTGTGATGACTGATAGTCAGTATGGATTTGGAGTGGTGCATGATTTTGGCCAACTTTGGCTACAAAGAGGGTTTTTGACGTCAGGTGGAACTCCAATAAAGAATGCTGAATTGATTGGAAAATTGCTTGAGGCGATACAGCTGCCTAAAGAGCTAGCAGTTGTAAAATGTGCTGCCCATGGTCAGGGGGAGGATTTTATAACGGTGGGAAACCGTTACGCCAATGATGTTGCGCAATATTGCGCCAAGGCAAATCAATCCATTAATCGGGAAAGAGAGGGGGAAATGTCTTTTCTCTCTGTGTTGTTTACTAATGTCTTAGAGACATGGGATGAAGTGAAGCAGTTACAAGATGAGGCAGGAGAAGAAGAGAAACAAGATTGGATTAAGGCAGGATGTGCTCCAAGAGAAACAGACCATGTTTGGGTCTACAGAGATGGCAGACCAGTGATGCCAAACTCAATCTTGTCGTCAATGGCAAGGATGTATCATGGCCAGGGACATTTGGGGAGAGACGCAATGGTCCGGTCGTTCAAACAGACCTGGTACAATGCAAAGTTCAGGACAATTGCAGAGAGCATCTGTCAAAGGTGTTTAATTTGTCAGCAATTTAACACTGGGAAAAAGACAGTGGTGAGTCTAGGGACTATTGGCAGAGAAGGAGGTCCTTTTACAAGAATGCAAATTGATTTCATTGAAATGCCCCAAGTGAACAGACTGAGGTATGTTCTAGTGGTAGTCTGTTTGTTTTCAAGGTGGGTGGAAGCTTACCCGACTAGAAGAAATGATGGATTAACAGTGGCAAAATTACTGTTGAGGGAGTTGATTCCTAGGTACGGGTTTCCAGTTACAGTTGAGTCTGATAGAGGTAGACACTTTCAAAATGAGCTCATAAGTTTAATTTGTGAAGCATTGAAAATACAGCAGAAGCTACATTGTGCATACCGACCAGAGGCTTCTGGTGTGGTTGAGCAGATCAATGGCACAATAAAAAATAGGATTGGAAAGATGTGCTTAGCCACTGGCATGAAATGGCCAGATGTTTTGCCTCTAGTTCTGATGACAATGAGATCTACTCCAGATAGAACTACAGGTTTGAGCCCGCACGAGATAATCATGGGACGTGCTATGCGCCATGCATTCGTGCCTGTCAATAAGTTGGTGACAATAACTGATGACATGATTTTGGATTACTGTAAAGGCCTGGCTGACGCAGTTCATTCTGTGTTTCACCAGGTTGGAGAAGAAGCTACCACACTTGAGAAGAAGCAAGCCCATGATCTGAGTCCAGGAGACTGGGTAAGGATTAAGGTGCACAGAAGAAGAAATTGCTTGATTCCAAGGTGGGAAAGGCCGAGACAAGTTATTCTGACTACGACGACTGCAGTAAAGTGTGCTGGAGTGAAGCACTGGGTACATGCAAGTCATACTTTGAGAGTTCCAAACCCAAAAGAAGGGACTGGTAAAGAGTATTTTGAAGAGTCAGATTCCAGTGATGGTGAAGATACTGAAGATACGGAATCAGTGAGAAAAGAAGCAGAGAGAGCTTCAAGAGAATCACTGTGAGTATCAGAGAGAAGATCGAATTCTGTAAAAGAGCCTGAAGTTTCAAGTAGCAGTGGAGGAAAAAGAAAAGAAAAGAAAAATCACACAGAGACTACTCCTGAATCAGAAGAGGAGGAATTCGAAGAACCACTTGAGATTATACTTGAAGAAGCAGGGTCAGGAAAAGATAGAAAGGGACAGATTGCGGAAGACCCCCGAGGAGGCGTAGGGAACATTCATGAGGAGCTAGGTGAAGGGACAAGTAGACAGCAAGAAGATTGCGTGTCGGAGACCCGAGGAGGGACAGAAGTAGGGAAGTCTCAAATAGTGGTGAAAGAATCTGTGGAAGAAAAGAAAACTGCTAAGAAACGAAAGCAGAAAGCACTTGAAACAGAATCGGATGATGAAAATGAACAAACAGAGGGTCGAGTTCTGAGAAAGAGAACTTGGATTGGAGAAAGGAATGATAAAGAATTAAGGCCGAAAAAGGTTGTGAAAGGAGATCGTTGGCCTAACAACCGAGTTAAGAGGCTGAGATATAGAATAATAAGAGCAAATTCATCAAAAGCTGAACAAGTGAATGAAATTTCAAGTCAAAGTTCGAAGGCTGAAGGGAAAGAATCGAAAGAGTCGAGAGGACCAGAAGAAGTCAAAAGAGTGAGAAAACCTAACCAAAAGTATAGGTCGCCGGAATGGATGTATGTGACACTGCCTGAAGGTGAAGAGGTGGAAAGTCAAGGAAATCCAAAGGAGACCGTACAAGAAGTGGTTGAGGAAGATACTGGTGAAATCCTGAAAGTACTCTTGACTGACATTGGAGAAGAGTCAGATACTGAGGATTTGGATTTGAGTGTTGGAAATCTAATACAATTTGATGTTGAAGAAAGTGAAGTAAAGGATGACAAGTATCCAAACTGAGTGAAAGAAGGATTCACTTGGATCAAGTGAACGGAGAGATCATTTGGATAAACTGAAAGCTGAAGAATTGCTGAAGAATTGAAGAAGTTTAGATAGTAGTGGAGTAGTAGAGGCTAAACTAAAATGGCTAACATAGAGGATAATCAAAATAGATGTGCCTTCTTTAAAAGGTGGTGTAGGATGTGCTGCTGTTGTACTGGATTATTAATGCTTCTATGGGGTATTTTAGTTTTATTAGTGACTTTTAAGGTTGAATTTGGGATGAATACAGAAAATGTGACAAACATACAGAAGAATTCACAAAAAGTAGTTCCAATTAGAAGTGGTAGTTACATACACAAAGATAGGTCAATTAATAATTTTTCTAGTAATGTTTTTTCGAAACTGTTATATGAATATGTGAAGACAATGGAAGTCAGGGATTGCTATGTCTGTATGCAGTTACCTGCATCTGTTTCAGAGGGTGTTACTTATCACCATTTACCAGCTACATATGGTATTTCTTGTAGTATTTTAAGTAGTGTTTTTTATTTGTTAGGGAAAATAGATTATAAGATGTCTAACAGAGATAGTATTTTTGGGCACTTGCCAATGAACAAAGAGCTGAATCCAGCTAAAGAAGCTAACACTTTTGGTGAGATTTTTATTGAAGAAAAAGGATTAACATTAGATTACATTTTCAAGAATAATTTAACTTGCAGTCTGAAAGAAGAGGAGAAAGCTTTCCTGGATATGGTAGAGGAAAGGAGAGTGAACATGCATGAGAAAGCGGGAAAATATGAAGTGAGTGAGACAATTTGGGACATTGAGATGGGAAAAGAGTTGAAAAATGGGGCTAGTCCAACTTTAGCTCTAGATGCACCACAGAAGGGTAAACTATGCATTACCAGAAGGAAATCCCAATATGATACATATTTTGTGGGGACTAGTGAGTGCCATGATACATACTTCGTTGCGACAGGTTGGGGTTTCAGAGGTGGAGAGGATACAATTTTTCCAGGAGTGTACTATGTTTGTGGGAACAAGGCTTATTACAAGTTGCCTGACCATTGGTATGGCACATGTTATGTGGGCCTGGTTTTTCCTAAGATTTTTCATACAGATAAAATAAGAGATGTAGAAGATATTAACTTATTAACACGTTTTAAGAGAGAAACTTGGTCTGAAATTGTGGGTGATATTTTTGGGGTTTTGATTCCAGCAGTGGGAATTTCTTTGAATGCTTATGGAATTCGGAAACTGTCCACAGTGGTTGATCGCTTATCGACAAATACCGCAGGAGGGTTTCTTTTGGTGAATATGGAATTGAGTGCCGTACGTGCCATGTCTATGCAAAATCGACTTGCCCTTGATATTCTATTGGCCAAGGAGGGTGGAGTCTGTGGAATTTTGAAAGTTCAACATTGTTGCACTTACATTCCTGGCGAAAGTAAAGACCTGAAGGTCTATATCAGAAATATTACTGATTTGCATGAAGATTTAGTACCACTTGAAGCTGGGAGTTTGTGGACTAAAATAGCTAATAAGATGATAGCTGTTAAGGATTTTATTGCAAAAATAGGTAGTACTATTATAGGTAGAATATTGTTTCCCTTGTCTTGTATAATTGTGGCTTTATTAATAATAAGATTGGTGTGTGTGTGTTGTAAAAACAGGGGAGGGAGAAAGAAATTGAATAAGGAAAAGAAAAAGAAGAGGTCGTAAAGAGAACCGCAAGAAATTGAACTAGAAGAATTGAGGGAGAGTGTTTATTTAGAGACAAAGAGGGATGATGAAAGAGTGACTGGTGTTTAATGTTGTGTAAGGGGAAAAGACATTTCTGATTTCTCCTAAAATGGGATTAAATTTTCACGAATTTTTTTTTTTGGGGGGTTTATTTGGTGATAAAATCACCAAAGGGGGGATTGCTGGAGCAGAGTTTTCTTTTAGAAAATTCAGGGGCTTTTGAAGCTCTGGCATGTCTATGCGTTTTATTAATTTATTAATAATTAACAATTAATTATTTGTCTTGTGCGAGTGTGTTTTACTAATCAATCCGTTCGTTCTAACATAAGAGAAAGTTACATGAGGGTTAGCTTATTTGTGCTGTTTCTGTTTTAATAATAACATGCAAGTTTTCATGTTTAAACGTTGCTGTGTGCTGTTTATTTTTGAGCACAAAACGCTGTCTGAATTAATGCTTTTTATGTCGCAAAGCTAGATAAATACATACACATAAGGGTATTAGTGGGGTTAACACTGTTTAATCACTATGCTGTACTAACGTTTATTTTGTCTCTTTAATTAAGATGGTCTATTGTGGCCTATGAAGGCCTTAACCGAGCTGACTGTATTTCGAAGCCTGGCTGTGGCATATTCTGTGATGTGGCAAGGGAGACCCCTGCTGGAAAAAGGTCGAAGACAACTGACCATGGTCCTTGTTGTAAAACTTTCCATGAGGACATCAGCAGTTTGGAGGATCTCCAAAAGAAATGGAACGTCCTTGGCAAACAAAGGAGCTTCAGAAACAGACAATGAACTGTGGCTCGGCTGCCGAGGGAAGTTGAACAAATTGGATACTTTAATAGTTTCTTGGTTCCTGTTCCGTAGTTCACGTCTTGTGACTTTTCCTGAGCGAAGATTTTCAGATGTAGCAATGTTACATCCCTTCCTTCTCGCTCTGCTCAGTGATACAGTTTATTTTGCAAGTTTTATGTATGTTTCCATTGTAATTTTTACTATAAGAATTGTTAGCTTAGGGAGGGTTTTTGCCACTTGCCATTTTACCTTTGCCGCGTGAACTTGCGTTGCTGAGGATCGATGCTGAGGGACTCCGTCTTGAGAGACTTTATCGAGAGACTTATCCTGACCCGTTCTGACACTTAGTTAGAATAGGTAACTATGAGAACTGATTTATTCTGATTGATTTTACTTTGACTAATTTAGATAAAGCAATATAACTTTTAAACATGGTGTTGAATATTCTTCTTTCTTGTCAATTATTGTGTACATTTGATCATTATTGTATAGATTGTATAGAGTAGGACAATCACTATAATTCGGTCCTATCGTCCTCGATATAGATGCAGGGTGTTTAGGTGTTTTCTTCCCACAGGTTTATTGCCAGTAGAGTATTTGAGCGTGTGTTAGTGAAATGGGCCCTAGCGTATGATGAATGTATGTGCGTGCAACTGTGCAATTACTTTATCTGTGGTAGTGGGCATATTTTAGATACCCTGATCGCTATCAATACAAAACAGAACGATCTCGGTAGCACTTTTTTCTCTGCTTCACATAAGGCAGTTTTCAGACTCGATTATTTTTTATTTCCCATTCACTAGCATATCGGGCAAGGATAGAAAAGTACCCTAGGATACTATCTGACCATACCCCTTTGGCTCTTACCTTGGCTTTTACTAATGGTTTGTGTAGCGAGCGGACATGGACTTTTGAAAGAGGGCTCCTAACAGATCCCAAATATGTCTTGCATATGAAGGGATGGATTATGTCATACTGGAACACATATAGATATAGTGCGAGCTCTGGAATGGTGTGGGATGCTTTTAAGGCGGGTATTAGAGGGGAGACAGTTAGCTTCAGCCTCTCTCGACAAAAAAAGGAAGCATGCCGGGTGGAAGCATTGTATAAATCGTTGGCTAGCATTGAGGAGGAATTGACAATCGCAGTAAACGCTGATTTATTACTCGATGATATTTTACTTCGGCTGGCTTGGGCCAAGGCAGAAATAGGAGATTGTGCTTCCGCGAAGGCAGGCGAACTTTTTTTAACCAAGAGAGAACACTGCTATGAATTTAGTGAAAGAGTTGGTCATACGTTGGCAGCCAGACTTAGACAAAGGAGTGTCAAGAGCGAAATAAATTAGATCATAGACGAGAGCGAGAATTTAGTCAAGGACCCACTCAAGATTCAGGAAGTATTTCAGCGGTTTTATCAGCGATTATATGGGGCTGGCCCTCCGGTCCAGAAGGAATAGGACATTAGGATATCTCAATAGCATACCACTATCTTGTATCAACGATGAGGCTAGATTGAGACTTGAAGCTATCTTGACATATGATGAGATTTATTGTGCCTTGAAGAATCTCCCCTCACGTAAAGCCGCTGGACACGATCAGATTCCTCTGGAGTTTTACAAAACATTTTGGGATGAAATCGGACCTGTTCTGGTGGATACGATCTGCCTTGCGCAACTCTGGAGCTCGGTTCCCAACTCTTGGACAGGAGCCAATATCATTATATTTCTAAAAAAGGGTAAACCACCCCAGGAGCCCGGATCATATCGACCTATCACCTTAATAAACTGAGATGTAAAGATTATGTCTAAAGCCTTGGCGACTAGATTAAACTCCATAATAACGAAAGCAATCCACCCATATCAACAAGGGTTTATTCCTGGAAGAGGGACTACCCAGCATATCCGACGAGTAATAACCCTATTTGATGCAGCAGAAGTCTCAGGGGACCCTATGGCTATGCTTCTTCTGGATGCAGAGAAGGCTTTCGATAGGGTCTACTGGGACTATCTCTGGCAGGCAATGAAATGGTTTGGAATTGGGCAGGGGTTTACAAAAGCTATCCGTACCATGTATAGCGCACCAACAGCTCGTCTTAGAGTTAACGGGAAGTACACTCTCCCTTTCGCGATTATGCGGGGTACTAGGCAGGGCTGCCCTTGCTCACCCCTATTATTCGCCATATATATTGATCTCCTAATCCGGCAGCTGGAGGCATGTCGCGAGATCGAGTCTGTTATTTATGATGGGGCTGCTACAAAAGTCTTAGCATATGCTGACGACGTCGCCTTAGTTACTCCTAATCCTGTAGCAGCGATTGTGGCAGTTGAGGAAATAGCCTTAGCCTTTGGCTCGATCTCCGGATATGCCCTAAATAAACAGAAGACAGAGATTGTCGTGAACAGGGAGATAAGACGCTCTGATTCACGGATGACAGATTCAGCGACATATCTTGGGATTACTATTACTCCAGATCTGAACAATTTAGTGGCTATTAATATCGATCTCATTATCCAGAAGGCCAACATAGACTTTGATAAACTTCATAACTTAGATTTGTTATTGGTTGACCGCTGCAATGTGATAAAAATGGTATTCTTACCAAAGATATTGTACTTCTTTAGGACAATACCTGTGGAATTTGGGAAGAAGTGGTTTACCGCACTGGATAATTTGGTTAATAGATTCGTCTGGGCTCATGGTAAAACGAGGAGGGCCCTACGCTTCATGACTCTACCCCAATCGTGGGGAGGCTGGGCGGTCCCGGACTTCAAGCTCTATTATTGGGCTGCTGCTTTTCAATACATGGTTGGATTACTCAGTGGCAGATCTGAAAACTCGAGTATGGAAGATAAGATCCCAGATGTATATAGGTTACTGGTGGGGGAAGATGCTAAAACCTGTTTTATGAAATTCAGTGAGCCTAGCTATTTCAAGCGAACTAAATTTAGAACTCTGCAGGCTGCCTTTAAAATCTGGACCACTTTTTGAAAAAAAGGCTGGTTTAGGGAGGCTGAATTACTATACAAAATGTATGGCAATCCAACGCTGCCAGAAATGTTTTCAGACCAAACTATGGCGCGCTGGGCAGGATGTGGCCTTACGAAAGTCGGGGATCTATTAGGTACTGACGGAATCTATCAGTTTATGGATATTCAAGATAAATTTGGTATCGGGACCGGGAACTTTTTTAAATATCTTCAGCTAAGAAGCTGCCTGAGTAAAAAGCTGGGTGGACCCAATGGGTTTGGTAAGGTGAAAACCATAGAAGTTATAAGAAGTGGGGATGGCTGTACTATTAAAGGAATCTATAGCGCACTTATGGCACTTAAATTAGACGACCTAGAAAAACATGCCGAAAAATGGTTAGGCAGGTTGGGCACTAATCCGGATAATTTCTTCCAGTCATTAGAGCTGGGGCAGACAGTACTACGTTCTGCTGGGCTTCAGGCCCAACATTATAAAACAGTGTTTTCCCTGTACTACACTCCGGCAAAATATTTACAATGGGGGGGCAGCAGGGAACCAGGTGTCCACGCTGCGATTCCTCACAGGCTGATTTAGACCATATGTTTTCAACCTGCCCCCGATTAGACATGTTAAAGATCGCAATTTTGACATTCTTAGAGTCCACTCTGGGCCTTAGGGCTAAGCTAACCTCATCTTTAATTCTTCTTGGGGTTGATAATACCCAGGGACACACTATGTCTTTCTGCTTTCTCTTTCTCGCCATTTCAGTTCTACGAATTTGTGTCGCCTCAGCTTGGCTAGATCAAGCTGCCCCTACATTCAATTTATGGTTGGTACGGCTCCTCTCTGTATTCAACCTTGAGAAGGGAATCTACGAAAGAAAAGGCAAGGGAAATCTCTTGGTAGACGTATCTGGACAACCCTAAACAGTTGGAGGGAATCTCAGGCTCAAAATAGGCCCGAGGCCAAAGTAAGAGAACGGCGCTTACACATCGCCTAGACATATCTCTGTAGCTCAGTTATGTATTTATTTAATCTTCTGTAATAAAATATTAATTTTCAAACAAACTGTAGTTTTTGTTTTTTTATTTAACCCTTTTCTTTACTTTTTCTTTTTTTTCCCTTCTCAAATACCTTTAAATGAAATGTTGTTTGTGCAAAAAAAATAAAATGGTATTATGATTCCTCAAATACAATTGCAATGAATTGTTAATTGCTGTGCTGCTTATAAAATAAATAAAAATATTTAAAAAAATTAAAAAACAAAATAAAAAGAAAGACAGATTAATGAATGTCTAATGATTTTTTCTCCCTATTTTCTATATGAACTTTTTGAGACATTATTTTTAACATTTGAGATATTTGGTGTGAATTTGTTTCTGTAATATTGTGATATATTGCATGTAATTTTATATTTCTGTGTATGTGGTTACTGTACTTTTTTATATCTATTTTTAACTAATTCTAATGAGGAATAAAATCACATACTGTAATTTGGATTCTATAAGGAAGCTCTGGTGATATTGGTGTGAATTGGGAATAAATGATGTATGAATTATGATTAGAATATGTGATACAGTCCCAAAGGAAATTTCAAATTGACTGGGAGGCTTGAAGAAAGATTGGACCTACTTTCCTCAAACCTAGGACCTCAGAAGTGACTCCAAGGGTCAGTCAGCTGACATTCTTTTTGAGCTACGGGGACACAACAAGCTTCTAGAGGCGTTTCCCTGCAACTTTCCAGCTGACCTGTACCAACCGGACCTGCCTTTAACCTGCTGCCTGCCTGTACTGGAGTGAGTCTTAACCACCTATAGGTGCCCTTCTAATTCCTGGACTTTTGGCTGATGTTATAATGTACTCCTTTAACTCCCAAACTACAAGAACTGGACTCCAGGTGAACAAGCAGTGGCATAGCCAATAGGTCTTGCTTTTAGAACCTTATAAGTATTTAGTTATGCAGCACAATATCCTTTGAACAACAACATCAACTGTTGCATGGCTAAGCACTTATAAGGTCCCAAAGGCGAGACCTATTGGCTATGCCAATTCTTGTTCCACATGTTTTCACTGTCTGGGCAAAGGTCTCACCTCATTACCACTTTAACATCCAAATGCAGTCATAAGCATCTGAAAGATGACCAGTCAACCGTAACATAGGGCCTTCCACTGCAGGGCAAACAGATCACCGTGATTTTATTAACGTTTGTTCCGTTTGAGTTGGAAACATTTTTGTTGTTGTTAAAATCTGTGGATTGTATAGCAGATGACGAATTATGTTGAAAAATTCCCACAAATCCATAAGAATGCAGAAAACACGGCGGCCAAAAATTTGCATAATTCCGGTGGCCCCGACTGTAACAGAATGAAGTAGATGAAAGTATTGCAGCGGGGGGAGGGGCAGGATGGAGGTTAGGGCAATGAAGGGGGAACTCGGAGGGGGAAGAGGAAAGAGACACATTTTCAGCAATTGGGATGCAGACAGAGCCCTCCAGGACAGCCCACTCTGTCACAATCTGAGCTGTCACCGGGCCCAGCGCTTCTACAAAATTGTTGTGCTGTAAACTGGCTGCGGTGATTGTTTGTGGGAGGGGGAGAGAAAAACATGCTAAATGCAGTAATGGAGCTGTGGGTGGCAAAGCACTTGGTGCTAACATTGAGAGCTCTTTTTGAGGGTGGGGGCAGGTGAGGAAGGAGGGGTCAATGAGTGCAGCTAAGGTTATTCGGCATCTTCAGCTGCTCTGCCGTCACAATGTGTGGGGAGAGTTAGGATGGGTGGAGGGTCAGGACATGGGGCATGCTCACATGCTCTGAAGGTTTGAGGTAGAGGCACATTTTACGGCTGCCAATGCTTATTATTAGCGAGTTAACCACATCCATTGGACTTCGAAAGAGGGTTTGGGGTCTGATGATTGGACTGTGTTACTCAGCCGTGCAGTGAAACAAAATGATCTGGTTTTGGGGGGAAGTGTGTGGCGGTAGCATTCGACTTGTGTGAGTAACTGCCGGGCGCTCGGAGCTGAGGTATCTTTATATATCTCTGGGACGGGGTCTAGCGCGAAGGGAGGACGGAGTGGAGGTAAGTGAAGAAGAAAGACGTGTTAGCGGAGAAGAGAGAAACATTCCGCAGTCACCCCGCTGCTCGGACTCCTCAATCTGGGAAAGATATTAATCCCCGCGCCTTGGTCAGACAAAGGAGCAGAGGAGGCGACGGGGGGATGAAACGATGGACCATGGGCTGTGATAAAAAGAAACAGGGAATAGGACAATGGGGAGGGCGGCAGCAGCAAAGTGAATCACAACAGGATAGTTACTAAACAAGCAGAGGAAAAAGAAAAAAAAGATCACTTACATGAAACATGCCACGCGGCCGCGAGACACGTTCTGTGGTGGGGGAGGGGCGAGCAAGACAGAGAGGCGGAGTGAGGCACGCGCGCTTGGGAGAGCGAGAGGAAAGCCAGATGGCGCCTCTGCTCGTGCCTGTGCGCATAACCGCACGCAGTATGCCACCCAAAAAGCTGTGGTAGGCTTTTTAAAGCCCACTCACTAAATGTCTCGCCAGACAGCGCATGCGCTGGCTCAGGCGACACCTAAAAACCACAGGATCTGAGCTCTTCGCATCGAAAAGAACTGTACCCGGTCTCATCTCAAACGTGAGCGGACTTTACCGAGGCCAATGCGGGACCTACATCTGACAACTGATTTCCAAGATGGAGACCCCTGAACTTTGTGCTGACAACAGTGGCCCAGTATTTTCTGCCTATGTGAAGCTCTTTTCGTAGACCTGCTGTATGCACCGACCATGACTGCTGCGCCAGCGCAAAGTTGCGACCAAGGCTTTAGACCTCAGCAACTCGCAACTCTCCATATCCAACCAGCAGCCATCCCGCTGATGCACCCTTTAGCAAGTACTTCTCATTTGAAACTGGACTAAAAGTTAGAAGGTAAACTTTCCACCGAGACTAACCCAGTCCCTGCATCTGACCTCTGCTCCATCACGGTTTGCCTGAACCTTTGACTTTGACCCAGCCCAGCTCAATCAGATAACAGCGATTGGCTCTTTCTTGTTTTCTGTTTTCAGTTTATAACTGTTTAGGTGATGCATAAATACTTTAAACACTGCCTCTAAGTTAAGCCTAACTGCTTTGTGCCCACGTACCAGAGGGTTAAGCAGAGGTTTATTTAGTAACGTTTGTTGATCACCTTAACAAGGATTGTGCTGAACATTCGAGTTGTGCACTCACTCCTCTCAAAAATAACCCAATTTCGTACAATTATGCATATATTTCTCTTGATGCTTTTAGGCAGTTACGTGTACATATTTCAGTGTTAATGTTTTATTTATATAGGACACCATGTTACATTAAAATAAAACTAATACAATGAGCCTTGTACGTTTCTGATCATGGTTTCTAGCATTAACCGCTTATTACAATTAATTAAAATCGGCCATTTGCTTGTATTTCTGTGAGACACACTTGGACGTTTTTGACAGAGGATAGACTCGGCATCATCCCCTCTCAGCCGCCTTTGATTCCTATAAATTCCCAGCCTAGATTGACGAGCTAGTATCTTTTTAGGAGCTTAGCGCTTTAATGCCTGGAAGAGCCGTCAGTTCCCCTCGGACTCCGGGATCAACAGAGACAGAGAGAAGGTCAGCCTGAAGTGGGGCTTGATTTCCGAGACTGACACCCTACAGCTGTTTGTCTTGGATTTCCTCGGCTGCGCCTGCGCAGAGGACTTGGGTTCTATCATTAAGATTCCAGGAAGGAGGTGAGGAGAGACGGCTTGACGAGGTGACGGAGAGGAACCAGACTCCGGGGCAATGAGGAAGGCCCACCGAGGACGCCGAGTGACCTGTAGCACAGACGCGTAGGACGACAGCTGTGTGTGGGCCGAAGGGGAACTAGGTGAAGCAATGTCATGACAGCCACACTACCCCTCCTGGCAGAATGCCCTTTGACCTTGCCCTGAATTGAGGCTTCCTGAAGGGCTGAGAGTGCCATTGACAGGATGGGGGACCCCACTGCGCCGCGGGACTGCAGGGGCTCCTATTAAACCGCTACCCCAGGGTCACAGCGCATGCTGTGCTGAACTATTGATTACTTTAGGACGGATCAGTGCTTCTGAAGCAGAGCTAAGGGTAGAGTCACTCCGGACATGCCACCTTTAGCCACACTGATGTCAAATAGAGGCAGTCACACGTCAGGCAGATGCTTCCCTGAATTCTCACAATTTACTTATGGTTCAGTCCGCCTCCTGTATGAGACCGGAGTGCTGACAAACGGGATGAAGTGCAATTCAGAATGGAGGAGCATTTGTAGAGGTTTTGTGGGGGTTCCTGAGAGCATGTGAAGCAAAGCTCTTCCTTTACAAACTTCGCGAAGTTTAAACGTTGCATTCTCTGTAACGTTGACATGTTGCAAAGTCTAAAGAGCGACCAAAAGCCCACACAATTAAATTTTGCTAAATTAAATTTCTTCATCAGCCAATTTTCAGGGGAAGAATTCTCTTGAAAAATATTTTTTGGGAGAAATTATAAGGCAAAAACAATTTAGCAAAAAGAATTGCCCTCTAGGCGAAGTTTTTCAGTGCTTACAAAACATTGCAATTTTTGTGAAGAGCAAAATTTACAATCTTTGCAAATTTTCACATTGGAAAATTAATTTCACGCACTCCTATTGGAATTACAATTAGCTGTTCATCATGGCGGGAGTGCGTGCCATACCTTTGTGTGGGGTCTCAATGGAAATATACCATGGGCATGAATGGGTTAGAATCTGTTGCAGGTTTAAGGCAGAGACCTGGTAGGCTTATTTGCCAGTGGATCAGTACTGTGGGTCAGTCTGGTGAGTATGGGCGAAGCTTAGGTTGGAAGTAGTTTGAGTGGTTCACTGATAGAATATCGATGACGAAAACATTGATGTAAAAAATATTTTAAAAACATATATAGAATACAAAAATATTGACTCCCATACCTACACAGATAAGTACAAACATATGTACTCAAAAATATCGATATAAAAAAACATAAATGTAAAGAATATTGATGTAAATATATATATATACATAATAAAATATTGTATATTAAATATATTAATATTAATATTAATTAAAACATAATGTACATTTTATCAAAATATAACAAATAAACTTGATAAAAAAATAAACACACAATCATAATAATGTATACATATAAATATATTTACTTTAAAATTATCAATAAACTATTATCTTTAATTTATTGTAAAACTTAAAAATTATACAAAAATAAAATATGTATATATCAATAATTTTAAATATGACAAAATTCTACTATTATATAAAATATTGAACTATTAAAAACATATTTAAACTTACATTTCCCAATACTATCAGTGCAACAGTAGGGAAAATGTTGGATAGCAAAATAATTACATTTACTATTACAACTCCAGTGAGTGCAACAGTAAGGAAAGTGTTGGCTAGCAGAGGGGTAAAAACTACTATTCCCACTCCAGTGAGACCAACAGTAGGGAAAGTGTTGGATAGCGGAGGGGAAAAATTACTATTCCCAATCCAAAAAGTGCAATGTTAGGGAAAGTGTTGGATAGCGGAGGGGTACAAATTACTATTCCCTCTCCAAACAGTGCAACAGTAGGGAAAGTGTTGGATAGCGGAGGGGTAACAATTACTATTCCCACTCTAGTGAGAGCAACAGTAGGGAAAGTGTTGGATAGTGAAGGGGAAAAATTACTATTCCCACTCCGAGGAATGCAACAGTAGGGAAAGTTACGTATAGCAGAGGAGTAAAAATTACTATTTCCACTCCAAAGAGTGCAACAGTAGGGAAAGTGTTGGATAGCGAAGAGACAAAAATTACTACTCAAATAAATAATATTTAGAAATGAAACATCAAATATATTAAATATATAAAAAATAAAAATATTATAATATTAATTACATATAAAAAACTACAAATAATAATAAATACATTTATAAAATAACATTCTTTTAAACTAGAAAATATTTACAAATACATTCATTAATACATAATACATAAATGTATTTATTGTATTTCCTACCCTATAACACCACACCAATAACAAAACACTTCAACATTTCTAATTGATTGTTTTCTCCAAAATTAACATAATTAATAATCCATTAAAAAATATTATTAGTCAAAAAAAATATTAATTGACTATTCACACTTTAACACTATGATATCCACAACACACACCTAAATTAAACTCTAAAATAGTAAAACAAAATTAAACCTTATTTATAAGTTGAGAACTATCACTATTAACAACTAATAATAAAGTAATTAAAATGTATTTAATACCAACCCTTTACCCCTCTAAAAGTAAAAGCATCAGACACAAAATTGAACAATTACCAAAAATGCATATCAAATAATTAACATTAGTAACAACTATATATTAATTAAATACCAATTACTTCCCACCCTTTTCTCATATAAACACCAACCCAAACACCTAAAATTAATTACACAATTACCATCATTAATTACCAATTAATTAATTAAAATGATTAACATCCAATTATTAAATGATCAATTAAAAATTACTTCCCACCCTTAACACCTGTAAACACCACAATACACACCTAAAATTAATTACACAATTACCATACTTAATTACCAATTAATGAATTAACATTATCAGCCAATTACTAATTCATCAATTACAAATAAATTACTTCCCACCCTTAACACCTATAAACACCACAACACACACCTAAAATTCATTACTCAATTATAATATATCATAATTAATTACTAATTAATTTGAATTAATTAACCACCAAGTATTAATTAATTAATAATAAATCACTTTACACATTTAATACTATAACATCTCAATTAAACATATATTAATAAATACAAAATAATCAATAAATGTAATATAATTAACTTACTTCCCACCCTATTCCCCTATAAACCCAAAACCCGCTATGGAACTAAAAACGCAAAATTCAAATACAAAAATAACTAATACCTACTAAAAATGTAACATATGTATTAAAAATACAAGCAATTCTTATACAAAAACATACAACACATACATATAAAATAAATACCAAAATACATAACATTGATAAACAAAGGATCATTTTAACAATATATTTTTGCAAACGATATTAAACACTTCGATATTTTTAACATCAATATTACTTACCTAAAATCGATATTCTATGTCAGGACCGGAGTCTTCGGATTATGCTATCTCTCTTTGCTTTATTACTTATAACAAACACACAGCAGCCAGAGAGATTCGTAAGTATCAGTGTAAAATAACAATAAAAAACTACAACTCCCTACAACCAGGGAGATACACAATAAATTAGTCCATCAACTATTTCCACGACATTATCCAAAAGTCCTCTGTCAACTCTCTCTCCTCCTCTTTCTTCGCTGCTGCGCAGCCAGTTAAGTGCTCTTGGTTTACTTATATAACTCTTGGTTGTTGTCATTCTTATTTGGCCATAGGTTTATATTGCCATAGATTAATATTGTGGGTATGTGCAATTTACTTGGTGAAATCTCTATTGCAGAGTCCCTGCCGGGGCCGCGGGAACGTTCTCGCTCCTTACGCGGTCGGCTCCCCTGCTGGTGCGGCTTCCTTGCATGCCGCTAGGGGCGCTCGACCGCCTCGTTGCTCTCGCGTCGCGTCTCCTCAGAAGAGGAGCGCGCCGCGAGACAAACGGTCGGAGAGCCTTCCCCTGCTGCCTTACTACGAACGTCCGCATCGCGGACTGTATTTTTCCCCCGAGAATTAAAACGCCCCGGTGGGGGTCCGTATTGCGGTGTTCAAACCGCGTTGAACGCGCTTGTGTGCCACAGCGTTGTAAGCACCTGTAAAACCCCACGCATCTCGCGGGCGGTTTAGAAATACATTTGGGCATATCGTTCCAATTAAATTGGCATTAAATAACTATATCTTAACGCGCTAGGGGGGCAGCCACCCTGTCAGGTTATTCCTGAGGATTTATGCGTGTTGGGGGGTCTGGTGCAGCCCTATTGTAACCCTCTGGGCTACCCTAATTTTGCGGCCTCAGGTCTGCTCAAAATTCTTATAACCTGCTGATTGTGTTACAGTTGGTACTCCTTGTCATTCCCTAGAGGTACTTACCTTCGTCAAAAAATGGCCAGTCAGTCTGAATATTATGAGGAGGAAGTTCAAGAATACTTAGCCTTTAGCGATGATTTCTTCGAGGCAGTTGATGACTCAATCTATCGAGTAGTTAATGAAGTAGTGGGCCCTATGGAGCAACGTCTCTCGGATAGAATAGTGCAGGAATGCAACCGATTGGCGGCGGCACGTGGCACTGCGGCGCCTGCCCCCGGGGAACTTACTGGAGGGGCCCCTCCACCCCCTAAAAAACAGTGTCCGGACGGTGTGGATGCGGACGCCTTTGCTCGCCTTAAGACGGCGTTTTTAGCGAAGAAGACCCCGTGTGTTCCCCTTATCCCAGCAAGTGATCAGTCTCAGGATATTCCAGATCCCCCATCTCCAGCGACAGAAAATGATACCCAAGGGGATACTGATGACGAGGTGGGTTCTTCCTGTCCTTGGCGCCCGGCCCCGGCGACCTCTTCGGCGGCGCCGAAGGAGGATGCTGATATGCTGAACCCGGATGATATAATGCACCCCCGGTCTTCAGCTTCGGTCCCAGGGGATAAGGTTGTTAGGTTCCTTGCCAACCGCCTGCGTAAGCCTCTGGAGAAGGAGGCGCGGAGTTGTTTGAGGGCGGAATGCCCGCGTCCCTCCTTGCCGGACAAAATCGCGCTTACACCGGAACTGGACTCGAAAATGGCCACTTTTTTAGCGAAATTTGTAAAAGATCCCCGAAAAGGCATTGATAGGTCTTGGCGGTCCTGTCAAGACAAACTCCTTGACGCCATCGGTCAAATGGCAAAAATCTTGGACATGGCGGAGGAAGCTAAAGTGACAGGTTCAACAATTTCTCCTGAGGTCTTATCTAATTGGGCGCAACGAGCCATCATTTTTATGGGAAACGCAAATTGCGCTCTTTCAACGGAGCGTCGCCGCTCCTTGTTGATTAAATTGGACCCCAAACTTTGGGATTTAGCTTGTTCTGAGGCCGGAGCTGTAGCTCTGGGGGGCCTTTTTGGTAAGCCCTTCGTTAAAGAACTGGGGAAGTTTGTGTCTACTTTTACCTCCTTGGACAAGGCCCAGTCCGGTATTAAAAGAGTGTTTACCCAGCCGGTTTTCCGCGGGCCGGTCGAGGCAGGGGCCACTTGTCCGGCCGTGAGTTCCAGCAAAACCCTCCAAGGTGACAAGGCTCTGGCCGTGGTCAATATAATTCCACCGCAAACTACACCAACTTTTATCCAACGCGAGGAAAGCGTTTCAGAGGCCGTGGAGGATACAAGTCCAATTCCGGAGGCGGAAGTTCAAACGGTAAGTGTCCTTCACGCATGTCAGATACGTATAGGGGGGCGACTGGCGTGCTTCCAAGATGCTTGGGCGGCGCTAACGTCCGACGCATGGGTCCTTCAGACGATTCGGGCTTTCATGTGGAATTTCTGGACAATCCTCGCCAGGTGACGTGGCCATGTCCACTACAGTATAGCCTTCAGGACGCACGGTTGATCGACAAAGAGGTTGCTGACTTGCTTCGCAAAGGAGCCATTTGTCGCACAACTTTGCATCCTCACGGTTTTCTCAGCAATATTTTCCTTGTGGACAAAGCCGACGGAGGTCGTCGTCCTGTAATCAATCTCAAGGAATTCAACGCGTGGTTAGTGTACCGCCATTTCAAAATTGAGGGAATTCATCTCTTGCGCGATCTCCTGCGCCCTTCCGATTGGATGGTGCGTCTGGATTTAAAAGACGCCTACCTCGTAATTCCCGTGCATCCGCCCCACCGACGATTCCTTCAGTTTCGTTGGGGGGGCCTGGTATACGAATTAACGGCCCTTCCGTTCGGGCTTTCCTCGGCACCGCGGTGTTTCACCAAAGTGCTACACCCCGCGGTAGAGTTTCTCCGAGCGCGGGGTATATGCATGATCGTCTGTCTGGACGACCTTCTTCTGATGGCTCAGTCTCCTCAACTCTTGTTGATGCAACTCCAGCAAACCGTGTCTCTTCTACAGAGCCTAGGTTTCGTTATCAACGCGACGAAATCAATTCTTCAACCTTCACAGTCAGTCACCTTCCTGGGTTTTGTGGTGGATTCCGTTCAAGCGACGCTGAGTCTTCCATCTCGGAAGATGGTGAAAATTCGTCACGAACTGCGCCAGACGGTGTCCAAGCCAACCATTTCCCTCCGTCACCTGGCCAGAATTGTGGGCCTCCTGTCGTCCTCGATCCAGGCGATTTTTCTGGGTCCTTTACACTATCGAGCATTGCAGCGTCTAAAGGCCTACCACCTCAGAAGGGGTCGGTCGTACGATTACGTGGTGGCACTTTCGGCAGAAGCCAAAGAGAAGGTTCTTTGGTGGCTCACTCATATGGAGGCGTTGAACGGTCGGGCGATTTTTGGATCTGTTCCAGATTTGGTCATCGAGTCCGACGCCAGCAAACTGGGTTGGGGTGCTCGATGCGGGGATTTTTCAACCGGAGGTGTTTGGTCAGCAGACGAGCGAGATTTTCATATCAATTGCTTGGAACTGCTAGCTGGTTCTTTCGCAGTGCGCTGTTGGACCAAGGACAGGGTGCAGTCTTGTGTCCTTCTGAAGATGGACAACATCTCCGCGGTCCGTTACGTCAATCGGTTGGGAGGGCCCGTTCTCGGGCGTTGGCCAACCTAGCGAAGGACTTTTGGGGGTACTGCCTGGATCATCATATTTCGGTGACGGCGGAGTATCTCCCGGGCCAGCACAATCAAGTAGCGGACTGGCACTCCCGTCATCTCTACCACTCCAGCCTATGGAAGCTGGATCTCCCGGTCTTCCAATGGTTGAACAATCTCTGGGGACCATTTTCAGTGGATCTTTTTGCCTCCCGCTTGGACAATCAAGTGCCCAGATTCTTCAGTTGGAGGCCGGATCCAATGGCTCTGGCCACGGATGCCTTCCTTCAGTACTGGAAGGCGGAAAACGGATATGCGTTTCCGCCGTTTTCAATGATAACGAGGGGCGTGGCGTCTTTCAGGCGATGATGGTCGGTGCCGGGACTTTCGGGACAGGCTGAGGCCCTCCTGTCAAAGGCATGGGCAGAAAGCACCACGAAACGTTATAGATCCGCGTGGTCACGTTGGGTTCGTTGGTGTCTTCGACGGGATCTGGATCCCGTGGTCGCAGGAATCGCTCCCCTCTTAAACTTTTTCGCCGATTTGGCGTCGGACGGTTTGGCATATCGCTCCATTAATGCTATCAGATCGGCGGTCTCCGCCGGTCACGAACCTCTAGACGGAGTGCCTATTGGGGAGCATCCGATGGTTTGCAGACTTCTACGGGGCGTGCGGTTATCGTTACCCCCGGAGCCTCGTTATTCTGTCCTTTGGAACATCAACCGAATCTTGAATCTGTTTCTTTCTTGGCAGCCTAATCGATATCCTCTCTGAAAGAATTGTCTTCAAAACTTGCTATGCTTCTATGCTTGATCTCCTGCAGGAGAGTTTCCGATGTTCGCGCACTAGACGTCTTGTGCGTGTTTTTCCCCCGGAGGGGGTTGTTTTTACGATTGGACGCAGGACTAAGTCGCATGCACGAACAATAACGTACCCGGCTTTCCGGGACTCTCCAAAACTATGTGTGGTAGACTGCTTAAAGACATACGAGGATTTAACGCAGGAACTCCGCCCGCCGGCCGAACGTCAACTCTTGATAGCTCTCAAGAAGCCACACAAAGCAGTCTCTTCTCCCACCATTGCAAGGTGGGTGCGATGGGTTATGCAAGAGGCTGGCATTGACACAAAACAGTTTGGTGCCCATTCTGCCATGGTGCTATGGCCTCGAAGGCTTTCGCGCTGGGTGCGCGTTTAGAGGATTTAATGCGGGCAGCGGACTGGTCGTCCGACTCCACCTTCAAGAGGTTTTATTTTAAACCGGCTCTTAATGTGGCATAGTTAGTGGTAAGTAAGCTTTGAAGTAGCATAATCCGAAGCCTCCGGTCCTGACATAGAATCGGAATTTGCCTAGTATCATGACGGTAAGTTCCAATTCTATTAAGGACACAGAGGCGAGGATTATCCCGCCCGGGGCACCCTTGGTGCGAACCCCCCCCATATGGGAGTAAGTAATTATTTTCTTTGCCACTGGTTGGCGAGACATTCTTGCTTTGTTTGATGTTATTTGTACTGTGGCCATTGCATAATATGCTCTTGGTGGTTCACACAGTTCTTACCTCCCTGCTTGGTTTCTTTCAGGGAATGATGGATCCAAGCAAGACCAATAAGAAAATGGTGTGACTTGCGCGAAGAAAGAGGAGGAGAGAGAGTTGACAGAGGACTTTTGGATAATGTCGTGGAAATAGTTGATGGACTAATTTACTGTGTATCTCCCTGGTCGTAGGGAGTTGTAGTTTTTTATGGTTATTTTACACTGATACTTATGAATCTCTCTGGCTGCTGTGTGTTTGTTATAAGTAATAAAGCGAAGAGAGATAGCATAATCCTCGCCTCCGTGTCCTTAATAGAATTGGAACTTACCGTCATGATACTAGGCAAATTCCGATTCTTGACCACGAGAATCTGTATGTCGATATTTCTGACCCACGATATTTGCAACTCGATATTTGTGCAAGCTGATATTTTTGAATCGATGTTCTGTCTCTGCACCGTTTAAGTTCGATGATTCTTCATTTTAAGGACGTTTCGATTCATTTAGTTTTCATGTGTGTGCACTTTCATTGCAAATTACCACAACTGCTTTGGAACATGTGATCCATAGGTTCTCTGCAGTTGGTGAATTAACTCATCAAGCTTTATTCATGGATCCTGAGACTGATTTCCTCAGTAGGAGCATTTACCAATTGTGCTCTCTGAGTTGGATCTCTCCATTTATGTTCCTCTCCCCTGCCATTACTCCCATTACTCCTCATTTTCTACTTCTTTTCTTTATTCTTTCCAAATAAATTATCTATAAAGACGTATTTTTTTATAGCAAACCGGAGAGTTCATGAAACAATCAAATATTCATGGCTTGCAGAGTGAGTCAGACCCGGACTCAGGAAGGGTTGGATGTTTTGCCACTTATTCCTATCAATAACATTGTAATGGAATCAATCAATTTATCTTACTGCACAATTCGTTTTGGGATTTGCCCTTTCTGCAGAGTCATCCCCAGTCTTTTTTGCCTTCACCCTCCTGTTATTTTAACCTGTTTTTGTTGGCTTTTAGGACTCTGCACCCTTTACCACGGCTAACCAATACTAAAGTACTTGTGTTCCCTCCTCTCGCCATGGTAGAATTGGCTCATACCCAATTGGAATATTTAAATTACTTGTAAGTCCCTAGCAAAGTGATACTATGTGTACCCATGTATTTTAAATGAAATGCTACTATTGGGCCTGCTGCATTAATTGTGCCATCCGCTAAAGTAGACTTGTAAACCTGTCATACGCCTACCCTTGCAGCCTGTGCATGCAGCTTCAAACTGCCATTTCAAACTGGTAAAAGAAACATTTTGTCACACCCAAGTCTTCCTTTTAATAAGTATACGTCACCTCCAGGCTAAGCCCTGGACAGTCCAGAGGTAGGGTGCAGTGTATTTAAAAAGTTAGACATGTACTTCTAAGTTTTACACGTCCTGGAAGGCCTACCTCTCCCATAGGCTCACATTGGAGTTACCATATTACGTTTAGTAGTTTCCAAACAGGAACAGGTAATTAGTTCATGTTTGATGTTTTTGGAATTGTAATGAAAAATCCTCTTTTATGGTGAAGTTGGATATTTGGTTACATTTTTGGAAATGCCAAAGTAGGCATTTTCCTGCCTTAGTCATTTAGTGGCTGCAGCTTGTCACTTGGTCATTTGACTGGCTACACAAAGGGTTGTATACCCCTGTCTCTAGTCTGGAAGCAGGGTAGGAGAGGCAGAAAACCTGTGCACTTCAACGGAAATCATTTTGAAGCTTCTCCCACTTCAAAGGAAGCACATGGTATAAATATTAGGTCTTAGACACCAACTCTTCATTACACTTCTTGTTCTGTGGAAACTCCTCCAGGATGAAGGACTGCTGTGCAGCTAAAAGGACTGGCACTCTGCTGGACTGCTGCCCTGGTGTCTACTGCCTTATTGGAATGCTGCCTTGCTCAATTGCTTCCCTTGTATGTGCTGCCCTCCTATCTGAGTCAGAAGGATTGGACCTTCACCTGAACCCAAGACTCCCAGAGTGACTCCAAGGGCTAGTCTGCTGGCCTCCTTTGCAGAACCACAAGGACATAACAGGCTCACAACAACCTGAACCATCACTCATTTTAAGCTGGAGCAAGCCCTTGACCCACAAGGTGGTCCTGGAATTTTGGTGTGGTCTCAGAGAGGATGAATTGAAGTTTTTGGGCTCTTCGGTACCATGAACTGCCCCATTTGCACCAAAAGTGTGTCACTCTCGCAGTCTGCCAACACGAAATTCCGTCAACCCAACTCTCGCACTACAGCATCGACCGTCCGTGGGGAGTGCCACTGCAAAGCTCCAGGCTGGCCGTTTGTGACCACAACAGGATCTTCGTGCTACATCAGCGACCGTCCGCAATGCTTCTCTGCTCTTCTCTGCCCACCTCCACCTTGAATGGTGCTCTTTGAGCTGGAATGAAAAGGTAACGTTTTAGCAGGATTAACCTGGTCCTTATATTTGACAGCGCTCCATCGCGGTCAGCCTGATTTTGTAACTTTCTCCCGGTCTTGCACAACCCAGATAGCTGAGAGTGGCACTTATTGGCGGTATTTTCACTTAAATCTTTAAAATTGCATATCGCTGGTTCTGCTGATTCAAGCAATCAATCAATCAATCAATCAACCAGGGTTCTTGTATAGCATGGCTAATCCCCGTGATGGTCTCAAGGCGCCTGGGCCATGGGGGTTGTTCTGCAGTTCATTTTAAGAGCCAGGTCTTGAGGTCCTCCCTGAATTGAGACAGTGATGGTGATTGCCTGAGATGCAGAGATAGGGAGTTCCAGGTCTTTGCAGCGAGGTAGGAGAAGGATCTTCCTCCAGCTATGGTCTTGCGGATCTGTGGAATAGTGGCAAGGGCATGATTGGATTTTTGCATGTAGGTGAGGGGAAAAAGATCCTCATCCCTTACTAGTCATGTAATAAGCATGTATCCTTCTTGTACTGGTTCTGGCCCAGAAACAGGGGGAGAGGCCCCTATCCCCCTAATTGGAAGTAGGATTTTGTAGGTGTATCCGGGCAAGAGTATAAGTTTTAAGTTAATTAGGATGAAATATCCAATTGATGCAAGTAGATCCGATGGTGATGGTAAAATATTCGTGCTTTTATTCGTCTGCTAGAAAAGAAAAGGGTGGCACAGCCAACACGTGTTTCGCCCCTTAACTGGCCATCAGGCCTAGGGCTTCCTCAGGGCGGGTAGTCACGTTAAAGGGTATCTTTGTGAAAGGAAAGGGTTTGTGAACCCGAAGATTCTCCGGTCTCGGCTAATGCCAAGTTCAGTGGGTTTCTGCGGCAAAGCCGCAGAAACCCACTGAACCTGGCATTAGCTGAGACCGGAGAATCTTCGGGTTCACAAACCCTTTCCTTTCACAAAGATACCCACCCTGAGGAAGCCCTAGGCCTGATGGCCAGTTAAGGGGCGAAACACGTGTTGGCTGTGCCACTCTTTTCTTTTCTAGCAGACGAATAAAAGCACGAATATCTTACCATCACCATCGGATCTACTTGCATCAATTGGATATTTCATCCTAATTAACTTAAAACTTATACTCTTGCCCGGATACACCTACAAAATGATTGGATTTTTGTCTTGATTTATTTATTACATTTTGCTCTATTTTCTATCTTAATATGGTGGCGGTGCCTTGCAGGCATCGCCATCCATATTAGGATGTGTGTTTGCAAAGACCTTTCCATGGCGGCATCAGACTGGCAGAGCATAACTTTGGGGGCCTGTTGTGGGCCCCCGGGGGGTTTGGAGGGGTGGGGGCTGCACTTGGAGGGTACCTATGGTACCCCCTTACATTGCCATGCACAAAGTGGCAGACACAGCGCGGTGCCTGCCGCGTTGTTCATGACAATGCACAACATGCCATTTTGGCATTGCGGAGGGTGCTGCTCACAGCAGCACCCGTCACAATGTCAAGATTGCGGAATGCAACCGCCAGGGTGGAGGTTGCATCCTAATCAGTAGTGCGGGACCGCCGCACTTCTGGCAGACGGTCCCAGCACCGCCTGGGTGCCCCATCCTAATAACCCCCTAATTTGGGGTTTACTTGTGCCTCATCCTGACAAGGATTGTAGTTGCTGCTTGAGTAAGGCTTCACCCCTCTCAACCAGTAACCCAATTTCTCATGATTCCCCCAAAGACGTTTCTCAAAAGTTACAGATTACTACTAGCAGTGCAAATATTGAGCAGGAAATATCCTATAGCATATAGGCATTTCTTAAAAAGTATAAGGCATTTTTCTTCCTTTCTGTTTTCTCATTTTTTCATCCTCCTAGTCAGCCCCAACCAATTAAATTATCTGTCATGTAATCACTGATGCTGTTTAGAACTTACAATCTCAGATCCACGGCCGGACGGGGGAGCCAAAAGCAGCCCTGGCAAAAATGCTCCTACTATCCCTGCTCCTCTCATCTCCTCCAGGAATCTCCCTTTTTCCATACATCCACTTTCTCTCTCCCTTCTCCTCTCTCTTATCCCTCCCTGATTACTATCTCTCTTCCTTCACTCTTCCTCTTTCCCTCTTGTGGCATCTTCATGCCTGCTGGAAGTAACCTCAGGGATCTGGGGCAAGTGACAGATGCATAAGGAGCGGCCCTGAGCTTTCAATACTGGCGTCCAAGGGCTCGAGCCCACTGGAGAAATGCCCGGTGGAATGAAAGCCCTGTTGTCCGGCCCTGCCCCCAGCTTACAAAACAAACCTACAGCTCAGATTGGACAGATCTGCAGAGTTAGAGTACAACAATTATAGAAACTCAGCACTCTCAACTGGGAGAGAGTGGGGAATATGGTGGCAGCCTGAAGGCAGCCATGGGTCTGCTCTGAGGAGGCGCAGAGGCAGTAAAATGGATGACTATATCCCTTTTTGTGTGGCAGATTCTAGAAGCTAGGGCAAGAAGAATAATGGCATAGGCAGATTTTAGCAGTAACAATGCCACTTTAAAAGTTTACCGCAAATGTGGTGCCTGTGTCACATGGCTGTTGTGCAGCACATGAGTTGAACTGTCAGAGGAGGGTTCTTGTGGCAGCAGCACCCAGAGGGAGCATATGTAGAGCCAGCACAAGCTGTGAAAATCCAGAGGAGTCAGTGTTGGTGTGCCTAAAAAGGGAGAGAGGTATGCAGGGCCTCCCTTGCTTCCCCCACGGCTTGGTCAGGAGTGTAGGGGTGGAGATCAGCTGTGGTAGGTTAAGCACAAGCACATGTAGGGGGCCCCCTGAGTGTATGGAGGCAGTCGACCCCTCCCTTGTGGGCTCCAGCATGTGCATACGTTCACGTTGTGGGCTAAAGGTGTATCACCTGAGGACTTGTGTACTGGAGGGGGGCCCCAGCACATAAGCGAGGTACAACAAAGAAAGCTTTGGAAACCCCCTGGACAAGGTTAAGGCAGTCACATGGTGGTCCTGGTTTGTGGGTTCAGGAGTGACCTGTCTCAGAGAACAGTCACAGGCTTCTTTTTAGCAGTGCAACCATGGAGGTCATGGAGGTGAGAAACCCAGAGGTGGGCTAGTGAGATACAGGGGTAAGAAAGAGAACCAGCTAGTTGAATCCGGTTGTGTAGGAATGAGACCAAGGGCTACCCCCTCTCTTAATTCCTTTTTCAAAATTATGGTTAATAAGAAGGCGGCCCCTAAAGGAAAAAGGAGGTGGAGATGCTAGGAACCGGGTGCCCCCCATCTGGATAAGACCCCTGCAGATTGTACAGAGCCCTCATTCCCTGTTCGGTCCAGTATTGTGAAGGAATGGAACTGTCTCAGGTCAGAGTGTCTAAGGCCTTTACCAAGGCTTCCTTGAGTGCTCTATTGGAGGGGATAGTGGTGCTGAGGAGTCAGTTGAGGTTCTAGTGGAGACAGATATGGGATCCTAGGCAATCCATCCAACACGGACCCTTTCAAGGGTGGCATTTCTGCCCAGGTAGCCACAGTGTCAAATAAGCCAGAAAATGGTACCTTTTCCCAAGAGGAGAGACCAGTAGCACCAGCCGTCCTAATTACAGTTGAGCAGCTTCTCCTGGATCTTTGTGTGGAGATGCAGAGGTGATTTGCAATTTCAGTGTCTAACCAGAGGTATTCAGGGAGTCTGGCTTCCTTTGGAAGCAAAAGTGGGTGATGTCTGTGAGAGGACTAAGGCACGTGAGGTTAATATGGATAGAGTAGACAGAGAAGTTACAAAGAACTCCTTAGACCTAAAGGTGCTTATGGCATAGAACCAGATCTTGCAAGATGAGATATAAAGGTTGGAAAATTACTCTTGAAGAAACAACTTAAGAATTCTGAATGTTCCAGAGGGTGCAAAGGGCAGCGACTTGATTGTTTTTTTTGATTAACCTCCTGAGGGAGATGGTCCTAAAGGGTGAGCCCAATGGCGACCTTGAAAAGGAAATATAAAGAGTTCATAGGGACTCCTTCCAGGGCCAGACTAAGATCGCACACCAGCCCTGGGGGGGGGGGGGGCGTTGGGGGGCGGGGATTAAACCTAATTGCCAGGGCTGGAACACTGCTTGCTGCTGTACTGCTGTTGCGCTTTTGTTGCAAGGGGGCGATTTTGCAGCACTGCACTGCACGGCCCCCAGCAACAAAAATGGCCTCCACCAATACAAACCGGCCCCCAACCTTACGGCCAGCCAGGGAAACACCCAGTGCCTGCTACGGTCAGTTCGGCCCTGACTCCTTCAAGTGCTTGGCGGGCTGGAGAAGATTCAGGAAGATTCAGATGAACTTTCTGTCCTATAGCATGAAGGATAGGATTCTAAATCTGGCTTTTAGACAGTGATCTGGATGGGAAAGTGTCTTCATATATGATCAGATTAGTAGGGCCACTTAGTGAAGACAGTGGGAGTTAGGTCATAAGATGGGAGAGCTCCAAAGGTTAGGGGCCAAAGCACAGTTGAGGTTCCCAGCCTGCTCAGTGTCATGTGGAATAATGAGATGCATATTATAAGGTGAACAGTACAGGCTGAGGATCTTATTAGGAAAATTCATACCTTGTCCTAAAGCAGAAGAGGTGAGGCCATGGCTGGGGATTAAGGAGGGAATCACGATTTTCAGTTTCATTATGTTTCCCATGGGCTGGTATTAGAAATGTGCACTAGAAAGGTTTGGCTGTTCTTGGATGTAGTAGCTGGTTTCGGTCTTTCATTTGTTGTTTCTGTTTTTCCATTTTTGAAGAGTAGGGAGTGCTTAGGAGGTCTAGTCTCAAAGTAATAAGTAATCCTCCCGCAGCAGGGACCAGATAGTTGATAGTTGTCAGGTGGTCTCTGAGGGGGGCACAGGGTGGGGAACAAGGCCGGGAGAAAATGGAGAAAAGTAAAAGAAAAAGACCTCATAGTCATTTACGTATTAGCCTTTTTCGTTCCTAAAGTTTGTCGCTGTGTATCAACGCAAGAGGGGGTACTGCAAAGGATATAGGGATCTTATCATGGAACATTGTTGGTCTCCGGACTATTAGGAGATAATTTTGCAGGAGACTCACCTGAGTGTGAGGCTTTTTTTGGCAGTCAATTTTGGGTGCATCTGTTGCCAGTTCTAATCAATCATTGTTTACTAAGGGAGTCTCTCTTATTATCAGGAGGAACTCGGGTATAAATATCATGGAGTTCAAAACTGATTGCTCTGATGAAAAGAGGGTACATGTCTATTAGCAAAGATATCGAAGGTTCATGAGGATAGATTCTCTCTTGGTGGATAGATCACTGTCATGTAATATAAAGGAGATCAGTCATATTCCTGCTCATTGTTTTAGAACACACAGCAATCCTCTTAGAGATGACACTACCTGGCTTGCAGAATAACTCTATGTGCACAGTGAGTAAGGTGCTACGGTCGGATCCGGAAATATTGCAGGTATTAAGGGAAGAGAGCAGATGTTACTTCAGCGATTATCTTGGGTCGAATTAGGGGATTCTTTGTAAGCAGGGGTTCATTAAAAAGTGAAACCTGTGTGAGGAGTACAGGAGGTCTGAGGAAAAGATTGGGGCATTGGAAAGTGAGATACAGGGTTTCACCATGGTTGGAAACAGTTAAACAGATGTCATCCAAGAGGCATAAGGGCTTTACCAAGATGACTGGGAACAGGATCAGAGTAAAGTGGCACTTTAGTAAGCTAGCACATTTTGAGTACGGGGAGAAGTGTGGTAAGCTTCTAGCCTGGAAGCTAGAGACAGGGGGTGGAGCCAGAGCGAGAGTATTATTGTGGATAAAGATGGGAATATCGTCGAAGATCCAGATAGGATAGAAGAGTGTTTTCTCAAGTTGTTTAAAGGCCTGTATTCGGAGTCGAGTAGGTTTAAAATTCTATTGTGAGGGAGTGACTATAGGAGAAACAGCCCCTAAATGTGTCTAGTTAGGAACAACAAGACCTTTTGAGAGACATCACTGAAGAAGAAATTCTTGCACAAATTGACAGAACTTTTTTTTTCAACAACAGGTTTTATTTGTCATTTGCACATTATAAGCAGGGCTCTGTACCCCAGAAGCCGCTACCGCACAGAATTACATGGTAATACAACGCAAAGGACAATTTTCATATTTTTTTTTGCTTTCCCCCTTGTTTTAAAAAAGAACATAACTCCCAAAACAAACAAAGCAAACATATTCTTTGATCTATAGGACAGAACTTTTAATGGGAAGGCAGCCCTGTCCTGATGCTCTTCCAGGAGAATTGTATGAGGCGCTGAAGTAGATCATTACCCCAATAATGGGCTATTTGGAGGTAGATCCACTATTTCCCATCTTGGAACGATGCAATAATCACGTTATTGTTAAAACCAAATTAAACCCGAGGAAGGAAAATTAATTTAGGCCTATTTCCTTGTTACATTATGACTATAAAGTTTTTGTTGGAATTTTATCCACAAGACTTTCAATATTAATAAGTAAAATTTTCAATCCAGACCAGAAGGGATTTGTGCCAGGTAGGAAGTTGCACAATCTTACCCATTTGTTGGTCTCATCAATTGATATAGCCACAGTGAATTCTGACCCTTTGGCAGTAGTAACTATTGGCACAGCTAAAGCATTTGATAGGGTGTGCTGGGCTTACTTGAGGGAAGTTTTAGAGATCTTTGGCCTCCCAGTTGGGTTTATTGCTGCTATTAAAACATTATATACAACACCATCATCACAGATTTTGGTTAATGGGAATTTGACTAGGAGATTTAACATCTTGAGGGGGATACACCAGACATTCCCACTCTCTCCTTTACTTTTCAATCTGTACATTGAGACGTTCCAATCTGTACATTTAGCCACTAGGCAGGCCTTTAGGTCAGACACCAAGATACTCCCTTCGAGTCCCTGAATAATGTTAACAAGATAGCTGTCTATGCTGATGACACAAGTTTGTATAAAAAGATCACAGGAAAACAGTGGCATATATGGAAGAAATCACAGAAGCATTTGGGGCCTTCTTGGGGTACTCTATAAATAAATAAGACCAAGGTAATGGCCTAGAATTTAGATTGTACTGGGAAACGTTATGGCACAAAGATTAAACATTTGGGAATAAACATTACTCATAAACTGGATGAGATGCCAAAGCAGAACTTATTAAGGGTGATGAAGGAGATTGAAACATTGTGAGTAAAATGCGGGGTGTCTTCTATTAACGCTCTACAGCAGGACAGACTTATTTAAGATGACAATTCTTCCTAAGTTGGATTTCCGATTTGATAACATTCCACTCGTATTCCCTAAATGGTGTTTGGCTGAAAAACAAGGCAGATTAGCGAGTTTTATCTAGCTTCTAAGGGATCCAGACTCAGTGAAAGAAGATAAGAAGGCAGTTGGAAAAAGGTGGGGTAGCACTTTTTGGGATTTTATTGTATTGCCTTTCCTTTCAGGTTATCAATTGTAGAATGCTTTTAACAGGTCCTGACAATTCTTGCTGGGTTACAATCCATTCAGAATTGTGGGACCCATTTGGGCAGGAGGGGGTTCATTTTTACATTTGGGGCCCAAGAGTAAAAAACAAACTACAGCTGAATGTGTTGCGGTGGTTCCTTGAAGTGTGGTATATCTTCATGAAAACTATTGGTATAAATTACTACTCTGATTTTTTGCCCATCCGGAACTTCTCAGGTAACCCCCCCATTCTTGTTTAATAAACTTAGTATGCCATTGATTGATGTCGGAAATATTTATTGGGGGCAGCTCTGTGAAGATCCTGCAATGCCCTCATGGGAGGCTCTACTTGAGGAAACTAAGGTCACTAATTACTGGTATACATATTTACAATTTGCCTTATGGGGCTTAGAACTAAGATGGGACAGCAGGGATAGTGGGGATACGGAGGAAATGATTCATGATCCTGAACCTCTACAAAAAGATATATCAGTTTAGTAGTGGGAATTAGTTAAGGAGGATGATAAAAAATGTAAGATTCCCGCTCATTCTTGGGGTAGGTATTTGGCAGGGGAGGAGCAGCCTAACCTGTGGCAGGTATCCCTACGCCTTATCCATTCTACAGTTAAATCGTCTCCACTTAGGAACTTTTTTTTTACACCCCATAGACTTTATCTTACACCTAGGAAGTTGGCAAAATTTGCGAAAAGTGCTACCCTGTTTTGTAATAGGTGTGGGGAGGCGAAAGCTGATGAATTGCATGTTTGTCTCCTGTCCTAGGCTGTGTAGGTTTTGGTAAGATGTAAGTAAAGTAATATCTGGTATCATTGGCAATCAAATTATGATGATCCCCTGTTTGATTCTGCTTGGCCTAGTCAGTCAGTCAAGAATAGCTTTATTCGGTTAAAAATTTTAAAACCATCAAAGCATACAACTATATTTCATGTTGCAAATAGTTACAATTACAGTGATCTGAAAAGTCCATTAATACAATACCAAATAAAAACAATTAACAATATTTCATAAATAGTAGATAATACAATAAAGTTGGCACATAATCACAATAAAAAGTATGTCATCCAAATGGTTCTGCAATTTTTATATATCCCATAAAACCAACACTAATTCATTAATCCATGTTCTCCAACTAACAAAAACTAAAAATGAGGGAGGTTCCCAGGGGACTGCACCCTATTTCTACACCTGATGGCCCCTGTGATGTAGCTGGCTACCCCGAAACAAACCAATGGTGATCCTAGCATTTGCAGATAAACCAATGCGGGCCTCACTTGCTCAAAATTACGATTCTTAAAAATAGGACAGATAAATTTCTTGCGCTGCAAAGTATAGAATTTACAAAAGAAAACCATATGCAGCGTGTTTTGTTCTGAGGTGTTATCACAAGGACAGGGCCCCAGGGTTCCCTCTTTGAAAAAACCCTTAGGGTAAGCTAAAAGCCAGGGAAGTGTGGTAAATATTTTAATTACCTGTACTATTTTTGATGCGGTAAAATACAATAAGAATAACTCAGTAAAATAAGAGGCAGAATCCGTGGTATTAGAGGTTCTGAAAGGCTTTATTCCTTACAAGTAACAAGTAACAATATATATATGAAAAGCATTTACATTAAGACAGATGCAGGAGGCGTAACAGCTGATAATACAGATAAGAATACACATACGTAATGAAAAGAGGCGTAATTAATAGGCGTATACTAGAAACGTCACTAAACATGATGTCACAGGTGGGTGGATCCAGAAGAGAATCCTGCAGTGTCAGCAGAAATACTTGGCAGAGACGCGCGCGCAGCCGTATGACGTGTAATTGACGTGTAACTAGAGGGTGAAGGGAACGTGACATTTAGCCCTACGTGAGGAGACAGAAGTCTGGGGGGTCAGGTCAACCTAATCCCAAATCATATCTAATATCTTATGTTTAAAGAACTGTATTATCCAAAAGGAAAGGTCTCTCGGACAGAATCTATTCTATACTGACTGTTAGTGCGTGTACAAGCGTCTAAGTGTCTACGTGAGATGCGAGGGGGCAGGAATCTTCCATGGTAACAGGGGCTATGAATTACTTGCATGAAGACTGTGAGGCCGGGCCCTTTGCCTTGTAGCTGGAAGGATGTTTACCTAAAACTACTAGACAGGAATGCATTGGATGAGGAGCGGAGCAGATAACTTGAAGGCTGAATACAGTTTTTGGCAGGCAACAGGCCGAGTCAGGCACCGTTAGCCGCGCAGGGAGTAGGACAAAGTTCATGGATACAGATGCAGACTCAGGCTGGAGCTTTCAGAAGCAGAAGGCAGGAAAAGACTTGATGACAGGATTCAGGGCCTACTCGCCTGAACTGTAAAACATGAAAAGTGAACCACATAAAGTCGGTGGCCTTTCATACTTAGGAACGGAATATCCGACCCATTCATGGCGGATCTGAAAGAGGACATGTTGACGGTGGACGCACATGTATTTGCGTCTTCATAGCTGGAACTGGAGGGAACATACATGTACTTGTAGCATGTACATGGAGCCGTTGGGGTCTAAGATAGGGGACACAACTGATCATAAAATTCATATTTCCTCAGAAGCATGCCATATTTGAACCTTATTAACAAAAACAGATGGAATGGTTTGCTTATATAGGTCAAGTATGGCTGGATCGCTCTGCCTATACTTAGCGTAACAAATCTCCTCACTGTCGGCTTACCCAGTTCCCCTCCTTCCCTCAGCAACATTTCTCTGCTCACGAACTGAGTCTTGAAGGCTTTTATTTCTGTTTTACTCACTTGGTTTATCAAATAGATCGAGGTAGCCAAGTAACTCCAAATTAGTTTTGATATATCGCAACCAAGGAATACACATGGCTTTATCAAGAGACAAACAGTCTTGAATAATAAGTTGATTTAGGTTCGGAGGATGCGGTGCCCAAACTCTCAACCAGCCTAATGATGGAGCCACAGAAATTTGGTCTTTAAGGTAACCTACCCCCAGGTCTTCATGAATGTTAAAAATAGGAGCAGATGTGGGGAGTGACAACAATTTCCGGAAAAAGGCATTTTCTACTGATTGGATCTCTGTCGAAGCTTTGTAACCCCATACCTCGCTACCATATAGGGCCATAGGGACACACTTGGCGCTATATATCTTCATAAGAGCGGGCAGGGGTTTACAGCCCAAGCGTTTTGCAAAGCCCAGCAGGGCTCCTGTTGCCCTAGCAAGAATATTCTTTTTTTGGGCGTATTGCATGACCCAAGTTCTCCTGTCATCAAAGACAATCCCCAGATATGGGAAGGTCTGCACTTTTGTGAGCTCCTGCCCATTACAGTAGAATTTAGCCTTTTTCGCCCCCCCCCCACGACCAACTGACATGGAGTGTGATTTTTTAAAATGTATTAATAAATCTAAAGAGACCATAAAATCATTAAATCCGTTTAAAAGGGGTGCCGTTTAATCTGACTCTTTTGACCTGTCTCCTGGTTTTTGGCTCCAGTGCCTGTATTAGGGATACTTTCACGACCCCCGCTTCGCGGGCGCCGTTCACCGGACTCTGGGATTGCTGCAAGGTTACACTGCGGGACTGCGAGGCCCAGCAGGCTCTGCTGTCCACACCTGCTGCCTCTTCCCCAGCGGACACGCCCCCTCCTGGCTTAAAAGCTCAAGAAACCACTCGCTCCACGGGTGCCGTTTAATCTGGACTCTTTTTACCTGTCTCTTGGTTTTTGGCTCCAGTGCCTGTATTAGGGAAACGTTCATGACCCCCGCTTCGCGGGCGCCGTTCACCGGACTCTGGGATTGCTGCAAGGTTACGCTGCGGGACTGCGAGGCCCAGCAGGCTCTGCTGTCCACACCTGCTGCCTCTTCCCCAGCGGACACGCCCCCTCCTGGCTTAAAAGCTCAAGAAACCACTCGCTCCACGGGTGCCGTTTAATCTGGACTCTTTTTACCTGTCTCCTGGTTTTTGGCTCCAGTGTCTGTATTAGGGAAACTTTCACGACCCCCGCTTCGCGGGCGCCGTTCACCGGACTCTGGGATTGCTGCAAGGTTACACTGCGGGACAGCGAGGCCCAGCAGGCTCTGCTGTCCACACCTGTTCCCTCTTCCCCAGCGGACACGCCCCCTCCTGGGAGGTCCACTTAACGCAAACACTTTCCCGCAACGCGGGACGCGCGCGGGTGGTCGCCGGGCTAAGCCCGGGCAAAGGGCGGGCCGTCTGAGGCCGTCCGAGGGCTGCCGAGGCTGGGCTGGGCCTACCCTCTTGGTTTGTTAATTTAGGTATTGTAATTTGTTATTTATACTTAGACTGATATCTCTTATTGTGTACTTGCTATTATGTCCTTACGCTCAGGGAAAGAGAGACTGCTACAAGTCCAGACTTCGTCAGGGGTGGTAACAGGCCCCCTTGATGCTTTTTTAATTAAAGCGACGGGTATCTTAGAAAAAGAAATCGCCTTTGTAGAGAAACGTCTATCTTTAGACCTTATAACAGGCAAGCGCTCTTCTTTGGGTCAAATTGCTACTGTGATTTCCCCAAACAAAGTGAGCGCTATAGTCCTAAATACAAGCCTACATCAAGATCCTGCTCCAGTGCCGGTAGGCTTATGTCATAACAAGGACGAATCAATTTCAATTATAACAGGTGATGGCTTGTCCTCGAGTGATACTAATGTTAGTGGGGAGGATGTTGCCTTACATACTGGTAGTCCTGCTCAACCCCAAATATTTAAGGGGGTTTCCCAAACTATTAAACGTCGCAAAAGGAAAAGAGTGAATAGAGTTCAAAAGGGAGGCACATCTAAGATCCCTAAATCTAATACTACAGTATTGAATCCATTGGCTGATTCCAACCCTCATTCTCCCATACCTGTATTAACTGATACTAGCCCACTTTGCCCGTCGGCCACAGGTAATGAGAAAGATTTATTAAATAGAATAGAAGTATTAGTTAAATCACTTATGATACCCTTACTTGAACGTACCAGATTGATGAATACTAAAATGGAATCTTTGGAGGAAATAGTTATCGCTAATAATGAGATGTTAAAAGAATTGTCGAATAAGCAAAATATGTCTCAAACAATAGCTACAACCCCCAAAAATTCTGGGACAGGCGTACGTACCATACCTGAAACCCAAGCCCCTGCTGAATATTCTAGTATACAACCATCGATAAGCATAAATACCAAGGACGTTAATATTGATAAGGAATTCAAGGGAAGTGCAAAGGAAAAATTAAAGTCTAATCAAAGCGCCCCAACGTTGAGGAGCCAAGAGAATCCTCCTGCTGAGCCCGTTAAGAGGGATTCAAAACAGAATGTCCACAGCATTAACCTTCCTCCCGAGGCCACCCCATATACAATAATTCTGACGGGAGTATCGGTTGTTAAAGGTGAAAATTCTGAAACATTTAGGGAGCTCAAAAATAAAGTAGTCTTTTGGTTGAATAAAAATAGACCTCTCCCACCGACCTCTGTTATGGAAATTCTTAATGTCAGAAGAGTAAAATGGGTGGGGCATTGCCCTAAGGACCTAGAGGGGGATTGTATTATTGTCAATTTTAGGGACCCATGGGTGGTGGATTTTATATGTAGGGAACCTAGATTTGGTAGGATGGGTGATGTGCAAACTTTGGACCTTAATTACTTCTATCCAAAAAGAAATAGGGGTCCTCCTACTATACCTATGTTTAATTATCATGGTAAATCCAAGGGTAGGTTCCTAAATGGATTGGCACCTTATACCCCCTATTCCATCCCCCATCTGTATAATCGCTTTGAACCACTCTCTGACCTAGAGTGTATTGATTGACTTCCTCCTAACAACGGTGGGGTCAGTCTACCAGATATTAACGTTAGAGTTGGTGAGGGTTCTAATAATAATATTGACCCAGCAGCAGATGGTGCCGCCAGCTGTAGCTTATGTGACTCGGTTTCAGTAGATCGTGGTAGGAATAAAGAGAAAAATGACAAGATTTGTGGGATTGTTACAGTTAGATATCCCCCTGTCAGTTGTCTGCTACCAGAGAGGGGTGAGCAGGGCCCAGTAATGGGGGGAACGAATCAAGCAAAATTAATATTTCAGGACACCGGGCTGAAAATTGTTTCATGGAATATTGCTGGACTAAAGGGAAAGTTAGGATCGGAGGATTGGACAGTTTTCATTGACAGGTTTGATATTATAATCTTTCAAGAAAGCTGGGCACCTGATCCGTTATTTCGGACAGGTTACCTAAACTTTTTTAAACCGGCAATACAGGGGAAAAAAGGAAGACCCTCTGGGGGCCTAGTTATATGGGTCAGGCAAACTAATAATTATAGGATAGTGGAAGTTCCAGTTTTGAACCCTGATATCCTGGGAATAAAATTAAGTAGGGCGGACCACAAGAGCTTGTTTATTATAAACATCTATGCTCGTGGCCTACCTGGGGGGAGGTGACCTGCAATTATTGATGAGTTGGACTCATATCTAGAAGTAATTGGGAGGGACAACCCCATTATACTAGCAGGGGATCTGAATTGACGAGCCCATGGCTACGCACCTGCGCGCCTTGAGTGGTACTTTACCTGAGAATATTTTTTGGCAGCCTACGCAGCAACCCTACACACATACCTACTCCCTGCTGACGAGAGGCAACTACCTCGAAACACGTGTCCAGGGATGGCTAACGCAACACTCATTTTCATTTTAAACTTTTGGCATAGGCGTACCCGCCGACGCTACTTCATGGACCACAATTCTTTGGGGTAACACGCTGGTAGGACTAGCAGAGTGCGGCCAATCGGATTTTTGTTTATATTTAGGCTCCCTTGAGCCGGTGGGGCTGACGAGCCCATGGCTACGCACCTGCACGCCTTGAGTGGTACTTTACCTGAGAATATTTTTTGGCAGCCTACGCAGCAACCCTACACACATACCTACTCCCTGCTGACGAGAGGCAACTACCTCGAAACACGTGTCCAGGATGGCTAACGCAACACTCATTTTAATTTTAAACTTTTGGCATAGGCGTACCCGCCGACGCTACTTCATGGACCACAATTCTTTGGGGTAACACGCTGATAGGACTAGCAGAGTGCGGCCAATCGGATTTTTGTTTATATTCAGGCTCCCTTGAGCCGGTGGGGCTGACGAGCCCATGGAACGCTTGAACGCTTACTCTGCTGGAACGCTTATCCCAAGCCGGGATTAAGGATAAAGCCTGGTCATGGTTCCAATCCTTCCTAGAGAATAGGTCCTTTCGCGTGTTTGAAGGCGATTCGGTGTCCACCAGGAGACCTTTGAATTGCGGAGTCCCCCAGGGCTCCTCTCTGAGTCCTGCCCTCTTTAATCTGTACATGAGGCCACTGGCTGATGTCGTCCGCCCATTTGGAATAAAGATCATTTCCTATGCCGACGATACGCAGCTGGTGGTCTCCATGTCGCAGGCTACTAATCCATCTGCTCGTGGCGGGTTCAGAGAGTGTTTGGAGGCAGTAAAGACCTGGATGTCCCTGTCTTGCTTAAAAATGAATGGGGACAAAACCGAGCTCATGCTCCTAGGTCCCTCAGATCTCAGCCTCCCCACCTCCCTGTGGCCGCCTAGTCTGGGATCTCCTCCAATCCCCAAAAATAGCATCAAGAGTCTGGGAGTTTGGTTGGATAGTTCACTGTCTTTTAATATACAATCCACTAAACTCTCAGCTACCTGTTTTGGCATCATGAGGATGTTAAAGAAAATTCTCCCTCTCCTCCCTCTGGATGCCAAACAAGTGGCCGTACAAGGTCTTATCCAGTCACGCCTTGATTTCAATAACGTATTGTATCTTGGCGCCCCTGAAGCCACTCTGAGAAGACTGCAGACAGTCCAGAACTGTGCAGCACGTATTCTACTAGACCTCCCCCGCAGACAGTCAGCGAGGTCGGGACTGGTATCCCTTCACTGGTTGCCGGTGCGCCAGAGAGTAATGTTTAAAGCTATGTGTATAGCTCATCAGGCCTTCTGGAACGCCGGCCCCAGGATCACTCGGGACCTAATCACCCACTACATGCCCAGAAGAAGTCTACGTTCTAGTCAGACCTTCCTTGCAATAACCCCCAGAATTATAAGAACCAGATCCGGAGGCAGAACATTCTCCTACAACGCCGCAAGGGCCTGGAACGCCCTGCCGCTGTCTCTCAGAGCCAACCCCAAGCTAACGGTCTTCCGCAAACAACTGAAAACCTTATTATTTCACTCAGTCTAACCTTCTCTTCCTTCCCTCTCCTGGGTCCACTGGTCGGATTACTGGTACTCTCAGCGCTTGGACGCCTTCGGGCAGCAATTCGCGCTCTACAAATGCACTTCCAATTCCAATTCCAATTCCAATGGCTACGCACCTGCGCGCCTTGAGTGGTACTTTACCTGAGAATATTTTTTGGCAGCCTACGCAGCAACCCTACACACATACCTACTCCCTGCTGACGAGAGGCAACTACCTCGAAACACGTGTCCAGGGATGGCTAACGCAACACTCATTTTCATTTTAAACTTTTGGCATAGGCGTACCCGCCGACGCTACTTCATGGACCACAATTCTTTGGGGTAACACGCTGGTAGGACTAGCAGAGTGCGGCCAATCGGATTTTTGTTTATATTCAGGCTCCCTTGAGCTGGTGGGGCTGACGAGGCCATGGCTACGCACCTGCGCGCCTTGAGTGGTACTTTACCTGAGAATATTTTTTGGCAGCCTACGCAGCAACCCTACACACATACCTACTCCCTGCTGACGAGAGGCAACTACCTCGAAACACGTGTCCAGGGATGGCTAACGCAACACTCATTTTCATTTTAAACTTTTGGCATAGGCGTACCCGCCGACGCTACTTCATGGACCACAATTCTTTGGGGTAACACGCTGGTAGGACTAGCAGAGTGCGGCTAATCGGATTTTTGAATTGTAATTTTGAACCCTTGACGTGTGAAAGTCAGGATATACGGGAGGAGGAAGATGCAGTCTGGAATGTTCCAGACCTGGCCCTAAATCCTATCAAAAAGGCAACTGAGGCGGCTCTACACTGGCTTGGTCTGTGTCTGGAATGGGGGCTAAGAGCGGTTAATAGTCGCTCCCTTTCCAATAAAAACGGACATCCTACTTATGATAATGGGGCCAGTACTAGCAGAATTGACTATATCTTGTTAAAAATGGAGTATTGGTCTCTGCTGGATGATATGGAAGTTGTTGCTCGCCCAGAGAGCGACCACAATCCTTTAGTCTTAAGTTAAAAATACTTAGTTGGCCAAGGTGGAACAGATCCAGTGAGGTGTTACACTGCAGAGACACTTCTAACTAACAATAGACGAAGGGTCCGTTGGCCTAGGGCCTTGGAGGACCCGGATTTGCTGCATGAGTTATCCCTGGAAGTATCCTCTTCCTGGGGTGCACTTCAGGATCTGCCCATCACTATAGATACACTACATCTGATTAGCAACACACATGACCAGCTATTTAAAAAATTAAAAGCTCTACTCTCTAAACCTGCAAACTCTGGGAAAAGTGCTGCTATGGGATCCCGTCAGAAATGGTATAATAAATCATGTAGGGAGGCGCATAGTGATTTGATTAAAGTCATTAAATCTAGAGTTAGCCTTGACATTAAAAAAGCCCGTGTGAGGTACAAAACGGTTCTGTGGGAGGCGAAGCGAGAGTGGGATGAGTCCCATTGGCAGGACCTCTATGAGGCCTGTTTATCTTCCAATCAGATTAAATTCTGCGAGGTGGTGAAATGGGGCAGAAACCCAGACTCGCAAATTCCAGAAAATCATGTCCCCACTGATACCTGGGTGGATTTTTATTCTTCCCAGTTCAAGGGAGTAGCGAACATACCTGATTATGTGATGGAAAATTCGGTACAATTGCGTGCCCCACCATCCCAATCCTTAATGTTTTTGAATGAGGACACAGAATTGGCATTGGGTTTGATACATTCGGGGAAAGCACCCGGTATGGATTGCATCCCGGAAGATCTTTTTAAATTAGATCAGTGGATCTGGGTCCCTTATATTACGAAGATTGCCAATGCCATTGCTAGTGGGGCCAGGATTCCTGACTCATGGAAAGGGGCGGAAATCCTCCCAATTTTTAAAAAAGGAGATCGTTCTGTCCCGGAGAACTACCGCCCTATTAGCCTCATTGATGCCCTACAGAAAGTTGTAGCAAGGATGATCCTTGCAAAAATCCAGATTTAGATGGAGAATGAGAGTATTCTCTCACCAATGCAAGCGGGTTTTAGGTCTAGTATTAGCACCATTGACCAGGTATTCAGATTTATTCAGATATACTGGAAAGTAGTGCTACTGGGTGGAGGAACTACATACGCTGCTTTTGTGGACCTTAAGTCCGCTTTTGACCTTGTGCCCAGGGCAAAATTATGGGCCGTGCTAGGGGATATAGGGATGCCGCAGGACATTCTTGAACTAGTGATAAGACTACACATGGGCAATTTTGCTAGGGTTAGGTGGGGGAGACAGGGCCAGGTGACGGATAGTTTTCCTGTAACCCGTGGAGTTCGCCAGGGGTGTGTTCTGGCTCCCACTTTATTTTTGTTATTTATTAATCACGTGGTCCGTTTTTTTTTCTGAAACCCCCACTGACGCCCCAATTTTGGGAGGTACTAAGTTCCCCCTGCTCATTTTTGCAGACGATATGTTAATCCTCTCTAAGACTCGTAAGGGTCTACAGACAGCGATCAATAGACTTGAGGATTTCTGTAAACTAAATGATCTGCAGGTTAATGTGAGCAAAACTAAATTTATGGTACTAACCAAAACTCGATCTTTAAAAAGCTATGTTAGTATGAACGGGGTTGAGCTTGAACAGGTGGATGTCATGACCTATCTTGGGGTGACTTTAGATTCTCATCTGCGTTGGCAGCCACAGGTGGATGCTCTTTGCTTAAAATTTGCGCGACTTACGGGTACCCTAATCCAGGAGCAGCGCAAATCTCTGACTAAAAGGGTAAAGCCAGCCCTAAAAATATATAATGCAAGGATTAGTTCTGCCATATTGTATGGTGCTGATCTTTGGGGATATAAGGATTTAACTCCTTTGGATAGGATAGAAAATGAATTCCTACGCAATTTGGTTAGTTTACCCCAATCCACACCAATTAAACCCTTATTGTTGGATATGGGTTGTAAAACAGTTAAGGAACAAGCACGGTACCGGTTGGTAGCATTATGGAGACGTATTTAGACTACTCCAGAACTGGCTCTATTTGCTAAAGAAATCGAAGATGTGAGATCTATTTCGGGTTATGCAAAAATTCCCTGGTTTAGAGAAGTAAGGAAAATTTTGGATAACATGGGACTTAGTTTACTGTGGTCTGACCTGGGCACAAATGCCTTTCCCTCTACCAAAGATTTTAAAATGCTATATTGGGCAACTGTTAAACAGCAATTAGTCTCGCAATCGGACTTGCTTACACTAACGGGTCAGTTCCTAGTATATAAATTGGATCCCCATCTGGAGGACTACTGGGATGTAATTACGAGGAGCCTAGATAGAAAATTATACCATCAGTTTAGAGTGGGGTCGTTACCACTGAGATCCTTTACTAAAAAATGACAAGGCCAGCCAAATGAATACTGTCCATGGTGCAAGGAATACAGGGAAAGTGTTGGTCATTTCTTCTTTGCCTGTCCTGCCTACTCGGTGCCAAGGTGTAAATGGTAAATGCCTATCTGCAAACGGTTGAACTCCAGGAGGTGTGCAGATGCATTATGCGAATTAAGATTTAATACCTCGGAGTTTATCGTTATTGGTGTGGCGAAATGTTTAGGGTGGGCATGGATCATTAGAGCCAGATAGGTCTAATGTACCATGATATATCTTAAATTATATGATTACAAATTTAAATTTGTAATTACATCTTGAATTGAGGTTTAATAATCTTTTATGAAATGTTTTAAAGATCACATATTGCTGTTTTTAACTGTTTAAACAGTCTCTTATGAAGTATGGTGTATGTATTTTCTTTTTATATGACTGTCTTTTATGATGAAACTATCGAAATAAAGACGTATGAACTGAACTGAAAAGGGCTTGTAGGCCTCTCGCGGTTCTTGCCAGCAGAACAGTGTCGTCCGCATACAGTAATGCGGGGATCAATTTTGTGCCGGCTCTGGGGATGTACTTACTGGTCGAAATTAAGGCATCACTCAGATTCTTAATGTAAAGCGAGAAAAGCAGGGGGGCAAGAATACACCCCTGTCTTACCCCTCGCTTCACCTGCCAAGCTTCTAACAGACTCCCGTCATCACTGTAGCGGACGACTGCGGCGGTGTCCTCGTGGATAAGCGCCAGGAATGATATCAACACCGGGTCAAGCCCCAATACCACTAGGGAGGCCCATAATTTTTAGCGATTTACAAGGTCGAAAGCAGTGGACAAATCCATAAAAGCTAGATGTAAGTCCCCCTGCTTAGCGACCGTGTACTTCCCAATGATAAGATGTAAATTGAGGCATTGACCCACAGTGCCCTTTCCTTGTCTAAACCCATATTGTAGATCAGAAATTATAGATTTATCCTCCAGCCAATTTGTTAATCTAGCGAGAACTACTTTGCCCATTATTTTCATGGCAGAATCCAAGAGAGAGATAGGCCGATAACATGCCGGATCCTCTCTTGAACCCTTTTTAAATAATGGTACTATAACTGCTTTGCCCCATGAACTAGGAGCACCCGCCTTAGATGCTGCATTAAAAACAGAAGTTAAAAACTTCGCCCAATACCTTGAATCTGCCCTATAAAGGTCCCCGGGGACACCATCCGGACCTGGTGCTTTACCTTTTGGCATTGACTCAATGGCCTCCTGGACTTCGTCTTCCTTAAAATGAATTTTCGAAGCCTGGTTAATATCCCCATAGTTTACTGGATTAAGTTGTAAAATTTCAGAATAGAGACCACTAAAGTGAGCCACCCAATTATCTGTTGGAATAAGACAATCTTTATTTGTGTTCTCCAGCTCGTTAAAAAGTGGGCTATTAATCACTTTCCAAAATTGGGAGCTATTTTTTAAAACGCATGCTTCTGACAATTCCTCCCAAGCCATATTCTTTAATTGAATTTTCCTTGCCTTTATTACTTTTTTGTAAGACCTTCTTGCCTCCACAATCTTACTTGCATCTTTCCCACTTTCTTTTAATGCTAACAAGAGGGCAGAGTGCGCTCTAGAACATGCATGATCAAACCAGTTTTTAAATTTTTTAGGCCTTGGTCTCCCATAGTGGGTTAAGTTGCCCACTACCTGTTTTGTTATTCTCTCAAGGCACCAAGGATTTCCACTGGTTGTGACTCTGTTGACAAAACTATACTTAAATCCACAATGTTACTATTGTACAAATTCTCAAGGAAATCGGCCGGGGTGATGACGTCCCATCTCAAACGTCTTCCCTGATTAATAGAGACTTTGGTGCCAATTACGATCCGGTAAAAAATTTCCCCGTACGACTCGTATCCGGTCTTTGTACCGTACGAATCGTACAAGTGCCGTACAAACTGCCAATTACGATTCGCATGGAAAAAAGACCATACGAATCGCATTGGGAATTATTCCCCACACGTCCTCGTGTCGGAAAATGTGTCCGACACGTCCTCGGACGATTTACCGTACAAATATGAAAAGTGAAGTCCGACCGCGGAATCACGATCCATCCCGTGCGTCCGATGTTACAACCGTATGGAAAAAACACCGTCCGCAGCGAACTCCCATAGCAACCATGGAGACATGTGCCCGCATACGCGCCCAACACTCCCCCCAGCCCCCGTACGTTCGAGTTGTACCCCCCTGTGTATGTACACCCCCACCCGTGTATGTACACTCGTGTACGTGTCGTACCCCCGTGTATGTACACCCGTGTACGTTCGAGTCGTACCCCCGTGTATGTACACCCGTGTACGTTTGAGTCGTACCCCCCAGGGTATGTACACCCGTGTACGTGTCGTACCCCCCGTGCATGTACACCCGTGTACGTCAGAGTCGTACCCCCCGGGTATGTACACCCGTGTACGTTAGAGTCGTACCCCCGTGTATGTACACCTCCACCCGTGTATGTACACCCGTGTACGTGTCGTACCCCCCCGTGTATGTACACCCGTGTACGTGTCGTACCCCCCCCGTGTACGTTCGTGTCGTACCCCCCCGGTATTTACACCCGTGTACATTCGTGTCGTACCCCCCGTGTATGTACACCCGTGTACGTGTCGTACCCCCCGTGCATGTACACCCGTGTACGTTAGAGTCGTACCCCTCCGGGTATGTACACCCGTGTACGTGTCGTACCCCCCCTTGTATGTACACCCGTGTATGTGTCGTACCCCCCCGTGTACGTTCGTGTCGTACCCCCCCGGTATTTACACCCGTGTACGTTCGAGTCGTACCCCCGTGTATGTACACCCGTGTACATGTCGTACCCCCCGTGTATGTACACCCGTGTACGTGTCGTACCCCCGTGCATGTACACCCGTGTACGTGTCGTACCCCCCCCGTGTACGTTCGTGTCATACCCCCCGTGTATGTACACCCGTGTACGTGTCGTACCCCCGTGTATGTACACCCGTGTACGTAAGAGTCATACCCCCCCGTGTATGTACACCCGTGTACGTGTCGTACCCCCCCTGTATGTACACCCGTGTACGTGTCCCCCCCGTATGTACACCCCTGTACGTGTCGTACCCCCGTGTACGTTCATGTCGTACCCCCGGTATTTACACCCGTGTACGTTCGTGTCGTACCCCCCGTGTATGTACACCCGTGTACGTGTCGTACCCCCCCGTGTACGTTCGTGTCGTACCCCCCGTGTATGTACACCCGTGTACGTGTCGTACCCCCTGTGCATGTACACCCGTTTACGTGTCGTACCCCCCATGTATGTACACCCGTGTACGTGTTGTACCGCCCCGTGTATGTTCGTGTCGTACCCCCCGTGTATGTACACCCGTGTACGTGTCGTACCCCCGTGTATGTACACCCGTGTACGTAAGAGTCATACCCCCCCCTGTATGTACATTAGAGTCGTACCCCCACCCGCGTATGCATGGAGCGTACCCCCACCCCAACATTCTAAGTACGGAGCGCACCCTAGGCCCCAACATCACCACCTTCACACAACATCGCGCATGTACGAGTCGTACCAAGCCACACACAAGGACAGCACTGTACAACAAAATGGTCCATTGCGATTGTTTCTAAAAATTGGTTCCCTCGAGCTTTGAGCTGACGAGCTCCTGGACGACGCACCTGCGTGCCTGTGCGGGCATTGAAGCCTTTGACGGTTGTTTGGCGGCCCTCTCTTCCACCCCTAACTATTTTCTGTACTGATGAGGGAAGTTATCCCGAAACCCGAGCCATGTCTCGGGCGATATTTTAAAACCCGGGACATGTATTGGGTCTAGAGATCATCAGTCTAACAAGTACTTACTTGCACCCACTGGGGTGAACCACTCAAGAACTCCATGTACCAGATTCCCCAGGGGCGACCCGGAGGAGGGGCTAGCGGAGTGCGATCCATTGCGATTGTTTCTAAAAATTGGTTCCCTCGAGCTTTGAGCTGACGAGCTCCTGGACGACGCACCTGCGTGCCTGTGCGGGCATTGAAGCCTTTGACGGTTGTTTGGCGGCCCTCTCTTCCACCCCTAACTATTTTCTCTACTGATGAGGGAAGTTATCCCGAAACCCGAGCCATGTCTCGGGCGATATTTTAAAACCCGGGACATGTATCCGGTCTAGAGATCATCAGTCTAACAAGTACTTACTTGCACCCACTGGGGTGAACCACTCAAGAACTCCATGTACCAGATTCCCCAGGGGCGACCCGGAGGAGGGGCTAGCGGAGTGCGATCCATTGCGATTGTTTCTAAAAATTGGTTCCCTCGAGCTTTGAGCTGACGAGCTCCTGGACGACGCACCTGCGTGCCTGTGCGGGCATTGAAGCCTTTGACGGTTGTTTGGCGGCCCTCTCTTCCACCCCTAACTATTTTCTCTACTGATGAGGGAAGTTATCCCGAAACCCGAGCCATGTCTCGGGCGATATTTTAAAACCCGGGACATGTATCGGGTCTAGAGATCATCAGTCTAACAAGTACTTACTTGCACCCACTGGGGTGAACCACTCAAGAACTCCATGTACCAGATTCCCCAGGGGCGACCCGGAGGAGGGGCTAGCGGAGTGCGGTCCATTGCGATTGTTTCAACAAAATGGCCCATGTACACACCGTACACACGCTAAAAACGCACGTACACAACCAGGACAAACCAAAACGACACAAGAATACACCATTCGAATGGCACAAAGCCACAAAACATGTCCAACAACCACTTAAACAACACATTCACTGACCTGCAACTGCCAAAAACAAAAACAGAGGCCCAAAACACAACCACTCCTTATAACACACCCACCCAAAGTTCAAACACAGCCACACCCACCAATGGACCAATAAAAATGGCCCACACACACAAACCATGAGCCTTTGCAACAGACTCACTGCTGCCAGACCCCACAGACAACCTACAGCACCATACTAGAAGCTTTACCACACCTTACACTTTCACACCTTCACACACACACCTTCACAAACACCCCCTCATCACATTCACACACATACACCTGCACAACCACACCCACACACCCACAACCATCCACACCCCCCCTCCCCACCATCCACACCCACACCCCTCACCATGCCCACTAACAAGAATCCAAAGTTCACTAGCCGAGAGTTGGAGGTCCTTGTCGATGAAATCCTCAGAGTCGAGCCACACCTCTTTGGAACATTGGTCAGACAGACCAGCACTTCAGCAAAAACAGCCATGTGGCAGACGATCGTCGATGCTGTGAATGCTGTTGCGGACACCAGAAGGAACAAGCAGGAATGCCAAGCCAGGTGGTACGATCTGCGGAGGAGGGTCCGAGCCAAGATGACCGATGAACACAACCAGGCCAACGTCACTGGAGGAGGGCCGGTCCGCAGACCCGTACACTACCATCCCTGGGAGGAGAGGGTGATGGCCATACTGCTGGTGGTGGCAGTGGACGGAGTAGATGGACTCCGAGAGCCGGGTGAGTACACAAACAACTCACCTCACATGGGTGGAACGTCATCCACAACCAAACTCACAAACAGGCACGCAACCACCCCAAGCTATCGCATGACTCAACCACACTCCATGAACACGCACATGCCACTGGCGCCACCATGCCCCATGCACCCAGCTGGACAATGTCAAGTCACAGGCCATAGAAGACACCAACACATGACACGGTAAGCCGGATGGCGGGAGGGTGGGCCCAAAAAATCACATAGTGCAACTCAGAAGCAGACAACAATGCCCCCTGCCCATATGGCCTAGGTCACAGCCAGACAAACAGTGTGTCCCAACACAGGAATGACTTGCCAGCAAATGGCGGACGCCTTGCATCAACATATGGGGGTGACGGCACGTTCTTGCACATGACAGCAGCTAATGAACAGCCAACACTGTGAAAGAGTGGCAGCACACACCACCACAGCAGCAGTGCAGACACAGACACTACACCCAATGGGTGCCTGGAGATCAGAAACAAACTCACATCAACAATCCAAGGGCCATTCAAAGATCTGCTAACAGTGTGTGCACAGTAAGCTGGGCTGAGGTGACAGAGGGTGACACGCAGAGGGAGGGAGAGGGGGACAGAGAGGGAGGGAGACACAGGGACACGGACAGAGGGAGGAGGCTGACACACAGAGGGAGGGAGAGGGGGACAGAGAGGGAGGGAGACACAGGGACACGGACAGAGGGAGGAGGCTGACACACAGAGGGAGGGAGAGGGGACAGAGAGGGAGGGAGACACAGGGAGACGGACAGAGGGAGGAGGCTGACACACAGAGGGAGGGAGAGGGGGACAGAGAGGGAGGGAGACACAGGGAGACGGACAGAGGGAGGAGGCTGACACACAGAGGGAGGGAGAGGGGGACAGAGAGGGAGGGAGACACAGGGAGAGCAAATCAGCCTTGTGGTGTGTGGGAATGTCTGCTCGTCAGCAGGTGAACTGCGTGCATGTAGACAAGGGTGGCCAGTGCCAGAACCCCCCCTCTCCTCCATGGCAAAACACAGGGCCATGTCACAACCTGTGCACGAGCACAACGACAGCTACCTGCATCATATAAGTGTGTGGAACAACTCCATGTGCCCACGTACAGTGCTACACGGAAGGCGCCAATGCACGGCTCGCCACACCTGCCCACTCCACTGCTGACTGCAGTCACACTTGACGCAGCAAGTAAGACTGTGCCACACATAGGTAAAGTCGCCAAAGCTGTGCCCAAGGGACATACCCATGCACAAGTGCACTGTGAGTGGAATGCAAGACATAACCAAATTCCCAGAGGAAATGTTCCAACTTTGAAACGAATGAAACATGGATGTTGCATGGAACAAAATTAACATTGTCTCTCTCACACACAGGTCAACGTCGTGGATCACCCCCCAACACTGGGGGGGAAGACTCACAGGACCCGGCTCGGCGGGATGAAGGAGCCACCGGCAGCGACGACTCTCACCACTCTGTGGACGAACCCGACCCCGACCAACCTGGCCCCTCTGGTGTCCAACGACCTGCAGCACCTGCGTCAGGTACAACCGGGCCAACCACCACCCCCACTCCTGCCACATCCCAGGAGACACCCAGGATCCCTGCCCCACCACCACAAAGCAGCCAGGCTGGCCAGGAGGGACACGGTGTCCCGGGCACCCAGGAGGAGGCAGGCGACAACGCCAATGCCACCCCTCAGGGGTCCCGGAGACCCGATGTGCCCACAAGGGCATGCCAGGTGCAAGTGGGCAGGGGTGGTGGGAGTGGAGGACGGCGGAGGCGCCAGCCTGACCAGTTGGCTGGGGAACCGGTATATTCACATGTCCGAAACATCCTGGACACATACCGGCAGGACACCACGGGCATGGCCCAGGTTGTGTCCATCCTCGAGGAGATCAAGACCCAGCAGGCCCAGCAACATGCAGAGCAACATGCCTGTCTACAGCAACACCAACGGCGGATGGAGGACAGACAGGCTGAGCTCGTGACGGTGTTCACGGGAATTCACAGTACACTCCGTCGGATGGCCGACAACATGGGCAACCCTCCCTGTGCCATCAGGCGTAGAACATCACCACCCACAGGGAGGGATCAGGAGGAGGAGGAGGAAACATCCGATGGAGCATCCCAAACATCGTCACGGCCTGCTTCTGAGGGTCCCCGCAGGAGGGCGGGTCGTCCACGTAAAAGACCGTGAGGGTCGGCGCTACAGCACCATCTCCCAGGACACCTGGCCTGGCACCTGGCCCACTGGAGCAACAGCAGCACAGCATCAAAAGACATTCTCTGCCACATGGCCTTGCTGGTCACTGTCTGACCAATGTTGACAAAGACTGTGGCATGGACTCTGAGGATTTCAAATGGCAAGGACACCAACTCCCCTAGTGAACTTTGGATTCCACACACCCAGAAAGCCCCTCATGTCAAACCCCCCCCCCCACTAAAATAAAAAGTCACACCATGAAGAGAAGATGCCTACTGGTTGCATTATTACCTTACATGTGTCTTGTAAAGTCTAACCATGCCTGAGTTCTCATTTGACTTCAACCATCCACACCCTGGGGCCTGAGTCTGGCACAGGACACACGGGTCACAGTGTATTAGGCAAGACAGACATGGAGCACCATACACACCCGTGATGGGCCCAACCAGCTGAGGGGGGGGCCGCACAACCGTGCCGACAGACATATTGAGTACAGCGACAGCCATGCGCAGAGGTCAGGGATCATGTGGAGTGTCCTGGGGGGGCACCCAGGTATGTGTGGACAGGTGGCAGAACCATGTCCTGCAAGCTTAAGTCAGGTGGATGCAGAGAATGGTGGCCTGGCCAACGTTGGATGCATGGGGATGGCACATGTCACAATACCCACACAGTCATGGACATCATGCACAATACACAGTCTAATCCCACACAAACAGCTTGCATCTTGCTACTCTACACATAGACACATAGCCACTATCACGGTAAACCATGCCAGACATGCCGTATGCCCCATGGCAACACACCAGCATTGACTGAGAAGAGGCACCTTGGAGGCATAGGGACACCTTTATTAGTCATGTATTTGGGATTGCAGAGGCAACTCGGAGTACACATGAACAGGTCATGTGGAGTAACATGTGGGTCCAACACTGGCACCCCCCTTCTGCACCACAAATGCGTGATATCCATGGAACTGGCACACAAGTGTCGGCTAACAGCTAAACACCCCCTGCTGCTCACGGAGAGCCTGCTATACACCATTGAACCGCTGATGTGGAAGTCCCACACCATGTCAAGCCAATGCAAACCGTATGTGTCCGAGGGCAGTGTAACACACATTGATGCCATCATCACATTCCACAATCCCATCACTGATGACTGTCAACAAGTATGACCATCTATTCAGGTGTACCCATCTGCATGTCATTTGTACCATGGTGATGCGACATGTCTGCAGAGGAACCAAACATCGACAGGGGCAGTGTGCATACATCGTGAACAACTGCCACACCCAATACACCCCTGATGCATCCCTTACCCTAAGGAGACTTCCAAACTTGTCCGTGCGTGTAACGCTGAGTCAGCACACGATGACGTGTCCATGAGGAATAGCAGTGCCACAACAATGCAAGCAGCAGACGGCATGCGCAAGTACCTGGGGAAGAGAGACACACAAGAAGTCAGCCACAAAAAGCACAGCCACTTGCATGTGCATGTACTCGACACATGTATGGATGACAATATGCTAGGTCACAATTATGACTGGGGAAATACACTCATCACTGGCACCATCACTCCAGTGACACATCCACACACACCTCTGACTCACGTGGCATACATGCAGATGGACACACACATCGCAACACATGCCACACGGGGACACTGGTACACACTACTAAGCAAAGAATTCACGTATGAGCCGAGTCTGGATGTCCTCTTGCGGCTCCACATCCTCCACATCACTAGCCCCATTGCCAAGCCCTTCGTCCTCCACGGGTGGATGGTCCTGATCATCTTGATCCAGGATGAGTGGCACAGCTTTCTCAACTGCCATGTTGTGCAGCATGCAGCAGACCATGAAGATTTTGCAGACCTTCGCCGGGGCATATGGGAGGGCACCGCCGGTCTTGTGGAGGCATCGGAATCGGCTCTTCAGGAGGCCAAATGTCCTCTCTATCACTCGCCTTGTCCGGCCATGGGCGGTGTTGTAGCGGAGCTGGGCTGGCGTGATGGGGTTGCGGAGAGGTGTGATCAGCCATGGCATGTTTGGATAGCCAGCGTCCCCTACATGGAAAGCACATGGACATAAGTAGGACAGGAGAAGCGGTCGTGCTGGAAGTCTACGCAAAATACAGGACATACAGAGTGTACCCACCAACAACACATGCTCGTTCGTTGCGCAGCTGCGTCATCATTTCAGGCACCCTGCTACGCCTCATGATGTAGGCATCGTGTGCTGATCCTGGAAAACGAGCACAGACATGTGAAATCACCATGTTGGATAGACACACCACAAGGGCATTGATGGAGTGGTAGTGCTTGCGATTCCTGTACGCTACCTCCTGTGCCTGTGGTGGTACCAAAGCCACATGTGTCCCATCTATGGACCCAATGACATGGGGCATCCCTCCCAGGGCATAGAATCCACGCTTTACCCCAGTCAACATTTCAGGGGTTGGGAAATGGATGAAGTCATCCAGGTGAAGCAACATGGCCTCTAAGAAATCATGCAGCACACGGCAGAACATGCTCTGGGACATGCCACCAACATGAGCTATGGTATTTTGAAAGGTACCCGTGGCCAGAAAATGTAGGGCTGCCATTACCTTCAGCTTGGGTGTCAGTGCCGTAGAATACCTGTGCAGCGGTTGCAGGTGTGGTGCCAGTCTCGCCGTCAACTCCAGAATCAACCGTTGGGGGAAGCGGTAGCACCGGATACAGTCATTCTCCCGCATGGCAGCCAAGTCCGGAATTGGTCGGGGAAGAGGCGGCGCTCTGCAGTAATTAGGAAGTGACAAGGAAGAGTGAGTGCACTACAACAACAATTTATATGTACTGAGCACATGTTAATCTGTCAATACACATATGCTACATACGGAGTCAGGTATGTGCTACATGCCCGGGACACATATGGCTGCCAGGTGACACTCCTACCAAGACCCAGCTACACACGGAGATTGTGAACCTCCACATGCCATGGCATGGGACTAGCTGTGTCCCAGTGTAAGTGAACAGCCAGACGCAAGACAGGAGTGACATACATCCACACATCAGCAGAAGTAGGATGTCGATTGCAGAGACTGGTAGCGGAACACTAGAGCCACAGGTCACATGACATTACACTAGGACAGGCCACACACCTTGCCATGAAGGTGTACATGTGATGACTCACCACACATTCATACAGAGGATGGAGACATGTCCTTGTTACGCTACTCTGTGTCCCATGCATACATACGCACCTCACATCGGGTACCACATGTGGCCTGGTGTGCGGAACAGTGTGCCATGTCAATCTACACACAGACACATGTTGGTTGCTGCAACAGCTGATGCTTTTGAGGGAGCACCAACATCAACCCAATGTGAACCCCCCACACATACATGACATAGTCACAAGGTGCACCGTGGGTAGTGACCTGTCTGGTGTGGTAACCCCTGTAGCGGGCATCAAGGGACACTTGCGTGTGTTGTTGACCGTGCCATGCCAGTGACGCTCATCCCAAGTGTGCAGTACGACATGCACACATGTCAAAGAAGTCAAGGGCATGCCCGGCACACATTGCACCGTCACACATAACATCTGTACACATCTCATCATACATCTGGTGCCTTCTCCACTCAGGAGTGAGTTGCCACATCACAGCCTTTCACACCTGTGCCCCACACATGTAGTACTGCTAAGACAATGGCTTGATGTCCATCCATGGACAAGTATGTCAGCCCTATTCCTTCCTGTGTGCTGCCTGTCACCACTGTGATGTGTGAAAGGCACCGTACTTTCGCAAAGAGGGCCTGTGTACATTCCCTATCACTATGGGAGTGCTGCCGTATGTGTACCCATAGTGATAGTGAGCGTACGCAGGCGTGTACGGGCCGTACCACTATGGGTGTTCTCGCGTATGCGTACTCATAGTGATAGTGAGCGTACAGGCGTGTGTCCGGTCCGTACCACTATGAGTACGCATACGCAAGAACACCCATAGTGATATTGAGCGTACAGGCGTGTGTACGGGCCGTACCACTATGGGTGTTCTCGCGTATGCGTGCTCATAGTGGTACAGACCGTACACACGCCTGTACGCTCACTATCACTATGGGTGTTCTCGCGTATGCATACTCATAGTGATAGTGAGCGTACAGGCGTGTGTACGGGCCGTACCACTATGGGTGTTCTCGCGTATGCGTACTCATAGTGGTACGGCCCGTACACACGCCTGTACGCTCACTATCACTATGGGTGTTCTCGCGTATGCGTACTCATAGTGGTACGGCCCGGACACACGCCTGTACGCTCACTATCACTATAGGTGTTCTCGCGTATGCGTACTCATATTGATAGTGAGCGTTCAGGCGTGTGTCCGGTCTGTACCACTATGAGTACGCATACGCGAGAACACCCATAGTGATAGTGAGCGTACAGGCGTGTGTACGGGCTGTACCACTATGGGTGTTCTCGCGTATGCGTACTCATAGTGGTACGGACTGTACACACGCCTGTACGCTCACTATCACTATGGGTGTTCTCGCGTATGCGTACTCATAGTGATAGTGAGCGTACAGGCGTGTGTACGGGCCGTACCTCTATGGGTGCTCTCGCGTATGCGTAATCATAGTGGTACGGCCCGTACACACGCCTGTACGCTCACTATCACTATAGGTGTTCTCGCGTATGCGTACTCATAGTGGTACGGCCCGGACACACGCCTGTACGCTCACTATCACTATGGGTGTTCTCGCGTATGCGTACTCATAGTGATAGTGAGCGTACAGGCGTGTGTCCGGTCCGTACCACTATGAGTACGCGAGAACACCCATAGTGATAGTGAGCGTACAGGCGTGTGTACGGGCCGTACCACTATGAGTACGCATACGCGAGAACACCCATAGTGATACGGAGCGTACACACGCCTGTACGGGCCGTTGCTATGCATTTGGGGTGCCCTAGGGCCCCGGAACGCACCGTACCTGTGTGTGAAGCTCAAAATTACATAGGGGACACATGAGGGACAAGTATAAAGGCCTACATGCATGCTGGTTGTCATGGAGACCAAGTTTAAAGTTTGAATATTTGGAAGCAGGTGCACAGCAGTAGTCAGTTTGAATGAATCTACTTTGTTGCAATGTGCTTCAGGAGTTGACATCATGCTGAAGAAAAAAACCACAATGAGAACCCACTGACTGTGCTAGGTTTGAAGGGATTGGAGGAAACATAGGATGCAAATGTGAGTGACCAATCACTCTGTACTCCTGTGCATGAAACAGGCCAGCAAGGCAGATATAAGGCAGCCAGGTCCCATGAGGGAGCACTTGCCTGCACATCTTTGTATTCCACGACCCAGCTGCTGCTACTGATTCCCTGGAACCATGTCAAGGTCTGTGGAGAGGTCACAGCCCTTCACCCTGGAGGAGAACCTGGCTTTGCTGGATGTGATCCTCCCACAGTACCCCATGCTGTATGGGCGACCAGGGTATCAGGTGAGTGCAGAGTCCACCAGCACAGACTGTGTCCCTTATTTGTGAGTGTGACTTCTGGCATTGTGTCCAGGTGTGGCACACATGCTATGTACTGTAGGGGGGTCCCGGCGGGGGGAATGCCTGATGTCTCCCAGCCAGTGCATGCTGTGGTGCATGTCTGTCGTCCTCACTTGCATTGTGTTTACTGTGACAATCACTGCATGGTGCATGCCACATTCTGCCTGTCTTGTCCTCCTGGGAATGTAGCCTCTGCAGTCCTCATGTGATTATGTGGTCACCCCAGTGTGACAGGTGACTGTACCCACAGATGTGTGTTAGTTCTGTGTACCTGTGCTGAGAGTGTCCACATGATGTGTTCCTACCCTGGACATCGGTGTGTGTGTAAGTCCCCTGTCATGTGGGTGGGTGCATATGTGGAGTGTAGCACCCCAGCTGCATGAGGGATGGATATACCCTGCCCATGTGATGTGAGCAGGGAGCAGTGCTGTGTGTTTGACGTGCAGAGCCAGCCCCACACCTGTGGGCCCCCCGTCTAGTGGCACATGTGCAGAGTGAGGTTTGTCGCAGCATTTGGCAATGGCAGGTGAATGTCCTGTGCCTGTGTGTGTCTGTGTACTCTGCTGCGGTAGCGTCAGTGGCCTGTGGCATTTGACTGCTTAGAGGTGCTGCACATTATCCTGGTGTAGCTTGTGATGCACAGTGTGAGCCTGGATCATTGATTGTGTGGTTGCCCTCATTCCACCTGTGTACTGTCAATGGCACGTACTGCTTTAGCCCTTCCCCAGAGAATCATGTCCCTATGACAAAGGTGCAATGCATTGGATGCATACTATGCCTTGTTGTAGACAGCACATTTGTTCTAATATGTCTCTCTGTGACATGTGCCTGATGTATTGATGTAGTGTCACTTGTTCATCCTCACAGGTAGGCGCCTCTGCCAAGTAGCAGATATGGCTGACCGCCGTCAGTGCAGTGAGGAGTGCTGATGGTCGCAAGCGGCGCCTGGGCCAGGTGAGGAAACGCTGGCAGGATATCCGGTGCTGGACGCGGAGGATCGCACGGGTCCTGCTGGGGGACTCACCTGAGACCCATAAGAACCAGGGGCGCCGCCGTCTGACCCCCATCCACAAGCGTGTGCTGGCGGTGGTATTTCCAGACTTGGAGAGGCGCTTACAGGAGAAGCAGCAGCAGGAAGGGGGTAGGTACATGTGTGTTTGTTGTGTGTCACCAGCATTTGTAAGTGCACAGTTGCATGGATACACTGCCAGGGTTTTAAGGTGCTGTGCAGATCCAGTTACCCACAGTATAGCTGTTCTCTCCTGCCTCCCTTCCCCTCCTTGCAATGTGTTCCCTGGTCTGTGTGTAGTCACTCCTTCACAAGGTAATGTAGGCTGGCGCTTTCTCCACGTGAACTATGCCTGTAGCATCATGTGTGGGGGTGGTGTCTAACAGGTTTGGGGACCTTGCCTGTGCCCTGTCCCGTTCAGTGCATGTGGGTTCCATGTCAGTTGGCACTGATGCTGAGTCCAGACATGTGTGTTAGTCTCTCAAGTGTCAGGCCTTACAGCGCGCATGTCCTATGTTGTGGCCTGTGACATGATGTGCGATACGCATAGTGCAGGGATGGTGGCGTGTGTTGCTGTCATTCCCATTCAGGACCATGGAGTTGTGTGGCCACTGCTGTCCCCTGGGGCATATGTTCATAGGTGTCATGTGTGTCATCACAAAAAGTGGACACTCTCAGTCTCTACAGCATAGGTTGTGCTCTGTGCCATTGTCCCCTGGCGCCATGTCTAATGACTTAAAATATAGTACAAGTGTCCACTGTACAGCCTGACCTGATTGTCCTTGTTCATACTCACGGTGGCCAGTGCCTGTGTGTCTTGTTACAATCATCTGACGATGACCATTTGTACATGATTATTTGGACAGGCGCACCTTGTGTATTTTGCGTCCAATCTTGCATTTATGCAGCCCCTGTGTATTTCACCCAGACTAAGAGATGTAAGTGCCACCTGTGTCTCAACAAATTGTCTCATGTAGGGGGTGGTTGGTGCGGGCCAAGCCTACATGTCAAAACCAGATTTCTCCTTGCTAGGTCTGGCCAGTGTGTGATGTTTGTCTGGACATACACTCAAGGTGCAGTGAGCCAGTCATGGTGGGCATGTTCTCAGTATTACATATGCAGCTTGTGCCTCAAGTTCATGTATATGGTTCCTGCTCATCCCTTTTTTCGGCAACGCTGTGTGGTGCAGATGCAGTGCTGGATTGTCCCCAGGGCCTGGCTCCTATGTCAAACTCAATTTCATGTCATTTGCTATTGTGTCATGCTCTCCATGGATTTTCATTGGCATGGTGGGTCAACCAACTGTGTGTTGCATGCCCTACATCTGTACCTTGGTTTGTAGGTGTTACAGATCTTTCTTTGCAGGCTATGCACTGTAACCTATGGAGATTGGACTCATGTGACATATGTATACAGGTGTGTGATTAATTGCTGTCTCTTCACCTTGCCCACAGCATCGTCGGGGGACACGGAGGGAGACATCAGCACAGACGGAGCGGAGGGACCGAGCACCAGTGCCAGCGTTGACATCGTTCCTGGCACATTGAGTGGTACTGAGGCGGAGGAGAGTGAGGCCGAGGACCTGTCCACTGGCACGACTGAATATGAAGCTGACTGGTCCGAGGATGATCTCTCCGAGTGGGCGGAGGCTGCACCAGCAGCTGACAGCGGCACAACATCGCACCCCGCCCCCTCCATTGCCATCAGCCGCCTCCCACTTGCTCGTGTCCCTTCCCAGCGTGCCCGGTCACCACATGTCTCCTTCCTGCCAGGCACCGCACCCCCTGCCCCTGTCTCCACTGCTGCCGCCAATGCTGAGTCTGTGGACATCCAGCGGCAGTTGCAGGTTGGTCAGGCTGCGATCCTTAATGTCCTCCATGGCCACAGCCAAGCGCTGCACAACATGGAGGCATACTTGGAGGGCATTTTTTCATCGCAGGCTGACCAACGCCAGTTGCTGAGGTCCAAAGACTCAACACTGACTGCAGCAGTGGGTCTCCTGCAGCGCTACGTCCCTCCCCCTACCCCTGCCCCATCCACACTTCCCACTCCCATGCCTGTCCCACGTACACCCAGACATACGCATGCACACACCACAACAGACACAGGCACCACACCAGCAAGGAAGGTCATACGCACACCTCCTGGCACGCACACACAGGGTGAAGTAGGCACACCCACTGGGTCGGTGGGCAAACGCAAGTCATGAAGCCAGAGTGGTAGTCCGCATTCCACCCAATCCACTCCCTCCAAATCCCCTTCCCTCAGCTCTCCTGGCCACATATCCGGCAAGGACCTCTTCATGGCCGCTCTGTCCCTGAGCCCCACTGTGACACCACCCCGCAAGCGGTCAAGGGAGTCCCCGGTCAGGGTGGTTGTGTCTCCCCCCCTGTCCACACCCTCCCCCAGTGGCGCTGCGACCCATCCCTCCGCACACCCCCCCTCCTTGGGGCCTGTGGTTCCTTCGGGTGCAGGGGAGACGCTGGAGGACCTTGCTAAGCTGTGCAGCGAGATCCTGGCCTCCGCCTTTGGCCCTGCCCCACCCCCTGTGGTGGAGTCCTCCATCCCTGCACCCACGACGCCTACCCTTCGCCCTCATGTCCCTGCGGTGCCTGGTACTTCCCCCCCACATGATGCCCTCCCCGCTGTGGAAGACGAAGGAGTCTGACTGTGCAGGCAAGCTAGGGGACACGCGTCCCACTGTGTCCCCCATCCAGCTGTGACTCATGGACTGCCCTATGGGCTTTGTAAATATTGAACTTTATCCACTCACAAATTTTTTCGTAATGCTGAATAAAGCCAATTTTTTTTTCCTTAGATCACTACAGCTTTTGTGGTATTGCTGTTGGTGGGGCTGCTACATGATTTTGGGTGGTGAACATGTGTTGGGTGTGTGGGAAATTTAGTAGTGTGCTGGTCATAGTGGGGACCCTGGTATCTGTGTGCCATTACAAGGTGTTAGCTAAGTGTCTTTGCTCATGTAAGCAGTTACTGCATGGTGAAATTGTCCCAAGGTGTGTTCCTTCCTCTGTGTACCCTGACATCTTCCCTGCAGGGTGTTTCCACTATGTGGTGCTGAGCTGTGTCTACATCAGTTGGGGGTGTGACGGACTCCTTCAACTTTGCACAGGCATGCAGAGCGATGTCTCCACCTGCATCATTCGTGGCATCCTTGGTGATCACTGTACTTGTGTATGTAGTCTGTTGACATGACTTCATGTGGACATGTTCCCTTTTAGGCTGTATGCATGTGTTTACTCCCAGTACTCGCACACATGTGGTACATGTACTGCAGGATCTTTGTGCACCTGACTGACATTTGTGGGCATAGGATCTGTGGGTACTCCACCCTTTTCTTTGCAGGGGCACTGCTGTGAGTGTTAGGCACCCACCACTCTTGTGACTGGGCACTGCTGGGAGGACTCTGCACCCACCCCTCCTATGTCTGGGCACTGCTGGGAGGACTCTGCACCCACCCCTCCTGTGTCTGGGCACTGCTGGGGGTGATGGGCACCCACCCCTCCTATGTCTGGGCACTGCTGGGAGGACTCTGCACCCACCCCTCCTGTGTCTGGGCACTGCTGGGAGTGATGGGCACCCACCCCTCCTGTGTCTGGGCACTGCTGGGGTGATGGGCACCCACCCCTCCTATGTCTGGGCACTGCTGGGAGGACTCTGCACCCACCCCTCCTATGTCTGGGCACTGCTGGGAGGACTCTGCACCCACCCCTCCTATGTCTGGCCACTGCTGGGAGGACTCTGCACCCACCCCTCCTGTGTCTGGGCACTGCTGGGGGTGATGGGCACCCACCCCTCCTATGTCTGGGCACTGCTGGGAGGACTCTGCACCCACCCCTCCTATGTCTGGGCACTGCTGGGAGGACTCTGCACCCACCCCTCCTATGTCTGGCCACTGCTGGGAGGACTCTGCACCCACCCCTCCTGTGTCTGGGCACTGCTGGGAGTGATGGGCACCCACCCCTCCTGTGTCTGGGCACTGCTGGGAGGACTCTGCACCCACCCCTCCTGTGTCTGGGCACTGCTGGGAGGACTCTGCACCCACCCCTCCTGTGTCTGGGCACTGCTGGGAGGACTCTGCACCCACCCCTCCTATTTCACGATATGTACGCTTAGAACATACACGGGTGTGGGTTAGCTCCATGCATACGAGGTGGGGGTACGTGTCGTACATACAGTGTTGCGGTGGAGGTACGCTCCATGCATACACGGGTGAGGGTACGGGTCGTACTTACACTGTTGCGGTGGGGGTACGCACCATACGTACGCGGGTGAGGGTACGGGTCGTACTTACACTGTTGGGGTGGGGGGTACGCTCCATACGTACGCGTGTGAGGATACGGGTCGTACATACGCGGTTCGGGTGGGGGTACGGTCCGTACATACACTGTTGGGGTGGGGGTACTCTCCATACGTACGCGGGTGAGGGTACGGGTCGTACATACACAGTTGGGGTGGGGGTACGGTCCGTACATACACTGTTGGGGTGGGGGGTACGCTCCATACGTACGCGTGTGAGGGTATGGGTCGTACATACACAGTTGGGGTGGGGGTACGGTCCGTACATACACTGTTGGGGTGGGGGGTACGCTCCATACGTACGCGGGTGAGGGTACGGGTCGTACTTACACTGTTGGGGTTGGGGGTACGCTCCATGCATACGGGGGTGGGGGTACGGTCCGTACATATCCGTCCCCACGTTATGTGATGCTTGTGCGGGCTGTACCCAGGCCTTTGCCACGTGGGTACAGCCTTCCCGCCATTGTTGGGATGACGTAGGTGTGGGCGGGGTACGACTCGTACCCACGCTCTTAAGGCGTGGGTACGGGACGTACCTGTATTGTTGTGTTGCCGGTTCGCGTCGTCAAGCACTTCCGTTGTGGCGGACGATGGGTTTGCTGGACACGCCCCCACCCCCTCGTAGCGACCAGGGCCTGGGGGTCAGGTATGTCCAGGGCATGTGTGCTGTGTGACTTTGGTGGGGGTTTTGTGGCCTGCCCCTGGTCCTGCCCCTCCCCCCTCTCCCCCCTCCCTTTGTTGTTCTGACCTTCTGCGGCGTCTGCGTCCGAACCTGTAGAGGAGGTCGACTGCTATGAGGGCCGGGATGACACGTAGGTTCGGGTCCATGTCTGTCCGTCGCGTACAGGTACTCCTTGTTCGCGTCGTCCTGATTTCCCGGCAGTTTTTGGCAGCTGGAAAATATTCACCGTGCGGGATGACGTCGGTGCGAATCGTAATTCCTGGTTCGTGAATGGCAGGCTGCGTGCGTCCCGACGTCACGTCGGCGCTTTCCTGGATCGCATTTGTATGTTTATTTTCGTCGGTCGGGGTTTTGTACGAATCGTACGGAAATGGAGTTTCCGTGCGATTCGTAATTCCATGTTTGTAAGTTTTGACGACCGGGTACGCGTCGGACGGAGAATATGCTCCGTCCGACGGTTCGTACCTGGGTTTTACAGGATCGTGATCGGCACCTAAGTTTAAGTTAGCAATCGTAGGCAGAGGGTTTATCTTAGTCACGGCCTTGATATTAATTTCCATGGTGAGAGGATTGTGATCACTTAAGGCATTTTGAGTGACACAAAAAGAACCTATAAGGTCCTTCAAAAGGCAAGAAACAAAAATATAATCAATCGTACTATGATGGCCCTGTCCAGTGAATGTAGGGACAGGCGATAAGGAATCTTGTACAGGAGCAAATAAGTGAAGGGCAGATACAATATGCTCTAGGTACATCCCACCCTTAGAATGTTCAAAGTGAGTTACCTCTTGAGGGCAGTAATCATAATTAATATTTTCAAAACAACTAAGATGACATGCATGAATATTAAAATCGCCAAAAAGGAAAAAAGAATAAGGTGTAACATTACTTGCATCAAACTCGTCGAAGAATGTAAACAGTGCTTTTAGGTGCTCCAATTCATCAGACCTAGTAAATGAATTATAAAAATTCACCACTAATAATGAGGGTAGATTGGCACCTTCAAGTTTAACCACCAGTATGTTTGGAGAGCTGGTCACTAATAGTTCTATACTATACAGTAACTTGAGGCTAAATAATAACGAGAGACCCCCCCGAGATCTCCCCATGGAGGAGGGCACAGCATTTTTATTAAAGGACTGATACCCATCCAAATAAAAGGAATCTTTAGCCTCCCAAGTCTCTTGAAGGGCAATTATATGGTGGGTGGAAAGGAAAGCCTTCCAGTTTGTATAGCCTCTTTTAGTTCGCAGGCCTGCAATATTCCACGACAAAGTCATAATTTTATTTGTTGATGAGGTTACCTCCCCCCGCCCCCCCCCCGCCTGCCCCCTCTCTTGTGGCACAAAATTCACCGGGTTCAATAAATGGAGTTGAAAATCACCAACCTCACTATTTACAGGAACCGTGACAGTCACATTGCCAGTTATACCAGGAGGAACTATTTCACACTCGTCTACTTGTACCACCTCAGAGGTTATCTGATTAGTTCCTTCACCATAAACTACCTTTAGGGGTAAAATTCTGTCACCAGAGCCATTAAGGTCGATGTTATCTTCCGCAGTCAGCACCGACCCAGATTCTTCAGGAAAAACCAATCTAGGATCATTGTGATGGACCTGAGTATTAACCACACTGAGTCAGTCATTGACATCTAAAGTGCTAAGGGTCTCATATCTGTTGCTAAGAGCCAGTGTCCTACTCGCAGGGACGAAATGAGGGATATGTCCACTGTTTCCAGTGGACCCCAAAATATGGGGTGGATAAAAAAACCCTAACGGGAGAACATTAACATAGTCCTGGTGTAATCTGATCGACCCTGCCTGTCTTAAGACACTACACTACAACACAGTCACCCTTCAACGTCTTATTAGACTTCCCCACCCATGGAACCCTTCTAACCATTTTAAAACTTTCAAAAAGGTGGCTCCCAAGAACTGTCTTACCTGCCAAAAAGTGGAGGGCTTTATTTTTTAAGGAAGACCAATGCTCTTCCTTCCCATCACTAGGTTTCGGAACATTTGCCAAAATTACAGTATACGGGCAGGCCTCCGGCGGCAAATGCAAAGGTCGTTCCCTTAATGGATGCGCAGGAAGAGGGCTTAATCTCCCTATCGTGTCCCTGAGCCTCGAGCTAACACCACCATTGGTTCCTAAGGCGGCTGGAAGAGGATTAATGGGACCTACAGCAGTGGTCGTCATAGACTCAGCTAGATCAGAAACTCTGGTTACTACTCCACTTAAGGGGTGCATCTCAGGTGGATTTAGCCTTGGCAAAGATACTTCCTGGCCCGCTATGTGATGTTCGATGAGAGCGAGTCTGACATCAATTTTATTAAGTCTGTCCATAACTGGCAGTATAATCGCACTCAATCGCTCATCCATAATCTGTAATAAGTCGGCCGTCTTAACTCCCGTAGTAATTATTTCCCCCTGATCTGCGTTCTCATTACGCCCATGACTCTTATCGACCGTGGCATGGAAGGCCCCAGTACTTTCCTGAGGAACCAACCCATGAGCGGAATCTATGTTCCTGGGTTGTTTAGCTTGTTGACGACTTTCTTTAGGGCCTTTATTCGCTTTTCTTTGCCCTTAACTATTTTAGTAGCAACAACAGAAAGGGCACGTGACTGCCGAGTACGTGTGGCTGGCGGTGAAAAAAGAGGACTAGAGGTATTCACAGAGACTGGAGGAATAACTGAGCTGGACTCTGACGCAGACTCAATGGAAAAATGACATCCAGCCTGAATGACACCTGAACCTAAAATAGGATCACCAGATCGTTTCACAGGATTAGGCTGGGATAATGGCTCCAAAAATAGCCTCCTTTCCACCATTTCAATTTCCCTAGTAACAACACTTTCAGCTTTTTTCAGAAAAGCGTCTAATGTCCCCGTACCCCCCATTGCAGAACACTTACTGTTGCTTTTAGCCATTGCAAACAAAAAAAATACTCACAACTTACAGTTTTAACAAATCGCAAGACGATGGAAACACTCAAGATGCAAAACGCCCCCAAATCGCACACAGCCTAGATAAACTTTACGTTGGAATACCGAGACAAGACCAACCTCTTCAGCCACGTGCAGTTACGGGCCTGACAATAAGCACCTCCCAGGCACCTAACGTGCTACACCAGCCAAACCCTAACTCACAAAGTACTGAACAGCACAGTCCTCGCTGGTCTGCTACAGTCAATGGCACCAATCCAAATGTCACACCTCGGGCGATAAGGGGGGTGGCCCAGCCCAGCCTCTGTCTGCCCCTGACGGCCACAGACGGCCCGCCCTTTGCCTGGGCTTCACCCGGCGCGTCCCGCACACGTCCCACGAAGCGGGCCTCAGCGATTCATAAACGCTCCTCCGGGCGCAGCCGTGACGTCAGCAGAGCGCACCACCGCAAAGGACCTCGGGATTTGTGGTCCCGTAGCGGCGGCACTGATGTCAGAGGCAGAGGCTCCCGCAGAGCAGTAGTGCGCTATACGGGACTCTTGGCGGTGTCGGCAATAAACAAGGGCTCCAGCCAGTATCAAGTTCCAATGGGCTATTTTTTCCCCCCACCCCGCCGGCCTCAGCGATTCTTAAACGCTCCTCCGGGCGCAGCCGTGACGTCAGCAGAGCGCGCCGCCGCAAAGGACCTCGGGATTTGTGGTCCCGTAGCGGCGGCGCTAATGTCAGAGGCAGGGGCTCCCGCTGAGCAGTAGTGCGCTATACAGGACTCTTGGCGGTGTCGGCGATAAACAAGGGCTCCAGCCGGTATCAAGTTCCAATGGGCTATTGGCCTAGTCAGATTTGGACCTTCTCCACAGGCAAAAAAGTCTCTTCTTCTTCTGTTCTATTTTGTTGGCAGGAGGGAGATCTGCTTGGACTAATTCAAGGCAACCCCACCCACACTGAGCAGCTGGATGAATGCCGCAGATAGAGTATGAAAACTGGATGTTGACTGTAATAATGGTAGGAGTCCTGAAGCGGTGTGGTCCAACTACATTGCATGCCAAGAACATAATCCGAAACCTGGTCCGAATTATTAAAAGGGATTTTCCAGCAGGATTTTGGTGTCGGGCTCACTGTGCTCCTCAAAACAGCAGAAACCTCTTCAGATAGTTAATGGTCACCATTCAGGGTGCATCCCATTATATATGATGGGGAATGAGGACAAAAAAAAAGAAACTCAGTCCTCTGTAGTTGTATGTAGTTATGATAATTTCAAAAAAGTTATTTCTCTAGTCTAGATCATGAAATGCCTCTTGCAAGAGTCATGAAATGTATGTCATAGAAATAAGAACATATTCTCTGACACCAAGAGAATGATGCCTTAACATCAGCAACAAGTGTCCCCAAATCAGCATGACTTATCACTCAAGTATCAGCCTAAAATATTATGTAAATTCACTGCTTCTCCAGAATATTTTATTGGTTTTTTCTATAACTCTTTTTAGTAACAGTTCAGCAATTTTTATCACAGTGTAACAAATCCCAATTTGCCTGTCTCTCTCCGTAAAAGCCAACACCATACTCAATATATTTTTTCCCAGCTATACTCTAGCCACTCTACAGTGTGTGTATTTGTTATTTCTCTTCAACTCCATACACTATCCTTCCCTCCTTTGTCTCACAGAGTTTCCACCTGCTTACTCCCAGACTTCCACTGTCGCTCCTAAGTGTCCCTTCCATTCACTTAAGTTTATCAACCCACCTCCTTCCATTTCTGCCATTCAGCCCAGATTTTATCAATTTTTTTAGGGCATTCCCTTGCTTTGCAGACTATGGGCTCCACCTGCATAAGTTCTCCCCAATCGCCACAGATTTATTTCCTTTTATTCAGCTCCAGAAGATTCATAGATCTGGACAGCCCACAGTTTGTGTAGCAGTGTTCCTTATTACGCATATTCCATGAAGCATGCCTGCAATCTATTTTACGCATCTTACAAAGCTTGGTTCTCATAAAATAGGCCTGGTGCAGTATTTTCACTTGTATCAGATGGAACCCTGCCCTTATCGTCATATCTTGAGTGTATCTGCACACCTCAATGCAATCAGCATCCCCAATCTCCCCACAGTCATTTTTGCAAAGAGATCTTAATGGCTCTAGTGGTTCCTGACAACTGTGGACAAGTGTTTTATAAGATTGGTTCCTGACAACTGTTTTATAAATTTAAGAGATGTCATGTCTACACACGGAGATGATGGATGGAGCGCTGAAACTTTTCAGACACTCACCCCAGTCACAGATCTGGGTTGAATCCATCATCGTTCTTGAGCTAATTTCGCTACCCCAATGCAGGCCCAGCCATATGCAAATCAGTCTTGACCCTGTGCCTCATGGTAACAGTCCAGCCCTAACTGCCAAGCAAGGTCTTCCGTGGATATCATGTCTATACAGAAGGTTTGCCTATACTGGAGTGGCGAATCCACTTCCACCCTGCTCAACAACTCTGAGTACCCTGCGACACCTGCCTAACCTGGCGATACTGTGTCATCCGCCAGTTCCTATAGCTTCTGCAAGTCTTCATAGGACAACAATTTACCCCCTCTCATAGATCCCCCAGTTTAGGTATTCCCAAAAGGTCCCATTGCCTCTAACAGTTAAAAAAAAAACTTCGGGTTTACCAAGGTATCTGCCTCCCACAGTGGTGTTTACAAGGTTAACCTGCCTCTGATGTGCCAGAAACGTGTGGCCACATTCCACCAGTTAATGTCAGGGAATAGTTGCACGGGGTGAAACTTGTAGGGCGTTCTTGATAATGGAAATATTTGTGTACTAAACAGCTCTCACTTGGCCAGGTTAACCTGTTTTTGGATTTGTGTGCTCCAAACAACACGAATGAATGCCGAGGGCTAGGGTATGTGAAAAGGAAGCATTTCATGAAAATTCATGGTGATGGTGGACCTCAGGTTTCTAAGATACATGAGGCGCGTACCAGGAAACTGGCTCAAGGAGAATATGTCTCCCTTGAGACACTTTCCAACCGAACCGGCCTTCTGGAAGATATTTCCTGCTCCAGAAAAATAGACATACAAAATAGGGAACGTTTTCGCGCAAGTGAAATTTAAAAACCTTTCAATGACGCACAATTTATTGATGTTATGAAGGTCTCAAACGTAATAAAAATGTCATATACCCCTAGACAGATAGAGTACAGCCGACGTCTCTGTGTGCATGTTGCTGGATAGCTAAGCATTTTTGGGGTGTCTGGTCTCATTCAGGTGAACCCAGATTATATATGAGGGATGTCAGAGAGCACTATCAGTTTAGTAATTTATGGGACTAGCAGCCGCTATGACACCTGTTTATGTATGTGTGCATATATGCAAGTATGTGGTATTTGTAAAGTGCGAGCCTAGCAAAAGTAGAGGATCAAATGCATAAATATCATCAAAGTGTAATTGGAGGGGGACTGGGTTCTGTGAGGGGAGGTCGACAGTTTCTTCATCGTCATATAGTTATATGACTTGTGTTCCTGTTTTTTTTCTATGGGCATATCATCAAGGACCGGTGATAATTATCGCTAAGTGCACTTAGCGCTAGGATAATTATCGCCGGGTAACGTGGAATTTTATCGCTGAGATAGCGTGCTATTAGCAACGCTTATCTCAAAAGCGACATAATTCCAAGCGCTAACTGCCAAATGTGAGATTATCGCTGGAACTCCAGCGATAATCTCACAAAGTTTGGCAATAGCTTGATGATAGGGCAAGGCATACTTAGCCATGATATCCACCTTACATAGGATATCATGGCTAAGTCTGTCTTGAAGCAGGCGTAAGGAAAGTAGCGATAACAGAGGTTATCGCTACTTTGCTTGTCGCTCTGCAGGTTAGCGTGCCCATTGATAATTGGAGAAATGTCGCTTAGCGACATTTCTTCAGTTATGTCAGGGCAGGAACGCCCACTTTGCATCTCATTAGAGATGCAAAGCTGGGCGTTCAGTAGACAGGCGATAATGCAAGGATTCAAGCGATAGCATGACCTTGCTGATTAGGCGATAAAATTATTGCCGCTTTTCGTCCGAAAACAGACGCAAAAGCGGCCAAATCTTCATATTTTTCCAACCTGTTGAGAATGTCAAGGCACAGGTTTTGTGATATACCCATGAGGTATGTGAGAAAATAGTCAAAATATGACAAAGCATTTTACGTCTTCGAAACATAGGAACGAGTCTTGTGCAAAAAAGTGTGCTTTTAAAAAATATATATTGCACAAAGTAAATGTAGCATGAAGTTCATTGAAAGTCAAAATGGTTACAGTGGGACTTGCCCATACTCTCAGCCAGGCACATCTTCTATCAAGACTCCTGGCTCACCCTTCATTTCGTTTTTTCACTTCAAGAATGTCCAGGGGGAAAAAAGGGGCAGGCACCACTGATCTGATCTCAGGGAAAGCTCCTAGGTCTACATTGGGATAGGAACACTGCAGTATTAACGTGTTTAATTCCAACCCAAAGTGTCACCAAGTGATTGGGCATAGCACGAGTCGCTGCTTCTAGAAGAGGTCATCTAAAGGTTCTACCCTAAAACATTTCGGAAACAAAGTAGCTCACTGTGCATTTTACAATGCAGCGTCCAACTATATTGGCTAAAAATCAATGTTTCTGCAAAATATCATCAGCCGAAACTGTTCCAAACTCAGCAGCCATCACAATAACATATGCTGTGAAAAAGGAATTGCTTTGTCCCAACACATGCAACTGACATTATGACAGAATGAGCTAATTTTGTTACCAATATCATCCTTACATTTGTTACTATTATTTGACGCAAGTGTGGTGCAGCAAGGTGGAAATGCTCACTATTTTAAAGGATATGCAACGCTTTTGCTCTCTCCTTGCTCCGGCACACTGGGTGCTGTCTAGCCCCAACGCAGGCACCTTTGCACCATAGTACAGGGGTGCCTGCATTACGTGCAATATTGTTTTCATGCAGGAAGGTACACCTTTCTGCACAAAAACAATCCTTAGAGTCATATTCCTCTTTCCATGTATGCTGCATGCTGGTTGGTATCAGTTAGTTATGGTCCACTCTCTATGCGTGAGATTGAGGCTTCAATCAGCACGATTTGGACATCTGATGCACTGGGCCCAGACGAGGTCCTGATTTAGGTCATAAAATGGGTAACAGAACTTTGGCCAATGGTTCTGTCCCCGGTGTTTGAATATTGCTATAACAACTCTATTGTTCCTACTTCTTGGACAGGAAGTGTCATTATCCCTTAATATAACAAGCATTAGTAAAGTCACTAGGTCTTTAGAACAGAGCATAGCACCCGGAGGTTTTGTATCATGAGAGCAATACTTTGAATGGTCTCATTGAGAAGCTAGAGTGGAACACTGCTTGACCTTAACCGAGGCCAGAGTAATCTATGCAACATGGCTAAAAAATATTGACAGAGCCAATATATCTAGTTTAGGCAAGACCTATTGGCTTTTCCAATGCTTGACAGTTAATAATGCAGTGGGCTAAGCACCTACTCGGAAGCATGCAGGTCTTATGGTTGACTCATTTATTTATCCTTTTGAGGCGGATAACATGAAAAAGATTCATTAGGGCGTGAATCACCCATTAGCCCCACTTTGGTTCAGTGATTTCAGCTCTCGCTGTTGACATCTTGCGTCTCTGATCCGGAAGTTAAGCATTAAAAATCTTGCAGGACTAACCACGCCTTTAATAGTTCAGAGATCAAGGAGGTGAGTAAATTGAAACTGAGTCATACTAGCAGCATGTACTTACCGTGCATACAAATGGAAAAGCTGCTGTAATGCGCGCTGTGAAACACAGTATTTTCATACATTACAACTTGAAGTTTAAATTCTGACCCTTCGGAAGAAACAATTCAACCATACCGACAAGGATGCAATAATCAGAATCATTTGCTGCGAATGGGTGGTTCGGAAGAACAATAAAGTGAATAAGTGCCATATTTCACGCTTTCCCTAGCATGTCATATTTTCCAGAGCAGAGCTGTAAAACAAAATCAGCAACACGCGCTTCAGATAAAGTACCATGAGAATTGTTTTTGTGATACAGTTTTTCTGTACGATAACACATATCTGTGCCTGACTCCTTTACGAACAACACTATGTGGGTGTAGGAAGGTGGAATCTGACTATATGGTTGCCCCCAACTTTTTGCCTGGTATTTGGATGGTTTTTGACTAGTCTGGCTGGGATCCTGCTATCCAGGACCCCAGCCTATCTGCTTCCTCCCTAAAACTGATGTGAGCACCCTAGGTACATGCCAATTGGATACTGAGGACACCCTACCAGTCCCTTGTAGATGGTACCCTAGATACCCAGGGCATGGGTCCCTCAAAGGCCTACCAGGGGCTGCAGCACTTATTGTGCCACCCCTGGGACAGCCATACCAAATGACACCACCAGACCATTACTGTAGTCTGGGTAAGGTGGTGCTTGCACCCCTTACAGGGAGTTAGGTATCCTGTATCCCACTTAATACAACACATATATCCTCATAGGTCACCCCTAGAGCAGGCCTTGCTAATCCTACAAGGCAGGTTGCTGAGATATGTGTGAGGGGGGACCCCTACCTGAGTAGGGCCCCTCTGCAACCTTCGTAAAATCATTACTGGGTTGTTTGTAGTGTAGCCATACCATATACTCTTAACCGCATTATAAGTATATCGCGATAGCGTGATAACTTGAGAATGGCTACACAGAACCATATCGTGTTTGCTGTCAAACATGTAGGAATCATACCCCCAATCCAGCCATGGGACTGAGGGCATGATTCCCCCCTGCTAGAGGGGCGATATGGGGAAAGCGGCAGAATTTAGACACCAATTTAAAAGTCCACGCGAAGTACAAAATGGATGCTACCCGCCACCCACATGACTCTGGCTGCCTGTTGCTGGGCAGAACTCCAGCCACGGCAGCTGGACAATAGGGATCCTGTTGCAGGGAGGTGCTCCCACCTCCCCAGACAGACTATGTGGATTGGAACTGGGTGGGTGCACCATAGGATGCCTTTCAGAGTTGCACGTATGCTTCTCCAGTGCCTACATTCTGCATACACCGCCTGGAACCGGTTTAGGGGCATCCTGTCCCCTGCCCTGGTGGGAAACACACAAAGGGGAGAGGGTGTATCCACCCTTTACCGCCTGACCTCTCAATGGTGGACCCTGATCTGGACACTCCCCAAATCTTTGGATAAAGGTGAATACTGGGTCCCCAGAACCTCGGATTATTCTTGAACTTCACAGTTTTGACCTTCGACTTGCTGCTGCACAGCTACCTGAAGAAATCTCCCTTGGGGTAAAGGAGTTACCCCCCTGCTTGGCAGGCACCTGAAACACTGCAAGTGACCCGGTTGGAACCTCGCTGCTCCTTAGGACATCGACGACTCTTTCCTACCTTGAGGTGGGTTTCCAAGCATCCCAGAGGCCAGTGAGTGTGCACAGCAAAGCTCTGCACCGTGGACCCCGTGGGTGCCGAGATCCCTAATACCCCAGGACACCAGCCACCTCTTGCACAGCACCCGACCCCGACAAGTGGGGAAGTTGTGCTTTGGCCCATTATTGAGCCAACTTCTCAGCAGCATCTGTGCCAAAGATCGATGCCCTAGCCCACTCCAGTGACTCGTGGGCGCACCTTTACGCACGCCAAATTGCTGCCTTCTGCAGTCCCTTGTCTCTCGACTTGTGGGCCCTAGCGGAGGACAATCTTCAATTCCAAGAGTTTCCCTGGGTGCTTCAGGTCTGCTCTTCAGTCTCCTTGCTGGAGACCTCGCTCAGACCTCGTGGGTCTGCACCAGTAGCTGCTTTGTGTTTCTTGCGTGGGTTGTGGTTGCCAAGACTTAGTGGATCCAATCCGGACACTAACACTGCAGCAACCCTCATCCTTTGTGGGACAGTCTCACTCCAGAAGCTGGCCTTCCTCCTGGACCCCGTGGCTGATGATCCAAGTTACACCTCTTCCACCTGGAAGCACCCGACATTGAAGGGCTCCTTCTCTTGAGCCCCCTGGTCACTGTGCCGTGACCCAGACTCTGTCCCCTCTGCTTTCAGGTCCTTCTCTACAAGATCTACATTTTCATTCTTCACGACAACGACGACGCTTGTGGCTAGCAGCAGTTCTTCACGTTTTGCCATTGAAAACCAGCCCGAGACCGGACATCGAAAACGACCTATGTACCCGGCTTCCCTGGGGCAGGTAACAGTGGTACCTCGGTACTCTCGTGGGTGTGGGCCCTTCAAAAGCTTAACTCTAAAGTGTTGAACTTGAACTCCTGCTAGAAGTGTTTTTAAACTTGTAAAATCAAACCGCGACATTCTCCATAGGCTATAATAGAGATCTCGACAGTAACTTCAGTCACTGCACGCGTCTCCCGTGGGTCCCCTTCCTCACTACCTTGGGTGGTTTCACAAGGGGCCAGCGACCCTAAATGCCCTAGGCATTGTCTGTAGAATTGTCGTGGTTCTTATACCACTTTTTTGATATATGGTTTGGTCCCCCCGGGGCCTTGTGATTCTAGTGCTATTTATTGTAACTATCAATGCTTGTTTGAATTGTATCTTCACCTCTAGCCTCATAAAGGGACTACTGGGGTTATTCCTAGAATAAATACATATATTTGATATATATACCTGTGTGGACTACTCTTTCATTTGGTTATTCAAGAGGTTAGCTATGGTAAAACAATAAGCTTAACACTCCTTCAAGACTTAGCCTGAAGGCTGCTCTCCACAGCTACCACTAGGATAGCTTTCTTTAAAGGTTGTCTTTAACCTATCACCTTAAGAGTCGAAGTGGACTGGTACAAGGTGGCCACTAGAACTAGTGACCAGCATATGCCAGGCCCACTTCTCACAGTGGGAAATTATATAGGGGCACATGCATCAACAATGCAATTTGCGATTCCTTATTAGCGAAAAATAGGGAATCGCTAATAAGGAATAGCAAAAGGCTATGCATGTAGGAATCGCTATTCAAATAGCGATTACTTAACTTTCCTTAATTGCTACTAGCAAATTGCGAGTAGCATTTAAGGAATGCCATCCCAATCATTCCTATGGGCCTCCAGGCCCATAGGAATGAATTGGAGATTGCATGAGCAAATAGCGAGTACCAGTAGGTTCTCGCAAATTGCTCATGCAATTTCAAGGGTGCAAGGGTGTCAAAATGACACCCTATTGCACCCCTGAAATTGATATGTGCACATATGTTGCACACACACATGCTCTAAGGGCATGTGTGTGCGCAACATGAAACTTTGAAAAATGCACAAAATTGCATTTTTCAAACTTTTAGCAAATTACCATGCAGTTCATTTTCATGGTAATTTGCTCCCCCTATTAGCGAATTCGCTAATTTTTTAACTTTCATGCATTATTGCATTTAAGGAATCCCAAATTGAGATTGCTTAAATTAAGGAATCTCAATTTGGGATTCCTTAAATGCTATCGCTATTTAAGGAATCGCTATTTAAGGATTCCTTAAATAGCGATTTTTGCTTTTGGGTTGATGCATTGGGATTGGGTATTTTTAACTAAATACCGGGAGCTATTAGCGAATCGGTATTTTACCGACTGGATTTTGGCTTGATGCATGAGGCTGATAGTTTTTAAATGATTGTTATGGATCTGACCAAGTCTCTAATTCTACTTGCCTACTTCCCAAAACTGTACAATTTTGACATTGTAATGCACATCCATATGCCCAAGCTCACTGGACTTCTCAAAGTGATGCAGCGAATGCAAGTTTTAAGCAAGAATTAGGAAATGCATACATCTTCACAGGCGTTGTTAGGTTCAACAGAAGAGCGACTTCCACAACACTACTTATTTAATAAGCACCACCAATGCAAGGCTGCTTAGCTTTTTGCACCGCCCCGGTAATGCAGACATGTCTAGGATGCCTAGGTTAATTAGGGAACAACCAAACGAAACTACCAGTGACTAGTATTACTTCTGCCTTTTAACCGTACAACTTCACTGCAAGTATCAGCGGAAAGCTACAGAGGGGGTATGTTCTGGGTGTAACAGTAATGTGAAATCTGTGATATTTAATAGTGTCTAGGCATGTCAGACCTAAAGTAAGTAGAAACCCTGTCGCTACTTCCAGCACATGTGATTAGATAAGTCAAGATTTACAGCCCTTTTTACAGCAGAGCGATGTAAACCATGAGCGCTCGTCTGAAGTGTTCCAAAGAAAAAAGTAGTTCAGAAAATAGGCACTAAAATGGGAGAAGTGGATGGATAGACGAGGGTGAGAGTAGTTGACCTAACGGCTAGGGCGGTCGACCTCAAATTTGAGGACTAGGGTTCGAGTCTCAGCAAGGACGTGCAACATCCTGTAATTCTGGGCAAATCATTTAATCTCCCCAAGCCTAATAAAAATTTATTTGTTCTCATGTAACGCAACTGATGCTCGCGTAAAGCGCTCTGATACCCGATACCTTCGGTTCTAGTTCACGCTATATAAAACTCAGTAAAAAAGAATATTAGTAATTTGGTCCATGCTCTTGGGGAAGGCTAAACATAGGAAGAGGCATGCTGCATGCATGCCGTGGACAAATGGGGAGAAAGAATATAAGAGCGTCTAAAGAGCCAGCAAATAGGAAGACTATGGGCGACTGATGCCCACAAAGTGTATACAACATGTTTCTTCGAAACCGCACATGCGCTGTCTAGAGCCGAAACCTAAAAAGGGCGACTGTAATTTGTTGATTAACTACAGACAAAATGCATTGCTAAATGCTGTGGGCAAGGTTTTTACTAGGTGCTTATTTGAGCAGCGCAACATCTCGATTGAGGAGAACATGATTCCAATAGAACAATCGGGTTTTAGAAAAAAGCATAGTACCTTAGATAATATTGTAGCTTTGCAACTTATTACTGAAAATTCTGTGTTTATCTGGGGCTCCCCAGTATATGCTGCCTGTATCGATTTTTCCACAGCTTTTGATAAAGTTGATCGTCCAACCTTGTGGAAAAAGATATCTTAACTCTGAATGCCTGGAGCCGTATTGTGTTTTATTATAGCCCTTCATTCCTCTACATGGTGCCAGGTATTGTTAGGCGGGGTCGGGGACTATTTGTAGTTATTCCTACAAAAAGTGTCTTGAAGCTTGAGTGTTTGCTCGCACGGTTGCTATTTTCCTTATACATATTTGACTTACCGAGCTTCTTATGTAAAAGTCTGGGTTACCCTCCAAGTATAGGGCACCGTCCGGTGACCTGCCTTAGGCGTAGACTTCACAATCTCCCTTCGAGCCTAGACTCTACTGTGACAGCAGGTCTGTCCCTCTATGAATGAGAATGCAGGAGCACTGTTTCAATAGTTTATATGCCCTACTCCATAACCTTCACTATGCAGGACAACTAGAGAACATGCCCTAATAACTTTGTGGAACCTACTTCAACTCCCTCTCTGAGGTAACTTCACCAGGGAAAAATCAGAGACCTACACACCAGGGCATTGGGGTCTGATTGCCCTCTGCTTGTATCATCTTGGCATTAAGGATCATTAAGGATCATTGGGATAACCCTGTATTCCTTAGAACCTGGGTATCATGTAATACATAAACAAAAATTGGTTTTGTCAGATAAAAATCGCCATCAATTACCAGAATCAATAATTGCATAAATGCTTATGTAGTATTTTGTATAAAAAGAACATGTAGGTCCGAACCACACAGTGATTGAGTGCGCCAGACCTGGCAAATCTTTTCATAGACAAATATGAATGCACGCTTTTTTATGCCAACAGTAATCCTTTTTTTAGAAAACATCACCTTATGGAAAAGGTACACAGATGATGTCCTGCTGATTTGGAAGGGTGTTGATACAACGCTGAGCAATATGACTGTATAGAGTAATACTAGGTCCACATATATACAATTCTGGTCTTCATATAGCAGACAAGAGATTATCCTTTTAGACATTACCATCAAAACAGAAAACAAGAAATTGTACACTACATTTTTTTTACAAACTCACTGAATGTAACACATTGTTGAGATAAACGAGCCGTCACCCTAGGAATTTGTGTGACACTTTTCCTTACAAACAATTTTTAAGGCGCCAGAGGAATTGTTCCCACACAATAGATTACTTTAGTGAATCAGACACCCTGATCAAAACATTACAAGAGAGAGGTTACCCTAAAGGATTACTAAAGCGTTCCTGCAAAAGATCTTGGTATTGTCCATGGGAAACTTTGTGAGAGAGCCGAGGAATCAACGAAAGAATGATATGTGTTACTACTTTTTTTTACTCCTAGCAATGACATCAAGAAAATCATTAACAGACACTGGCACTTGATCTCTGACGAATTGTATACGAATGGTGAACCCTTGTTTGCCTTTAAAAAAGGCAAAAGTGTCAGGGACCATGTTGTAAGTGCTCTACTGAAAACGCCAGAGCCACCAAACTTGCTTTCTCATTGAAACCTGCCTCCATTACTGGGGCATTTTAGGATTGGGAGATTTAAAAGTGCATGATTTGACTACAGAGACCATGGAATGTTTTCACAATGCAAAGAAATACACTCTCAGGAGTGATACTCGTTGCAATAGCACTGACGAAAATATATATTGTCAAGTGCCATGTGATCTGGCCTGTGTTGATCTGAGTGCTAGAAAGTAAAGGTCAGTATTCTGCAACTTTGTGTTTTTTCAGCATATTCGGCTACAGTGTTGCTGAATCCTGACCTTTACTTTCTGGCACTCTGACCAACATAGATCCGATCACATGGGCACTTGACAATATATATTTTCGACAGTGCTATTGCAGTGACTATCACTCCTGGGAGTGTATTCCTTTGCAGTTTGTTGAATACTTCAGCAAGACTGGTCACTGAGCTGACTGTTTAAAGTGGTTTATGAGCAATCTTGGTCGGAGTGTATCAAAGAGAAACTAAGTGGATACATCTGTTGGGCACTGTTAACAGGTGACTCAGTTTTTGTTTACATTGACCTTTGGTGTATGATTTTAATTGGATGAATAGTGTACATTCTGTACTTGTATTTATAGGGATTTGTATATAGTGCATTTATTGGTTACCATGTATTTTTACTACACTAGCAGATTGATTTATCGAGTCTTCAGTAATATTCACTGTTTGGACATTTTAGGTCTCCAATAATATTTTGCTCAGTGTTCACTTAGCACACCAAATTGGTGATCCTGTTCCAAAGTCGTCAGTGTATCCAATAGACGTGTGACTCTGGAACACCCTTTGTTTACAGTTATCACCTTGACGTGTTTTGAATGAGATTTTTATGTTCTTTGTACATTTTTCATTTGATGTACATTTCTGTACAGCTGCTCCAATATGCGATTGATGTTTTAGGTCTTCTGGAATTATACTCCATTTTGTAACCGTATATTATTTTTCTACATGCCCTGTTACAGAGAAGCGATCCAAGGGGGATATTAAATATTGTTCCCACATTAAGTGTCTTAATGCCGCGATACACTATATCAGACAAATGGGGATGGTTAATAGCGGGGTATGTAACGCTCACCCTGTAGCGGCCATCTTGTGAGTATACTTTTCTCTGCATGCCGCATCTCTGTTATCTCTCGGCCTGCTGATGCCAGGGCCGGCTTTAGTGCTGGTGGCGCCCTGTGCGACAATGTTTGTTGGCGCCCCCCCAATGACCACCTCCACTACGGATTCTCTCACTAGCACCTTTTAACAGTGACCAAGTCTCCATAACCACACTCTCTCAGATGCATTGAATAAGTTATATAGCGCCACTCATACCAGTGTAGGGTGTCTGAGCACTTTGCATCACACGCACATTACACAGAGACAATCAATCATACATGTGTAAATCAGTGTATAGGAAATGTTACATAAGCCAAAGGACTGAAAGTGTAGGAGTCACATGTCATCCATACTGGTAGGCAGTATAGTTTAAGAGTGCTTGGTGTGGAGAAGCACAAACTCAGAGTCGAAAAAGAAACAGCATAGTTGGGAGTTTTCTTTAATAATAAGAATCGATTTCTAGCCAAATTAACCCTTCTTGCAACATTAATCAATGTTCTAATGATGTATACTTTGCAGTGTGTATGCAGTTCTATGATGAAAGTTAATAGCTCACTGTTGAATATTAGGGCTTTAAGTTATAAATTGCAAGTAACAAAAGGATGCCTCTTTTGAAAGCAGTAACCTGCTGATCTGTTTACATCATACGCACTCTGTAATATACTTGGTACACATTCTTTGCAGCAGGCATATTAACCCTCTGCACTAACTTCACATAAGTCAAAACCTCAACAATGCAAAATGCTGATCTCTCTCCAGGAAGATAATTAATCACACGAGTTATCTTGACATTTATGTGAGGCCTGGTAATTGCCGGGGGAAAGAAACGCTGCAGTAGGTGCTTCAAAAGCATAATAAACTTTCAAACACGGCGCCCCCAGGAAGCCAGCACCCGGTGTGGTGGCACCGGTCGCACCGCCCTAAAGCCGGCCCTGGCTGATGCAACGTGGCACATAAAGAACTGAATTTAGTGGGTGCCATGATTGTGAAAAGGAGGGATGTCCTCACAAGACTTTTTACTCTTCTTTTTCATGTAATTTTAAATTATTCCTAATTCATTCCTTTTAATTTTTTCAGCATGATTGATGAAAATGCAATGTTTTAAACGTATCCACATCCATCTGTATCAGTTGGTGAGTTTTTTTTATCAATAAACCGCTCTCTTTTTTTTAAAAAAAACCTAATTTTTAGTTTTGATTTTTTAGTCTACACATTTAAGTTAGTTTTGTATGCTTTAGGAGTCATACACATAGGGCTCCCCTTTTCATAAGGAGTATTTCCAAACGGTATAATTGATTCGTAGAAGAATTAACCACTGAGGGGCTTGGTGAGTTCTAACACATATATATTATACCACCCAGAATTCAATTTCATCACATTAGGACCCGCCTAATTTGTTGTGTTTACAATCCAGTGGCACACCTTTGGCTAATGGTATAGAAGGCCATACATGTGTTTCATCGACACCACATAAGTCAAACCTTCATTTCAAGGTTCAATATCATTCAGCTAATAGTTTTGCACACATGATGCATGACAGTGCACATTTCTTTTGATAATCAATTTTATTTATTTTATGAAGAACAGTAAAGGAAAAACAATACCAGCTCTTAGTACATTTGCCACTGTGAAACGAAAATGGAAGATTAGTATACCAGCATACAAAGTCCGACATACAAGAGGAAAGTAACAGCGAAGATTACCCAAGTCCATAAATGACCTTCTGAGATGATCAATCCTCTACCACCCTGACCTATTTGCCCCATATTCTATGAAACTTCTTCGGGCAGCCTCTTGCCATGCAGATGAGCCGTTCCTGCGCAGCGCACCAATCCAACCCCCTACGCCAGCGAGCCAAGGTGGGTGCAGTTGTATTCAGCCAGTTGGCCGCAATGTCTCTTTTGACCACCATCATAGCCATGTTTAAAAAGAGTTTCTCAGTCATGGAACCATCTAGACCCTCGGTAATGCCCAGGAGCACGTTCAGTGGGTTAAGGTGAACCTCCCAACCCAGGACCTCAGTGAGCTCCCCTGTTATTGATTCCCAATAGGGTGTGATTGTAGGGCAAAGCCGTACCATGTGATAAAAATTAGCCTGGGGATATCCGCAGCTGGGGCAGGACGCATCAGGTCGGAGCCCAGCACGAAGAAGACGCAGCGGCGTGAGGTAAGCAGCGTGCACATAGTATACTTGAACTAAGCGGAGACGCGATGAGGCTGTGACTGTTTTAGGAGCCATTAATGCATCTTCCCAATCGGCCTCATCCAGGGAACAAAGCCAACTCTCCCATTTGCCTCTGAGGCGGGATAGGGAGTTGAGGGTGTTATTTGTGAGGGAGCGGTAAATGCGGGAGATTCCACCTTTCCTCAGATTGCCAGTCATGACCTGGGCTTCCGGTGGACTATACTCGGGCAGGAAGGTACCCTCTGAAATGTGAGAGTGGAGGGCGTGGCGCAGCTGCAGGTAGCCGTAGAACTGGGAGGCGTGGAGGGAGCATCGGGTCTTCAGTTCCTGGAAGCTGCGTATGTGGTTCCCACTCCAGACATTCCCCAGTTGTGAAATCCTGATGAGATCCCAAGCTCTAAAGCCAGAGAGAGTGACGACATCCTGGAGCCATGTTCTGCACCACAGTGTGGTATAGTGGGTGAACTTACCCGACTGGTGGGTGTGACGCAGGGAGGCTCTCTATGCCAGAAGTACCCCACGCGTGACCTCTGGCAGAGTGTGGGAGATGACGTCCTGCACAGTATCCCCTGAATGTGGAAGAAACCCAAACTGTGTAGTTCCCAGCAGAATGCCGGATCTTACCAGCCACCATTAAACCAGTTGTGCACGGTAAGGAGCCGAGGTGCAAATTAATAAAGATAAAGGTTAGTCATTCCCAGACCGCCGTCAAAGGGCGGGATCCAGCACTGGGGGAGGGCCAGCCTCGGCCTCTGACCCCCCATAAGAATTTGGTGGCTGAGCCATCCATCTCCCGGAACCATGACCGCGGGAAGGAGAGGGGCATGTTCTGGAGCATATAGAGGAATCTTGGGAGGACCATCATTTTAAAAAGGGCTATTCTGCCAATGGGGTTCAGTGGCAATGTTTGCCATTTAAGGAGGTCAGCGCGAACCCGTTTCACTAGTGTGGTTACATTGAGGGACCAGGCGAGATCCGGAAGGAGGGCCACCCAGATCCCCAGGTATTTGAATGACTGCGACTGGAGGGGTATCGACGACTGTCACTTAAAGCACTCTCTCGACAGATGGAGAGGGACCAGGACCGATCTAGCCGAGTTCAATCGGAGGCCAGAGATACGTTCAAAGAGATGCAGGGCCCGGAGGCACCGAGGCCCTAATCGGGCTGGATCAGAAAAGAATACGAGAACATCGTCAGCGTAAAGGGCAATCTTGTCCTCTTCCAAGCCGGGCCATCTCCATCTTGTGAGGAGCGAATCAGTGCGAACAAGAGAAGCAAAAGGTTCCATCGCTAGCGCGAAGAGGAGGGGCGAAAGGGGGCACCCCTGCCTCGTGCCCCTCCGGATGGGGAAGGGGTGAGAAAGGGCGCCATTGACCATTACCTGGGCCAGCGGTTTACAATATAGTGTCCTGACTAGGTTGCGGAAGGGGGTCCCAAAACTCATCTCCGTCAGCACTGCCTCTAGGTATTCGCTAGTCCATGAGTCGAATGCTTTCTCAAAGTCCACGAGAAGCAGAGACAGATAGGGGGTCAATTGCTGCCGATTCGCGAGAGCAAGGTGGAAACGTCTAAGGCATGCCTGGTGCCTCGGGAATGCATGAATCCACATTGGTCTGGGTGGATCAGCTTATCCAGATATGGACGCATGCGGTTAGCTAGAACCGAGGCTAATATTTTGAGCTCTGAATTAATGAGGGAGATGGGGCGGTAATCGGAGCAGTGGGCCGAGGGAGGCTGAGACTTAGGAATCACTACAACGGTGGCCAGGTCCATATCTGGACAGAAGGAGCTGTATTCAGCTGCTTCATGATACACCTCTAATAGGTGGGGAACCAACGTGTCTCGATAGGATGCAGAGAACTCCTGCGGTAGTCCATCTGGCCCCGGTGTCTTACCCGCGGCCATACGTGAAATGGCATCATTGATTTCATCTGGGGTAATTGGAAGATCTAGTTCCTCTGCCTCGGAGTCACTAAGCCATGGAAGGGGGAGTCGTTCATGCTGGAGGAGTGCTGAGAGTGAGAGATGGGGGGGGCTTCTCGGAGTAGAGAGTAGTGTAGTACGTGGTGTTGGGTCTCCCCGTATGGATCAATCACTTCAGGAATGATACAATTGGCCATAGGGAAGGTGGCCAAACGATGCAAGAGCATTCCATTTTTATCTCCCCATCCATATACTCGGGCCACGGAGGACCTCCACAGCAGTTTAGCGGCCTCCAGGGACGTCTGCTTGATCTCGTCCCTCAGATACGCCAACTTCCGATCCTGGGCCTCGATTCGTTCCTCCGGGGGTTGAGCTTCAAGCAGGATGGCCTGGGCCTCCAGAAGTGTGAGCCGGGAGTCTTGTTTCGTGCACTGGAGTTTGAGTTGGCCTTTGGCGAAGCAGTGGATGGTGGCTTTACTGGCCTCCCATAGGGTGCCAGGAGAGGAAACCGAGCCCTGATTAGTGGAGAAGTAATGACGAAGCTCTTCCCCTATCCGTCTCCGGAAGTATTTGTCCTGGAGGAACCAGGCATTTAGCTGCCAGATCGGGCGTGAAGACACCGGGAGGGTGCCCATCTGCATAGTCACTGGGGAGTGGTCTGGTAAACCCCTGGGGAGGATTGTGAGGTCCTGAATTGTTCGACAATCCAAGGCCGGCAGGAAGAGATAGTCCAGCCTGGCATGTGTGTGGTGGGAGGCCGATGTATGAGTGTACAGTCTAGTGGCCGGGTGCCAGAGCCTGCAGGCATCTCCGAGGTCCAGAGTAGCAGCCCAATTTGAGAGGAGAGTGGACTGAGTAACTCGGGAGATGGAAGGGGCTGCCGCAGTTTCAAGGTCAGGGTCCATAAATGCATTGAAGTCTCCTCCAACGACGGTCGTTCCCGGGGACAGGGCAGCTATTAGTGTGGTGAGACGTTGGAGTGTGGGGGACAGCAGAGAGGGGGGGGGAGTAGACAGCGATTAGGTTCAGGGACCGGTCCAAAATATTTCCCTCCAAGATAATGAAACATCCCCCGGGAGCATGAGTTACTTTACGCACCACAAAGGGAAGAGCACGGCGTATCCGGACAGCCACCCCTCGTGAACCTCGGGTAAAGCCAGAGTGCCAGATCCCACCATAACCATAGCGCCAGAAAGGGGCAGTGATTGCCTGCTAGGTGGGTCTTCTGGAGCATCAGTATGTCCACAGTGTGCCGCTGGACATATCGCAAGACCGTAGTGCACTTGACCTTATCTAAGAGGCCATTGAGATTCCAGGACATGATGTGGAGTGGGGTCAACCCGGTTTGACTGTCGGACATGGGGAGACTGGGAGGAGGGTCGGACATCTGGCTTGGGTAATGGGCACGCGCAAGGTGGTGTGCTCACGAGGGGTAGCGGGCGCAAATCTATAGCGTCGAGCTCTGTGTGTTCACTTCGGAATTGAGAAAAAGTGCTGGTGTATTAAACAAAGGAGACAAACAATAGAACTCGGGACAACAGTCCCCTCTCCCGAATCCAGCACCCACCCTATACTTCAGGAACAGAAGCATCTGTCGCCCTAACAGTGGAAAACTAAGGGAGAACCAAACTAGAAAGCTAGGGAATGGGGAATCGTGAAGGACCCCTCCTCATATTAGGATGTGCACAGTTGTGTCCATCGGGAATTAAAGTAGTGATGAGCTGACGTGTAGTCCCCGGTCACGATGCCAGATGTAGCCAGAAGGTCAAGGCGTGCTCATGCGGGGCCCGTGAGAAGCGTGGGCTAAGAGAGAGATCTGTGTCAGACAGGTCCAGCAAGGATGGCCGAGGTGAATCACCCCCAGGGTCTGAACGGCCGGAGGATCCAGATCACCGCATGACTAGGGGGCCCCCAGGAAGCGTCCCAGGCATCGGCTGGCGAGAGGGCCCAACGATGAGTCTGAGCGGGCCCGCCTCTGACCTTGTTGCCTGCGCGAGTGATTGCAATGCGGCCGGGCAGGCCGGGACCTCTCGGTGCGCACCTCCAGCGGTAAACGCGGGTGGCGGATTCTGATTGCCGGCCTATAGGAGGCGGTCCTCAGTTGCCCATGTCCATGCTTCCTCCAGACTATCAAAGAAGAGGGTTCTATTGGAAAACACCAGTCGCAGGCGAGCCGGAAAGAGGAACCTGTATTGTATATTGAGAGCACGCAGCTTCTGCTTGACTTCCCCAAACAAGCGACCCTGGCCCTGGACCTCACGGGTGTAATCGGGGAAAACCATGATCGCCCGGCGGAGATGCGGGATTCAGCTTCTTTAATCCGGGCCGTGGCGTTTCGAAGGTCCTGCCGGATGAGGGTCACATCGAGCCGGACTTCGGCAATCTTTGCTTCCACCGAGGATTGTGAGGCGAGGATAGCCTGAAGGATGGTGGACAGGTCCACAGTGGGTGGAGTATCCTTATCCGTGGTTCCTCCAGTCGCCCCAGAGTCCGTGGTTGGGAATTGGTCTATTTTAGTCTGGGTGACAGGGGTTTTGGTTGGCTTTTTGTTGGGGTCCAAATGTGTCCCTAGCTGTCAGTGGGGAGGAAGGAAAAGCCCCTGAGGAGGAGGACGAGGAGGAAGGAGGGGGGAACGGCCAGATCACTCCCGGCCCTCCATCGGTCAGTCAACTGACACTAAACCCCTCCGGTAGGGCTGTCCCCACCCCTCCCGAAATTTGAACGTGCAGAGAGCCACAGGTAATACGGGATTAACGTCAGGACCAAGTCTCTAGGGATGGCTTAGGTGAGAGAACAGGGCACAGCCCCTGGGCGCATGTGGAAGGGCCAACCAAAGGGTGGGGTGGCATAAGGAACAACAGGACTGTTCACCTGCGCCACCCAATGCGATGGCTACACCCGTCCAGTCAGCACGAGGGCCCCCGCACTGCCAGAGTCTCAGTTCAGGGTGAAGGTGGAAGGGGCCTGAGAGGAGGCAGACCCCCTTGCCGCCCGGAATGACGGCCGAGCCTCCACCACCGAGGCCGGTCAATCACGGCAATAGAGGAGAATTAATGGACGACCCCGCTCCTCACCTCCATAGTCCACTGTGTGCTGCAGTGCAGACGCTCTTCAGCGGGTCTTATTGCCGGGAGAGGGGCCCACGTCTAGTTCGCAGCTCAGAGGGCACCACCGGGGGGAAAAGGGCCTCGCAACCCCCGCACCGCTGTCTGAGCGACAGCAGAGGTCAGCGTGAGCTCAGGGGGACCCAGCTAGTACTCCGCCCGGCCCCGGGACCGGAGGTCTCGTCCCAGGGCCCGGATCCAACCGCCAGCTGGGGGTAAAGTGAGGTCTGCAAAACCAGGAAATCCAATGGCGCCAGAGGAGTAGCGCCTCTACGCGCTACCGCCCGGTCGACGGCCGAGCATGTGCTTTACGTAACAGCGCCACAGGGACCGTCTCCGATGTGCAGGAGGATGTCCGGGGGGAAGAAGCTTCACCTCCCTCTGGCTGCCGTCTCGTCAACAGCAGAGGACCTTACAGGCGGCACCGCGTCCAGTTGGTGCAGGCCAACTCTCAGAGCAGCACCCGTCAGCTCCATAGTTGGGGATCGGCCCCCAGGCAGGATCAAGACAGGTACTGCTTGGCTGGGCACCAACGGGGAGCCAGGACCAGGGGACCACACCGTGCCACCGCTCGACCGATGGCCGATCGCGCCGCTCAGGTCAACGGCACCTCAGGAGCCGCTGCCGGTGTGCGTCACGCAGGCCACCCCAGGCCGCCTCCGGTGACCCAATTCTGTATCGGTTCTGGGTGGGGGGGCGCGGCACCACAGATCGAGCATGTGTGGTGTCCGCAGACCCCCAGGTCCCACCTCTGGCACAGCTTTGCACGCAGGTCCAGAGCTCAGTGTTCAGTCAGTTCAGGAGCTCAGCACCGCGGCTGCCATCTTAGGATCGCCTCGAGGCAGGGCTCTTGGAGCAAGGACCATCCATGGCATCCAGATGGCTCCGATACCGCCGCCGAAGGGGCTCCGCAGCTCGGGGGACACCGGCAGTCAGAATTCAGGTCCAAGGATTCGCGGATGGTGGCAGTTTAGGAGCGGATGACGGAGGGGTCTGGAGCACTCCTGAAGAGCGACCGCCATCTTGACGCTCCTGGCCCCGCCCCCTGACAGTGCCCATTTTAACACAAGTGTTGCTCTATACCCAGTGCTGATGAAGACCCAATTAGATGTAAATAAAGTATATAGTTCATAAGAGGGTTGACATGTTGAGGATTACACATATTGTCTGCACTTCAACCCCGTACTTCTTGTACTATATCGACCAGCAGGTTTTCTTGCCTGGGGCTAATTTTTGTTTTAATGAAAAATAATTTTAAAGCATTTTGCCATAATCTTTTGTTTCAATATTTGAAAGTGTTATTCCATATACATACAATGGTTTCCTTATATTTTGAGATATAATGCTAAACCAATTATGGGTAAAAACTTAGTTCAGCAGGATCATGGATCGGACATTTTTAAATAAAAATTAAATTCTTTTTTTTGGAGACCTCTGTGTCTCAGTAAACACCAAAGACATTCTCTTTTAGCTCTGTTGCCTCTGATCTAAATACGTCTTTCATTAAGATAGTATCTGAACAGTTGATCCTATCTTCTGGTACTAGCAGGTTCATTTTATGCCGGAGTGGTCCAATTTCACATAGTGTGTTGATTTAAATAGTAAGTATTAGACGCTTAGCTATGGGCCTTATAATGACTACAGTGGTCCATCGGCCCACCATTGCCATGTTGGCGGTCCGACCACCTCATTACAACTTGGGCAGTTGGACCGCATTGGCATCACCGCAACTGCCAGGGATCAGAGATTCCTGACAGTGTTGGGTAGGTCTTGAGGCAGCGGCCCCACCAAGCATATTACAAGTTTTCTCACTGCCACACTTTTCATGGTGGCACAAAGGCCATAAAAAGTGTGACTATGAGAAAACAAAAGGGGCCCTACAGGGCCCCCTTGTGCCTCTGCACCACGGTGTGCATGCAGAGGAGCACATGTTGAGCCCCCCTATCTGCATGCATCCCCAGTTCCTGCAAGGCATGGACTTGAGAGTACATGCCCTGCAGGAACTGCCTTTGACACTCCCATTGAGGTGCCTTTTTCAAGGCACCGCTGTGGGAGGCCAAAGAACTGCTTGCTAGGGATTTTAAAAGTTGTACTCTGGTGTGCAGTTTTTATGACCTTGGGGGTCTCCGAGCGGGACGGCAGACTGGCACTCATTTTTTTGGTGCTGATGTTTATGAGAATGCTTATGATACATGGCTTGATACACCTCAAAGACAGATGATGGTTCAGTAGATTTGCAAGGGTTATAGGCCTGGGGTGTCCCTGTAGGGAATTTGGATGAATTGGGCATTTCTTGTTTTACCTATCCTTGAGCCAAAATCCCAACTAATCAATGTGGACTCCTCCTAATTATGCAACGGAGTAGGTTTAAAGTAGAATTCATCTACCCTTACACAACTCAGTTTATACCAAAATGAGAACTGAATGTCAAAGCCCATTTATTCTTGATAAAGGCAGTGACTACTCCAATCTCTGATCAAACGTTTATAACTTAAAGGGGGAACATGATCCCAGAAGGTACATTGTTAGAGCTTGGTCATCTTGTGAGAATAAACTACTGGATTCTGCCCATCCCCAAAACCATTTTGCTGAGCTGAACATTCTAAAGAGTTAGGGAAAGCAGTAGATCACACGATCTCCAATAGGACGCAGAGAGCATTCTGCTTTTTGGAGGACGCTATTTTTTCAGAGAGAAGAGAAGATCTATTAATAAAAATCAACCCTAAATTAGGAGAGTAAAATGGCTCAGATTTCAGTGGAGAAGCACATGGACTTTGTTGGACCTGACATCCTTGGCATGGGGATGTATGATGGAACCAGGCAAGCCCTTACCACACATGGCTTTACAACACTATCATAACAACGACTGCAACAATATCACACTGGTCTTTAATATGCACATCTTTACCACACATTACTTTAAAACGAAACTTGTGTTGTTAAGGCATGTATGGTAAAGGCATACCAGGTGAGTGTAACCCCAAAATACATTTTTTATATATATGGTATATATACAGGGTTCCAGCTTCATGGTAATGGCAGTTCCCTTGGCATGGTTTCCCCCCAACATTTTACCTTCCATCTTCCTCTTTTGCTGACTTAATTTTTGCTGGCTTTAGGACTCTGTGCACTTTACCGCTGCTGACCAGTGCTAAAGTTCTTCTGTTCTCACCTTTAAACATGGTGACATTTATTTATACTCAATTGACTCAATTTACTTGTAAGTCCGTAGTAAATTGTTACTACATGTACCCAGGGCCTGAAAATTAAATGTTACTAGTGGGCCTGAATAAACCTTTTGCCAGGGCTAAACCTTCCTTTTTATTACATGTAAGTCACCCCTAGGTTAGGCCCTGCATAGCCCCTAGGGCAGGTTACATTTTATTTAAAAAGTAGAACATATATTTTTACATTTTACGCGTTGCAATAGAGAAAACTATTACATTCGTTTTTCACTACTTCAAGGTCTGCCTCTCCCACAGGATAGCATTGGGTTAACTTATTGCATTTAATAAGTGATCACTATCAATTTGGAGCAGATAGGAATGTCAAATTTGGTGTCTACAGATTTGTAATTTAAAATCCTTATCAATGGTAAAGTTGGATTTTAAGACACAATTCTGATAATGTCACTGTTAGAAAGTTTGGCATTTTCTTGCTCTACAATCACAATAAAGCAAACGTACCCAGAAAAGGCTCTCAATTATGAAAAACAGACATCTACCATTCTTTCATTTTCAGGATGATTTGTGTCCCAATAGCTGGAGTCAGGACCGCGGAGAGGGATTTTTCCCCAACAAATGGGATGGCTTCACACAGCCCCTGGGTGTCACATTGGCCCTCCTGTGCTTGCCAGAGAATGCTCTAGTGGCGGGCGGCCCTCATTATAAGTAGAGGAACTATTCAGGGATGTTCATGAGGGATGGGGATCCTAAAGTTTAAAAACCCATACACCTGCCCATTTTTTAATTCTGTCATTTATTAATGGGTGGTGTAGGGGTGATTAAAAGTAAATATTGGACACTTAAGACACCATTATGTGGCTTGTGTCCTGTGCAGGTTGACATGTTTCAGCCCAAAAAGGGCCAACAGGTGGATCTGGGGCTTTCTTCAGAGCTAGGATCATGTATGCCCCTTTATAAGTATCCTACAGCAAGCCTCAACACCCACTCTGTGTGCATGCAAACATACCATACCAGCTCCTAATGAATGGTCAGAGTCAATGATAGGGTCTCCAATTTGCGACAGATATACTTCATGGAGGATTTGGACGAGAGGAGCCTTGTAGTCACACATTAATAAAAGGTCTCTCCATACCGCAAGCACCTATTCATGCGTCTCCCTCCTCACTACTACAATCACTATCAATCAATCAAGGGGTTTGTTAAGCACGGCTACTAACCCATAAGGGTCTCAAGGCGCTGGGGGGGGAAGGGGGTTTACAGGTTCCAGTCCATCAAGGAGGGTGTCTGTCGAAGATGGGGAGTGATGTTGTCTGTCTGAGGTGGAGCGAAAGGTCGTTCCAGACTCTGGCCGCGAGGAAGGAGAAGGAGCAGCCTCCCGATCTGGTCTTTCTGGTGCGGGGGACTGCGGTGTAGGAGAACTGGACAGATCGTAGGGTCCTTTGGGGTGCATGAAATTTGAGTCAGCTGTTGATGGCTTTCTCAATGACTTTTGCTGGGAACGGGAGCAGGGAGATGGGTCGGTGGGGTCCGCCAAGGGTTTCTTCAGGAGGGGGTTGATCTTGGCGTGTTTCCAGTCGTCATTGAACGAGGTAGTTGCCAGAGAGCGGTTGATGGTGTGGCAGAGCGTGGGTGCGATGGTGTCAGCGGCTCTGTTGAAAATATGGTGGGGGCAGGGGTCCGTGTGGGCCCCGGAGTGGATTGACTTCATCGTCTTCAGTGTGTCTTCGGTGGTGAGGGCTGCCCAGTTGTAGGACGCTGGCTTCAGGGTGTCGGGTTGGTTGGTGAGGGTTAAGTGTGTTGGTTGTCTTCATTGAAGTTGTCTTAGATGCTTTTGATTTTGTGGTGGAAAAAGGTGCTGAGTTTGTCGCAAAGGTCTTGTGAGGCAGGAATGTCGGTGGACTCGCTGGTGGGTTGGGCGAACTCCTCGATGATGTTGAAGAGTTCTTTGCTGTTGTGTGCATGAGTGGAGATTCTGTCTTCAATCGCTTTTTTCCTCGTTTTTCTGATGGGTTGGTGGCGGCTCTGATGTTGTTGTGAGCTTCTGTGGATTTGGTGTTCCTCCAGCCCTTTTCGAGGCGGTGGCAAGTGCGTCTGAACTCTCGAAGTTCGGTGGTAAACCATCTGGCTTTCTTGGCGTGAGTGTTGTTGTTCCATCTGTGCAGGGTTCGGGCTGCGGTGTTGGGGTCATCATTTTCCGCGATGGTTGGGGTGGATTTGCTGAGTGATGAGGTAAGCTGGTCATCAGTGATTCTGGTCCAATTTCTTCGTGGGAGCAGGTGCTGGTGTCTGTAGATGGTGGGTGTTCTGAAGGTGAAGTGGATGCATTGATGATCAGTCCATGGGAGTTCAGTGGTGTGGCTGAAGGTGATGGAGTTTCCTGTTGTGAAGAGGGGGTCGAGGGTGTGTCCTGCTGAGTGCATGGGTTCGGTCACGATTTGGCAGAGTTCAATGTTGTGGAGGTGGTCCAGGAGGGATGTGGTGCTGGGGTCCAGTTGGTTGTCGAGGTGGAAGTTGAGGTCTCCCAGTAGGGTGTAGTTGGTGGACGCGATGGCATGCGGGGAGATGATGTCCGTGATGGAGTTGGCGAAATGTTTGCAGGGTGCAGGGGGTCGGTAGATGTGGGTTCCTCAGAGGGTGAAGGCGGGGCTGGCCAGTATCTTGAAGTGAAGGTGCTCCATCAGGTCTGTGGGCTCATCAGGGAGTGTGCTCAGGCGGAGGGTGGACTTGTGGACAATGGTGATTCCTCCTCCTGGGCGGGTGAGGCAGTCCTACCTGGAGATCTTGTATCCTTGGGGAATGGCGATGGCGATGTCCGGTCCCGAGGTAGTGTTGGTCCAGGTTCGGTGAAGAATGCTACATCTGGGGTGGTGCTGTCGAGGAGGTCCCAGATTTCAGTGGAGTGCTTGTGAAGGGATCGGACGTTGCGGAGGATGCATTGCAGGGTCTTCGGTTCGGTTGTGTTCTTGCGGGTGGTTTGCGCTGGGTCCGCGGTCTTGGCGGTGCTGCAGGTGTGCCAACAGCGGTGACACCTGATTGGTCCGTGGGTGTCGGCCGGTGATGTTAGCTTGCAGTTGTTGTTGCGGCCTGGGTTGAGTGTGTGGAGTGCCGTTGGGTCGTAGCGTTGGCGGTGAAGAGATCCAGGGTTCCTGGCGCTGGTCGCGGTCAGGTCGTGGACGGCGCGCCTTTGGTGTGCCAGTGGCGCAAAGCACAGCGCCCGCCATTAAATAGGGGTCGGGGAGGGCTGGACAGCTGGGAGGCAGGAGCGGGGTGGGGTGCTGGATTGGACCGGTCACGCTGGTTGTGCTGGGGGGGGGGGGGGCTGCGGGCGCAGCATGGCCAGGAAAAAAATGGGCGGAAAAAGGCAAAGGAAAAAGTCAAAAAGAGAGGGGAAAGTGCAAATAAGGCAGCAAAAGTGCACGCAGAGTGGAGGTGAGACACAGAGGACACAGAGGAGAGTGAAAGGGGGAGATTGAGATGAGGGTGAAAAACTAGTGAAAAACAGAGGAAAGACACAGAAGGAGAGTGAAGGGGGAGCTTGAAATGAGGGGAAAAACTAGTGAAAAAGGAGGAGAGACAGAAGGAGAGTCAAAGGGGGAGATAGAAACGAGGGAAAAAACAAGTGAAAAAGGAGAGAAAAAGCGGAGCGAGAGAAAGGAGACAGAGGTCCACTGGACAACCAGGGATGAGGCGTAGGTAAAACCTGCGGGTGGAGGAGGGCCTCGAACACCAACACTCAAGAGTGAAGGGGCTCGGGGGAAGGCCTCACTTATTGGTGGAGCTGCAAGGGAGGGAGAGCAATTTCACTGACAATGAGACAACACCTGCCTCTCCCACAGGATAGCATTGGGTTAACTTATTGCATTTAATAAGTGATAACTTACAATTTGGAGCAGGTAGAAATGTCAAGTTTGGTGTACTGAATTGTAATTTAAAATCCTCATTAATGGTAAAGTCAGTTTTTAAGACACAATTTTGAAAATGCTACTTTTAGAAAGTTTGGCATTTTCTTGTCCTAACCATTTGGTGCCTGTACCCTGTATCCTGGGTCACATGACTAGGTGTAGCTGGCAGTCGGTCTTTGTGTATTGCTCCCAGACTGAGAGGGGAAATAGGTGTTGTGAGATTGAGCCATCTCTGACTTGATGAGGGGAAGGAGCTGTCATCTACCACACTAGCACATCACAAAGCCTCTGCTTGAGCACACTCACAAAGGTTTTCACACTAGTCTTTTTTGCCCCCCAGACAAGCTGGGGCCAGGGCAGGGAGGCAGGAATTTCCTGACACCTCTTAATATGGAGCCTCCAGAACCTTCTCCTACTTCACAGTGGGCACCTGGTATAAATATTGGACCCTCAGACCCAACTCTTCAGTGTACATCTGTACCTGTGGAAGACTTAGGAGGACTGCTGTGCTGCAAGAAGGACCGCTACTCTGCTGCCCTGCCACCTGCTTGAGAAGGACTAGTACTCTGGTGTCTTGCTATGTGCATGAGAAGGACTGGAGCTTCATCATGAACCCAGGACCACCAGAGTGACTCCAAGGCTAGTTGGCTAGACTCCTGATCGAATCGTCATAGAGTGAAAAGGCTCCAACTTGAACCTACTACCTGGACTGCCTGCTGTGAGCCTTGCCTCCAAGTGGTGTCACCTCAGTCATGGACCCTTGGAAGTTGGTCTGAATGTCCTCTGCCAGCCATTTGTGGTCTCTTAGGCAGAACCTGCGCATCTCCTTGCAGTCTCGCATCGGAACCAGGGCATTGAGACACATCCATGACACAGGACCCAGCAGCCCATCTGAATGGACCTTGCATCGCAGCCCTGCAGCTCCTTAGAACCGCCACTGCATGACGTATCTTTGATGCATGACATTACATTGCAGCCCCGCAGCTCCTCGGAACTGCCAATGAATAACACATCCTCTATGCAGGACCCCACGTCTCAGCTCTGCAGCTCCTTCGAACTGCTCCTGCATGACACATCCTTGACACAGGACTGTGAAGCCGTCGCTGTGCAACGCATCCTTGGTGGGGAACCTTGCAAAGCTTCCCCAGCATGGATTTAAGGTACTATGTTTAGTGGGCCTAATTTGGACTGTTTCCGGCCCACGCTCGCTTGATCACTCAAGACCTGGCTATTCGAGCAGTAGCAGCTCCCCCCCCCCTAACCCCCCCCCCAGCGCCTTGAGACCCTCACGGGTAAGTAGTGCACTTTACAAATGTTCTGATTGATTGATTGATTGATCATGGTCAGCCTAAAAATGTTACATAGTCCTGGTCTAGCTTGACCAGAAAACCCCATTTGGTGCTTTGTGCTTCTAAGCACTGTTTTCACTTGAATCTTTAAAATTGCATATCTCCGGTTCTACTGATTGGATTTTTGTCATTTTGGTCTCAAATAATTATTTTATGTTTACTCAATTTATTCTACATTGAAGTGAGATTTTTCTTGCGTTGTGTACAATAGTAGTAAAATTGGAATTATATGATACCATAGAGAAGTGTCTGCTTTACCTCAAGGGTTTGGTGAGCAATATTGTTCAATCAGAAAAAAACTAAAAGTTTTGTCCTGTCATATATCTGTCATATATCTGACACAATTCAATCAATTTGTTTTATATTGAAAATTCGAAATGGAAACCATAATTCATCTAATTTCACTCGGTCAATTGACTCTGAGAGATGTTATGTTCACGACTCTCCCTTTTGGTCTTTCCTACGCTTCTTGGTGTTACACCAAACTTCTAAGGCCGATCATGACAGGTCTTAGAGTATAGAGCATTTTAAATGCTGAATCACTTGGACAACATGATTTTTCTAGCTCGAGATCAGGAAACACAGGTTCCTAGTTCATATCCACAGACAAAAGGCTCAGGTATACTTAATGCAGGTTAGGGAGGACTCAATGATGGTTTCTCATTTTCATGGAATGTCTGTAGAAATTGCAATGTTTGTTTTGTTTCACCCCCTCATATTGTTAAAATCCATTAGGTCTCCCACGGGAGATAGTATTGTATAGGAGCCTTCAGTTACTGAACCGGACCCTTTCAAGGCAGCTTGGTATCTCCAAGAACTTTCACAATCAAATACAGCTTGAGATCACAGTACATTGAAAATGTGTAGATCAGCTTAGAACGTTTAGGCCTGTTGGTGCTTGGAGATAGTTTAGATTCCACTTTGGCAGATGCCACAGCAGTTCCTAATTTCCTAGATTACTCTGACAGCCAGCAGAAAACGTTTCAAGCTGTCAGTGGTCATAGGTTTTCTATTTCGGTGGATCATACCAAAACATTTGTCGCAACTCAATAGGTGAGCATTCTTTGGTTAGCAGATTATTAAAAGTGATCAGGTATGCTAAACCTCTTAAGCCCAGGTATTCTTCAATGTGGGATGTAGATATGATTCTTAAAATGTAAGATTCATGATATCTCAACAATGTGTCTTCCCCCAAAGAAGTACTTTTTACAGTCTCAAGGTATATGAAGAATGCTTCGACGTTGATTGAGTATCCATTTTTGTCTTCTCATGCGAAACTGTGTATTGTTCATTGTATTAAAAAATGCGTGAATGAAATGGCGAACATAAGAACATCTTCCCACGGCTCTTCATATCCTTCCAGAAGCCCTATGCTCTAGTATCACCTGCTACATTAGCTGGATAGGTCAAACGGATAATGCCCCGGCAGGGTAGATAAAAAGTCTTTTTAGGGGCAGATTCTGCAAGGGGAGCTATAGGTTCTGAAGCATTCTGGGCTGACAGAACCCCAGAAGACAGTCTTAGGTCTGCGGATTGATTAGAGTGTCTACCTTTAGGATGTTCCTTTGGAAACCGGTTGATCATGCCTCATTTACTGTCATTTTTAAGCTTTCCACATACCTAATAGGTACTTTTGCCTTATAATAAATGCAGATTTTCCTAAATATTTAGTGAAGGAAAGCCCTGATTGTATTAAAGACACAGAGGCAAATATTATCCCTCTTCTGTTTCACGCTGAACAATAAATAACCCGTTGCCATCCCATATATGCCAGTGTGGTCTCATATTACTGTTTTCGCTTCCTTAGTTCTGGTATCAACCATGTCATTCACTTCTTTAGAGAAAATCAAGACAAGGAGTCACATCTGATGATAGAATGTCAGGAGCAGACAAAAGTGTTACAGAACGTGTTGATGAATGTATTCTTCTTACTCCTAATGGGACATTTTTTACTGTATATATATTTTCATTGTATTCAAGTCTTGTGAATTTCCTCACATCAAGATAAGAAAACAAGGAAATGGAAAGACCTGCTCTATTGAATAGGAAGGGTTCCTTTTCATGCCATATGTAGCAGGAATGATGGGATGTGTAATTCATTTTTAAATGGTCTGTGGGTACTATTAAATACTTGCAATGAAAAAATGAATAATATTCAGTGCCCTCAGTAAAATCAGAACGTCCTTCATTTAAGCAGTTAGAAGCTCTGCTTTCTTCTACATCTGCCTTGTCCCCAGTGTTCAGAAACACAGTTGAATGAGTTGAAACAAGTTCCCAAGCCAATATTCCCAGAAGATTCTGTTAATTGATCCAGAAAATGTAACAGTTTATAATCCTATCTGCCATATACATATGCCTCTTCTTGCACCTGGCCTAGTCCTTGTTAGAGTCACACACGTCTTGTCACATTTGCCAACTTCTCTCTAAATGTTACTGGCGCAAGTAGCAGAGACTGCATGTCTTGCTAGCTCATAACAGCTTTGGCCCCTGCCACCTTGGTGGCCTTCCTGGCCTCACCTGTAAGCGGTATGAAAAGGGGATGGATTTCACCTCCAGTGGAATCTTTGCGGCTAAACATACCCCTTAAACGAAGTCCAAAAAGGATCAGGAATCACCCTTGGCTTCTTCACAATGCTGCATCAGTGACATTCCTCATGCAAGCATCTGCGCAACACTTTCAAGCCATATTCCAGAGTCTGATGTGCCTTTTAGGTTTCCAGAGCGCCTTGGCATTGTTATGGCACATCTATCTTCCTCTGTCTATGAGAGACACTGTCTGTAAACTACAGGTAGATAATGAGGTCCAATGGACTTCCACCTCTCAGAGGTTAGATGAGTTCTCTCTGCTTGATGGGATTCCTTCTGGAGCTGGGTGCCAACCACAGGTAAGTACTCCCATGGGTCGTTATCTGCCTGCTCCAGCGAGAAGTGAGAGAGAGAGAGAGAGAGAGATAGAGGGATGTTTATATAGCACTAATGATACAGTTTACAAGTTCATTTGAGAGGTAGCTGGTTTGTGGACTCTTAATGCAACATAATGTAGTATTATTTAAAGAGGTGCGACTTCAATTATTTCCTGAATTGGAGAAGGGTTGGACCGGTCCTGATTGTTTTATATCCTGGAAACATCGATGGAAAATCCCTTTTGCCTAGTCTTTTCTTCTTTACATTTCATTGTATCTAATCTGATGGTGTCCGGTCGGGCAACATAATTTACAACGCTGTCTCCATAACGCGGTACCATTACAACACGGTCGTTACAATGACCGTGTTGTTAGCACGCATACATTTACATCACAAGTCATTCGTATGACTTGCTGTAGGGGGTGCAATGGTTTTGGATTTAGAATCCAACACCTTCCCTGATGTTGCGCAGACTGGAGTAGGAATAGTAAATTATACTATTCCTAAGTCCAGCGTGCCCCCTACAGCAAGTTGTAGTAATGACTTGCGATGTAATGGTATGCGTTCTAACAACGCGGTCGTTGTAACGACTGTGTTGTAATTGCATGCGATATATATGTGCATGCGTTGTAAGGGTATATATTCGTCCTGGCTAAGGATATGTCAAGAGCAACAGAGATCATGAGCTTTACAGAAAAAATGGCCAGGTCTCATGTTGTGATGGCTTTGTAAATGATTCACAAGACATATTACTGGCGCACACCCATTATTAATGTTTTAAGGTTCCTTTTGAACTTTTCTCAAATTTAGCGTGCAGCACTCGTGTGTGCTCCGTTCCGTGTGCACTAATCTTCTAATTCTTCTACCTCAACACATCACGCACTCTTTTGGTTGCAAACATCATTTTTAACCCCCCTATTTGATCGTTATTTGACATTATCTAGCTTACTTTCGTAACCGATGTTAATCTGCTGCATAACAACCTTCCTCTCTGTGTCAAACTTCCGTTTCACCAACCAGCTTAATCCTGCTCAGTTTAAGGTTACGTGTCCCACCCACCTATAACTCCCTGGTGCAAACCATTACATGTTCTGATAGCTCCTCCCCAATCACACCCAGTGCCCGATTCTATCAGAAACATTTAAAGTAAGAAAGCAATACTTGACATGAAGAACAATCCACAAAATAAGGCAAACACTCCCCCTTCCCTATACCTATAAGTGATTTACACATGAATATTTTTATATCTTAGATACCCCTGACGAAGGTTGTTACCGAAATGCATTGGGTGTGATGTTGTATGCATAATTTGGAGGACTCGAGATTCGTACAACGCTCATGTTTAGGCCTGGATTGGCAATCATGTAGCAATTAAATGCACAAGTACAAAGGAATTTCGCTGCTTTGGCGTGACAAACAAACTTGGATAAAATATGGAATAAAATGGAAAAACATTTGGAGTAATCTGGTTTAATGTGTATAATTAAAACACTTATGTTCATGCGGCTGTGCAACTCGTTTGATGACCTGCAAAGTGCGGGCCATCTCTCTTCGTGCATTCATATACGGTGTGCACACGGAACGGAGCACACACGAATGCTGCACGCTAAATTTGAGAAAGGTTCAAAAGGAACCTTAAAACATTAATAATGGGTGTGCGCCAGTAATATGTCTTGTGAATCGTACTGAACCGTTCCAACCTGGTCAGCACCCCGAAATGATTAAATTGGAAAAAAAAATAGATCACATGATGGTCACGCCAGAGACTGCCCACTAAATTGACGGCATTGAGGACTGGAAGATTACAAATGAGTCACTTTATTTAACAAACATCGGGATATTCGCATATTAGTTGGAAGTTTCACAATCTGTATATTGGTATAGGGAAGGGGGAGTGTTTGCCTTATTTTGTGGATTGTTTTTCATGTCAAGTATTGCTTTCTTACTTTAAATGTTTCTGATAGAATCGGGCACTGGGTGTGATTGGGGAGGAGCTATCAGAACACGTGATGGTTTGCACCAGGGATTTATAGGTGGGTGGGACACGTAACCTTAAACTGAGCAGGATTAAGCTGGTTGGTGAAACGGAAGTTTGATACAGAGAGGAAAGTTGTTATGCAGCAGATTAACATTGGTTACGAAAGTAAGCTAGATAATGTCAAATAACGATCAAATAGGGGGGTTAAAAATGAGTTTTGCAACCAAAAGAGTGCGTGATGTGTTGAGGTAGAAGAATTAGAAGATTAGTGCACACGGAACGGAGCACACACGAGTGCTGCACGCTAAATTTGAGAAAAGTTCAAAAGGAACCTTAAAACATTAATAATGGGTGTGCGCCAGTAATATGTCTTGTGAATCATTTACAAAGCCATCACAACATGAGACCTGGCCATTTTTTCTGTAAAGCTCATGATCTCTGTTGCTCTTGACATATCCTTAGCCAGGACGAATATATACCCTTACAACGCATGCACATATATATCGCATGCAATTACAACACAGTCGTTACAATGACCGCCTTGTTAGAACGCATACCATTACATCGCATGTCATTACTACAACTTGCTGTAGGGGGCGCGCTGGATTTAGGAATAGTATAATTTACTATTCCTACTCCAGTCTGGGGTGATGGGATCATATTACTTCAGGCCAGGGGCAGCTCCTCTGCTAAGGCGGAGGAGCATCGCCTACCTGCTCTCAGAGCAGGAAATAGGAAAAATTAAATGATAAAAACATCATTATCATTTTTTCTTCCATAGCTACAGGGCTCGGTTAGGGTGGGGCGGGGCTGGTGCCCATGCTCATGACTGCTTGGCAGGCTGGCCATCTTGGGCCAGCCAAATAGCCATGTGCACTTTGCATGTTCTCCACCAGGCTGTAATACACGGCCTGGCTGTGGGACATGCATAGGCTCCTTGTCCCCGTTTGAGCACTGAACCACAGCACTCAGACCAATCACAACACTGCATTGCAGCATTGAGATTGGCTTACGACACCTGTGTGCTTCCTCCTTCCGGGTCGAAGCACCGACGGAGCAGAGATGACGGCCGGTGGCTTTGAGGAGCTAAGTGGTTTCATTTTTTATATTTTATCTTCCTCTCCCATCCCGTCTCGCCCGTTCCCTGCCAGCCGCCACTGTTTCAGGCCCGCGCCCATTCCCTGCCAGCCGCCACTGCTTCAGGCCTTAGATGAAGAATGTTGCGGTGCGTAAGATACCCTTGTGTCACCATAACTACATGGTCCAAGGTTAAGAAATACTGTTCCCCCGGATTCTTTTGACGACATTGATGACTTGAGGGTCCATTGGCACAATGACCACAAGGTGATTGCTGACCCTGTGCTGCATTATCCAATAAACACAGCCACAGGGTTAGCCTGGGCAGGACGGCCAGAAGCCATATCCATACATCCATTTGGCCGGCAATGGCTCACATAGCTAACAACATGTGATGAACGCACACCTGCATTATAAATGAGTGCACTTACACATTCCAGAAATAACACTATTTTAAAGCTCCATAGTAACTACAAAATAAGAATCCATCGAATGCCTAGTAAATTAAGTCACACAAGAGAACTGACAAGCAGAAAATATCATTTTATACCAAGCAAAAGCCCATCTCCCAAACTAAGGCGAGTACAAAGTCTTACAGCTAGTTTCTCCAAGATATTTGCATCTTGATGAAGAGGTATTATTAGCTGAAATAATACTTGAAGATAATATTAGCTGAAATAATAGTTGAGGGTAATATTACTTTCTCAGCAAGGGTGGCAGTGATGCCCAAACTGAAAATAATATGGTGTACCTAAGCCACAAGTGTGGGGCATTTTTACAATGAATTGGTGTAGGGGGGCAGCTGCCAAATCATTTTGCTGTGCTGTGCTGCACCAATTAGAAAGAACAGAAATGCACCATATTTACAAGAAACAGTGCATTCCTAATTGCAGCGTGCACCAACGCAGGCACATCTGCACCATGGTGCAAGGGTGTCTGTGTAATAGACAATATTGTTTTTGTACAGGCAGGGGCACCTTTCTGCACAAGAAACAATCACAAGAGGCATTTTGCTCATTCTAGGTGTGCTGTAAAATGCAGCACACATGGAAAGAGGAAATAACGAGGACAATTGTAAACATTTCTCCTCGTTTCGCCTGCTCTGAGAAGGCCTACGTATTTGCCGCTGCCCCCGATTCATGCTATGTTGTAAATCTGGGGCAGTGTCAAAATCCATGGGTGTTGCACCCACAGGAACACCAATGGCACGCCTCCCTGCTGCAATTTAGGCCAATGCAGTGACTTGCGCAGAATGGCCTTACCCCTTATCTACAAGGCCATGGAACGCCATGCAGATGGCTTAGAGTGGCCTTGTAGATATGGGTCTGCATTGTGTGCCACCGGAGCTTCAAAAAATGTGACGCTCTGGTGGTGCAAGGGACTTGTAAATATGCCCCATTGTGTCTACACAAAGGTGGCACAGTTAGAGGTTCATGTCTTTTTGAATGTGCTCAGATGAATGGCAACCTTATCTGCAAATTTCCACCACAAATGACCAGTCTTCTGTTGACAAAGAGCAGCCTTCACATAGCTGAGTGAGTGAGTAGAAGGTTTATATCCCACCTTCACTGGCCTTCCTGCCACACACAAATGTTACCCTGTTGTCCTCTCAGTGGAGGAAGAGAGAGTCCTCGTCTAAAAGGGTGGTCAGCATCAACAGGGACAAAGAACAAGTAGAAGCTAAGTCGGATGACCAGCCACCCTTGGGTGGAATATGGTTAAAGGAAATGGTGGTTCAACTTAGAGATGCATGCACACAGATGTGGAGGTGAACAGTTATGTGCATGCTAAGTGTTTTATGCAAAGCCTCAAACTGCCTGGTGACTCACTGACATGAAAGGAAGCAGGTGGTGCATCTAGGTGCCACATGAATAAATTCCATCGCTCAAACTAATACAGAACAGAATTCCGTACCGGTTTTTTCTATTTTTTATTTTATTGTGGATATTTATAAAGGACACACGTACCCACAGGAGCCAGTGTGGTGCTGTACATACTACAAGAAATCTAGCCAAGGCGTCATAACAGACAGATATGCATGTATGCTGACAATGAGAATTCTGAATGTCCAATGAGCGGAAATACGGAAGAAAATGGTCATCACAGTTGGGTGATGCGGGTGAGAACAGGGATATAATCCGGTGAGCAGTCTAAATATCGAGTTTTAAATTTCGACCTACAAGTATATCGAGTTGTAAATATCGTAGGTAAAGAATATCGAAGTCAAGAATATCGATGGACAGAATATCGACCCCAAGGTAAGTATTATCGAAGTTAATAATATCGAAGTCATTAATATAGATGTAAGTAATATCGTAAAAAAAAATTTCGATGTCAAGAATATCGATATTTTATTAGTGTAATGTATTTTAATATGTATTTTATTTGTATGTTAAAGATTATTGTAATGTATTTTAATACATTTAAAAATAAATGTTTAGAGATTAATAATTATTTAAAATATAATTTAGCGTTTTAGTATCAGAGCGGGTTGTGGGTTTATAGGGGAATAGGGTGGGAAGTAATTTAATTATAATTAATTAATTAATATGTATTGTTTAATTGGTATTTATGATTAATTAATTGTTAATTAATTACTAATTGTTAATTAAATATATTAATTGATTAATTAATTGTTAATTAATTATTAATTGTAAATTAATTTTATTAATTGGTTAATTATATAAGTTATAATTAGTTTAATATTAATATTTATTTATTGGTATTGTTAATTAATTAATTGTTAATTACTAATTAATTGGTGATTTAATTTTATTAAGTGATTAATTGATGATTAAATTAATTATGTGAATTTTTATGTGTAGTGGGTTGTGGGTTTATAGGGGAATAGGGTGGGATGTAATTAAATTCAAATAATTACTGATAATTTTTATTTATTTGTAATTAATAAGAATTAATTGTCAATTAATTATTAATTGGTAATTAATTGTTATTAGTACGTTAAATATAGTAAATATAAATAATTTATTATTTCATGTTATTTGTTGTTATTGCTAATTAATGTATTGTTAATTAATAATTAATTTGTGAATAATTGTAATTTGGTAGTTAATATGTATAAATTTGTAAATAATAAGTATATTAATTATAAAGAATGTATTATTAATTGTAAATAATAGATAAACTGATATTTAAATGTATTGTGTATTTTGTATGTGTAGTGTGTTGTGTGTTAAAGGGGGAATAGTGTGGGATGTAATTTAAAGTTATTTATATAAATATTTATTTTAAATAATTGGTATTTAATAATACATATTTTGTAAATTATTTATTAATATGCTATTTTTTTATAACTAATTATTTAATTGGTTATTATGTTTATAGAATCCCTATGCTATCCAGTGCTTTCCCAACTGTTTTACTATCTGAAGTTGGAATAGTAATTTTTAACCCTACGCTATCCAGCGCTTTCCCTACTGTTTCACTTACTGGAGTGGGAATAGTAATTTGTACCCCTACGCTATCCAGCGTTTTCACTACTGTTGCACTCTCTGGAGTGGGAATAGTAATTTTTACTCCTACGCTATCCAACGCTTTCCCTTCTGTTGGACTCACTGGAGTGGGAATAGTAATTTTTACTCTTTCGCTATCCAACGCTTTCCCTACTATTGCACTCTCTGGAGTTGGAATAGTAATTTTTACCCCTACGCTATCCAGCGCTTTCCCTACTGTTTCACTTACTGGAGTGGGAATAGTAATTTGTACCCCTACGCTATCCAACGCTTTCCCTACTGTTGCACTCTCTAGAGTTGGAATAGTAATTTTTACCCCTACGCTATCCAGCGCTTTCCCTACTGTTGCTCTCTCTGGAGTTGGAATAGTAATTTTTACCCCTACGCTATCCAGCGCTTTCCCTACTGTTTCACTTACTGGAGTGGGAATAGTCATTTTTACCCCTACGCTATCCAGCGCTTTTCCTACTGTTTCACTTACTGGAGTGGGAATAGTAATTTGTACCCCTACGCTATCCAGCGTTTTCACTACTGTTGCACTCTCTGGAGTGGGAATAGTAATTTTTACCCCTACGCTATCCAACGCTTTCCCTACTGTTGGACTCACTGGAGTGGGAATAGTAATTTTTACTCCTACGCTATCCAACGTTTTCCCTACTATTGCACTCTCTGGAGTTGGAATAGTAATTCTTTTCCCTACGCTATCCAACACTTTCCCTACTGTTGCACTCTCTGGAGTGGGAATAGTAATTTTTACCCCTACGCTATCCAACACTTTCCCTACTGTTGCACTCTCTGGAGTTAGAATAGTAATTTTTACCCCTACGCAATCCAACACTTTCCCTGCTGTTGCACTCTTTGGAGTTTGAATAGTAATTTTTACCCCCACGCTATCCAACACTTTCCCTGCTGTTGCACTCTCTGGAGTTGGAATAGTAATTTTTACGCTACGCTATCCAACACTTTCCCTACTGTTGCTCTCTCTGGAGTTGGAATAGTAATTTTTATCCCTACGCTATCCAACACTTTCCCTACTGTTGCACTCTCTGGAGTTGGAATAGTAATTTTTACCCCTACGCTATCCAACACTTTCCCTACTGTTGCACTCTCTGGAGTTGGAATAGTAATTTTTACCCCTAGGCTATCCAACACTTTCCCTACTGTTCCACTCTCTGGAGTGGGAATAGTAATTTTTACCCTTACGCTATCCAACACTTTCCTTTCTGTTGTTTTTTTTGGAGCTGGAGTAGTAGTTTTATTGTCTTTGCTATTTAATATTTTTTTTATTATTTTAGCTAATGTAGTATATAATTAATTTTAACAATATTAAAATTAAATGTAATTTTTTTAATTTGTTATACATAATTATTTAATTTTTATTTATGTTATTGTTTTATGTGTGTAATGTTTTTGCAATTGTTATCATTTTTAAATAATTTATAATTTATTAAAATAATTATTAAAACATTATTAAGTAAGTATATATATTATATATTATATGTCTATGTTTAATTAATTTTTTATTAAATTATATTTATTATTTATTCATTTTTAACACTGTGAAATATATTTAATTATGTTTATTTTATTTATAAGAATTATTATGTTTATTTTACATATTTTTTATCACTAAAAAAAAACCGATATTTTTAAAAACGATATTTTTGACATCTATATTTTATTTTCGATATTTTTGCACTTACCATGTTGTAGATAGGATGTCGATATTATTGACATCGATATTAGTGTTGCGATATTTTTGTAGGTCGAATTTCTGACCTTCGAAATTTTGTCAGAGAACCCTTTTGTGCCTACCAGTGGTGATGGAGGCAGTGCCCTCAAGAACCATGAGCAGCACCAGGAGCCAACAGTGCAGCAGCCATTACCAGGATGAAGGACAGAACACACCATGGTAGGGTTCACTTCTTTGTGACAACAGTCTACGTCTGACCACACCTTTTTGTACCCCCAAACATCACTACCCGCTAATAGTTGTCCACCTCGTGCAAATGACCAAGGCTACCACAGTATTGCGCTAAATGGGCTTTATGCCTGCCATGCTAGGTACACATTTGGACGTTGTGTGAACCCACCAGCACACTTTCAGTACAGGCCCAGCTCCAGGATTTTGGATCTGGATGGTCCATGAAGAAGCAAGTGAAAGCTATGGAGAAAGAACGCTTCATTCGTACATTTCCCACATTCTTGGTGAGTAACCCCCATTTAAGCCAAATTATTGATACCCATTTATCCATCTCAGGAAGATGAACTGCTAAGTCCCTGCTGTGTTTCAAGCTTGCATCCTGCAGGTTACAAATAAATCACTGCAGAAGGCACTATGCTCACACCCGTCTACATTCACATGAATGTCATGTGACTTAAGTACAATGAATCTTTGAAGGTTATTAGTTTAACCTAGTCACAGGATGTAACATTTCTTTTCTCCACTTTTTGTTTTTTCATATAATCCCACGAGTTAGAAAAGACAATTCGAGAAAATAAAACAGACACTTTACTAACATATAGGCTCTAATTCAGATTTCTCTAAACTTTACTGTACTAAGATCTACTTATGTGCAACGAAAATCACCCCGAGCTACTAATATTAGTGATATAATAGTGACCACTCCATCTAAAATTGTAAGCAGTGTTCACATCAGTGCATTACGCAGAGTTGCAGCAGGAAAGCAAAAAAAGCACTATAAATTTGGAATGTATCTGCACGGGTAAAACATAACAGCCATAGCTGCAATGCTCTTGGCACCAGGTTAATAATATCAAGAATAAATCGCTCCAACTCAAATTATAGGTTTAAATTCATTTTTAAAATTTAACCATTTGTCTCCAAACATCAGCATATGAGTTCTGAAAATGCACTCATTTTCATCTCTCCTACATGTTTTTTTTAAATTTCGGTAAACAAATAATAATTCACCCAAGCAAAATCTTATATATTAGTTGGCTGGGCTGCACACAAAAGAGCTACTCACAGGTACCTGACGAGTTACTGGTAGCTCATGAGCTACTTGTTAGAGATGTCTGCTTTAATTGTATGTCCTTTTTATTATTTAATGCTCTTAGTTAAATATAAACCTTCTTTATAGGTAGAGGTTGTGCCTGCTATTTCACAATCTTTGTCTCTTTATTAGCCTCTGATAGAGGTTGGGCGCTCTCATTTTTTTTCTTTCTTTTTAGGGTCGAGCCTGCGTGTGCATGCGCTAGCACATGCGTCTCACTTGTAAGACACTAATGTCTCTAGAAAAGGGCTTGGAGTCCACCCATTGCTTACTATTTGTTGCCTTCACGCCATTCCTCTTTACTGGCTCCGTAATTGGTCAGTGCAGCCTAAACGTCACTTCTGAAGCTTGCAGTGGAGCAGGGACCAAGTTCAGATTAATTCAAGTTAATCCGTGACCATCCGCTGCTCCCGACGTGATTGAGGAATTATTTCATCCTACCACTCCCTGCTGCTCCCTCCATAGCGCATGCATGCGATTCAAATTGCTCTCCCCTGCGCCACATTCTTGCTTGTTAGGTTTCGCCTGCACAGTGCTTGCGCTGTGCTTGTGAAATCTCTTGTATTTAATATATACTAAAAGGGGGCTCTTATGAGTTCCCAAAGCCAAATTACTGTGTTCATTCGCTTTTGTGTAGATCTATTTTTTTGTTATCTTCCCCTGGCTGCATACATTTACGATACTGCTACGAAAACTGTTCACAATGTTTAATCTACCAAAAAGTACAAGAGAGATGGACACTAAGAGCTGGAAGGAGGTCCAGTGCATGTGCTCCTAGGGTTGAGATAAATGCAAAAACTTTGGTCACTGTTCCTAGTTAGGAGAGAAGTATAAACAGGTTGTACAAAAGTTGGGCACATGTACAGTGGCAGTCAAAAAGACTGTTTCATGTTGTCCTCACGTATCCCGAAGGATGTCATGCTTCATCATAGGGCTGTTCCTCCTCTTTGGGCCAGCGCTGCAATGTCCTACGTGTCCCCCAAAGGGTCACTTTGGTGGTGATCATTTGTTTCGATTGCCATATGATGAGTGCAAGAAAGAGTATACGCAGGGTGGTTTTGAATGTGCTTTGATGTAAGTTAAAACTGGATAGGGATATCACCAAAACTTTAATAACTTGACTCCCCTGTCAGATTAAAAAGCCTTTCTAGGTTGAAGCTACTAATGTTCTAGCTTTCATCTGACTTGGTCCTAGTAGCTTGATGTTCGTACCATTGTTAGCGTCAAACTCTGGTCAACATGTTTTGCTCCCCTAGTGGTTAGGAGGATCCGTGGTTTTTCTTCAAGACAGAAATAACGGGTGGATCTTCCTACCCTACAATTGTGATGATAAAGGTGCTCTATAAGTGGTAACTACTTGCCTCTGTGTTGGCTGTCCAACCTGTTCTGAAAAGAAAAGAATAAAGCAGCAAAATTATCATGTTACTGGCTGTTTGACTAGAATGTCCCTTCTCGTGGACCAAAATGTGCATCTGGAGCTGGAGTGGCTTCCAGACATGTGCAAATAGATGCAAGACACACACACCATATAAGGAAATTAAAACATGTGGACATCGTGCAGTTTAAAATCAAGTATGTCTTATATTGGTGTTACATCAGCAAGAAGAATCAACCTGGGTTTTGTAAAAGCTGGTGCCGTTGTGTGGCTGATATCTAGTCATTAGAAAAGAATAACATTGTGCAGTTCAAATGCAAAGTACATTCCATTTAGTAATGGCGTAAATATTTGTCACATTGGTGCCACTGTGCAACTGATACATATTGCCCAGTGAAACAAAAACCTGTTTGTGCAAATTACACACCACCGTTAGGCATGGAAAACAGGGAGCGTGATTGTGTTCCATTGCTCCCCTGGTTTAACATATCGGCTAACAATGGTCTTACCTAAGATGGGGAGTAGAGGTGCCCCCTGAGATGAGGCAGAGGTGCCGCGTTCAGGCGTGCTCAACTAGAGGTATGGGAGCAGGGTAAAGAGATTTTTAAGTTGGTGACTCAAGTTAAAGACGCCATAATGGGCTGTAACAGCGCTATCAAGTGATTCCCTTGCTCACTTTGCCACTGGATTCAAGCAAGCCTGGCTGAAGATGGCTGAAATGCCAGAAACCGGTCCTAAGAAGCTTGTTTCCGGTCCAGGGAAGGCATGGCTTGGCAATTCGGGCTGGACTGTCCCCATGAGGCACAGGGTCAGACTGATTTGCATATGGCCATGTCTGAACTGGGGTGGCAGAGTGGGCTAAAGAACGGTGATGGATCAAACCCGGATCTGTTGACTGGGTGTGAGTGTTTGATTGGTTCTGATGCTCCGTCCATCACCACCCCCTTTTGTACCGCTTTGTTCGCCATAAGTTGGCAGGGTATGCTCAGACGTGAGTCCCTTGCTCACTTTGCCACTGGATTCAAGCAAGCCTGGCTGAAGACGGCTGAAATGCCAGAAACCGGTCCTAGGAAGCTTGTTTCCGGTCCAGGGAAGGCATGGCTTGGCAGTTCGGGCTGGACTGTTCCCATGAGGCACAGGGTCAGACTGATTTGCATATGGCCATGTCTGAACTTGGGTGGCAGAGTGGGCTAAAGAACGGTGATGGATCAAACCCGGATCTGTTGACTGGGTGTGAGTGTTTGATTGGTTCTGATGCTCCGTCCATCACCACCCCCTTTTGTACCATCAAGTGATGCAATGGCACCGGTTCGTGACAGTAGTGGTACTCACGGTTCCCAAGTGATAGCTAATTGTCGCACCTACCCCGGTCCTCTGCTTCCTCCAAATGCAGAGGCAGGTGTCCAGGGCTCTTATCTTAAAGAAGTTCTACCCGCAGGATTGAACTGGAAGGGTCGTGACACAGATGCTACACTCCCTCGCATGTCTGCACCATATTGGAGTGGTGATGCGAGTGAAGAGCGTGAATGTGTGTCAAAAGAATATCATACGGACATATATTCTATGGATTCTAGTTCTACATAATAAAGTTTTAAGTATGTTAATACACATGGTGGTCATCCTATGAATGGCTCTTATTGTGGTGGCTAACAGATAGTACAATTATGTCTTGAGACCCGCATCTCAAGTCAAAAAAGTAGTTCAACTGCTAGTTGCAAGATGATAGTAATGGTCAGTGACAGCCATGTAAGGGTTGCTATTTGTAACTGTTAGAAGGCGACCTCAGAGGAGCCCGGAGGGGGCCCTGACTGTCCTGAGACCAACCCTCGAGGTATCGTAGCCGGGCACTGGCGGGAGACTCCTCAGGGGAGGAATCTCGTATCTAGGATCGTACACTTGGCACCACACGACAAAGAGACACCACACCGGGAGTTCTTAAGAATAAATCTTTATCAGATCGGAGTTGTGGGATCTTTATGATCAGCAAGGCAAATATATACAAGTGGAGCGCGGGCTCACAGAGTCTTTGAGGGGGGTAGGAGGTAGCGGGACAGTCTTTGGGGGATATGGATCAAATGCAGGAGCGTACCCGGCGCACAGCTCACAATCCTCGAGCTGGGGGATACGCTTGTCGTCGTGGGGTCCGGCGGGACCAAGAGAGTCTGTGGGAGCCGCGAGTCACTCAGCAGGGCTCAAGTACCAGTTCGGAGGTCTTACGATCTTCAGGGAGCCGCGAGTCACTCAGCAGGGCTCAAGCACAAGTTCGGAGGTCTTACGATCTTCAGGGAGCCGCGAGTCACTCAGCAGGGCTCAGGTGTTTCAAAGGCGAATCTGCCGGACGGTCCCAGAGCACCCCTTGTTATAGGGCGACTCCTCTTTGATGTCCGGAGTCTGTGCAGGCAGGGGTCTTGTCACCTGGGGGGTCGCTTGTCGGGGTTTCCTGCCATTGTCTTTTGATCCTTTCAGGGCCGGGTTGGGAGGAGTCCCAGACACCCAGCAGGCGTGGAGCCAGCCCTCGGAGAGGCCGGCGGGCCGATCGAAACCCACCTTCCCAGGGGAGCTCAAAGGTGTGATAGACTGCTCCTCCCTCTCTCATCCCAAGGGGAGCGCGATGTCCTCCAGCCGGAGTGGCGCCTCTAGGCCAGGGTCGCGCTGGGGCCGGGCGGCCATCTTGGTGCATGAAGTGGGCACGCGGGCCCAGTGTGGCCGAAAGGAGGAAGGCCACGGACGGGAAAGTCCGGGTCGGGTGTGTGTGTTCCGGTGGGAAGGATCGGCTAGGTCGTGGGCTCGGGGGCTGTGTGAGGTGCAGGGGTCAGGTATGGCTATGCTACAAGGGCCGGGTCTAACACGCGTCCCCCCCAGCTGAAAGCCGGAGAGAACTACCCATCCCCTTGGGGGTTCTCTTCGCTGAGGCGGAAGAACCGGGAGAGGCCATCGGCGTTGGCGTGGTCAGTCCCAGGGCGATGTTCCACGGTGAAATCCATCCCCTGGAGGGAGATTGACCACCGCAGTAGCTTGGGGTTTTCTCCTCGCATCTGCATGAGCCATCGCAAGGGGCGATGGTCGGTTTGGACCTTGAAATGGGTGCCGAACAGGTAAGGGCGTAACTTCTTGAGGGCCCAGACTACGGCGAACGCCTCGCGCTCGATGGTGCTCCATCTCTGTTCCCTGGGCAACAGCCTTCGGCTGAGGAAGACCACGGGCTGGTCTAGGCCTTGGTCATTCACCTGGGACAGGACGGCCCCAATTCCATGCTCGGAGGCGTCCGTTTGGACCACAAATTCCTTGGAGTAGTCGGGGGCCTGGAGGACGGGGGCAGTGCACATGGCCGCTTTCAGGGCATCGAACGCCTCTTGGCAGGCAGGGGTCCACTGCACTTTCTTGGGCTGTTTCTTGGACGTGAGTCCCGTGAGGGGACCGACCAGGCTGCCGTAATTCCGGATGAATCTCCGGTAGTAGCCCGTGAGGCCCAGAAAGGCTCGGACCTCCGTTTGGGTAGTGGGGGGTTCCCAGGCTAGGATGGCGTCGATTTTGGTCTGTAGAGGGGCGACCTGACCGCTTCCGACCTGGTGCCCCAGGTAGGTTACCGAACCTTGCCCAATCTGGCACTTGCTGGCTTTCACGGTGAGGCCTGCCTGGCGCAGGGCGGTTAGCACCCTCCGGAGGTGCTGGAGGTGCTCACTCCATTCAGAACTAAAAACTGCGATATCGTCGAGATATGCAGCGCTGAATTTTTCCAGCCCGGCCAGGACTCTATTTACCAGTCGCTGGAAGGTGGCCGGGGCATTTTTCATCCCGAAGGGCATCACGCGAAAGCGATAGTGCCCATCCGGGGTGGAGAAGGCGGACCGCTCCTTGGCTCCTTCTGTGAGCGCAATTTGCCAGTAGCCGCAGGTGAGATCGAAGGTGCTGAGGAACCGAGCAGCCCCGAGTCGGTCAATGAGCTCGTCGGCTCGGGGAATGGGGTGGGCATCGGCTCGGGTGACTTCATTGAGTCCCCGGTAGTCCACGCAGAAGCGGAGTTCCGGGGCGACACCGGGGGCAGCTGCTTTTGGGACCAGGACCACGGGGCTGGCCCAGGGGCTGTCTGAGGGTTCGATCACTCCTAGGGTCAACATCTTCGAGACCTCGGCTTGAATACAGGACCGGACCCGATCAGGGACTCGGTAGGCTCGGTGTCTCACCGGCGGGCTGTCTCCGGTATCCACGTCATGGACACACCAGTCGGTGACCTTGGGGACCAGGGAAAAGAGGTCGGAAAACTGCCCTAGGAGCTGGCGGCAATCCTCACGTTGCTGGGAAGTGAGGGATGGGGAGAGGTTCACTCCCTCTACGGAGCCGTCCTTCTCTTTGGTGCACAGGAGATCAGGGAGAGGACCCGACTCCTCCTCGGACCCGTCATCAGTGGCCAGTAGGAGGCTCAGCTCCGTCCGCACAAAGTGGGGCTTGAGGCGGTTCACGTGGAGGACCCGGAGGGGGTCCCGTGGTGACTGGACGTCCACCAAGTACGTGACCTGGCTCTTCCGCTCAACCACTTTGAAGGGCCCGGTCCATTTATCCTGGAGGGCGCAGGGTTTCACGGGGGCCATGACCCATACCTGCTGGCCCGGCTGAAACTCGACCAGAGTGGCATTCTGGTCGTACCAGCGCTTCATCTCCTCCAGGCTCGCCTCCAGGTTGGCCTCGGCCATCTCTCGGAACTTCCTAGTCTGGTTTCGGAGGGTCAGGACGTATCGGAACACATCTCGGGGGGGGCCTCGGGGTGGCGCCTCCCACCCTTCCTTGACCAGGCTGAGGGGCCCCCTGACGGGGTGCCCGTAGAGTAACTCAAAGGGGCTGAACCCCAAGGATTTCTGGGGAACTTCTCGGTAGGCGAATAGGAGGCAGGGGAGCAGGACGTCCCACTTACGCCGGAGGGGCTCTTCCAAGCCCGCGATCATCCCCTTCAGAGTTCGGTTAAACCGCTCTACCAGGCCGTTTCCTTGGGGGTGGTACGGGGTGGTGAATTTATAGGACACCCCGCATTGTTGCCACAAGGACGTCATGTATCTGGAGATGAAGTTGGTACCGCGATCGCTCACGACCTCGCGGGGAAAACCCATGCGGGAGAAGATTCCCATCAACGCCCGGCCCACCACGGGGGCTGTGACGGTGCGCAGGGGGATGGCTTCAGGGTATCGGGTGGCATGATCCACCAGGACGAGGATAAAGCGGTGCCCTTGGGAGGTTGGGGGGTCCAGAGGCCCCACGATGGTGATCCCGACCCGCTCAAAAGGGGTACTGACGACAGGGAAGGGTTGGAGGGGAGCCTTGCGCTTTCCTCCGCTCTTCCCACTGGCCTGGCACGTGGGACAGGACTTGCAGTGGGCTTCTACATCTGCTTTCATTCTGGGCCAGTAAAAGTGAGTCACGAGGCGACTGTAGGTTTTGTCCTGGCCCAAGTGGCCTGCGAGGGGAACATCGTGGGCCAAGCCCAGGAGGAGGTTTCGGAAGCGTAGGGGTACCACCAGCACCTGGCCGGATCCTAGCTCCACCGACTTCTGCTCGCTTTACAAAAGGTCATTCTCCCAATATACCCGGTGCGTCCCAGTCTGGTCGCCCGCGGCCTGGGCCTCTGCCTGTTGCCGGGGCCCGACCAGGGAAGGACAGGTAGCCTGCTCTCGGCAGAACTCCTCTCGGGAGGGGCCCCCCTCGTGGCGCCACTGGGCCAATTCGGGCAGATCGCCTAGCTCGGTGACCTGGGCGGAGTCGGAAGGTTGGGGTTCGTCACTGGCGACCGACCCTTCTTGTGGGGGGATGTGGGGACCCTCGGCGGGGACCATCCTATCTTCAGTGGTCGGGGCGTCGTCGACTTCCCCCAGGGGGGTCAGTCGGGCCGCCATGGATCGGGTGGTGGCGCACACCCACTCAGGGAGGCCCATCATCCCTAGGTGGGTCTTGCGCTCGACTTGTTTCCAGGGGGAACTTTCCAGGTCGTTCCCCAGGAGACAGTTAACTGGCTGGGAGGTTCTCACTGCGACTTTCAGTTTACCGACCACCCCTCCCCACTCAAAAGGCACCAGGGCGACTTTACACAGACTTTCCGTGTTGTCAGCGGAAATGACCGGGCAAAAGACGTTGGGGAGGACCTGGTCTTCGTTGACTAAATAACTGAGGACACCGGTGATGCTGGCCCCGGTGTCACGGAGGGCTTCTACTTGGTGGCCATTGATTGTTACGAGCTGCCCATATTTCTTCGTGTTGGAGGGCAGGAGGCTTCCAGGGACCATTTCCCTATCTCCTAAGGATACTAGGGCCATGGCTGCGGGTTCCCACTCTACGGTCTCCTCAACCTCCTCCCCCAGTGCTACATTGGCTATCTGTCTAGCGGGGGGGTGCTGCCTGGGTGGTGTGTGGGGCCATGGGGCATTCAGGGTCATTGGCGTAATGCCCGGGCTTCTGACAACGGAAACAAGTGATGGTCACCCGGTGCCCCCGTCTCAGGGGGGGGCCGGATACAGCTGGTGGGGGTGCCGGGAAAGGCGGAGGTTGGGTCTTCGGGGGACTAGACTGGGACTCTCTCTGCCCTCCCTGGTTTCCCCCCCCTCTCTGACGGGGTGGTCCCTGACTTGCTCGGGGGTACTCTCCTACAGGGCCCCGGGAGACCCGGGTGTTGGTCCAGCGATCCGCCTCGACAGCCAGCTTTCTCGGATCCGTGAGCTTGCTGTCGAGCAGATGCTGGCGCAGTTCCACAAAGCAGTTCGCAGCCAGGTGTTCCCACAACATAAGGTCTGTTAGTTCTTCCAGGGTGGTTACCTTGCTGCCCTTGATCCACCCATCGAATGCGCAGCTGAAGAAGTTCACATACTCCACCCAGGTGGTACCCGGGATCTTCCTGCAGTCCCGGAACCGCTGGCGGTACATCTCCGGGGTGAGGCCGTACCTTGTGAGGAGGGCCTCTTTCATGTGGTCATAAGAGGTCTGCATGGAGGTTGGTAGGTCGAGCAGGGTGTCTCTCCCTTCGCTCAGGAATCGTCCCCACAACCCGGCCCCCCAATCCTTCTGCGGGACCCGATGGGAGGTCATGGCGACCTCGTAGGCCCGGAACCACAGTTGAATGTCATCGTTTTTGTAATATTCTTTGACCACATCCTTGGGGATGTGGACCTTCTGCTCCGCCGGGGAGGCCGCCTCTCGGTTCCCCGGGGGCCGCGCTTCTTCGCTTTTTGCTTTTAGCTCCATTTCCTTCAAGCTGCGTTCATGTTCCAGTTGAAGTCTCCTTCCTTCGTGTTCCCGTTGGAGTTTCTTCTCTTCTAGTTCTCCTTGCACCCGCATCTGTTCCACTGCTAGCTTTTTCTCGGCTAATTTCAACTCGCCCTCAATTTTGAGTTTGGCTAATTCGAGTTCGTGATGGCGACTTCTTTCTCTGTCTGCGAGTTCCTCTGGGGATAGGCCACCGTCTGGTACGAAGCTTCGCACCAGGTTGCTGCTGCGTCCTCCTTGGGAGGGTCCAGCTTCGTCGTGGGGCTCCACCGCTCCTTCTGGGCGGGGGGCTCCAGAATCCACCCAAGCTTTCAGTGCCTTTTGCATATCTTCTTTGGTGTTGAGACCAGTGGTAGCGATTTTGAGTTCCTTGCAGAATTGCTTCAATTCTCTGTGTGTGTACTCTTCCAGTTGTTCCGCTTGGAACACGGTACTGGTGTCGTTTTCTGTGAGAACCACGGCGTTTCCTTCTGCCATCTTTGTCGGTAGTGCGTCAGCCGTTCACGGTACGATCTCTAGATTATGGGCCCGAATCCCGTCGCTTGCCACCAATGTTAGAAGGCGACCTCAGAGGAGCCCGGAGGGGGCCCTGACTGTCCTGAGACCAACCCTCGAGGTATCGTAGCCGGGCACTGGCGGGAGACTCCTCAGGGGAGGAATCTCGTATCTAGGATCGTACACTTGGCACCACACGACAAAGAGACACCACACCGGGAGTTCTTAAGAATAAATCTTTATCAGATCGGAGTTGTGGGATCTTTATGATCAGCAAGGCAAATATATACAAGTGGAGCGCGGGCTCACAGAGTCTTTGAGGGGGGTAGGAGGTAGCGGGACAGTCTTTGGGGGATATGGATCAAATACAGGAGCGTACCCGGCGCACAGCTCACAATCCTCGAGCTGGGGGATACGCTTGTCGTCGTGGGGTCCGGCGGGACCAAGAGAGTCTGTGGGAGCCGCGAGTCACTCAGCAGGGCTCAAGTACCAGTTCGGAGGTCTTACGATCTTCAGGGAGCCGCGAGTCACTCAGCAGGGCTCAAGCACAAGTTCGGAGGTCTTACGATCTTCAGGGAGCCGCGAGTCACTCAGCAGGGCTCAAGCACAAGTTCGGAGGTCTTACGATCTTCAGGGAGCCGCGAGTCACTCAGCAGGGCTCAGGTGTTTCAAAGGCGAATCTGCCGGACGGTCCCAGAGCACCCCTTGTTATAGGGCGACTCCTCTTTGATGTCCGGAGTCTGTGCAGGCAGGGGTCTTGTCACCTGGGGGGTCGCTTGTCGGGGTTTCCTGCCATTGTCTTTTGATCCTTTCAGGGCCGGGTTGGGAGGAGTCCCAGACACCCAGCAGGCGTGGAGCCAGCCCTCGGGGAGGCCAGCGGGCCGATCGAAACCCACCTTCCCAGGGGAGCTCAAAGGTGTGATAGACTGCTCCTCCCTCTCTCATCCCAAGGGGAGCGCGATGTCCTCCAGCCGGAGTGGCGCCTCTAGGCCAGGGTCGCGCTGGGGCCGGGCGGCCATCTTGGTGCATGAAGTGGGCACGCGGGCCCGGTGTGGCCGAAAGGAGGAAGGCCACGGACGGGAAAGTCCGGGTCGGGTGTGTGTGTTCCGGTGGGAAGGATCGGCTAGGTCGTGGGCTCGGGGGCTGTGTGAGGTGCAGGGGTCAGGTATGGCTATGCTACGAGGGCCGGGTCTAACAGTAACTAAATGAAGTGACTCTGTAAATTGTTTGAGAAGCCAAGTGTACGAGATTCCTGAATAAATTCTTCCAGGAGTCTAAGTCATAGGTGACTGTTTTATATACCCACACAGTTTTTTGCGGGATTATGGTGTGGTCAAACATGGATAGAAGTAACTGGTATGCTTAAGTGGCTGGGCTTGTAATATTCCCTGGTCCATCCCCATATTGTGATGGTATAAACGGGTAGAGATGGTACCCCTCGGTGTGAGGAGGTGGTGTAAGTAGGTTGAAACTCATACAAAGGTCCGGTGCACACGTCAGATAAATTGGTTCAAAACAACATGAATTAACATAAATATTTTGTGTTTGAGCAAAATCGAAGACTGGGTCGACAAGAAATAGTATTTGTTCCTTTTATATACTGTGAACCTCCTGAACAAAGGTCAAGATGTGCGGGATCGGGGAACCGGTGTTAATTCCAACCCGGTTCACGTACGGGTATATGAAATGTGAGAACGGGCAAGTATTGGCGCATAAACAGTATCCAGTATCCTATAAATAACTGGAGCACTCGTAGACGGGCGGATACAGCCGTCTGCACGAGCAGTACGTGGAAGTGTTCGTTTGGTCGTTCCGGACGGAACGACCAAACCGGGTTGGAATTAACATCGGTTCCCCGATCCCGCACATCTTGACCTTTTTTCAGGAGGTTCACAGTATATAAAACAAACAAATACTATTTCTTGTCGACCCTGTCTTCAATTTTGCTCAAACACGAAATATTTATGTTAATTCATGTTGTTTTTAACCTATTTATCTGACGTGTGCACCGGACCTTTTGATATCTTGTACAGGGTGAGGCCCTCGCCCACTCTTTTTTCAGGGGTTTTGGGTTCCCCCTGACCTGGTAGCACCGTTTTCTTTTGATAACATTTCCTACTTCACCGCTACCTGTTGAGTGCGCCATTCTTCCTGTGTACTTAAAACCCTACGCAGAAACCTTAATAGGTTGGAACTCATGTTCATCTCACCGAAAGGCTGTGCTGCTGTGTGGTGGGTGGCTCATGACAGGCAACCTATAATTTGATCCAGGGAATGTTATCATTAAGCCCATCTCGGTTGGTGTGAAGACGGAACACCCAACGCTGCTCAGGTCTGAACAGTGTGGTAGGGTTCCACAATGCATTTGATTCAAGGATCGTCCATTTCAGGTCATCAATAGAGTGTTTCAAGTCATTGAAGTGGTTACTCATCTTAGTGGCATTGCGTCCACATCTTATGGTGCTCTTGTGTTTTTCCCGTGTAGAATCTTTCTTGCACTTAACATACGGCAATCAAAACAAATGATCTCCACCAAAGTGACCCTTCGGGGGACCCGTGGGGCATTGAAGCTCCGGCCCAACAAGGAGCAACAGTCCTATGATGAAGCATGACGCCCTTTGGGATGTGTGAGGGCAACATGAAACAGTCTTGCTGACTGCCACTCTACATGGCACACTGTTTAATCACCATTCACTGTCAAAATAAGATCTCTTCCCCAAAAATGGCAGACAGCTTCTAACAGTATGCTGGAATGCTTGCTTTTTATTACTTAGTTGTGTAAAGCAGATGCTTTAGCCTTTAAACGTTTGTGGCATTTCCTTTTCATGCCTAAGTACCTTTCTTTGCACTTTGGAGGCATTGTCAGATTGATTTTTTCAACTTAATCTATTTGGTCAATATTATCACATTCTAAATGTTGCAAGAAACACTGAATGTTAAAAATAAAGTTCATATTCACGAGCTATGCTATATTTTACTACTAAACAGGCAGTCACAAGTGCAATTACCTTGAAGACAACAGGGTCATGATTTGAATGGTGCAGCAGCTACAGTAGCACCAGGCACAAAAGTTGCCAGAACTCCACTAAACAAATAATATTGCTATATTTGACTACTAAACAGGCAGTCACAATTGCAGTGAAAAGGGACTTGATTTGAATGGTGCAGCAGGTGCAGTGGCACCCAGGCCAAAAGCTCTAGGAACCCCACTAAACTCAGATTATTGCTAAAATGTAAAACCGAACTGGCAGTGACAAGTGTAGGTACCTTGCACACAACAGTGTCATGATTTTAATGGTGCAGCAGGTGCAGTGGCATCAGGCCCAACATTTATCAGAACTTCTCTAAACCCCGAATATTGCAATGTTTTACTGCTAAACAGACAGTCACCAGTACAGTTATCTTACAGGCAATGTGGTCATCATTTAAATGGTGCAGCAGGTGCAGTGGCACCGGGGCCACAAGTTGTCAGAACTCCACTAAAGACATAATATTGCTATTACATCAATTAATTTTATTATTTCTCTCTTTCGTTTTTCAAAATGTTGCTATTACTTATTCTCAATATTACCACTAGTAACAGTACAATATATTGCCTTTTTGTACATAAACAAGTCAGAACTCCTTAACAGACTTTCTGTAACTTGTATTGTTCAACTAGTCAGCAAGCTAAAACTTACAACAAAAAACAGATTATTATTAATCACATAGGTGAAACCTAATGCATTTACCAATGCTTGTTTTTAATTGACGATTAGGGCACCGCTCACACCTGTGAACCTGCTAATTCTGTCCCATTAGAAGTGAATCTGTCGTGTGCTCTGTACACTTCCAGATTCAGCATTTCATGTCACGCTCCTTGCGTGCCATGGCATCTACCTGCTTTCGTTTCCAATAAAAATATAAGTTAGCAACTTGCCCTGCTATCCATTTAAGTGGTTTTACTTTTCCAAAAATAGTAATTTTATCTATTTAACAGAGGTTTCACTGACACTGTTCAGTCCCTGTTTCTGCCGGAGTGCACCGCTGTGCCTATTTCAGGTGTGATACCTTCCTCGCCAGCAGCCCTTGGGATGCTGGGGTTTTTGAGCCTACACTTATGGGAAACTACAAATTCTAGAATGCAATTGCTTTAGTTTTACCAGATTGTTAAGCCTTCATCTGACTTGATCCAAAATATGAAATCTACCAATAGTACAGTGTGTAGCTCATCCAGTCCAGCCTTTTCCTTTGACTTCCTGTGTATACTTTTACAAATTAAAAACTACCAGAGCCAGAATGCTCAGAATTATCCTGGCCTGGGTGATCCACAGTGGCGTCTCTTGATGTTTTATGAGAGCAGGAAGGGGACCAGAGCACAGATAAAACTGGTGGTGCCGCCTGTGACTACCAAACCTGAAGAGTGCACGTCACAGGTGCGTATGTACTGAGAACCTACAGCTGCCTGAGGGTGAAGTATGCTTGCCCCTTCTATGACCCCTGTCTGGAGCCGCCAGACCCTGCAAGAAAGGGAGGTGCATGCAGAGCCATCATAAAAAGCTTACACTAACATCACGGGCTCTAGTGAGCTTTACTTACCCCGGCTAATTTTTTGAAGTTTGGTCATGGAGCCACACTTTGCCCGTGAGGAGACCTACTTCATGTTCCTTCGAGTATAGATGCAGGTGCAAAGGTTGGAAGATTTCACCTTAGGCCTGTAGGGGCAGAATGAGATCAAAGTCTGCTTTTGATAAAGAAACATACTTTCTGTCCTTCTGATATATAGCCAACAAACCAAAGAGTGAATGGTTATATACCCTAATCTCGACTGCCCTCATATATATATCTATATGTGGTATGTATATACCACAAGCCTAGAAAAAAGGCTGCAGAGCCCTGTACAGGATCCAAGACAGGAAGACGGTCAAAGTTTGACTAGAGGGGCATCTAGTTTCTAAGAGTGATTGGACTGTACCTTTATCGTGATGTAGTGTTCTTTATAAAGTGTAGCAGGGTTAAGGAGGTCTTCCTTGATACGGGGATGTAATTCCAGACCCTAGGAATTAGGTTGAAGCCTACCAAACAGCGCACCTTTCTGGTTTGCTAAAAACATCTTGAGGACACCCAGAAAGCTTACCTGGGAAGGCATTCCACCCGTTGCTTACCATTGGCTTTGTGGCTTGTAACTCATATTTGCTTGCTTTCTATTTGCTGGCTATATTTGTTTTAGACTGTCTAGCTGGAGTTTGTTCCTTCCGTTGCCCAAACCCTATTTACTGTGTTCTTCTACCAGTGCTTAATTTCTGTAAACAGGCCTTTAAATCTTGTTCTTATCTTGTCACATTTCTGTGCATTCAAAGACAGAGGTTAAATGTCAGGAACTGTCCGCTAGAGAGCTTGGTGTTTACGTTTTCTTTCTCTGACTTCAAAGTGAGAGGATTTATGTGACAATCATGCTGGCTATGGGGCTGTGCTTGAGGAAGGGTGTACAATGTTATTTTTTATGTAGCACACAACATAATTTAAATGTCTGCAAATGAATTGTGCCAATGTCTCAGAATATATCAGAATTAAAAAGCACAAATGAAGCACATTTTTTGTTTCTTCTGAAGAGTGATGTAAACAAATCTTTCAATACTATCAAAACATATCAATACATTAGGTGATAACATTTCCACACATTATCATTTGTGAGCTGTATTCTTTTATCAGTAAAACTGAGTGCAAATGTAATGGTCCTTTTAATTGAAGATGTGTTGTCGTAATGACAGAACGCTATTACACCATGCATACTTCATTTTACCCCACTCCACCCAGCAGCACTCCACACCACTGCAGTCCATTCCACACTATGCCACTCCACACTGCATCACTGCACTCTACTCTGCACCATTCCACTCTACGCCACTTCACTTTACACCTCTCTACTCTGTCAATATGCTCTACCCCACACTACTCTACTATGCTTCACTACAGTCTGTCACTGCACTCTGCAGCACTCCATTCTGTGTGCAATACACGCTATGCCACTCTGCTCTGCAATACTGCACTCTATGGCACTGTACTCTACGCCAATGCACTTTACTCTGTATCAGTCCACTCTGCTTCAGTGCACTCTATCCCAATCCACTCAACCCCATTCTAATCTACTCTGCACTTTACACCACTATACTCTATCATGCACCGCTCCCCTCTGAAACAATCTACACAGTGCTACTTCATGCAGCACCACTCCACTCAGTGCCACTGCACTCTACTCTGCACCACTGCACTCTACTCTGCATCACTGCACTCTACTCTGCATCACTGCACTCTACGGCAATCCACTCTACACCACTTTACTCAAAACCAATGCACTCTATGCCACTGCACTCTACGCCGATCTACTCTGCGCCACTGCACTCTATACCACTATGCTCTATTCTACAACTCTTAAGGCCACTACTCTCTATACCATTATACTCTGCACCACTGCAATCTACGACACTCTATTCTACTCTGCACCACTACACTTTACACAACTGCACTTTACTCTGAAACAATATACTCTACGCCACTGCACTCTTCTCTGCACCACTCTATTATGCCACTGCACTCTACATCGAAGCACTGTACACCACTTAACTCAAAACCAATGCACTTTACGCCACTTCACTCTAGACCAATCTAGTCTGCACCACAGTACTTTACTCTACTTAGCTCTAGGCCCCTCTACTCCCCATCTTCTACGCTCCACTCTGCAGCACTCCACTCCACGATACTCCACTCTATGACACTTTAATCCACTCTATGCCACTCTACCACAATACTCTACTCTATGCAACTGCATGCAACTTTAATGCACTTTATTCTATGACACACTATTCCACTTTATGCCCTTCCACTCCACTCTGTGCCACTCCACTCTGTGCCACTCCACCCTACAACACTGTTCTCTACTCTATGCCATTCCACTCTCCTACACTACTCCACTCTATGCCATTTCTCTCTACAACATTCTACTGCACTCTATACCACTCTACTCTATGCAACACCATCTTTTCCACTCAACAACACTCTATGCCGGGGAAACATGGCGGCCGTGAGCTGAGCGGTCGCGGCACCTTTCTATGTGTTCCCGCTGTTGGAGCTTTTTCTGTTTACTATGGAGATCTATTGCCAATTTTCTTTATGCGGGTGAAGCTAGTAGAGGATTGGAGATTGCGTTGGCGTCTCTTTTGACGTGAAAGCCCGTACCTTTTTTCTCGCTTGTTGATGGAGGCATGGTGCTGAGAGTTTCTTTCCGGACTCAACTCCTTCTCGATCCGATGTGTGTGCTCGGCTCCGGGTTTTGCTTTCAGCCCGTATCCTCCGCAGGCGTTCCTCGTTGGTGTCTGGCTTCCCGAGAGCTTCGTCAAACGGGAGGCGCTAGTCTTGGCTCCCTACGAAGTAGGGGTTTGTCTAGGGGCATCGTGGGGGTTGTAGATACGAGTCGTGTCAACCTGGAGGGATTACAGAAGGGGGGGGCGAACTTTTGGGGGATAAAGAAGTTGATGCCAGTTGTTGTGCAGGGGGGTCCGTATTAGACCTGGAACCTGCTTCCACGATTACCTCCTCGGATCTCAGACCCAGACGGCAGGGAACGCAGGGTAATTCACACAATCATCAGGAAGCAAACATTTTGAAGAGAAGGGGGAGGAAAGCTACATCCAGAGCATCAATAAAACAGCAACCCAGACAAAATCCTGTTAGTAAAGAGCAGACCCGGCTAATGGTAACAGGCTTGGAGGGGAAATCAAGTCCGACAGACGCTCCTATAAGAATAGAAGGAGGGCTGCTTTCATCGCCCATTTTAGAAGAGACGGTTTTACGAAAATCAAGGGGTGCCAAAAAACAGAAACCCCTACAAGGCGCTACCATAAAAATAACCCCCTCTTTAAGGTCCTATTTTAAGGTGCTTCCCCAAATCCTGGAGCTATCCAAAGAAGATTCCTTTCCTCCTAAGCTAACGGAGGGCATTCAAGATCTTACTCCTCATATAATCTCAGTTTCACACGCCCTCGAGGCCCTCAATATGGATAAACCGATACAATCAGGACAGAGTGAGTCTGAGAAGGAGGCTTAGATTTCCTTTCCGTCTTCAGCCAATGCATCTGAATTTCAGAACACGGATGGATCAGGCGATTCAAAGATTCAGGAAGACCATCATACTTCGGTTGACCATCCTGAGTATTCTGTCGGAGAAATGCTAAGGGCATTGTCCCAAGATATCAAACTGGGTTTTCAAGTTTCCACAGCTAACCAAGCTGGAATTAGATCAGTTTGTGAAACGCTGGGTTCTAAAATAGATCTTTTAGATACTAGAACACTCCTTTTAGAAGGTAATGTTACTAATCTTACAACCAACTTAGAGCTTGCTGAGACGGAAATAAAAACCCTCAAATTAAACGAGCTAGCTTTATCTGAACGTCTAGAATCTTTAGAGAATAACGCCAGGCGGAACAATCTCCGAACCCTCAATGTCCCCGAGGATAGAGAAGGAGGAGACCTAAAACAGTTTATTGTTGCCATATTAAAAGAAGCAGGTCCCGAGCCTTCGGATGAACTGGTATTTAAAGATATCCAGCGAATACATAGGGATCCGTTCCGCAAAAACCTCCAAAGGCAGAAGCCTAGAAAGATTTTAGTCAACTTCCAGACTTATGCTATTAAAGAACAGATCCTTACCTTAGCACTTAAACATAAATCTTTATCCGCAAGGGGTTTCACCTTCCAAATAAGATCGGACCTGTCAAGAACTACTCTCGACAAACAATGGGAGTTAGGCAGAAGATTGGAAGACTTTAGGAAACTTGGTGCAGTAGCCCAGTTGAAATTTCCTGCAACCCTAAAAATAATGTATAAAAACAAAATGCATAATGTAAGGACTGTTATGGCAGTAGACGCTCTGTTGATAGAATTAAAGAAGGGTTGATGTTCTATACACTTTTCTTTGGATACTTGAATGGCAATAGATATAGGTATTGTACGCATATTTTAAAAAAAAAGAAAATAATAAAATAAATAAGTTAATTTAGTTTGGGTCACATAGGGCAGGGTGCCGAATACTGGACTAAGTCCAGATGTTAGGGGTGGGGGTTTTCAGGGGGGGTAAGGGAGGTAGTTGGGTCACTTGGGGCTTGGGTGGGAATGGGGTTATTCGAGTGTTGCAGGGTGGGGTGTTGCAAAGGGAAAAAATTAGGAAAAAAGTGTCCTCCTTCTCAGTCGTAAATTGCTCTCTTTTTTTGTGCGGCAGTTTTAAATAGTAAAAAAAAAGAAGGGAGGAAGAGTGGAAAAGAAAATGTATACACGTATTATTGCTTTTTTGATTCTAGGTTAATGGGGTGGGTCAGAATGTATATAGTCCTGGCAGTCATTCTATGAATTTGGTTCAGGTACTCTCCTGGAATGTTAATGGTCTGCGCACTGATCCAAGAAAACACAGGACCCTTCAATATATACGAGATAGTAGTGTGCGGATCATCATCTTGCAGGAGACACATTTGATTGAGCAAGAAACTTTAGCTCTTGCCAAGAAATTAAGGTGGATCGATTTCGTTATCTGTACTACACAATCAGCTAATATAAGAGGGGTGGCAATCCTGGTTAAAAAGGTCGCTCAAGCGATTCTTAGAACATCAGCGGTTGATCCTAGTGGTAGATGGGCCATCGCAGAACTTCAGCTTCACGGTCTGAGAGTGACAATTGCAGGCTATTACGGTCCGAATCAAGATGACCCCTCCTCTCTTAAAAGTTTGTTATCAGCTTTGTTGGATTTCCCGAATCCAGTTATACTGGCCGGGGACTTCAATATAGTATTAGATCCATCTATGGATAAATCCTCAAATAGTCGTGCATTAACATCTCAAAAAACAAGGGATTGTCTTAAGGGTGCCATGAAACAAATGGGGTACTTAGATGTATGGAGGGACAGGTCCGGTCTCAGACGCGAATACTCATTTCGTAACTATAAATACAAGCATCAATCTAGAATTGATCTTATTCTGGTTAGCCACGCATTGAAGAAGTTGGTTAAAGATATCTCCTATCTTCCTTCCCATCTCTCTGACCATTCGGCGGTGAGTTTGACTATAGAAGTAGATGCGATTCCTAGGTTGAGGACTTGGTCAATGGACCGTTCACTTTTGGCATCAGAGGAGGTTTTACTCACCCTTCGGAGAGAGACCGAGAGATTTATGGTGAGGAATTTAGATACCGCTCCAGTAGCTATGGTATGGGATTCCTTCAAAGCTTTCCTGAGGGGGAGTATTACGAGTACGTCGATTTATAAAAACAAAAAATATAAGGAAGAAATTTCTGAGATAGAGTGCAAAATAAAAGCCGCACAAAGGCTGCTCGACACACAAGATTCTGGTTCTCTTGAAGGAACACAAGCTAATTTACGAAATCTTAAGGGGCAGCTTGAAGCTGTATTGAGTTCACGATTAATGCAAAGGTGGGAGGCAAGTAGGATAGCCCATTTTGAATATGGCGAAGATGCAGGTAAACTCCTTGCTTGGAAAGCGAAATCTGACCAAGCAAGAAATCACATTAATTCCATTGTTAAGGAAGGCATTTCTTAAACATCTGAAGAGGATATTAGAGGGGCGTTTCATTCCTTTTTTCAGGAGATTTATAGGGAAGACGGAGTTTCAGATCCTTTGAAAATTCAGTCTTGGTTTTGGAATATAGATCTCCCAGTACTAAGTCTGGAACAACAAGCGTTGCTAGATCAACCGGTTACTCAAGAGGAGGTCTATAAAGAAATATCGAGGCTGAAAAATGGTAAGGCAGCGGGTCTGGACGGTCTTCCTGCTGAGATATATAGGTGTATTATTAAGGAAGTCGTCCCGGTTCTGACAACCCTTTTTAATCAAATCCTTCAAGAGGGAATTTCCCCCCGCCGTCTTGGAATAACGCAACCATGACTTTAATATTAAAGCCGGGAAAACCACCTACCTGTTGCGAATCATATAGGCCAATTTCGATACTAAATGCGGACTATAAGATCTACGCGTCCGTATTGGCTACTAGGCTTGCAAGTGTTGCCGAGTCTCTTTTACATTAAGACCAAAAGGGTTTTGTAAGGGGGCGGTATTTGTCAGAACTGACCTATGATCTTATTGGGGCTATAGACCTGGCCTCAACGTGGTCTCTTCCTCTTGCACTGTTGACTCTGGACGCCGCGAAGGCCTTCGACAGGGTCAGCTGGTTGTTCCTGTCGGAGGCATTGGCAAAATTTAAGATCGGCAATAAGTTTAGGCGGTCTGTTGCACTCCTTTATAATAAACCTTCGGCCAACCTCTTTATTAATGGCTCCTTTGCTGAACCCTTTGGGATCTCTAGGGGAACGCGTCAGGGTTGTCCCCTTTCCCCATTATTGTTTGATTTATATATTGAATCTTTTGCCCAAAAGCTGCGAGATGAACACAGAGTTTCTTCTTTTAAGTATGGGGAATGGGAGAAAAAAGTGGCCTTATACGCCGATGACATTTTGATTTTCACTTCAGACCTGTATAGGGCTTACCCTGCAGTTATTGAGTTGGCCCAAGAATTTGGCACAGTATCAGGCTATAAAGTAAACACTTCCAAAACCGAAATAATGGCATGGAATATGCAGGCTCACCACCAACTCCCCCCCCTGAAAACTAACATGAGATACTTGGGTATTCACATTCTTCAAGATGTAGATATGATTCCAACCTATAATTTAACATTGGTTACTAGAGAGACCCGGAAGTTAATGAAATCTTGGGCTTCATTACCCTTGTCTATATTGGGGCGAGTAAATTTGATTAAAATGTCCATTTTACCTAGATTTACTTTTCTTTTTAACTCCATTCCTTTATTCTTTGATACTGTCGCTTTGAATAAATTACAAAGTGAATTTAACACATTTGTCTGGGCTTCTCGGCACTCTAGGATTGCCTGGAAGATAATTAGAAGACGTAGGGAGAAGGGAGGTTTAACAGCTCCTGACCTTCAGTTGTATGCCTGGGCGTTTCAATTTTCCCACTCGCGAATGCTCCTAAAGCAGCCTACTGGAGAGGGAGTTGGTACTATGTTATTAGCAATGTTGAGAGGCTCTGATATTCCGGAAGACGGTTTCTTTTATAAATATGGTGACCCTAAATTTTTCTAAAAAGTCAGGTTGAAGGTATTACAGGGGCAGCTACGAATGTGTGTTAAGCTGAGGGTTTCGCTGAAGTTGGGTATTTTTCCAGTAGTGCCCCAATTTGGAACTCTCCTGGGACTCCAGAATGTCTGTTAGACAGTTTATCTTTGCCACTTAAGATTGTCGGAATCGAGAGATGAGGTGACCTATTTGTGGATGGCACACTGGTTCCCTGGGAAGTTTTAAGGGAGAAAGTTGGTCCATCTCTTTCTAGGTTTAAATATCTGCAATTATCCAGCGGGGCTACCTCAGTTAAAGAATCCCGTAATAAAAATCCTCTGGGCAGTAAAATCCATTTCGAGCATTTGATGTTACAAAAACCCCTAACAAAGAAAGAAGTTGCCTTTTGGTATCAGCGCATCATGGAAGAGGAGGATGGTGAATTCCAACTACCGACTTTACTCTGGGAAAGCTGTATCCCACAACAAGATGTACAGTCACTATGGTTAAACTCTTGTAAAATGTTGTGGGACACCGTAAAACCAGCCTGGTTTCGCAGGAATCACCTTTTTACAATTCATAGAGCCTATTACACACCCCAGAGACGAACAAAATTTTCCAAGGGTCTACCAGTTGGTTGCGAGAGGTGTGGGGAAATCGCAGCCTCAGATATACACATTTTTTTTAATTGTCCTGCCCTCGCAGATTTTTGGGAAAAGGTGAGCAATACACTTTCGAGGTCACTAGGGATACAAATTGTTATCAATTTACCTATGCTCATCTTTGGCCTAACAAATGATTTGGTAGGCCCATCCAAGAAACTTTTTTTCTATGCTATTCTTCTTGCTAGAAGAGAAATATGCATTAAATGGAAAGACCCTCTACCACCTAATTATCAAGACTGGCAGACATCTCTTTTGAGGGTTTCCAGACTGGACATCTCGAGGGCTGGAAATAAGGAGAAGCGGGACTTTTGGAAAATGTTGAAATGGAGCTAGGGTTTTTTTTTTTCCCCCCTAGTCCAAGGATTAAACAGCCCTCCCTCTCCGGTATACCCTTAACTTCCTTCAAGGGAATAATAGAGATGTCTTGGCATTTTAAGCTGAGCTAATGGGCTTCCCACATGGACACTGCCTTCAGAACTGTTTGATTGAGTAAACACCGGCAGACTGTGCCCTACAAGGTACAAGCCTGCGGATCCAGTGTACTGAGACGGTGGAATTTTTCTCTGTATTACCAGTTTGGGCAAGCCTAAGTGGGTTGAGATCGAGGACAAAAAAAAACCAAAAAAACACTCTTGCCACTCTAACATTATACAGCGCTCAATTCTCCTCCACTACATGCCCTTCCGCTCTACGACACTCTACTCTCTTCCCAACACTCAATGACACTCCACTTCATTCTACTCAGCTCCACGCCTCTCAACTCTACTCTACACCACTTCACACCACTCAATAACACTCCACTCTACTCCACTTTATGAGACTCAGCAGCCACCTTGATGTGCAACATGAATAAAACATATTGGCAAAGCCATAGCTCTTGCATAGGCGAGACCTAGGGGCTTATTTATTGTACTGGGTGTCCCACATGACATCCTGCAATTCATTTGTAGATGGGGAGGGAAGTGATAAAATCAACTCCCAAGCCTGCTCACTTCAGACCTAAAGACACTTTTACAGCCCAAGCCACTGCTGGCTATCATGCCAAAAAGGGCCAGTTGTGAAGGGCCCTAGGCAATCGTCTACCTTTGGAGGGGAGACAGCCCCTTTAGAATCGACTCTGGTTATATAAGTGGCAGTTGAGAGAACCGCTCATAAAAAATAACAAGGGCCCCCTGTCCAATAAATGTACAATTCCTAGGGCAGGGTACTATGCAAGTAGAGTATAAATCCCTAGGCAATATGATCAAAAAGTATGTAATCTATCGATATATATGCGCCCCTCTGGTGCAATTTTCTTTCCAAGAAACAGAGTGCAACAATGTAAAACCCAAACAACACTTACTAGACTTAAAAACATTCATTTAATTACATATTAAAAAACATTTCATAATACACTTTAAAATGGAAATATATGAATATTAAAACATATTATAACTCTTTTTCATCAGTAAACACAATTACATAAGTAAACATTTCTTGGTGGCAGACAAGTTGAATCTTTTTCAGTTGAGAGAACCGCATCATAGTTAGAAAACAGACCACCCAAGACCAGACTTCTTTAGGTAAAAGGACAAATACAGCATAGTCGCTCTCTATAATTTAATACCGTTTTGTTGGTGTTCATAGCGTACTTCCCCCACTTCAAAGCATTATGTTTTGCAGATGTAAATGCAACCCAATGGAAAGGGATTGGAGTGGACATAAGTGTTCTGCTTCAGCAATGTTCACAGAGATGGGCAGCTCAAACATCTGACCCATTACTAAACATGTGCTCAAATATAAACCCTATATTCTGTGCCATTGCATGTATGCAATACTGTGGCTGCCGAATTTTCCATTTGATTATGAGTATTTTCCACATATATCATCTGTTGTATAATTTGCAGATTTCACCAAAGATGTTTTTGTTTCTAACTCAAACGGTCAAAAGTTTCCAGAAAAAAGAAAAAAAAAAGCACCACAGCGTGGTTCTGCACTTAAGGCTGGTTGTTTGCAAAAATCTAATTATTACTGTTACTGTTACTGTTTTTAGTATTCAGGTGTTAATCTGTTACTAAGGATAAACAGTTTTGCACAGGCAGTGTTTTTAGAAGGCAGAATAAGAAAATAGTAAAAACAAAATACATTCTCAGATTATGCCTCATTTGTCGCACAAATTGCCTTTTCTTGTCGCATCATTTTGCCAACTTTGCCGCATAATTTGGCCCTCTATTTCTGCATAACTCCAGCGTCTCTGCCTGTGTCTAGCATCACCCTGATGCGGTCTTAGAAAAGTATCACTGCATGAAGGAACAGGGAGGGTTATAAAACGCATTAGCTATCCCTTGAGCCTGGCCAGTAATGCCTCACACACTGGAATCATGAAGATTGTTCTGTACAGTGCTCTCGTGAATAGGGAAGAAGCGGGTATTTCTGCAAATGCGGAACACAGAATCTGAGCATCTGAATACATGTCAGAGACCATTAGCTTTATTCCTGGCTTCCAGTGGGAACCAGTGACAGGTTCCATGGGCCTTTAAAATGTGACCCGTACATCGAAGATCCTCTGATCTGAGCTCTTTGTAATTTACCTATTTATTTGGGAAATTCCTAGATATGGACTGTTAGCATAAATTGCTTTTAGTGGTGGACTGTTGGTTCTAGCTTCTTCAAATATAGTAGTGATTGCCCTGTTCAAACCAAGCATTAACTGATTAATTCCCGTGGAAATGTATTGTGTGCAAAGACAGATATGGCTGCTTATTAAAAAAAATTGTACCCTTAATATAAATTTCCTGTTCTTTATGTGCTAAAATTACTTGCCACGGAAAAAGGTAGTGACCAGGAGAAAGGTCTTTATTCAGATTTTCAGGTTACATAGTAAATGTATTTCCATTCACAAAATACAGAATATTTCGGATATACTCAATGTTATATTTGGTTAGATACAGTTATTTACAGTAGCTTTCCTTTACCGTCTGTGTATCATTTTCGTTAGCAATTTCAACTGAAAATAGTGAGTCATGTGGAAAGAGGGGGTGGGGAAGATAGAAAATGAAGTGTGTGTTGACTTTGCGTGCATGTGTATGTACACACAATTACGTAGAAGTGGGTGAGCCACTAAAAGCTCAAGCCAGGCTCGAGCCAAATGCTTGGCTCTGGCTTAGCTTGAGGCCCACATGGAGCTTTGACCCACAATGAGCCGAGCTTCCATAGGAGTCCATGTGGCTTCGTAACTATAAATAGCAAACAAAGCAAACACAAGGAGATGATGTACGGAGCGCTGAAACTTTTCAGACAATCACCCCCAGTCACAGATCTGGGTTGAATCCATCATCGTTCCAAACTCATTTAGCCACCCCAGTTCAGACCCAGCCATAAGCAAATCAGTCTTGACCCTGTGCCTCTAGGGAACCGTACAGCCCGAACTGCCAAGCCAGGTCTTCCCTGGACCGGATGCAAGCATCTTGGGACCGGTTTCGGGGTAACACCTCTCATCAGCCAGGTTAGCTTGAAGCCAGTGGCAAAGTGAGCAAGGGACCCACGTCTGGGCATTCCCTGCCAATTTAGGGTAAACAAAGCAAACACAAGGAGATTATGGACATGATGGATAAATAGCAACCATGCAATATGGGGGTCCAGGTTTGAATTCTGCCTTCGGCTCAGCATACTGTAAATCTGGCAACTTTCCCAGTGCCATTAAAAAAATAAAAAGTGAAATGGTGAGTGTCGGTTGTGAAGTGCTTGTATGGCCGTGGACAAGGTTTGCGCTGTGTGAAAGTGCCAGAAATATAACATGGATTCTGTCTGTCACCCATGCCTAATCTCCTCTTCCAAGCATTAAGGCCAAACATTAACCTTTGATGTCAGGAATGAGGATGCCCATCTATTGGCTGAATTGCCCAGCGTGAAACTTGAAAATCTGGAATCAATCCTGACTTACCTGCTTGACCAAATTGTGTGATCATAGAAAACACTTTGTTACCAAGTCATCTTTTTGTTTATTATCACATATCAGAGCACCTTCACGTGCATGAGATGAGGATGCAGAAACTATGTGAATTCAGGATGCATACTGTACAAAAACCCTCACATGTATAATGCTGCTCTGTGTATAATAAGAATCTAGACCACATAAGGTACACATGACAATTGACTTGCCTCTTAGTTTACTAACAGCACTGTCATCACTGCAGGTTTAGGAATGTTTCTTGTTTTTGTTCACAAGCTATCACTTTTAATGATAGTTCTCCTGCTGGTGTAATAAAGGGAAACACTTTCACGTGTTAAACAAATACCCTTATTTGAATTTGTAAGACACCTTACCATATTCTGACAGGATGTTTGTTGCATGATATACATGCTAAGTATTTTCAGGGCTCGGCTCTTCTCTTCGAGCCAGAACTGACACTTGGCATGACTCTTTCTGTTAATTTGTTGTCTGGTCCACATCTACAATAATGCCCCCACAATAAATTCAAATGCTGTGCATCTTCTTCCAAAACATCAAATTCTATGGTACAGCAAACATCCTCCACTTTAATTTCACTTTGAGTAGAAGCTCCCCTAAAAAGCAGATGCAATAGAAAGGCTTAAGCTCCCAAAATCATCAGAGAAAAATCTTACTATATATACCCCAAGTGGCTCTCTCAAGAATGCAAGCAGGCCACAGAATTGTTAAAAAGAGCAGCTAGGGAATGTAATTGGGAGGAAATTGAGGTTGCACGCCTTAGCTATAAGGCAGCGCTTAACAAACCTAAGTACAAGTGGGAGGATAACAATTGACAAGATTTGCTACAGGCTCTTATGATAACAATACTTTCTAGACAATAATTAAGCATGGGAGTAGTGGGAATTCCTGCCCAAGACACTATCACCTTCCACCTGATAAGTGGGAATATCACTTTTCTGTATTATGTGCCAAAGACTGTTCTAATGATGTCCCCTTTAGAGGACATTACCGCCCCATTCGGCATAAAAACTGTCATGTACGCCGATGACACCCAACTGGTGGTATCCATTAATCAGTCAAGTAAAAGCCTGGACAACCTGGCAGCCTGTTTAGAAAGCATCTACCATTGGATGTGCGAATCACGCCTAAAATTAAATGGTGAAAAATCTGAGGTCCTCCTTCTGGGAAACCCACACAAACACCCCCATACCCTCTCTTGGCCTCCCTGTATGGGCTCACCCCCCACTCCTAAACCTGAAGTCAAGAGTCTGGGCATTTGGTTGGACCAAGAGCTCAACTTTAAAGTACAGGCCAGAAAAGCGACAGGTATCTGCTTCGTCCTAATCCAAACAGTACGGAAGATCCTCCATCTTATCCCCTTCCAATCCAGGAAATTGCTCATGCAAGGGCTGGTGAACTCCAGACTGGATTTTGGTAATGCCCTCTATCTAGGAGCCCCTTCGTCGGTCATCAGCAGACTGCAATGCGCTCAAAACGCAGCTGCAAGAATGTTAACCGGGACTAAACCGAGATGCTCGGCCAAGCCTGCCCTCAAAAGTCTGCACTGGCTCCCGATCAGGGAAAGGATCTCTTTTAAAACCCTTTGTATCACCCACAAAATCTTACAAGGCAGAGGTCCTCCAATCTTGAGATCCCTCGTCAAACTCCATCTGTCCAATAGACAACTCAGGTAAGACGCCCTCTCTCTGGTAGAAGTCCCCAGAATAAAAAAGGCCCGTTCAGGGGGGCGGCTGTTCTCCTACAACGCCTCTAAACTGTGGAACTCTCTACCACTCCCCTTGAGAAGAGAATACAATCTGCTTGCCTTTCGTAGGCAGCTTAAAACTTGGCTCTTCCCATTATAAGCCCTTTCCTTCTCTTTCCACTTGGAGTAATAGGATGTATCAGCGCTGGGACGCCCAAGGGTAGCTACGCGCTTTAGAAACCCACATTCAAATTCAAATTCAAATTCAGGTACAGGGGGTCCCTATTAGTGTTCCATTAGAACAGGCCACCAGGCTATGTACAGAGAACTTTTTTGGTTTGATGGAGACTTTTTCTGCTATCAACAGCTTATACTCTCTAATGGCACTGGGCCCTGACCAAATCTCTGAACATCTATTCAAGTTGCAACCCCAGCTTTGGGCTTCTTATGTGAATCTTTTGTCGAATGCAGTTGCATTTGGTGGGAGATTCCTGACACATTGAGAGTGGTGGAAATAATCCCTGTATTTAAAAAGAGGGATGCAGGTTGCCCAACTAACTATAGGCCTATTAGCCTAATAGATAATCTTCAAAATGCTTTTTCCAGGCAAGTGCTTGATACGTTACAAACCTAGCTTGATAAAGAGCAGATCTTGTTGCCCCTGCAGGCAGGGTTCTGGGTGAAAATTAGCACTCAAGATCAGGTGTTCAAGTTTCCCCGCCTTTATTGGAAGTATATACTATTGACTAAGCAAAAACTGTATGTAGCTTTTGTTAATCTCCGAGCAGCATTTGACTTGATCCCCATGATAACTTATGGAGAGAATAATTAATATGGATGCCCCTAGTGATCTTATCAATATTTTAATTATATATATAAGTTAGGAGCAAGTTTACATAGGAAGAGCATTTTTTGTTTTGCTTATAACTTTGCCGACGTTTGATGAATCTTCATGAAATCTTCCAAACTAATTCTATGTTCATATCAGCTCCTATGTTTGGGGGTGATTCATCAAGGGGGGGCCGAGAAAAAAGGGGGGGTCCCAAAACGTGTTTTCTCCATGTTAATTTCCATAGGAAACTTTGCTTTAGACAAGGCTACAGGTCGAACGGGTGAACGGAATTACCCCAAATTTGGCAGGGAGAAGGGTCTTGGTCTAGAAAGCACACTTTTGTTTATTTGGTGTAAATCCGTTCAGTAGTTTTGGAGAAATATTGAAATTTACAGATATCGATATTTGGGAATTCTGCCTTCTAATAGTCTGAGGTGTTACGAGCACGAGCTTGCTGCTTATTCGGTGCCTGCGGTTGCAACTAGGAAGTGTTGGCAGCCATTTTGTGATTCCGTTGAAACGAAGTAAGGGAGAAAAAGGGCAAAAAGAGTAGGAAACAGGAGGATAGGAGCACTGTAACCTCTGTGGGGGAGTGCGAAGCGAAGTAGTCACTCCTACCGGACTGAAAGTGCGGTGTTGCTCAGAGTGACATGGTGCTGAGATGAGATGCTGCTACACTCGGGTATGAAACTGAGAGCCTAAATCGTGAGCTCATTGCTGTAAAGTGATGTGCTCTGGTGTTTGTAGCATACCTGTGGAAGTAGTGTTAGTAGCCGTTTATACCATACAGGGAGTGGGAAGCGAACTACTGACCCTTACCGTGCGTTTATACTATACCGGAAGTGGGAAGCTAGGTACTCACGCCTACCGGTGTGAAGACTCGGGAATCAAACCGAGCTGATTGCTGTAAAGTGATGGGCTCTGTGCGCTGTAGCATAATGGCCGCCGTAGTATAACTGTGTAAGTAGTGTTGGTATGTGTTTATACTATACAGGGAGTGGGAAGCGAACTACTCACCCCTACTGGTCTGAAGACTCAGGGATTAAACCGTGAGCTCATTGTTGTAAAGTGATGTGCTCTGGGCGCTGTAGCATACCTGTTGAAGTAGTGTTAGTTTGCGTTTATATAATACAGGGAGTGGGAAGCGAACTACTCACCCCTACCGGTCTCAAGACTCGTGGATGAAACCATGAGCTCATTGCTGTAAAGTCATGTGCTCTGTGTAGTATTCCAATGTAAGTCATAGTAAAATGTTCGTATGTAATGCTACTATAATGTAAGTATGTAATGTTAGAATGTAGGGCTGTCATGAGGGGAATCTTGGGGAGTTTGTACACAGTGCTGGAGAAGACGGTTGCCTTGCTGTCTGGTCCTGTTGGTGGCTGTTTAAGCTGTCTTCTTTTCCTGCAATAAATCTATTTATCGGATCCACTGCTGTCTTCCTCTTCACTACATAAATTTGGCGACGAGCGGGAGAAGGTAAAAAGAAGGCAGCACTCACCAAGATGTTGAGCTTGCTTGCGTTCGGATGAAGACCCGTTTTCTTGGTGAAGCTGTTTCTACTCATCCCAGGGTCGTCGGCTGATCAAAATATGTGATCCTACCTCTGGTAGGATTTATATTTTTTGATTTTTGGGCTTCCTCTGCCTCTTCACTACACTCTGATTGCTGTACTACACATGTGCAAGTAGTGCTAGTGTGCGTTTATACTAATTCTGTAGTTATGCATTAGCCAATGCATCATGGTCCTATGGAGCACCACCTCCCAGGCGCAGCTCATACAATGTCCCGGTGTGTGCATCCGCGGGACTTTTATGTTTGCTATTACAGGGCGGGAGCATTGCTTCCACCCTGTGATAGTAAATTCTTGTTTGCCTTGTTGAAGTGAGAGGAGGAAAACCTTGTATCGCTTCAATAAAGCGGATCCGAATGGTAAAAATGGAGGAAAAAAAAATGAACCCGGGTCTCACCCGTTCATTTAAATGAGGCCACTGGTGGGTAATGTTACGGGCCAATCCTATTATTATATTGCGGGGTCTCTGCAGCACTGGGGACCTTAATCTCACATGTAAATTAGGCGCGGGGATTGCACAGAGACGTTTCACAGACTAGGGGATCGACACCTCCCCGGGTATTGTTTACGAATTGTTCGGAGGGCTTCGAGTCCAACTCAAGACCGGGGATCGGCAACCTCCGGGGCTTTACTTAAATATGCAGGGGGACCTCGCCAGTCCTTGAAGCCTCGGTGGCCCTAGGCAGTGCCTTATTGGTTCTAAAATCACACGGGCAGTACTCATGGTGTTTAAAGTGATACACTCATAGAACCCTTGAAATTGTACAATTACCCAGGCTTCATTTATGTAATAGTCTGTTGGTTTATATTTGGTAGGTGCACTGCAAAATTAAAAAATATTCCATCATAACCTACTATCAACCGCCGATTTTCACAATAAACCTCAGACAAGTGTTGTTAGAAAAAGAAGACCCATACACTCACTTATTTATTGGTAAAAAAAAAACTTTTATTAAAACAACCCAAATAAATGGAAACGTAACTTTATTCGAACAACAGTAAAACATGAAAGAAGTGGGTGGGACTCCGGAAGCAGCGTACAAAACCTGCAAGAGAAAAAAGAAACATAAGTATGTGTGCCATGTCCAAGAGAACAAGCATTTCCAGTGCAATAGGTCTCTCGCATTAACGTGAGTTTAAGCTATTGGCATTGTAAATGACAATGCCTTTTATTGATGTTTTAAAAACGAAAACAAAAATAAAAGGCATCGCTATTTGCATTGTCAATAGCTCAAACTCGCATAAATGCGAGACCTATTGCATTGCAAATGCTTGGTAATTGCTGGCAGGTCTACGACCAGGAGGGATACGGCCCACTTAAAGCCCTGAACACTGTACGTTTCAAGCAAGCGCCCTCTGCACAAGACTAAAGGCTCCTTGCCCTTTGACCCAAGGCAACCTGCCCAGTGACGCTGGCTCCTGCTCACAGTATGAGGTTCCTATCCCTAAAATTCACCACCATTGGCTCACTGCATGAGACCAGAGGCAGCCTTAAGCCGCACTCATGAGCTGGCATCAGAAAAGAGGCAATACCAGCACGTGCCATGAAGTTCTCGTAAGGTGCCACCTAGGCACTCTAAAAACGTCAAAATAAATACAATGAAATAACAAGCCCGCTAAATCAAAATTAAAAAAAGCACAAGAGTGGTGCTCGGAGGCGCTTGAGTGAGTGCGCTGGCGATGAGCGGGTGCGTGATTGCGCATCCTGCTCGTTTTCAAAGCACATACTCGTGCTTGTGGCGCATGGCTGTGCACTCTCACAAGCCATATGCTGCCCCAAGCACGAGTATGTGCTTTGTAAAAAGATCTGCACGACGACTAAAGGTCTCCTTGCAGTGCATGCGCACTGCGTAGGTGACACCTACAAAGAAAGGTAGTCAGAATGAAAGAAAGAAAGTGATAATGTGACAGAGAGCGATTGGGTGGAAGGGAGAAGGGGAGGGAGAGTCAAAAGAACAGAGGGAGGAGGAGACAGAGCGTCGTCCTACTGCACCCAGCCCTCACTGTTCAACTCCCATCACAAGTGTGTCTGGGACGCTGGGGTCCGCGAGAAAGAGTGCGGTCCAGCAAGTCTTTCAAATGAAACAGAGATATGAATGAGGCCAGAGATTATATTATTATCTACGGCAACATTGCTTGTCTGCACGTGTGCACCCAGGCTGCTGCACCCCAGCCCCTTCCCCAGCACTGTGCTCAATTGCAGCTCCTGCGCACCGAGGCTTCACTGCTCACCTGCCACAACCGGTGTGTCCAACGACGTGCCGGTGCGAGCTCCAACTCCGGGGTGCCGCTCTTAGGGTGGCACAGCAGGTCTCCGGTCAGGGACGGTGTCTTGATACCACGATGGAAGACGTCAGAATGCCCAGGGCCTCATCATGGCCTGAGCATTCACTCCGCCGATTATGGTGCCACTAACTCAGTGTCTGAAAAGGGAGAAATAATATAATGGTGGAAACGTCTTAAGGTAAATGAAGGTTTATTTCAAGCTTAAGAGAGAACACCAGTTGAGTGCATCCTTCCTTCTTGAAGTATGATCTACCAACTGCTATTGGTAATCGTGGTTCAAAGAGGAGTTGGAGTGCACGAGAATACACAAGGGTAAATAATAATATATTATGCCAATGTTCACATACAAAGGAACAGAGCGCATGCTAGAAGCATAATGTGCGCGTGCAATGCAGTTGGGCAAGTTTGTGTGCATGTGCACTTAGTAATCAGCTCACTACAGTGCCCCAAAAGCCAATGCCACGTGTCTATAGGGCAGTGCTGCCCACAGGCTCAGGCCTACAGTACGGTCTAGCAGGTCCTTAAAATGAGAGAGAGATGTGACTGAATGAGGTCAGATATCACATCATAACGCACGGCAACATCGCTTGTTTGCACCTGTGCACCCAGGCTGATGCACCCCATCCCTTCCGCCACACCGCGCTCAATTGCAGCCCCTGTGCACGCAGGCTGAACTGCTCACCTGCTGTCATTAGTTTGTGTCCAAACACGACGTCTAGCAGAGTTCACAATTCAGATGGAGTTTTGATTGCCAGGATGATGTACACCTAATGGATCCATTTTTTTTATTGCGCATTGTGATATGCGAGGTGGATGTGGCCATATCACCTGAAGCAGTGTGGAAGAACTGGGACGTGTGGCGGCGTCATTATCCTATTTATACGTACGCAAAGTGGGCTGGGCTTGCGTACGCCAGGCCAGCATAGGGGTGTGAATAATTATTCCGGGGACCTGGGCGTTGTTCAGTTCCTGCCTGGTGTCCCTATTGCAGTTTTGATGTCGCACAATCCTCAATTTACATTAATGTAGCATGTACCGGGAGGGCGGCAACTATCACTAATGAGATGCTGTCCGAAAACATTGAATGGACAACATCACATGTCGTTGTCAAGCTTGTAGATATGCGCAGACACGCATGTCAATGGTGTGCGGTATTATTGAAAGTGTGCCTATCGCGAAGCGCACACATGTGAATTTGCTCGGATGGAGGGAGGATCAGCAGTGAGGCTACGTCATACACAGTGATAATGCTCATTACAGTTAACCAATGCATGTCAAACGTGAATCTGAAAGTCTCACATATGACACACTACTATACTGGTAAAGCCTGACAACAGAGCATACTGCAACACAAATCTACACATTACTCTTTACTGTTTGTCACATGTGATCTAGGATGTGCACTCCGCCCGTGGCTAATGATACCCTTTCGAGCCACCAATACCCAGGCCGAAAGGCAGCACAATAATGCGCGCACACACACACCAGGGGCATCGTGTAGCACACATTTGTTTTTTGATGTAATGTTTCAGATGCATGGGTATCACACGTGAAACGCTACTATATAGAGCATGATTATTGATCAAGATGATCGTTGCATCTTGTGTGTACTATAAGATATGTGTACACAGCAAAAAAGTTTTCAAAAAAGCTCTGTAAGCAGAAGAGGTGTCTCTCATCAAACGGTGTAGAGAGAATGACTAAAATGGGTGGGGTCTTCCATCTGTTACAATGGAAAATGTTATGAACTAATCAAAAGCTTTTTTTTAAGGTCACATCGCAAGCGTGCACCGAGCGCGCAAGGAGGCCGCATCCGACGCGATTTTGAGAAAATATATTTACCATAATATAAGTTTATTACAGTTAGAAATATATAGATGTGGAAATTATTTTAGATTATCGCTTGCTCTCATATACACTTTAAACTTATTTAGATATAGTTTTGAGACATAAAAATATAAATGAGGGAATGGCGTACCCGGCGCCATACCATACGTCTATGACGTAACACAGGGCCTGGCAGCGTGCACTCGTCGCATACGGACCCTATACGTAGATGACGTAATGCACGTATAGGTACTGCGCATCCGTCGCATACCAAACTAGGAGCTGGCGCGACCTTATACGTATATGGCGGGACACGGTGCAACGAAGCCGTTGGATACGAAATGCGCATCCTTAACGAGTTTCGCAATATCTCAGATAGGATTCGTGTGGTGATGGAGCTTGGTACACTACCGGTACGGGAGTCTAGTTTTCTAAAAAAATATATAAATACATACTTTTTTTGAAGATATAAAAAATTACATAATTTTTCAAATTTACAAAAAAAGGATAATAGAGTTCCAAAATATTACAAAAAAATAGAAAAAATATAGGTTTTATAAATATTAAAATATGAAATTAATATTTAAAAAACCTTTGAAATTCACTGAAAAAACCATAGGTTTTACAGACGTTATAGTTAGGAATTAGCATTTAAAAAACCTTAGAAATTCACTGAAAAAAACATAGGTTTCAGGGACGTTATAGTTAGTTGTACATTTGACTCATATAAAACCAGAGAAATTCGCCTGTTATAGTTAGTTGAGCTAACTATAACTTGCGCGCCCACAATGCACTGGTGATGACGTCACATATTACATCACTCATAACATGGCCAGTGACATCACTGATGACATCACTGATGGCATCTCAATATTCCAAATAGAATGTTGCGGATTTCCTATGGAAACACGGTCCTAACTATAACTATCTACTATATATATCAGGAATTACACTCAGGTCCAGTGGGGTGAAGAGGGGGAACTGACAAATTGCATCCCAATGTTACATGGAATCCAGTAAGGGTGCATACTTGTGCTCCCACCTTGTTCACTTCATATATAAACAATGTGGTAGAAGGATCTACGGTCATGTATCAATGATTCACCCTCTTTGAACAGGGAAAACATTTTAATTCTCCTTTTTGCAGATAATTTGTTACTTATATAAAAAATCCCCATGAGTCTCCAAATTTTGCTATAAACATTTATGGCATTTTGCGGGTCTAAGGGCTTAGAGCTGAACTGCTCTAAAACCAAATGCATGATCTTTGGCCAGGGACCCTCTAGAAATTATACTGAAATACTTAGTAGGGTATTTAGCTTTGAATATTTGGGTGTGACCCTATCAAACAAATTTTATTGAGATTCCCAAACTGATAAAGGCTCCCTCAACTTTCTCACAGATCTAAAGTTATCTTATGTTTTCATAAAGCAACTTACTCTCGATCAATATTCTCCAGCCCTAGAAGCATACCGTGCTAAGGCCTTAACTGTTGCATTATGTGGTAGGAAATGTGGGGCTATTTTGACATCTACAAGCTTGCAGTATCAGAAAACAATTGTATGAGAACACTAGTAGCAGTACCAAGTAGTACACCTCTTATCTAGCTTCGTTATGATCCAGGCAATAACTGTGTTTCAGACCTTGCCCAGCTGAAGCCTCTTTTATTCTGCATACGTATTTGGTAGACACCGGAGCTGCATGATTATAGAGATTGCTTATGCGATCTAATAAGGCTGGACCATGTCTAAAACGTTCCCTAGTTGAGATCTATTTATAGCTGGTGCAAGTAGTTGAATTTATCAAAATTGTGGAAGACCCCTGAACAAATCTGCAAGGTGGATGGTCAGGTTCTAAAATGTGTATACTGGCCTTATGTATATGAACATCAACTCAGAAAGGGTAACTTGAGCCATTTGACTGAGATGTTTCTTGAGATCCAGCCAGTCCTGGTATTTGAACACTTTTTAGACACTGTTATTACACCCCTTGCTAAAAGTCTTTTATAAAGCTCAGGTATGGCTGTCTGCCCTTGAGAACATTTAGCAGCTGCTGGAATAAAAATCAGGCTCCCGTGGTATGCCTAGCGTGTGATTTGGACCTAGAGTCAGTGGATCACATTTTGATTGTATGTTCAGGTTATCAAGTCATACAGTATAAGTGGCTTTGGACAATTTGCTTGCACATGGGGGTTACACATTATCAAGAGGCACAGCGCATATTAAAAACAGACACATCGGGACCTATTGTGTTTTCATTAAGTTGCTTTCTCAACGTCTGCTGTAAGCATGAGAAGCTTCTAAGATAAATTTCCAACAGAGAGGCACATTTAGGTGTCAAATACCCTTATTACATGTTATTAGCTACAACTTAGAGTTTTATAGGGGAAATAGCCAATTATTTTTTTAAGTATAAATTATAATTATTTTTAACGCATCCCTTGTTCTCATATCTGCCATAGGATGGTTGTTGATATATGTGATTATCGTCGATTGCTATTTTATTGTGTTGGCATTTGCTATTTTAAACATATTGATTTTTAACAACTTTTAACTGTAAATCGATTGTGATGTATTTTATTTAATTGTATACTTTGATGGTATAACCTACCAAATAAAGTACTTTGATAATATATAACCGTTGCCTTGATTCTAAGCAGGGTTTGACAGTGTGCCCAATGGGCTCGTATGTCAGATAAATGCGTGGGCCATTTTTAGGTCTCGCGAGCCAAAGGCTCGAAGAGACATTTTATATGTGGGATTTTCAAAGTGCTACCCACAGTCTTTTGGCTGGCCTAAACCTTGAGTGCACGATCACATGCACGTGCACAGCTGCTCCTCTGCTCATTGCATTCCCCCCTACCTTCTCACCCAGCCCTTTGATGCTCTGCTCGATTACTTTCACTTTCGCCGCTTTGACCCTTGCATTCCCCCTCCCTTCTCACCCAGCCCTTTGATGCTCTGCTCGCATCTCCCTCCTCCCTGGGCGTGAAGGGAGACAGAGCCATCCTGCTTGATTAATGGCTTTGCATTACCATGTGTTCCCGTAGTAAACATGCCCGAGGCGCCAGCCGAGCACAAGGCTCACGGAGACATTCTCTTTACCCTCGTTTTGCTTCCTAGTTAACCCACAGCATTTGTATCCTGCTCATCATCAGAGGTGTCTGTAGGGAGCCTGTTGTGTTCTTTGCACTTTGCTCCAACCCCCCATCTTGCATGTTTTAATAATTTTGAACATATTTTATCAGCGCTGCGCACGTTTCAAGAGCGTTTCACACACTTGTCAGCAGTGCCACTGACTGACTTGCAGTTAGCTACCGTGAACTCGTAATACCGAGGCTTCCATTTTACAGCGCTGTACATTAAACGGGTGCTGCAAGATGTGTCAGTGTGACGTTTAACAGCACAAGTTGCCATTCTTGAGCTTGTCAGAAATGTAAACCTAGCACCCTGCTACTGTGGGAGCCATTCTCGGAATGCTGTGTTTGTCCACGAGTCGAAATTGACAAAGGTTTGGAATTGTGCTAAGTACAAACCAAGTGATTGCATTGAACTGTGTGAAGTGGAGAGGGGGTCAAGTTGAAGTTTTGGCTCTGCCTAGTGACGTCATGGTTGTGTGCTACCCTATGAATCCTTTTATTGTGAATGCACCAGCGTGCCTTAAAATTTTAAAAAGGAAAGGAAAACCTTCCGAAATTGGCATTTTCGAGGCCTAGTTACGTAGCACTTGGTTCTGTGGCATCTTTGAAAAGCAGTTTTACCATTTACTGGGGAATTGCCACATATAATCCCCCCCATGACATTGCATAGCCATCCATTCAATACCAGTTGATGCAAGCACAACTCCTCTTAGTTTTCGGCTTTTAATCCCATACTGGATTATTGTCCACATACCACATACTGAGTGCGCTGTAAACACTCAAACTACCGTAATTGCGGACACAAAGGGGCCACGCTCTGCACAAAAATAATTGCTCTGTCCGATTCATGTCTCCCGTCGACACTGTAACTCAATCACAGTTTGTCCAGTACTTTAAGTGCTATGATTCTACACTCTGGCCATACCATCTCCCACCCCCGGTACAGTTCTCTGTAGCCAACAATTAACTGCACAAGCAGACCTATCAGATTGCTACGTTTGCTCCCTATCTAGAAGTAACCAGTTCCTATAGCTACAGGCTATCCACTCTCACTATCCAGCACAAACTTGCCTGGCCACTCACACCCCTTGTTACTTTTAGGAGGAAGTTGGGAAGCACCTTTTGGACCTGCCAGTTCAGTATTTCCTTCAATCCCAAGGAACCTCCACGCTGTAAAGGAGACCATGGATTTTTTCATAATTGGCTCTAAGAAGTCGAATGGCCTTCCTTATAAAAAAAAGGCAAACCTACTGCAGGATCTATAACAAGCATTTGCAATGCAATAGGTCTCGCATTATTAATGTTCGAGCTATTGTTCTTGCATTATTTAGCAATGCCAATAGCTCAAACTTTAATAATGCGAGACCTATTGCATTGCAAATGCTTGTTTTAGTAGCTTATGGGCCTGTTTTGCGGCGAGGTGGGTCAGTTTTTACTATTGATTTCCCTGATATTACCACAAACATTGCTTTAAGAAAACACAAATGCACGCAGTCGGCCATAACATGCAAAATACCCATACAGCCTGTCTTTACAAACCCAAAACTGGCATGATTTGCAAATGTGCCCTACTTTTTTAGCCATCTAGTTCACTAAATGGGGCCACTTTTATTTTATTGCCAGTCTAACCCTAATTACAAGTAGCATAAGCAAATTGCAATGTAAAAATACTACCCATATCTGCAAAAGACTGCGAACATTGGTCAACAAGGGGTTCTGACAACCGTATTGGACTCAATACTCAAGGTCTTTTGGAAACGTTGGGCTGCTGTGGGCTTGCCCAGCGGGTCGGAAGCTCTACTCATATTGCGGGGCACACCCTTGATGGGGTTTTTTCTAATGATCCTAGGCTAAAGGTGGGGCAGCCTATCCACCTCACCTGGTCTGATCATTTTGCTGTTCCATTTGATTTGTATTTCTAGGCCTCTGCGTTTTCTGCCTCTAGCGATAAGAAACCAGATGATCAAAGGAATTTCAACCTTATAGACAAGGAGTCACTTCGGCCTTTCCTTGATAAGCTGGAGCCTGCTAAGCAGCTCGAAGCCAATTCCGCTGCCACAGAGCTATCTCACACGCTAACAGCAGCAATGGATTTCCTTGCCCCGGCTAAAAAGCATAATTCGGCAAGAACTAGGCCTTCTGCTCCCTGGTTTACAGAAAGACTTAGAGTACTTAGACAGGGCTGTCGTAAACAGGAGAGGTTGTGGCGTGCTTATTTAGAACCCTCGGAGAGGGTACAACATAAGCAGTGCCTGAAAGAGTATAAGGCAGCCATTATGGAGGAAAAGAGATTATATATCTCCAGGGTTACCGCCTCCCTGAAATCCCCCAGGGATCTCTTTAAGGTTATTAATTCTCTCATCTCCCTGCGGGTAGTGGATCCCTCAGAGCCTTCGCAGGAACGTTGTGATAAAATCTCTGATTTCTTTCAAGCTAAAATCTCCGATATTTATTCCCTGCTGGAGGCAGCAAACTTCAGTATCAGGCCAGAGGTGGAGGTGTCGACTCTTTCCGGTGAAGTTCTCCCCTCGGGAGAGACCCCTAGGTTGCTTACTTTCCCCCTTTTGTCCATGGAGGTGACGGATAGGCTCATGGACCGTGTCAATTCAGGCTCCCCTTTGGATCCTTGCCCGCTCAAGGTGTTAAAAAAGTGTCGGGAGATCGTGATTCCTCTCTTTATGAGGGTCATGAATGTTGCCATTTCTGAAGGAGTCTATCTGTCTCTGTGGAAGATAGCGGTGGTTAAACCTCTATTGAAGAAGCCCTCTTTAGACTCTGCTAAATTAAAAAACTTTCGGCCGATTTCTCTGCTTCCCGTTCCTGCTAAGATCTTGGAGGCCCACTTAAATCTCCATCTCAGCACATACCTAAAGGACTAGCATCTTCTTGATGGTTCTCAACATGGTTTCAGGAGATATCACAGTACGGAGACAGCTTTGACGGTAGTCTATAATAATTTTCGGACTCAGGCCGATGCTGGCCGTACTACGCTTTTGGTGCTCCTGGATCTCACTGTGGCCTTTGACACCTTATCTCCTCATAGGCTGGTGGCTCGCCTTCGAGAGATGGGTGTCGGGGGTACAGCTTTGAGCCTCTTTGCCTCCTTTCTGGGGGAACGTGAACAGAGGGTGAAATTGGACCAGTATTTCTCCGCCCCTAAGGCTCTGCAGTGCGGTGTCCCCCAGGGCTCTTCCTTTAGCCCTACACTTTTTAATATCTATGTGGCCCCACTTGCAGAGGTGGTAAGATCCTTTGGGTTGGAGGTACTGTCCTACGTGGTCGACACCCAAATAATGGTTTCTATAACTCATACCGTTAAAGACGCGGCCCTCAATTTTAGGAGTTGCATGGAGGCAGTTTCTTTTGGATGGTGGAAAATTTTCTGAAGCTGAATGGAGAGAAGACCAAGGTCTTGATCTTTGGGAATGATCAGGAAATCTGGTCTATTGATTGGTGGCCGACCTCGCTGGGGGTCTGTCCCTGTCCAGTTTCTCATGGGAAAAACCTAGGGGTGATCATGGATAACGTGCTCTCTCTGAGGCTGCAGGTAAACAGGACTGTTTCCACCTGCTTTGGTATCATTAGGATTCTTAAAAAGATCTCTCATTGTCTGTCTTTGGAATCACGTAAGCAGGCTGTAGTGGCCTTGGTAACCTCAAGACTGGATTATTGTAATGCCCTTTATCTGGGCATTAATAAAGGTTTCATCCATCGGTTGCAGATGGTGCAGAATGCTGTGGCCAGATTTGTCCTGAATCTTTCTAGATCTCATTCAGCCACAGCCTCGATTAAGCTTCTGCGCTGGCTCCCGATGAATGACAGGATTATTTTTAAGCTCCTTTGTCTGACCCATGAAGCCTTTTATGATTCTGGTCCAGAGGGTGTAAAGTCGATAGTCTGTCATTACGCCCCCGCTAGGTCCCTTCGGTCTGCGGACAAAAACCTTCTTGTTGTGCCTAGGTTTAAGAAGGCTTAATGGGGCGGCAGAGCCTTTCCTCCATGGCACCTAAACTGTGGAATTCCCTGCCTTTGAACATCTCTGGGGAGGCCTCGCGACCTTTATTCTGTAAGGCCCTAAAAACCTGGCTTTTTCACAGTCCTACAGTATGAGCATGTTCCCTTTCTCTCGTCCTCTGATGGTTTGCATCTAGCGCCTTGACGCCCTTGGGCTAAGTTCGCGCTCTTATAAATTCAATTTCATTCATTCATTCATCACTGGTAGACAGATCACTAGAGCAGAGACGTTTTAAGGTAAGGGCAAAGTGGGTTATGGCCCAGGGCCCAACCTTTCAGGGAGCTTGATAGATTGGCTCTGTTCTCCACACAGTTCAGTGCTGATAACCTTGAAGGATTCTTAAACATAGAGGGGCATATGTACAAGGAGTTAATGCCTCATTAGTGGCACTTTTCCGATGGTTTTGCGGCAAGATTTTTATCGTCTTATGTACAAGCTGCCGCTAACCTCTGTTACCGCAGTTTTCCGGCGAAAACGTCCATTATAAAGATCGGCACTTCTGTTAGCGATAATGACATGCAATGGAGACGTTCCCGTGCAAAAACGGCCGCTAACACCACTTAGCGATATTTACAAGGGGATTCCTTAAGTTTCGAGAAGAAAAAAAACTGCCTCTAACTGCAGTTAGAGGCAGTTTTTTTAAGACCAGAAAATAGCTGGTCTTAAAAATGGAGATAACCCTTGTTGCCTCATTTCAGCAGGTTTTGTTGCTGGACCGCGCTGCAAGCAATGTTGCTGCACTGCTCTGCGACAAAACTACAGGGCAGGACTGCGCACCATCAATAAGATAGTGCGCATTCCTGGGCCTCACTCATGAAAAGTGTTGCAGTGCTGCGACAAGACAGCATTGCAACACTTTAAACTACCCCCTTCTTGCAACACCACAGATGCATTGTATTTACTGGACAACGCTGCATGACCAAAGTAATGACAGATACGTCAGGAATCCTGACGCATCTGTCTGCGCTAATGTCGCCCATTGCTGTAGTCGTGTCACAACCATGACGCAACTCCAGCAATGCATCGGGCCAGCCTATCCTGCTGGCACTGTGTCACCCTTACGCCTGCCATCATGCAGGTGTAAGGTACTGACGCAGTGCCGTTCTCAAGGGGTGTCCGGGTGTCGGCCCAGTTGAGATCCATCGGTGGCGGTTGTGCACTGCGGTGTCATCGTCTGTAAGTGTTGGCAGAGTGGTGGTGCTGAGGGAGTTGACGATACGTACTTCGGTGGCCTTGACCCAGCTGCGAGGGCGGTGATGGTGGTGGTTGTGTACGGTGGGCATGGTGAAGACGTGATGTATACAATGATGGTCGGTCAAGGAGAGTCTGGTGGTGTGGCTGTAGTTGAAGGTCCCGATGGCGGAGTACACGTGCTCGACCGTGTGTCCTGCTATGTGGCTTGCTGTGATGACTAGCTCCTTGAGTCTGATGTTGGCGAGTTACCCCAGGAGGGGGTAGTGTTATGGTCACTGGGGTTGTCCAGGTGGAACTTGAGTTTGCCAAGTAGGATGTTGTCGGTGGATGAGAGAGCCTGGTGTGCAATGAGGTCTACAATGGTATCGGAGAATGGGTGTTCATGGTCCGAAGGACCTGCAGATGAGGGTGCCGCAGAGGATGGGGTTGGGGTTGGTCCGGTTCTGGAAGTTGAGGTGTTCCATGGTCACCGTTGGGGCATTAGAGTGCGTGGTCATTCAGAGTGTGCTTCTGTAGGTGATGGCAATGCCTCCTGGATGGTCGGGTGGTCTTTGCGGATGATTTAGTAGCCGTCAGTGATGGTGATGGCGATGTCCAGTCCAGAGCAGATGTTGGTCCTGGCAGGTGATTAGGTGTCCAGGGTTGATGGCGAGGAAGTTGCTGGCGCTGTAGGGGATGGAGTGTCCGAGAGGAAGGGTCCTTGGTGCTGAGCATGGTCCAGGGTCGAACGGACACAGACGGGCTTGCCTACGGCTTGCCTTTGGCACAGGAGACGTCCATTACAGCACAGGCATTACATCGTAATGCCTTTAGAACGTAAACGCAGGTGCCTTTACATCGCATTCCATTACAACGCATTGTGAGGTCAGTAATGGGGTATTTTTAATTTTTAGGGTGGGTATGGGTTTTGGGTGTCGGAGATAAAATGTGAGGTGTATTATGGGGTAAAATTTGAAATTTGGGGTGTGTTTTGGGGTCAATCATAAAAAATTGGGGTGTGCTTTTGGGCAAAATATGATTTTTAGGGTGTGTTTTGGGGGCTCAAAGATGGATTTTAGGGTTCAGGGTTTGCTTTGGGGTGCAAGGTTTAGTTTTAAGGCTGCACTCACTGAAGTGGGAATAGTAATGTTTACATCTCCGCAATACAACACCTTCCCTACTGTTGCAATATGCCTAGTATTAGTATGCATTACAATGGAATGCGATATAATGGTATGCTTCGTAACTCCATATATACCCTTGGCACACCAATGATATGCCCGCTGCGCATGGCCGCACAGCGGCCGCCATTGAGAAGTGCCGAGGGTGGGACTAGACAGCTGGGAGGTGGGAAACGCCGGAAAGAACACTGGGTGGGGCGTGGACGCGAGGATGTGTTTGTGAGCGGGTGTTGTAACTATTTAAATAAGAGAAATCTTACCTCAAGGACGGGTCCCATGTCTTTGTTGCTCCTGCTCTCCTGAGTCTGCTTCCAGGAACAGGAAGTAGGCAGCCAGGCTCGTTCCCCTAAGCCAATCACAACGCTGCAATGAGGTGTTGGGATTGGTCATTGGCGCCGGGACGAGGCGTTCAGCCAGGGGCTGGAGGTGTGGGCATGTTGTCCATGCAGGCTGTAATGCCTGCAATGTGAACAGGACAGTACGCATGACTGCTTTGTACGGCCTGAGCGGGGGACCAAACAGTCACTGTGCACTTGAATGGGCATGCCACTCCTCCCCTGCCCTGCTCCGTGAGTGGAGCAGCCCTGCCCACCCTCCCGCTCGCAAAGGAAACATGACACGATTACATCAGGAAGTTATCATCATGTGATGATTGCTCCTCTTCTTGCACTGCTTGGAAGCAGTGGGGCAACGCTCTTCCACCATAGCGGATGAGTCAACACTGGGGGTGCATCATCTACAGGTGCTAGGCCTAGGCAACTCGAACCCCGGGCCTCCTCCGCTACGTGTCCCACCTTCTCCTTACCTGGAAATTGACAGCGTGGTGCAATCCGCTAAACTCTTTCCAAATCTGTGACTCTGCCAGCAGGAGCCTCAGCCAGGTGGGATTTCACAAGCGTGGGTACAGCAGTCACTGCCAAGTCTGCAGGTGAACCTCCTGATGCAGTTGATGCAGCAGGGCCTCCTTAGGTGAACTTGCCGCGCTCGCGCAACACAAGTTTGGCGGAGCTCAGGGGCCTCACCCTCCACAGTATCCGGCCAGTGCAACCTCATCTGGCACGTGATGCAGAGAGTTGCCGCCCACCATTGGTAATCCTCTCTGTGCACCCCTGTGTAGTGGTGCATCATAGTATGCGATGCAGACCCCCCTACGTTGGTGCGCAGGAGCGCCTCTACCATTCACAGCTCCAAGGTGCGCAAGGTGGTCTTCTTGCACAGGTCAGCAATGTGTCTCCATGCGACCGGCCACACTTCACCAACAGGTACGGACGATCGCTGCGCCTCAATGTTTACCGCCAAGGCTCAACGACTCCACAGCTGCTCCGCATCCCACTCCAGGCTCCAGACGTAGGTCCAACGAGGCATCCAGGCTCCAGACGCAGGTCCAGGGATGCATCCTGGCTCCAGACGCAGGTCCAACGAGGCATCCAGGCTCCAGACGCAGGTTAAGCGATGCATCCAGGCTCCAGGCGCAGGTCCAGCGAGGCATCCAGGCTCTCATCCTGGTCATCCTGGAACTTGGGTGGCTTGAGGGGGTTGTTGAGGTGTGCTGCACTTGGCCCTGGCTGCTCCATTCTGCATTTCATTGTTTATTTTGCCTATTTTCTATTGGAGGTCGACTGATAGGCAATTTTTTCCAGTAGAGGCAAAAAAACTCACGTTGGGCTGACTAACGTGCGTTTTTTCGCCGCTAATGGGCTTTTCGGTGGTTTTCGCCCACTAATGCCGGAATACCTATCGCCATCACACTAATGTTAGCGGCAGTTTTCACCGCTGATCCCCCTAAGATATCGCAATGAAGAGATGTCTTGTACATACGTCGCTAACAAGGCAATAGTTTTCAGCGGTACACAGCGGTAGGAAATCTGCCGCTAACTTGCGTTAGCGGTAGTTTTTGCCAGTCCTTGTACATATGCCCCAGATTGTTTTAAATACAATTTTTGCTTCAATTTATTTTTAATACAGTGATGTGTTGGAGTCAATTAAAGACATTTTGCAGTAAAATGTTTGTTTTTCAAAACCATGCATCATCCATAAAAAAGTTGTTTTTAGATCTAAACAGGACCTCAAATATGAGAAATGGCAGTCAGTCTCAGAGATTATTTGCAATAATATTAGTGATCTGCGGCTATTTTACAATATTGAAAACACATCACAATCCCTGAATATTAGAAAGAAGCACATTTAGAATGTCGACCAATATGCCTGTGCAGTGTTGGTGACCTGGCAAAAGAGTGCATGAAAAAGCTGAAAATGGATTATAAATGCAAAGCTGTTATGAACAGTGGCCCCCGAAATACGTTTGACCCAGGGCCCCCAAAATCCCTAAGAGTTCCCTGCACACGAGTTTATCTTTCAAGTCTCTCCCAAGTCTTGCGTCAAATGCCGAGGAAAACACGTATTTCTCCAGTGACCACTGGAGGGAGACTTCAGTCCACTTTGAAGTGTGAAAGCGATATTTAAAAATTCCACCAGATGGCAATATTGATTCATTTAATAGAATTGCACGCTTGCCTCCGGGATGCAGGGCAAAGCTTTCCGCGCATCAATACATATCTATTTTGTCCTTGTATGGTATTTTGCATTGTTTCAGTTCCTTGTATTTGTATATATATATTTTCATTGTATTTATGGAACTTTGGTAGCCCACCTTTAGAGAGATTTTTAAACTTACACATCCATAGAAAGATAGTTCTTTTTCATGTTGTCACGGAATTCTAAAATAAGTTGGCACACTTAAGAACGTACATTGCTGTAAAATTGTCTTTAAGGGATGTATGCAACAATTAGTATTGGGCAGCGGTGATGTGCTTCGAAGTTGCACCTCCTTGTGAAATTTCTGGTAAAACACGTTTTTTCAGATTTTTCCATTAGGGTCCTTTTATCTTGCGACGAAAGTCACCTGAAAAAGTACAATTTGCTGATTTATCGTCATTCAAAACCTACCTTTATAGGTTTCTTTTTCATCTGCATCACCTTTACAAGTTCCCAAAGTTCATAAACTTGGTAGAGATTTTTTTTTAATACTATAGAAGTTAAACGGATCTTTAGTTCACCAAGTTAAAAATATTTTGGTTAATGATTCAGTATTTTCTTTAACATGGACATGATCTCAGAGATTGTTGGTGCGCTTTACATCAAGTATATGGTCCTGGTACATTTGCGCTTTTATAATGACCCGAGCAAGGAGAATATTACCTGCAAATTATATTTAGATCAGTAGCGAGAGGAGGTAGGAAGTGACATTCACAGTAAGTAGTAAGATACATAAGTAAGGAAAGTAATGACAATAGTAAGGCTCATTAGTAACAGTAGTAATGACAGTGCGAAGTCACATTCACAGTTTTGTACTTATTAATAATCAAAACATCTGCTTTGCACAGCGCTGGATGGCACACTTCTGCCATTTTTTTGCGAGTTGCATATATCAGTAGTTAGAATGATCAGTTATGGTGGTGCTCGGTTTACCCACCTGGCAAGACTGGAGGGCCGTGCCATCCTTGCCGTGACCTGAAGATCAGCACAGATTTCAGGGGAGATTGAGCCTCTCAACAAGGCACCACAGCGGTGGATCACAGGGACCCTTGAATGAAATCTATTGGAAGGGCGCACAGGTAATCTAACAGGGGTGCTGGCGCTGGTCTTTGCATCTAGCCATGAACTGTTTTATAAGGGACCGAGACTGAACAGCCATGATGGGTACAGTCTAGGGGGCAGATTTATGTGGGACTTGCGCCCCTTTTACGCCGCCGTTGCGTCACTTTTGTGACGCAGCGGCGGCGTAAACCCTGCGCCACGTTGCGCCCCATTTACATCGTGACGCATCTATGGAGATGCGTCATGGTGTAAAGCCCTGCGCCACGTGAAACCTGCGTCAGGTTTCACGTGGGCGTTTCGACACAGGAGGGGGGGCGTTCCGTCGCAGGCTCGCCCATGAAAAGTGACTCAGTGAAATCTATAAGATTTCACTGAGTCACTTTCCCAACGCTGATGCGTCAAAACCCTGCGCCTGCTTGAAGCAGGCGTAAGGCTTGACGCACCATGTTAGGGATAGGGTAGGTTGGAACAAAGCTGGAGTTGCGACGCAACTTCAGCACTGCGCCAACCTTACGCCGGCAGATGCGTCACGTATCTGCTTGTCCTTGCGCCACGATGCACCGCATTGTAAATGCGGCGCATCTGCGGTGGCGCAATGGCAAACTTGCATGACGCATCTTCCGTGGCGCATCCATGCTGATTTGCAGGGATGCGCCAGGGAACATAAATCTGCCCCTAGGTCTCGAATGGTCACACCAGGAACTCACCTATATTGTCACTCACTACTGTCGTCACTTCTTTCTACCATGATCATCATTACAGCGCCTACAAATAAATGCATTTACCACCTGTATTTTATAAATGTTTGTATTCATTCATTCATTTATTCATTCACAAGTGTGTATAAGTCTCAAAGAATGTGTGGACTGTACAGACTTTTAGATTACGCCAATGTGTGCTTGCAACAACACAGCAATACTTTTGAAAAGGGCCCAGCAAAAACCCAGGCATGTTGCTAAATGAGACAGACGTCTGCATTTATTCGTTTCACCTTTTTAATAAATATTCTGACAAACCAGTGCATGTCCTTTGGTCAAACAGCGCCATTTCCCTCACGCTTAAAGTACAGCGGCCTGCTGCTTTAGACGGAGCCATTACCCCCCCTGTGAACTTGTTTTTAATCAGGAGAGCACAACGAAGAAGAGAAGCATTAACATTGTTTACGTTTAATTTTTATGCCGATTTAAACTGAGCATCATGGCAAAATGTTGTGTTCTGTTCTGCACTGTCTTGCCCACAAACAAAACATCTCTCGACAACATCATCTCCTGGTCTGCTACGTTTGAAACCTTTTTGCCAATGACAGACACATTGGGGGATATTCTCAAGAACGGGCGATTATCGCCAACCTAGGTTAACGCAATTTTACATAATGCTGTCTATCGTGGGAAACTAACGCCGTGTTAACGGCGTATTCTCAACACGCCGGCAAGAGGCGATAGTTTCCAGATAACGCGTCAAATGTCCGCGTTAAAATTACCGGGACGTCCATAAAAAAGGAAACCCGAACGTTAAAAAAGTTGCAATGGGCCCAACAGAGATAAAAACATCAGCGATAAGCAGCGCCAGGCTTCCTATTCCCACGTCAGGCGGGAAAAATCGCCATAAAAGCTGCAAACAAAAATAAATAAAAACAAAACTCAAACTACTGAGAAACACCATGGAGGAAGCTGGAGCAACTACACAGGCCAACCAGAACCCCACAAACCCCCCAGAGGACCAGCCAGGGACCTCGGGGAAGGAGAAGGGCAAGGAGAAGAAGAAGAGGAACCTGCGATTCAGTCTGCAGGAAAACAAGATCCTGATTACGGAGGTGATAGAACACCACCAACAACTGTTCATCACCTCCACTGTGTCATTGGCAACTAAAAATGCAATATGGCAGTCCATCTTGGCCAAGGTGAATGCAGTCGGAGTGAAGAGAAGGGAAGTGGACGACTGCAAGAAGCGCTGGAATGATGTGAAGCTCAAAACCAAGCTGAAACTCGCTAACAACTGGAAAGAAGCAATGCAGAGTGGAGGTGGGAGTCCAGCGCCACAGCAGGAGCTGGATGAGATGGAGGAAATGGTGTCCACAGTCATCAGTGGGGAGACGGTGGCAGGAGTTGGGGGACCGGACACTGCTCAACATGACCTGACCCAACAGCAACAGGGTGAGTAACGACCAGGGACTGGGGGGATGGGGGGAGATGGGCACAATGGCACACATTCACAATTAAGTATAGCACAGTGCACACCCAAAATGACTCTGGATCATGTCCCCTGATCTCCTTGGCATACTGCAGCACACATAGAAACAGCAAGTAGGCCCCCGTCGACAATGTGCCCAGAGGGGGCCCTCCCCACACATCACTAATCTCACAACACACTCATGCACATGTGCTGAACCCAGCAAAGCTGCGGGTCCATGAGCCACACTGACAATGCAAGTGACACTGCATGATGATTAGCATGGCTGCAGTCCAATTATCATGACATGGTGCACGCCACAACACTGAGGTGACTGAGTGTGAACCACATCCGTAAAGGAGCAGGCCACACTCTGACATATCCACGTGCACAAACAACCCCTGACGTCATCCCCCTTACGTCCATGTTGCTCATGTTGTGGGACTTGAGTCACAGGGTGCATCTTTGCATCAGGGTGGCTCATATCTGACCCCAATGGACACCCGAAATTTCATATTTAACCCCAAATGATACCCTGTTGTCTTTTTTTGGACACCGATGACAGCCTTCATATCATGTTTTTGTACACATGTGATACGCTGATGAGTGGGATTACGTACTACACTTGACACCCTGAAATGGCATTTCGAATACGTGACACCCTAAACAGCCTCTCTGTACAGAGGTGAAATACCCACCATATATTTGCTATTCGTGAGATTGTTAGCACTTTATGTTGCACTTACACTTGTCAGAGTGATGTGCTAATGCAGAGGATTGACATGCACACAGGGAATGTGTGTAGCAATGAATTTATTTGCACATGCTGTTCATGTGGTCATATTGCACTGTTCCATAATTGCTAAGGACAGTCACAATGGAACGTGCTCTTACGAAGAAATTGTTAATGATTGTGTCCCCTCGGGCTATTCCTGCTGCAGCTGCAGTGGGGTGTGGTCTTCCTGCCTCATCTTCCTCATCATCGTCCGGTGCATCTGGCATCTGGATCCATTGGGCATTGGTGCGTACAGATATGTTGTGCAATACACAACATGCAATGATCATCTTGCACACTATTTCTGGGCTGTACAGGAGTCTTCCACCTGTGATGTCCAGGTACCTGAAACATGACTTTAACACGCCAAATCTGCGCTCCACAATGCCCCTGGTGCGTTTGTGGGCCACATTGTACTGTCTCTGGGCTGGGGTGTCATCATCCATGGGCAGAGTGCATATCCTTGATCACCTGTGAGAGGTAAGTGAGATTTGTGTAAATTGGTGGTACTGCATGCTGTGTTGGCCGATGTACATGTTTTGTGGTGTGTGATTTGTGCGACTTTGGGATTCATGTTTTCCATGTATTGCTTCTGGCAAATGTGCGGGATCAATGTGTATTGCGTAGCCTCACAGCTGCTCCTTCCTCCCCCCCGAGCCTATTTACTTGTGTGGGCTGCGCGGATGCATCACTTGCACTCCTACGGCACACCATTGTCATGCCTGTCTGCGCATGTCCGCAAGCCTGACAACAATACTGTAATGTTGGCCGTTGAAGGTGGGCGGCCACGAGTGTGTAGGCCTATGGTAAGGATAGGGCGGATACAGATGTCGAGTTCAGGCCTGGCTGAACTCGCGCTGCGATTGAGGCTAGGCCTTTGGCTTATGCTGCGGCAATGAAGATACACACACAACAGTTGGCATGTATGAGCCAAGACCCCGAGCGGTCTTGCACACCTTTATTTTTCCATTCAGGTGAGCCCGCCCTCCGGGTGCATGCTACATTGCAACATTTTTGATTAAGGGCCGGGTGGCGCCGACACTACAACAGTGACACACAGCATAGTTACTTTTGTGGCAGGCCCGGAACTGAACCACGCCCTGAGCCCAGAACTGAACCACGCCCTGAGCCCAAAATTGAACCATGCCCAGAGCCCCGGGCCATTTCTTCACATTTCTCACACGCCTATGTATGGGCCACCTCCGTGGCGCTGGGATGTTGTGCACTTCGGAGTACGTCTCCAGATGTTCCACCCAGGCTTTCCAGTGGCCTGCCTGGGACGGGGTGGCCCCGTGACTGTGAAGGGCTCCAGTGGCTTTACAGAGGACATGCTGTTGGCTGCTGGAGGCGGACTTGTGGGGTAGCCCCACGGGACGATGACTTGCGGTGCTCTGAGCTAGGCCCACCTGAGCTGAGCGGGTGTGTAGCCTGCGATGATGCAGTGGCCTGGAGGCTGGATGGTGACTTGCAGTGCACAGAGGTAGTGGCACCTGAGGCACTGCATCCGGCACAGGTCTACCGCCACGTGGCGATGACGTGGGGTGCACTGAGGTAGTGGCACCTGAAGAGCTAAGCGGGTGTGCAGCCTGCGATGATGCAGTGGCCTGGAGGCTGGACGGTGACTTGTGGTGCACTGAGGTAGGCCCACCTGAATAGCTGAGCGGATATGCAGCATGCGATGATGCAGTAGGCCTTGAGGTCCGGACTGGATTTGATGTGTGTAAGACCTGCTGAACAGCAGTATAGGCCGAAGGGAGCAGTCAGCACACACAGAATTCCGCGGTGCGGTGCCGCTGGGTGCGCTGGGGGCCAGTTGCGTGGAAGCCAGTGATCGGCTGAGGAGGCTGCCAAGCTCGCGGCCCTCAGGCTTGAAGATTGCACCAGCATGTGGTGAGCCCTCTTGGAGACACGCCGTTGGCGGCAGGTGAGCAGTGACGTCTGGGTGCGCATGGGCGGGCAATCACCGCTTGGCACTGGACTGGTCAGGGGACCAGCGGGCTGGGGTGCAGCAGGTGCACAGGATCACGCAGGCACCACCGGTCACGGTGGCAGCCTCGTGGCAGGGTGAGGGGCACTGCCCTGGTAGACACACCCCTGCAGGCGATGACGAGATGTGCGCCGGGTGACATGTGACGTAGCCAACTTGCCGCCGGTGTTAATTTGGCCATTGATGGTGGTCGGCCACGTGTGTGTAGGCCTATGGTCAGGATATGGCTGACACAGAGACACACTGTTAGACCTGGAGGTCTCTAGTTGGCAGAGGTAGGTACATTTGACCAAATAGGGACCCTTGCTTCTAGTCAGGGTAAGGGGGTACACTCCTAAAATAACCCCTGCTCACCCCCTTGGTAGCTTGGCACGAGCAGACAGGCTTATCTCAGAAGCAGTGTGTAAAGCATTTGTAAACACATACAATAATACAGTGATGTTAGAAATGGGATTTCTGGTTGGCTAAGGCTTGCGCCAAAGCCAGGCAGAAACCACCACTCTAAGTCAGGGCTTGGGAGTTACACGCCAAAGATAACCCCTGCTCACCCCCTTGGTAGCTTGGCACGAGCAGTCAGGCTTATCCCGGATGCAATGTGTAAAGCGTTTGCGCGCGCACCCCGCAACAACACGCAAGGCCCACCACAAAAGAAACTCCACACAAGGTTATATATAAAAATAGCCTTTGTATTATAAGAAACACATTAGATAATATTCACACAATTTACACTGTGCCAACTGGCACTGCGCGGAATTTACAGGGGACTATTTACACAAGACAGGGCCACATGGACCACTGTAAGAATCATCACAAATCACCAAATTGTAAATGTAGAAATGTAGAACAAATAATAGATGTAGCGCACAACCAGTAACCACTGGTAAAAGGTAAGTACACCCTACGCAATCCTAAACACCTTAGGCATATATCACGCAGGGCACCATGAACACACTAGCATAACCTATACTAGAAAAAAAACCTCTCCTACGCATAGGCACAGTTAGCAATAAAAAATAGTATCAAGGCAATACACATGGCGCAAAAGTACACATGTAGGAATAATCATGTACCCTAGGTGAGGGCACAACACAGACAACTGTCCCCAGGCCAACTTGGCCTCTCAGGGGCTCAAACGCCCTTTGTCCAAAGTGTCAGGGCTGGGCTGCGCAGGCAGCAGAAACAGCAGGGCAAAAGATCAGTGCTAAACGTTGCAGCTGCCCACTACTTGCTGGGCAGCTGGGAAAATGAGCCTGGGCACCACTGTGCCTTTAGATCAACTATGCAGCGCGTTGGGGGCCACACAGGGCTTCGTAAATACTCATGCCCCCACGGAGCGCACTGGCTCCTGAAATACTCCGGCGCCAATTGGGAGGGACAACAAAAAGAAAGAACTTGTCCCAAACGTTGGAGCCTCACAGGCTCTGGATTAACAATGCCCCAGACGTTGGAGTCCTGCTCTGGGACTCAAAAGAATAATGCCCCCAACGCTGGAGCACGGGATGGGCTCTTAATCAAGCAGGCCCCCAAGCAGAAATCAACGCGTGGCGGACCCCACTCGGGGGACTCCTAAACATAAATGCCCCCTTGATGCAGCTGCCCCCTTCGTCAAGGAGAGGCGAGCCTCGTTGGAGCGGCCCGCTGCCAAGTGGGGCCGCTCGAGAATGGATGGGATCAGGAACCACCCCGAGCTCTCTCCTTACCGGGTAGCACTTCCGGACACACTGTGGCGTCCTGCGGGACTCCCCCTTCCCTACGGGGGTCCCGCCTGAAACATCTGGGGGTCGCGTCGCTGCCTCGCTGCTCCGGTTCCAGTCTTCGTCGTGCGGGGCTCTCCCCTCCTCACGGGAGCCCCGCGTCAGCCGGCACTGGCTTCCGGCTTCCGTAGCGGCTTCGGGGAAGAGCAAGGAGGTGGCTTGCGCTTCCTCCAATCACCGCGCGGCTCCCTCGGTCGAGCCTCCAGTTACGGGGAAGCACTCTCTCCCGCTGGGCTAATCCCTGCATGGCAGAGAGATGACGCCGAGGAGACTCCGGCCTGCGGCGGTGATTTTCTTTTTCTCCAAAGTGGCAATGAGGGGTGGGCTCCCTCTTTCTTACGCATACCAAGCGGGGTAGGCACCCGCTAATGGAGATAAATCCTTAACGGCGGCAATGCGGGGTGGGCACCCGCGAATAATAAATCTGCCAAACAAAACGGCATAGATGCGGGGTGGGCTCCAGCTCGGTTTCCTTCGCGCCGACATGCAGGGTGGGCACCTGCTTTTAGAAATAATCCTTGAAGGTGGCAATAACGCGGGGTGGGCTCCCGTTTGATAAAGGGCAGTTGCGGGGGAATCCCTACGGCGGGACTCCCTCGGTAGATGAGGCAGCTCAGTGCTGCAGAGCCCATGCGCTCCTTGGAGAAGAAAAGCGCTCCGCACCAAAAATGAAGCGCTTTCAAGGCGCTAGGATGGAGAGTCCCCTAATGTCCAGGAAAAGTCTTTCAGGAGGCAGGGGGGCAAGGGCTGGGCCCAGGGGCCAGCTCACACGGCCCTCCAGGCAGGGAGGCAGTCCCCAGTGGCGGTCCTCTTGGCGCTCAGCAGCAGCAGCAGGCCCCCTCAGTTAGGATCAGCAGAGAACATTTTACCTGGGCTCACAGCCCCTTTTCATACACAGGTTACCTTTGTCTCAAGGTGCAGGGAAGGGGCAAACCAGATGCAACTGGTTCTTGAGCACTTTGTTTTGCTCAGCCCCTCTCCCTATTCACAGAACAGGCCAGGGTCATCAGTCGTACCACAGGGGGCGGAGCCAGCATTGTGTGGGGAAAGCCCAGCCCTATTCAGGTCCCAGGTGTACTCCTCCCACTCATCAACATGCAGATCTCTCCACTCACCACTGGGGCAGACCCATCCTGACTCCTGGAGCCAGGCACACCAGCCAATCACACGCTAGACAGTCACTTCACATTTATGCCAGCGTCTAGAAGTGGCACTTCTATACTAGACACAGCAACGCCGCACACATCATCGCGCAGCATTCACTCTCACGAGTTCGCACATTCCAAACTCGACCCTGCACTCCCCACGCATCAGGAACTATCATGGACACACACATTCCCCATGCATTCCTATGGGTTGGCAGGTCAGACTCACTAAATGTAACAGCGCGCACGCACATTCCACTGGGACACAGTGTAAATGCGCCTAGAGGCCTAAAACCACTCACACGACATAGGGAAAAAGCTAAGATAATTGCAAAAAGTTTAGGGGTGAACCTGCCAGAAGGGCCAAGTCCAACAAGTGAATACACTACAAATGGACACCACACCAGTTTAGAAAAATAAGGAATCTTTACTAGACTTAACACAAGACCAAATGACAAAAATCCACAATACTGTAATCAAAAATAGTCTCTAAAATGGTAGAAAATAGCCTAGTTCAATGTAGATGGTAAATGCGACACTTTACTCTCAAAGTACCTTGGATGCGTCACGCAATACAAACAGAAGGGTAGCAGGGAAAGTGATGCATCGGTTCCTTGCTTTGGGGGAGGTGATGCGTCGGTTCCTTACTGCAGTGCAGGGGAGGTGATGCCTTGGTTCCTTACTGGAGAGGAGGGGATGCGTCAGTTTCTTCCTGTGATCCGGTGCGATGCAACAAGATGGCGCCTTGATGCGATGTGACGATCCGGTGTGATGCGAGAAAATGGCGTCTTGATGCGATGCGACAACGTTGGGATGTGATGCATGCATGCCCGACGGCCGTGCAGCGAACTCAGTAATTTCTGAGCCGCGACAGGCACTGCGACACGCTTCTCCGGTGATGCGCTGGCAACCTCTGCGGTGGCGACATGCTTCTCCAGTGATGCGACGCACTTCGTCGATGATGCGACGGCAAACAGCTGCAGCAGCGGGGCGCTTCTTCGGCGATACAACTGCTGCGGCGGCGAAACGCTTCTCCTCGTTGCGTCGCGCTTCCAGCTCCCAGCGACTCGATGTCTTCACAGAGGGCCCAAACAACAGTAGGCACCTCTCTGCAGGCAGAATTCCACAGCAAGGAAATTCATGGGAGCTGGTGATGAAGTCTTGTATCCCTGAGACTTCAGGCAGGAGGCAAGCTCAGTTCAATCCCTTGGAGATTCTTCTTCAAGATTGCAAATGTACACACAAAGTTCCTTTTCTCCTTTCCTTGGCAATAAAGTAACCACTGCAGGCCAACCTCTACAGCACACAGCACAGCACAGGGGCAGTCTCCTCCTTCAGCTTCCTTGGTTCTTCTCCTTGGCAAAGTGTCGTCTTGGTTCCCAGAAGTGATGTAAAGTCTTGGGTCTGGGTCCCCATATTTATACTACTAAATCCTTTGTCCTCTGAAGGCAGAGGGGCCTGTACCTAGTCCAAACCAGTTCTGTGCAGTCCTGGAGCACTTTGTTTACAGGACTCCTTCTTTCCATTGACAGTGTGGGCCAGGGACATCAGACGCACCACAGGAGGTGGAGCCAGCATTGTGGAAGGCAGGCACAGCCCTATTCAGACCCAGATGCTGACTCCTCCCACCACTCTACATGCAGATAGGTCTATTCAGCCCTGTGCTGACTCACCCTGTCTCCTGGAATCCATCAGCCCCTGTCACTCACAAAACCAAAAACACACAATACACAAGCTAGCAGAGGCAGGCTGGATGGTTAGGTAAGAAAATACCTACTTTCTAAAAGTGATATTTTCAAACATAGAATGTTAAAACCAACTTTACTAAAAGATGTATTTTATCATTCTGAGTTCAGGCTTACGAAACTCGAATTTCTACCATGTTCCCGGGGTCAGTTAGGATTATAAGATGTTATAATCAAACTGCCCATTCTGGCCTACGGGGACTGGTAGCCTTGCAATAGTGAAAAATGAAAATGGCTGTAATTCACTATTAGGACATGCCACACACACCAGGGCATATCCTACCTTATACTTACAATGCACCCTGCCCTTGGGCCTACCTTAGGGGTGTCTGATATGAAGAAAGGGGAAGGTTTAGGGACTGGCAAGTGGGTGCACTTACCAAGTCGACATGGCAGTACTAGACTGCACACAGGCTCTGCAATGGCAGGCCTGAGACACACTTTACAGGTTGCTTCTGTGGGTGGCACAACTAGTGCTGCAAGCCCACCAACAGCATTTGATTTACAGGCCCCAGGCACACATGGTGCGCTGTACTAGGGTCTGACAAGTAAATTAAATAATCCAATCATGGAGTCTCTAATCAATACATGAATTTACAATAGAGAGCATATTCACATTAGCACTGATCAGCAGTGGTAAACTGCCCAGAGTCATAAAACAGCCAACAACAGGTCAGAAAAAATACAGGAGGAAGGCAAAAAGTTCAGAGATGACCCTGCAAAAAGGCCAAGTCCAGCACACACGCAGTAGTTACTTTGGTAGCCATCCCGGAAGTGAACCACGCCCAGAGCCCCGGGCTATTTATTCACACTCCTACGCTGGACTGGCGTACGCCGGCCCAGCCCACTATGCATAGGCTTCCAGGGGGGGGGGGGGCACAGAGCTACATGTCCAAGGTCTTCCCCACTGAGGTAACATGGTTGAGGCCACTGTCCACAACACTACAAACACCAGCAGTATATGTCCACATGGACATGTCTGTGCTCTGTATACTCAAGACTATCCAGCACATCACCGCCACACTTGGCATTGTGTACATTCTTATTCATGGGTCCATTGCCTCCTTCGCACATTCTTGGTTCCCACCTCTCCCCACATTCTGCAATTGTGTGGCTGAGGTGCTATGCCTTGGTGGATGGTTTATCTACATGTCTGGCCCCTGTTACCACAGTTACTTGTGTTGTTGTGTCTGGTAGGTGGGCATGTTGGTTGGCATGTTGTATGTAATTTTGTTACACGTGCATTCCCACAGTTGTGAGTTGTATGATTGTGGAGTTGAGGTGTGTGGTGTGTTCCGTTGGTACTTTCCAACGAGCAGTGCATTTCCATAGGTGCCATCCTGAAAGTGCTGGTTGATGATGGACTGTCGGAAGATGTAGGAATCATGCACACTGCCTGGGAAGTTGGGGACGACATTGGTGAACAGTCCCCGGTGGTCCACTATTGCCTGCAGATTGTTGGAATGCGTGTGTTTTCTGTTGTGGTAATTGTGTGCAGTGTCGGCAGGGGGCACAAGTAAAGACATGTGTGCAGTCAATTGCCCCCAACACGTGCGGGAAGCCAGCTATGGCGTAGAAGCCTTGCTTGGTCTCCAGTTGTTTCTGCGCAGTGTGGGGGATGTGAAGGTGCTGGGGTATCAAGCGGATGATGGCATCCAAGACAGGTGTGAGGAACTTTGATAGGGCTGGCTGTGAGACTCCTCCGACTCTGGCAGTTGTTGGTTGAAAGGTACCAGATGCCAACAAGTGCAGCACAGCCAGCAGCTTTGTCTGCGGAGGGATGTTGGTTGTCCGCTGTGGGCAATGACATCCTCTGGCATTAAGTCTCTGAGGCTGGTGGTGTGTTTTCGCAAGGTCCACTGTCTTGTTCTGCAATGCTTCGGTGGTAGTCCGGGGATTGGTGGACGTGGGCATGGGGGTGGTCCTGGGGGTGGTGGCGATGGGTGTTGAGGCCCTCTTGGGTCTCCGAGCTGCATGATTAGTAGCTCCATGGCATCTGTTGGTCTTCAGATGTGGCTCTGGGCTGGGCTTCCTTAATACTGCAGGTTTTCGTCCTACTTAAGACCAGAGAAAAGCAGGTCTTAAGTCCCTGCTGCTAACATGCCTTATCGCCTGTTTTTGTCCCGCATCGCCAATCTGGCTGGTCGTTGAGAATATCGCAAAGTGGTGTTATCGTGAGTTTTTTTGGATGGGAACGCCTTCTCTGAATATGATTAGCGTTAGTTGTTGCTGTCAGCCTTGGCGATGTTTTTAGCGGCAGCTACTGCAGGTAAACTGACGATGTCGGCTATTAGCACAGGCTTGTGAATAGGGCGATAAATCTATCGCCACTTTCATGGCTGAAAAGTGTCGCTAAATCGGCGATGAGTCCTTTAGGGTATGCCCCATTGTGTTTTTTTCCCATGCCATTTACTCCAAACTCTTGCACCCAGGCATCTCGTGGACATGTGCTACTGGTGGATAAACCCTACTTAATAGCTAAAGATACCAAGACTTGAGTCAAGTACGTACACTACTATTTTTTATTATGTAATGCCTATATGACCTCCGAACTATGGGCTATGACCCTCAGCATGTGTCACATGATCCTTATGTTTCTTTTAAATGTCAATTGCTGGTTGTTTTCGCCCCGTCTGCTACCTCTTGTTCAGCTTGCCAGAGGACAGTATGACTCCTTCCTTGAGCCTTGATACCCGCTAATACAGGCAAAAAGCATGTGGAAACAGCCAATGTTTTTTAACAAGCATTGGTAAACACATTGGTCTTGCCTTATTAAGAGCTTTTGGCTTTGCCAATGTCTTGTAGCCATTTTCAGCATGGCTAAAAGGTAGTGCCGTGGCATGCATTAGAGCGGTAATGAGGAGAGTGGCGCAGAGTGGCATGCAGTGGAGTGGCATAGCATCGTGTGGGGTGCGTAGAGTAGAGCAGTGTAGAGTAGTGTAGGGCATGGCTGGCTCTAGGGCGGTGCGATCGGTGCCGCCACACTGGGTGCTGGCTTCCTGGGGGTGCCGGCTTCCTGGGGGTGCCGTGTTTGCAAGTTCATTACGTTTTTAAAGCACCTGCTGCCGCGTTCTTTTCCTCCAGAAATTACAGGGCATCACAAAAATGTCAAGATAACTCCTGTGATTAATGTTCTTCCTAGACAGAGGTCGGAGTTTAGTATAGTTGCGGTTTTGACTTATGTGAAGGTAGTGCAGAGGGTTAATATGCCTGCTGCAAAGAACGTGTACCATGTAGATTACAGATTGCATATAATGTAAGGTTACTGTTTTTAAAAGAGACATCCCTTTGTTATTAGCAATTATAACTTAAAGTCTTAATATAAAATAGTGAGCTATTAACTTTCATCATAGAAGTGCATACACACTGCAAAGTATATATTAGAGCATAGATTAATGTTGCAAAAAGGGTTCATTTGGGTAGAAATCAATTCTTATTATTAAAGAAAACTCCCAACTATGCTGTTGTTTTTTTTTTTGTGCATCTTTTATATAGCGCGAACTCGAACCGAAGGTATTGGAGCGCTGTACATGAGCACCGTATTTACATTACATATTCAGGCACGGGGAGATTAAGTGATTTGCCCAGAATCACAGGATGTGGATGCGACCTCGAGGCTCGAACCCTGGTTTCCTGCACCAAAGTCGGCAGTTTAAGCCGACGGACCATGTTTCTTTTTCGACTCTGCGTTTGTGCTTCTCCACACCAAGCACTCCTAAACTATACTGCCCACCAGTATGGATGACATGTCACTTCTACACCTTGTAATCCTCTGGCTTATGTAACAATTCCTATACACTGGTTTGCACACATATGATTGATTGTCTCTGTGTAATTTGTGTGTGATGCAAACAACTAATTTGTTCCATATGTCATACTTCGGCTTGACTTTCCTTTTACGAAGGGCTAGCCCATACTCAGGGCACAAGTCCTAAAAAGGGAAGTTGGGGGACTAACCCAGTTAAGTAGTATGCAAGTGACATCACGGCGGGTGACATCATGGCACTCCACATCGCACGTGGCATCACAGGAATAGACATGACAGGAAGTGGCAGCACAAGCAGCACACATAAATAGAGGAATATGCCTCTGAGGATTGTGTATGAGCAGGAAGGTGCCCCTTCCTGCACAAAACCAATCCTGCATGCATGGGGATGAACAACCACAATGGTGTAAACATAGGCCAACATTTACGAGTGCTAGCCAAATTTCTATTTAGTTACAAATATAACCAACAAAATTGAATTGGCATACTAAAAGATGTCTGAGGCTCACTGTTGGCAAAATGTCTATTCTGTGACAGGTAATTAGTTTAAAACTTGTATTTTTTTTCAAACAGTGAAATGTTTGTACTGAAGTTATGTTATGTTATTAGGGTTTCCTTACTCAAGCCAGTTAGGCCACAGCCCACTCAACATTGGGCAAGGTTTGATAATGGGTGTTGGAAAACCTGTAAAGTCCCACGCAGTGCCCCCCCAAGCACTTCCTAGCGACAGAGCAGCTATTGACTTTGCAATGAGAGAGTATGAGCAGGGCATAAGTCGGGGGTACACACTGGTAGATGGCATGCACACACTATTTTCTCAAGAAGTTGGACCCCACTGAAAAATATGCTGATTTTGCCCCGGTGTAATTTTCACACACCCGGACATATTCAACAGCGCCTGCCCATTGTCTTCTTTTGATCCGCAACAACGTGCAGGCGGAGAGGGGGCTTTCTTACTTCAGACTCCTACTGGGTCCATAAGAAAGGATGAATTTTAGGGGTCATCATGCCTCCTATTGGCTGAGAGCTGTCTGGAGTCTCAGTCCTAGATGCAAATGCAGTGAAGGGGAAACAAAACAAAGGTACACACCTTGTTAGCACTTCACACCTACTTAAGAGAGGCATGCTTTTAACTGTTCACACGCTATGCATGCACTGTAAGAATATTAGACGTGTTGGTCTTTCCCAGTATTTAAACAAAATAAATTGCATTTACTTAGTGCTTACTACCCATGACGAGGCATTGAAATAATTTAAATACCACTATTTTTCCATTATAGTGCTACTCATCCCAATGCAGGGTGTCAGATCACTTTTCATCACACAGGCACCTTACATGTACAATAAATCATATAAGTTTGTAAATCAATGTACAGGATATTTTACATAAAACAGTGGGGATAACAAGGTGTAGCAGTCACATATCCTTCATAGCTCACTGTGCTATATTAGAAGAATTACAATGCAACTGCAACTAGCATAAGGTTCTCTGTGTTGAAAGCAGTAATCCACTTACCTATCTACATAAAATAAAATCAGTCATCTACATGTTACATGATGTGCTTTGTAGGAGACACATTAACCCTCTATGCTACTTTAAGAGTCAAAACTGGGGGTAGACAAAACACAGATCTTTCCAGCAAGTGGATTAACCTTCAGAGTTATCTTTCCAACAGTATTCACTCAGATTTACTTGGAACTCACAGATCTCTGCAGCAGGCGCCCTAACCACATATAATTTTTTAAAATTCAGGCTTTGCAGCCAATTAAGCAGAACAGATGTACCGTCAGTTTTCTCCTTGTTGCAAATTTCTTTGTGTCCGAGTTTTAAACAAATGAGGGGCCTATTTACTTGTGCTGCGTTACCGGGAATGGGCAGGAATGCTCTGTATTTATTACAATACGTCACATTACTATTCTTACCCCAGCGCCTTCTCACATTGGGCTCACTAGAGCCTATGCAGGCTCCCTTGCATCGTTGTGTGCCAGGGCAGGGGGAAAAGTCAGGAATGCACTGTATGCCTTAAATACGGTGCATTCCTGCCGTTTCTCAGTGATGCAGTGCAGTGCAGCAAAGTGAGTTGGTGCGCTCTACTGCGCAACATACATATGCCCCATAGTAATTGGCACTAGCCCCACGATACTGAGGGGCAGATTTACGTTTCCTGGTGCATCCCTGCAAATCAGCAGGGATGCGCCAGAAAAGATGCGTGACGCAAGTTTACCCTTGCGCCACCTCTGATGTGCCTCATTTACAATGCAGTGCATCATGGCGCAAGGATAAACAGATGCGTGTTGCATCTGCCGGCGTAAGGTTGCCGCAGTGCTGGGGTTGTGTTGCTGGCACGACGCAACTCCAGCACTGTGCCAACCCGGCCTATCTTCCACATGGTGCGTCACACCTTACGCCTGCTTCAAGCAGGAACGTCCACCCAGCGCCGGTACGCCCACATGAAACCTGACGCAGGTTTCATGTGGCGCAGGGCTTTACAACATCACGCATCTCACTAGATGCGTCACGTTGTAAATCCCCCGCAGCATGGCACTAGCTTTATGCCGCCGCTGCGTCACAAAAGTGATGCAACGGAGGCGCAAAGGTGGCGCACTGGGCTTGTAAATCTGCCCCTGAGACTGTTACCTGCATAAGATAACCTGTGCCAGATCTTGAGTTATACAAGTTTCATACTGAACTGAATGGCCACCTTGCAGAGATGTGCCATTATTTCCTCCCATTCTAGTTAGTGGTCCTAGCTCAGATTCATATCAGTGGGTGAGTTTCACCAACAACGCATCCGGCAGATTGTATATGAGCATGTCACGCATATTGGGGCTCGCTCCCACTGGTGTTTAATCAACCGGGTGCAATTACTAGTGACAATGACTATTGTAGGTTTATACTACATGACAAAGTCTTATATAACGAAAGTACTCTACTTTAGCCTGATCAGAGAGACCACTTTCTTGATTATTAGAGATGAACTGCTGACTGCCCTGGATAAAAGCGAAGCTCTTGCTCTGATCCTGCACAATGTCTCTGTTCAATCACTTACTGCAGCTTTAGAAGAGCAGCCCTCAATTGGTTTCCCTGATTTCCTTATAGCAGTATGTAGTATCTTGGTTATTATGCTTTACATGTCATCCACTGCTCCACCAGTGGAACACTCTAGAAATGATGTAAGATAGAATTTTGGTGTATGAATTACACAGTTGGAGAAGGGCTGAGCGCCTTGCTGGCTGCTCCTGGTGGGGCTGAATTACTGCTGTATTACTGATCTTGTAACTAACATGAATAAATCCTCCTTAATCTCATCTACCTACGTGGACTGATCTCTACACAGATCATGTCAGGTAGAGCTGGCCTCATTCCTTTTCCAATCAATGTCCATCGGTGGGTGTCATACAAGCCTTGCTGACCGTCTTCAATGCGTGTATGGCACCTGTCTTTGAAAACTGCACTGTGGGCGGCCATCAATACATTGATAACAACTCAAATACTTATCAGAATTGCAAAAGATCCAGAGAACCATCAGAAAATTACAGAGTACCTTGTGTGTGTCGAATGCTGGGTGTTTCAGCCAGGGCTATGACTGAATGCATCCAATGACAGAGATAATGCTACCGGCTACTGGCTTTCCTGCTTCTATCCCATTTACCTGGCCATCCTGTGCGAACAAACTACTGGAATGGAGTCTATGCTGGCCTCTAGTTAAAGCACTGATAAAGCTTGAAATAATTCAGCATCAGGCTCACCTAACCCTTGACATAAAGAGCACGGACCACAGACCAGTCCTAATGTCATTCTATTAGCTCCTGCCTAAACAAGAAATCGTGGGGCATATGTACAAGTCCCTATCGTCACCAGAACGTCACTTTTTACGACTTTGTGGTGGCGATAGGGGCATTGCCTTATTTACAAGGCAGCGTTAACCCATTTTTAAGCCACTTAACATGGCTCAACGCTGCTTTGTAAATAAGGCCCCCTTTCACGTTATGTTTAGCGTGAAAGGGGTGGGCAGTGGGTGTTGCGGTGGGCTTTCCGCCGCAACACCCATTTATTTTGATGCTGCCCCCTATTTACAGGGGCAGTCTACATAGAAGGCAGCGCCAAAATTGAGACCAGGGAAACCTGGTCTTAAGTTGGCGAAACGAGGAGAAATGCATTATTTCTCCTCGTTTTTGCATTTTCCACGAGTGCTGTCTTGTCCAGCACACATGGAAAAAGCAAAATCATTGGATTGTTTATGTACAGGAAAATCCCACTTCCTGTACATAAACAATCTTTTTAAAAAAAAGCCATTTTGTGACTTCCATGTGTGCTGCATTAAGCAGCACACATAGAAGTGACAAAATAGCATTTACAGATTGTTCATCTACAGGAAGGGGTACCTTCCTGTATATTAGCAGTACCCTGTACATTAGCAATCTTTTCCCTGCACACAGACACCCTTGCACTATAGTGCAAGGGTGCCTGCGTTGGCACTACACTGCTAAGTGTAGCACCAGCTCAGGGGGAAAAGGTTTGCACCATATTGTTGTAAATAGGGTGCAGTCTTGCTTTTTTGAGGTGGCGGAGTGAGGCATTAAGCCATTGAGGCTAACGCCTCACTCCGCCACTTCCTTGAACATATGCCCCCAAATTCTAAATTGTATGCGGAGATCATGGTGCTCTGCAATGTCGTGCACCTTCCTTTCATATGGACTAATTTGCACGTTAACAGCCAGCAATATACATAATGCCGACCTTCGAAAACAAGCATGTCATCCACCTACAGAGCTAGAAACATTTGATTAACGCAGAGTGTATAAATCTCTACACTTTGGAACTCCATTCCATCACAATGCTAACTTCCTAGGATTGAGGTAAGCTTCTTTTGAGAGGCCATTTGTTTTGCAGATAATGGTCAGCTCTCGCAGCTTTGAACAGCTATTACGTCCATTTTCAATTCGTAGCTCCACCAAGCTACGAATTGACACCAACACTAAGGCATGAAAGCCAGGGTCGGACTTGGACATAAAATAGGCCCAGGCACCAAAATAAAAGAGGCCCCCATTAGTGAATTAGAAAGGTAACAAGCATTTACAATGCAACGGTCTCGGCATTGTTAAAGTTAGAGCTATTGGCATTGCTCATGACATTATTTTTGTTTATGCTGGCACGCAAACTTCAATACACAGCGCGAGGCTGCTAGGCTGTCAGCATACACGGCAACGGGTGTCTTGTTACCCACTTTAGTCATGTTGCAGCTTTAGAGACACATTTGATCGCAGGTCCTATGAAAGTGTATCATGTAAATAATACCATTCACAGCCCAAAGGAATATGCGGGATACATTGTGAATTATAAAACCATACTGCACGATGCTTGTGCAACCCTTGGCCCTGCACCCGCTGGCAAACTTAAACCAGCCACTTCTGGGAAACAACATATAAAGATAATAACGAGTACTGGCAAGTCCACGGTGCTGCAATGCATGGACTGAATGACGGCGGCCGTGTCGGGCCGCCGCACACAGAGTCAATGCAGACCGCCCAAAACAAAGGACTGCGCGGCCCGACACGACCACCGATGGCCCAACGCGCCTCAGGCCGCAGGACAGCACTCCCAGCAGGAAATAGATGGATGTATTGGGCTACAGCAGATCACCTCTCCTGGGGCCCCCGCAGACCCCAAACGGAAAGCCCAATGGCAAGCCAGCAGTCTCCCAGGGTCACAACACACAGAGACAGCCCAGGTCGTCCCCGACCAATGGCGGCGCTGAACGTAACCAGTCATGGCTGCCGATGGTCCAACGTGCCCTCAGGTCACAAGCCGGCAACCCCGGCAGGGAATGGAGCAGTGCGGCAGATCTCTCCACCGGGGCCCCGCGTAGATCTCAGTCGGGGGGCCCAGGGGTAAGCCGGCAGCCACTCAGGGTAGCAGCACACAAGGTGATTACAGGCCGGCCCTAATTAACACGGTCGCGGCCCGCGACTCGACTCAGCTGCCTATGGACCGGTATACCTCTGGCCCCAGGCCAACAGGGCAGCGCCCCCGGTGAAACTGTGTCGAAAGCAGTGGGACGGTTCCACCACCCAGGTCCCTTTAATGTGCTGGCCGGGGGGAGTGCACGCCACGGTACGATGCGACTGCCGAATTACAGGCTGTGTGCTGCTGCTCCCCTGGCAGTGCCACCACTCACTGTCCTCCCTTCACAGGCCGGGAGAGGCCAATTTGTTCATAGGAGCCGCTGAATAAGCATCCAGCAGCGGAACTCTGTCCTCTGCACGCACTGGAGACGGCGTGCACGCGACGCCAGGGATCAGGCCTCCGCATCGACAATGTGTGCCACAGCTCCTCAGAGGCACAGGGGAAGATATCCACAGGTCCTGAGACATCGATAGGCAAGGGCGTCACCCAGGGACCGCAGGAGAACTTGTCAGGGCCGATGGCAGCAGGATGAATGTCGGTTTATTGTGGAGCTACGGGAACTCTACAGAAGTACGTCCTTCATGTCTGACTGCTTAGCCACGCCCCCAGATCGTTTTCCTTTTGCCGTCTGGTTCGGACGTGTGTGTCTATGCTCTGGGTCGAGAGCATCACGGTGCTCTGTTTGGTTCATGCTCACCCTCGTAAGTATTGTTTCTGATCTCGTATTCCATCTTGCATTTCGATATATTGAAGCCTTTCTGTTTCTGCCTGAACTGCTGCACAAAATTCCCGGACTGAATGACGGCGGGGTACAGAAAGCCTGTTTCGACATTTATGCGTAAATCAAATAAGCCAAAAAACCCCACAGTATATACACTAACTATGGTTAGACAAATATTAAATAACCCACTGGTGAGTGAGTGCTTTTACCTGAAAGGGGCCTTGAAACGCCGAGCAGCAAGGAAGAGGCGACCCCACATCCCGCTCCGATAAAATGGACAAATCTTCCGTCGCTAAAAACAAAAACAAACACGCCCACCACGTGTGAAAGGGGCTGAAAGGGGCGGGGCTTCAAAAAAGCGAAAGAATCAAAAAAACACGCCCATGATTCCGAAAAAGACGGGGCTTGTTTGGAGAGACAAAGCTCTTCTCCAATGGCTGACCAGCCAATGGAGAAGAGGGAAAAAAGGGGCGGGTTAATGCCCCACTCCTAAAACGTTAAATCTCGCGAGCGAGACTGCGCAAGTGCAGCCTTCGCTAGCCGAGACCTAAAAAATAAGGCCCATATTTGCAAATTGTGGCACTTTTGAACTTGTAAAGACACACCTTTCAAGTGTTTTGCAAGATATGGAAGACTGTATGGATCAGAGCTTGCTTCAGGCAATGTTCGGCACAGCAGACCATAAACCAGGCCCACAAGCATCCAAAAAATTGTCCCAAACACTGATCTGTCAGACCAGCCTATTGGGCACTGCTTATTGCCCTATAGGCCAGCCTGACCCTGCCCTAGTGCTACACATGTGACTATACCAAACAGAAATGACACAAGCCATGCCCAAAATCTAAATTTCAAAAAAGCAAATGGAAAAGAGCGATGAGACAAATGCTAAAGCGGCTTAAAAGTCTTCAGTGACCCCAATGTGGCTGCTCTGGATACCTCCTCTACATAAAAACTCCTTATGTTCCTCTGAGGAGGCTGTCATATTCCCAGCCCTCCATCTCTCCCCAGGATGCTTGAAGTGATATTGGTTAAGGAAGATTCATATGATTTTGTAGCTGCCAAACTCACCTAATGGCTAATTTTGGAGAAAAAGGCCTTTTCCTTATTCACTTCAGGACTAAAGTTGATATATGAAGCTTCTGTTTTGTGGGGTGTGGCTAGCCTGGCCAACATGGCGGCCACGAGAAAGCAGTACTCCAGACACCGGACTCCTAAATCCGATCAACTGGGCACCCAAGAGAGGTTCCAGGACCAGCTATCTCCCATGCAGGGGTGAAGAGACAACTGGCACCAGGAGCACCAACGATTTCCTGTTGGGGGCGGCCCCAAGGCCCGCAAGTGGCAAGAAAATGCCAATCACCGCCAACTGTGAAAACATGTTGGCTCCGACATTGGTGCCAAGAGGGGGTTCTCTGGGCCCACATCCTCGCAAAGAGGTGCCAACATCTCAGTTAGCCCGCTCAGTGGGCCTTGATGCCTGTACAAAGGCCCACCTTGTTTTCCGGCTCTCCATAGCCTGCATACGACATTGCCCGCCTAATGACCCCACCATGCAGTAGACCCGGTCCACCAGAATGCATCAAGCCAAAATAACCAGACACCCTGGCTGCACCCGCAGTCCCTGCTATGGACTCGGATAAGCAGGCTACTATCCTTAAGCAATAGACACCTCCTGCACCTCATTGGAAGATAAGATAGACTCAATTGTTGTAGATGTAACCCTATTACGTGATGGCGACTGCAAATCATTGATTCGAGTCATTCAATCCAAAAAGACATTAATGAGTCTACAGCCTTAAGCAGCAGGTTAGCAAACCCAAGTGAAAGATCTTGCAGATAGGATGTGGTTCATCACAGGACGGGTGGAAGATGCAAAAGGTGACCCCCTCTGTAGCAACATATGGGCGATGGGACTGCCAGAAGGAAAGGAGTGCTGTAACATGGGGGAATGCCTGGCTGCGAGAATTTGTCTCCTTTCAGTCCACCTCCCTTCACTTCTCGATAAAGAGAGCCCACCAGGTGCCTTTGCCCCACCCCACCTGCCAGGAGGACCACCATGACTGATTGCATCCAAGATTCTACACTACAAAGACTGAGACGCTATCCTCAGGAGGGCCAGACAGCCAGAAATTGTTCTTAAAGACAACCGTTGTATTCTCATATTCCGAGATTATACACTGATGGTCCAGAAGAGACAGGCCTCCTGCTTGGGCGTCAAATGAAAGCTTAGAGAGGTTGGACTCAAATATGCGTTATTATTTTCAGCGAAACTCAATATTATGGTTGACCAACAGACTTTTTCTTCTCTGATCCTGAAGACGCTTGCACCTGTGTGGAAGGTAGAGACATACCATCAAACCCAACTTGGTTTCAATATTTGTGCCGCTCAACCACGACAGATAAGTTGTCGCACTCGCAGATGAGACTAAATAGAGCCCCACCTACCTCGTGGCCCCTTTACTGAAACATTCTGTCATGGCTGGCACAAGGAGCTGCATGCGGCTGCAGTCTTCAGGGACCTTCATGCAAAATCATCTTGCTCATTGGGAGAGGGCTCAGGAGATGACACTGCCTCATCTTCGACCCTCCACCACAGGTGGTGCCACATACAGCTGATGATCTCATTTGACCCCCGCTATACTCCTTTTCCTTGTCCCCCAGAAATGCTAAAATGAAGCACTGCACCCACCAGTCCCCGCTTTTCTTGTGCCACGAATAACCCTCATCTGAAGGAGTCCACTGACCTGTAATGCCAGACTGCCCCCCAAACTCCCCTCCGGGGGTGCTTTCACACAATTTAGACGATTACTGCAAAGCCTGTTGCCCGATGTATTTGTTTTTAGTTTGAACGTGTTCTTCTTTTATTTGGTTGATGTTGTTCAGGAGTTGGCACCTCCACTATGTTCCACATTCTCCTTCCAAGGAATACCTATCCCGTCAGAGACGGTAGACCCTTCAGCCCCACAAAGACACTGTTGACCCGATGACAATGACTCAGACCTTCCAGACCCTCTCCTGGAACATTAAAGGGATGCAAACACCAGCACGCCGATACAGTATCCACTCTTTTCCTAAAATGCCACAAAGTACACATAGCATTGCTGCTGGAGCCTCATATTATCCACAGAGAGGTGGGTCGCTTGCTGAAGAGATGGCAAGGTCAGGTATATTCTACAAACTACTCAGCATATGTCTGGGGAGTGCTCAAATGGGTGCAGGCTGTCACCCATCCAGATTATTGCACATGAATCTGACCCCGGTTGCAGGTTCACATTCTTCTAAGTCAGAATATTTGGCTGCCACTTAATGGATTGTGTGCATGCCACTAACTCCGACCAACCTGCCATTGTCCACTGTCTCCTCTCACTTTGCAAAGTTGGCACATATACCATGTGTTATAGGGGACAACCGTGTGTTATAGGGGACAACTTTAACTGCATCCTGGACATCTCCCTTGACAGATCTCTTTCCCGCTCCCAACAGCCCCCACAGTTATGAATGCCAGTAGCCTCACCTTGTGGCTCCACTAATGGTCACTACTGAATTCTTGGAGACACCGTAATCCGGGTGCCAGGCTTTACTCACGTTATTCTGCAGTGCACAATCTTTACATCTGCCTTGACAGGGCTGTGTGCTCTTTGATGTTCTGCGCCTCGGTTTCTTCCCCCATAACCTGGGCAGGGAGCTGTCTGACCACAACCCTCTACTTCTAGGCTTAAATCTGGACAGGACTAACTTCCTGATCTCCACTTGGAAACTTCAGCCGTCAGCCCGAGAGGACCAGACCTTTAGGGATATCCGATGCGGTCACATTACAGATGACTTTGAACACAATAAGGGCTTGGCCATATCCCCGACTGTGGAATGGGAAGCCTTCAAGGTGGTCATCGTAAGGTCCTGTATCCACTCTCCCTTTGGCAGGCGCAAGAGCCTTAAGACAGGGTTTCCAAAGATGGAGCAGGAGTATATCACCATTCAGAAGTTGATAAATCAGGCCATCTGCCAGCCTGGCTGGTATAACAATCCTCAATAACACAACTGAAGGCGGCTCCCCTGTTTACTCACAGAGAGAGATCCATGAGACCTTCATGGACTCTTATGCTGTGCAATACTCCCCTCCTGCTGGAGCCCCAGCGACAGATATCCAGGCATTTCTTAACCAGGTCCCTCTCCGCACCCTGGGCAGAGATCGAACCTCCGTGCAGCAGTTAGCCACTAAATACTGGGATAATGAGGGGCATGGATGGGCTATCGAGTTCTATAAAATCTATATGACTTCCCTGGCACCACGCTTGACCAAACTCTTTGATTCTGCTCTGGAGTCAGGATGGCTTGCTGATACACTCAGGTAAAAAGAAAACAGAACTACAATTGGTTCTGTCGGGAACCATAACCCGATTCCTTCGATACATGTAAGGCAATAGTCAGCAAAAATTAAAGTCTAGTAAATGCTTTAAAGAATTTTGAAAAATTTCATTGCATAATATTTACACGTTCATTTACTGGCTGTCATTTATAAATAATTCATTTTTTCAAAAAGGTGACATGTAGTTAAGGTGAAATATGTGAACAAAGTGATATCAGTGACCATGTGAAATATTACATAAAATGTACATATAATATACAGAATGTGGGACTTAAAATCAAAGATCTGCCCCTGAGCAGTTTTTTCAATTACTGCTGCGGTTTGGGACCCTTTCGGGACTCCACGTGAGCTGGTTCAAATCCTGCTTGTTTCCCATCAACCCCACCATAACCCCGACGCTAGTGGACTTGTGGGAAAGTCAGGTACACTGGGAAAGGAGGGAATTGCCCTACTTTGCACCAGAATATTCCATTCTGAGACAGATACGCTAGATGAGAATCTCACCTCGGCAGACTCTTCCCTCCACGCCCAAAGCCACTTTTGGAAATCCCTACCACTTTCGGTGAAGGGTCGATTAGCCCTCGCTAAGATAGTGATGCTCACTAGGCTCCTTTACCATTTTGCTACTCTCCCACTACTACCCCACTGCCACATTTTCATAGGCCCCAATAAACTATGGGGGTAAGTCATTTGGCAAACATGTTGCCAGTGAGTGGCCATTTCGAAACATCGCTCTCTCCATCTCAGGGGACTTGGATCCCCTCGAATCTAATTATATTTCCTGGAATCCCAGTTGCAGTGGCTTGACAGGGGCTTGCAGGACAGTTGGAGGATACTGGGGTGCTGGATCACTCCCCTTTCCCAAACATCAGTTCTGGCTCTGACGGTTCCAGGGGTCTGCCGAATGAGAGGGCTCTCCCACCTTTTACAGGTAGCCCTGCAGTGCCTAACCAGAGGGCGGTGGCTCACTAGAGAGACCCCTCCTTATGCTCTTTCCATCCCCCTTTTGGGCCTTCACAAGCAATCGGGACACCTTTCCAAAGGAGATCTGTGGCCCTTGACACAAAGAGGTCTCCCGAACTTGGGCCACCTTTTCCCTAACATTACTGGCTTTCAAGGTATTGGTGGACCAATTTAACCTCCATCCATGCCAGTTGCTGAAGTATGGCCTCTTGTGCCAGCTCCCTGGGATCGATGGCAAATAGAAGATACGGAGTCAGACAGGAATTCCCTTATCGATTCCATAAATACACTGGGCTCAGGGAGATGACTTGTTTCATGACTCTCACAAGCATTTGTCACTCATATGCAGACTGCATTACAACATCTCTGAGATACCTGGCAGGTGGAGTTCGGTAAGGCACTGCATGAGGGGGAATGAGCTTGGTCTCTAGAATACCCCTGTAATGTCTGCCTCAATGCGTGCCTGCAAAGGATATTGTTCTACTAGCGACACAGGGCTTACCTCTCGCCCCAGATGCCCCTGAAACCTGTGCCCAGTGCAAGTCCCCAGTGGCTGGCCTACGACATATGATATGGGACTGCAACCATCTTCGCCCCTATTTAAAGGAGGTTACCTTGAAGATCGCCCATTGGATACTTGGGATGTCAGAGCCTTGGGAGTTTATCCTCATCCGAAAAAGACAACTGTCAGGTTTACTGATCTAGCCCTAGCACTAGCGGGGAGAACAATAACGGTGAAATGGAAAAGCACAAACCATCCTACTGGTGCATCTAGTAAGGCCTCAATGGCATGGTGGGAGTGTGCTGAGGCAACCCCTCTTCACAGAGAGGAGACCACGGGCCTCCGCCGTCAACGTGTAGCCCCGACATGGTTATCCAGGTTCCCATCAACCTCCCTAAAGCCCCCTATACTAACCCCTCCAACCCCCCCTTCCCGATTAGCCATTGTTCAACTCCTTGATCAGAGGAATAGGCTCCCAATAAATGATGGGCAAGTAACCATCTTGAGTCCCACCCTACCCCTGGGCCACGCCTTTTTCATCTTGAGCTTTGTCATTTACCGGTGGTGGCACCAGCAATTATATGATGTACCTGAACGCATCCTGTAATGGTAACTCTTTGTAGAGAAGCCCCAGTAATAGTTTTCAGTAGTGGGGTTACACACACTTTGGCATACATGGACCAGCGGAACCCGTATCCAGTCATTTTTAACATTTTTACTTTCCCAAATTTTTTTTTGACACCCGTTAATCAGCGTACCGAACTTCTATATTAAATTGACAATAACTTTCTCTCAAGTTTAAAATGTAGAAACCCTGTTGCAGTCAATGAAGAAACCCTTTTCCGGTAATAGATGAGGACGAAAATGTTTCCATTCCCAGTGTGAGTCCAAATTTCGAACTTGGGAATTATTCAGAAGCATGACATATCTATTGTACAGTCACAATTGTGCAGGATGGGATAGTCTTTTATCTATTTCCACAAGCCATAATTGAATGAGTCCTGGGTCCGGCATAGCCAACGACACAAGTATATATTTAAATACGATTATGTTTACATATAAATACATATTAGTAAAATGGAGGACAAATTTAATTTGAATTGTTATACATTGACCCCTACACGTGGCACCAAATACCCTTATTTTTAACCATATTTTTAGTGTTTTTATCTAACTAATCTAAAATGAAATGCTCAATCCATGATGAAATAGCTTAATATTCTGATTGTTTTAAATTATGTGCTGCTATATTTATTAATTTTAATAGTCTGTATTCTCTACTTTTTTTACTGATGGATTGTCTGATGCTTTTATGATACTCGTTATCGAAATAAAGCTATTTGACTTGACTTGATATTGGTAAAACATATGTAACTTTTCTATGGACAAAAATGAAGGGGTCTTTTTCTTGAGGAATGAATTCAGGACTGATTAATTTATGTTAACATTTCAACGGGGGTATTTCAGGGATTCCTTTTGGTAGTATATGATGCTGATATTAGTTTAGTGGAAATTAAAGCATGAGGATATTCTGAGTAGGGAGAGAAGGATCTTGAATATTATAAAAACACACTACAAATCAATCAATCAATCAATCAAAGCATTTATATAGCGCACTACTCACCCAGAGGGTCTCAAGGCGCTGGGGGAGGGGGGTCCGCTACTGCTCGAACAGCCAGGTCTTGAGTTGCTTCCTGAAGGCGAGGTGGTCCTGGGTCAGGCGGAGGTGGGTCGGGAGGGAATTCCATGTCTTGGCGGCGAGGTAGGAGAAGAACCGTCCCCCTGTGGTGGCTCTTCGGATGCGGGGGACGGCGGCGAGGGCGTGGCCGGTCGATCGAAGCTGGCGTTTGGGAGCGTAGAAGTTGAGGCGGCTGTTGAGGTATCCTGGGCCTTGGTTGTGTAGGGCTTTGTGTGCGCGGGTGAGGAGTCGGAAGGTGATTCTCTTGTTGACCGGGAGCCAGTGCAGGTCTCTCAGGTGTCCGGAGATGTGGCTGCGACGGGGGATGTCCAGGATGAGTCGTGCTGAGGCGTTCTGGATTCGCTGGAGTCTCTTCTGGAGTTTGGCGGTGGTTCCGGCGTAGAGGGAGTTGCCGTAGTCCAGACGGCTGGTGACGAGGGCCTGGGTGACCGTCTTCCTGGTCTCGGTGGGGATCCACCAGAAGATCTTACGTAGCATGCGCAGGATGTTGAAGCACGACGAGGAGACGGCGTTGACTTGTCTGGTCATGGAGAGGGAGGAGTCCAGGATGAAGCCCAGGTTGCGTGCGTGGTCTGTTGGTTTGGGTGCGCTGCCTAGGGCGGGGGGCCACCAGGAGTCGTCCCAGGCGGAGGGTGAGGATCCCAGGATGAGGATTTCCGTCTTGTCCGAGTTCAGTTTCAGGCGGCTGTTCTTCATCCATTCGGCTACCTCTTTCATCCCGTCGTGAAGGTTGGCTCTGGCGGTGGCGGGGTCGTTGGTGAGGGAGAGAATCAGCTGGGTGTCGTCGGCGTAGGAGATGATGTTGTGGTTGTGCTGGCGTGCGATGTCTGCGAGGGGGCTCATGTAGACGTTGAAGAGGGTTGGACTGAGCGAGGAGCCTTGAGGAACGCCGCAGATGACTTCGGTGGCTTCAGATCTGAACGAGGGGAGGCGGACTCTCTGTGTTCTTCCGGCGAGGAAGGAGATGATCCACTCCAGTGCCTTCTCCTGGATTCCGACGTTGCTGAGTCGCTGCACTAGTGTACGGTGGCAGACAGTGTCGAAGGCCGCGGAGAGGTCTAGGAGAATGAGGGCTGCTGTTTCTCCGTTGTCAAGCAGTGCTCGGATGTCATCGGTGGCTGCGATCAGGGCGGTCTCGGTGCTGTGGTTGGCCCGGAAGCCAGACTGCGACAGGTCGAGGGAACCGTTCGTCTCGAGGAAGGCGGCCAGCTGCTTGTTGACGGTCTTCTCGATGACTTTTGCAGGAAACGGGAGCAGCGAGATGGGGCGGTAGTTCTTGAGGTCGGTGGGGTCGGCTGATGGCTTCTTTAGTAGAGCGCTGAGTTCGGCGTGCTTCCAGCTCTCCGGGAAGGTAGCGGTGTCGAAGGAGGTGTTGATGATGTCCCGCAGGTGGGGTGCGATGACAGCGTCGGCCTTGTTGAAGACGTGGTGAGGGCAGGGGTCGGTAGGAGATCCGGAGTGGATGGAGTTCATCGTGCGGACGGTGTCTTCGGTGCTGATCGGGGTCCAGGCGCGGAGGGTGGTGGTGGGGGGCGGTGGTTCGGTCGTGGCGTGCGTCGGTTGAGTGCTGAAGCTGTTGTGTATGTCCGCGATCTTGTTGTGGAAGTAGGAGGCGAGGGAGTTGCAGGGGTGTTGCGAAGGGGTGATGTCGATGTTTCCGGCGTTGGGGTTGGAGAGCTCTTTAACGATGTTGAAGAGTTCCTTGCTGTTGTGTGCGTTGTTGTCCAGTCGTTCCTTGAATGCGGTTTTCTTGGTGGCGTGGATGAGTTGGTGGTGTTTTCGGGTGGCAAGCTTGAGGGCAGTCATGTTGTCCGGTGTTGGGTCTCTGCGCCATGTCCTCTCGAGGGCTCGGCAGTTCTTCTTGGAGCTCTTGAGTTCGTCGGTGAACCATGGGGCTTTCTTGCTACTGGGTCTGCTAGGCGGGGTCTTCAGAGGGGCGAGGTCGTCTGCGCAGTTGCTGATCCACTTCGCGAGGTTGGTGGCCGCCTGGCTTGGGTTCGTTGCGCTGGTGGGAGGGTTCATGCTCAGGGAGGTCGCGAGCTGGTCGGCTGTGATCTTGTTCCAGCTTCTGCGTGCAACCTGTTGCTGGTGGTGGTGGATCGTGGTCCTTCTGAAGCTGAAGTGGACGCAGCTGTGGTCCGTCCAGTGGAGTCCGGTGGCGTGGCTGAAGGCGATGTCCTTGCTGGATGAGAAGACGGGGTCGAGTGTGTGTCCGGCGTAGTGGGTGGGGGTGGTGACCAGCTGCTTGAGTCCCAGGTTTGCGAGGTTGTCCATCAGGGTGGTGGTGTTGCGGTCGTTGTTGTTCTCCAGGTGGAAGTTGAGGTCCCCGAGGAGGATGTAGTCAGCGGAGAGGAGGGCGTGCGGGCTGATGAAGTCGGCGATGTCTTCGCTGAATTGTGTGCGTGGTCCCGGGGGTCTGTAGATGAGGGTGCCTCTGAGGGTGGTCTTGGGGTTGATGTGGACCTGGAAGTGCAGGTGCTCGGCGGGTGCGAGGGTGTCGTTGGTGTTGGTCGTGATGCGGATGGTGTTCCTGTGGATGATGGCAATGCCTCCTCCGGTCTGGTTGATGCGGTCCCTTCGGATGATCTTGTAGCCGTCTGGGATGGCGATGGCGATGTCGGGCGCTGAAGAGGCGTTCATCCAGGTTTCCGTGAGGAAGGCGACGTCTGGTGAGGTTGTGTCGAGCAGGTTCCAGAGCTCGATGGCGTGTCTGTGGACGGAGCGGGTGTTGAGCAGATGAATTTCAGGTGGCTGCTGCTGTTGCTCGTCTTGGTCTTGGTTGGTGCTGGAGTAGTGCTGGTCCGGATGCAGGTGAACTTGCAGGCGTTGCAGCAGAAGGGTCCGTGGGTGCGTCTCGGGGTGGCTCGGTAGCATCCTGGGATTCGGCCGGCGTTGAGTGCGTTGAGGGTGGCGGCGTCGTACGTCCGGCGGGTGGGCTGGGGTCTGCGGGGGCCAGGGGTCCTGGCGCTGGGCGCGGGCCAGGCGCGGACGGGCGCAGATGGGCTTACCTTTGGCGCACCTTCGGCGCTCAGTCGGCGCTCCCGCTGCGCGCGTCCACGTCATCCTCTGGGCTCCGGATTTGCAAACCTTAGAACAATTCAAAAGAGTAGCTTGGCAAGCAGGACTTCAGTCTGAAGCCATGACTTGGCACAAAAACATTCTAAGCTCATCATTGATTCTGCATGGGGTCATGCTAAATGTCCCTCTGCATTTGCCCTGCCTGTGGACCTTCATCCTGTGGGGTCTCCCTTAATTTAGCAAACCTACTGAATTAACTCTTGAAGTTGTGCCATGTTTCTCTGTTCTAATGTATTTTGTGTTATTTTGTCCAATTGAATATTCTATTTCAAATGAATATTTTTTTATTATTTTTAATACACGATCATGTGTGTGCAGATAATTATTTTGTTAAGACATTTGACACATACATTTACAACGAAACTTAATATCTCGTTACCAATGCAATGCCCTCTCGGGAATACATGGCATGTTGACTACTATATGACCTTGCAAGGTAATACATTACATTTCAATTTTCTACTAAAGGTTTGAGATGTACTAATGGAAAGATTTAAGGGTGGAGACTTGAAATGCTTACCATATATACATTAGACTATAAGTCACAAAGATTTTTCCTCACAAAGTACCTTCCCATTAGATTGTCAACAGTGCTAAAAACAAACATAACATCTGACACCGGCTCTGAGCATTTTTCCCTTTCTATTTGCCCAGCCTTCACTTTTCCTTGCACTTCAATTGACATTGTATTCTTTTAAAGCACAGAAGAAAAAGGCCCATAAAGAACCCCACCCCCACTGTATCTGCTAAAGCGGGGAGAGAGGGGGGTGATGGGGGGGGGGATGTCATGATGCCACTGTCACAGTGGAGTTGTCTGGGTGGTGGAGCCTGGCTTCCTGATGATTGCCTGAAAGTATGAGGTCATATCCCATAGTATTGTGTTAGCACCAGGCCTCTGATGTCTCCTAATTCCTCCTACTATGACTTGAGTTTGCTTGTCCTTGTGGAAGTGGGGCATATGGACCACCCTGCTTCCTTTAAAAAGGTCATGTACAAGCATTAGGGCTGGCAGAGTTGCCACAATCATTCGGTGGGGAGGTTCAGGTGCTTTGTGTGCTCCCTGCAGGCGATTCTGTCCATCCTGGTCTGGAGATGGATGTTTGAGTAACTTTCTGTGAGCCAGCAGGGTCCCTTTCCTGGCTTTCTGGTGCGCTGCTGCGTGGCTCCCTGTATCTTATTTGCCCAGGGCATGCTTGACAGCACTCTGAAGGTAAATGATTCCGATGCCACTTTCAACTTAGACCTTCTCTTTACTTAAATGGCCATTATGGTTTCCTGGTGCTTTACTGTTGGTTCTTGTCATATGGTGGCCTGGCGTGGGTTGGTCCCTTGTTTGGCATTGGTGGGTTTTTCTTCAGGCTTGGATTCTGTAGCCCTTTGCCGGTGGGTTTTTCCCCTGTGGAGCGGTTTGATCTTTAGACTGTCATCGTCTTTCTCCGTGGCCATTGCTTTGCTTTTCATTGTGGTTGAGTGGTGGGGCCTCTTTATGTGGTTCTCTCCACTTTTCAGTGTTGCTGTTGCACACCATGCACCTTGTCTTTGAACTCTTGGACATGTGGGAACTTCATGTGTGCTTCCGGTGAGTTAGCTTGGCTGTGGGCTTTGGTGCCCATTTTTCTTGGAGACTTATTTGTCCATGGCTGTTTTTTCGTTCCCTTTGCTTTATTCCTTTTTTGAATATTTTAGCTTTTCTAAGCACCCTACCATATTCTGGTGGGTTTATTATGTTCCTTTTCTACCTGGCCCTGAGATCTTTTTCCAGGGCCTAGTCCGCCTAGTGCTACTGATGATGGTGTTCATGTCCACTCATGTGGAAGGGGCATGGTGGTCTCTTGATGGTTGATTGTTGTGCCTTTGACCTTTCTTTTGACCTTCATATCATCAGCAGTTTCAGTGTCCCTCTGTGCGGGCACCTTGACAAGCTGGAAGATTTCATGTGATTGGTTTGGACTGGGTCATGAGCTTACTGCTTTGATACATCCTTGCTTATGTAAAGACTTGGACGAGAAAGGGTTGAGGGAGAGCTATCCATTGCTGCATTTGTTATGATCCTCCCCCATGACTATTGCGATGAACCAGTTCTTGTGGTATCAGAACGGTTTTTGGGGTTGACTTCTCCCTTATATTGCCCTCCTGAGGGGAGGAGCCTGAGCAGCATGAGGGAACAGGAGGGTTGGAGCTTTTGATTGGTTTGACTGGGCAAAGTGGTGCCGGGTGGGAGATGGGCTCACCACACATTTCGAAGAACTTTAACGAGGAAGGGTATTTGAACTAAGCAAACACAATCTCTTATCACAAGATCGCTACTGTTTCACCACTTCTGTGTAAGAATCATGTTCATGAACTGTGGCAGATAATCTGAGGTGCTGGAACATGTGATGGGAAGGTGAGCAGATTCAAATACGAATGACTCAGGGGCATCAAAACTCCTTGCACTGGCCCTGCACTTTATTTTAAATTTAAACAGAGTAAAAATACTTCTACTACTGTTATGTGGAACGGAAGTAAAATGTGCCCACCTAGTTTGCTGCCTCTTCTTGATGGACCATATCACACAATGATTAAGCCACTAAGCAGCTGTCAGTTAAGAATAAAATACTTTATTATTGATCTTATTACCAAATACCTCAATGATCTCATGCAGAAGGTTTGTGCACCACTGGCATCTCTGGGGGAGGGCAGATGGGACCATGTCCCAGATCTATCTGTCCTGGCCCACCCTTGTGCCCCACCACAACAGCTGTTGAATGCCACTCTATTCCAGCTGCTACACATACAGACACTGTACTTAGCATACATGTTAATATTGACAAGTTCCTTTCAGAGCAGCAACTGTTTTAGACACTACATGAAGCTACATGTTTGCTTAAGATGTTTAAATGTGACTTTGTAAGTGTATGTGTTATGTATCTAAATATGTAGGCATTACAGAGTGGTGGTCAGGGCTGTGCAGTTACAGTTAGATCAACGTTTCCAGAGAAAGGCCATTTTTTTCTTTAATAAATTTGACACTGATTGACAAATGTGCCCAAAACTGACGTCTGGCCTGGCCCAGCACCCAAACCCCGCTGTGTACGGTCAAGGCTTGTGCAGTGATGGTTGGGTGCCAACAGGGTATTGCCCGCAGGATGGCTAAGGCAGTTGGGCATATGCTCAACTTTGGTTATGATAAAAAATACACATGGAAATGTACTGAAAAAAAGAAGGTTAAAAGTATGTTCCAGTTAGGTATCCTAATAAGAGCTTACATTAACACAAATTCTCTAACAAAAACAAGGGTTAAAGTGAAGTTATAGTTAGGTGTTGATATGAGATAAGAACTAAAGTTTTTTTTTCAAACTTCTATGCACCACTTATAGTTTAGTAAACTAACTATAACTTGCGCCACAGTCATTAAATGCCTATGACTTTCAAATATTACATTTCTCATGACAGTGAAATGATATCACTGATTTCTTATTTTTTTATTGTTTCATTTTTTTTAGAATTTCCCATTCAAACAAAAAAAAGAAATAAAGGGGAAAAGATGGTGGCACCGTAACATTTGAAGTAATTACATTTCATCTAGTACATGCTTGTTAGACCCGGGATCCCTGGTTGGCTGAGGTAGGTACCTTAGGCCAAGTAGGGACCCGCGTTCCAACGTCAGGGAAAGGAAGGTCACCTTCTTAGAGAGCCCCGCTCACCCCCTCGGTAGCTTGGCACGAGCAGCCAGGCTTATCTTCAAGGCAAATGTGTAAATTATTTGCAACCACGCTCACAATAATCCAATGATGACACCACAAATATACTCCACATGAGTTTTATAAAAATGAGTATAAACTTTATGTAAAAAGATATACGATAAGACCACACGATATAAATCCAACATATGAGGTTGTGTAATATTTCTCCTGGCCGGTTGTTAGGCCAGCCAGCCCTTGTAAGTTCTGGCGATATTAATGAGCACTTCTAAACATTCTCCTGTACTCCTAATATCATGTCATACAGTTCGTAATGCTAGAATCAGGCACTTTTGCAATGTAAAAATACTGTAATGCGTAACGTAGCAATCAGACACTCTGCAATGAAAAGAATGCAATGCGTAATGCAACAATCCCTTGTAAGTTTTGACGATATTAATGAGCACTTCTAACCATTCTCCTGTACTCCTAATATCATGTCATACAGTTCGAAATGCTAGAATCAGGCACTTTTGCAATGTAAAAATACTTGTAATGCGTAACGTAGCAATCAGACACTCTGCAATTAAAAGAATGCAATGTGTAACGCAACAATCAGGCACTTTGCAAGGTAAAATAATGCAATGAGTAATACAACCGCCAGATATGTCGTGATGCAAAAATAAGGCAATGCGTAATACACTAATCAGGTAATTCGTTATGCAGGAATAATGCAATGCGCAATATGCGAATCGGGTAGTTCATTATGCAGAAACAAGGCAATGCATCATACGACAATCAGGTATTTCGTTATGCAGATAAAATGCCATGCGTCATACACTAATCAGGTAGTTCGTTATGCAGGAATAATGCAATGTTTAATACTCTAATCAGGTACTCCGTTACGCAGAAATGATGCAATGTGTAATACGACAATCAGGTACTCCGTTCTGCAGAAATGGAATAATGTGTAATACACTCAGGCCCCGATCACCGGGCCTTAGGCGGTCTCTCCGCCTCTCCGTCTCTGCTTCTGACTTGCAGTCAACCTCTCACAGTTGCCCACAACACGGTACAATGTAATCAAAAAGTGCAGCTTCACACTCCGGCCCCTGTACCGCCACTCCCTTGGCAATGCAGGCCGCGATACGAGCCGAAGGAGAGGCTTGTGCTGCCAGCACGAGAGTGAGGCCGAGAGCGTCTCCCTCCAAGCCCGCGCCTCGCCCCAGGAGTCGACAAACATTACCTGGGGGGCGTGAACTCACTCTCCTCTCCTAGTCCAACGGCTGGGCCTCCAACGCAGCTTTGTGAATTGGCAATGGCGGCTCGGGCCGGCAACTCAGCTGCTCCAGAACTGCCGGGCCGCTTCAGTTACGAAGATCTCAGGCTGCACGAAGATCACGTGCACAGCGTCGCTGAAACTCACTTTACTCTGGTGCACACGATAACAAGGCACATCCTCATGAAGGTCTCACGGTGCGCAACGCACCCACACACAGTGTCGATGAGACTCACTTTACTCCGTTGCACGCGATAACAAGGCAAATCCTCACGAAGGTCTCATGGTGCACAACGCACCCGCACACAGCGTCGTTGAGACTCCCTTGGATTCCGGTGCCACGATAACAAGGCAAATCCTCACGAAGGTCTCACGGTGCACAACACACACACACACACAGCGTCGATGAGACTCGCTTGGATTCCGGTGCACCCGATAACAAGGCAAATCCTCTTGATGGTCTCACGGTGCACAACGCACATGCACACAGCGTCAATGGGACTCACTTGGATTCTGGTGCACACGATCACTGGACAATCCTCACAAAGGGGTCAGGCTGCACAAAGCACACGCACACCGCGTCGCTTATCCTTGCTTGGACTCCAGGTGCCCACGATCACAGGGAACGCCTTACGAGGGTCTCAGGCTGCAACAAGCACGCACACACAGTGACGCTGAGACTCTCATGGAAAGTTTTGTGTTCCTGTGTTTCCGAACAGGGAGCCAGCTCACCTCGGGCCCTGGGGGATAAGTTACTTCTGCACACAGCACACAGCAAAGTCCTTCAAGCAGGGGGACACAGCACACAGCAAAGTCCCTCTAGGCTTTCCTTGGTTAAAACAGCAAACTGCAGGCCAGCCCCAGAACACACAGCAAGGGTCAGTCCTATCCTTCAGTCTCTTCAGTTGTTTCTTCCTTGGCAAAGGTCCTCTTGACCACGAAGTAGCTTCAGTCTTGTTCACACTTGATCAAGCCATTCTCCAATGTTCAGGGGCTTCAGCTCTCATAGTTATACCCCTTAATGGCTTTGAAGTTTTTGTGTTTCAGGGGGCACTGACCCCTGTTCAAACCAGTTCTCGGTGCCTCCCTGCAGTGACACCTTTCTTCCTTTGATTAGTGGGGGTCTAGATTCTCAATCACTCAGCAGGAGATGAGCCAATTGTTTTATAGCAGCAACCCGGGCCTCTTCACCTCTAGGGGCTTCTCCTCCCTCTACAGTCCAGATGCAGGTCAGCCTGTTGCTGTCTCACCTCCTCGCCGGGTCAAGACATTCCCCAGATCCTATTGCTTTCAAATTCAGACAGTCAATCCACAGCCAGGCAGAGACACACAGAAATGTCAGAGCACAAAAACTCAGCCACTAATAGAGTGGCTTGTGAACACACAATGCAAAAACCACCAACATAAAAAGATGTGTTATTACACTGTGAGTTCAGGCATACTAAACTTCACCTTTCCATCTTAAGCCTTTGGGAAGATAGGCTGGAAAACACATTACACAGCCTTCCCATTCTGTCCTATTGGCAAGATGGCCTTTCAACAGTGAAAAACGAAATGGAGATTATTTCACTGTCAGGTCATGACACACACCTTAGTACACGTCCTACCTTTCACATGCCCTACACCCTGTCCAGGGGGTACCCTACACCTACCATAGGGGTGTCTGATGTGCATAGAAAGGGAAGAGTAAGTTCTGGCAAGAGAGTGAACTTGACAGAACAACATGGCAGTTTAACAAACTGTGCGCAGGCCCTGCAATGGCAGGCCTGAGTTCCCTTTTTAAGGCTACTTGTGTGGGTGGCACAAATAGTGCTGCAGGACCACTAGTAGCATTTGCATTACCAGCCCTGGCACACACAGTGCACTTTACCAATTACCATTACACTTTATACAGGGAGCACTTGCACTTTGACACTGATCGGCAGTGGAAAAGTGTCCAAAGCATCTAAGTTGGCCACACCATGTCAGAAAAAAGGTCTAGGGGAAAGCAAAAAGTTTAGGGACTTTAGCCAAAAAGGGCCAAGTCCTACAATGCCGCTTCAGTGTATGCCAAATTATGGAAGCCCTGTGTGTTTGTGAAGCAGGCGGTTCCACCCTTCCGATGCCATAGTGCGGAGTGGCTAGAGCATGTAGTCTTCTCTATTGTGTGCCAATAAATCTCCTATAATAATTTGGGTAGGATTTGTGTAGTGGGTCAGGACTAAGTTTCCGCCGATTCGTGCTGAGTGTCACGAGCTGGGTTGAGGGCCATGTTATCACCCAGTGACCCTGACACAGAACGGCATAAAACCATGTGGAGGGAAGGAGGTCCTGGTCGGGTGTGGACGCAGTAGAGTGTGAGCGGGCCTTTGCGGTACCGTGGTCAGTGGCTTGGACTATCTCGCATGAGTTTGAGTAACAGTGTTCGCCGTGCCTAGTTCACGGGGTGAGGTCACTGTTGTGAGTGAGTTGCCAAAAGTGGTCAAGGAGAGTGTCCCAGACCGCTGAATCGGTTTGCTTGTGCAGGTGCCTGACTTCTTCGTATCACACTGCCTCCTCCTCGGCTTTCCCCCACTTTTGTAGTACTGTATACCACACCATCTCCAATGATGCCCGTTCTGTCCTCCACTCTAGGCTGAGGACTCTCTTGACGAGTAGGAGGGCCATTCCATCAAATCTATCCCTCAGGTTGGGCCGCTTCCTGTGTTGGCATATGCCCAGAGCGCAAGGCTCCCATGTGTTGAGGTCTGTAAGTTCGGAAACCTCCTGTAGTGTAGTGTGGATGGAGTGCCAGTAAGAGAACAGAGCAGGACAGGACAACAGGACTACAGCATATGGCCCAGGTCCGCACAGATCAGCTGGCAGTGGGGACAGCCTAAATACACTGCGGAAAGGAGCAGTTGAGCTGTTCTGGCATCAGTTAGACCTTGTGTAGGATGGAGAATTGTATACTTTTAACCCGGGCATTTCTGGATACTTGTTGAGGGAATTCCAGTGCCCGTTCCCACTGTTTATCATGGAAGGTACATCCTATATCTTCCTCCCACTTGCATCTCAGAGCTGCCAGTGGGAACCCTGTGTGTTCCTGTATGGCCTTATACATCCACGTTATTGGATGAAGCCCTGGCTCCATGTGCAGAAGCGTCTGGGTAACGGCATGGGTTGGGGACTCTTCATCTCATGTAGATCCGAGGACTTGGCAGGTGTTGTGCAGTTGCCTGTATGTTAGAAACTGCCCACACGGTATAGCATGCTTTGCGGTGAGTCGGTCAAAGATGAGAAGGTGTACTTCAGTAAAGAGGTCCCCTATTGTACATACAGATTGCTCTTACCATCTCCACAATTCTGAGGCTGAGTAGGAGCCAGAAAAGCATGGCAAGCCCTGCAGTGGGAGTGCCCGGGTATATGACGGTACATGGCGTGTGATATAGTAAATCCATGTAAGGCATTTGTGGGCGATTGTGACCTGTAGGAACAGGTAGCCTGGGGTGCGGTCTTGGTAAGCAAGAAGCTTCGAAGCACAGATAACGTAAGGGGTCCTGATCTGTTACATGTCTCTCTCGTGAATGCCCTGCTAGCCAGCGTGATCCCACTGCAATTGCACCTCTAGGTAATATGCCTCAAACGATGGGGCACCAAGTCCTCCTCAGCCAACTGGAAGCCACAGTTCTCTCAGTGCTATGCAATGCCGTTTGTCTCCACATATTAGCTCCCCTATCATGGTGTTGAGTTCCTGAAAAAACATCTGGGAGGAATAGCGGGGACATTTACAGAGCAATAAAGTAGTCAGAGCAGTATTATAATTTTAAATAAAGCTATTTTCCTGGTCGCCTTGAGGGGCAGATGTTTCCAAAATGTCACCTCAGACCTGAGGGCAGAAAGGGCTTTCCTGAGGTTGCTTATAGAGAGAACAGCTGGGGAGTGATCGATACGGACCCTGAGATATCTGACTGTGACACTTTCCCAGCTCAGTTGGGTATTGCCGAGCTTCACCCCGATTGGGGCCTTATCCAGGCCCAGTTGACTCTGAGATCTGCCGCATGTGCAAACAAAGGGAGGGTAGCGGGAATGTGGGAAAGATTAGTGCGAATGTCTTGAAGGCAGAGCTGTAGGTCATGTGTATACTGGGACACTGCATGGGTTGGGTCATCTAAGGGGATTCACTAATTCCGTCCTTCTAGTCAAAGCCAGGTGGCAAGGTACCCAATGGCTATCGCACATAACAGGGGGAACAGAGGGCAGCCCTGTCTGGTGCCCCTGCCCAAGAAAAAGGGTTACCAAAGGGGATGATGGACAGAGCGTTTGAGCAAATCAAACACTCACCCCCAGTCAACTGATCCGGGTTTAATCCATCATCATTCTTTAGCTCACTCCACCACCTCAGTTCAGACATGGCCATATGCAAATCAGTCTGACCCTGTGCCTCATGGGAACAGTCCAGCCTGAACTGTCAAGCCATGTCTTTCCTGGACCGGAAACAAGCATCCTGGGACCGGTTTCGGGTTCATAACCCTCATCAGCCAGGCTATCTTGAATCCAGTGGCAAAGTGAGCAAGGGACCCACGTCTGGGCATACCCTGCCAACTTAGGGCGAAGAAAAAGGGTAGAAAGATTAAACAGCCTGGATGCACTCTGGCGGTGCGGCTGGTGTATAGGATTTTTGTGTATGCCATGAGGCGTCTGTCTATCCCCATTCTTTCCAAAACCTGGAAAAGGTAATCCCATGTGATTGTGTTGAACGCCTCTCCCAGCTCTAATATCAGGCAGGCTACATGTGGGAATTGCCAGTGGTCTTGGTCCATGAATTGAAATAGACGCTGAATATTTTTGAGACGTGTTCCTGGCCAGAACAAAGTCATTTTGATCTGAGCGAATGAGCTCAGGCAATATCCTGGCATAGCAATTGGTTAGGAACTTTCCCAGAATTTTATAATCTGTGCTGTGGATAGCACCAGGACAGTAGGAGGTGAGTTGGGTCGGGTCCCTGTCCTGCTTCTGGAGGGACACCAAGAAGGATTCTCAGAGGGATGGGTGCAGTATCCCGATCTGCTGGGCCTCATGGTATATCTCCACCAGCCTACAGGTTAGGCGCATGGCAAAGGTGCTTTAGTATTCTATTGGCAGACCTTTTAGGCTCTGGGTTTTATTTCTTGCCAAATCCCGAATGACTTGTTGGAAGTCATAATACCTGCATCTGTGATATCTCTGAGGGCATTGGGAATATGTGGGAAAGTCAGGCCTGCCAGCAACTAGTCTACTGCGCCGACATTCAGGGGGGTATCTTGTATATGAAGGAGTAATACACAAGGAATGCATCTAAGATTTTGCACTGCGCATATAAGTTAACTCCATTAGGTAGGGATATCTCTAGGATTGGACTTGAACGGTCGTCCTGCTGAGCCAACCACTTGAGAAGTCTACTCGATGTGTCTCCTACTCAATGTGTCCTGGCGATGTAGGCATTGAGGTTTAAGCAACAAAGTCTCTCCCGGAGTGCGACATGATGGGTCCTGGCCTTAGCCAGCTCTGGACCCTAAGAAATAGCCTAAATTGCAGCCTCAGTAATCACCTGTTCAAGTACTCTGCAGACACCCACTACCTCCTGCACACAATCCCTCTGGTGACCACCTTAAACACTTCCCATTCAAGTGCTCTAGTGGATGCTTTAGCCCTGTTCTCCTCAACATATTGACTAATGTGTGACTCTTGAGAATCGCGAAAAGCTGGTTCTTCCACTATTTCCCAAGATAGGCGCCACATGGGCACCGGGGGGACTAGGGCATCCATGTCATGTCCACAATGTGAGCGTCATGGTCAGAAATAATGTGTCCCAATAGTCGGCATAAGTGATCATGCCTAGGCTGGAGGAGGAGCATAGTATACAGTCACGGCGAACATAGAGGTTGTGAGGTGCAGATTGGAATGAGTAGAGTCAAGTGTGTAGGGTTCTACAAGCGTCCGGAAGTGGCCATTGTAGAACCCATCCCCCAAAGGGCTCTGATTCCGTGCATGGGACGGGATGGGGGAGAGAATGGGAGCGGTGCAGTTGTATATCAAGTCCACAATTGTAGTCTCCACCCAATATCCACTGCATTTTATTTCTGTGGATCAGTACCCCTGAGAGTGTGGCCTAGAATGCCCCTTAATCACTGTTCGGAGCATAGATGCTCCCTAAAAGAACAAGCGAGCTGTCCAGTAAACCCACCAGCAGCACATATCATGCCTTTTTGTCTATGACTGTGTTGAGCAGCTGGAGGGTGAAGCCCAGACAAACCGACACCAATGCCCTGCATGCAACTGCTGAGAAAGCGGTGGCAATGATGTTCCCACTCCAGGGTTTTTGCAAGCATTGCAGGTCTGTGGCTGTGGTGTGGGTCTCCTGCAGGAAAATTATGTGTACGCTCTGACGCATAGGAATAAAACAAATCGTGATTTCTCGCCGTGTGCATACTGCCCATGTTTAAGGTAAGAAACCTAGTCCTAAAGTTGGGAGTCATGGCATCTGTATTTGGGGATAACCAGAAGGGGTTTTAAGTATTCCCCAGGAAGTCCCCCCATTTGTGATAGTGTGGCCAGCCAACCACTTTCATAGGGGACATCCCAACGTACCTTGCCGAATTGTCCGATGATGGGAAACAGGGAGGCAAACAGAAACCACAACTGCCAGGGCCTACTGCTAATGGCAATATACCCACTTAGCCTGGGATAGCAAACCATTAAAGAAAGTAGGGAAGTGTAAGAGCTGCAAAGAACAAGAAGCAATGGTGGTTCAGCCCCTGATTCTTTCAATACACTTAGTCGGGGCTCAGCACTGGTGTGTTGCAGAGTACCATCCCACCGCTGCATTCATGCCTGGGGGGCCTCGTGGGTTCATGGTCCTGGGGTAGTTCGTGTATTCTTCAGCACAGAGAAACAGCCAATGTTCAAAGACTAGTGTGATTGCACCCTGCGCACCCCCACACTATAGTATGTTATCTGCTGTTTGCAGAGTTAGGGTTTGCTAGCCTCTAGGGGAGGCATATGTCATCATGGAGTCTTTATCTGATGACAAGATATGGGGCCTTTTCCCCTGTCTGAGGGGCTGGTACTGTTGCACAGAGATGCCGCTACCCGGAGGGCCCAATGGTGATCCTCTGTTATCTGCTAAAGTGCGTGGGATCTGGCCTCTGTAGCTGGCAGGGAGAAGCTCCTGTCTGGTCTAGTTTAATCATCTATTCCCTTTTGCCAGAGGGCCGGGGAGCCTCACTCCGACTTTGCAGGCTTCTCAGTTTCATACAACCCTAGCGTCAGTGAAGAAAAGGGAATTGCGGTGCACAAGAAGTTTGAGGTAAGCCATAAACAAGGAGTACTAGATGTTCAGTTCTCATAGCCTTTTCTTCACTCCTAGAAAGGAAGCCCACTGACGTTGGACTGCCTGAGTGTGACTCTGGGAATAACGTGACTGTTTTGCTCTCAAGCCGCAGTGGGTGGAAAGTCTGGCAGCTTTTAGGATATAGTCCCGATCACTGAAGTGGAGGAGCCTGGCCAGTATGGGGCATGTTGGTGCCCCTGGGACAGGTGCGCATCTTAGTACCCTGTGGGCTCTTTCCAGAGACAAGTACGGTGTCAAATTAGATGTGGAGATGAAGATTTTGAATCAATTATTTTGAAAGGTCAGTCAATCTCGACCTTCTGTCCCCTCCGTAAAGCCCCAGGATGCTGAATTTGCTTCCACGCGATCGCCCCTTCGCATCTTCTGTCCTCCCCTCAAGCACAAGCATTTGGTCTTCAAGGTCTTAGATTGCTTTCTGGCTCGTTCCAGTCTGCGGCTGTAGTTCGGCCAGTGTTGTCTATTCCTCTGTGACTCTATCCATTAGTTTTCCGTGGTTGTCTCATGGAAATCACAGTTCTGTCACCAGGGAATCTATCTTGTTCTCCGTGGATATTTTGGCTTGTTCAATGGCCGGAAGCATCTTGTCTAAGTGGAGGCGCATGGTGGCGCACGAGGTCCTCTAGAAAAGGGGTCTCTTGCATTGTGCTGAGTGAGTCTGTAGCCCAGAATGCCTGTGTTGGCATGGCTGACCTTATGTGGCCTATTGTAGGGGAGGTAGCAATGGTAGGCAACATCCAGCCACTGAAAGATTTACCCAGGTGAGGAGAGGTGCAGCGATGTGTGAGTTGCGGGCGAGAATGATGATCATCCAATATCACCACCACAGAGCTTCTAGCACAAATGACTCCTGTGTGGGGTGACCTAAGCACAGTTGTAGAGGGAAGGGCATAGGGCTTGGTGTGCCCGTGATCCACTGTGGGCTCACAGTGGCTCAGTCTTTGAAGTGGTAAGCACAGAAGCAGGCCTGGGATGCCGCCAGCCCGGCACAACTGCTACCCCACTCAGGTCTGTCTTCAGCAGTCAACGGCTGGGGCTTCTTCCCATCTGGTGCAACAAATATCTGTACAGAGGTGCAGCACTATCTTTATAATGGAGCTGGGCAGGATGCAAGTTGTGAGGTGATCCTTTTTGATGTCTTTTGGGGGGCCTCCAGGAATACAGGTGAGTGGCCGCCCTCCCTCCGAGGTTCCATCAATCTCCCCTGGACACGGCTAAATTAATCTCTTGGGGCATCTTTCCCCTCCTCTAGGCAGTCCCCCACCTCTGTCGGGCCCTCGTTCCCTCTCACCCTAGGTCATGGGGAAGTGTCAGGGACTTCCTCAGAAGTGCCTCCCATTATCTCCACCTCTTCAGGTCTTTCAGGCCATCAACAAGGCTCAAGCAATTCCTCCAGATTGGAGCCTATCTATGCAGTGTCTGTCTGTCATCCTCTTTGTGCAGGGCCTGGTCTTGGGGGGCATTTACCTTTTGTTCTATGGTCATGCCGCTTCCTGTAACGCTGCTAAGTGGAGGAGGGACAGAAAGAGTGTGCTTTGTAGGACCCCCATGTTCTCCACTGTACGGGCCTTCAGGACGGGAAAAAGGAGGGGGGAAGACGGCTCTGTGCCACAGCCGCCAGAGTCTCAGTCAGGTCTGGGACTCCAGCTGCCTGATGTGCGCTGCGTCAGCTTGGCTGCCTCCTGGTAGCATTGGCCTCTTCGACATGCGCGGGTTTCCTAGTGTCCCACTGTGCTGCTTCCACCATCAGTGCAGCTGTAACTGCAGCTAGAGAGGGGGCCGGCAGCATTCCACCTTGGCACCTCCGTATGAGCAGGCCTTCTAAGGGGTGCTGTCCAGTCACAGGAGGGGTCGGGCACCATGGGCCTTGCTGGGCCCCGTGTACTCATAGTAGGCCACCGCCACGTTGGCTGCCACCAGTCCCAACCCGTCTCTCTACTTGTGTCAGAGGGGCGTTGATGGGTCGCGCCTGATGAAGAAGGTCGCCGACTGTTGGGGCAGGGCTGGATGCTGAGCCCTCGCATGGTTGTCTGCCTGATTATAGGGCTGATAGTGTGGAGCTCTAGCAATGAGCGATCCCCATCTTGACCATACAAGTCCGAAATGATATCACTGATGACATCAGAAAGGACATAATCTTTGATACTGCTATTCACTTTAATCCATAAGGGGGAAGCCCTTCTGACCTGCTGTAACTACTGCTGTAAACGCCTCGCTGGGGGCGAAGGAGACGAGATCATTGGGAGCTAGGAGGCAGAGAACTACATCCTCAAGCCTCTCTAGCGTCATAGCGTGTTGCCGCCAATGCACGCGGGACCCTTAGCGCCAGGAGGCGCCTACAAAACAAATAGGGGCTACTACCGCAGGGCGGGACATGCGGGGGCATGCCCGGGCCGCGCCAGGGCACAGCCCAGACCAAGGGCATGCCCATCTGCGCCCGTCCGCGACTGACCGTGGCTGGGCTGGGCCTATTCTCTTGGCTGGACATTCTGGGTTATTCTGGGACAGTGTGAAAGTTCATTTTATCACCATCGCATGCTATTTGAAGGGGTTGTTGCAGGTCTTTTGGACTTGGATCACGCTGTGAGTAATCCTTCTTTCTGGTTAATCAGTTTGGGAACTTGTGTGGAACTTTAATATAACTTTGAATCTCAATTGATTATTTATTGCCCTGCTCCTGTGCCGCCCTCCCTGGGTCTCTCTGGTGTTTGGCTTCTTTGTTGTGGGGATTTTCCTAATCCAGAAAAATGGGGAAAAGGAAGACCCAGCCAGCGACTCCCACGGGCCAGCCGTGTCGTACTATTAACACTTTTCTGGCAAAGGCTGTGGGTGCTATCAACAAGGAGATAGTTCAGGCTGAGAGGTGGCTTTCATTAGATATAGGGAGGTCGGGGTAAGTTTGCCATCTACCTTTCAAATGACCCCTATGGAGCAGTCTCAGCCCACCCCTTCCCCGGTTTTAAACTTGGTTCCCATTGAGGCATCTTCACTTGAGCCTTTTGTCATGAGGCCCGAGCTTCCTCCCTTACTGCCACCGCCTATTGTATCTCCCGAACCGGTGAACTCACCCACTCCAAACTGGAAACGAAGTGCAAAGAAGACCATGGAAGCCCCTCCGATTACACACCAGGGGCAGGCGAATGCTGCTAATGGGCTGTTTGCGGGGGAACTGTGGACCCGCCTGGCCCCAGTCCTACATAATATCACAGAGACTCTTATGGATCTTTTATCCCCACTTTTGAATAGACCGGATAAACTGGAGGTAGCAACGAGGGACTTGGCTAGCAAAATTGATATTTTTTTGTCAACTTTAGAAAAACATCCACCTTGTCACCCGCCAGTGAGCCCCCCACCAGCTGATATTATGCCTTTTGCTACTCCCTTGTGTAATAGCGGTGTTCCGCATGTTAATGTTCCCTCAAAGTCCAAGGGGGTTGTGGCCCAATCTATAATGATAGGGTCTGGTGGTTCTAGTATCCCTGGAGACAGCGCCCCCAGCGCCATGCTGGTCCGCCAAGGCCTAGGTTCTGAAGTCGCCCCCTGTACAGGGATGCAACTATCTAGGGTTCGCAAGCCTACTGAGATTGACCTTCCCCCAGCACGTGCTCCTTATTCCGTTGTTTTGTCAGGGGTACCCGGCCTATCTGCTCATAAAGAGGAATCCACGGCTCAACTAAGTAACAAAGTCTCCCATCTCACATTGGTTGACCTTGCATTCCAGGTATTCCATCAGGGATTATTAGGATATCTTGATGGTGCGGAGGGTGGCGTGGATAGGCCCATCTAGGAAATCCTTTGAGGGAGACTGTATTATAATCTCGGTACGGTACCCTGAATTAGCACTCAAAATCCTTTTTGGTGCTTCCAAGTCTTTTTCTTTAACCTCCTGCATTAAATTACTTCCACTGGGCTTTTTCTACAGACCTCCACTGAGCGACACGAGGTGGGGATTGCCCGTGAGGGGTAGGCCTGTTGAGGGCGGTTTGGGACGGTTGTTGCCCCTTGTAAACTATTTTACCCCCCTTGCTTATTTGAACGAGCTGGACTGACTCTAGGAGGATGAAGAGTTGTGTACCCACCTTCCTCAGCAGACTGTCTCTTCGAGACAGAGGGTAAAGGAAGTTTGCTCTTCATCAACATCAAGCCCAAATGAGATTATGGTAGTTCCATCATCCCATGTGTTCCCTGTGATTAGTTATATGTCACAAGGGAGGCCCCAGTTACCATCCTTTACATCCCCCTCCCCGGTCATTGTTAACCATACGACCGATAGGGATTTTAGTCTTGTATCCTGGAATGTGGCTGGTCTGTCTTCTAAGTTCACTGATGACAGATGGCTATTATATGTTAGGTCATATCAAATTATATGCCTACAGGAGTCTTGGGAGACCAAGAATACTTTCTTTTTGGATGGGTACAAGACCATCTTTTGTCCAGCGTTAAATTCATCAATGGGACGAGCCAGTGGAGTTCTTATTATATTTGTGGCTCTAGACCTATGTAAAGACCTAAAGATTTTAAAATGGAATTCTCAGGTATTCCAGGGTATAGAATTGCATATGGGGAGAGCACTCACTCTTGTGATTATTAATTTTTATAATGCTATGAGGGGTGGGGGGGACCCTCCAATCTTAATGCTTTAAACTGTGCTATAGATTACCTGAAGGAGGATGGTGGTGGACATATGAATTTTATGTTCGTGGGTGATTTCAACTGTCATTTGTGTCCATCTCTTGTGAAGAATCAGTTGTCTGCCCAGCCATGCCCGCTTTCGGAAGATTTCCACAAATGGAACACACAATGGAAGGGAAGGTTTAAATAACTTGTTACTCACTCCCAACCTGGTGAACACCTTAGACCTTTGGCACCCTGAGCCTATTTCTCCATTGCCTCTGTCCTATAAAGGTAGGGAGGCTGCAACCATTATAGCTTTTATATTTGTGACAGCACCTTTGGGGGCGAACCCCGGATCATTTAATATAGAGGATAGTGCTTTTAGCGACCACAACCCATTGACATTGGTACTGACGGGGTTGGGCCATCCCATCTTAGGTCTCTGTAAGCCTCAGGCACCCTTAACTTCCACCAACCAGGGTAGGCGCCTTAGATGGGCGAGCATAGATGTAAAAGCTTTCAATCCTAGCCTTTTTTCTTCATGTCAGAACGAGATAGGTGCATGTCTGAATCTTAGCACCCCGAGTGAGGAGATTTTAAGCTAGTTCTCCTCCATCGCTCAGAGAGTTTCTGGTCTTTTAAATATAACGTCTGGGGGGCGGGTTCAGGCGGCTCCCTCATGGTTTCACCAGAGGTGCTTGCAGGCATTTATGAGGCTAAAAGCAGTCCTGAAACAGGTGCTACGGGTGAAAGCTAGACTGTCCTTGTGTCGACGCCTGTATAAAGAATCGATAAGGGAGCGCAGGCGCCATCTCCAAAAGCAGGCATGGGAGGATCTAGCTAAAGCGGGCGAACTGAGGGATTCTTCCTTATTTTGGAAAAGTATTAATAGTCCCTGTTTCGCAGAACCAACAAATCCGACAGTATGCCACCACATTACACCATATCGGTGGGTGTCCCTCTATTAAAAGGTTTGCAATGTTGCCTGCAAAGGCGAGTGTAGTGTAGACATTCCCCTCTCTGTGGCAGCTCCCCCCAATAGTTTATTATTTTCTCTTTGGAGGAGGTAGCCTCAAGCATTGAGCTCTTGGCTTCAAATAAGGCCCCAGGCCCTGATGGTATTCACCCTGATCTCTTTCATGACAACCTTGAGGTCTGGGCTCCCCTGTTAACCCACGTCCTAAACGCTGCGGCCTTGAAGGGGACATTGTCCTCTTGGTCCACTGCCATCATAGTGCCAATTTAAAAAAAAAAAAAAAAGGTATAAGGATAAGCTGCAATCCTACTGTCCAATCTCCCTTATTGATGCTGTAGTTAAGGTCCTGGTTCGGGTACTTTTATCTAGACTGTCTTGTGGACCACAGATAACCATATCTTATTGGAAGTCCAATATGGTTTTCGTGAAGGCTTGTCAACATCGTATCAATGCCTCAATCGCTACCTTCTGATTTCCAAGTATACTGTGGGCCAACTGGGCGCCATGTATTTGGCCTTCATGGATCTTACGTCCGCATTTGACCGGGTGAACCGGTCTAAGTTGTGGGACATATTAACCTCACTGGGGGTGGATCCTTGTATTGTACATCTAATTATATCACTCCATGCCCATACATCAGCAGCAGTGAGAGTCTCACACGAGGGAGAACTTTCCAATCATTTTAATTGTATACGGGGGGTGCACCAAGGGTGCATTTTAGCTCCTTTTTTATTTTCGGTGTATATTAACGGCCTTGAGGTGGCACTCTTGGCCCTCTAGCCAGACTCCCCTAGAGTAGGTAGGAGAGTTCTGCCAGGCCTACTCTATGCGGACGACGTGGTGCGGGCCGGGGCCTGCAGGTTTTAATAGACGGTTTTGTGGCATTTATGGACAGGCTGGACCTTTCGGTGAATTACACCAAGTCCTATGTACTAGTGGTGGGCCCACGGGGGCTCCGGATAAAAAGATGTAAAGCCGACAATCATATTCTTGGAAAGGTCCCGGCCTTTCCCTATTTGGTAGTGCTATTTTATGACAAACTACAGTGAGAAGCCCTCTTAGAAGGGAAGCTGAACGAGTTGAATAAATCCCTGGGAGCCATTACTAGTTTTACAAGCAGATTGGGTTCATGGGCCCCGGAGGTAATTTTAAAAATGTACAAGTCCAAAGGCATCTCAAGAGTAGTATACAGTAGCGAAATCTGGGGGTATGTGCCCCCACACAGGTTACAGGTGGCGAAAAATAAATTCCTGCGTCAGATCCTACGAGTCCACCAAGGCACGCCAGTTTGGTCTGTGCATGAAGAGCTAGGGGTTGGTTTCCTGGTGGACCAAGTGGCAATTAAACCCTTAGTGTGCTGGATTAAGATATAGACTTCCGATTATAAGAATTTAAATCGTATGATTGTATCAGAATGCCTGAAATTGGAGCATGGTAACAAAATACCTTGGCTTCATTATGTAAAGGAGTCTTTCCAGGCTATAGGCAGGCCTGATATCTTTTTTGCACACGACACCTTAAGTAAGGTGGACATTAAAACCATAAAAGACCTACACCACAAATTTCTAACTGCAAACCGTGAAGCTCTTGAGGTGATTAAACCCTCAGTAAGGGCATATGTAATGTTAAAATCGGTTCCGGGCACTGAACCATACTTATTGGCCCTAACTAGTGCTCACGATGGATTTTTAATAATGCGTTTTAGATTCAACAAGCTCTATCATCAATTAGCATCCCCGTTGGGTTTCTTACTCTCACCAGATCAACGAGGTCCCTGTGGCTGCGATCTACAATCTCCTCAGGGCACGTTACATTTTATACTATTGTGTAAATGTTTTTCATTCCCCAGAAAACGTTTCCTTCGGCCCTTGTTAAAAAGCCTGAAGTTTAGGCATGCCAAAGTGGCCCTCTTGCATTTACAGTTGCTACCCATCCCTCTTATACTCTGTACAGTGTTAAGTTTCTTGTGGGCCGCTTACAGATCTAGATTATGCAGAATCGATTGATTTTGGGTAGCTGGTTTTTATTCATTTGTATTGTTTTTAATTTTGATTGTGTATCAGTATGAATTGTTTGCTTATTTATTATATGATGTACTGTATCTTTTATGTTTGCCTTGCATCCGAATAAAGAAGTACACACATTCATAAGCAGTTACATTTAAAATAAAAATACAGTTTTCCGTAAAGGGCCTATAGTAATATATAGCATGGAGTTACTGTATGTACACCTGCGGGCATAAGTGTAGCTTGTTGAATTGCTTCAAGTGCACACACCCTTTTGGAAGTTATAATTACAAAAGTGGATTTATCTCGGTCTCTGGTAAATACTTGAGTTCGTATGCCAGTCCATCATTATTTTGCACACCACGCCACCTCAGTTTGAACCAGCCACATGCCAAACAGTCTTGACCCTGCTCATTGTACAGCCCGAATTGCTAGGACAGGTTTTCCTAAACCAGAACTCAAACAACCCAGGATAGGTTTGCCCTTATTAGGGCTCATCAGCCGGGTATAGTTTGGTTCCAGTAGGACAGTTTGCACGATATCCACATCTGAGAATATCTGTCCCTCTTAGGGTGTCATGATGAAGCACACTAAATAGTGATGGATGGGATGCTTGACTTCATAACATGTGTATTTGTTAAAGCGCACGTTCACCCCAGCAACGGGGCATCTTGGCGCTGAATAACAGATGTATATTGTTAGCCAACTCAATGGTACTCATTTTATCGACCTCAAATGGATGATAGGTTGAGTGGACCCACCGGGATTTGAACCTGTGACCATGCGGTCGAAGACAGGCCCCTGCAGTGGATGCATTAGTCCACTGAGCCACCAGCCACTGGTAATTACTTGGGCCGCATTCCAGTGCATTGTTATTTTGCACACCATTTCACTTCAGTCTGGACCAGCCCAATGTGAATCAGTCTTGACCCTGCTTCAATAGGAGAAGTCCAGCCTGAACTGCCGGGGCAGGTCCACCCTAAACTGGGATACAAGTAAACCAGGACCAGTTTCATCCTTATTAGGCCTCATCAGCCGGGTATAGCTTGGTTCCAGTGGTACAGTGTGCATGGGACCCACATCTGGGCATCCCTGTTCCATTTAGGGCATCACACTGACTCATACAAAATACTGATGGATGGAATGCTTGTATAATTTCATCCACTGGTAATTATTATTATTTTGCACACCATGCCACCTGAGTTTGTACCCAGCGATATGCAAAAAAATCTTGACTCTGCTCCAATGGCAACAGTTCAGGTCCTCCCTGATCCAGAACCCAAGCAATTCATGAATGGTTTCACCTTTATTAGGCCTCATCAGCCAGGGTATGGCTTAGTTCCAGTGGCACAGTGTGCATGGGACCCATGTCAGGGCATTACATTGAAGCATATAAAATCGTGATGGATGGAATGCTTTAAGTAATTTCAGCCACCGGTAATTACTTGGGGGCCACATACCAGTCCATCATTATTTTGCACACCGTGTTGTGCCACTTGGGTTTAGATTTAGCCATTTGTCAGAACTTTGATCAATATATGCAGTTAACCGCAGGGCTACAGAGTGTTTGGGAACATGGGAAAGAAAAGTGATGTGAAGACTGTTACACAAACAAAGACTTTTTCCATGGTACTACTATCACACAGAAGAAAAAGTGAACTGAACTACTGGTTGACATATGCTTGGGGGGCAGTGAAGTGACTGCACCTGTACCTAGCCAGCACCAGGTACATGATTAGGTGCTAGGGATCGCAAACACTGGGGAACCATGTAAGTGTTACCCCACATGTGTAGGTAGGCCCATTGCATATGACAGAAAAAGACCAAAATTGTGACCTTGTGAAAACCATATTGACATTAGGTTGCTGCTACACTGTCACGTATTTGGCATGTGTCAGTCTGTTATGACAGGCCAACCCACACCTGAGGTACTATATTTATTGGTAGAAGTGTGGAAACACTGGGTGGTGGGAGCTGTTCTGTGCCCCACGCATCATTTAATTACTTGTCACATGATTTGTACTTGAATGTGACATTAAAAAAATATTACACCAGTAAACAATTGTCCTATTCATGTGAATATGTATAACTCAATGAACACACCCCAACGTTTTGTCAGTCAAGGTACATAATTTGGCACAGCAAATATCATGTTGCAATCTGTTTGCTTCACAGGTGAACAAGGCTGCAATTGTTGGCTGTTCTCAGAGTGTTCTGTCCTCAACAAAATACTGTTGAGAAAATACCCTTGAGCTGTTTAGTTTTACATTTTGTGAGTCAAAATGGTTACATTTTAACATTTGGGGGTGGGGGCCATTCAGCTTTCACTGTTGACTCCCGAGCAAATGTGCCAGTGTTGCTGTCTCAGGCAACTTTACTCAATTAACCACTCCTCTGGATGTGGGTGTAGTTGTATTCTCTGGACACCACCTGTTGCTTCAGCTTCCTGTATCCTTGCGGTTACCATTATCTTTGGTGCCTAAACACAGATTATGGCAGCTTTTTAGTGGCTATATGCGGAACTTGGAGTTACACAAAATGTTGGCGAGGTTCTGTGTAGTTCTGGCAATGTGTGCAAAATATGCAGATCGCGCTGTTCACGCTAAAAAGTCAGCGCAAATAGCACCATGCACAGCCACACGAGTTTATTTTGCTGCCGCTCTAGTAGAAAATGTCCTCAAGTGGCCAAATCCACTCAAGAAGCAGCCCTGAGACTGCTCGCGACTGCCCTCGACCACCCGTGTTAGAAAATTTAGCAGAGGGATGTCAAATCTTGCTCACATTTCTGGAGCCTTGGGGGGGGGAAAGTCCACCATGCTGTGATTGGCGGACTTTGGCTGAAACTGTGCATTACAAGAGTAACGAGGAGTTGCCAAATTCAGCCAATTCTGCAGGTAGTATGAAACATTCTCCCCAGCCCTACTCTTAAGTATCTTGTCCACGGTTAAGTCACAGCAGTAGTATGAATTGTCTGCCTTATCTGTGACAATATTAGATTTTTGTGGCTTCTAGCACAGTTAGGGAGGCTCTCTGAAATGTGTCAACAATCTCATGTAAACATTCTTTAATAAGCATTTCTAGTCCATTGTTAGTGAACGTTATCCTCCTCTGTCTTCCAGGCTCAGTTTTATCATTTGGCTCCTAACTTGCCATGGGACTTTGGGGATCTTGGCAGGTCCAATCCTCCTCTCCTGTCTTTTCAAAGATGTCTGATTTCAATTGCTGGTGCACGCACTGGATTTGTGAAATGATCAGTGAGGCTGATGCAGCCGTCAGAATTGCGAAGGCATTCGAATCGCAATTTATGATTTAATATTTGTCAGTATCGAATCGCAGTACTGCCACAGGCACTCTACCTACATGCAATTTGCAAGTCAGTCAGTAGAATTCCTTGAGTGGGATTTCCTAACATGCACATTCATACATACGTCTGGCCCAAAGCATATGTTGTATTGGCAGTCACAATGTGATCCAGGGGTGTTCTGTATTTTCAAGACTTCGCGTTCCAAGATTATGCTCTCTTGGAAGCCAAAATCCAATCCAAATCTCTTCTGTATTCGCATGAAGTCCTTTTCAAAGTTGGGAACTTTTTTCAGCTGCTCCTGGCTTTTTCTTGTGTGATGCACAATATATTTTAGTTCTTATACATGCCATCTTCTTTGAATATGGTTTATTCATGGAAATCTCCTGCTAACCACCACTAGGAGCCGAGATCATAGTTACAAGACAGAGCATACTCACTATTTTAGCCTGTGAAGTTTGTATTCGTGCAGATGTTTTCTTTTCCATTTCCAGCTTGTCTATTTACTTCTGATATTCCCTTGCTACAAGAGCATCACTAAACCAGGCAAAGTGTTTGACATGACCAGCTTTCGATAGTACTGGTGAGATTCTCCAATTTGTACCTAGCAGTGGTTGTTCCTCATCATTTCTTATAACCGAAATGCTACTTAAGATTGTAAAACAGTTTGTGGAGTTCGAAGACAAACTTGTTTGCAAGTACTCTGGCAATCACAGGCTCGATTCAATTACTTTTTTTCTTATGTCCAGCACTTTTCCAGCGAACTCCGAGCTACTGTTACATTGTCAGCACTACTTCAGAATTTTACTCCAGGCAGGATGACATTGTCAGGATGAGTCAAGTGGGATCACTCTGGATTGGAAGGAGGTATTGAATACATCCTACAAGGAGGCTGTTGGGGAGAAATTGTAGACACCCGTATGTGCGTATCTGATGGTCCCCCGGGACAAGTATGGACTATACTGTAGAACACTCAATGCAAAAGTGCCTTATGTGGACACAGTAGACCGCAGCCTTTTCATCAGCCTGTGTGTATAAGGGTGAGACTGACTCTCCTCTAAACTCATCTTAATCTGGAGGAATGTCTTCCCATGGTCTACAGCGTGGGTATCCAAAGTAAAACCAACGCAGGTCCAGGAGTCTGGGCTCATTTACAATCTAAACACAATCCCACCTTCTGGCATTATACTTTCCTGTTTTAGATGGGTTCCCAGGCTCGGTGTTACTTCATGTAATCAACAGATTTCCTAGGCCATAGATTCCACCAACCTTGTCATGCCTGTGTCTAGTCAACAAGCTACTTCTTTCGACCCTTGATTCTGTGGGCCTTTAGAAAGGTCAAAAAAACTATGCAAGCAGCTCAAACGAAAAAGCAGGAAATAATAATTTTGCATCTTCAGACAAGTTGGCCTACCTTGCAGCACTTAAAAATTGTGCGAAACATACGCACTGAGGTCTGTCTGGCCAAATTGTTTCAGTCATGAACAGAGATGAGCAGATTTCTGACCAGAGAAGGCTTTTCCATTTTTAGAAATCTTTCTACCCTATTGACCCGACTCGTCAGTCTCTGCTTTTCTACAATTGCGCTGTGACCGTTCAGACTTTTTGCAGTCTAAGGTTGATACATTTTTTAATTTTCTACCTATATAGAGTAACAAGGGCACTGGTTCGCCCTCTACTTGTACAGCCAAAGCTCAAGATTGTCTCTTCAGGTGCCCCATAAATCCCTGTATTATAAAGATAGCAAATAAACTATGCTCAGTTCTTTCCAAGCTCTGACAAATCTTTGCAATGTCTCTCTCTCACTACAGGCCAAGACCCTAACATCTGGAAATTGGCTTTAGTTTTACAACTTTCGAAAAAAAACTACTATCCTTCCATTCTCACTATATACAGGTCTATATTGCCTACCATTTCTGTAGATAATCTCAGAGAGCTTTGTGAACACCGAACTCTCTGATTTTATTGATACACATGACATTCTCAATTAGTTTTGACTGGGTTCCCGCGCTTCTCTAAGCACAGATCTGTTATTTGCAGGATCCTTGACACTGGTGGAGACGCTGCCTTAGTTCCTTCAGATTTCTTTGCCACATTTGATCCCATCCTATTTTGATGTAATGGCTGACAGCGGCTAGCATCTCTAAGAGTTATGGACAGCGCTCTAAGAGATAAATTCTACTTTTCTGAGAGTACTTATAATCCACTCCTCTGTGGGTGATGGAAGCCTTAGAAGATGGCAAAGGCACTACTGTTTGCAGCCTGGCTTCCCCCAAATCACCAACTGCCAGTGTTGCATGCTTTTGTAGCACTATCAATAACACGCTTTCTGATTACCCCATTTATTGATGCCTATTTTAAAGTTCAAGAAAGGATACCAGTCAAAATCAGCCACACCAAGATCCAAATCTGCCACCCGGAGAAAGAATAAATATTTCTCTAGAAATGCGTTATCTCATTAGGCTGCAGAAACCCACTTTGTGGTGGGAGGCAGTAGAAGGTGTGGGTTGTTGTATGAAGAATTCTAAGTACCTTGTTCATATTGCACCAACTCTACCAGCTTCTCAGAGGCAACAGCTATCTGTAAATTTCAGATTCTCCATGTGGGTCATCCACCCCTAGGAAACAGGAAGTGGGCCTTCTCCTGGAACAGATACTGTTTTATTGTTAATTCAGAGACTTTTTAAGGCATGGGCAAAGTGGCATCTGGCCCAGTGCCCCCTGATAGATCCGGTTCTGTTCCCCACACAATCTTGCCCTGATAACTTTGAATGATTTTTAAACATTTTTAAACATAGATTTACCATCTACCATTTTCCTTCAATACATTTTTTAAATGGCTTATGTGTGGGAGTCCATTACAGCCCTTTTGTAGAGAAATAGTTGATGTTTTTCAACACCACACAACCGCTATATAAAAAGTTTCTTTTAGATCAACAACAGGACCTCACATTTGAGGAAAGGCAGTGGGACGCTTATTTACAATAATATTAGCAAGTTGCTGCTATATTTCAGTTTTCAAAACACAATTCTCTATCCCTTAGATGGAAACACATTTAGAATTTGGACCAGTCTGCCTGTGGAGGGTCAGTGACCAGGCCAAAAAGGGCATGAAAAAGCTGAAATTGGATCATAAATTCAAAGCTGTTCCGAACAGGGGCCCCCAGAATATCATTGGTCCAGGGCCCCCGAAATAGTTGAAATGTCCCTCCGTGCATTGACCCCCAAAGGCCTCCTGCTGGGTTCTTTTTCGGCGAAGCTGGACAAATGTATGTAGGGAAAGAAGAACTCATCGCTACCTATGTGATTCAACCTGCCGAGGAGTGAAAATAGACTTTAACGTATGTGAAGTCAATATATTTGAAAGACAGTGGAAGAAATGGTCTTGCTCATTGCCCTTTCGTAGAAGGACATCCTGATGGTCTCCGTGGAAAGCAGCCAACAACGCCTGGAGCTCTTTCTTCCACATAACATTTTCTAACCACATAGGCCCATTAAATAAACAACACAATGTTCTCCCCCACAACAAAAATGATAGCATTAATTTCAACATAAAAAATGCAATTTGGTAGACTACTAAATAACAAAAACGATAGAATGGGCCACAAAACAAGAAAAACAATGAAACTGACTAAAAAAAATCAACAAAGTATGAAAAGAAATTTGATACTATAAAAAAGTTAGGAAGAACCACAGACAACAGAATTGACCACAAAACAGCATTAACGATGGACTGACTCCAGAGCAACATAAACTAAAGAAAGGAATAAGACACAGCAAAATCACTGGGATGGACTCTTAACACAATGTAGAACAATACAATGGAATCTGAAACATGGACAGCAAAACAAGGAAACGAAAATGGAATGCAGCGCACGTCCACAGAGTGGACTCTAACACAAGAAAACGATATAAAAGAATTAACCTAACAAAGACAAAGCGACCAAAATGACAGAATGAAACCCGGCAAAAACAATGGAATGGATTGCAATTTGCAACACACACAAAAAACAATTGAACGTACTCTGGCTCAAGATACAACCAAATCAGTGGAGTAGGCTCCAAGAAAGCAGAGGCTGACGTCATCGCAGACGCTATTCTCCTTCTGCTCTTGTAGTATCTTTTATGGGTGGAGTTATTTCTCTCTGAGATATCACACCGGAAGCAGAGTCCCCGAGCAGCTGTATCTGCTGGAGACAGGATCACGGAGCTTTGCCAGAGGAATTACTCATCTTCACTCCTCCCTGGGATGACAAGAATGCTTCCTGGTCCAGTGCGAGCTCCCACCGCCTCTGCTGTGAGGCCAGATGCTTTGAAGGAAGCCAGGGACGCTGTCACATCTGCAGGAAGGGCAGCTCGTCTTGAGCACAGATTTCAGTGTGCCGAGGAAAACGCGACATGTCAACCTCTCCAGTAAATTAATCTCAGAAAGTGTACTGGTGCAAAACCTGCCCATCTCATAGAGAGCAAACGGTCCCACAGTGATGATCAAGACCGGCTTTAGGGCGGCGCGACTAGGGGTGGAGGCACCCGTTGCAGGAGTTCCTTGTGTGTCAGACAATATTCAGGCAGCAATAAAAAATCATTATAAGATAGCACCAATAGTGTAACATAGGCCCCCGCGGTGCCGGGCCCCCTGAGCTCGGGGGGGGGGGGGGGGTCCCTCAGCATAGTACCCTAGCCTGAGAGCTCCGGAGGGGGGGTCTCCATATACCTTGCAGGGGGGACCCTCAAGTTTTGTTACGCCACTGAATAGCACAGAAGGTTAAAATGCCAGCTGCAAAGAACACAGAACTCTAATTTATGTGGCTAGCTCAATCATTTACTTCTTTTGTCATGGAGATTCTTTTGTTACCTGCAGTTCCTAAGTAGGCAAGGTGGAGTTCGCAGCGGAACTCTGCAAGTTGACCAAAAAGCTTTGCCACGCTACGCAGAGTTCTGCAAGCAGCAGAGTGCATTAGTTCGCTCCATTCGTGCTGATTTTTACTGCCGGGTGTTTGTCCTGCGCTGGAAAATCAGCGCGAATGGCACCATGCGTAGTGCAAGGGGGAGTTGCTTCTTTCTGCCGCTTAAGTAGATGTTCTACTGTAGAGGCAGCTTCCGCAACGTGAACCTTACCTGATCTCGCCGCATCATTCCTCCATCTCTCCTATGTCGTGTCTCTTCCAGAAAGCACCCAGGCTCCCCTGAGCCAATCACAATTCTGCAATGCAGCGTTGTGATTTGTCTGAGCGCAGTGGTTCGGCTCTCAGACAGGGGCTGAGGGCCGGGTCATGTTCTCCACCCAGGCTGTAATGCAGCCTGGGTGGAGAACATGCAAAGTGGGCATGATGCTTTGGCCGGCCCAAGAGAGCCGGCCAAAGTGTCATGCGCACTTTAAAGTGTAGCAACCACTCCCCCTCCCCCACGTCAGGGGAGACAAGCCCCGCCCTTGACAATACTAAAAATAAAATGATAACAACTTGACTTATTATCATTTGATTTTTTTCTTTTACACTGCTCCACGAGCAGTGGGGCGACGCTCCTCCACCTTAGCAGAGGAGCCGCAACTGGAGAAGGAGGTCCTTGGCCGGGAACCAAAAAAGATTGTCGCAATGGGCGCCAACAGCACAAACGCCAGCCCTGATGATTATATCACTGTCCCCACGTAAAGTGCCTACACACCTGGTCCAAACGCAGCTGTACGCGATTAATCTAGCATCAGTGAGGTGTGAGAGAAGCTTGAGGCTGACCTTTTGGTTATTGGTCAGTGCCCAGGAAGTGACAGGAATGGTCATGGTTCAGAAGGCACTCAGCATAATCTCGTGCTGATTCCAACTGAGTCAGTGCAGCACACAAATGGCAATAGCATTGGCAATGCATACGGATGCGGGCATGCACGAACGCTGTTTAACACATTAGAGCCAGATCTAAACAGTTCCCTCATGCCTTCTAATGGAAGCACTTCCTACATGGTGGAACCATACCCTAAACAGCCATCAGCATCAGGTGAGAAAAAAAATCCTCCTCTGGGTGGCGCCAGGGAGTCAGAGACCAAACTGTATGTTTTATAGAATAGGTAAGAACAGGTTAAGCAGACAGCTGCACTACCACTCAGACCCAAAAAGCCCCCCTGAAATGAATCCCTGCTTGCTGTGTGCTAGCAGGTTCTAGCTTAGGCTCTTTTCTAAAGATAATGCAAAGTGCAGTTAAACAAGTAGGACCATTAAACATAGTAATTAAACAGTTTAACGTGTTCAGGCCCTGGTTTCTAAGTGAAGGTAATTAACTTCAAACTTCAAAAAGCCTCAAAGACACGCCAGGGTCTCAGAGGATCTCTGCCCTCTGCAATAAAACAGATTCTCTCTACAAATAGCGAATGGATACCGGCCAAAGAGGTGCACGGCATCAAGTCACTCCCAGGCTTGCAAAGCCCTTGGGGAGGGTGGCCCCCTAAATGATGGGAAGAGGAGGCTATACTGCAGGGTCTTTGGGGCTTTAGAGCTGGTAATAAATCATGTCAAGTTCATGACTGTGGAACCCATGATAATGCAGTAGTGTGAGAAAACCATCAAACCATCAATAAATGTGAGATCCATGAGGCTGTGGAACTGATAGACAGGCAATGCGGCATCAATGAACGTGGAACCTTTTAGGATGTGGCACTTGGACAGAATCTGAGGGCCAGGGGGTATGGGTCTGTAGTACTGGTGCATAACTAACAATCATCAGTGAGTGTGGAGTCTGATGCTACAGTAGTGGTACACAGTCAGGTTAGTAAACAGACACCTGTGCATCTGGAGTACTTGCTTTCAGAGTTGCAGTAATGCCAGTGAATGTGGGATCTACAGAGCTGTCCTACAGGGAAACCATTAGCACAGTGCCTGTGAATCTGGCAACCTTTCAGCTATGATACTGAAACATCAAGGCCAGTGTCAGTGGCTGTACAGCCTATGAGGCTGCAGGGCTGGACCATAATGTGCATAATGTGGAGAAGTGTGGCTCAATGATTAGAGCGGCAGACCCTGCTGCAGAGGTCTAGCCCGGGACCAGGGTTCAATTCCCCGCCTCGGCGGGTCTTGGGCTCAAAAATTCCACGGACCTGATAATTCTCGCCTCGGTGCCTATTCCAATCATGGAGTCCCACTCTGCAACTCTGGGCAATAGCTTGCTTAATCTCCACAACGGCCCCCACAACGCTAAAGGATGCCTGGCCTCCACCTTGAGGGTGCCCAGGAGTGGACGCCTCACAGGGAAAGCCTGGATGGGTTCCACAGCGGTATTCGTACAAGCGCCTTGAGACCCTTGCGGGTGAGTAGTGTGCTATACAAGTATCAAATTTACATTTACATATTGACACTGGGTGTCCACCCCACGAGGCTGTGTACAGGAGCAGAACCAGCTGTGTGTGCCTCTGTGTGTGGGGTCTATGTGTTCAGTCTCTATTTCAGGTAAGCATGCAGTGTGCGGGGGACTGAGCATCTGCACTGTTGACAGTCTTGGTTTTGGAGAGGGCGTAGTCCATGTCAATCAGAAACGCTGAGCTTGTTCTGCTTGGAGTGTTACCTTGGTGTCGGTGATTTTGCTCTCTTCAAGCACATATTATTATACAGTCGTTTAATAGACTTTTCGTCCAGGGAAATATTTACAATATAAAATGATGTTAAAAAAAAGTCAGATAATTCATATCAATAAGCACATTTTAAATGTGTACAATTAAATAGAATTAACATATAGTACATCAGTCATTCAGTGATAAGATGAAAAAATAAAACCAGAGGTTACACCGTGGCTAGAAATGATGCTATAAAAGAGAATGGAAGGCGGTGGTCACTGACTGTTTAAGTTTAAATGTTTTGTACAGTTAGAGCCTTTACAAAAGCATATCTCGTTAAAAAAGAGCACAACAAACTTTTTTAAACCATTAAGTAATAAACTGAACCACCGAAACCCCAGAAAGAGTATTGAAACCTTATGCAAAATAGAATTAGAATCCTCAAAATAAATCAAGACGATTTAAAAATTGACTTGGAGGATGGTGGACAATGGGTTCGAATAGGAATCTAGGGTCCACAGGGGAAGGTGTAAAGTCTCCAGGACAGGGCAGGGTGTCGGTGTTAATCCGGCGCTGATAGCACCACAACAGTCCAGTGGTAAACAGTTCGGATAGAGGCAAGTTTACCCCAGAGTCCATCGTCAGGCGCCAGTGGAGGCAAAGCTTTCCCGAAGGTGTTCATTTATTTTTGCCACCGAGGTCACAAACAAAAGGGCAAAAGCAGCAGCCAAGCGACCCCGGTGGCTTCAGGTGCAGGATTCCACATAGTGAACGTATTTAGGCGGACAAGCGGAAGGTGCAAGGTGACTATGGACACTGGGGGGGGGGGGGGGGAGGGGGGTCCCAGAGATGCTTCGGATGCGTTGAGTAGCTGCTGTGCAATGCAGCGCCCTCAGCGGCGCAGGCTGGTGATTGCAGTCAGTCATGTTGCAACAGCAGCCATGTAGTGTCTATGAAAGCCTTCAGGTGTTTGACGGCGACTGCAACGTGCTGAAGCAAGTTTAGGGATGTACAACATACCACAGTGAATCGGAAACTCCAGCCTTAACATGAACCTTATTAAAATGAATCCATGTATTTTTAGATTCAATGGGCTGCTTATCTCCAAGAAACAATTTTCACTTACCAACTACCTAAGCACTTTCTTAGTCTTGGTTACTGGATTACCAGTATTTACACCTTGATAGATATTGTAATATCACGACCTTCTAATAAGGACTTAATTGCCTGTCTCACTTGTGTGCAAAAGTATCAGGGCTCAAACGCATGTCCTCTCAGCGTTGTACTGCTTGACTAACAGTCTCCCTTCTCGAGAAAGTTAATACAAAATCTAACCTTGCAGCCTTACTTTAATGGTGAAAGAGTCACAGCGGCTCTCACTGAAGGCGAACGGCCCTCACTGAAGGCGAGCGGCCCTCACTGACGGCGAGCGGCCCTCATTGAAGGCGAGCGGCCCTTATTGAAGGCGAGCGGCCATCATTGAAGGCGAGCGGCCCTCATTGAAGGCGAACGGCCCTCATTGAAGGCAAGTGGCCCTCATTGTAGGCGAGCAGCCCTCACTGAAGGTGTGCGGCCATCATTGAAGGCGAGCGGCCCTCACTGAAGGCGAGCGGCCCTCACTGAAGGCGAGCGGCCCTCATTAAAGGTAGGCGGCCCTCACTGAAGGCGAGCAGCCCTCACTGAAGGCGAGCAGCCCTCATTGAAGGCGTGCTGCTCTCATTGAAGGTGAGGGGCCCTCACTGAAGGCGAGCGGCCCTCATTGAAGGCGTGCTGCCCACATTGAAGGCGAGCGGCCCTCATTGAAGGCGAGCAGCCCTCATTGAAGGCGAGCAGCCCTCACTGAAGGCGAGCAGCCATCATTGAAGGCGAGCGGCCCTCATTGAAGGTAAGCGGCCCTCACTGAAGGCGAGCAGCCCTCATTGAAGGCGTGCTGCTCTCATTGAAGGTGAGGGGCCCTCACTGAAGGCGAGCGGCCCTCATTGAAGGCGAGCGGCCCTCATTGAAGGCGAGCGGCCCTCATTGAAGGCGAGCGGCCCTCATTGTAGGCGAGCGGCCCTCATTGGAGGTGAGCGGCCAGGGCACTGATACTTGTGAGTAATCCAAGAGTCCAGATGAATCCCAACATTACATCTTTTGAAAATTACAAAAAGATTCTGAGAAAATAAACCAGGCATCTTATAAATAACAACTGGCTTTCAAATAAACCCGTCAAAGCCACCATGGTGCAGGCAAGAGTTTGATGTACCTGACTCAGCAATAATGCAAAGTTTTACATTATTTATGGGTCAAGTGAATATAGATTCACAGCCCCAGACCTGCAACAGCTGCATCTTCATTATACTGAGACTCACCCTCTTCATGGTGCAGTGAGACTGGATGATACGCAGCTGTCTTTGAAGGTCAATCTCAGATTGGTCTTATATGACCAAATATCTGGAAATATAGCAGTGTGGTCACTAAAACCCCAGTAGCTGGGGCAGGGCTGGCTTTAGATATCCGAATGACATCCGGCAGACCATGGGCACAGAGGGAGAACAGAAAAGGGCAGAACACAGGTCGGTGTGGGCAGGGTATTGTACACCACTTGTTGCCTTGCTAGCCTTACTCCTAAAGAGTGAATCGGTAGATGTCAGCTAATAAGGAACTACAGAGATCGTGGTGCCCGTCTTGCTTATCTTGGTGTTAGTGAGTTCACCCCCTTGTGTGTATTACATGGAGTCCTTGTCTTTGTGGTGAACTCTCAAGATTGTAGTGCTCGTGCGCCTCACGCCTATAAAGAATTCATATAAGCAGACACAATCTGGGGAATGTGGCTACATGGCATTTGGTGAACTCTTTCCACAGAGAGAGATAACATTTTCCAAGAAAGGATCTTTCCACCTTCTCCTCTTGGAGATTTTTGCTGTAGGCTGCGAGTCACTCACTGCTTGTTGTCAGTCCACAATAAAGCCTGTGTTAGCAGGCTTGCTTCCTGAATGAGTGTGGGCTTGGCCTAATTACAGCCATTAGTACTGCTGTCAGTCTGGCCTGTTCAACTCAATCCCTTCATTATGAGCCTACAGAGGCCAAGTCCCTGAACATGGCCTGACCCAACGGCATGTGAAGCGCTCATTTCATGTGTGATCTTCTGCATCCTGGACGCGGCTGCTTTTCTGCAGTGTGTCAAATGCCATCCGTCAAACATCACACAAGGGTGGGGGAAAGGGTGCTCAGGGCAGCACTTCTCCCCACGCCTAACAAAACCCACTTGTTAAGGGAAAATAGTTTTGACACCATGACCAGCTGGTGCAGGCATACGCGGTTTGACCTCATGTCCACTAGTTGAGGGCAGAATAAAGTTCACGCCATGCCCATATGGGCGATTGTATGGATGTCATACAGCATATTTGTTGAGGGAGTGGTAGGTATAGCCCGATTGCCTCTCATTGCTGACAAAGAGCCGATTACAGAACACTAGTTACAGGAGTTCCTGTTCTTGCTTCTTGAGGTCATAAAAAATCATGGGACATAGCCCGCCAATGTTTAGGAGGATGCAACCTGCACAGGTGTTGAGGACAAGCTGAGGAGCCAGCAATGCCCACTTCTCATAGGTGTCAAAGGCGTAGCACACTCCCCACTCTTAGAGAGCAGGAAAGAGATGGTATACTGCCAACTGCTGAGGGCACTATAAACTTGCACAAATGTTTGGTTGTGCAACAAAGCATTGGGGGCAGCCTGCAAGGCATAAGGAGGGTTCCTTATCTCACCCCATCTCATCCTATTCCTCCACTCGCTGCCTTCACAAGTCCTCACAGAGTCACACTGTTCCACAGCTAATACAGAATGACAGGGCCTGGCTTTGGACTATTCTCCCATATGGCTACTCATCAGGAGAATCCGACCTCATGGGCTCAGGCCCCACATGCCACCTATGGGAACAGTCACCCTGGATCTTCCTTCATCTCAGTTCTGAACCTGTGGCGCTTACTTCCAATGCTCTACTTTTAAAGCATCCTTTTTACTGCCCTAGTGAAGGCACAAATACCAGATGATTGCTACTATATCTACTCGTAAAAGCCGAACCCCGGAGTCCAAGTGCGTGGACAATCTCCCTGTGTCCTTCATTGGTCACATTATGCATGCATAGGGCACACCAATGCTGCTCGCTGTACCTTGTCATGCATGACACTGATTGGTATATTGGGTTCTTGAGTTGTGCTCTCAACCATCCTTTATGATTAGTTGTCCAGGTCCTCTCATTTTTTACCTATGAAATACGTTGAAAAATATCAATAGCAACTGTTCAGGAATCTTTGCCCTTGGAGTCATCCGGGCTCCCCCAGCAAATGCCTGCACAGCACTGGATCTGATGCCTGTGGGCGACAGACTTATGAAGACCACAGTAACTTTCAAGGTCAACAAATGAACAATGATGAATCGCTGGAAGTAGGGGAGCTGGAGGACATCAAGGTTCCCTGTAATTGGCTCCCTGAGACAGAAGAGGCAGCCTTTCCCCCCTGACATGATTACAGTCGTACATACATTTGAAACAAGTTTGTATCTGAGAAATTGTCTTTTTCGATTTTTGCTTTGGAGAAGCCACAGGCACTAGCGGGCTTTAAAGCCCTCTTAATGGTAGCTGAAACCCCTCCAATGAAGGTGGTAGATATAGATAATATCTCTCCAATGTAGAGATACATATAGGAATGGGTGTCATGTCTATTCAGCCCTACCTACCCAGAGATTAAGTCAATTCCTGCCTATATGCCTCTGTGGGCCGATTAATTTGGCCGTAAATCCCCAAAATGACAGTTAAAATCACAACGAATTTGCTACTTACTTTATCATAGCATATACATCAATCATTTTACTGTAAAATAAGCTCATCAACTTGCCATGGAAAAGATAGACATTTCTAATTTCAACGAATACCTGGCATCATTGAGATAAATATGTCCATTTTATTGTGTCAAAACTATGCCCAGGATGTTACAAAACAACGTGCTAACCAGGGCACAATTCCTAAAAAAAAAAAGTGGGGGGACTAACCTAGTTAATGAGTATGCAAGTGACATCACGGCGCGTGACATCACGGCGCTTGATATCACGGCACGTGACATCATCGGAAGTGGCATCATAAGACATGACATCAGATCTTAAGCCATCGCATATATGTTTAACATGTCCATCATGAGTACATTGGAGCAAAATTCAAGAATACAGGGAAACCCTCCTGATTTAGGCAGAAGCTTCACACTTTTGTAAGCTACACATAAAACAATGTTACCTTTTGTCAGCGTAAACTTCCTCTACCCATAGAACTTTACGAGAAAAAATAGTGATATTTAAATTATTACAACGCCTCCACAGGGGTAGTAAGCACTATATAAATGCTATTTTGTGTAGATACTGGGAAAGACCAACACATCTGACATTCTTACAGCGCCTGCATATCAACTGAACAAATTGAAAAGGTGCATCACTCAATGATGTGTGAAGTGCTAACAAGGTGTGAGCCTTTGTTTCCCCTCTGCTGCATTTGCTTCTAGGTGTGAGGCTCCTAACTGCTGCCAGCCAGGAGACTCCAACAAAAGGAGGCTGATGACCCCTCAGATTCAGCCTTTGTTATGGGGCTAGCAGGAGTCTTAACTAAGAACGCCCCCTCCCGCCTGCACATTGTTGCGGATTAAAAGCAGACAACAATGTGCAGGTGCTGCTGCTGAATGTGTCCCGGTGTTTGCAAATGACACCGGGACGAATTCAGCCTATTTTTCAGTGAGGCCCAACTTCTTGGCAGGGTGGACGGCATCCACCCAGTGAAAATAGTGGATGGACGCCGTCCACCCGCATGTAGCCCCGACTTGTGCCCTGGTGTTAACTTTTCTCCCCCTTGCCGTTCTTTTCTCATTCAGTGATGGTTTAAATACCACCTCAATTTGCACTGCAAGAGCTAGGAGAGCACGCAAGCCTGACCTCATCCAGAATGATCAGGGAGGTTTTCCCTCCCAGAAAATGTTTAAAAAATGGGACTTGCAGAGCGTATAGCATCACGGTTTCACATACATATGCTAAAATGTCCCAGGTTCTAAAGAAACACTCAAGGAACACTCATGCCATGTACTACTGACCAGCTCCAAAGTCTTTGGGCACACACAGTTCCAAGAATATTTTGTGAAAAGGGTGGCACAGTAGCTGATTTATCCAGCTCATATTTCCTAAAAAACGTCTAAATGCACCCAAAAGTCCCCAAACATTAGCAGGAGGGGCTCCTCCATTCTGGTGGAGGAGTGTCGCCTGACTAATAAAAATGCCCTAGAAAATGCCTCAGAGATGGAAAATAAAATGGTGGTAAAGTTAATTTATTACCATTTCAATGTCCACTAACCCACGTCCCGAGCCGAGTGTCAGAGGGCGGGACAGGGCCATTGCTGCTGAGTGGCAGAAGCAGGCAAGAGTTGTGGGCAGGACGAAAGAAGAACACTGGCCCCGGCGTGAGGACGTGAGCAAGGTAAGCAGATTTTAAAAAACATTTTAAATTTATTTTATTTAATGTGCACTAAATTACCAACATGCATTACATTAATGTTTCAAAGTTAAGATAATGTAATGCATGTCAGCGTTTTAGTTCATGTAATTGCATGCATGCACCCACCCATTTGCCCGCTTCACCACTTTCCGTAGTTGACAGCTGCCACTGAACATCAATGTTGTAATTTTCGATAATATAAAAAAATTTAAAATGTAAGTTTTCATTCATGAAAAATACACTAAATTACCTATAACAAAAAGTGTCATTTTTATGAAAAATCCAAATTGTTCCCAGAATGAATGCCACATTTTTTATTTTTAGTAAATGCATGTTTAGTTCCTAAAAAATAATTGCCATGTCCACCAAGTATTCATATGCTCTACTGCTAGACATGAATACATTTTGCCTCCCATTGAAAAAGTGAATTCACTTGCATATATGCCTTAATGTTTACACATGTATTATGAAAATGTAAATACCCATGTGTATTTTGAAGTGTGCTGTTAAATTTTACCAATCAAGTAATATGTTGTATTGTACCTGGTGGAAGACCTCTAAATCCTTAGCGTTATTGCACACTTACACACATTTTATACAAGTCTCTGGTATGTTATTTTGTATAGCATACCATTCTAGCAAAGCATAGCTTTGTTCTGCAGTTAACACAACAAAGCAAAGATTTTAAAAAACAGTAGTCAGCTCTTGCTGGTGTTTACATTCCTTACCAAGAGAAGATCCTGATCATAAGTGCCTAACAGAAGGTTTCATTTCAATTGCATGATCTTCCTTCCATTTATTTACATTAGAGAAAAAGTGTATGAATATAGTATACAAAATATGGTTTTGAGCATAACATACTCCAACAGATCTGATCAAGGGCAAAGCTCTTGTAAGCTGAACCAGCAATCGCCTTGCTTATTGTGAATGCTTGCTATGCATGTTAGGTTTTGCGAGCGCGATTATCTCAAAAACATTTTATAAGTAGCTCCACTTCAAACTTCCTAAGCAAACTTCAAATTTCCCTACTCTTTGGGTCAATGAATCTTTGTCACGTATTAGAATGGAGCAAAACATCTCTAAAATAAACATTGTCTTCAACATTAGATGTTCAGTCAATAATGAGAGGTGTGGTGACATTTCTCAAAGTTTATTTTTTCTTCAAGCAATTACTCTGTATTTTTGTGTTTTTTTTATTCAGATTAGTCAAATAAATCTATTTACTGGCATATTTTAGAACATTTGGTTAGGACAAGCGTACATAAATACAGCGTGTTCCATAAGAAATTAGTCCCAATCCTAATCTAAAGGACCCAACCCATCCTTGCAACAACCCATAAAGAGTTCCTTTTGGAAAAGAACAAGTAATTTTCAGAGCAAAAGGCTAATAACTATGAAAAAAGTCAAACTCCCCATACAGAGTAGTTCTGGAAAATCAGCCGAGTTCCCTAGCAGCTGCAGTAGCAACCGTTAAAACAGGTAAAGGAATTAATCACAGTAGTAGCTATGATTGGCAAAAAAGTCTCCTCACAAATTGTAAGCGAAGGAAATCACATAAAGCAGTAAAATATGGCAATTCAGGTTAGCACAACAAAGGGCGAAGGGACGTGGCATGGTATGGGTGCATATAATGCCGTAACTCTCCGGCTAGGAACACTTACTATATAGAAAGCATGTTGCAAAAACAGGTGGTTATGTCAGCTATAGCCAATAAGGAATGATTTTCCGATGGTTCCTTGCCTTCTCCATCGATTCCCATGATAAACTTCCATGTCCAAGCATAGGTTTTTGAATGTGCATACAACGTATTGCAAAAAACATCTAGGAAGGTTCTCGTGAGAACCTTTGTAAGCTGTTAGCTGCTCTGTGTTCGATTGTGTAACAATGATCTGTTCTATGAAACGAAACATTAGTAGCTAGCATGTTCTGGTTACATCATGGAATTTAAACCCATAACGAGCATTCTTTTCATTAATATACTTGTTTATTAAAAGCATATTGCAGAGGAAAAAATCAAAAATATAATGAAGTCATATGGTGTGAGGAAGGAAATAAAAACATTTTGCAGCAAACAACATATTTCACAAAGATGTCATTTTCATTTCTTCAGCTGTATTCGACAAGATAAATCATAAAAGCATTTACAAAAATACAGATAAGATTAATGAAATAAAACAGCTGCCATACTGAAACGTGTGAGTTTGATAATAGGGCATACAACAGGGACTTTTTTTCTTAAGTGTGATGCACGCGCTTGTTGTAAACGTTAATAAAATCATGTGATCATATGACTGGATGAAAGGGCATGCAATGCTAGCCTTAAAAAAATTAGATGTATGTACTTATCATAAAGCTGAATAAAATCACATTACAAGAGACATAATAAAACCATTTAAGATATTTACAATTCCCATCGCAGTTTTTGGATGAATTTAACATTTACTACGATCCACCTTCTGTGTTAAAAGCTCATTTGGAAATAATTGATCAATTTCTCTCTGATGTATCCTGGCCTATACATCTGAAATCAATCGCACTTCTACTTCAGAAAATCAATCAATTGGCTGTAATTGGACACATCATCAATTATCCTCACATAGGCGTAGAAAGTTGGACCTTAATAACCATGTCCACCCTAAGAATTTTGCCATGGCTATAGCAATCGTTGCTGAAGTATCAGTCCGCAAAATTCTTTCAGCTTCGCTAGCCCTTCTTGTGTCCAGGAGCTTACAAATTGGAAACAGCCAAACACGGCGCGGGACAACATACCCAGCACAAACAAAAAGAAGGTGAGCCAAAGATTCATTGCTAGACTTACATACCGGGCATGTGTCAACAGTAAATTTGCTCCATCTAGCAGTGAATGCTCTTACTGGCAGTGTACTTACCCTAAACTGAAAGTACAGTTTCCGGTCTAGCAGTTTTGTAATTTGGTCCCAGTATGTCTCAAGCTTCGGGATAACTTTATGCTCCAAAAAGAGACAAGTTAAAGAAAATGGCGCACTCAATCTATGGGTGTTGTACTGAGACCATTCCCAGTATTTAACCTTCAGAATCTCCTTTGTGGGGAAATTAGAATTTACAGGATCGGACCATAGTGAAGTCATACAAAGATGTCAAGTTCTACAGTTCAGTTATAACGTTGAATCATCATTTTATAAAAGCACATTTATTTTATTAAAGGGATAGGAAAAAATCAAGAAAATATTGAGGTCTAGCCGTGAAAGAACAATAGAAACGGGAGCTTTCTGCAGAAATAAGCAGCATTTTCACTTTTTGCAAGTTTAATAAAAGCACCACTATTAAATATGCATTTTCTATGTTACTGTTAAAACACATTTCTATTATTCTGAGGTAAAATTTACATAAAAATGTTCAATTTCCACAATACCCTGTTTGATAATCACATATCTATGTTACTGAGTCAGTTCCAGAGTGCACTTTCATCATCAGTTGAGTCACAACTTTGTCTTTGCAAACCCCTAAATTTCAGTGAGCACATGTAGTTTTTATTCAAAATACCCCTCAAACCCAAACCTTTCCCTTCTCTTGCAAAATATGTATCTACAGCTCACAAATAGTGCATAAAGAAATATTAGACAAAGCCCCACTGTAATTATTGGCATTAGAATAACTTTCACTATACCTTTCCTGCTGTTGAAAACCAATTTCCAATTGTGGCCATTCCTTTTCCAAACTTTTTATAAAAACTTGGTGTTTCCAATTCACGTAACTCAGGTTCTAAACCTGAGATACTCTTTGCAAAGCCTTCTATTTTCGTGCTCTCGTAAGATATGTATGTACAGCAATGAGTTAAGTTAAGCATTTTGCAGACTTCCACCTTTTCTGTGAGTAAGATGTCCAAGGCAAGTTGGTCTTGTGAAAGAATTGATCATATCACAATTAGTTCTGCATTAATTATAAGCAAATCTCTAGATGTGCTAGTTGCAATTTTGTCGATAACTGTTGATAACTTTCTAATCTTTTCACCAGTTAAGATGATGACTACATGTGGAATGATAGCTCCAAAAATATATACTACTAGTCCTGTTCTTGATTTTATATTGCATTTCTGTCTATGTGCGGGTGTTAATGTTAATGTATCTAAGCTCTTTATATCGTACATCTTTGAGATTAGTATGCTTGAATAACAGATTCCTTCTCAGTCAGCTGGCAGTAAGAAGTAAGCATTCTGTCAACAAATCTAATAAACTCCTGAAATGTTATTATTGTCTCCCTGTAAAATTTGCCCAGATCCCCCAGTTAATTAGACAGTGTGTTCAAAGCTACTAATGCCTACACTTCTTGCCCTTTTGGTTGTTCTTCTTCTGTACATGCAAATTTTCCCTTTGTGTTGGCTGTCAAGTCTCAGTTCAGGGTAAACTATCTTCTTTCTAAACTTATTTTCTTCCTTCTTCCAAGCATTCTATAAAACATTGTCCTTTTGTCTGTAGTTCGTGTCATGCTTGTGTATTTCTCTTCTAAAGCCATTATATAAGCCTTGGCTATTGGTTTTCTTAAACAGGTTAAATTGTTTTTGTAAGCCTTCACACCATCTATGGGTCTATGGGGAAATAAATAATACCAAGCTGTATCCATCTCCTTTGCTTGTGAGTGTAAATTCATGTTCTCTATTAGTGGTACACTGTAAGTTAATAGATCATGATTAGAATAGAAATTGTCAAAATGTCCTTCCCTTTAAACTAATGACTATAGGGTGCTGCAAGAAATAGCGTAAGATAACGACATATAATAATAGGTAACTTCTTTTGAAACTGATGTACATAAGTGTGCGCATACATAAATATTATTTGCATCCATAGCAATAGTGTATTCTTGTACTAACCTGAAATAAATGTTAGTGAAGTAGTCTTATAGCTTACAAAAGAATAACTACAGCAGTAGTGGTTGCTGGTGCTGGGCGCTGGGGCTACACCCCTCTAACTTTACACGCCTTATGGATGGTAATTGTAGAAAGCAACTACCATCCATATTTCCATTTTAATGCAGTGTCTGATTGGGGACTGCCTGCCTTGAGTGACGCTCACTGAAACGGAAGTCAGGCAGTTTTTTGGGACGCATGCGCTAGTGCACATGTGGCAGTTTTTATCATGAATTTTCTACAGCCGATGTGTTGACATGCTGTCAGCCTGGGTCTTCAATGGTTGTGGGTCACTAAGGACCACCAGTTAATGAAGCAATGCAGACATATTTTGGAATTAGCCCCGGGCGTGTAGAGTATCAGCCATGTACTTTCCGGGGCTGTCTGTCAATGTCAATGCTGCCTCTCACTACCCCACGCTTTCCCAAGTCACCACAGGGTGGGGTGTGGTCAACAGACATAAATGACCCCACTCAAGCCTATAACGAGTGGGAAAGGAAGGGTTTACAGCCTTTGCTGTCTGTGATAGCCCTATATCTCAGCAGTTCCATTCATCACATGTATGGAGTGTGCTGAAGTGGAAGGTGTGCATCTTTTGAATTTTTTGAATTTGGCTGTGCTCATTGGGTATCTACATTGTTTGGGTGAGGTTTTGTATCTTTCATCCTGTGATCTTTGATGTCCCTGAGATCTCTGTGAGAACAAGAGGCCTGCAGCCGGGCCCTTGGAGAGAACACTTCAGGGCACCACACTTCAGCAGAGTCTCGATCCAGGCCAGCCACTGTTCCTACAGTTATCCTCCATGTGCACAACATAGTCCTGTGTCTATGTGCACCATGCATTCTGGCTTCTCTGGTCTCACATCCCCGCAAGGGTATCTCACCCCTTGCTGAAGGATTGCACCTGTAGTTATACTGTTGTGTATCTGTAAAGATAGGGGTGGTTAAGGGGGTTTCCCTTTGAACAACAGATGTCTCCCCTAAATTGCATACCTGTCTGCCATGGGGCCTTGGGATGCAGATCTTAATCTGTAGTGGGGCCATGATCTGCCCAAGAGGCTAAGTGTCAAAACATCTCTCTCCAGTCTATCCCGATCAGGCCTCTAATAGCAGCAGTCTTCAGTTCCCGTGGGTATACCATGGTTTATGACTGTCGCTTGGGCAATGCACAGATGTGTTCCCCCGACCCCTGGTATCGACTGGAGCCAGGCACAATGGTCCACAAGACTCTTGGATCATAGAAATGTCAGTATTCTATAAGTGACATTTCTTAGCAAGTTATTCCAAAACCCCCTTTACCTTTGAAAAGGGTTTGGCATGGTGAATCTATAGATAGGAAACATCATGAGGCTGCTCCACTGCAATCCACTATTGCAATCTGAAGTGACGGCAACCACTTCACCATGTTGACCTATGGGAAGAGCAGGCCTCATAGGTAGTGAAGACACACGTAGGCATTCCTCACTACCTGGGAGCACATGCGTTATGGCGCACACAGACCTGCGTTGGCAGGTTGGACACAGAGTCCACAGCACAAGGGGTGCAAGTGTGCCCACCCTAGTCTGCACAGCAGACTGGACATGGGTTTAACTAATACGTGTGTCTGTGTGCACACACAAACCAGTGTTGGCAGGCGGCATGTGCAATCAGGGGCAGGTGCGGACATGCAGCGGCCTACAATGGCAAGAGACTCATGAGTGTACTCATGATAGATGCCAGTGCACACCCACTCGTCTGGAATGACAGATCGGCACATGTTTCAGAACATTGAATCAGCTCCACTTCTCAACACGGTTAGGAAGTGAGTGCGCACTTTCACGTGGCAAGGAAAGGCCGGGTGCATGACTTACCCAGGCCCTAGCACCTTTGGTGCAAATGCACGAACACCACCCTGCCAGGATCAGCCAGACTTGGGTGGACCCCCTTATGGTTGTGATTGCGCACTCCCGGCCAGCGATGGCAGACCAGGCACATTGCCACTAGCTCCATGGATGCAAGCATGCCTGACCCCGAGATTAGAACAGCAGGGATATGCTCACTAGCCCACTATGGCACCTATCCAAAATGCCATAGATGCCAGGGCACTTCCTCCGGCCTGCAATGGCAGGTTGGACACATATTCAAAACAACATAAGGGCCGGTTCACACACCCCGGTCTGCATTGGCAGAGCAGCTCATGTTTCGGAAGATCGTGTCAGTGCCTCTTCTGTGTAGGAAAGCGCAAACACTTCCACACTGCCTTGACAGTGAGGATGTGCACCGGGCCCTGAGGTCACACAATAGAATCGGCAACACCCCTGGAGTACCCCATGGGAAGAGCCGAACTCCAAGGCAGGGGAAGTCCCATTTGGAGGGTTCCTCACTACCTGAGCAGGGAACATCCATATGTACCCACCCAGTCTTTAGCTTACCACCCCCGGCGCCTGTCAGGTATACCTCATGGTATGGGATGACCCACTCAGGGCTGGCTGATGCGTAAGTGATGCCAACCTAAGCAGGTGTGCAATGTTGCCCAACAGGTTTACAATGGCAGACCGGATACATGGCTGACAGGCTATCCGTTGGGTGGTACACTCAGTGCTGCATCCCACTGCTGCGTCACATAAACCTATCACGTATGCACCCCAGGCCCAGTGCTGGTGAGGCAGGTGCACGTACCTTCTCTATGCAGTACAGTGGGAAGGTGCCCAGATCCTAAGGTTATGCAGAGAGAGTTGTCAAAAACTAGGAGAAAAAGCAAAAAGTATTAGGGTAAATTTCGGTAAGAAGGGCCATGTCCAACTGTGAGTCACACACTTGCTACCACTGATGCAAGTGGTAAGTTGTAAGCAATGAGTTTGACTCCGCACATAGCTCACTCAACTTTTGTATGTTGAAATCAGAGTGCAGCAAACTAGACCAGTGCCCCAAAATGCTCCACCAACAACAGCCCAGACAAATAACTTTACCTGTTTGATCCTAAGAGCACTTTTGATTTTTCTTTTATAAATTTTCACTCGGGGACTGCCTGGATCCCAGTCAGCGGAATATAACATTCTGGGTACTTGAGGAGACACATTTTTTATGCATGTAACCCTGTGTATTTAAACATGATCATATACTGCATCTCTCTCTGCATGATCCACTGGGTAGATTACTCTTTCCATTAGCATAGACCATAGCAAAACTGTCTTTAAAATTACCTCTATTTTCTGTGTAAAGTACTAATATGCAAATTCCACAAGTATGGAAAATTATCTGCAACTGCAAGATTTTTGCGGATGTGAGGTAGAAACATGGGTGATGCCAGAGATGGTAAAGAGTGAAAAAATGTGAAACATCCTAGGGGTATGCGTTAACCTTTACAATATCATTTTACACTAAATGTGATATTATATTGTTAGTGCTAAAAACACGCGAGTGAGAATACACATTAGGGATGAAAAATCGTGAAACATAACCATTTTCTGAGTGTTAAAGGCAAGGAATGTTCGCTAAGTATCCCACGGGCTTTTGTACCTTACCCCTTACTATAAACCAGCACATTGTTCATCTGCTGGCAATATGTCAGCATGCCATTATACAAAAGTCTATTCATAGCATTTTCTGGTGGCATGCCCTCATTTTCTTGACTACGTGTGCAATGAATGGAGAGCATACAGCATACATTCATACTCTTATGCAAACAGTGCAATTCTATTCTTTGAACTGCTCTGCATTCCACTTCACCACTGGAATTCCTGGTAACACTGGCTTTCCAAACAAGGTCAAGGTGTGGGTGTGCATCATACAGATTGTTTTATGTGAGTGGTGCACAGAAACTGCCCAGTGCTTCTGCCTCACATGTGCAAAACCTTTTCCTGAATCATGCTTACTGTACGCATGCAAACTACGCGACGTCTTCTACGCAGGAGTTAAAAACATCTAAGGATAACATTTTATGGAACAGCATCAAGACTGTTTAAAGGGTATATACTTATTTAGCAACAGTAAGTCAATTCCATGTTACAGGGGTAAATTAATGTGTCCACCACTCACCCACCCACTCTCCCAAACCAACCCCCTTTCACTCATGTTAATACATTGAGTACTTTAACACTCTGTCATCTCCAGACTCTTCAGTGGCAAATAATCACCAAAGTTTTTTTTTACCTAATCCAGATTATCCATCCATGATACATGCACATCTATTTTTGAGAGGTTAGAGTGCTTGTGGCTTGGAGACACATTTCCTGGCACTGTCCTCCTGCTCTTGAGTTTTGGATAGTAATAAACTATCATTGCAAATCTCAATCGCTGTTATGTTTTTAATCCTGACTTTGTGTTTTTCCAGGCCCTCAGCTCTTAATATATAACGCCTACTATTGGCCTACTACTAGAGGTACTCCTTCTAACCCTTATTGCTCATGTTAAGTTTCCTGTATGGTGTTATTGCACCAAAATATACCAATTTAAAAACACATCTCTGAGGGTGAACCCTCCCCACACCAAATCCCACCCATAAACACCGGACTCGCTCACGTCCAATTACATTATTGCGCTTACTCCCCCACCAATCTCTAATTCCACCAGCCGCCAGTAAACTACAGGGGTCCTCTCTAGTTTTGTAAATAGATGAATTAGTAATGTTCTTTGCTGTAAGCTCTGACTCTGGTGCTAGGTAAAATCCTATTAGTACTCTAGTGATCATTATTACTGTTATTCCAAAAAATTTAACCCATGATATATTTAAACTTATTTCTAATGCAACACATTTATCTGAGTCAGTTCAAAACACTTAGTTCAATAGCTTGTAGTGAGTTTTAGTAAGTAGCTTCTTTAGTGCGGTTCTTTTTTTTCCCTCAACAGCCGAGCTTCTAACCAGACAATGCTAAACCCTACTCCTTGTTCTTCCAAAATGTTGTCCCTGTTCTTCAGTAACTTTCAACTCGGGCCTAGGTGGATCTTCTGTAAAACCAAGAACAAAAAGAACAAACATATAATAAGCACAGTTCAATTTCCTTTCTTCATTTCCATTCGTTTTTTTTCCCAGAACTTTTCCATCAGTCTCACTTTCTCTTTTTTACTGAGGTTCAAATAGTTCAGGGTTCACTTTACACAAATCTTCCAATGGAACATCCAAAGCAGTGTTTACAAAGTATGACCATTCAGGTACTGAATATTTGCTACAGGGCACTCGTGCTCTTTCTAATCTTCTTAGGTTTCGCTGATTTGGATCTAGGCTACCTTCGTCACTAGATTCAGCCTCTTCCGGCATTATTTCTGGATTTCGAGCTATTGAAGAACTTCTCAGATTTTTATTTTCATATCTTTGCGGCCATCTGCTTGTCAATTGATTATCCTCGTTCCAGTGCTGGTTCCTTCGCCTGGATCTTCTTATCTTTGTACCACGTCAGCGGCACTTTCTCTCGGTGTCTCGATCTCTGCTTCTCCTCTGTTTAATATCTCAATACCACCATGAGGTATTTCAGGTACATGCACTTGACATTCCGTCAACTGATATTCTCCCCTTCCTTCTTCCAGAGGCTGGACTGACACTGGTGCTGTTGGCTTGAGTGGTCTCTCTATTGGCAGTGCAACCACCAAAGCTCTTCTTTCAGGATCATAGAACAAAAGCACTTCTTCTGGATTGCTCACTCTTTGGATGTGCGAGGCATGAATCCATCTCGGGACTCCAGCACACTTAACAGCAGCATGTGTAGTGAGGATTACCTTAAAGGGGCCTTTACATCTGGGATCAAGGCTAGTCTTCCGAACTTGTTGCGTGATCAAGACCCAATCACCAGGACTGAGGATGTGACACTGTTGCTGATGCGGGTCGTGTGTGGAAGCTGAGACCTGATGAGAGACAGAACGAACCACATCAGCCAGTCCCTTGCAATAATGTAATATAATATCATCAGTGATATTTAAAAGAGCATTGGCAGGAATGGCAGGCAATCTCATGGCTCTGCCCTTCAGTATTTCATGGGGGGATACCCCCGTCTTCCTGACAGGTGTACTCCGGATACTCATCAGCACCAATGATAAAGCATCTTGATATTTCAGAGAGGTTGATGTACAGACCTTGGGCAATCTAGAGTTGATGGTACCGTTCATTTGCTCGACAATACCAGATGCTTCTGGTCTGTAGCTGCAATGTAATCTTTGTTCAATCCGACTGTGCAGATGTTCTTTCTCACTTCATTGTTGAAGTGTATTCCTCTATCTGACTCAAGAGAAATTGGCATGCCTAAACTGGGTATTCATTCAAGTAATAACAGCTTAGCTACAGTAAGACTGTTGCTTTTTCTAGTTGGGTAGGCTTCCATCCATCTTGAGAAGATGCACACAATTACCAGGATACATTTCAGCCCGTTATGTACAGGCATCTTGATGAAATCCATTTGCATCCTGTGGAATGGGCCACTTGATCTCCCTCTGTGTGTTAGAGAAACGTGTTCATTTCCCTACGTTTAGCTGTTGACAAGGTACACACCTAGGCAAATCTGCTCTGCCAACATTATGAATCTGGGGTTGTACCAACTCAGCCTGAAAGCTCCCACCACTGCGTCTCTCCCTAAATGTGTATCCATGGTAGTATTGTGTTATTGGAAACAACAAGCTATCTGGTAAAACCAATTCCAATTCCAAAAAACGTTATTGCGATTTGGTTGAATCATAAAAGTACAATAAAAAACAGTTCATTTAAAAATACATATTCCTGCTAATATAAAAATGCATAATAAAAAACAAAATGTCATATTAGTTAATCAGAAGACAGCCCCCTATTTAATCCGAAAGGTCAATCGGTGTTGTTACTTATTAGTTTCCTGCGAATTAGCCACATTGCAAACAAAAATTTAGAAACTGCAGCCACAACAACTGAGTTTAAGTCACTTCGCAAGATTCTACTAAGTCACTTCGCAAGATCCTAAAACCCGTCTCCCATCTGCTGACGTCCGGATGTCATTTGCATTTTTCTCGCATTCTGCTCTTACCCAACCATTCTGTTCTGCTTTGGATGCATTTTCCTGCACCCATTTCAATTATTCCCTAGTTATGTTATGTTATGTTATCTAGTATTTATAGGGGGCGCGGCTACTTCCAAAAGTGTCCCGGCGCTAAGAGAAAAAGACCACATAACAGCAAACAGGAACCCGCCCACGCCTTAGAATCGGATAGGCCCAAAGCTGGAAAAGCCATGTTTTCAGATTCCGCCTAAAAGTAAGGAGGTCCGGGATCTGTCTCAGAGGGAGGCCATTCCATAGTCGAGATGCTACTGCTTGAAAAGATCTTCCCCCTACCCGGGAGAGCAGGACCTTCGGAGTCAAGATCAATCGCTGAGTAGAGGACCTCAAGGTAGTCCCAAATACATGGAGTTGACGAAGTCCAGTCTCGACACCACGAGGGCCAGGACAACTGTTTTCCTGTGGGAGACTGGAAAATTCCTCAGCATTTTCAGCACCCCAAAACATGCCACCGCCACTGATTGGACTTGCGCCGTCATGGAAAGGGCAGCATCCAATTTAACCGCTGAGTTTTTTACGATAGTAACAGCAGACGAGGGGGGGGGGGGGGGACATGTCCTGTGGCCACCAGGTATGCATACTTCATATGGACGAGAGCCGAAAAAATTATCTCTGACTTTTCAGAGTTACACTTCAATTGGTTTCGACTGAGCCAAGAGAAAACCTCAGAGAGGCAGTTGTTTATCCTAGTCCCATTGAATTCAGTACCCTTCTCGCACGTGAACAGCAGTTGAGTGTCGTCCGCGTACAACACCATTTTAGCGCCGTGCTTCTCGGCGAGAAGGGCAAGGGGGGCCATATACAAATTAAACAAAGTAGGGCTCAAAATTCAGCCGTGCGGAACCCCGACGTTCAGGGGTGGGATTTCTGCGGTGAAAGGTGGTGACCAGATTATTTGTGAGCGGTTACTTAAAAAAGACGTAAACCATTTTAATATCGTGCCTCCGATCCCGCCCTCCTTAAGTCTTTGCAGTAATCTATTGTGGGGAACGGTATCGAAGGCAGCAGAGAGGTCTAACAACACCAAGACCACGTTACCTCCTCTATCCAACGTTGCCTTTATTGTCTCAGTGACTTATAACCACGCAGTTTCCGTGCTGAAGTTGGCTCTGAAGCCAGACTGTCTCAGGTGCAGAAGATGATTGGCCTCCACATATTTTCGTGGTAACTTCATTAACATATTTCTCCAAGACCTTGGAGAAGAAGGGCAGGAGGGAGATAGGCCTGTAATTACTTGCAACCTCAGGGTCTGCCATAGGTTTCTTTAAAAGAGGGAGGATTTTGGCATGTTTCCATGTTTGTGGCATAAGCCCCTCCCGCAGTGCGGTGTTTAAAATCGGATTAACTATCGGGTTGATCACTTCTGCAATGGAAGACAGTACTTTTTCTGGACAAGGATCAGAGGGTGAGCCAGACTTAAGATTCTTCATGAGCGCGATGAAGGATTGCTCAAGGATAATCCCAGGGAATTGCGAGAGAGGGAAATCTATGTTACAGCAAGCGTCCGGGAGTAGATCACTAGCTTCCTCATGCTCTGTCGGCTGACTTGCGAAAGAGTCCTGGATGATTAGAATTTTTTCATGAAAAAGCAGGCCATACGCTTGGTCCCGTCGCTCGTAGGGACTGATAGAAGAAGGAGACTAAATTCTTTTTATAATATTAAAAAATTCTCTGCCTTTGTTGGCCGCCTGATCACTTTTAGTAGAGAAGAAAGATTTTTTTTCCTCTCGAACTTTCCTATAATGTTCTTTCAGTGCTTGATTGTAGATGGATTTGTCCATGGGACTATAGTTCCTCCGCCAGACTCTTTCCAGGTGTTTACACACACTTTTGCTTTGTTTTAGTGCTTCCGTAAACCAAGGGGCAGAGGCTCGGGAAAGTTTGGCTGCCTTCGTGGTAGGGGGGGCAAGTTCCAGCACCTGAAATTGCAACCAGTGCTCTAGGGAATGCACGTCCCGCTCAAGATGGCCGCTGAGGTGGATAGGGCGTTGGCTCAGAGCACACTGTATTGCCTCCGGTGAGATCAGATGAAAGGGTCTAAAACTACTGCAAGTGTGCGTTTTTCCCTGTGATTGAGGCTTGTCAGGTTCCCTACTGATTGTAAAACTTATCAGGTAGTGATCCGATCAGGTTATAGCGAGGGGAACCTCTATTTCAATCTGGTTTGAAGAAAAGACCTGGTCCAGAGTGTGCCCTTTGTCATGTGTGGGGAGAGTAAGGTAGGGGGTTAGATTGAGAATATCGAGGGATTCGTGCAGCTTCATGGTCTCTAGTTCTAAAGCGTTATCCATATGGATATTGAAATTGCCAGGAACTAGGCATTGGCTGTGTTTAACCGCTATAGGAGCTATCACGTGGCTAATAGACTCCAGGAATTTTCCTGCCGGTCCAGGAGGGCGATAGATCAATACCCCCGCACTGGACTGATGGGCCGAGATGGTCAAAAGGAAGCCCAAGCTCTCCGCCCCCTCTAATTTCGAGATCGGTAGTGGAGTGCAGCTGAGGGAGCTCCTGAAAAATAAGGCTAACCCACCACCCCTCCCCGTAATGCGGTCCTTCCTTAAGATCTGGTAGCCCAGGGGGGATAGCATTGGCGATAGTGGAGTTAGAGGCTTCAGTAAGCCAAGTTTCAGTCAGAAACACAAAGTCAGGGGTGGAATCGGCTAGCAAATCGAAGATTTGGAGCTCATGTTTTTTTGCGGAGCGTGTGTTCAATAGGAAAGCCTTCAGGTATTTACCTACATTTCCTTGCGGTAATCTATGTGAACTGGAGTCGGGTGTGACATCAAACACCCCTGGGTTAGATGAGGCTACCTAGTTGCAATGTTTGCAACCGGGAGAGGCGTTGCTCCCATACATATAAAAGTGAGATCTGCAAGACATACAGCTACCAATATCAAGGAGACAATTTCTGCCATACCTGATCTTATTGAACTGCTCTGGTGACAAACCGGCAGCATTCCCGGCCCCGGCCGCCACCGGGACGCTGACTGGCGCAGACGGGCTTGCCTTTGTCAGTAACTTTCATCAACATTGCAAAAAAAATCTCCTCTTCAGACTCACATGTGAAATTTCCATTAAAGGAACAGCCTAACAGTGCACAGTACCTTGCTACTGAGGCAGCGTAGCAGTTGCCCATGGCAATGTATTTGCTTCCTCCTTGATGTGCTAAGCACTTTACCACAGCATTTGCTTCTGACAATTACAGATCATCCAACAGGTCCTTGATGTAGGTTCAATTTTTGATGGGGGTCCCTGAAGATGAAAGAAAGCCCTCTGTGACAACACTTTTCTGAAATCATGGATGATACCAAACCCATACTGGCTGTCAGTGAATATGGTGGCTCTTATAAGAGCAGTTAAACTGCAGGCTCTAACAAGAGCAATCAGTTCAACCACGAAAAGAGCTTTTAAAACCATGAAGCTTTGACCACATCATTTCTATTGCACACAGCGTATGCTGCTCTGAGATGATTTCCTCTCAAGAATAAGCCATCTACGAATAGCAATAAGGATCAGGCTCAATCAGGGCTTCGTTCTTAATGTAAGGGCAGGGTTTGGTCCCTTGACATCTAAATAATCATGTTCACTTTTATTACAACCTTCATCATCATTTACAGGTAACAATGTTGAAGGATTCAGCACTGTAAGACGTTTTCAAACAATATTGTCAGAAGACAGTATAGTCTGCTTGTATCAGCTCAACCTATTATTGGTCATATATTGTGTCTTTGTTTTTCTTAACAGTAGCTCCACAGAGTGCGGGACCATGACAATAAATGAGTACCCCATCACTATGTTCTCTGTCTTTTCCAGACTAGTACTTACTGTGGCCACTGCTTTAAGGCAACCGGAAAGTCCTGCCACTACAGGGTCAAGTATGGTAGAGAAATAGGCAATAGGCTTTCGGGATGCTCCATGTGTTTGTGTCAAAATCTCTCTCACTGCAAAACATCGTGAATTCTTTTGTACAAACTGCCATTCCTAGTGCTGAGGCGCAGCACAATTTCTCTTTCAACTCTACTACATTGTCACATGGAATCGGATAAGACACATCTCTGTGAGTCATCCTCAGTGGAGAAAAGTTTGGTATCCACTGTCTGCAGTAGCCAACCATTCCCAAGAATGTTCTGATTTCTTTCTGAGTTAGAGGTGGATTGATCTGCAAAATTGCTTCCACTCTCTCTGGTGATAATTTCCTAGCTCCTTTCACAATAATGTGTCCCAGATATTGAACTTCTTTTTGACAATACTGAAGTGTCCCTGGAGACACTTTGTGTCTGTTTTCAACCAGGTGATTCAAGAGTGCAATGGTGTCATGTTTACATGCATCTCGTGTTTCTAATACCACAAGCAGACCATCTATGTATTGCACAAGGGTTGATCTACGGGGCATCTCCATGGTTTCTAAATTTCTTTTCAGGATTTGATTAAAAATGGATGAGCTCTCTTTATACTCTTGTGGGGTATGACACCATGTTAATTCCTTCTACTTGAATATCAAGGAAAATAGAAATTGGTTTTCTTCGTGCAATGACACTGACAAGAAAGTCTGGCACAAGTCAAAAATTGTAAACCATTCTGCAGTATAGGGATTTGAAACAATAAGATAGCTGGATTTGGTACCACAGGAGAATAGGGCACCACTATTCAATTTGCTTTTTGTAAGTCCTGAACTATCCTGTATTTACCGTTTGGTTTCTCCGAACCCATAATTGGAGAGTCACATGGACTTCCAATTAGTTCCTTTAGGATTCCTTTTTGTAACATATCATCTATCACTGGTAGTATTCCTGCAATCGTCTCTGGGGTCAAATGATATGGAGGTGTTCTGGGATATGCAGCATTTGGGGCCATATGTAGGAAGCCAAATACCGGTCGGTAACGGCCGATTTTCGGTAAATATCCCGTTACCGACCGGTATTTAGGCATTTGCTATGTAGGGGGCATATTTCAGGATTCGGTAATTTACCGAATCGGTAAAATTACCGATTCGGTAAATACCGAATCCTGAAATGAGATGTAGGTAACACTCAAATAAGTGATGGGTAGGACTTAGAATTTGGTATTTACCACCAAATATAGGTTGGTGATAAATACCGAATCCTTAGCAAAACGTGACATTTTGCTGATGTCAAAGTGCCATGTGGCAGACATACATGCCCTTAGGGCATGTATGTGCGCCACATGTGCACACATGGACGAATCAGGGGTGCAACAGGGTGTCAATGTGACACCCTGCCACCCATGATACTGCCTCCCCCATTACCGAATCGGTATTTACCGATTCGGTAATGGTAACTGGCTTCCCATTCATTCCTATGGGCCTCCTGGCCCATAGGAATCAATGGGAAGGTATGCATTATTACCGAATCGGTAAATACCGATTCTAAATTACCGACCCTTTCCGAATCGGTAAATTTTACCGATTGATTACCTACATCACATTTACCGATTCATAAATACCGAATCGGTAAAATTCAGTATTTATGAGTCGGTAAATGGGACCCTACCTACATATGGCCCTTGGTTTCATAGTTATTCGGTGCTACACCTTTAACTAGTCCAATCTCTTTCCCTGTAAAATCCAAAATTTCTGCATTCACTGTTTCTGTTTCTTTCACGTCTTCAAGTAATTCATCAATAGGTAGCAAAGGGAATATTCATGTCTCAGCCTTTTGTTTAATTAATTTAAAATCTACATCCTCATCAAGTGTTTGGAACGCCACACCATCCAGCGTAAAATAGATAGTGCAATTTAAGTTGCACAACAAATCCCTCCCCAACAGGTTCACAGGACTTGAATCACAAACCACAAATTGATGTTTTTGTTTAAAATAGTCTATTTTTACTGGAACCTTTTCAGAAATGGATTTTGAATTTGTTTATTAGTTATTCCTACAACTTGGATACTTTTCCCCAAGAGAGGAAAGTTTGGGACTTCCACTGTTCTAACAGTGGATCTGATAGCACCGGTATAAATAAGAAATGATGGGGTGGCCATAGACTTCGGGGTATACATATGGGTCACTCTGGTCTACCTCTAAAACTGCGCCAAATATGCAATCTTCTTTCCCTCTCAGACACTATCATTGTGAATCTTCTGAACGAAAAATCCTCAGATTCATATAACAGGAATTGTTGTAATGCTTTCTGATTTAGATTCTGAAATTGTGGCATGGCATTCTGAAATGGGTTGGTATTTATCTTGGGCATTTGATTGAGATTAAATCTAGGATCCCCCATTTATGCAGGTAGAACGGGCATCACTGTAGCCTGTCCCTGGAACGGCATCTGTATATTGTGGGGGTCCCATATATCACAGATCTTATAAAACTGGAACCAATCCTGTCAAGGCACACGATATGGACATCTCTATATACTAACCTTAACAGGGAGATTTTAAACAATATTTTTAAATTGGAGGGTGTTTTAAGAATTGCATGGCTAAAGTGTGTGCGGACTTTATGCATGATTCAGGCCACCCAGAGTTTTACACTGATCCGAGCACAAAGTCCAGCTGGCCAAGAAAAGTGTTAAAAGTAAAAGGCCTGTCTCTACTTGGATCACTTAGATTAACAGCAGAAATATCGAAGCCTACAGCACTGTATAATCAAACGATCTTAATCACATATAGCATTCAACCATACCTCACTCTTGTCTGTGGCACCTACGACAGATTACTATTGACAAGATTTAGATTTGGGACACTGCACAGAATAATAAGTTTCCCAAAGATGAACGATTACTCAAGAGTTATGCAATTGTCATTCAGAACAAACAGCACTCTATGGGGTTCAATTTTGCAGAATTTATAACGTTCAAAGGCAAAAAATGGATTTCACCTTTGTTGAAAAAGATCGGTCTTAGGCAATGTCGTCCCGCTCTTTTAGCGCTGCAGTTTTTAGTAAATGAATATTTAGTTTGGATTTTATCAATGTTTTAAAAAAGTGTAGTAAAATGTAGAAAATCAATTTTAATGTGACTATTTTATTGACTATTGAGCTAAAACAAGTAAAGAGGCTCCAAATAAGCGACTTTTGATGATAGTATATTGTACTGATTTAATAAACGATGTCCACGAAATTCATGTTTCTTTTTTTGTTGTGATGTTGCATGCTATTTGAATGTGATTTTATGTGCTTTTATGATTCTCCAAATAGAAATCGACTATAGCTACATTTTGATTTCATCTGATTTGATATGGATTGGCTTAAAATTTAAAGAACCACACAGTAGCCAAAGGAGACTATACATGAGTATTATGGGAGATTGTTGCAGGTATTTCAGTAGCACAACGGACGTGAATATCCTGAGGAGAAGGATACGGGGATTTTTGTATCCCAGTTTGTTTTAGGGCTGAGGCCAGAGATCTGTTCACACATAATACAAAGCATGATCTGCTGGTAAAATAAGTCATTCAACGAAATCCTGAGATATGCAAAAAACTGTAACAATGAGTTAGATATGGAGCAGAATAGGATAAAAGAAAAATTAATGTAAGCACCAACCAAGCTGGCTCAGAAATGTTTGCAGAACCCTTCCTTTGTCGGGAACAAGAAAACATGCAGGGAGTTGCCGTGCCGTGACAGACATACATAAATAGGTATAAGATCAATGATTACATTTTGCAAGTCTAGTTCTATATCCATACGTTTACTTTGTCGTTCATACAGTACCCCTAGGTAAAGTACCCAGGTTGATGTGACTCTATAAAAAGGCTCATTCATAAGGTAAGTATATGAACCATAGCTGTCTAGGTAGATAAGACCGCAAAGTAGGCCTCACCATTGATGGCAAACCTCTAGACACTGTTGTCTTGTTTTTTACAAAATACATCATGTTTCTCACCTCTTAATATTAGAGTCAGGACCTCATGAGATCAGTGAGGGCATTCGGGATTTGTGAAATGAAAGAAGGCAAATAAAATAGTGTGAAAAGGTTTTGTTGTATCCCGCTCTTGTTGTCAATAAAGTTTGTTGTTGAGAAACAAAACCGCATTGTTTTGAATACTAAGAAAAACTTAATAGCTGTTATACAGAGTCCAGGGACGATCCTCGCGTACTGGAGGGATTTGCCCTGTACAGTTAGGGGGAGATGACAGTGCACGAAGTTGTCACGTTTTGTTATTATTTAATCAGTTCAGTTCAGTTAGCTTTATTCGGCAATTAAGTCATAAAAGCACATACAAACATTACATATGAATACATATAAATTACCTAAAAAGATAAAATTACAATTAAATTTATAGTGGCCGACGAGCTTGTAGTAAAAATTAGATTTAAAAGACTTTACATGTCAACTTATAATATACAAAAAATAGCTAGGCATAGCTTACACATCCCAATACTCTATTTGTTAACCACAGGTAGATTCTCCATAGAGGATATGCAATTAAGTGTTAAGTCAAAGGAGAGGAATTGGCAATTTGCCTCAGGGCTTTTGTTCTTATACACCAGGCCCACCCTAGGAATTTAGCCACTGCTATACATATTGGGGGAGTAGGATCAGTACACAGGATACGAAGAGCAGTAGCATATCTTCTAGTACCAAAAAACTTGCAGATGGGTTGTATCCATCTTTTACGAGGTGCCACATACATTGGGCAGAAAAATAATACGTGTCCGATATTCTCACATGATTCAGCACATCTGTAACACTTATCATTATTACTGCCTTGCCTCCCCCATCTAGAGGTGAATTCCGCTATGGGTAGTGTACCCACCCGCAGCTGGAAATATAACTTGCGGTCAGTGGTTTTTTCAATGATATCCCAATAATCCTCTCGATGGGGAAGGGCTTTTAGGTCCAGAAAGCGGGCTGTTAAATGGGTAGAAAGGCCTTGGGTGGTTTCCAGTCTATATACCCATTCCCAGTACATGTTTTTCAAATTTTCTTTGGAAGGAAAAGTGGTGTCTGCAGGTTTTTTCCAGAGATCTGTCAGGCCTATACTTCCCAAGAGGGATTTTATCCCTTGTAGCCATGATATTTTTTGTGACCTGTCAGATTCTATGATATCTTTAAAGCCACTCCTATAGTGGATTAATTCATCAGTACACCAGAGTCGACGCCAGTATAATATTGGACGTAGCCTCACCAAATGTTCTAGGGGTTTTTTACCCAAATCCAATAATAGCGGTCGCAGTGGTGTGCTGGAAGGGAGGTTTGTGACTTTGCGCAAAAAAGCATTTTCTAGAGCTTTCAAGCTATTCAAGTTATTAAAGCCCCAGAGCTCAGCCCCATAGAGGCATGAGCCCAGGACCTTAGTGCCATAGATTTCTAAAACTGGAGAAATTGGCTTAGTTAGTGAGGTTTTGAATCTAGCCAACAAGGCCCCTGCTTTTTGTTTATGTTGTAGGCCAGCCCGGTCTAATTGGCAACCCCAACGCATGTCATTTTGCAATGTTATCCCCAGGTATGTAAATGATGTCACTTCCTCCAGGGGCGACTTGTTCATAATTATTTTCCCTCTAAAGGTTTTTGATCCATTAAAAGACATGAACTTTGTCTTCCCCGTGTTTACCTCCAGACCCCTCTCAGCGCAAAATTCCTCGAAACACCCGACAGCCTTCTGCAATCCGCCAGGGGTCTTAGAGATTATCAGCGTGTCATCCGCAAACATGAGGATAGGGACACGCACTCCTGCCAGAATCGGCGCGTTGGTGGGGGTCCGCGAGAGCCAACCGGCCACCCCGTTGACGAAGAGCGAGAACAGGGTCAGCGCCATGACGCAACCCTGCCTCACTCCCCTGCCGACCGGGAAGTCCTCGGTCTCCTCCCCCGGGCCCCCCCAGCGGACCCTGGCAACATTTCCCTCATGCAAGCGGATGATCACGGTGAGGAGTTCAGGTGCGATTCCCAGCTCCATCAGGACCTGCCAGAGCTTGCTTCTTGGGACCAAGTCAAATGCAGCTTTTAAGTCCACAAAGACCGCATAAAGGGCGCCTTTCCCCAAGACCACCGTCTTCCAATATAAGTTGACAAACCGGAAGACTTGGTCGATTGTACTTATCCGGGAACGGAACCCTGCCTGCATTGGGCTAAGGATGTCGTAATCATCCATCCAAGTTTGAATTATGTATAGAAGCATACGGCCTACGATCTTTTGGACCGAATCAATCAAACTGATTGGTCTGTAATTGCTAGGGGTTGATTTGTCTCCTTTTTTAAATACTGGGACAATTTCAGCGCACTTCCATGAGGGCGGAATGTCCGCTCCCTGAGCAATTGCGTTGGCAAGTCGCATAATATAGCTCGACCAGAGGCTTCTGTCATTGGTAAACATGTCTGCGGGGATACCATCCATTCCCGGGGCCTTTCCTCTGACTACTCCATCTAGTGCTCTGTCCACATCCTTAAGCGTAAATATGTCCTTTTTGTAAAATACATAGGGAGAGGTCTCAATAAGAAAGTTTTGGGAGGGCGCGGCATATTGGGGTTTGAAATGGTCTATCCAAGCGTTCTGTGGCACATTGTTTTGAGGACGCTCTGCTATACCACCCCTATCCCATTTGTAGGTATCCCAAAAAACTTTACTGTTCTTACTTTTTGAAGCCTCAAGAAGATCCTTCCAAATTTCATTTTCCCAGGTTACCTTTGCCTCTTAGAGAGTTTTCCCATATTTTGACCTAGCAAATCTTACGAGTGTTGGGTCCTTCTGCTTGAGTGCACTGCCTAATTCATCCCGGGCTTTCCTGCACTTACTATTATACCAACCCGCTTTTCTTTGAGGCATGGAACTCCTGGGAGGGGCGGGTTTGAGGAAATATTTCCGCAGGCCCGCAAAAAGCCTTGCGTGAATTTCCACTATACGTTGATGGAAGTCCTGACCCTCAACCGATAAACCCAGTTCTTCCAATGCAAGGGTGACTTCTTCTTTTATTGCTAATAAAACTTCTGGGTCATCTACAACCCGGTCCCATTTTAGGTGGCGCATGTCGTTAGACCGGCGGTGCTCTGGCTCATATATTATTTGTGGCTTTTCTGTAACGCCAAGTAAGGATGGGTAGAATGATGAGACCAACGGGTGATGATCACTCTCAGTTCTATTTACTACCTCCATATCTATAAAATAGGGCCAGAGTTTGGTATGAATCAATAAATAATCAATTCTGCTTGCCCTACGACCATTGTCAAAGGTATTTGAACCACATTTGTCAGACGGGCTCCTGCCATTAGCTGCTCTCAAATGACTCCCTAGACATAATCCGCTTAGCTGGATTGCTGCCCCAGACCACCTTTTTACTGGGGCTATCTCAAGGGGTGGGATTCCCCAACTTGCATCTTCTTCAGCAGCAAGCTGAGATATGTCGTGATCCAGGGGCTCAAACGAGGCATTGAAGTCGCCTGCTATAATGGGTAGATAGTTAGAGGGCAAGGAGTCAATTGATTCTTCCAGCAGTTGTACTACTGGAGACTCTTTCCCCCCCGGCAGACCTCGTGCGTAAACATTAAAAATTTCGAGGTTTACCCCGTCCTTTGAGGCAATCTTTACAGATAATATATCATCACTAATATTAGAACTTTGGGTGACTTGACATCCTAGGTCTTGTTTAATCCATATAGTTAGCCCGCCAGATGGGCGACCTCTTCCTTTTTTGAAGGCTGGGATATGATAATTGAGAAATCCACTGCATATCAAGGGATCTATCAACCAAGTCTCTTGAAAGAGACACATATCAAATTTTGATATAAAACCCAGCCAATCAGGGTCTACCATCTTTTGACCTAGGCCTGCTATGTTCCAGGACATTATTGACAATTGGCCACTTACTTGTAGTCTACCCTTATGAGGGCTTAAAGTCCCTTGTGATAGGCTTGAGCTTTCCCTTGCTAAAGAAGTCAGGTTGTTGATACTACTAGTTTTCTCATTAGTTAGAGTATCAAACATGACATTACCAGATGTACCAGCTACAGCTATGTCGGTGCTCGGTGGGGATATAGGTCCGGTCCCAGTTGGAGGCCGGTATTTTTCCCCCAGCTGGCGCTGGTCCAGTAATGTTTCATTAGTAATGTTAGTGTCAATATTATCGTCCTTAGTTGGGGTGTAGTGAGCTACCCAATTTTCTACAAGGGTTACATCTGTATTGCATGAGTGTTTCCTAGACCTACAGGAATTTGGTCGTCAATCGCAATCTTCCAGGCCAGAGGACCTGATACCCTCCGTCTGCACGTTAGGATATCTGTTATTTCTAGGCCACGTATCGTTACCACTGTAGCCGAAATCCACTAAATTGGGCCACTGGCAATTGTCATAGAAATAGGACAAAGGCAGGCAGAGGATAGGAGTACAAGGGTTTGAGTTTGGCCAGTGACAAATGTGCTCAACTGCACTTGGGTCTCTAAAGTTAATTATTACGCAATCTCCTGCTATGTTTTTCTTTTTGGGGCCCATCCAATTAACTCGACGCACAAAGAGGATTTCTGTAGAAACATTCAGGGGTAAGGGGCGATTGGAATTTAGCCAGTACACACACTTGTTCTTCAGATCCCTGTAGTCCTCCCTAGAGTCTGGACCCAAGGGTTTAACTCCTGCCAATATTATAACGTAGGGGCTTGACTCAGGGGGGAGGTGAATATTTGGGTGTTTCATTGTCGCTTGAAGACTATGATCTACCCTATCTGCTATTTTTGTTACATGGCTACTGTTAGCTGTCGCTTGTGTAATCCCCCCACTCTCTAGGTTACCTACATGTGAGGTGTGCATAGAGATCCCTGAGACCTTGTCAGGTGGGTTGGTTGTAGCAAGGATTGGGTTAGAAGTGGGTGCAGTATTAGTAGTTGAAACATTTTTATTCGGGGTTTTCACAGTAGATTTTTCACACCCCCGGCTATTGGTAGCATGTTTCTGCCGGGACTGCGTTGATGAACACAACAACTCCAAACAAGTCAATCTGTTTTCAATTCTATCCAGCCTACTATAAATTGGTTGGCATGTTTTGTAAAAGATTGATTCCAGTTTCCCCCAAAAATCTTCGTCCAAATTGTGCAAGTCCTTGGGCGGGATCAAGGGGGGCAACATAGGAGCGCTCTCCTTCCCACTAGCTAAAGATACTCCTTAGGGGACAGGGATATTCTCAGATGTGACCCCTAAGCTAATTCTTCTGGACTTTGCTGTGTGTCCCACGTCCAGCGGTTCTCTCCGCTTTCTCTTAGGTTTCAAGGTTTTCAGGGCTTCTTTGTTATTTAAGGTGGGCGCTTTAGCCTTTGAACTCGTGGCGGACCTAGTCTTTACACTTTCCGACACACCAATGGTTTGTAATGGATTAGTGGAGCCCTTTTTTGGTCTTGTGTTGAGATTAGCTCCATCAGATTCTGGAATGCAAAACATTGGTGAGTCATGGCAAGAGGAATTATTATCAGGGTCGTCCGGCACAAGGCTTACATTGCCGGTATCAGTTCCCGATTCCAAGATACGAACAGGGGAACGTACTTGTGACAGATAGCCCAGCGAGGAGCGTTTATTGGTAAGAGAACCCAGCGACAAACGCTTCTCGGTAACATCAATCTCCTTGTCCAAGATAGAGGAAACTCTTACCAAAAATTGGTCTAATGTACCAACAAGGGACTTCCGGCCTATTACTGGAGCGGTAGACATCGTTCGACGGTGAATATTCAACTCTTTTGCGTACGGTCTCAATTGGGCAGCAAAACTCCAAGCACCAATGCAAGTTATACAAATGTTATACGGCTATGGTGCATAGTGGGCTGGAGCCGCTACATCAGAAGTACCTGAGGACACACAACTTTCAAATATCCAGCAATAACTGACCTTTTGATGGAATTCGAAGGGGGAGGGCCCGGCCCGGCCTTGCTCGGTCTCTAACGGGCTAAAACGGGCCCGCCCTTGGCCCGGCGCCGCCCGCGCGCGTCCCGCGACGCGGAGGGAGCCTCAGTAATTTATGCGCCTCCGGGCGCGCAGCTCGTTGATAGCAGGAAGTGGCACCGGGAACTCTGGGAGCTGTAGTCTCCCCCCACAGCGGCCAGCGGTAGCAGTGGCGGCGGGGGAGACCAGCAGCGTGACCGGCCCAGGGAAAATGCAGCAGACAGTGTCACGGCGTCAGGTAGTGATTTTTCGAACCCCTCTGCATAGACGTATGCGGCTTCATAATGCCCCACTTATTAGGTCAAAAAGGTTCTAAGTGGGTCAGTGAACCATGCATAAAACCAGACTCTTTATGCATAGTTCATAGTTCACATTTTTAAAATCTTGAAAACATTTCATAATGACATGTCAATTTGAAACAACACAATTAAACTGAATGTTATGATTTTGTTCCGTATGCGTCAATTCTCTGTTAAACGAATTGAGTTCCAGGTATCATTTTCACAATTCTTAGCAAGAAATCTAATACAGTATTCCCTTTTAGTGAATCTAATCCCAGTATGGTACTGCAACATAACTAACCAATCACAGTGCGAAAACACACTAACCAACCAATCCCAGCGTGAAACACGACACACAACTCCTCGCAGCAACTCACCCTCCTTTCCAATTGTATTTATACTCACACAGTTATAATTATCGAGGTTTAAAACAGCTTCTTGTTTGCTCTACTAAAGAATTAAAGTTTACCACACATTCAAGAATATTTTCAACAATCACAAGTGAAATTTCGACTAGCGTGAAATCACTCAAATCAATGCAGTTTCCCGTTTGCGCAATTTAGTTCAACTTACACCGATCAATGTTAATCAATCACAATAACTTAGTAACCTTATGTCACTGGTGTAGGTGATGGTACCTCACACACCACACCTCAAATTCTCTGCAAACGAGTTTTCAGTTATTATGTTATCCCAGGATCTTTCGACTACAATGAGTCTGAAATCATCGAACACCTCTTCAACGACTTAGCGACTATTTCTTCTTACCCACTCATTCTATTCAAACATTCAGCCTAAAAAAAGCACAATGACGACCACAACACATTTACCTTATTAATACTCACACCTTTAAACCACAATCGCCTTCGAGTACTGCATTGCTAGATCTTTAAGTTCTGGGCATTGGATTCAGGAATTGGGAATTTCAAATAATATTTCTGGGTAACTTTATAACTCCATTCAGGGTGTTAAACCTATCCTCTGCTAACAGATTTGCAAGCGTGGAAATCTCATAAACATTTTATAAGTAGCGCCTCTTCAAGTTGATGAATATTTGCCACTGTATTAGAATGGAGTGGTACAAAGAGGGTGGTGATTTCCTTTGGTTTTTACTGTATTAGAATGGAGCACGACCTAAACACATCTCTAAAATAATATTGTCTTAAACATTAGATGTTCAGTCAATAATGAGAGGTTTGTTGACATTTTTAAAAGTTTATTTTCTCTTTAAGACATTAGTCTGTGTTTGTGTCTTTTTGTTATTCAGATTAGTCAAATAAATCCCTTTACAGAAAATGTAAGGAAGATTTGGTTAGAACAAGCATACAAAATAACAGCATGTTCCATAAAAAATTAGCCCCTATTCTAATCTAAAGGACCAACCTATTTTAGCAACAACACATAAAAGGTTCCTTTAGAAAAAAAACAAGTAGTTTTAGAGCAAAAGGCTAATAGCTATAAAAAAAGATCAAACTCCCCATAAAGAGTAGTTCTTGAAACTCAGCCGAGTTCCCTAGCAGCTGCAGTAGCAACCGTTTACACAAGGTAAAGGAATTAATCACGGCAGTAGCTATGATTGGCATAAGATAGAAAGTCCCCTCACAAACAGTAAGGAAAACAAAGAAACCACCGTAGGCTGTAGATTATGGTTATTTAGGTTAGCACAACAAAGTGCTAAGGGATGTGGTAGGGTAGGGGTGCATAGAATGCCTTAGCTCTCTATCTAGTACCCCCTTACTATATAGAAAGCACAATATAAAAACAGGTGGTTATGCCATCTATAGCCAATCAGGAAGTATCTTCCGATGGTCCATTGCCTTCTCTGTCGCTTCCCACGGTAAACGTCCATGTCAACATGTAGTTATTTGAATGTGGCTACAATGTATTATAAAAAGATACATCTAAGAAGGTTCTCATGTGAAGCTTTGTAAGCCTATTCTGTTAGCTGCTCAGTGTCTGATTGTGTGACAATGGTCTTCTCTATGAAATGAAACATTAATATGTAGCATATCCTGGTTAGATCAAGAAATTTAAACCTACAACAAGCATTTCTTTCATTAATATACTTGTTCATTATAAGCATAATGCAGAGGAAACGTTCTTAGATATTAAAAGTCATATCGTTTGAGGAAGGGAAATACATATTACAGCAAACAGCACATTTCACGAAATTGTCAAGTTCTAAAGTTCAGTTATAACATTAAATTATTATTAAGGCTCCATGTTTTCCGTTTTTACGGATTTTTATAGATAAATACAGACAGAAAACAATCTGTTTTCTCTCTGCATTTATTTTTAAAAGTGGCTAAATACAGAAAATTGTGCTCCTTTTAAGTGACTCTCCGTGCTGTCTTCGATGAATTATAGGCCAGCAGCTGAGCATGTGGACAGCATGGGATTTTTTTTTAAAAAGGATGACATTTCTGTAAATAATTGGCATATGTCAACATGCATTTATGGTATAATGCTAGTATTTACCAGTGGATGTATTGTTATGTAATACTTGACAGCTCAATTAGCTAAAACATGACAGACATCAAAGTATGAGTGAATGTCTATCAGCTAAATAGATATGGAAATGTACAGTTTTTCAACTTCATTTATACGCCAAACACAACATAAATACGGATAAATATAGATGCAATGGCCATAAAATAAATATGGATAAATGCAGACGGAAATGTTAAAAAACATAAATACCATAAAATCGGGAGCCTTAATTATCATTTTACAAAAAGACATTTGTTTTCTTAAACGGATAGGAAAGAATCAAGAAAATAGCAGCCTAGCAGTGAAAAAACAATAGAATTGGGAGCTTTCTGCAGAAATAAGCAGCATTTTCACTTTTTGCACGTTTAATAAAAACATCACTATTTAATATGCATTTTCTATGATATTGTTACAGCACATTTCTATATTATTTTGAGGTTACAGTTACAGAAAAACGTTCAACTTCCACAGATTCTATATGCTATATCCAGTGTTGTGTTTGCTTTTTTAGCATGCATCACCATTATATGCCATCCGGCCACAATATGCAGGAAAGTACCACTATTACTTTAGAGCCAGCACAATACCAGGGATCAGCATCAATATGCCATACATGGGCACAGCATTCTATGAAATGCCAAACTACGGACCAGCAGAATCAGAGTGGTAGATGCACTTAACGCCAACAGTGACTGTTCGCCATGATCAACCAACCCAGTGCTCCAGCAACCACTGTTTCTTCTGGCTACAGCAACAACTATACACAACGCTCAACCTGCTCCTTGCGCAGACAACGGCCTCCTCACATCCTCCTGCCAATGCAACTGGAACTCTTTGACTTTGAGAAGGGAATTCTGAAGCAGGACTAACCTGGTCCCTGTATTTGACTCACACTCCATTGCGGTCAGCCAGGACTTGGGATTGTCCCCCGTCCAGAGTGACCAGATAACTACAAGTGGCTCTTTGCTTTTTGGCTCTATTTTCACCTAAAACTTTAAAACTGAATTTTTCTTGTACTTGTTATTGGGTTTTTGTTGTTTTTACTGAAATGTACACTATTTTTTCTAAATTGGCTTGGGAGTTTTCTTGTATTATGCTTTCACTTTCTTTTACTGTTTCTGTGCTGCATAAATACTTTACACATCCCAACTACATGAATCCTGACTGCTTTGTAGCAAACTACCAGAGGGTTATACATGGGTTAATTTTGTGACTTTTGTGTTCCACTCTGACAAGGATTGTGTTTGTTATTTGAGTAGAGCTTCCACCTCTTTCAACTTAGACCCCAATTTCTTACAGGCACCATCATGACAGGGATGCTATTTATTATGAAAGCTCACTCGACAGAGAAGAACTATGCTCGTTAAGACTCCTTATACAGGACAAAAGAAAGTGACAGAGATATAATTATCCTTCACTATCCAAAATACAAAATAATAATAAGAGGAAAAGATAACCATTATTTTAATACTGCCCTCACACACTTTGCAGTGTTGCAGTGTCATGCTTCATCATAGGGCCGCATCTGACGCCCAGGTGCAGACCAACACACTGGACGGAGCGCAATCTTTTAGAAATGAAGTTTAGTGGTGAGGGTACAGAAAGAATGACATAACCAACAGAAAAAACAGAAAAATGTAAACAATAACAGGGAAAAGTATTCCCTAAAGAAGGGACCAAAAAGTGCAGACACAAACACTTAAAACTATCTAAGAGGGAACTATCATCATTCTTTATTCATGTCACCCCTTGGTAGGATTAAATATTAGAATTCGGGAGAATTAGGGGAGGTAAGGACCCCTAGAACCCTGCTGCGTATACCAACATGTTTCAGCCAATACTACACGCCCATCTGGGTCGTTCTGGCATTCATCAGGGTGTTGGTCCCGTATTATCTGGTCTATACCCCTAATTGGAGTTTTTACCTTTTATCATCAAGGCAGCCAATGTCGCTGCAATCGTGTACTCTAGGAAATTTCCGAGAGAGAACAAATTTCTGTGAAAAAAAGTAGAACATATGTTTATCGTTCTACTCCCTTCTTTCAAACTCCACAAAAAAGCATTCTTATCACTTCCTCTTAAATATCATACAAGTTGACATATCATGTCTCCCAAACCAGCAGAGGGGTGCACCACCATCTCTTATCTGTGTCACCACCACTTGGAACAGGTACCGAAGGCACACCATACACCCGTGAGGTAGCATAAGGACGCTTTTACAATCTTGGGGGCATATCAACAAGGGCTTTATCTCTGCTTTTTTGGCTTTAAAAGCCAAAAAAGGAGAGATATAACTAGCGCCCTATCAACAACAGGGTGCTAACATGCAAATTTGCATGTTAGCACCCTTTTACTCTACGCTTCCCCTTGCATCTCTAATGAGATGCAAAGGGGGCGTTCCAGAGTAAAATAATAGGAGAAATGTCGCTAAGCGACATTTCTCCTATTATCCAGAATGTCGCTAACCCTGTTAGAGACAAAAAAAGCAGCGCTAACCGCTGTTAACGCTGCTTTTTTACGTCTGGTATTTTTCAGACTTAGCCATGATATCCTATGGAAGGAGGATATCATGGCTAAGTTTGCCTGTCCCTATCAACAAGGTAACGTGAGATTATCGCTGGGTTTCCAGCGATAATCTCACGTTAGCCTGTTAGCGTGAGGATTTTTATCGCTATTGAGATAAGCGTTGCTAATAGCACGCTATCTCAGCGATAAAAATTCACGCTAGCCGGCGATAATTATCCTAGCGCTAAGTGCGCTTAGAGATAATTATCGCCGGTTGTTGTTGATATGCCCCATAGTTCACTCAAGTGTACCAAAACACGAGGTTTTGATTTAGAGAGAAACGCACCTCTCCTCTTTCAGACCAATAATAATTACTAAAAAGTGCAGACCACTTGTATCCAGAAACTTGCAAGGGTTTATCAGCAATTCTCCAAACCCGGGACCATTGTGGGACCGTGGTCTTGTTGTCACACTCTAAAAATCGAAGAGAAAAGGAAGATGCGGAGAAACATGACTCCATTGTACCCAATTATTATTCCTTCGGATTAATTACAAAAGCATTCATCTGACTGTTTTTCATATGTTAAGGCAGAATTATAACGATTTACCAATAATAATCCCAAATCTTTGCCACGAATTAATCGCGCTCGTACAAAGTTCCGTGTGGCACCCAAAGTTAGCTGCCCGATCTCTGATGGTGATCCCAATCTGCAAACTCCGAATGGCATGCAACACATTTGTTGTTTACTTACTACTCCAAAGACTCACGCCACTACAACTCCTCACGCCGGTCCACCGCCGATACTGACGGCAAATCATCGCCTTCTATGTAAAAGGAAAACAGGTGCTGCTTGATGAGAAAAAATTACGACCCACTCCACGCTATTGGACGCGTCCGAAATCTCACGTTGTAGGCTCACTCGCCTCATCCAGCAACAGAGAAGAAGGACACCAAGGAGCACTCGATCGGAAAACGAAAACAGCAGACATCTTAAAGGTGCACATAGTGTCCCTAATGTCATCAGACAAATATGTGAAAGTCATGGCCCTGGGAAATCAATCTATATCCCATCCCTCAAAATGCTGGTAAACTTAACCTCATTTGCAGATTTTATTTGTCACTCCCTATATAAGACTCGTCAGCAGTACCCCAAATCTGTTCTTATATCCATCACACTGAGCCTTTGAAAAAAACCAGAACCCCATATGAATAACTGGGGGACTGTTTACCAGATCGACAATCAAATCTCTTTCCCAACAATTCTTAAATTGCTGCAATCTCTTAGCCTCGCAATGCCATCATAGATCTTTCTTTCTTTTAATGCTGGAATAGATGCTACGACTATGATGCTGTGCACTATACAGAGAGTATCTAAATAACAAATGTATACAAATACATGCTGATTTCCTCTGTATTAATTCATTTCTTGCCTAGCCCATAGTGATGGAACGACGGAATAGAGTCATTTAGACCCACAATGCTACTTTTAAGCCTATCCACCCAACGTTGTTCTCTGCTCAAAAGAAAGCTGGCAATATCAACTGTGTTTGGTGGTATAAATGGTTTGTCTAATACTGTCCACCTCAGATCTTGTTCGTTATGTCTTTTCTCTTGGAAGTGAGCTGTTAATTTAGTGTTTGTTTTCCAACATCTTATTGAACTCATATGTTCCAAGATGCGGATTTTCACCCGAAGGAATAATAATTGGGTACAATGGAGTCATGTTTCTCCGCATCTTCCTTTTCTCTTCGATTTTTAGAGTGTGACAACAAGACCACGGTCCCACAATGGTCCCGGGTTTGGAGAATTGCTGATAAACCCTTGTAAGTTTCTGGATACAAGTGGTCTGCACTTTTTAGTAATTAGTATTGGTCTGAAAGAGGAGAGGTGTGTGTCTCTCTAAATCAAAACCTCGTGTTTTGGTACACTTGAGCGAACTATGATTGTAAAAGCGTCCTTATGCTACCTCACAGGTGTATGGTGTGCCTTCGGTGCCTGTTCCAAGTGGTGGTGACACAGATAAGAGATGGTGGTGCACCCCTCTGCTGGTTTGGGAGACATGATATGTCAACTGGTATGATATTTAAGAGGAAGTGATAAGAATGCACTTTTGTGGAGTTTGAAAGAAGGGAGTAGAACGATAAACATATGTTCTACTTTTTTTCACAGAAATTTGTTCTCTCTCGGAAATTTCCCAGAGTACACGATTGCAGCGACATTGGCTGCCTTGATGATACAAGGTAAAAACTCCAATTAGGGGTATCGACCAGATAATACGGGACCAACACCCTGACGAATGCCAGAACGACCCAGAAGGGCGTGTAGTATTGGCTGAAACATGTTGGCATACGCAGCAGGGATCTAGGGGTCATTACCTCCCCTAATTTTCCCGAATTCTGATTTTTAATCCTACCAAGGGGTGACATGAATAAAGAATGATGATAGTTCCCTCTTAGGTAGTTTTAAGTGTGTCTGCACTTTTTGGTCCCTTCTTTAGGGAATACTTTTCCCTGTTATTGTTTAAATTTTTCCATTTTTTCTGTTGGTTATGTCATTCTTTCTGTACCCTCACCACTAAACTTCATTTCTAAAAAATTACGCTCCGTCCAGTGTGTTGGTCTGCACCTGGGCGTCAGATGCGGCCCTATGATGAAGCATGACACTGCAAAGTGTGTGAGGGCAGTATTAAAATAAGGGTTATCTTTTCCTCTTATTATTATTTTGTATTTTGGATAGTGAAGGATAATTTGTCCTGTATAAGGAGTCTTAATGAGGGTAGTTCTTCTCTGTCGAGTGAGCTTTCATGTATGATAGGGGATTCAGAGAAGGCTTTCCTTTCCCTAGTCTCTTCTTTGTGATATTGTATGCTATTTCTTATGCCATGATTTTTCAACTTCATGCTAAAGCCATTATAATCCCAGGGGTGAGCATCTGTATGCCATGAATGCCCACAATATGCCAAAACTCATTGCTAATGTATCAGGGCAAACATTATCCTAGTGGTGGGCACCACCATGGCAGGGATTCCCAGGTATGCCACAAAGTTCCCTCATCATTCCAGGGCCAATGTTTTACCATGCTGGGGAGTAGCCACATCACCCTCACACAAGTGCACACATTCATGCACACACAAACACCAGAAATCTAGATTGCTTAGGTCCTTAACACTCACCTGAGCACATCTGTCAGTGATGTAAAGGTCACAATTCCAATTGCTGGCAAGGCTGACTCAGCCTTTCAACTCTAATGGTCAGTAAATTGAGTACCATTAAATTGAGCAAGTGTAACCTCTATTATTTGCAGCACTTAGTACTCACAGAAGAGTCCATATATAAAGTGCTGTATAAACAATTTTATCATTCAAGACATTTATTTTTATTCTTATCTGCATACTGCTATTGCTGCTTATAGGCCACAGCTGCTTGCATCCTTTAGCCAGGAGCGCCCTATTCTGTTGCTCCAAGCGCTGAACCCTTAACCCACCTCCCATCACATGGCAGGCAATGTATCACACATACAGCCCTATTAAAGTTGGTCTGTAATTGGAGGTTGATATACCGGCGCATGAGATACTGATTCTGGCCAGAGTCTCAACCCATTTCTCCAGACATTACAATGGGGCCAGAAATAGGGGAAAACATGGGAGATTTTGATGTACCCGGTCCTATTCTGCATGCTTTCCCTGATTTGTGGCCGGTTTCGTGCATATTTTCCTCCAACTTTCAGCAGAGCCAAAATGTCCATAGAAATGTATTAGGTTTTTCCAGATTAGATATTCCAATATTAGGTAAAACATGTATCTGGTCAAGGAGGTATCACCCAGAGGATAGGTAGTGCTATCCCCTCTGCATATCATTCTAAACAACTAGGAATTGGACTGTTAGACCTTGCATCCTTGATGTGATTTCCCCTAACTTTGCCTGATTTGCTGACTTCATTTTTGTCGTACTAAGGACTCTGCACACTTTACCTCTGCTTACCAGTGCTATGGTGCTTTTTCTTTTTCTCTAAACATGGTAACATTGGCTTATACCCAATTGGCCTATTTAATTTACTTGTAAGTCCCTAGTAGAGTGGCACAACCTGTGCCCAGGGCCTGTAAATTAAAGTCTACTAGTGGGCCGGCAGCACTGAATGTGCCAGCAACACAAGTAGTCCTTTCAACAAGTCCCAGGGCTGCCATTGTAGACCCTGTGTGTGCAGTTTTAAACTGCCATGTTGATCTGGCAATTTACACCTATTGTCTACCACCCTAGTTCACCCAAAGGTGCTCTAGTAACAAAGCGCACTACTGGGTGAGCCCGTATGCTACAATGTGTTAAATACTTTTTGCAGTTACAATAAACAATCCACACCACATTTCTGATGGTTTCAAAACAGTTCATTAGCACGTAAAGAAATTGTTACACACTACACAGTGCATTATTGTCCAAACAATGTTACATCACATTAATTTTGGATCCGAATGCGTTCTCAACAGATAACACTGTTAAAGATTATGACTTGTGCGTAAATCCCAATGCATTTTCGGTGATTCCACCCTTTTTCATGGGAGGTTGTAAATCAAGCTGTGCTAACAGAATCAATAAACACAACTCAAAGCTCTGTGTGTCCTCATAAAAAGAGGAACGCTAAAACCGTGGATGAGCCTGTGACACTCAGATGACCACACCACGTCATGTACCAAGCTCGAGTTCTTTTGCCTTGAGCGTCCACTCTCTAGTGTTCAATGCAACCAACAAGTGCAGTGTTCTGCTATGTAGCAGAGCTACAAGTTTTAAGTTCTGTTTATTGATCCAGTTAAGAGGGCTTGGTTTACAACCGCCCCTGAAGGATGGAATCAACTGAAATGCATTGGGATCTACACACAAGTCATGATCTATAACAATGTTATGTGTTGAGAATGTATTAAAATCCAAAATTAATGTGATATAACATTATTTGGACAATAATGCACTGTGTAGTGCATTACAATGTGTTTATGTGATAATGAACTGTGATTAGTAGGTATACAGGTATCACTTCAGAGTGCAGGATAATTCCCTAATTAGAAAAATTACACCTGTTGCCAGGTCTACATCTTCCTTTTAATACATGTAAGTCACCCCATCTCTAGTGTAGGCCCTAGACAGCCCAGAGGTCGGGGTGCAATGTATTTAAAAAGTTGGGCGTGTACCTTTAAGTTTTACATGCCCTGGTTGTGAAAAACTCTTAAATTGGTTTTTACTACTGTAAGGTCTACCTCTATCATAGGATAACATTGGAATTACCTTTATTGCATTTTATTAGTGTAATTTCCAAAAAAGAACCGGTGACTCCTTCATGTTTGGTATCACTGGAATCACAATTTAAAACTCTAACTTATGGTGAACTCGGATTTTAAGCTACAAGTCTGAAAATGCCACTTTTAGAAAGTTGGCATTTTCTTGTCTTAGCCATTTGGTGCCTGCAGCATGTCTCTGGGTCACATGACTGGGGACCCACTTTCACCTATTAATTGATGCTGTTTGTCTTACTGGATCAGGGGACCACCATTACCAGCTCTCTTACCTCCTTTGCGGCGTGTAGCCGCCATCATCATTGTGTAGCGCCAGGAGGCACTACAAAAGCGTCTGCGGGCTCTCGCAGTGCGGGACCCACTTTCACCTATTAACTGCTGCTGTTTGTCTTCCCGGATCAAGGGACCACCATTACCAGCTTTCTTTGCTCCTTTGCATCGCGTAGCCGCCATCATCATCGTGTAGCGCCAGGAGGTGCTACAACAGCGGCCGTGGGCTCCCGCGGTGTGGGACCCGCTTTCACCTGTTAACTGCTGCTGTTTGTCTTCCCGGATATGGGGACCACCATTACCAGCTCTCTTTGCTCCTTTGCGGCACGTAGCCGCCACGTCATCGTGTAGCGCCAGAAGGTGCTACAAAAGCGGCCGCAGGCTCCCGCAGAGCGGGACCCGCTTTCACCTATTAACTGCTGCTGTTTGTCTTCCAGGATCAGGGCACCACCATTACCAGCTCTCTTTGCTCCTTTGCGGCGCGTAGCCGCCATTGTCATCTTGTAGCGCCAGCAGGCACTACAAAAGCGGGCGCGGCCCGTCAGCGCCCGTCTGCGGCAGGACAAGGCTGGGCTGGGCCACCCCCCTTGGCTCCAGAATCTGTAAATCATCGGTAAGGAGACTTATTATATGCTAACAGCTTTTTGTGTATTCGATAAACATTAGCAGTAACATGGGGAAAACGAAACTAGCACCCACTGTAGGGAAGTTCCCTAAAGGTGTGCCTATTACAAAATTTTTGCAAAACGCTGTGGGGTTGATTAACAATGAAATATCCTGTTGAGGAAGAACTCGCTGCCACAAAAAAGGTATTAGAGGCTGCAATAAAAGACTCCCTACCAGAGGGTGGGATAGATCCCTCATCTTCAACGAATAATGGGAGAGTGAAGGACTCTGTGGTAGAGAGACCTAGTGCCTGTGAAAACAATACAGTCGCTATCCCGGATATGGTTAATCCTTGTGTCGTAACATCTCCCTTGGAGATCTCAGTCTTATCTAACACTACGGATTTGGTCTCTCCTCCAGCTAAAAAAATTTAAACAACTTCCCCAACTAACTAATATACCCTCTACTAACCAGGCAATAAAAATAAAACCCAAGCCAAAGCCGAAAAAAGGAGAGAAAAATGTAGGGGTGGGAAAAGGCCTGGAGGGTGTCCATGTGGAAATTCAAGCTCAAAAACTAAAAAATCTGGAAACTCTTTTTAAAAAACTGCATGGTAAAATAGACAGCATCGAATGTCGACTGATGTCAGAAATTAAATTAATTCAAAAGGACGTTACGTATTTAACAGATTTGATCTCGGAAATATTACCACTAAAAACATTGTATAAAGCACCTAGAGCAAACACTGTAGGTGAGAAACAGAAAGAAGGTCCAGGGATACCCACCACAGCTGGCATAAATCACTCAAATCTGACTCGTCCCACAGCTTACTTAAGGATCCGCCAAAACACATAGCCTGGACATGAAATTAGGGAAAATAAAGACAGTAACACTAACCCGCTAAGTACAGAAAAAGCTAACCAGCCGGATAAAACAAGTAGGACCCAGCAATTTACTGATAATTCTGCGGATTAATTGCATCTACCTCCACAGGTGACTCCAAAAGTTATTATCCTGAAAATGTTCCAAAATTATCGGACAACAAAAGGGAAACATACGAGTCATTAAAGAATCAAGTCGTACATTGGATCACTGCAAGGACTAATCTTAATGCAAATCTAATATAACACAACATTATAATGTTGAGAAGAGTGAATTGGGTGGGGAGCTCCGGAAAAACATGTCAAGGAGACTGTGTGGTGGTTAACATTCGTAGAAGGGAATTGGCAGGGAACTTGATTGATATTTTCTTCAACAACTCCACTGATCAGGATGATTATATTACTGTCATCCCAGTAGGTTATTTTTATAGGCCTAGATACGGGCAAAGCTATAGTAAAACAAATACCATTTACAGGTATGACACAAAAGTGATTACCCCCTCATATAATAAGTACGCTCCCCTAAGAAGCTGTAGCGATAGAGATTGATAGACGATGAAAGCCGTTGGGTTATCCACTAGTAATAAGGATATTACTTCTACCTGTAATAGATTAGAGGGAGGCGGGCCTTTAGATTATGATAAGGTTAATACCTGTAACTTAGTAGAGGTCGGCGCTAGCAAATGATTTCATGAAATTTTACCTATTATGTCTTGGAATGTGGTAGGGGTCAAAAATAAATTAAATGATGGGGAATGGCTAAAAACGTTTAAGGATTGTGCTTTAGTCTTGTTACAGGAAACTTGGCACACTGAGACTTTTTTCATCAATGGTTTCCACACAATATGTACACAGGCCATCCCCCTAGAATCGGGCGTGCAAAAGGTAGGCTTGCCACCACAATCTTAGTATCCTCGCCCCTAAAACTAAGCAAAACATATACCAAGGCACAATTCTACCAGTTTTTTCATTTTTATATTGAGGGGAAACAGTCAATCATCGTAATTAATTTTTATATCAACATTTTTGATAATACAAGATTTAAAGAAATTAAGTCTCTAGAAGAAGATTTCGATGGTTTCCTAAAGGGGGTGGGGGGTGATTACACACTTATTTGGGCGGGTGATTTTAATAGTGAATGTTGTGATATTGTAGCAGGAGAACAATGTGGTAGCTTGATCATCTTGGTGACCGAATCCCTCACTTTCCACATGATATTTATGGAGAAGCAATAAATTCCGCTATCCATATATATAATTTAGTAGCCATGGAATTGGATGAACTCAATGGAGAGGTACCTACTCAAACTTTTGTAGGGGCTAGATCCTCTTCAACTATTGACCATTTTATGTTGTAAGAGCATTGCAGGGAACTAGATGGAAATTTTACAATCAGTGTAAGCTTGATTAGTGATCACTATCCATTGATCATGACCTTGAAGTTTATTACGTCACGGCAAAAAAGGGGGAGGGCAGCGGATATAAATATTGAGACACAAGGTAACAACGGAGTATCAATAAAATGGTCAGGGTTTAACCCAACCACCTTCATGGATAATCTTGTAGGGAAAAACAGAAAGATATTAACACCTGTTTAGATAGTGCCTCGATTAATCAAGACATCATAAGTGCCTTTTGTAACATTACTACCGAAATAGCGGAAGATCTAAAATTAAAACAGAGGAAAAAAACTTGTAACCAAAACCCCAGATGGTTCAATCAGGAGTGCTCAAGGCTAAATAAGGAATTAAAAACTGCCCTAAAAGCAAAGCCTAGAGATAGTGTTAATATAAGCATTTTAAGTAAAACCTATAAAAACTCCTTGAATCTAAGAAAAATAGAGATCCGCGAGGAAGCTTGGGAAAAACGAATTCAAGCTGCAGCGACACGAGATACAACTCTATTTTGGAAAACCTTAGATCATCCTTCTTTTAAAGATAGTTCAGCAGTGAAGATAGATGTTTTAGTGTTGCCGGAAAAAATAGATAGCTCACTTCGAAAGTATTTTTAATCCAAGAGCTGCTTTAATCAATAAAAAATGAAAAGAGACACTTTATTAGAGTTGAGCCCTTTAGCTTATCCCTACTAAGCCTGGAAGAGATTAAAACAGCCCTAAATAAAAGTGTGAATGGCAAAGCTGCAGGACCTGATGGGGATCCTATTGATGTTTTCAAACATAATATTGACTTTTGGTCACCTATTTTATTTAATGTTTTTAACGCCACCTTAGGAGGAACGCTACCAGCATCCTGGGTAGAAAGTATGATAGTACCAATTTTTGAAAAGGGGATAGAGGGATGGCCAAATGCTACTGTCCCATATCCCTTCTTGACTCTACCTCAAAACTGATGGGCAGAGTTTTGTTAGGAAGATTAGAAAACTGGGCCTCTGAGAACAACATCTTAACCGAGGTCCAGTATGGATTTAGAAGGGATATTGGGACGGTGGAACAATGTGTAAATTTGGAATTATTGGTAGGGAAATATACCCTAGCCAAGGAAGGGGCTTTATACCTCAGCTTTGTTGACCTCGCCAGTGCGTTCGACAGGGTCAATTGTTAAACTATGTCAAACACTGGTCGAGTTAGGTGCCCCCAACGACATTGTTATCTATCTTTCCCAGATTTATACTTTTTTAACATCTAGTGTGCGGTTTGATTAAAAGGGCGAATGTACCCCGGACTTTAGGGTAACACGAGGGATGTGTTTTAGCTCCTCTTTTAGTTTCACTGTATATAAATAATGTTGATTCTTATTTACAAAATTTAGAGATAGATGCCCCAAGAGTAGGCATTCGTCCCACCCCAGTGCTTTTATACATGACAACGCTGTCCTAATCTCAAGGACAGCGAGTGGTCTGCAATGCCTTATAGCAAAATGTACGCAATTCATGGCTGAAATTTTTTTTTACAGCTGAATCTTACAAAAACCTTTGTCGTGACATGCGGTAAAAAGAGCTGCATTCCCCCTGTATTTAGTCTGGAGCCAGGCCCAGAGAGGCAGGATATCTGTGCATTTCAAAGGCAAGCCTATAGAAGCTTCTTCCCACTTTAAAGGCACCACTGTGTATAAATACTAGACCTCAGACACCACAACTTCTGGACCGGTGGATACTTTGCCAGAAAGAAGGACTTCTGTGCTGCTATCAGGACTGTCACTCTTCTGGACGGCTGCTCTGAAGGAACTGTTATGTTGACCTGCTGTCTGCCACCCTCTTGCCTGGGTGAGAAGGAATGGACCTATCTCTTGTACCCAGAACCCATGAGTGACTCCAAGGGCTAGTTGGCTGGCCTCTTGATCTGAAGCCTCAGGGACACAACTGGCTTTCAAGAACCTTCACCTGCGCCTAGACTCTGGCATGTGTGAGTCTACCCTGCCAAGTGGTGCCAGTCCAGACCTGGACCCTTGGAGGTGAGCCAAAGTTGCGCTGCCAGTCTCTGTGGATCCAGCGAAACTGATGCATCTTGTCTGCTGCATGGCACAAACCTGAGCAGAACTCTTCGGAACCGCCGCATCTCCCTGACTGCGCGATGCATCCTCAGTGGAGGTATGTCTGAATGGTTGGCCATGTACTTTGAGTCCATAAGGCATGTAGGGCCAGATTTATCAACACTTTGCACTGTTGGAAAGTCACCAAAATTGACAAAAACTTTGTCTCAAAGTGTTGATTTGTTTTTTACTTTCAGTGCATAACATTTTTGTGTACTGAAAGTTTTCTATTTTTGTAATATATAATTTTATTAATGCAATCTCACATTTCAAATACATACATATAATATAGATTTCAGATGAGGTAAATGAAAATCCAATTATTCCTACAGAGGTTAACTTAAACTTCCTTACGAAAAGATTTCTTACATGTACACGGGGAATACAAGAGAGGGAGAAAGACTAAGTAAAAAAAATTAAAAAGAAAATAAGAAAAAAAGAAAAAAGAAGGCAAAAGAGAGAGAAAGAATAGGCAGAACAACATTAATTTCATACTATTCCTTCATGTACTCAATCATTGGACCCCAGTTTGACAATCCAAGTTTCTGCTTCTGTACCCCCTTCAACGCATATAAACTATGCTCCAGATTGAAAATAACCAAAAATCTAGCTCTACAAATTTCAAAGGTTGGGACCTCTTTTTGAAACCATAAGGAGGCTATGCAAAGACGGGCTACCGCCACTGCTATGAAAATTAAGTATCTAAAATCAAAAGCCGATTGTCCTTCCCTTACATCCCCCCATACCCATTAACATAACAGACAAAGAAATATTAATTTTAACTTCCGTAATTTCTGAGAGAAACTTTTCAATATGATCCAAAAGTTGAGTCAGTTTACTACATGTTAAAAAAATATGCATGATATCAGCCCCATCTGTCCCACATCTGAAACATTTCCCATCATTGACCCCCCCCCCCCCCTCCCCATTTCAACATCTTAGCAGGGGTATGGTATAGATCAAAGATGGTTTTAAAATTTTGTGTTCTTAAATTGGCTGATATTAAAATTCTCCCTGCCATAGCAATAGATTGTTCTATGCATATTTCCTGCTCTCCCAATCTGTTTCTCCATCTTATGTTTTGGGTTTCCAAATCATCTCTCTGTATGTCCAAAAGACACCTGTAAATTACACCTATGCGCGTTTTCCGTCTAACAGCCTAAACTAATAAGCATGGCTCTATTATCCTTTGTTTTTTCAACAGAAAATCCCTAATCTGTAGAAATTTAAAAAATTCCATCTGACGGAGTTTAAATTCATCAGCTAACATCTGAAAGGAGAGCAGATCTCCATCCTTATATAATTTACCTATAGATATAATTCCCTTATCCTTCCATATCTGAGCTACTCTGTCAGTGAAGACAGCAGGGAGTAAGATGGGTGAATTTATTGGAGTGTAGAAACAAATCCCCTCAATTTGTAGCTTTTTCTGCACTACTCTCCAAACCTTGTAGGCAGCAATTGCTACCTTAAAGCGCGTCCTCTTAAAATAGTTATAGTCTAATTTTTTAAACAAACAATTTCTTACTTCTGCCCCTAATACCATCTGATATATGGAGGGGTATTCTCCAGGGTTAATAATGTCTTCCCCAGTAAGCATTATCCTGATGTTTTGCAAGATACATGTATAATAGTACAATGTGAAATCATGTACCACCCATCCACCTTTCTCTTTTGTTAAGGACATATAGTGCATCGCCCTTCGCGTTTTCCCTTGGGCCCATAGAAATCTCATACAACACGATTGTAGATGCTGTAGCTGCACCTTAGATAATTCCAATGGGACAGACCTAAAGTAATGTAAAACTTTAGGTAAATTACCATTTTTAAGACATTACATCTTCCAATCATTGTGAGGAATAAACATTCCATTTTATCTAGTTGCTTCTTAACACTCGAGAGGATAGCATTTCAATTAATTTTAACCAATTCATCCAGGCACACCCTGATTTTAATCCCCAGATAACTAACTTCATCTGTCACTCTGGGGTCTTGAAAACCGGTCTGGTTAGTGCATAATATTTGTGTTTTAGATGCATTGAGCTTGTGTCCAGAGATCATTCCAAATTTATATGCCATTAATTCTATCTCTGGGATTGCTGAAGCCGGGACTGATGTTACCACCGCCACATCATCTGCATATGCTAATACTCTCAGTTTTCCGATCCGCATTCAACCGCTTTAATTCTCGGGTTACATTCTAACATGGTTAAGAATGGATTTATATATAAAGCAAATAACAGTAGAGTGCACGGGCAACCCTGCCTCGTGCCTCTTGTTATATACACCGGTGCCGACTCTAACCCGCTGATGCAGATTCGAGCTTTAGGGGTCTTGTATACAGCTTGAATTGCTTGAACAAAGCCAGGGCCAAACCCCATAAATTGCAATGTCCCCCAGAGAAAGCTCCACGACACACGGTCGAAAGCTTTCTCAGCATCTAATAAGACTAACCCTAAGGCGGTGCCGTGTACGTTAGCCTTGTCTAGCAATGCTACTACCCTGTTGATGTGATTTACCGTCCCCCTCATGGGTATAAACCCATGCTGTCTCAGAGATACTAGTGGGGTGATAACATTAACCAAGCAAGTAGCTAAAATGTTTGCATATATCTTCCCATCGGCATTTAGTAAAGAGATTGGCCGATATGACCCTGGGAGCTCTGGTGGTTTATCCTTCTTTCTAAAAACAATAATATTTGCTTCTTCCCATGATGGGGGAGCTGCCCCCATCTGTGCCTGTTGCAGGGTGGTCAATAATTCAACTTTTAATTCCTGAAAAAATGTTTTATATACTTCCAGGGGTAACTTGTCTGGACCCGCAGCTTTACCATTATTAAGATTATTTATTGCCGTTTCTAATTCTTCCATCGTGATAGATTCATCTAAAATCTGCGCCTCTGTTTGTCCCAGTTTGACACACTCTATATCTTTAAAAAATGTATCTATAAACTCATCCCCTTGATTATCCTCTGTATATAACTCTCTGTAAAATGAGTGAAATATTTCAAGTATTTCCTGTGGGGTTTCCACTATATTACCTTGTGTATTCCTCATCCTTAAAATTCTCTGTGCCACCTCTTTAGACCTTAACCTTTGTGCCAAGCACCGCCCAGTAGTTTCACCGAATTCATATCTCTCTCCCTTAAACTGGTTATACTTTAAAGCAATTTCTCTACTCCATTGAAGGTTGATTCTTGCTTTACATCGAGCGACCTCTGCTTGTGACTGGACAATATCCCCCCAGTTGCAATCTTTCACATCAATTCTATCTCTGCCAACCTAAGCTTCCCATAGAGATCTTGAACCTCAACTCTAAGTTGTCTCTGCTTATGAAGCCCATAGCTCAGTGTCTCACCCCTAAACCCTGCTTTTAGGGCATCCCAAACAAATGATTGTGAAGTCGAATTATGATTAATTTCCAGGAATTGCCGAATCCAATCTTTCATATGATTTATGTAATTGACATCTTTTATAAGTTTACGATCAAACGAAAAAGATCTCTGTAAAGAAACATTACTATTACACCAAATTTGGATATCTATCACCAATGGTCCGTGATCTGGTGTGATTGTTGGGTAAACTTGTATTCTGGCACCCGTTAATAATTCTGGTGGTATAAAAAAATAATCTAATCTAACCGATTTGTTGTGGGGATAAGAAAAAAATGTAAAGCCTGGGTCTGATATCTGTAATGTAGACCATGCATCTTTCAAGTCATGATCCTCCACCAAGTGTTGTAACCCCTTGAAAACTCTTGGTTTCCTGCCTATATAGCTTTCCCATCCATTCTGAAGGTCATGCCGATTTAGATGAATATTGAAGACCCCACATAGAATCAAAGGGGTAGACCATGAAGATAGCTCTGAATTTAGACCTTCTAGTACTATGGCTTCGTCCAAATTAGACCCATACACCGAACAAACAGTAAAAGTTAGATCCCCCTCTTACATTCCGTGATTACCCAGCGGCCTTGGTTATCAACCATTGTTCTACCAGTGCTTTGTATCTCCCTTTTTGCTAAAATAGCTACTCCACGAGTAGTGGTGGACTGTCGTGTACAGGCAAGTACTGTAAACCCCAATTCTCAAAGAACCCTCCGCTTATCCCATGAGATATGAGTCTCTTGGAGACATACTAAATCTGGCTGCATCATTCGTATTTCCGCAGCTACTTTTGCCGTTTCATATTGTTATTCACCCCACGCACATTAAAAGAACATATCAGTAAATTGCCCTGCTTCTTTTTATCCCCCATCAGAAGTGTACTCAAAGGTTTCTTAACCATAGGGAAAAGTAGCTCTGTGCACGACTTTGCATTACTTTGCTTCATGGGGCATCCCATGGTTAGTACTTGGGCATTCCCATTCTACCCATCAAAGAGTTTAATGCAAAGTCCTATCTACTAACATATGTAGACAAGTTTTGCCCCGAAAAATAATGCTGTCTGAGGCTGGACTTAACTTGGAGAAATGTTTTTATTTCTTCAAAGTTTTCATACTTTTCAATTTTTGCTGCATTGTGCACCATGCATACAAAGCTTGAGATATCTAATGGTATAGGCAATAGAAGTGCATGGGGTGCTGCAGCATCCAAAAAATAAACATGCTGGCATTCAGGAGGGAGGTGAATGAGCAACAAAGATTCTTTTAAATTAATTTGTCATGTGTTTAAAGATAGGATTAAAATATCAGGCTATGTCTTCAGACAAATTGCTGCTTATTCTTTTAACGTTTAGGTTGGTGTTTACTTTTATTTCTCTAACTGCAAGGTGGGAGGACTTTGTAACATAATATATCTGGCAATCATGCTGGTGTACATACTATGTGAAAGGAAAGGATGCACTTTGCAGTTGTGCTTCAAAATGCACCACTGTCTGTATACCAGACTTACATTTCTCCTTCTCAACTGGCGTGGATTATTTGAAATACTTCTTTGTGTGACTCCCCAGTGATCAAACATTCATGGAAGAGGCCCCAATTTGAAATTTATTTCAGCACCACTGGCCTTAGCATGTTTTTTCTACTGTAGGGTCCCTTCCAATACAAATCCTATACTAGACATTACAAACATACCTTTGCGCTGTGTAGGTAGGTGTCTGTCGCTTGGCAATCTAAATGAGCAACAGCACTGAGGAAGAGAACAGCAGTGCCATATCTAAATCAATATTGCACTGTACTCCTCTCTTCTCTTGGTGACATGCTATGCAGCAACTTTGGTTGCTTGCACTGCATTGTGCTACATTTTAGTAAATATCCTAGCAGTTGGTGTCCTCCACTGTGAATATCTTGAGCTGCACTGGAGTAACAGGGCTATAGCTTCTGATCATCAGCGTGACAGGGTAAAACATTTGGGGGTCTTGCTTGAATGACTTTATGGACAAGCTTCCCTTTCTTGCTGTCTCTAATCCTTCTGGCTTTCTTCCTCTTCCTCTACCTCTTGTCTTTCATATCTCTTTACCCTGATCAGCTTTCTGTCTTATGTTTCTCTTCTACTCTGTCTTCTTCATTCTGCTCACCAATTTCATCCCTCCACATTCTCTCTTACACTGTCTGCCTATCGCTCTCCTCTCCTATCTGTCTCTTATCTCAGGTTGTCTTTCTTTTCTTCCTTTTTAGGTTTTGCCTGCACCTGCGCTGTACTTGTGAAATCAATTGTATTTAATATAAATCTTAAAAGGAGCACCCATGCTTTTCATTGGTTCCTGTGCTCGCCACTGACATTTCCTCCATATCCATTGGCTGTAGCATACTATTTCCTGTTGTTCCTCCTGTGTTGTTCTTATCAGTATCCTGTGGCCTAAGTACTGTTTTCATCCTCTTTTGTGGAACTTCTTTTAAGCGTGTCAGCACCTCTGCCTGCTTTATGGGAAGCCAAATCTCCAATTGCAACGTGCACTCACCAGGCCCTCCGGGGCTGAAGCAGGGACCCACTCTAGTGCTCCCTTTTGCATTCAAACCAAGCAGTGCACTGACCAGTCCCCCGGGGCGAAGCAGCGACTCACTCTAGTTCCGATAGAGCTCTGCGCAAGCACACCTTTGTTAAGGGCTGTGGCACAGTCGTTTATCAGCACCGAGAACGTTCATTGCCGTCCAAGCTGAGCTAGCCAGGAGGATTATAAATAATTGAGGTGTGTTTTGTATGTTTGTGTATTTCAATAAGAAGGAGAAAATATGAGCTATTCCAACTTGTTGTTGTGTCATGCTGCTGACTTAAAGTTTTCTTTGTACTTTGTTTTGTTATTTTATAGAGCATTTTATTATGGTACAGTGGTATTTTGATACATGGTAGATTATTGGACTGTCACCACCGTACCCTGCCTTTAAGTTAACCGAAGAGGACCTTTACAGAACGTGTGAGCAGCCTCCACCTTTCTTTATGCGGTGAGTGTGAGCCTCGCTAAACCTTAGTGTGAGTTTTTGCACGCACCAACTATTTTGATAGTATTTGGTCAGTGTTTGAAATATTTTTTCCTCCACTCTTTGTGTTTTAATGTTTGGGATGCAATGGTTATTTTGTAGTTTGTGCGAGTTTAATTTTACATGTTTTAACACTACTGCTCACTAGAAATATAAAGAAAGGCAGTGTCTGTGAACCGAGAGCTGTCACCGTGAATCCTACGTACTGTTAAAACTATTTCTGTGCAATGGATATTTATTAGGCGCCAGGGCTGCTGGTAGTTCACAGCCCTCTTTGGCTGATGAGCCGGGGATGGTGTGGCCTTTCCCAGTTGAGGTAGCTGCTAGATGCAATTACATATGTTCATTTGGCTACTCCCTGAAGAGAGCTTCAATGCCTCGTCAGTGGGGGTAAGCGCTATATAAATATCAATTATAATTACAATTACAATCAATTATTAGGCAATAATTATCTTTCAGTGGTGAGAGTGTGAGACACTAAATAACTTATAAAAGATAAATAAGTACAGGCGGAATACTTTTGTTTAATCAGAGGCAAGGATACTCATTACTGTAAATTAGAGTTCTGGCGAGCTAGGCACAAAGCCCCTGGTTCCCTGGTGCTCCACATTTCTTTGTTCAAAAACAAAGACTCAATGTACCTAGTGAGTTCTTTCAACAACGCACGTCAACAAAAGCAATCCAGGCAGCCATTCGTCACATCTAATATATGGCACTATGCTCTCTAGGAAGAGCGCAGCACTATCATTGGTTCATCTTGTTTCACTTCCTAACGTGCTTTATTGTGTTGACGAGTAGGCTCGTATCACAGAGGGCCAGTTGAGACAGTTGGAAACTTGTCCAGTCCGATTACTTCACCTTCAAGCAAATTTGCAGGTCTTATGGAATTCTCAAATATTTGAAGTACTTTCATGCATATTACCTGTGCAGAATATGCAGCATGATTAAAATTCAGTTAATGGAAATGTCACCTAAAGGTGCACAAGGAGGTGACCATAATTCTCACATGTAGTTGTTGGGATTAAAAGAACAGAGCAAGTGCTGATCAATGTAAACTGCCATATTCCTTGGTACGGATACACTTTACATCTTAGGTATCTCTGTCTAAAAAGAGTGTGCGCAGAAGATATACCACCACCATAGTGAAATGCTTTTTTAACAAATTACAATTTTAATAGCAAACATTGGGAGCAAACGTAGCGACTGGGTTTATTTCAGGTTATCTGGGACGGACACCAGAAGGCATTAGGCGATGATTTGAAGCCTTGCAGACACCTCCTATCGAGACAGTGTTAGCGCGTGGGTCACAGGCTGCTTCCTACACATCTGGCTCAGTGGCATCTGCCGAGTGGCAGGAAGTGTCTGAATCCATCTTAGAGGGATTTTTATCTCCACATTTCCAATTTCATCAGGCCCCTTTTGTCCTGCATTCCAAGTGACATGATCGTATTTGCCTGAAGTGCACAGAAATACCAGTGAGCTTTTAAAACTTTTGTCATGTTCTCATGAGTGTGTGTTGATTTAAAACAGCATCACACTGGACCGGGATTTAAGTTTTGTCTGCACAGTGATTCATTGGTTTTTCTTCTGCTTGCTACCTAATTTCCCCATAGCTGCGTGCATTTCAAGTGTACTTGTCCGGTGCATGTTTTGTTTCTTTGTCCTCCACCCTTTCCCTAATCTCCCCACATTTATTAACACCAGTAACAGCACAATATATTGCCTTTCTCAATAAAGAAGTCGTAACACTTAACAAAGTTTCAGTAATTTATATTGCAAAACTGCTCACCAAGCTACAACTTACAACAAAAAACAGCTTATTATTAATCACATAGGCAAAACCTAGTGCATTTACCAATGCTTGCTTATTTCACCTGTCTCCCCCATTCCGCTCTCCTACTCATCCGTCTCTTTGTCCAGTATTTTCCCTCTCTTTCTACAAGTTGTCTTTTTCTTTCTCACATTTGCCACTCACCTGTTTCTCTGTAATGTCCTCACTTTCCCTTCAACTGATCACCTTTCCCCACCCGCTCGTATTTTTCCACTCACTTGTCTGTCACACTATTACTTCTGCTGTATTCCTCACCCTATATCTTATGAAACAAGCATTTACAATGCAATGGTCTCGGCATTTGTAAAGTTAGAGCTATTGGCATTGCTCATGACATTATTTTTGTTTATGTTTTTGTTTTTAAAACATTGAAAGAAACAGCATTGTTATTTACAATGTCAATAGCTTAATCATTCTCAAATGCGAGACCTATTGCATTTGCACCCACACACAGAGCCACACACACAAAGCCACCCACACACACCGAGCCACCCACACACACAGAGCCACTCACATAGAGCAACCCACACAGAAATAGAGCCACCTACACACACACACACACACACACACACACAGAGTTACCCACACACAGACAGAGCCACCATGCATAGAGCCACCTACAAAAAAAGCCACACACAGAGCCTCCCACACACACACAGAGCCACCCACACACACACAGAGCCACCCACACACACATGCGGAGTGCTTACTAAATCGCGTCAATGCAAAAGGCGCGGTATAATCAAAATGTTAGGTCATGCAACTCTAGGAAGCTAGAATTCACCAAGTCAAAAGCCAGGTCGCATTAGGACGTACGAGTCTATAAAAGACCACAATACAACGTGTCAATGAAGAGTGATATACCGAACAAACAGTGCCGAACACCTGTATATTCATGCAAGTCTAACCTGGAGGCAATCTAAAGCCGAACCTCGTGTCTGGCCATTGACCAGATTTACCAGCGTTCTGACCGGACCTGAACAGTCCCAAAATCAAAGAGAGGGGTGACTCGCATACAAAAAAACATTAAAACCATGTAAACAAGAAATAGATCTTGTACATTGCAGAAACGAGAACAAATTACTGGACTACATCACACCCTTTATGACTGTCATAATAACCGTGGTTTAGTGTGTGAAAGACTGGCGAGCGTGCATTTTATTTGGCACGAAGCACACTTGCACCAGCACTCTTTAATGCCTAACCAAACAACTTCGGTTTAATTGAAAAAATATAAATACTCGTTTAGCCCTTCTTTGATCTAGGGCTCTGTCGTGATTGCACGACCTACATACAGCAAGACCTCTTCCCATTGTCCATGTAGGTTTGTGTAACAACTTTTCCAGGTGGGGTTAGTACGACTATTATCATAATGGAGAAAGTAAAACTTCAAGTCCCAGAATCCAAAGTGCTATTAGCTAAACAGTACGAACTGCCTAAACGGCAAGCACGACACTGAATCAAAGGAAAGCAATTCCATTGTGGCATCAAAGTCTGTTATGACTACACTCCACGCCAGCCGTTAGGGACAGGTGATTTGCTGGTCATGCAGACAAAAACCACGCCTTAAGTACAACGGCTGCAGAAGGTAAAGGTGTGCATGTACAGAATCATGGGTGCCGGTTGATGGATCCAGTAGCTGAGGTACATAGGCACAGGTGCATATGTACGCAAGCACATGTATACATGAGCTGACAGAGAGGGCCTTTGCTGGACTAGAGCTCCCTGGGCGGAAAAGTATTCCGGCTCCCTCGCGGCGGCTGGTGAAGCAGCGGGGGGGTGGGGCGGGGCGCAGCTTTTCTTGTTCCCAAGTCAGTCCCTGGCTCATTATGCCAGAGGAGTGACTGAATTCTTACGAAAATATATTCACTCCTCTGACCAACTCACCGGGATCGTGCAGGGTAGCCCAGTCGCGATGGTGCGGGGGTGTTGTTGCTGTGTGACAGCGAGGGGTTAGACGGAGTTGAGGGGGTAAGAAGAGGGCTGGTGGGGTGTTAAAAACGCTGCCTGCGGCACGTTCAAATGATTAAAAACACTTTAAAATTAGTAATTGGAGCCAACTGAACAGGACGCTGCTGTTTACAGGCATCTAAAGCACAGAGTGCCATGCGCCCATATAAAGGTTGGCACCCTGGGCCTGCGCCCAGCTCGCCCATTTTAAAACACGGGCATAAAACGTGCCCGTGTCCCTTCCTACATATGTTCATATGCGCATGCACATTGCACAGGATACATATGTAGTGATTCACAGGCAAAGAGCTGGACATATCTCTGTGCCCAGACCACAGAAAACAAAGGTGTCACCGCCCTTAGAAATGAGGGGGGAGGAGTTACGTCTGAAAGATGAAATAACGATAACCTGCAGGCTAAAATTACCCGGTGCCTGCACTGATTGTTCCACCCACTGAGCTTCTTGGGAATGAAGTAGCAAACTGCTAGAGACAATGAGTATCTAATATAATATTTATGTAAAGCATGTCTCACACACACACATCAGTGACAATCTGGGGATAGCCGAGGCGCCCTTCGGCAACTTTACCGACTCGTGTTTTCCACTCCAGGGAGGCTGCGTAGTGGTTCCGTCCCCTGTCCCTGGACGCGCCCGGAAGCACGCGCCCGGAAGCAGAGGCTGGTAGGCGCTCTTGTAGGCTCGCTGTCTGGGACAGGGCGCGCTTCCAAGGGCAGGCTGGGGGCTCGGGGACACTTTCACATTAAAAGCCTTTCGATTAATCGAGCAGCCGCGCAGCTCTCCCGGATCTCTGTAATCGTACAGTGAGTCGGTCGGAGCTGGTAAAACGTAAATACCTTCACAGCGGCGCCTCTGCGTACTGAGGTCACCAACCTGTAGTGTAATGCACGATCTCCAAGCAGCACCTTGATGCCGTGAAATACATTACCGTTTTTATTTATAAAGAATTCAGTCAAAAGCTGATCAAGAACAGTATGTTGATAGCGGGGCATTGGCGGCCAGTTTAAGGATGAACAAGGAGATCAGGTGAGGGAGCAACGCCGGGACACCACCGCCTTTCTCCGAGGCACAGCAGAAAATGCCTCGGAGAAACGCCACGTCCTTTTCGGATTTGGGGGCGTGTTTTGCTGTTGTCTCCTCCCTGAGACTTCTCGCCAAAAATACGCCCCCGATCCGAAAAGGACGGGGCTTCAACGGAGCGACTGGACCTCTTCTCCAGTGGCTGGCCAGCATTTAAGAGGCCAGCCAATGGAAAACAGGAGAGAAGAGAGGCGGGTGCAAGCCCCTCTTCTCAAAGTCATTAAATCTCGGAGCGAGACTGCTCAAGCGCAGCCTTCGCAGCCGAGACCTAAAAAGGATTGGATGCAATTTCTGGAAGTATTAGAAAATGGGTGGTCTCTCTGCAGGAAGTTCAGTTTAATGTAACTTTCATTCCTGGTGTGAAGAACAGTTTGGCGGATTGCTGTTTGCGCTTAGTGGGGAAGAGTATTTTGGATGATAAGGAAGGCTCTGTGGATAATGATGATGAGGATTGTGAAGTGTGTTTGATCCGTGACAGCATTATAAAGGAGGGGGAGGAGTGGTTGGAATTGGTTGGTAAATACAGAGTTTTGTAACTGGTGTGTCAAAGACTCAAGAGTGGTTGGTCAAATGATGAAAAGGTAGACAAGAAATGAAATGGATTTTGGCGTGTTAAAGATTAGATTTTTTTTTTAATTGGCCTGGTATTTCGAGGGAGTAGATTAGTTCCATCCACATCATTTAGGAATGATTTACTGACTCTGCATATGAGAGTCATTCTAGTATTTCCAAAACAAAAGAGAGACAGACTCAAATATTGGTGGCCAGGTATTTATATTCAAGCTGAGAAATCTGAAAGAGAGCGTGCAGAATGTCTTAATTGTTATAAGACATTGAAATGTTTGATACAACCAATGGTCTTGCGGAAGTTGCCGTGGGGCCATGGGATGCTGTTGAATTGAATATTTTAGGCCACATCAAGTGTTCAGGAGTTGACAGATGTGTAATAGTGTTATTAGATATGTATTTGAGATGACCTGAAGTGGCTATTACGCATTCCATCAAAACTTGTGATGTCATCAATTTCCTCAATGGGTTTTCCCTCAACTTTGTTAACTGACAATGGAGTTCAGTTCATTTCTAGAGAGAGACACACATTTTGTTGGACAGGGGTATTAAACATAAATCGGCAGCTTTATCCCACCCAAAAGCCAATATTATGGCTGAGAGATTCAACAGGGTTCTAAAAGAAATAATTCAAAGAGCTATTGCAGAAGGTGTGTGTTGGAAGAGGGAGATGCTAAGTAATCTGAAAAAAACTACAGATTAACACCTCATGCCACCACTGGTATTGTCTTGTTTGAGTTGTTTAAAAAAGAAAAGCCAATACCTTAATGTGTCCAGCGTGGATTAACAGTGAAACTGAGGGTCGAGTGAGTGCTGAGCAAGATTTGAAGAAGAAAATGGAAGTGGAACAGAAGAAAATGTGTGTCAGGAAAAAGACGTTTGATACCTGTAATGCTGTAAAGAAAGCCCTTGTGCAAATGGGGCATGTTGTGATGTTAGATGTCCAGAGAAAGGCGCCAAATCTAAATTTCTTCCTCCCATTACAGTCATTAAGATGTTTAATAATGGAGTCACCACAGAATCTGGAATTTGAATAGGGTAGCTAGAATGTCTGGAGTTGTGTTCATAGATAGACAAGATGACAATGTAGTTTTCCGGACTCAGAGATCGAAGTGGGCGGGAGCAGAGGAGCATGACATGCCCATACTTTTTTATTTATGAAAAATCAGCCAACTACTTTGTCTGACAAAATATTGCTAGTTTAAATGCTGCAGCTGAAATGTCCTTCAGGGAGTCTCCTGTGCTGTGAAACTGAAGGTGGGCAGACATCTAAACAATAATCAAGCCTCTGAGTGCCTGCTTGCCAGAAAGAAATGCAAATGCACACAACTGGTTAATCTGTGAATGCAAAGGGAGCTTGGGAGCCAGTACTGGCTTTAATTGATGGATTCACTTGAAACTTTGTAATGACAACAATTTATTCTTTTTTAGTGGTACTGCAAGGTAGATAGTAGCTGAGCTGTGAGGTGAGTGTTTTTAAGGGACAGTTATATAAACAATTGCATTATGTACAGTCTGGTTAGTACAAAAATCTATATTTTGGAAGCACCATTTTTTCTTAAACTTGTTTTTGCATTTTGTAGCAGTCTATCTTAGACCGTGTGTAATGCAAGTTTCAAATAATGACTTACATATTCACAGTGCTCTCTGTCACAGGCTATAACCTCGTAGAACTAAATATAGTGTCACTATTCTTCACTGCGCTAAACAAGATTTAATTCTGTGGCTCATGGGTTACACACAGACCCCTGCAGTGAACTAACCAACAGGTTTCATAATGTACTAAATGTACTATCCCCACTGATTAACACTCATTTATTTTACATTTAAGTTATGTATTATTTTTTATGTAGCTACCTGAAGGTGAAAGACCAAAAAATCCTACGCAATATTTAGTTTTTTTAGCCACTCATTTGACCCCGCCCCCACTGATCCTGCCCCCATTGCTTGCAGCATCACAGGGCCCGTACTTTATTTTAATGCACTTCGAACGCTGGCACAACACCTGGAAGAAGTTCATGCTTAATAAGAAAACCACGGTACTTGAAAGTTACGTGTAACAAGGGTTACCACGTGAAGTATACAAATATAACCTGAGTATGTATGTTTAACAGGTTCTTCATCATTTTTTATATGCGAAATGTATAGCTCTTTATACTTTTGACATGTCGACTATGAAGATATAATACTGCTATGTGACTGTTTTTTTCTCATCTAATTGCTGGTTTTGAGAATGTTTTAGCCAATTTTATCTAACAAAATGTACAGTTGTTATCCATTTTACCATTTTGCTTTGTGATATTTTGTGTAGTAAAGGGAGATGTTTGGTATCTCTTGCTCTTAGAATTCTGACATCACTGAGAGTTATAGAGCTTAGGTGAGAATGTTGAGGGCAGAACAAGATAGAATGCGTGGGAAGAAGGAGCTATTGGTGTTGCATGAGTTTTTATCCTTTGCAACTTAAAAAAAAATGATCTACTCCTCTCTACAGCCTTTTTATAATTTTTATTTCCCAAACACTGTTCACTATGTGACTTTTGCACATTTGATGAAATTCTTTAACATTTCTCTTCACTCAATTTCTTACCAGAATCTTAATAACTACTCTATTTCTCCTGCCTCTCTCATTTTCTTGGGTCTTTCTCTCTCCAATCTGTCTTTCTCACTCAGTTGTCTCTTAGCTCACTCTTTATATCTTTTCACCCTCTCTCTGCCCTACCCAGTGTCTCTGTATTGTCATCTCCCATTTCCCTCTTGGTGGTGCCTCTATATGTCACAACAATAAATCAGCACTTTGTTGGAACTTTGTTACTTTTTGTTCATTGCCTTGCACATTCCACGGAGAGAGCAGGCTCCAGCTAAAGGACAGAAGTTGTCAATTATTTACATAGAGTGCACTGTCCCTCCAGGCCCTCCAGGCTGACGAAGCCTTCCCTGCCCCATCCCCACACTGCCAGCGCTGTGGGACCCTGTGTTATGCCCTACAATGGTTCCTTACAATGAATATTGAGAGGTGGAGAAATGTCCACATGTTGAAGACATAGCTGAATAAGTTAATGATATTGTTAATTTACTGAACTTGATCATTTATTAAAGGCTTAGTGATGGCTGAACAATGCACACTTACATGTACCTGGGTTTGCATGGCAAAGCTGGGGTACGAATAAGCAAGGAGTAAGGCTCACCGTTATTGATTTGATAGTAGAGTCACCTCTGGATCTTGAAAGGCCGGACAGAAAGCTCACATGCTATAGTCATTACCAGTACAACACAATATCAGCTGATTTGCCCATGTTATGTTATGCTATGTGTATTTGTATTGTTCATAACATACCCGTGAGAGTATTCTAATGCTCATGGCAAGTATGGCACAGTATTTAATTGTTGACATTGTAGGCATAGCACAAGTCTTGCCTGTTGGGAGCTCAACAGATATAGCCTATGACACCCACTTCTAGAGAGCACAGTAGGCATTTCCCAATACTCACTTGTTGAAGGATTCAGAACCCTGGCAAAACATCCTCTAGCTCTAGGCATATGTGACAGAGCACAATGTCCTCATCTTGCTGGTGCGGCAGTGGAAGCACTTTTTAAGATGGTTATCTAGCACTGGCCGATAGGAGTGCTATTTTTATCAAATCTTCTTTGCTGTAATTTTCAACAGAGGCCTTGGTCCTCTGGTGAACCTTTCTTCGTCGCAGTAAAAATCTAGGATAACCACTGCTGGTCTATCCAATATGAACCATTAATTGGCAGCCAACTCCGAAGCACAGTTTCAAAGGAAGTACATTAAATATCAAATAAATGACAGACAACATATCTTTATAATAAATGAAATATTTTAGTAGAGATCCAAAATTAATACAAGTGACATATTTAGTAATTATGTCATGTCTACTAATGCATGCAGCAAAAATCCAAACATTTAATCAAATTAAATCAAAGAATGCAAAGGACGGTTTACAAGTTACCAGGATGGTTCAATTAGAAATCTCTCAAAGGGACAAAGGATTCAAGTTAAAGTCCACCAGTGGGAAGTCCACATGTATAGTCAGAGGGGAATGGAGCATTAATCAAAAAGTTCAAATGTCCTACTACTACATTCTCAAAAAGTAGCAACATGTAAATTTGTTTCTTTTATCATTTGACTAAAATTGTTTTAATAAATCTAGAATCTAATTAATATTAGACATCTATACTCAAAATTTCAAAGCTCTTACATGTAACATAAATGTTTTACAGCGATCTATGTTGTCAAGTCACTCTATTAAGAAATGCTAAGTTTTCATGTTTCATCGTCACAACATCTTTGTTAGAAATATGAGTAATTCATTTTAAAATGAATCTCAAAATTACTATGTTTATTGATTCTACCATTCTCTAACTAACCAAGCACACTTTTATGGTGCTGAATGGTTCAACTTAACTTGTTTTTAGTAGGTGCACATTTAAAGTTTGTTGTGGTTTTGGTGGTTATGTCTCAATCAGAATAATCAGTATTTTTGCTCTAACATGTCCCTCTTGGATGGTGAATCAAGCCATCTCCAAATTCCTCACATTAGATTGTCACAGATTACAGTTTTGCTGTATTAAACCTTTTACTTCTAGACTCTTCAAAGATTTTCATTTTGTCATATTTGCATTGTTCGTCTTCTAATTCAAGATCAGATCTTGTTCTTTTCACTCCTTGTTTGTTAGACTTTTTATGTTTTTAGAATTTATTAGCAGCATTATGCACCAAGAGATCGCCACTAATGATCTTAACATTGAAATCACTAGTCCAGTTACCTAACCAGTTAATAACTTTTGACAATCTTTTCCCTATCACTTCCTAAGCACCATCATTTTTCAACTCTTTCGGGACTTAATTTGAACTAGTAGTATTCTGAACATATTTTTCTAAGTCTCTACTCTTGTCTGACATGTAAGCGCAACATTGTTAAAGTTTTAACAACCAACAGACTTTGCCCTACTTTGCAAGAAGAATGTGAAGGGCAAGTTGATTTTACATCACCATCAATCTAATCAATATCATTTCAGTATCTATTGCAGCAAATCCTCCAGCTGTATTAGCAGCTAATTTATCATCTATAGTAGGACTTTTTTTTATTTTATGTGAGTTTAAAACAAATCCTACAGTAAGTATAAAAGCTCTGAAAATATCACCTACTATTTCACCTGCACTCACACTTCTCTTCTTTCTCCCATTTTTATCTTTTAATTCTGATTCAATTTGTTTCACATACCATTCCTTTGGTAATTTACAAAAAACATTCTTTCCAAAAATATAATACACTCCAGGAAACATAGGATCTACTCCTTCTAAGTTTTTCCCACAGTCTTCATAATTGTCAAATGTATGTTCACATGATATCTTTAAATTTAGTGTTAATATTCAATCTTTTTCTAGATCTGCAAAGTTTTCCTTTATGCTGCCAGTATAAAGCTAAAGTAGGCATTCCTTCTAATTTGTTATGCTCCATTTCCGGTACATTCCAAAGAATTAATTTAGGCAGTTCAGTAATTTTAACTGTTGTATTCTTTTATCTACTTTCTACTAATTCTACTCATTTCTTTTCGGGTCACTCTAGTTTACATAGTAGGTTTTTTCTATGTGCATAAGCCATATCCAAGGATTGAGTTGGTCTCAACAAGTAACCCATACTTTCAGCTTGCGAAGCTTCAAGATGAGGATTTAAGCTTTTTAGTATAGGAAGTTCAGAAAAGATCAGATCTTTGTTTGAGTAATAATATAGTAATCCATCAGTACCATAGAACAAACTAGTCTACACACTGCAAGAAACTCCATATGTTAAGGGCAAACTGTGGTAAGTCATACCTGCAGCAATCGATGCAGGTAATTGCATACATACGTAGCAATCACTCGTACCCATTATATCTATATATCCATTCAATAAACTAGTCTACAGATTTAATGAACCATTAGCTTTTATGAATTCAAAATGTAAAGTGTCATCATCGAAAACATTTGAACCAGTGTAATTAGTTTTGATGGCTGTGAAAGTAGTTGTAAGCGCAGGATTTAAATCAGGCACATAATGTGGCAAGTTCAGAATAATAGGCATTGCAAATAATATTAACGCAATACAAGTAAAGATTCCAACATATATACGTTTGCATCTAGGAGAGATTCCAATGTTAGACTCCATGACTTCTCACGACTCAGACCGTTAAACTAAGAAAAATATAAAAAATAGCAAATGGCAGCTAGTGTAGTTTCGGCAGTTTCAGCAAAGTTAAGCACAAAAAATACCAAGGCACAGTTTAATGATCCTGTTCAGAATTAAAAGTACACAGACTGCTTAGTTAATGAGTACATTCAGGATAATTTGAGCCAGTCCTTTAGGCAGTACACCAAAATTGAAGTTCAGATCCACAACAAAGTTCATTTCAAGGAGGCTCAGGTGGAGTCAGATGGATATGACAAAAGGCAATGTTTTGCTGCTCGCATCCATTCACAGCTAGATAGGTCCATTCAGGGGATAAGTGCTTTTGACTGGGTGCTCTTGCTGTTTTCGATCTCCTTACAGCTGTTCGCTCATCATCACTGTCACTCCGATCAGACTGTTCAGAACCTTCAGGAATTGGCTGTGGTACTTGCACCCTTCCTTCAGCTAGGCAATGTCTCATCATCTCACCTCTTCTGGGCCAACAGTCTTCGGGCACTCCCTTTCTTGATGCAATACGCCCTTGGTTAGAATCTATCGAACTCGTAATCAACTCTACTGGCTGTGACCCTTGGATACCATCAATAGTTGGCTCTCACAGATCCCCCTCAGGCTCAACGAGTGCTTTCCCACCCGTTTTCTGGTCCCCAAAGCTTGACTAACCTGCTCCCTTTGTCTCACTGTAACCATCGGCACATCGAGAACAGGCGATGTTATGTCATCAGGGGGGCATGGGACTCTGAGAGTGTGGGCTGCATGTACCCAATTCGGGAGACCTCTGTACTTCACCACAGTATTGGTGACCAGGATCACCTGGAATTGGTCCTCTCCTGCGAGGTTCCAAGCACGATCTTTGCACGTGCTTCTTCAGCATTTCCCTTTCGCCGGGACTGAGCCTATGGCATTGTTTCTGTTGAGCCTCAAGGGCAGATTCTCCATCCTGGTGACACACAGAAAGTACTGCATCAGCCTGTCCCTTGCAGTAGTCTAAAATCAGGTAATCTGTTTTATTGACAAGAGCGTTTGTAGGAACAGCTTGCTATCTCATCACATGGCCTATAATGATCTCATGGGGTAGTAAGCCTGTCCTCCAGTATGGTGTACTTCTCAGACTCATTACCACAAGAGGAAATGCATCAGGCCTCTTCAAAGACATTGAAACACACACTTTCGTTAATCTGTTCTTCACGGTGTCATTTACTTTCTCCACCAAGCCTGTGTCATTTACTTGCCTCCAGAAGCTAAATTTGTAATGGACATAACATTTTTAGAACCTCATTACTAAAATAAGTTTCTCGGTCTGACTCAAGAGAAGTCGGAAAGATGAACTGTGGATTCAGCTCCCTCAAAAATAATTTTGCTACTGTAAGGCTATTGTTTGTGCATGATGGATACGCTTCCACCCATTTCAGAAAATACAAACAATGACCAAAACATTTCTAAAACCTTTGTAAATGAGCAAATCTATAAGGTCCATTTGTGCCCAGTTGAGGGGACCAGCTGATTTCCCTACATTGCTCCTTATACCAGGAGTTTTCTTTCCAATGTTCTGTTGTTGACATATTACACAACGGTGATAGAGGTTCCAAAAAGTCATTCTGAATTTATGGTTATACCACACCTATTTAAAGAGGCACATCATTGCATCTCACCCTACATGTGCGGGACCATGACAGTGTCTTGCCATAGGTGACAATAGACTATCAGGCAACAAAGATCTGGCATCAGTGTAAACCCAAACTTTGTCCTCCCTCTTGGTACAGCTAGCTCACACCCAACTTTGTTGTTCAGCTTCTGTTACCTCTTCTTGCATGTTTTCACCTCTTTCAATGTTTCTACTGCAGACAACAATAGTTTGTAATTTGTGATGTCTGGTGTTTCATTCATCAAATCTCTATTAAAGGTATGAGAATTCGAAACATTGTCTCCCAAACAGCAACCATCAACAAACAACACACAGTCAGATTCGGGCAATGGTTCATAACTTATGTCTAGACGGGGCTTTGTACACACCTCAGTTACATTCAAACAATCATGTTCATTTTCATCAATCACAGTGTAATTTCCAGGCAATGGAAAGATTTAAAACGGTGCATCTCTTAAGATTTACATTCTCTGCACCCTCAAGAATTTGTTCATACTTGGTCAAGCGACTGTTGGTAAGAAACTGGGTCCGTTTACGGGTCACCAGTATCTCCATTAAGTGAGGCACCAACACAGTCAATGGATGTCCTATAACAATGCTTTCACACTGCTCAAAACTCACACATGTAGATGCAACTGCTTTCAGATATCCAGGCAATGTGGATTAGGAGTGGCAGAAAAATATGCCACCAGTCTGCGATTACGTCCATAAATTTGTGTCAGTACTGAAAGATTGCAACCTTCCCTTTCACTACAAAACAACACAAAGCATTTGTTGTAGTCAGGCATTCCCTAAGCTGGTGCCCTGCAAAGGCATTCTAGCAGCTCAGTGAAAGCAGCCATACAACTGTCATCCCACGGTACCGGATCAGACACGTCTTTGTGTGTCGACCTCTGTAGTGGTTTTGCTGTCAAAGAAAAGTTTGGAATCCACTGTCTGCTATAGCCCACCATTCCTAAGAACATGCAGACTTCTTTCTGAGTGTAGGCAGTTAAGAATTGCAATGGGAGAGTTACATGGACTTCCCATTATCTCCATTAGGATCCCTTGCTCAATCATTGAGTCGTTAGTAGGAGTAATTCCGGCAATAGTATCTGGAGTCACATTGTATTGTGGTTTTCTTGGATACTCTGTATTCGCTTTGACAGGGCTTCTGACTGCTTCAACACCTTTGATGAGTCCAATGTCCTTACCTGTATTGTCTCAGACTTTAGGTAAGACGGTGTCTCTCCATTCAATGGGCAAGGCATTTAAAGTCAATAGAAGATACATTCCCCTATCAGACTTTTGTCTGGTAAGTTTAAAACAACATCCTCATCATTAGTATGACGTTTGATACTCTTGGCGTGCAATAGATGGAGCAAGTTAATGTGTACAGTAAGTCACCTACAAGTAAATTCACTGGACTTGAATCACTCACCACATATCAATGTTAATCTTCAAAAACTGGTTCTGAAACAGGGGAGGACAACTTTCTATTTGTAACTTCTACAACTTGGACACTTTCTCCGCAGAGGGGTAGGTTGGGAATCTCTGCTGTTCTTACAGTAAAGCGGGTAGCATCAGTGTAAACAAGGAATTAGACATGATTCCCATTTACATTTCCGTCCACTTATGGGCCACTCTGGTCTATCTCTTAAGCTGCACCAGACAGGCAGTCCTCCTCCACCCTCAGGCACTATCAGGCCAACAGGTGCTGATCGAAATCATCTGTCTGAATCAAATACTGTTGTGATATTTCTTGGCTTTGAAAAGAATCAATTAATTTGCTGATTCTGATTTATATTGTACCTTGGTACCTGAACATTCTCTTGAGGCAAAGGGCTTGAGGTATATGCATTGTCTGGGATTTTGAATTCTCTGCCTTTTCATCTGTTGGGTCTGACCCATGTTGTTACCCTGAAACTGTGCATACCCTCCATTCTGTACCTGATTCCTAGGATCATTCACATTAAACTTACACTCTCATTTCCAATGCCCTAATTTTCCACACGCGTGACACAGATGTATTTTCTTCAAAGCTGACACATCGACACCTGTTTTAGAATCCATTTGCACACCACAACCTGTATCTTGTTGCTGGAAGCTCTGCTTTAGAAAACCATTAACACCCTGCATTATCGGAGACAAATTAAATTCTCCCTGTGCTGGAACTGCATTGTCAAAATAATTCTCCCCTTCCCTACTGCTTTCATAACTTTTGCCTTCATCTTCTTATGATTCGAATGAATTCATGTTCACAACATTTTGCATAACGTAAAATTCCATCTGTCGACTTACTTTGCCAACACAGTTAACGTATCTGAATCATTGCTGAAATCTCAGGTCTCAAACCAATCACAAATCTGTAAACAAAATGTCCCAAATCCTTTTATGTCACATTTTCTGTTCCACTGTACTGTTGGAAAACCTGTATCGGTCTCTCATAATAAGCATGAACTGACTCTTTAATTTCTTGTGATGTTCGATTTTCTGTCAATTTCATTTAAGGAAACTTTAGTATTCAGGAAATTAATCACTTGTTGGTGTTTCTTCAATACCACATGCGATAGCGCACGAGTTCTAGGATCCCTTTCTGGTTCTGCTACAGGCCAATCCACAGATATTTTACACTCTGCCGACTGGTCTTCAGGAACCACAAAGTCAAACAAAGTGTTCAAATCGATCCACAAAACCTTTGAAATGTTCACAAACCTTTCAATCTGCCTGTACCATGCCACTGGATTATCTCTCAATTTCGGGAATTTATTTATAAATGAGAAAAAATCACCTCTCGTCCAAGGCACATACACGTATCCTACACCAGGTGCTTCTCTCGTTGGAAGAGTTGTATCTTAAGGCAGACCAGAAGGAGGGGGAAATACTTTGAGGATCGCCGGAGTGAGAGCGGAGGAGAGGGGAGAGGGACAAGAATACAACAAGATGGTGGGTCCAGGTCAGAGGGATCTTCGATAGTCAACAATAAAATGGCTGGTGGGTCAAAAGTCAGAGGGACAAAAGTCCACAATACAAACCAGAAAGTAAGAATTAAACGCAAAGAGGGGAGAAGTCAAAGGAGGGTGTGCAGATCCTTAGTCAAAGGCAGGAGGTTGAGAAAAGAAATATGCAGAGGTTCCGGATCACAGGGGCATCGACGATGATAGTGCTCCCGGCGTAGCTCCCGCGCCCCCTTACCTGTTAAGGGCTCTCAGGTCGGAGCAGACGGGATCAGGGCAGAGAACCTCTGAGTAGACTAGTAGACCATGGGGGGCAGTGAGGCAGCAGCATGAGCTGGGAGAGCGAGAATTCTCCGGGTTGGCAGACTGCAGGCAGGAAAGCGGGTACAACGGGGCAAGCAGCGACGCAGCACTCACCATCAATAAAGCAGAAATTTGTGACCCGGTGGGTAGAGGGACAGTATGGAAGAGTAGAATCTCGTCCCCGTTCAGACCGCCGCCTTTAGGAGCCATTACAATGATAAAAGTGCTGCATCCAGGGTGGTAAGAAGACCCGGCATCCGCGCGAATTAGTTATGAGGGAGGCAGCAGAGGGAGAAAAATGGAGGCAGCGCGATGGGGCCTGTCATGTCCCGATGTCCAGCAGGGTAGGAGACGGCCGCAGGAGGACCTGTGTCTACCTCCTCAATAGCCAAACCAGGCAGCTCCCCTGGGCATCGGCCATGTAATCTCGGAGTACTGGAAGTATGGGGATCTCTTCCCCGGACCAATCGGTCGCCATCAGGAGTCCGCCGACGTTTTCAGATCTTCGCCAAGGCTGATCTTACATTGGCAGTCCATGGCAATTAATTCCGAGGACAGTAGAAGAGGCGGAAGAATAACAGCAGCGGGACGAGGGATGCCATGTTCCGATGTCCGGCTGGGTAGGTGTTGGCTGCGGGACAAACCTGGGCCAAACACCTCTTTAGCCAAACCAAGCGGCTCCACCGGGCATCGGTCATGTCCTCACGCCGACCGCTGTCGATTACGGGGAAAATTGCAGGGATAAAGAGGGATTTTGAGCGAAAACGGCATTCCCTGTCAGGGAGCTCCAGGCCGGAGCTCCACACCTGGCGGCCATCTTGCAATCTCTCCAAACCCTCCATTGATTACCGCAAAGGTGTCTGCAATCTAACTCTCTGAGTTTTCTTCTTTTTCAACCACCTACCTTACCATTTCTTTCTTTAGCCCTATTTCTTGATCAATCTTATTAATTCTCTAATCTGTCATTTCATTCCAGCTGGCCTCATGTTTGCAAGATCTTTATCACTAAAATCTAATCTGTATGACTTTTGCAACACCTTCGATTTTGGAACATCAATTTCATATCTCTGAGCCAATTCAATTAGTTTTTCATATGTCAGTCTAGCTCGTTGAGTAATATCTTTACAAAGATACAATAATTCCTCTTCCTGGTAGGTGTCTAATCGCTATGGGCTAAGAGTTCCCAAAATCATTTCTTCTAGCTCTACTTTCAGCTTCATCACATTAAATGTGTTACCCTTTCAACGGGGATAGAAACATTTTCAAAAATCTGATTATTAAGTGGGGTACTAAATCTTTTAATCCAAACATCAAATTCTTGAGGAGTAACTCCAGATATTTCATATTATTTTAATGTAAATCTCCATTAGTCAAATCTCTACATGTTCCAGGTTTCATATTTAATTTGGATGTATCTGGAAGTGTAATTCCCATTGACGCAGTATTTTCAGAAGCATGGTTTCTTAACTCAGGAGGCTCACTTGTTCTAAGGATACAAAAAGGTGGTAACCTCTTTACCATTCTACACCTTGGATCAAATTGTCTCTTGATTTTGAATGGAACCTGTACTCTCAGTAGCAGTAGTATTACTTCGAGTCAGAACCATTGTCATCAGGTACAAAGATCTCATTGTCAAATCTCATGGTTTACGGTGTACAGTATTTACTCCTGTAGGTATAGTCAGAGTATGTGTAGTGTTCACCTGTGACCTAGAATGAAAAATGGGTACCACAGGTCCAATGGTAACAAGAACAGTCAAAGCATCTGGAGCTTTTATTTCTAATGGGTTCAATAGAGCTGTTATTCCCACCCCCTTATGCCAGAAATCAGTGTCGCTTCTTTTAATACCTCAGGTAATACCAGGACTTTTGGAATTTCAGCTGTAGTACTACTTGACAAATCCGCATTCTGGGATACATTATGTAGTCACCGATGACTCATTAACAAATCATTCAAAAATGCGCCATGTATGTCATTTGTCTCTCCTTCTGTTTCTGCATCACTCTTTTCTGTTTCAGTATGCTTTATTTTCTCTTTCTGTTTTCCCCGCATCTCTCCTTCAACTTATAACATTAGATATATTCTAGTTCCGTGTACAGTATCTGCTCTCCATGCTTTCTGTTGTGTGTTCTATCTAGCTTTGGCATATTGATCTAAGGTTCTTCTGTACCTTTCCTGATACTTTTCTTTCTCTTTTTGATGTGTGATGTGTTCTCGAGTATTTAATCACTGAAATCGGGCAGCTCTTGGAGGTGGCTTCAGATCATGTAATCTCTTCCTCAAGTTCTCATTGATTCTCAAATAAATGTCCCATAACAAGGAAAATGTAGTGCCTCATCTTCTTCTGTAAGTTTATGCAAAGATTCAAGCCACAGACATGGATGTAATCCTTTGTCCACCAATACAATGTGTCCTGGCGTACTCTCAGGTGGTGCTTCTACTCCTACCCTAGCAGGTATTGTGTCATCTCCCTTGATTAATTTTCGTAAAGCATTACAAAATGTAATTATTATTCAATTTTGTATTCACAAATGTTTTCTGTAAAATACAGAAAATGAAATTCTCCCACAATTCTCTTTGTTCAGCAGTCCCAACCAATAGCAACGCAACTCAATATTTTCAACCAATCTCAGCGTGGATTTATACCAACCGACCAATCGCAGCACGATACACTGTGATGTCAATCTTACTTCCTGCAGCAGTTCACCCTCCTGTACAAATTCCTTTGGCGCATTTTTGAAGCAAACAATATGCAAGCGTTTCAACATAAACCTGCTGCTCCACTAAGGGAGATTATCTCTCACTCAAAGGTAATACTAAATACCTTATTCCTACACTTACTTTACCATTCACATCAAATGAAATCTCAACCAACAGGATTTCACCCGTAATAGATACAGCTATTCCCTGTGCACCTGAGATCAACTACACCACTCGTATACCACTAACACACTAGGATGTCCCTATTCATAGATGTTGTCGACAACGTCTCATGACAAACACCACAATACAGCAGACAACTTACTTAGGGTTCTATTAGGATGGCGGGCGGTGGCACCACCACGGTGCTGAATCATGCATTTTACCGCCCGCGAGCAGCAGAACCCACGCCCGCCATATTAGTATGGCCAAACATGGCCCATTTCCCATCCGCCGCGGAGCGACGCAAACCGCCATCAAAGTGTGCCCGTCACTGCGGCAGTGGGAGCCAATGGAGACTCACCGCCGTGTGGAATGACGTCCGCCCCGCTCCACAAATTAGGATGCCCCAAACAACCATTCGCCCAACCAGAGACGGCGGAAGCTCGACAGCAGAGCGCGAAACCAGAGTCCCGGTCCACACCACCCGGTCCCGACTGCCATGGATCCAGCTCTACACGTTTTTCCGGTGCTGTACCTGCTACATCACAAGCAACTCATGGACCGCCGCTGACGCTGCCACAGGTACGCAATAACACAACCACAACACATGGGCTGACACAGGGTCCAAATCCACATCAGACACCCTGGTGGGGACAGGAACACATCCACAAGTGCACCCACACATGACCCACCTGCCACCAAGTCACCCCTCCGCATCCTAGACATACATTTTCCGCGACCATGCTGCAATGTCCCGGTCACGTCACCGCAGCGGTGAAGACAAGTGAATACATGATGCAGATGGCAGGGCCAGTGCCAGGCATGGGCAGGGCACAAAGAGCACAGGGCCACACCTCCACCCACCACACACTCGCACACCCCCTGAAGGCACATGCCATGTGCCCCTCCTGTGCACCCCCATGCACAACAACAAGCTAGGTGAATCCACACCCTGCACCACACAACAAACAACCAGGGAGACAGCCACTGCAGGAGTGGCTGCAGAGGAACACACAACACTGTAGCACAGGGCCAGGGAAACACACACACCACCACACTCAGGGCAATAAAAATGAGTACAAGCATCAAATGAACACACACACATACAAGGAACAAACATCCTACTGGACACACAGCCTGCCAAGTCACACACACATACCCCATACTGACACACAGACACATACACACACCACATGCCAACAGCAATGGAGCACAACGAATAGGAAAGCCAAAGTGAGGTGCACATAAATGGAAGGCCATGGAGATAAACAACAAGCATGTGTACATCACATCAAGACAAGGAACATAGAACAACACCCTCAGACCATCAAAGCACACGTGGCTGGTACAGTAAGTGAAGTCAAACCACAGACAGCTCAGTGCAACAACATAGGGATACAGCAAGGCAAACCATGTATAGGCACAGGATGTAAGGAGGGCCCTGAAGTCAAACTGTGAACAGCCACACATGTATACAACTACTTCACAGGAGTACACCAGCAGCACAACACAGGGCCCATTGACACACTCCATGACTGCCAAACACCAGTAGGAATCTACACACATACCCCCCTCACACCAGCAGCACACAACACCAGTGTCAAACACACTGAAGGCAGGCAATACTTACCAGTCAATACACAGACAAACAATCACACACCCTGGGGGTAGCCACAAGCATCACACACACACAGGGATGCCAGAACAAATGTCTGCACAAAAACAACAGACAAACACATAACCCAACAGAAACACACACAGAACCACAACAAGAACAGCCATGCCCTGTGCAGCTAAACTGTTGGAAAGGCAACGGGAGCACAGGCACAATAGGAGTGCACAACCTCATCACTCAGGAACAATGCACAGACAACATACCACAACACACACAAGAAGTGCACCATCACAGAACAACACAGCCACATCAAACAAACAACAGATGCACAGGCAAAAGAATCACATAGCAAACACAGCAGGACATCGGGGGATGCACACCAGGCAATGACAAGGCAACACACACCCACAGCTCTGCATGCACAAGAAGCAGTGTGTGCACACCAAGCATACCTGCCCCACATAGACATGAGTGACATAACATTAACCCACACAACACCAATGAGCGCAGCACAAAGACAACAGCACACCCAGGAAGTGAAGCAGTACCACAGCCAACACACATACATCCAACACAACACCAACAGATACACAAGTCTGGGACAGAAAGGTGGAAACAACTTGACCAGAGGACTGGGCAGCACACACAGTTGACCTTCATATGAGCAGCCATGACTGCCAAACAGCACAAGACCATCACACATAACCCATTGGGGAAATGCCCTGAGTGACACATTGATCCTGTCCAAAGAACTGCACCACAAAGCACAGTGTCACAAATAAAGCGATGGGGAGGCACACACACATGTAAACCAAGGGGACAGCTGACAACAAAGTGAAGTGTACTGCATGTCAGTAGGAGTGTACCATGCACAAATAGAGGGATTTCAGACTCACAATGGGTAGGCAGCTGAAGCACAGATAGAGGATGGTATGACACCACACACAACATGCCATACTGGAGGCAAAAAGGCACCATGTGACAGCAATGCATGAGAAAACACAACCACAATGGCAGTGTGGAGCAGCAGGTCTGCACAGTCTCCACAAACCGTAATAAGACACATGGATGTACAACAAAACACAACACTGACTTGCCAGTCACTCACTCTGCATACTCACAAGTGACAAAAACAACAAGTAAGAGTCAGCCAGAACTGCAAGGACACACCAACACACTGCACAGTGCACAACATACAACTCATACATGTGCATACAACCACATCCACAGGGCTGAACAATCAAAACAACAGGCATACAGCTCCTGGGTGACACATGTGTGTAGTTGACAGTGCAGGGGCATGCACACATCAACACTCCCGACAAACTCACCCCCTTCACACTGCACACCTCCTGACCATCAAAGGGCACACATTGAAAGTAAGCTATGGGACTAGGATGACTGGCCATCACAAGATGACCACACACATACACCACTGGGCACACATAAAGGAAGAATACACATACATGATGACCCTGGCCAGCCTGCCTGCAATATTGTGGATAGAATCCCACTCTGTGCCGGCAGTGCCCCCCAACCTGACGTGTACAATATAGGCCACATGAACAAATTAAGAAAATGACAACTGCCTTCCATTAAAAATTGACATAATTGCCCCCACAAGTATCTGGGTCTGGAAGAACTGAAGTCCCTGCCACCCCTGTAAAAAATAGAGACAATGAGCATAGACATTGGCTATGTTGAAGTGGCACACAGACCATGCGGCACAGTAAACCATATACACACAGCAAAATAACTTTATTCAGTAAGGACAACGACAAAACAGACAACAGGAGCAACTGTCTATATTCACATATTGCACAGATAGGCACCATGGGAAGAGAAGAGCAAGGCACCAAATACAGAGTATGTCCATGAGAAGCTGCACAGGCAAGAGCAAAACAGCAAGGCCAGTGGCCAGTCCAGGGTGCAGAGTATGTCCATGAGAAGCTGCACAGGCAAGGGCAAAACAGCAGTGAATAACAAGGCCAGTGGGCAGGGCAAAATGCAGAGTATGTCCATGAGAAGCTGCACAGGCAAGTGCGAAACAGCAGTGAACAACAAGGCCAGTGGACAGGGCAAAGTGCAGAGTATGTCCATGGGAAGCTGCACAGGCAAGGGCAAAAAAGCAGTGAACAACAAGGCCAGTGTCCAGGGCAAAGTGCAGAGTATGTCCATGAGACGCTGCACAGGCAATGGCAAAACAGCAAGGCCAGTGGCCAGTCCAGGGTGCAGAGTATGTCCACGAGAAGCTGCACAGGCAAGGGAAAAACAGCAGTGAATAACAAGGCCAGTGGGCAGGGCAAAGTGCAGAGTATGTCCATGAGACGCTGCACACGCAAGGGCAAAACAGCAGTGAACAACAAGGCCAGTGGACAGGGCAAAGTGGAGAGTATGTCCATGAGAAGCTGCAAAGGCAAGGGCAAAACAGCAGTGAACAACAAGGGTAGTGGACAGGGCAAAGTGCAGAGTATGTCCATGAGAAGCTGCACAGGTAAGGGCAAAACAGCAGTGAACAACAAGGCCGGTGGACAGGGCAAAGTGCAAAGTATGTCCATGAGAAGCTGCACAGGCAAGGGCAAAACAGCAGTGAACAACAAGGCTAGTGGGCAGAGCAAAGTGCAGAGTGTGTCCATGAGAAGCTGCACAGGCAAGGGCAAAACAGCAGTGAACAACAAGGCCAGTGGACAGGGCAAAGTGCAAAGTATGTCCATGAGAAGCTGCACAGGCAAGGGCAAAACAGCAGTGAACAACAAGGCCAGTGGGCAGAGCAAAGTGCAGAGTATGTCCATGAGAAGCTTCACAGGCAAGGGCAAAATAGCAAGGCCAGTGGGCAGGACAAAGTGCAGAGTATGTCCATGAGAAGCTGCACAGGAAAGGGCAAAACAGCAGTAAACAATAAGGCCAGTGGGCAGGGCAAAGTGCAGAGTATGTCCATGAGTAGCTGCACAGGGAATACTCGAACACAGCAAAGAGCAACAAGACTAGTGGCAAAAACGAAGTGCAGAGTATGTCCAGGAGAGGCTTCACAGGGAATGTGTGTGACTGTACCTTTCCATGGACAGCAACACAGTCAATGGGTAACAATGTGCAGTACAGGCCCACCTGTGTGAGAGACAGGTGTGTGAGGGTGACTACCACTCAGACTTGGCTGTCAGGCAGACTCGGAGCTGGCTGTGTCTCGGGGTTTTCGGGGAACTTGAACGGGGAGAGATCGGACAAGCGGAGGTAGAGCTATCAGTGGCTTGGCAAGCCGGAGGGCTGCTTGGACCAGGTGGTGTAGTGGCACGTGGAGGCAGAGTCATGCGGACGGGAGACACAGTGTGGCTGGGAGATTGTGGAGGGGTGCCTTTCCACTTCTTGGGGATCCTAAGTGGCTTGACTGACTTTGGATCAATGAGAAGTGGTATGGACACAACAGGCACACTCACCATCAAAGCTGCATCAGGTGCAGACGCTGGCACTCCCTTTGGTGATGTGCTGGATCCAGTGGAACGCTTTGCCTGGCTTCGCCTTTGCCCCTCCTTCCCCTGTTTACTAGGTGTTACCCCTACAGTGCCCTCCTTCCCCTGCTTCACTGGGCTTGGAATGGGAGTCGAGGAGGTGGGTGAATCTGTCTTGGAGCCCTTCCTAGGTGCACCCTTGGCATGCACCACCTTATCGGTGGGCACAGAAACTTTATGCTTCTCTTTGCAAGATGCTTTAGGGACAGGAGATGGGGATGCCTCTGAGGCATGTGAGCCTGAAGTCTGCTTCTTTGCATTTTGCCCCCTGGTGTCACCTGAAAGGCTTTTTTCTCTGCGCTCTGGGGTGGCTTTGGTCTTCTGTGGGGATTGTGTCTGAGCCCAGGACCGCTTGGGTTGCTGCTACTGTGTGCTTCGTGTGCTGTATTGTGACTTTGATGTCTGTGGACCGTGGTCACTATCGTCAGATGTGGCCAATGTCAGGGGGTGGACAAAGGGACCGGAGCTGGACTGTGAGTATGTGCCTGTTGAAGGGCTGACGTCACTGTGGAGGACAAAGCCTGGACAGTCCGGTGCAGCCCACCCACATCTGAATGTATGCCCTCCGTGAAAGCAACCACCTGTGCCAATTTTTTGTCGTGGTCAATGAAGGCATTGAGGAGAGCTGTCTGGCCAACACACAGATGGCGCAAAAGGTCCACCGACTCAGCACTGATGGCAGCAGAGGGACAGGTGCAGAGGTGCCAGGGGTGAAGGACACTCTTACCCTCTTACTGAGGGGGACATGGGCAGCACCAGAAAAAGTGGCTGGGAGGGTGGGCACTGACCACTATGTGGTGGAAGATGATGCAGAGTCCCCGTTCCCTGTGCCCGCCAACATGGATGCATGCCCGCTGGCATCAGATGATGTGATACTTTCCGTCTTAGGTTGGGATTCCTCCAGCAGACTCCTGTCCCCCTCTGAGGCGCTGGTGACATCTGTGTCACTGGGCTCCTGTGCAGCTGTTGTGCTTGTTTCACCACCACTGGTGTCCGTCTCCTGTCCCTCCGTGACCACAGGAGATGCTGCATGAGAGAGAGAGATGTAGGGTCAGTTCAGTGGCAGCAACAGAACAAACATATGCAAGCAATGCATAACAAAAAATGACTAAATCTACATGTTGCACACCACCCTGTGCAATCACATTGTGCTAACTCACTATATTGACTCAAACAGTGCGTGGAAACTGGAAATTCAGGCATAAGTGAGCCATGTGATGACCACACAGCACAACACCCTGCTAGTGGCTCCTTTCAACCAGACACACAACTAGCTCTGAGCACACCTAGGGACATGATGGTGGAACACTACTTGTTGCCACTGACAGATCTGGATGGAACAGGAGGGGACAACACAGACACAGACTACAACATGATATTCCACAATGGCCATGAGCCCATGCCACCCACCATGTTGTACTTTGGGGCCCAAAGACTGGTGCACATTGTTGTCAGATGTCTAGGCCTCCCAAATCTGAGTGCATGCAATGGACGCATTGATGAAGGCACACTCAGATCCGGCACACTGCCGTTCCCTCCCATGGGATTCCCCAGACTACCCCAATGCAGATGATACCTGAAGACCACGACTCAGAATGCAATGGGAATGCACATCATTCAAATTACAAAGAACAGGTAGGGCAAATGCGTAACACCTGCAACCAGACCAGCAGCGACTTACATGCCATTGCATCACACTACCAACATCACATAGGCCAGGGCTGGCACAGGCTCTGTACACTTGCAGCCACTCCCAGCCAAAGTCACCCTTACCCGATTGCTCACCCCTTGCTTGGTGCTGATTCTCCTTCAAACGTGCATCCAGCTTAGGCTGTGTCACCGTCAAGATGCGGCCTGTTAGTGGTGTCATGCTGCGCCATGCCAAACGCCCAGTGCAAAGAAGCAGCCCCAAGGTCATCTCCGCCACGTTCTTTGCCAGCCGGCTGATGTCGTCCCACCTCTTGTGGCAGTGGGTGCGCCATTGGTTTGAGACACCCAGAGCTCGCGCCTTGGCCGCAATGGCCCTCCACACGGCCTTACGATGGTATACCTTGAGCTGCAGGCATGGGAGACAAAAGAGGGGGAAATGATCACTGACACAGTGTTATGTACCTACATCTCTCAGTACAGCAGCAAGATACAAACTCATCACAAATCCAAAGATATGTCTAACAGAGACAAGAATACATCTCACATGGTACATCTGCTTGGGAAAAGCTGATGTAAATGCATGAAGGATTGAAGGGGAACACAGTCCCTGCACATCTCACACACATGCAGGATGCCAGCACTGAAACCCCTATGTAGCCTGCCCACATCTCCAGTCCATTTTTAGGTTGAGCAACACATACATCACATATCAACCTGTGTTTGGGGGTAGACTCACTGTGTCCAAGACTGCGCAGCCCTCAATGTCCCTGCCCTGTGAATAGTTAACTTTGTCATGGATGTCACATTGAGGGACATGATCTCACAAACCAAAATTCCTTTTCACAAGGCCGGTCGTGTGCAATCTACAGTGCTGAGATGACTCATAGCTGGAGTGCAATGAGAAAAGACTGATGTAATACTCTGTAAGTGAAGTGATGTGTCCTTGTCTTTGTGGGCGGGGACTGTGCAGGCCAGCTGGGCTCACACTGAGTTGGACAACAGGGGCACACACAGCCATTCAGCCAAGCAATCACTGTCCTGACTCCTGCATGAACAACTTTCTGCATCACTGTAGGGCTGACAACACAACACAGGTCACTCATACATACATGTGCAGGCAGGGAAATCTGTGGCAGTGCATGACACAATCCCACACTCTCAGGCACATACTGCATCAGTCCAACTACATGTGTGCCCCCCCCCCCCCTGCACATCCTCCCCCACTGTTGAGGACTTACCACGACATTTGGGGCACCATATAACCTTGGGTACTGGGACCCTGGAGGCAGCAGCAGGTGGGTGGTCACTTGCAGCAGTCCCTGGAGGCAGCAGCAGGTGGGTGTTCACTGGCAGAAGTCCATGGAGGCAGCAGCAGGTGAGGGGTCTCTGTCAGCAGTCTCTGGAGGCAGCAGCAGATGAGGGGTCTCTGGCAGCAGTCCCTGGAGGCAGCAGCAGGTGAGAGGTCTCTGGCAGCAGGCTCTGGGAGCAATGGAAATGTGAGGCTCCCTCCCACACATATATAGCCCCCTGGGGTCGTTTCAAAGGTGCCATGCTGCAGTATTTGGTGGTCCAGGTCTGCCTCTTTCAAATGCATCCAATGACCGCATCCGCGGTGGCGGAGCACTCCTACCGCGATTTTCAAAATTGCTTCATGCCACCGCAATCAAGGTTCCCATTGGCTGTAAGGGCATGCTCCATGGCGGTGACACACCGCTGGAGCCCGGTGTACTCTACCGCAATGGTGCATCTTTCAAATGCATCCAATGACCGCCTCCGCGGTGGCGGAGCACGCCTACCGCGATTTTCAAAATTGCATCATGCCACCGCGATTACGGCTGTAAGGGCATGCTCCATGGTGGTGACACACAGCAGGGGCCAGGCGGGCGCAACTGCGATTTGGGTGGCGGAGCATGACAACTGCCATTTGTCAATACATGGATATGTATCACTACCGCACTTGTGTATATGGGGATTGCTGGTGACACACCGCTGGGGACAGGCGGTAGCTACCACGATTTGGGTGCCTTACATTCACATGAGGCACCGCGATTTCGGTGGCGGGGCATGCCAACCGCCATTTGGGCATGTCTCACTACCGCACTTGTGTATATGGGGATTGCTGGTGACACACCGCTGGGGACAGGCGGTAGCTACCGCGATTTGGGTGCCATACATTCACATAAGGCACCACGATTTGGGTGGTGGAGCATGCCAACCGCCATTTGGGCATGTCTCCATGCCTATCACTATCTCACTTGTGTATATGGGGATTGCTGGTGACACACTGCTGGAGACAGGCGGTAGCTACCGTGATTTGGGTGCCATACATTCACATGATATATTCAAAAAGGACAAGGGAACCTAAAAGGTAATTAAGGACCTTGGGTAATAGTTAATTATAAGAAACAATGGTCCTTAATTGATTTGAATAAAGGTGGAATAAATATAGTCCAAAATCGATACTATATTTTGGATGTCCAGCCGGACAACCCGTTTAATTCTTCAATAAACTTTGCACATATAAAACAACATATTACTTGTGGGACACAGTCCTGTATCCAATCGGAAAAATGACATCACAAAACACACAAGGACATTTCAGGCAAGACAAAAGAGCTTGTTTGCATTATCCAATGTTTTAAGCTTTTTTCAAAACAACAATTGCACTTTTTTACACAATGGATTGATGTGCATGTTGTTTAACTGAGGTCGACGACGTTTCGATCCTATTAAAGGGATACTAGGATCATCATCAGGACATAAATGTGTGCTAGCCTGATTATAAAAGGAAATTGCCTGTGGGAAAACAAAAAGGGGTGATGTAAAGGGGAAGATAAGCGGTGATTGAGAAAGGAAAAAAGGGAAGATATTAGGGCGGTAAATTAGCAGCAGCGACAAGGTACAAGTATGGTACCAAAATACATGCTAATGTGTGAGCATGCGTCTGGTTACGGTGAAGGTTGGTAGGTTGGGGAAGTGAAACAAGGGATGCGCAGGTGACATGCGTGTTCGGCACATGTGTTCCAAAAGGAAGACCGATTGATAGGGTCGTGAAGTAAAGAGCATTGCAGGTGCCTACGAATAACTACCGAAGTGCGGACTACGGTCCAGCAAGGCAACGTGCGTGTTGGGAACAGGTGAATGACTGGTGGAAAGGACCGCGAGGTGAAGGCGCCGGAAAGGGTCAAGCATTGCAGGTGCCTACGAATAGCTAATGAAGTGCGGGCTAAGGTACAGCAAGGCAACGGAGAGCGGCAGAGAGCGCTCACCATGTTCAGGAATCCGTAAGAACAACGGGATCAAGGCCTCGGAAACAATTAACGCTCTGGAGACATGAGATGGTGCGGTCCGGCGGTGATATGGAACGTTATGTTCACTGGAAATGGAAAATGACCGTGTTAGTTAATATGATCGTGAACATACTGGGCATATCGGGGCGGTGAGGGGAATAGGGTACCTGTGATGAAGGAAATCGAGAGTATAGTCCACTTGTTGACAATCCAACGGAATCGTGGCACTCGTTCGTATTGCCGTGACAATGCACTAAAAGGAAATTGCTAGAGGTTAAAAAACGATACATAAAACCGGGGCAGCAGGGACGGTGAAGGAGAGCACACTTACCGGAGTGGAGCCGGGTCCTCTGATAAGATGATCCGAGTGGCGAAGTAGCCGTGAAGTGCACGGGTATAGATACAGTGAACGTGTGTGAGTGACTAGAGCGTGTAAGCCCGGTGCCATCTTGGGAGAGTCAGAGTGGAAAGAGAAGATAGACTTCGAAAATAATCCGATAGAGTTACAAACAATGATTAAAAGAGAGAACTTTGCAATGAGCAGTAAAGGGGATAGAGACAGTGGAAATTGTGTAGTACTGATTGCATCACAAGAATGAACAACAAATTAAAACGGGAAGTCATATTTGAATATTTGAGTGAAATAAGAACACAGTTGTTGAAAATTACTCGGAGAAGACTTCCGCTAGAACAGGCAAGATAAGAAACAAGGCAAACAACTTAAGAAACAGATCACTGTAATTAATTAATTGTTGCAACAAGTCAGAATTGCAGCAATAATTTGGTAAAGATAAGAGACAAAGGGAAAAGGGAAAAATTACCGTCTTGTACATGGTAGTTGGACATAAGGAACCAATGTGTTTAAACCGTGTGTTAAAAAATATACAGATTTTTTACACAAGCATTCGAAGTGCAATGAACCAGATATGAAAAACAAAGTAATAAAGTTTTAGTTTTCTCAAATGAGGTTGGTCCAGTCCTCATTGCGATTCAAGCCTTCCCTGATGCTGTTAGTACGAATAATCATTCTGAGTTCTTCCTTGTTCAAGATTTTGGCAATGTCACCACCTCTCGGTGGTTGCTTGATCGTTTTGATAACTGTCCATTTGAATTTGTCTTCTTTATGTCCCATTTCGGAAAAATGTTCAACAAGGGGGGCATTGGGGGTTTTGCAACGTACTCTGCTTCTGTGTTGGCCGATGCGCAATTTGACCTTTTGTGTTGTTTGGCCGATGTAAATTTTGTTGCAAGGACAAGAAATTAAATAAATGACATTGCTGGTATTGCAGTTGGAAAAAGAATTCAACGTGATAGAAACATTATTGAATACAAAATTTTTTCCTTCCATAGTTGTGTTACATACATTGCAATTGCCACATTTCGCATGACCGATAAGAGGCTCCAACCCCCAATGCGCATCCAGGGTTACCATTGGGCGAGGGGAGGGTAGGGCAGCTCTTACAAGATGGTCCTTGAGATTACGATTTTTTCGGAAGGCAAACATGGGGCGCTCTATTGAGAGGTTACCCGCATTCACCACAGGCCAGTGTTGCAAAATAGATTTGCGAATTTGATTTGAAGCAGGAGAGAAGGTGGTGACGCAAACTATACGATTGGTGTTGGTTTTGATTCTAGGTGATAAAAGGACTTGCTCCCGACATTGGTTGGTGCTAGGCATCGACACTGCCGCAGAAGCCCTTAAACAACTAGCTGAAGAAATCTCAGAGATTGAAAAACAAATCAAGGAATCTTGTCCTATCGCAGACAGTTAAAAACTATTAGAACAAATACAAAAAACAGTTGATGATTTCTACAGAATAGAGCAAAATAAAAAATCAGTTAAAGTCCGAAAAGATATCAGAACATACAATATTGAACGCACTTATCCATATTTACAAAAAGACTTTTACACTAACAGGGCTTATTCCAACCCACAAAACAGCAGACCGTGGGTTCGTTTCAATAGACGCAACAATCTAGTGGGTTTCTCAGACACCTCTGCAGATTCCTCAGATAACTCTGACACAGGCGAAGGTACTAGTACATCAAACTGCCCCTCTGGCTCCAATTTTCCAGGCCCTAATAGTAATGTTCTTTTTTGCATGTTCTCTCTTGTCTGATCACACAATCGTCATTTCCGCTCAGACTGTGGTCATTGTGTTGTTGATGTGTGCCACGTTCAAATGACGCATAAAGGTGTGTCAGGTACATCAGCTAGGTATGAGACAGTGGGGTTGATTTGTTACACATATGCTGGATGCTATACTCCCAGGTGTGCCCATGGTAATAGAGGTCATATCCATATGTGCATTCACATTGACCGAGGTGGTGTTTTTGAGGGACTTGCTTTGTGAAAGTTTATAAGTGTGCCATTTGTGTAGCTGAATGTGTCCCTACATGTAGGCTGGTCTGTAACTCAATTTTGATGACAGTCATTGTTGGTGTTGTGTCATACAGAATGTGAGATGCTGTGCCCATCTCATGATGTATTACATTGACATGTGTCCATCTCAACTAGGAAGAGACCAAATCTGCTTCGTCACTTGACAGTACTGGAAGACATGGAGGATGAGGCGATCATCCGTAAATGCCGTCTGGATAGAGCCACCCTAAAGACCCTTTGTGATATGTTGGAGCCCCACCTGCAGCCCCGCAGAACATATCCAACAGCTTTCACACCAACGTATAAGGGGATGGCGGCCCTGCATCTTTTGCCACTGGATCGTTCCAGGAGACAGTGGCCAGCGCTGGTGGGATGTCACAATCGATGTTCAGCATGGTGCTGCGTGATGTACTGTCCGCCATGATGGTCTACAAGGACAGATATATCCATTTCCCCAGGGGTCCGGAATTGGCAGCTGTGAAGGGAGATTTCTATCCCCTGGGACACGTCCCCCATGTTGTTGGTGCCATTGATTGCACCCATCTTGGGCTTGTGCCACCACAGACACGTGAGCACATCTACAGGAATTGTGAACATTACCACTCCATAAATGTGCAAGTGGTGTGCCTGGCAGATATGATCATCTCCCACGTGTGTGCCAAATTCCCAGGCTCAGCCCATGACTCCTACATCCTGCAGAACAGCATTGTACCCCAGCTGATGGCTAATCTGATTCCCAAGCTTACATGGATTGTGGGTGAGTATGCCTATTCACATGGCGTGCTGGGTGTGTGACCTGTTGCCCTCTGCCTCTGCGACATAGCAATGTTTATTTGTGTTTCTCACACCTAGGTGACTCTGCATATCCCAACTGTCCCTGGTTGCTGAGCCCACTCTGGAATCCCAGGACCCTGGCTGAAGTCCGCTACAATGAGGCCCATGGGAGAACACGTTGTGTGGTGGAGCGTACTTTTGGTCTGTTGAAAAGTCACGTTTCCGCTGCCTGGACAAGACCGGAGGTGCACTAATGTACTTGCCCGGGAAAGTGTGTCAGATTGTAGTGGCATGCTGCATGCTCCACAACCTAGCTATTCGCAAGGATATTCCCCTGATTCTGGATGATGATGAGGACCCAAGGCCCCCGCCTGCAAACCAACCTGTGTCCAGTGATGAGGACAGTGGAGAGGAGGAAGGTGTTGACCTGCGTCAACAGCTCATCACCCGCTACTTCACTTGAAGGTGGGTGACAATGTACAACGTTCCCATTGTCTGATGATGTTGCTGCTGTTGTGGAGGTGTATGTGAGCTTTGTGACTGCAGCCTGTTGTCAGCTCAGTGCTGGCTGCCAATGTTTCTGGGACAGGGTAGTTTGGCACAGATACAGGATGTTTGACGATACTGTTGCTCAATGTAATGTGTGCAGATTGGAGTACCCTGATGAAAAGTGTTGTGTGATGTCTGTGATGCCACACCCAGACCAGTGAATGTTGTTCTGTTGTGTTTTCCTACGTGCTTTCAACTTCTCCTTGCCTACATACAGTCCATACTCCTGGTGCATTGTGATCATGTTGAAGACTGTACATCCTGGAATAAAGATGAAGCAGACACAACAACATGTGTGTAAGGTTTTTTTATTTGCAATGGTGACATGTGAGGGTGGTGTACATTTACATTGAGGTGATTGGTGGAGCAGTGAGTTGACAGTAATGGTAAATGAGATAATCAAGTAGTCACCACATTAATGTGGTGACCCAGTCCAACAGACAGATGCCATTCACAAGGCAGTGTGGGGAAGGACAGTCCAAAAAGTCAATGCAGTGGTGAAGAGGGTTGCCATCATGGCTGGCTCCGTGACTGCCGTTTGGCAGGTGGTTTGCCTCCAGCTACTCCCAGGGTTTTCTTAGGATGGCCCCTTCGTCGCTTGGCAGGGGGGGGCTGCTGCAGGGCCAGTGGGGTCTGAGGACTCACCCCTCTCTGTGGCTGCAGGGGAGGATGGTGAACTGTCATCCTGCAGCCCACCAGAGGAAGGTGGAGGTGTTGGTTGTGGCGTAGGCCTGTCCCTCAGTACCGCCACTTGCTGACTCAAGAGGTCCACAATTTGTCCCATGCGGCTGTCAATGGACCTCATCAGCAGGATGAGCTCGAGAAACAGTTCGTCCGACCGGCCCGTTCGTCCCTGGGCCCATTCATATGCCCCAAGAACTCTGGTGATGTGGTCCAGGGATTGGGTCCCAGCCTTTTGTTGTCTGTGGGTGACCCTGCCCCTCCCACCTACCCTGCTGCCATGGACCTGTTGCCTCACCACTGTAGGCACCCGCATCCTCTCCCTGCCCTACTCAGTCGGTGGTGTGGGGTGGTCAACCTCTGGGACAGGGGGAGTGTTGCAGGCAGCGCTGGTGGTGGTGATGTTGGTGGTGGTGGTGATGGTGGTGGTGGAGGATGCACAGGCCGTGACAGCAGAGGTCTGCAGAAACGTTGTTATTGCAGCAGATGTGGTGGGGGGGACCATGGGGTCCTGAGACCTGTTGCACCCTGGCACACCAGATGGGCCAGCTTCAAGCTCATCGTCCAGAGAATCCCGGGAGTCAACATCCGAGAGTCCATGTACCGGGGGGAAGACTGGCTCTGCTGGTTGCTGGTGTTGTCCTCTGCAGTGAGTTCTTGGTCACCTGTGGGTCAGATGGGAAATGGTCATTGCAGTGCACCCCGCAAGCTTTGTGTTAGATGTGTGTCATTCACTGTTTGTACACTACACAGTTGACTGATCATCACATTGTTTTCTATGTGCACTACTGTGCCTCCTGACATGATGCAGTGGTACATGCATTACTTGTCCATGGTGTGAGGTGTCAATACATACCATGCACCACGTGCATAATTTGTGATTACAGGGACCTGTTGACATCTAGGTACTGGCACAACATGTTATTTCATTGAGGACTCTTTGTTGATTTGTCTGACCTGGCAGACGTCACATCTGGCCATGGACTTGCCATTGTCATCTCCTGCATACCTTTGTCCTGTCATGTGCATATCTTGATTTGTACCACCAAACATGCTTTCTTACTTTTCGAAGGGACTTGTTGCCCTGGCCCCATGGCACTGCACATGTCAATAGGTGCTGTGCATGATTGTGCCCTGACTTTCTTCTACATGTGGATTGATGTGTCACACTTTGGTAGCTGTGACAGTTTCCTTTGCTTACCTGTGTGCACATTGTGCGTGGCAATGGGGTCGGTGTGCATATTTGTGCAATGAGAGGGCTGGTGACGAGTGGGTGGGTGCACGTACAGGCTACTTACCTGTTATGTGCTCACATTTGGCTTTGTTATGTGACACATCTCTGTGTGCGTGGTGGAGGCTTACATCCTGCACAGTGGTGTCACAAGACAGAATAATATGTCTACCTACCTGTTAGTTTGTTTGAGGTGATCCATTAGATGCCACATGCATCTGGGTGGTATGGAGAGCTCCATATTGCTGTACTGGGGGACAAGGGTGCATGGTGGGAGTAGTGGTACAGGCCTCCCACCCCCAAATACCCTCCCAGGGAAGATGGCTACCTACCAGTTAGGTGGCGGTGAACAATGCAATGGATACCACATGCTTCTGGGTGGGAGTGAGTGCTCCATCCTGCTGAGGTGTGGGACAGGGGGCATAGTGGGAGTAGTGGTACAGGCCTCCCTCCCCCAAACACCCTCCCAGACAAGATGGCTACCTACCTGTAAGTTTGTTTGGTGTACTGGAATGGCTTGCAACTGCTTCTGGGTGGGGGAGTGCTCCATCCTGCTCAGGTGTGGGACAGGGTACATGGTGGGAATTGGAGTGCTGGCCTCCCACCCACAAACACCCTCCCAGGCATGATAGCTACCTACCTGTAAGTTTGTTTGGTGTACTGGAATGGCTTGCAACTGCTTCTGGGTGGGAGAGTGCTCCATCCTGCTCAGGTGTGGGACAGGGGGCATAGTGGGAATAGTGGCACAGGCCTCCCACCCACAAATAACCTCCCAGGGAAGATGGCTACCTACCTGTAAGTTTGATGTGGCTTATGTAATGGCGGACACATGCTTCTGGGTGGGTTGGGGGAGGGCTCCAACGTGCTGAGGTGTGGTACAGGGGGCATGGTGGGAGTTGTGGTGCTGGCCTCCCACCCCCAAACACCCTCCCAGGGAAGATGGCTACCTACCTGTTAGGTGGAGGTGAACAATGCAATGGATGCCACATGCTTCTGGGTGGGAGTGAGTGCTCCATCCTGCTGAGGTGTGGGACAGGGAGCATGGTGGAGTAGTGGTACAGGCCTCCCACCCACAAACACCCTCCCAGGGAAGATGGCTTCCTACCTGTAAATTTGTTTGTTGTACTGCATTGGCTTGCAACTGCTTCTGGGTGGGGGAGTGCTCCATTCTGCTCAGGTGTGGGACAGGGGGCATGATGGGAGTAGTGGTGCAGGTCTCCCACCCACATACACCCTCCCAGGGAAGATGGCTACCTACCTGTAAGTTTGTTTGGTGTTCTGCATTGGCTTGCAACTGCTTCTTGGTGGGGGGGGGGTGCTCCATCCTGCTCAGGTGTGGGACAGGGGGCATGGTGGGAGTTGTAGTGCTGGCCTCCCACCCACAAACACCATCCCAGGGAAGATAGCTACTTACCTGTTAGGTGGAGGGGAACAATGCAATGGCTGCCACATGCTTCTGGGTGGGGTGGGGGAGGGTTCCATCTTGCTAGGCTATGGGACAGGGGGCATGGTGGGAGTAGTGGTACAGGCCTCCCACTCCCAAACACCCTCCCAGGCAAGATGGCTACCTACCTTTAAGCTTGATGTGGGTTATGCAATGGCTGACACATGATCCTGGGTGGGGTGGGGAGAGGTCTCCATCTTGCTGATGCAGTGGGACAAGGGGGCTTGGTGGGAGTTGTAGTGCTGTCTGCCTGTACACATGCCCCCATGGTAATGTTGCTAGCTACGTTTGGGGTGTGTGGGAGTGAGTGGATGTTGGATCTGTGAGACATGTTTTTGTGAGTGTGTGGTGCAGATGAATGAAATCTGTCCTAGGTGGTGTAGCTTTGTAGTTGTGCAAGACAGAACATTGCAGTGTGGTGGTAGTCATTTGTTTGTACTTATCAGCATCCACTTCCCCAGGTACTCCTGTGAGACTCTCTGAATGCAGTATGGCAAGCACCTTCTCCTCCCATGGTGTGTATGGTTTTTGTGGAATGGGAGGGCCACTGCCAGTCCTCTGAGCCAGCTCACAGTTCTTGCTCCTCCTCTCTTTGACAACCCTCTTCAGGTCATGCCACCACTTTATGATTTCCTTTTTAGAACGTGGGGTGGTCCCTACTGCATTGACCCTTTCGACTATCCTTGCCCACATTTGTGTTCTTGTGGCTAATGGTGTCTGTTGGACCAGGCTACCAAACAGTTGTGGTTCTATTCAGACTATCTCATCTACCATGACAGTCAACTCATTCTCTGTGAATTTGGGCATCTTATGTGTTGCCATGGTGTGTGGTGTGCAAAGTGGTTGTGGGTGCAGGAGTGTGTGTGGTGGGTGTGGTTGTGATGTGTATGGTATGTGATGTGCAGGGGGTTAGTTGTGCAGGTGTGGTAGTGATGGTGGTGGTGATGTGTGTGTGCTGTATTCTTTTGCCTCTCCTCTCTGATCTGGTGAATGTCCTTCCCTTCTGGAGTGTTGCAAAGGATTGTGGTCAGGGAAGGGGTTGGTTTTATACTCAGCTATGTGGATGTGTTCAAATGGGGTATTGCTGTCAGGTGTGGTGTGTGTGTTGTCCTGCGAATTGTATTTTTCTTTTTGCCATGTGGTTGTGTCATTGGGGTGTATTTTGTGTTTTTGGGGGGCATGCACTTTTTGGCCTTCTTGTGGGTTTTTTCATTCGTCCGCCATATTTTTCAAGGATCGTCTGCAGCGGTGGCTATGCTATAGCTCTTCCACCGGCTCTCCCATTCATCACTGTTTGCGACTGCAGCAGTCAGAAACAGCGGAACGTACTGTGTGACCATCGGGGATATCCTAATTTCCTGTGCGGTGTCTCTGCTATACTTGCGGCAGGTTGGTGTTTTTCCGCCGCAAATCCGACTGCCACAGGCGGATTTTGGCCATCTCCGCCTGCTATGGGCATTTTTTATTGGCCACGTTCCGTTTGTTTTGGGGGTTGATCCTATTTTCACCGCCGGTTTTTCCACATTGCCGGCGGGCGGTGGTTTTCCGCTTCCATGGTGTTCGGGTGGTTTTCCGACCACCATCCTAATCGGCCCCTAAGTATCTTCCACACAAAGACTACCACTTAGGTGTATTTCCTGGGATCTTAGGCCACAAAACTGATAATAACTTCAGCTTTAGTGCATTAAGCTGCACAATCAGACATGGACATTAACCCTTACATGTACATTAACCACTTTGTGGACTTTAACCGCTTTGTCACTTCACTCAGCAACACACAGCCAGATCAAAATACCACAATGTAAGCAAAAGTAATGCAACGTGAAACCTAATAATACTCACACACCTTCAATGCTACAAGTCGGCAAAATCCGCCAGCTATTCCATCACTACTTCTGCCGAACATGGGATTTTTGACTTTTGGACTGGACAACAGAAATCTAACTTTGGGGTACCCTAAATCCTCATGGTAGTAGACATAACCATGGCTCTTCTACCATGATTTGCAGCTGTGGAAGTACTTTTTAAGATGGTAATCTAGCACTGGGCCCATAGGAGTGCTATTTTTATAAAATCTATTTTGCTTTAATTTATCACAGAGGCATTGGTCCTGTGATGGTCCTTCATTCGTCGTAGTAAGGGGTGAAAATCTAGGATAAGCCACTCTTGGTCTACCCAATGAGGACCATTAATTGGTAGCCAACTTCCACACACTGTTTCTAAGAAATTACATTATGGGCCAGATGTACAACCGTTTTTTGCAGTCGCAAAGTGGATTTCAGCCCCTTTGCGACCACAAAATCGGTCAGCCCAATGTACCAACCCTATTTTGCGAGTCGCTAATCAATTAGCGATTCACAAAATTGGGTTAGCGACTCGCTATTAGGAAGGGGCATTCCAAGGGCGTCCCTTCCTAATAGCGATTCCAAAACCTATGTATGCGGTCGCAAAACCCTCGCAGATTACCACCCTTCTCAGAAGGGTGGTAAGGCACTTCCCCTTTGGGAATGCATGTGCAAATATTTTTTAAGAGCAGGCAGTTGTCCCAGGGATCACTGCCGGCCCTTAAAAAATTAAACTGAAAAGTTTCATTTTTTTTAAATGCAGTCCTTTAAGGAAAACCGGTTGCATTTAAAAAACAAGCATTGGAAATGCAATAGGTCTCGCATTTGTTGGAGCTGGAGCTATTGGTATTGTAAATGGCAATGTTTTGTACTTTGAAAAAGGTCTTGTGTTTGTTGGAGCTATTCACATTGTAAATGGCAATGTTTTTTATTTATCCTTAGGGTTCTATATAGCACGAACTTAACAGCCTTTGTTGTGAATTTCGATTCATCAAAGTTTTGTGAGCCCTGAAATTTGCACAAGTAAAGTGCTAACAGTATAAATATGGGCACTGTTTAATAAACAAAGCCACTGCAATACAAGAGCAAAGGTGACCGAGTGACTGCTTCTGGGTTTACGGAGTTGCTTACACTCACTGCCCGTTAAAGCTAGCTAGCCTGCTACTATGAGTTTATCAAACTTAATGCTATGTTTTCTTATGTTATGTTATGCTATGCTATGCTATGTTTTGTTATGCTATGCTATGTTTTGTGTATGCTATGCTATGTTTTGTTATGCTATGCTTTGTTTTGTTATGCTATGCTATGTTTTGTTATGCTATGTTTTGTTTTGTTATGCTATGTTTTGTTGTGTTTTGCTATGCTATGTGTTGTTTTGTTAGGATATGCTATGTTTTGTTAGGCTATGCTATGTTTTGTTATGCTATGCTATTTTTTGTTGTGTTTTTGTTATGCTATGCTTTGTTATGCTATGTTTTGTTTTGCTATGCTATGCTTTGCTATGTTTTGTTATGTTCTGTTATGCTATGCTATGTTTTGTTGTGTTTTGTTATGCTATGCTTTGTTATGCTATGTTTTGTTTTGCTATGCTATGCTTTGCTATGTTTTGTTATGTTCTGTTATGCTATGCTATGTTTTGTTGTGTTTTGTTATGCTATGTTTTGTTATGCTATGTTTTGTTTTGCTATGCTATGCTTTGCTATGTTTTGTTATGTTCTGTTATGCTATGCTTTGTTTTGCTATGCTATGCTTTGCTATGTTTTGTTATGTTCTGATATGCTATGCTATGTTTTGTTGTGTTTTGTTATGCTATGTTTTGTTATGCTATGTTTTGTTTAGCTATGCTTTGTTATGCTATGTTTTGTTATGCTATGCTATGTTTTGTTGTGTTTTGTTATGCTATGTTTTGTTATGCTATGTTTTGTTATGCTATGTTTTGTTATGCTATGCGTTGTTATGCTATGCGTAGTTATGCTATGTTTTGTTATGCTATGCTATGTTTTGTTTTGTTATGCTATGCTATGCTATGTTTTGTTTAGTTATGCTATGCTACGTTTTGTTGTGTTTTGTTATGCCACGCTTTGTTATGCTATTTTTAGGTCTCGCGAGCCAAAGGCTCGAAGAGACATTTTATATGTGGGATTTTCAAAGTGCTACCCACAGTTTTGGCTGGCCTAAACCTTGAGTGCACGTTGGCGTGCACGTGCACAGCTGCTGCTCACACTCCCTCCTCCCTTCTCCCCTTCCCTTTTCGTCAGCTTTGATCAGGCTCCTCTGTTGCTGGCATTCCCCCCTCCCTTCTCGCCCAGCCCTTCTTGTCACCTCGGCTTGTTTAACACAGCTGCTGCTCGCACTCCCTCCTCCCTTCTCCCCCTCCCTTTTCTTCAGCTTTGATCAGGCTCTTTCTTTCCGTTTGTTTTCTTTCCTTTACCTTCTTGTTTGTTTTACTATTGCATGCATCCTTCTATTCACGTTAACTCTTTACTATTGCATGCGTTTTAACTTTTGTTTACATTTTTTGTTCGCATTTTGAGGCACGTAGGTTTTGTGGTGATTTTTTTATACAAGGTTGCAAGTGTAGGCTTGCGTTTTTGTATCGTGTACGTTAAGGCGCATCGGTCGTGTGGCGTTTTTTTTTTTTGTTTGCTTGTTTTTTTTGCATCACACTATCACTTTAAAGCACGATGCAAAAATAAACACGCTGCTGTTTTCGTAATGGTAAAACTGTATTGCGCATAATACCCTGGTGCTTTGTTTTCTTGGTAGCAGTGATGGGACCGTCTCGGGCAGGGGGCGCGTGGACGTCCCTGAGGTAGCAGTGATGGTACAGTCTCGGGCCGTCCCTCCACTGAGGTAGCAGTGAACATAGTATCGGTGGCCAGGGCCCTGCGTGCTAACACCGGGGCACACAGGGTTAGGAGACGAGAGAGAAACTCTCGCTTGTTAACTCTCTGGCATGTCCCGGCTGCTAGTGGGAGCTGGGATTGTAGTTGGGCGTGGTGGACACTTCCAGTGACCCGGGAGCCCCTCCAACCACGGCTGTTTATTACAGTGCTAGTTCGATGGCGTCCACGAGGTACTGGACTGGATAATGTGCCTCTAACTGGCCCGGGGCATGACAGGCCACAGTAAACATTTCAGATTGCGCTGTTGCCTGGCTCGAGCGTTCAGTGCGGGTTATTCGATGCACTTGATGATCCTATACAAACGATCCGCACGTTCACATTAAACTACGCACCCTTAGCACCAGTTACATGTAAAGTAAATACAGGTGGGGTTCGTAAGTGTGTAAATGAGCTGGTACAAACAAAAAGGCACACTATTTCATTTGCATGGAAGTGTATACGTAACGCAACCCTTCAGCTAGAGAAGCCCTCGCCTCGGACTGGTTCGTAGAGAAATAAACCTCTTTTCTGACTCAGTCTCGGGCGCGTCCAATAAAGTTATGTTTTGATGCTATAGACTTGACCCACTGAGCTTTGTGTTTCCTAGGTGAATGTAGTGAAAGGAAAATGCCTTCAAAAATAGGGCCCTGCCTTTCTTGCCAGCGTCTCAGTGCAACACCTCAAACTGTCGGACTTAATACAGCATGTCCACCGTTTCTAAGCGCTGAAATACGAGATGCCATATTACACAGTTTAACAATACCCATTTTATTTGGTGGGAAGCTGTGTAGGCCTTGTCTGAATTGAAGTAGGGGAGCTCATTGAAGGCTCTGCCCACCTTGCAAGGCTCGCAGCAGCTGCACCCCGCGGGCTCCTTCACTGGATACACCTCGGACCATGCGCGCAACACCCATTGGACTCACAGGGCTTCAGCCCCCCCCCCCCGTCGTGTGTGGCAGCCCGGGATGAGACCGCTTCCCGGGCAGACACAAAGCCGCGCCCGAGCACTTCACAGGTCTTTAAAAAGACCATTTGCATGTTAATGAGGCTTCGCTGTTGTTTCACCCCTTCTACGAGCCCCTGCAGCTCCACTCTGCCTAGATTCAGCCCCCCCACCCCCGAAATCAGCGCCACTCTGCCTACTGTTTAAAGATTCAGCCCCCCTCGAAATTTTTGCTTTAGCCCCCTCCGAAATTTGGCTCTAGTTGCGCCTCTGCCTCGGACCTCATCACACTAGCAGCTGTTGCGCTCCATTCAACAGCTTCCTACACGTTTTACACAGTTCGGTTTTATTTAAACAGATTCAAGTTGCTTGCGCGGTTAAAAGCTGTCCTTTATTTGGTCTATTGTCACTTTCGTTCAACAGAAGAGTGAAACACGTAAATAACCCCCTCTCCCCCCCAAAAAACTTACTGTTGGGATTGTTGTACTTGAGCCGCTTTTCGTTCTAGGAGGGGCTGGGTCCTTACATCTTCACCACGTACTTTTCAAGCGCAGTTTGTGTAGTCTTCCATAATTCCCGAGTTTCCATTTCTGAGCGTTCGATTCATTCTCGAACATTGCTGTTTGAAGAATAGTGCACTGTGGTGTAAATGGAGTAAAGGTATCCTTAAAACGTCCGGGACTGCCCAACATTATTATAGGTACGACACTGTTTAAAATATTTTTTCTGTTAAGATTTCGTGTGGCAAGACGAAGAATCTCGTAAAAACGAATATTTTTCTAAGTGTAGAATTAATCAGAGCTGAGCCTCACCGCTGGCGTCGGCTATAAGAGTTCGGATCCCCCAAGGTAAACTCAGCGTTCCATGCTTAGGAGGTTGTTAAATCCAGTACCTTTAAATTGGAGCTAATAGTAACAAATGCTCTTTAGCGCTTAGAAAAGGCAAAATCGGTGTTAAGCGCTATGTAAATATCACACCATTGTTCTGTGAAGGTTATTTGTCTGCAAATATTAACATATCGCGGATTCCTTGTGCTCTTTAAGATGCCAGGGCTAACAAGCATTTGCAATGCAATAGGTCTCGCATTTTCGCGAATTTAAGCTATTGCCATTGTAATTGACAAAGCCTTCTATTTATATTTTAAAAACTAAAACAAAAATAAAAGGCAGTTATTTGCAATGTCAATAGCACAAAGTAGCGTAAATTTTCAAAACCAACACATAGATAAAAGGTTTGTCATTTACAATGCCAATAGCTCAAACTTTTGCGAATGCGAGACCTATTGCATTGCAAATGCTTGTTTGTCATGCTATGCTATGTTGTGTTTTGTTATGCTATGCTATGTTTTGTGATGCTATGCTATGTTTTGTTGTGTTTTGTTATGCTATGCTTTGTTTTGTTATAGGGGGCCTCATGTAGGAAGCCAAATACCGGTCGGTAACGGCCGATTTTCGGTAATTATACCGTTACCGACCGGTATTTTGGCTTTTGGTATGTAGGGGGACAATTTCTGTATTCGGAATTTACCGAATCGGTAAAATTACCGATTCGGTAATTTTACCGATTCGGTAAATTCCGAATACAGAAATGAGATGTAGGGGGAGTGTGTGGGTGATGTTTGAAGTCGGTATTTACCACCAACTAATAGTTGGTGGTAAATAAAGTATGGATGGTGAAATGCATTTCATAGCGCCTACAAGTGTGCAATGTGGCAGACATACATGCCCTTCGGGCATGTATGTGTGCCACATGTGCACACATGGCCGTTTCAGGGGTGCAACAGGGTGTCAATGTGACACCCTGCCACCCTTGCATGTGTTCCCCCCATTACCGAATCGGTATTTACCGATTCGGTAATGAGGCATACCTTCCCATCAATGGGAAGGTATGCCTCATTACCGAATCGGTAAATACTGATTCGGTAATTACCGAATCATTCCGAATCGGTAATATTTACCGACCAATTACCTACATATCATTTACCACTTCATAAATACCGAATCGGTAAAATTCGGTATTTATGAAGTGGTAAATGTGTCCCTACCTACATATGGCCCACTATGTTTTGTTTTGCTATGCTATGTTTTGTTGTGTTTTGTTGTGCTATGCTGTGATTTGTTGTGTTGTGTTAAGCTATGCTATGTTGTGTTGTGTTTTGCTATGCTATGCTATGTTTTGTTATGCTATGCTATGTTTTGTTATGCTATGCTATACTTTTATATGCTATGTTTTGTTTTGATATGCTATGCTATTCCATGTTTTTTATGCTATGTTATGTTTTGTTTAGTTATGCTATGCTATGTTTTGCTGTGTTTTGTTATGCTATGCAATGCTATGTTTTGTTGTGTTTTGTTATGCTATGCTATGTTTTGTTATGCTATGCTATGTTTTGCGCTGCTATGCTATGTTTTGTTGTTTTTGTTATGCTATGCTTTGTTTTGTTATGCTATGTTTTGTTTTGCTATGCTATGTTTTGTTATGCTATGCTTTGTTATGCTATGCTGTGATTTGTTGTGTTGTCTTATGCTATGCTATGTTTTGTTGTGTTTTGCTATGCTATGCTATGTTTTGTTATGCTATGCTATGCTTTTTTATGCTATGTTTTGTTTTGATATGCTATGCTATTCTATGTTTTTTATGCTAAGCTATGTTTTGTTTAGCTATGCTATGCTATGTTTTGTTGTGTTTTGTTATGCTATTTTTTGTTGTGTTTTGTTATGCTATGTTTTGCTATGCTATGTTTTGTTATGCTATGTTTTGTTATGCTATGTTTTGTTATGCTATGCTACGTTTTGTTGTGTTTTGCTATGCTATGCTTTGTTTTGTTATGCTATGCTATGTTTTGCGATGCTATGTTTTGTTGTGTTTTGTTATACTATGCTTTGTTTTGTTATGCTATGTTTTGTTTTGCTATGCTATGTTTTGTTATGCTATGCTGTGATTTGTTGTGTTGTGTTATGCTATGCTTTATTGTGTTTTGCTATGCTATGCTTTGTTATGCTATGCTATGTTTTGTTATGCTATGCTTTGTTATGCTATGTTTTGTTTTGATATGCTATTCTATGTTTTTTTATGCTATGCTGTTTTGTTTAGTTATGCTATGCTATGTTTTGTTGTGTTTTGTTGTTTTTTGTTATGCTATGCTATGTTTTGTTATGCTATGTTATGTTTTGTTATGCTCTGCTTTGTTATGCTATGCTATGCATTGTTTTGTTATGCCATTTTTTGTTATGTTATGCTGTTTAGTTGTGTTTTGTTATGCTATGCTGTTTTGTGTTTAGTTATGCTACGTTTTGTTTTGTTATGTTATGCTATGTTTTGTTATGCTATATTTTGTTATGCTATGCTATGTTGTGTTTTGTTATGCTATGCTATGTTTTGTTATGCTATGCTGTTTTGTTGTTTTGTTATGCTATGCTTTGTTTTGTTATGCTATGTTTTGGTATGCTATGCTATGTTTTGTGATGCTATGCTATGTTTTGTTGTGTTTTGTTATGCTATGTTTTGTTTTGCTATGCTATGCTATGTTTTGTTATGCTATGCGTTGTTATGCTATGTTTTGTTTTGTTATGCTATGTTTTATGCTATGTTTTGTTTAGTTATGCTATGCTATGTTTTGTTGTATTTAGTTATGCTATGTTTTTTTATGCTATGTTATGTTTTGTTTTGTTATGCTATGCTATGCTTTGTTATGCTATGCTATGTTTTGTTTTGTTATGCCATTTTTTGTTATGCAATGCTGTTTTGTTCTGTTTTGTTATGCTATGCTATTTTGTGTTTAGTTATGCTACGTTTTGTTGTGTTTTGTTATGTTATGCTATGTTTTGTTATGCTATATTTTGTTATGCTATGCTATGTTGTGTTTTGTTATGCTATGCTTTGTTTTGTTATGCTATGTTTTGTTATGCTGTTTTGTGATGCTATGCTATGTTTTGTTGTGTTTTGTTATGCTATGTTTTGTTTTGCTATGCTATGCTATGTTTTGTTATGCTATGCTATGTTTTGTTATGCTACGCTACGTTTTGTTGTGTTTTGTTATGCAATGCTTTGCTTTGTTTTGCTATGTTTTGTTATGCTATGTGTTGTTGAGTTTTGTTATGCTATGCTATTTTTTCTTATGCTATGCTATGTTTTGTTATGCTATGCTATGTTTTGTTATGCTATGCTATGCTTTGTTTTGTTATGCTATGCTTTGTTATGCTATGCTATGTTTTGTTTTGATACTTTTGTTATGTTATGCTATTTTTTGTTGTGTTTTTTATGCTATACTGTTTTGTTATGCTATGCTATGTTTTGTTGTGTTTTGCTATGCTAGGCTTTGTTTTGTTATGCTATGCTATGTGATGCTATGCTATGTTTTGTTATGTTTCGTTATGCTATACTATGTTATGTTATGCTATACTATGTTATGTTATGCTATACTATGTTATGTTTTGTTATGCTATGTTATGATTTGTTATGTTATGTTAGGCGAGGCTATGTTTTTTATGTTATGTTATGTTTTGTTAAGTTATGGTATGCTATGCAATGGTTGTGTTTTGCTATGCTAGGCTTTGTTTTGTTATGCTATGCTATGTTTTGTGATGCTATGCTATGTTTTGTTATGCTATACTATGTTATGTTATGCTATACTATGTTATGTTATGCTATACTATGTTATGTTTTGTTATGCTATGTTATGATTTGTTATGTTATGTTAGGCGAGGCTATGTTTTTTTATGTTATGCTTTGTTAAGTTATGTTATGCTATGCAATGGTTGTGTTTTGCTATGCTAGGCTTTGTTTTGTTATGCTATGCTATGTTTTGTTGTGTTTTGTTATGCTATGCTATGTTTTGCTATGCTATGTTTTGTTATGCTATGCTATGTTTTGCGATGCTATGCTATGTTTTGTTGTTTTTTGTTATGCTATGCTTTGTTTTGTTATGCTATGTTTTGTTTTGCTATGCTATGGTTTGGTATGCTATGCTATGTTTTGTGATGCTATGCTATGTTTTGTTGTGTTTTGTTATGCTATGTTTTGTTTTGCTATGCTATGCTATGTTTTGTTATGCTATGCGTTGTTATGCTATGTTTTGTTTTGTTATGCTATGTTTTATGCTATGCTAGGCTTTGTTTTGTTATGCTATGCTATGTTTTGTGATGCTATGCTATGTTTTGTTATGTTTTGTTATGCTATGCTTTGTTTTGTTATGCTATACTATGTTATGTTATGCTATACTATGTTATGTTTTGTTATGCTATGTTATGATTTGTTATGTTAGGCGAGGCTATGTTTTGTTATGTTATGTTATGTTAAGTTATGGTATGCTATGCAATGGTATGCAACGCTAGGCTATGTTTTATTATGTTATGTAATGGTATGTTTTGTTATGTTAGGCTATGTTCTGTTATGTTATGCTGTTATTTTATGTTAGGCTAGGCTATGTTTTGTTATGTTATGCTATGTTATGGTGTATTAAACTACTGTGGATTTTATAACATCCAAAAACTGATGAATGGAGCGGGCTTGCACGTCTTTGGGCTTGTGCGCACTCCCCTCCCTCCCCCACCACAGTACTTTGCATTTTGCCCTGTGTCAGGAATCAGACTCACGTGGTGTCTGCAGTGCACCATAAATGGCAAAAACCAAAGAGACAGCGAATTCTTGTGAAGCCGCAAGTGGTGAATTTATATCGGGACATATAATGTTCTATGTGCAGTTAGACCTTTCAAGATGGCCGCGGCTTTTACCGTCATTAGCTGTGCATCTTTGACATGACGGTTGAGCGCGCGGCAAACTGCGCACTTCAATTGAGATATCCTGAGAGAAGCTAGTGTTTTCCGTCAGCTCCTGTATCCTGAGGAGAACGGCCCTAGAACTCGAAGAGAGATATTTTCGGAGTATATCACAGAGCCGAATCTACCGCTAGTAGTCAGAGTCAAGTTAAGCGGTTGTTCGGTTACCCAAGATTTAGACAGGAAAGTTGCGGAGATTTCAAGAGGTTGGAATATTCATTTATTCATCGCTAGAGGAAGCTGAATCCGGAGTGGCTGAGTACAAGATTTTCCTGTGAACTATTAGAAGCCAAGACTGAGCCAGCGACTAAAGTCAGTGAGTGCGTACTTGCGCAGGACCCCCAGTTTCCTCTCCTCCCTTTGGCGATCTTTCCTTTTCCTTTCCGCCCTATTTTCCCTTTCCCTGTACCTTTTTGCGCGCTTCTTTTCCAATGGAAGTTGTGGAATCTATCTACGCTGTGTAACACAACCTTGACATTCTACGCTACAGAGTCTGCAAGAGAGAAAGAGAGTTATTCCGCTACTATGTACATATCTAGTTCTCTGTAAAATGTTGGAACTTTGTTCTCACGTCTGAAGATATTGAAAAGTCAGTAATGATCAAAAGATTACAATGAATATCATCATATAGAAGAGTAGCAAGCCTGCAGGAGTATGAGGTAGGAGTAGAGGGATATAAAAGTCACTAGGAAGAATAGAAGAGTAGGATGTTTTTGTAATCCCTTTCACCTCTGTGCATTAGGTGTACCTCGTTAAGATTTGCCAGTGAAGAACCACATACTGCAGAAGACTCGGCAGAGGAGGCAGAATCGTCACCTTGAGGTCATACACCTTCCTGAGGCAGTCTCTTCTCTTCCACTTCCCCTTTCCCCCGTGCTAGTGCCGCTACCTAGTCTGGTTGCTGTACTGATGCAGGGGCATTGGGAGTAGTCGTCATCTCTGCTTCTGTGGAACTTGAGGTACATTCTGATAGATTGAAGTGCCCACGAGTTTATTTCCACCCAAGCAGAATGGCGGAAGGTTTTAGTTTAAAATCCTTAGGGGAGATGTTAGAGGCTATCCAAAGGGATTTAGGAGCGGTAAGGGAGGAAACGGTTTTGCTAACACGGAGAGTAGATGGGTTAGTATCGGGAGCCACTCCTATAGCTCAGACCTCTTCCCCCAATTTGTCTTCAGAGTCCAACCCTAGAACAGTTGCACAAGTGGTCCATTCAGTTTCCCCACTAATCCCATTAGCTCCGCCGGAAAGGTATTCTGGGGATGCACAAAAAGCGCAATTATTCTTGACACAATGTTCCCTCCATTTCATGTGTCGACCTGCGTTATTCCCTGACGCGCAATCCAAGGTCGCTTTTATTCTCTCTTATCTGAGTGGGGATGCGGCTAACTGGGCAATGCCATTGGTGTCCAAAGACTCCCCATTTTTGTATGACCTGGAGCGTTTTAAGGCCGAATTTTTGAGGATTTTTGACAGAAGAAAGATCTCTCAAGTCACAGACAATGAACTGTTAGAACTTCGTCAAGGAAGTAAGGATTTGGTAACTTATTTAACCCAGTTTAATAAGTTGATTGTGGAAACAGACTGGCCAGAAGAGAAAAGAGCGGCTCTCTTCTATAGAGGATTGCGAGAAGAAATAAAGGATACATTAGCACAAATTCCTAACCGACCTACTGAATTATCAGCTTTAGTGGATCTGGCCCTAGAAATTGATTTTTGTTGGACAGAACGGAGAGGTGAAAGAAGAAAAGAATTTCGTTTCCAACCTCCTAGATTTGATCGGAGCCGACAAGAGACCAATAAGGCGTCTCCTTCTGATGTGGAACCAATGCAAATTGGAATGGTAAGAGGCCCTTTGAGTAAAGAAGAGAAGGAACAACGAAGACTGAAAAGATTGTGTATGTACTGTGGAACTTCAGGACACTTTGTAAAAGAGTGTCCAAAGAAGCCTAAGACCTTGGTGAAGGGAAACGAGCAACACCATCAGTAGGTGGGAGCACACTGATGGTGTCAGAAGAAAAGATGGCTCCGAATTCCCATTATGTGATGAACACTTTACAAACCATGACACCTCATTTGATTTTGCATATGATTATTCAGTTTCGGGAGCAAGAAGTTACTGGGGTAGCCATTATGTTAGACTCTGGAGCCACAGGAAATTTCTGTGACATAAAATATGCACGAAGGATGGGCATCAAAGGCATCAGTAAAGAGAGAAGTGAATTGGTTCGGGCAGTAGATGGAACTAATCTCTCCTCTGGGCCCATCACTCAACACACAGAACCTTTGAAGTTGATTCAAGCAGACGGCCATAGTGAAATTATTCAATTCAATCTGATTGATGCGCCTCAATTTCAGATGATTTTGGGGCTTCCATGGCTCACTATCCATAATCCTACTATAGATTGGGAAAACCGAATAGTATTCATGAATTCCCAATATTGTGTAGAACATTGTTACCATGATTCAGAGGAAAATACCGAACCCTCACAAGCATCCTTGTTATCCGGTGGAGGAGAATCAATTTGTGTCATCAGTACTACAGAAATTCCCTCTGAGTATCAAGAGTTTAAAGAAGTCTTTTGTGAGAAAGATGCGGAAAAATTACCTCCACATCGTCCATATGATTGTGCCATCGAATTGGAACCAGGAGCGGTTCTGCCTTGTTCAAGGATCTATGCCCTAACTGAAGGTGAAAATCGTTACCTCAAGGAGTATTTGGATCGATATTTGGCTAATGGATTCATCAGGGCTTCACAGTCCCCAGTATCCTCTCCTTTATTTTTCATCCCCAAGAAGGAAGGATCTCTTAGGACCAGCATAGATTATCTCGCCCTCAACCGAGTGACTATAAAAAATCGATACCCGTTACCCTTGATTTCAGTCCTCCTTGATCAAGTAAAGGAAGCTCAAATTTTCACGAAACTAGATTTAAGAGGGGCTTACCATCTTATTCGTGTCAAAGAAGGCCATGAATGGAAAACGGCATTTCGAACTAAATATGGGCTATTTGAATATCAAGTCATGCCGTTTGGCCTTTGTAATGCCCCAGCCGCTTTTCAACATTTCATCAATGATATCATGGGAGATTTGATTGACAAGATAGCAATTGTATATTTGGACGATATCTTGATTTTCTCCAAGATTCCCCAAGAACATGCGACACACGTAAAGAAGGTTTTGGAAAGACTGCGTCTTCATCAATTGTATGTGAAACTGGAAAAATGTGCCTTCAGTGTGCAAACAGTTGAGTTTCTCGGATTTGTCCTTTCTTCAGCAGGAGTGACCATGGATCCTAAGAAAATTCACTCAGTTATTAATTGGCCCTCTCCAGAAAACGTTAAGGAGATACAGCGATTCTTGGGATTTGCTAATTTTTTATCGCCGCTTCATTCAAGGATTCTCACAGAGAATTATTCCTATCACCAAACTCTTGAAGAAAGGCCAAAAATTTCAGTGGACGGAGGAGGCAGAGATGGCTTTTGAGTTTCTCAAGAAGAGTTTTACTACTGCTCCCATTTTGCTGCATGCAGACCCTGCAGAACCCTTCTTTGTGGAAGCGGATGCTTCAGATTTAGCCATTGGGGGAGTGCTGTCTCAACGCCACAAGACAACTGGACAACTTCATCCAGTGGCTTTTCGTTCTAGGAAGCTTACGCCTGCCGAGGTCAATTATACAATTGCTGAGAAGGAATTGTTGGCGGTGAAAGATGCCTTTGAAGAGTGGCGACACTATTTGCTGGGAGCTCGTCATACTGTTACCGTTTACTCAGATCACAAGAATTTACAATTTTTGAAATCTGCTAAAACTTTGACCCCTCGTCTCTTAAGATGGTCTCTCTATTTTGCAGACTTCGATTTTGTGATTACCTATCGCCCAGGAAATAAGAACGGAAAGGCAGATGCATTGTCTCGAATTCAGACAGAAGTTCAAGAGCCTCCAATGACTCAAAAAACTATCATCCCAGAAGCCAAGATCATCTGTACACTTGATTTGGTTGATTTCAAAGAAGAAGTGAGGAAAAGTTTGACTCCAGAAGAGATACAGAATTGGGTTCAACAGGATTCCGAAAGAGAGATCTTCGAACAGTTACCCTATGTTCAAGGTGCCCTGTATTTACCAACTGCAGAACTTCAACACAAAGCCATGCAAGCATGCCATGATCAACCTTTGGCTGGCCATAAAGGTGTTCTAAAGACTCTCGAGCTCATGCAACAATATTTTTGGTGGCCAGAGATTCGGTCCAGTGTCATACAATATGTGGGAACTTGTCAAACCTGTGCGCAAGGGAAGGCCATGAGACAAGCCCCATCAGGACTTTTGCATCCTGTGAGAAGTTGGCCTGATATGTAGTGCTCACTATTCTAGTGATCACTGTGTATCATTCCAAACGACCCTTATTGATGATTGGTTGTAAGTCAACCTTATAGACCAGCTATCCTAGTAGCGTGGATACGAGCAGTCTTAGGCTAAACTCTAGAGGGCGTGTTAAGCCAGCTGTTTACCATCACATATACCCCTTGAACACCAAGTGAAAGGACTCCACACAAGTTGTTATGAAAATAAAAGGATATTTATTTATAACAAGACTACCCTGGCTCTTTATGAGTCAGGGAGCTAAGCACACTACAAAACTCTTAGGAAAATACTTCAGTTGCACAATTTACACAAATGCCCGAGGGGCACGAGAAACCATCTACACTAACAGTGAAATGCGAATGGTTAGAGTCTGGAGGTACTGATTCCGGAGTGTTCCGATCAGTGGGACTAAACGAAAAAGGAACTGGACACTTGTAGAGCGAACCTGCGATGGAGCACCGAGATGCTCGAGTTACCTAGCCCGGAGGCTGCGGCTGCGTGAAGTTCGGCAAGATGTCGGGAGTCCTCGTGTAGTCTCAGGAGCCTGAAAGAAGAAGTTGCTGGCAGGCGACCAGTGACGATGTTCAGAGCGATCCAAGCCTGGATCGGTGATGAAGGAAACCTGAAAGCAGAGGGGACTCAGTTCTCAACCGCTAGCCAGCGATCGTGTGGGTACCAGGGGGGTACCGGCTGAAGTCACCTCGACCAGGTGAGTGGGTGACGTCGGACTCGGCTGTTCCTCGGACCAGGAGGCGCGGCGGCGACCAGGATGGAGGGCGAGCTGTCCCACGAAGGTGTCTGCTGTCGATGAGGCTGGGCCCAGGAAGGGGCAGCGGATCTTGGCAGTGGCAACCCAAGCGGGGGAGTCCAGATGGCGTCGGGAGTGGATCAGGAGGGTCCGTGGTACTCCTCTGTTGAAGGGGAGCAAGAGCCAGTCTGGAGCAACCAGACCGGTGATGCAAATAATCTTGGAGCGTCGTGAAGAGGGCCACAAGCCGGTCAGCAAGTGGTCGGACAACGCTGGGAACAGCAAGAAGCGGAAGGGCCCCCACGCAGATCTCGTGGATGCTGGGGAGACAGACTTCGATGCTGGAGCTGCTCAGGGTTTTAGGGCTTCTCAAACCCTAGGTGCACTCACTCGAGGGTCCCTCGGTGGGCGTGCTAGATAAGCGTCGTGCAGGTTCTGAAGATAGCCGGTCCCGCAGGTCTCGTCACACCTACGACTCTCAGCTGGGCTGATGAGGTAGGTAAAAGGTCAGAGATGGAAGGGAACTCGGGTCTCGTCGAGCTGGGCAGTCTTGATCCGTAGGAGACGTACAGCAAACCGCAAGCGCTTAGGTGGTGCCTGCTGGTGCAGGGTGGCTACTCCTTAGCCACAAGGGAGAGTCTTCAGAAATAGTCAAGAGTTCCTTTCGTGGAAAGTGGTTCGTGATTCGGAGTTATCCGATTATCTGATTATCCAATTTGGGAAGGGGACTCGCTCCTACCTTTATTCTAAGAAAAGGGGCTGGCCCGTGACTAGGTTCTACCTATGGGTGGAGCCAGGAGGGGGGTGGTTACACCCCTATCCTTTGTCCGGCTTCGCGCCAGCTCAGGGGCTGGTGTGCCCCCGAAACTGGTTTGAGCCGGGCTATGCACAGTGAGCACCGGGGTGCCACTTGCAATCACCTTCCTTTCAGCCCTGCCTACCTGGGATACACAAACCCTGTCTGGGATGGTGCTAACACCGCCCTCGACAGGAAACCCTTTGTCCAAGCTCCCCTTGCTGGAAGGTCCCCCAGCAGCAGGAGGTCAGACTTGTGTCTGGTGGCAGCATCCATTTTGTGATGCTGAGGCTTGAGTCAACTTTAACCGGGGTTCAAGGTTACTTCCATGTCGTGTCCCTCTAAAAGGGGGGAATGCTAACCCCGTCGCCAGGACTGGCGAGGGGTTCGTATTCCCATTCGTATGACACCTTACTCGACATGTGTAGGTGATGTGATGCCAAAGTTAGCAAATAACCGCAAGGATTATAATGCATTAAAAGTAGTTGGCCCGCGTCACCATGGAACGGCTATTAGGACTTGGTTCCGCAAGCCGTCGACGGGCTCAGCTCGCGCCAGAGCACCGTCCCACATGATTCCCGGCACTCTGCCTTCAGGATTGATAAGGCCTGCTATAGGAGTGACTGATAGGAATCCATGTGTCCATTTTAGGGTTTAGGTGTAGGAATACTACACCTACAGCAACGGGTGATTACACCACGTGGCCCCAGCTGTCGTGCAGCCAGTTGTGTCAGATTTGGGCGGCCATTCCAGGGGTGGCATAATACATGCTTCAGCCCCTGGTAGGCCCTGGGTACACCGATGCCCTGGATACCTGTGGTATGCTGAGACAGGGACTGACAAGGCGGCCCAGTTCCAATTAGTGGATGCACCTAATGTACATGTGTGTTAATTTCGAGAGAGAACAGCTAGGCTGTGGGTCTGATTGGCAGGCCCACAGCCGGAGAAAGTCGTAAACCAATGAAGCAAAAGCAAAAAATCTGGGTGATCATAGGATTGCAGACCCTACTCTCCTACATGACCCCCCCCCCCCAAACTTTGGGACAATAAGCTAACCTTGACCAGGTGAGTCTTCTTGCTCTAAGTGGAAATACCTGGAGAGCCCATCTGCATTGCCATGATCAGTGCCAGGTCTATGCTCCACTGTGAAGTCCATCCCCTGTAGGGAAATGGACCACCTAAGTAGTTTGGGGTTTTCACCCTTCATTTGATTTAGCCACAAGAGGGGCTTATGGTCGGTCTGAATCTTGAAGTGAGTGCCAAACAAGTATGGCCTCAACTTCTTCAGGGCCCAAACCACAGCAAAGGCCTCCCTCTCAATAGCTGACCAATTCTTCTCTCTGGTGGTCAGCCTCCTGCTAATAAAAGCTATGGGCTGGTCATGACCATCAAAATTCAGTTGCGATAGAACAGCTCCCACACCCAGCTCCGAAGCGTCTGTTTGGACAATGAATGGTTTGGAGTAGTCTGGACTCTTTAGGATAGGTGCTGTGCACATGGCCTGCTTTAGGTCATCGAATGCCTTCTGACAGCTTGCTGTCCACTGAACTTTTTTTGGCATCTTTCTACTTGTCAGGTCGTTTAGCGGGGTCACAATGGATCCATAATTTCTGACAAATTTCCGGTAATAACCAGTCAGGCCCAAGAAAGCTCGAACCTGAGTCTGAGTGGTTGGAGGAGCCCAGTCCTGGATGGCCTGTATTTTGCTCTCCAATGGTTGAACCTGGCCTCCACCTACCAGGTGGCCCAGGTATACAACCTGTGTCTGCCCTATCTGGCACTTGGTGGCCTTGATAGTGAGGCCTGCCTTCTGCAGGGCCTCTAACACTTTCCTCAGGTGGACCAGGTGATCCTCCCAGGTGGAGCTAAAGACAGCGATATCGTCCAGATACGCCGCACAGAAGTCGTCCAACCCAGTGAGAACTCGATTCACCAGCCTTTGGAAGGTGGCAGGTGCATTTTTCAAACCAAAGGGCATTACCACGAACTGATAATGCCCACCCGGGGTAGAAACTGCTGTTTTGGGCTTGGCCTCCTCAGCTAACCTGATTTGCCAATACCCAGCTGTCAGGTCAAACGTACTTAAGTAGTTGGCCGAGGCCAACCGGTCGATAAGTTCGTCTGCTCTTGGTATCGGGTGGGCGTCAGTCTTAGTGACCGCATTGAGGCCTCTGTAGTCCACGCAAAACCTCATCTCTTTCTTACCGCCCTGGGTGTGAGGTTTCGGCACGAGCACTACGGGACTAGCCCAGGGGCTGTCCGAGGGTTCAATGACTCCCAGCTCCAACATTTTCTGCACCTCTGTCTTGATGCAGTCTCTGACATGATCAGGTTGCCGATAGATTTTACTCTTTACGGGCAGACTGTCCCCAGTGTCGACCTCATGGGTACACCACTTGGTCTGACTGGGTGTCAGAGAGAACATATGTCGAAAGGATTGAAGAACCTGTTTACAATCCTCTTGTTGATGTCCAGAGAGGCTGCCGCAAAAGACAACACCATCTACTGATCCATCGTCAGGGTTCTGAGAGAGCAGGTCTGGGAGAGGGTCACTCTCCTCCTCCTGTCCCTCATCTGTGGCCATGAGCAAGCCCATGCCCTCCCTGTCGACATATGTCTTGAGCCTGTTTACATGGAGCACCCTGTGGGGGCTCCGGGGAGTTCCCAGGTCTACCAAGTAGGTGACCTCTCCCTTTTGCTCAATGATCGTGTGGGGCCCAGACCATTTGTCTTTGAGTGCTGCTGGGGCCACTGGCTCCAGCACCCACACCTTCTGTCCAGGCTGGTACACAGTCAGGACAGCCTTTTGGTCGTGCCAAGCTTTCTGTAATTCTTGGCTCGCCTCCAGGTTTTTAGACGCCTTTTCCATGTACTCCGCCATCCGCGAGCGGAGACCGAGCACATAGTCCACAATGTTTGATGCCGGCTTTCTGAGAGGTCTCTCCCATCCTTCCTTTACCAAACAAAGGGGTCCCCTTACAGGATGTCCGAACAGAAGCTCAAAAGGGCTGTAGCCAACCCCCTTCTGCGGGACCTCTCTGTAGGCGAACAAGAGGCAGGGTATCAGGACATCCCATCTCCGCCGAAGCTTTTCAGGTAGTCCGTGAATCATCCCTTTTAGGGTCCTGTTGAATCTCTCAATAAGCCCATTGCATTGTGGGTGATAGGGTGTGGTGAACTTGTAGTTGACACCACATTCCTTCCACATAGCAGTCAGATATCCCGACATGAAGTTTGCACCTCTGTCTGAGACGACCTCCTTAGGGAAGCCCACTCTGGAGAACACTCCAAGTAGGGCCCGTGCCACCACAGGTGCTGTAGTGGTCCTAAGGGGAATAGCTTCAGGATACCTGGTGGCGTGGTCCACCACCACCAGTATAAACTTGTGCCCTGATGCTGTCTGGGGTTCCATTGGTCCGACAATGTCGATCCCCACTCGTTCAAAGGGTACCCCCACCACTGGTAGTGGTATGAGGGGGGCCTTTGTCGTGCCACCTGACTTACCACTGGCTTGGCAAGTGACACAGGAGCGGCAAAACTCCTTCGTATCTTCGGACATGTGGGGCCAGTGAAAGTGTGGAACAATTCTGTCCCAAGTCTTATTCTGGCCTAAGTGACCTGCAAGGGGAATCTCGTGGGCCAAGGTGAGAAGGAAACCTCTCAGAGACAAGGGGATGACCAGCCTCCTGGTCGCACCAGGTTTGGGGTCTCTTGCCTCGGAGTACAGGAGTCCATCGTCCCAGTACACTTTGTGGGTACCTGTGGCGTTCCCGGCAGCCTCAGCAGCGGCCTGCTGTCTGAGGGGTTCAAGTGAGGGGCAGTCTAACTGTGCCTTCCCCAGGTCTTCCCTGGAGGGTCCCCCTGAGCCCAGAAACTCAACCTGACCAGGTTCAAGCTCTTGCGGCTCAGTTTCCCTCAGTTCTTTAAGGTCAGCCTCCTCGGAGACTTGATCCACGACCTGGGGCAAGGGGGAAGGCGAAGCCTTACCCTTACTGCTCCTTTTCTTGGAAGGTGTCTGGTCCGTTCTTCCAGGATCCAGCACCTGTTCAGTGGGGCATCTTTTGGCCCGTGACCTGGTCACAGCAAGGACATGTGCTGGCAAGCCTAACATCTCCATGTGAGTCCTCTGCTCCACTTCTGACCATTGTGACGTTTCCAAATCATTGCCCAACAGACATTCTACGGGGAGGTCTGAACTAACCACAACCTTTTTCGGGCCACTTACCCCTCCCCAGGAGAAATCAACAACTGCCATACTGTGATTGGTAGTGACGTTGCTGGCATTGGTCACTAGGTAACTGGTACCTAGCATGATCTGTCCAGGGTCCACGAAGTTAGGCGTCACCATGGTGACACTGGCACACGTGTCCCTGTAGGCCTGAGCCACTTTTCCATTTATCAAAGGTGTCTGTCTGTATTTGCCCAAAGTATTGGGACTGGCATCAGGGGACATATCCATATCCCCTGTACAGACAAGGACGGCCTGAGTGAGCGTGCCGACTAAGTCGTCACTCCCCTCGGTTCCCAAGGTTAACCCAACTAATGCCTTGGGAGGCGCACTACCACTGCTGACTGTACTAGGGGGCGCAGGTGCCTTAGGGGCTGCAGTGGCAGGAGTTTGCCCTCCTTTCTTGGTGCACTCACTAAACCAGTGAGTCTTACTTTTACAGTATTGGCACCACCTTTTTGACTGGCCTTCTTGAGTCTTCTTCTTCTGTGAAGCCTGACCCCCACCCTCTTTGGTTTGTTGGGGACCTGTCGAAGACTTCTGGTCATTTTGTTCGTTCTTGTTACCCTTTTGGTCTGCTTTCTTCTGACCACCCTGGTTCTGATTCTGGTTCTGCTTGACCCTTGTTCTGACCCATCTGTCTGCCTTCTTTCCCAATTCTTGGGGAGAGGTCAGATCCGAGTCGACAAGGTGCTGATGCAACAATTGGTTCTGACAGTTGTTTAAAATCTGTTCTCGCATGATAAGATTGTACAATCCTGTGTAATCAGTAACCTTGCTACCCAGCAACCAGCCTTCCAAAGCCTTAGTGGCACAATCGACAAAGTCAGCCCAATCCTGAGACTGAATTTTCTGGGTGTCCCGGAACAGCACCCAGTACTGTTCCGTGGTTAAGCCGAACCCATCAATCAGTGTGTTCTTCAGGACTTGGTAGTTGTTAGCATCCTCAGCTCTTGTAGTGAGGAGCTTGTCCCTTCCTTTACCTTCAAAGGAAAGCCACAGTATAGCTGCCCACTGACTTGGGGGGACGCACTGGACAGTGCAGGCCCTCTCCAAGGCAGTTATCCACTTGTGGATGTCGTCCCCTTGTTTAAAGGGGGGCACTATTTTACTCAGGTGTCTAGTGTCTATACCCCTGTCTTTCTCTCTATTGAGAATGCTGCCACCAGTGGGGTCTAACCCACTTAATTTCTGCTCTCGGGCCAAGGCAAGTCTTTCTTTGGCGAGGGCAAGTTCTTCCCGCTCGATCCTCAGATTGACCTCCCGCATTTTCGCTTCATGCTCCCTCCTCTGAGGGGAAGTCATTCCTCTCTGAGAAGGTACCTGAGAGACATGTGTATGAACCGATCTGCCAGAGCCTCTGGAGAGAGACCTAGCTCGTCCGTTCCCAAGGTTAAGCCTGCTTGAGCGTGGGCCCGGGGCTCCCCCAGTTCCATTCTCATGCCTGCTTAAGTTGGTCCTTGTAAGCCTGCCGACTACCGCTGGACCTTTGTCTGCCTCGTCTCCCGATAACTCGTCCTCGTCCTCCTCCTCTGTGTGGAGGTCGAGGTCTGGGTCACCGAGGGTTCCCTCTAAGGGAGGCATGTTCCCATCTGCACTGGGGGGACCTGGGTTAGAGGACCTCCTAGCATCGTACGTCTCTAAGAGACCTATCAGTATTGCGATGGTAGGGTTAGAACCCTGGTTTAGCTTCCTGGAGGCACACAGTTGTCTCATCTCCTTGAAGCTAAGAGTTGCATATCGTGACACGACCTGTGGAGGGTCACTGACCACTAAGGGAGTCCCTGCAGACTCTCCGCGGACCGACATGCTTTTCTAGTGGGGTGTAAGTGTTGCACCTACCTACACTATGGGTTTACCTACTGATCCCTTGCTAAGAGTTGTAGTCAGGGTGTGCTAAGCCCTGTTACACTACAACAGCCGGCTCAGTAGAACTCGGAGTATTCTAAGTTAAGTTATATGTACCTGGGTACTTATGTGATCTTTCACTGCGATATTCTTAGGATACGTGTGTGGTAAAACAACAGCAAGCTCAAATCCCAACCGCTGCTCACCAATGTGAGAAGTTGGCCTGATATGTAGTGCTCACTATTCTAGTGATCACTGTGTATCATTCCAAACGACCCTTATTGATGATTGGTTGTAAGTCAACCTTATAGACCAGCTATCCTAGTAGCGTGGATACGAGCAGTCTTAGGCTAAACTCTAGAGGGCGTGTTAAGCCAGCTGTTTACCATCACATATACCCCTTGAACACCAAGTGAAAGGACTCCACACAAGTTGTTATGAAAATAAAAGGATATTTATTTATAACAAGACTACCCTGGCTCTTTATGAGTCAGGGAGCTAAGCACACTACAAAACTCTTAGGAAAATACTTCAGTTGCACAATTTACACAAATGCCCGAGGGGCACGAGAAACCATCTACACTAACAGTGAAATGCGAATGGTTAGAGTCTGGAGGTACTGATTCCGGAGTGTTCCGATCAGTGGGACTAAACGAAAAAGGAACTGGACACTTGTAGAGCGAACCTGCGATGGAGCACCGAGATGCTCGAGTTACCTAGCCCGGAGGCTGCGGCTGCGTGAAGTTCGGCAAGATGTCGGGAGTCCTCGTGTAGTCTCAGGAGCCTGAAAGAAGAAGTTGCTGGCAGGCGACCAGTGACGATGTTCAGAGCGATCCAAGCCTGGATCGGTGATGAAGGAAACCTGAAAGCAGAGGGGACTCAGTTCTCAACCGCTAGCCAGCGATCGTGTGGGTACCAGGGGGGTACCGGCTGAAGTCACCTCGACCAGGTGAGTGGGTGACGTCGGACTCGGCTGTTCCTCGGACCAGGAGGCGCGGCGGCGACCAGGATGGAGGGCGAGCTGTCCCACGAAGGTGTCTGCTGTCGATGAGGCTGGGCCCAGGAAGGGGCAGCGGATCTTGGCAGTGGCAACCCAAGCGGGGGAGTCCAGATGGCGTCGGGAGTGGACCAGGAGGGTCCGTGGTACTCCTCTGTTGAAGGGGAGCAAGAGCCAGTCTGGAGCAACCAGACCGGTGATGCAAATAATCTTGGAGCGTCGTGAAGAGGGCCACAAGCCGGTCGGCAAGTGGTCGGACAACGCTGGGAACAGCAAGAAGCGGAAGGGCCCCCACGCAGATCTCGTGGATGCTGGGGAGACAGACTTCGATGCTGGAGCTGCTCAGGGTTTTAGGGCTTCTCAAACCCTAGGTGCACTCACTCGAGGGTCCCTCGGTGGGCGTGCTAGATAAGCGTCGTGCAGGTTCTGAAGATAGCCGGTCCCGCAGGTCTCGTCACACCTACGACTCTCAGCTGGGCTGATGAGGTAGGTAAAAGGTCAGAGATGGCAGGGAACTCGGGTCTCGTCGAGCTGGGCAGTCTTGATCCGTAGGAGACGTACAGCAAACCGCAAGCGCTTAGGTGGTGCCTGCTGGTGCAGGGTGGCTACTCCTTAGCCACAAGGGAGAGTCTTCAGAAATAGTCAAGAGTTCCTTTCGTGGAAAGTGGTTCGTGATTCGGAGTTATCCGATTATCTGATTATCCAATTTGGGAAGGGGACTCGCTCCTACCTTTATTCTAAGAAAAGGGGCTGGCCCGTGACTAGGTTCTACCTATGGGTGGAGCCAGGAGGGGGGTGGTTACACCCCTATCCTTTGTCCGGCTTCGCGCCAGCTCAGGGGCTGGTGTGCCCCCGAAACTGGTTTGAGCCGGGCTATGCACAGTGAGCACCGGGGTGCCACTTGCAATCACCTTCCTTTCAGCCCTGCCTACCTGGGATACACAAACCCTGTCTGGGATGGTGCTAACACCGCCCTCGACAGGAAACCCTTTGTCCAAGCTCCCCTTGCTGGAAGGTCCCCCAGCAGCAGGAGGTCAGACTTGTGTCTGGTGGCAGCATCCATTTTGTGATGCTGAGGCTTGAGTCAACTTTAACCGGGGTTCAAGGTTACTTCCATGTCGTGTCCCTCTAAAAGGGGGGAATGCTAACCCCGTCGCCAGGACTGGCGAGGGGTTCGTATTCCCATTCGTATGACACCTTACTCGACATGTGTAGGTGATGTGATGCCAAAGTTAGCAAATAACCGCAAGGATTATAATGCATTAAAAGTAGTTGGCCCGCGTCACCATGGAACGGCTATTAGGACTTGGTTCCGCAAGCCGTCGACGGGCTCAGCTCGCGCCAGAGCACCGTCCCACATGATTCCCGGCACTCTGCCTTCAGGATTGATAAGGCCTGCTATAGGAGTGACTGATAGGAATCCATGTGTCCATTTTAGGGTTTAGGTGTAGGAATACTACACCTACAGCAACGGGTGATTACACCACGTGGCCCCAGCTGTCGTGCAGCCAGTTGTGTCAGATTTGGGCGGCCATTCCAGGGGTGGCATAATACATGCTTCAGCCCCTGGTAGGCCCTGGGTACACCGATGCCCTGGATACCTGTGGTATGCTGAGACAGGGACTGACAAGGCGGCCCAGTTCCAATTAGTGGATGCACCTAATGTACATGTGTGTTAATTTCGAGAGAGAACAGCTAGGCTGTGGGTCTGATTGGCAGGCCCACAGCCGGAGAAAGTCGTAAACCAATGAAGCAAAAGCAAAAAATCTGGGTGATCATAGGATTGCAGACCCTACTCTCCTACACATCCCTTGCCCACTCCTTCCCAACCTTGGCATACAGTCACCATGGATCTCATAGTGGATCTGCCTTCGAGTCATGGGCATAACACTGTGTTAGTTTTTGTTGACACTTTCACTAAGATGAGCCATTTCATACCTTTAAAAGGGGTTCCTACCGCTAAGGAGTTAGCAAAACTTTTCAGTGAGCACATTGTCAAGATACATGGAGTCCCAAAAATCTTGATTTCAGATAGAGGGTCTCAGTTTGTGTCCCATTTTTGGAGAGCCTTCATGCAAGGGTTGGGAGTAGAGACCAGATTCTCGACCAGTTATCATCCTGAAACAGACGGGCAGACCGAAAGAGTCAACCAGGAGTTGGAACAATATCTGAGAATGTTCCTTCTGGATCAGGAGGGTGATTGGTCTGATTTTTTATGGATGGCAGAGTTTGCATGTAATAATGCAAAAAATGTGTCTACGGGGTTCTCTCCTTTTTTCCTAAACTATGGTAGGCATCCAAACCCTTTCATGGGACAGGGAGACATGGGGGTTCCAGCAGTAAAAGACCTCATGCAAGATCTTGTCAACACTCGCAAATTGGCAGAATCCAATTTAGTCAAGGCTAAAGCGAGTTATAAGAAACAGGCAGACAAACATAGAAACATGGCACCAGAATACAGGGTGGGTGATTTGGTGTGGTTATCTACACGTAATCTCCATCTCAAGGGTAATCGGAAATTCCAGCCACGTTTTGTGGGACCTTACCTGATTGAAAAGTTACTAGGTCCTGTCACTGTAAAATTAAAATTGCCCTCTAATACAGGTATTTATCCAGTTTTCCATGTCTCTTTAATTAAAAGATGCACTCCAAACACGAGAATAGTGAAGCCTCCAGCGCCCCTAGTGATAAATGGACATCCTGAATATGAGGTCAAAGATATATTAGATTCCAAAAGAACTAGAGTTGGGCTTTATTACTTAGTGGATTGGAAAGGTTATGGTCCAGAAGATCGTTCCTGGGAGTTAGCTAAGAATATTCATGCTCCTCGACTTTTAAAAAGATTTCACATTCGATACCCTTTCAAACCTGGGCCGATGAATCGGCCTTTGAGAGGGGGTACTGTCAGGAATCAGACTCACGTAGTGTCTGCAGTGCACCATAAATGGCAAAAACCAAAGAGACAGCGAATTCTTGTGAAGCCGCAAGTGGTGAATTTATATCGGGACATATAATGTTCTATGTGCAGTTAGACCTTTCAAGATGGCCGCGGCTTTTACCGTCATTAGCTGTGCATCTTTGACATGACGGTTGAGCGCGCGGCAAACTGCGCACTTCAATTGAGATATCCTGAGAGAAGCTAGTGTTTTCCGTCAGCTCCTGTATCCTGAGGAGAACGGCCCTAGAACTCGAAGAGAGATATTTTCGGAGTATATCACAGAGCCGAATCTACCGCTAGTAGTCAGAGTCAAGTTAAGCGGTTGTTCGGTTACCCAAGATTTAGACAGGAAAGTTGCGGAGATTTCAAGAGGTTGGAATATTCATTTATTCATCGCTAGAGGAAGCTGAATCCGGAGTGGCTGAGTACAAGATTTTCCTGTGAACTATTAGAAGCCAAGACTGAGCCAGCGACTAAAGTCAGTGAGTGCGTACTTGCGCAGGACCCCCAGTTTCCTCTCCTCCCTTTGGCGATCTTTCCTTTTCCTTTCTGCCCTATTTTCCCTTTCCCTGTACCTTTTTGCGCGCTTCTTTTCCAATGGAAGTTGTGGAATCTATCTATGCTGTGTGACACAACCTTGACATTCTACGCTACAGAGTCTGCAAGAGAGAAAGAGAGTTATTCCGCTACTATGTACATATCTAGTTCTCTGTAAAATGTTGGAACTTTGTTCTCACGTCTGAAGATATTGAAAAGTCAGTAATGATCAAAAGATTACAATGAATATCATCATATAGAAGAGTAGCAAGCCTGCAGGAGTATGAGGTAGGAGTAGAGGGATATAAAAGTCATTAGGAAGAATAGAAGAGTAGGATGTTTTTGTAATCCCTTTCACCTCTGTGCATTAGGTGTACCTCGTTAAGATTTGCCAGTGAAGAACCACATACTGCAGAAGACTCGGCAGAGGAGGCAGAATCGTCACCTTGAGGTCATACACCTTCCTGAGGCAGTCTCTTCTCTTCCACTTCCCCTTTCCCCCGTGCTAGTGCCGCTACCTAGTCTGGTTGCTGTACTGATGCAGGGGCATTGGGAGTAGTCGTCATCTCTGCTTCTGTGGAACTTGAGGTACATTCTGATACCCTGTGTCTGTGTTTAGTTGTGCTACGTTTTGTTGTGTTTTGTTATGTTATGCTATGTTTTGTTATGCTATATTTTGTTATGCTATGCTATGTTGTGTTATGCTATGCTATGTTTTATGCTATGCTGTTCTGTTGTGTTTTGTTATGCTATGCTTTGTTTTGTTATGCTATGTTTTGTTATGCTATGTTTTGTGATGCTATGCTATGTTTTGTTTTTTGTTATGCTATGTTTTGTTTTGCTATGCTATGCTATGTTTTGTTATGCTATGCTATGTTTTGTTATGCTATGCTACGTTTTGTTGTGTTTTGGTATGCAATGCTTTGCTTTGTTTTGCTATGCTATGTGTTGTAATGCTGTGCTATTTTTTCTTATGCTATGCTATGTTTTGTTATGCTATGCTATGTTTTGAAATCGGAACAAGCGCGTATGAATCAAGGCTCAGCAAAATAAAAGAAAATCAAAGGCGGTAAAAGGCTTGAAAAGTTTGTAGCGGCGAAAGTGAAAGTAATCGAGCAGAGCATCAAAGGGCTGGGTGAGACGGGAGGGGGGAATGCAAGGGTCAAAGCGGCTAAAGTGAAAGAAAGCTATAGAGAAGGGAGGGGGGAGTGGGAGCAGCTGTGCACGTGCATGTGATCGTGCACTCAAGGTTTAGGCCAGCCAAAACTGTGGGTAGCACTTTGAAAATCCCACATACAAAATGTCTCTTCGAGCCTTTGGCTCGCGAGACCTGATGACAAGCATTTACAATGCAATGGTCTCGGCAATATTATAGGTAGAGCTATTGGTATTGCTCATTATTTTTTTTATCATTTTTGTATCCCTAAATAAATGTCATTGTCATTTCTATTGGCATTAGCTTTTTTTTTGCATATGTGATACCTATTACCTACCTATAGCGACGTCAGTTGTGGTGCCAGCACACCGAAGTAGGGGGACGGGATAGGGCTACTAGAGTTGACATAAACGGAAAAACGTCTAAAACAGATTACGTGGCCCTAGCCTAGAGAGGAGGCTCCACTAGAATTAGCATAAATACGGAAGTGTCTAAACGCGGATAAAGCTGTCCCCACCTACATACAAGTACGCAAACAAACGTGCGATGGCTTGCAAACATTAAGGTGCAAACAGTACACTTGCAACTAAGGTGGAAACGCTTACTGGAATATCTTCGTTCATGCCAAACATTGCAGGGACAACCGAGATTGTTTAAAAAAAAAAAAAATACCATTAGTGTCTGAAGATAACAGAAAAAATAGGAACCTAATAAAGGTACCATGTAAAGTGAGTCAACAACCCCTTCTGCTCGCTAGCGTGAGGAAGAGAAGTTAGAGGGAAACTTTCCCGAACATTAACACATACTGCTCATAAAACCTTTTCGAGAGCAGTGCTGTTAGAAGGTGGTTCTGACACTATGGGCCGCCCAGATTTTTTGATTTTTGAGCACCTAATTGTTGAGCTTTTACTGTGGGGGAGCCTCATAAGTTGGGACTCACCCACAGTGAACTCAGGATGTAAGAGACTGCATGGGGATTTTACTGGTGTTCCCCTGGCTTGACCAGGCCACTGCGCAGCAGCTGGAGTAAGGGACACCGGGCTGATTACATGCAGACACATGTGTACATGCGTGTGCACATGTGTACGGGCAGCTCAGGGGAGATTCCTAGCGTGTGCAGTCCAGGAGCGGCTACAAAGTGAATGGTGTGGCAGGACTTATGCAGTATTGGGTGGAATAGGCTTTATACACTGGAAACATGCCAGGGAAAGTCAGTGTGTCTTACTGTGTTTTCACTTCATTATTTCCCTAAGGGAATGTGGGGCCCATGGCTAAATTAACTTCCACAAGGCCTACAGTTTCCAGACATGCACTAAAGTCCATTGTATTGGAGGTGAAAAGAAGTATTCTGCAGAGTCCAAAGTCATATTTGTACTGCTTTTGGGTCATCCAGAACTGTCATATTTCTGTGAGCCAGCCAGGACCAGACCCAGGCTGAGGGCTGACCTCAGCTGGATGGATTGATAACCTTTCTTCCACAAGCTAGGGGCCTCCTCTCCACGAAGAGAAGATGGGAGGGGATACAGGTTCATCAATTAGCAGCTGTCACTGGGTGCCAGGCACAAAGGCTGCACCAAGGAGGGAAGGCAGCGTGGGGGATGAGGCTTCAGACATGTGGCCAGAAACCCTGGACGACACCATTTTGAACAAGCTCAGAGGCTGGACAAGAAGGAGGGAGCAGGGGCAGGGACGTGATGTGTCGCTGTTTGATAGGACCAACAGAGACTTTATGCCAGCCCCCTACTCAACTTTTAAAAAGTGCTTGCACAGGAAGAGAAGCTCTCTGGGGTGTGGTCTGCTGAGGGTGAAGGTGCTGGAGCCTGGTGCAATGGGCAGTTGGAAGGAGAGACCCCCTGACTGCCCCCTATCAGCACCAGAAGAAGATCCCAGGACTGGTGCACAGAAGCAGGGGCCTGTGCGCAGGGAGAACAGAGTCCCAGAAGGAGAGCCTGGCGAGAGGCTGGCGCAGGGAGCCAGTAAAGACAGCACCCTGCTGAATCAGAGACCCTGAGGGAAGAGGAGAGTGTTCCCAGTGGCGGGGGCTGGTGAGTCCCAGAAGGAGAGCCTGGCGAGAGGCTGGCGCAGGGAGCCTGGGAAGACAGCACCCTGCTGAATCAGAGACCCTGAGGGAAGAGGAGAGTGTTCCCAGTGGCGGGGGCTGGTAAAGAGGAGCATGAAGTGCCCCATAATGCCTCGCCAGGAATTTGGAAATCTGCTGTTTTGGTGCTTTGTGGCCCCCAGAGGAGAGGGGCCACCCTCACTTGTGAAAAGGTGCTGGGGGAGCACAGTCTTCCCCCCCCCCAAGCACGAAGAAATCTGCCATTTTTGTGCCTGGTGGCCTCCAGAGGAGGGGGTCAACCTCATCTGTGAAAAGGGGTGCAGGGGGGGCGGCAGGAGCACCGCAGTCTCCCCCAGCATAAAGAAGAACAGTCCAACCCTCAGTTTCACGGGGCATCTGAAAGAATAACCCCTCAAGGGCTCAGCAGAAGGGCTGAGTTGGGGATGTCTGGAGAAGGGCATCCCCTGGAGGTGAAGTGGTGTAATTGCACAGAAATGCATTTACTATTGGTTATTTCTTTTTAGGTGGACTGAAAGTCACACGTGTAAAGTGAAGTACCTGTGTAAGGTGATGTTAAGCTAAATGGAGTTATGTTGCTGGACCCTCCTGCTAGGGGGTCTGGCTGTATTTACGTAATCCCATGCTTTTGTGATTCCTTTTAAAGTGAAGAGGCACACTGCAGGAGAAGTGTAGTTGACAGGAGTACTTCTTTTGAAGGGACTGTAAGTCACATGTGTAAGGAGATGTCATAGGCCAAGTGGGGCTATGTGGCCAGACAGTCCTGCTAGGGTGTCTGGCTGTATATGAGCAATCCTGTGATTTCATCTGTGATGCCCTAAGGGGCTGTAATTGCAATGCATTCAAATGATCAACCAAGGTTATGAGTACTGTCATTCTAAAGTGTGCGTAAACATGGATTCTTGCTGCTGCGCTTAGGTGAAGACCCCAGACTGCTAGCCCTTAAGATATAGAGGTGCCTACTTTATGGTCAGTAGGAGATGCTTAGTCAGGGTCATGTGTCACCAAGGCAGGTTTACCCCTTTTTAATGCTTGTTGAGGTAATGGGGTGGGTCGCCACTGGGATGGTGCCAGTGCGCAGGGCCCTCGCTCCAGGTTATGTTCAACTGACTGCATTGGGGGCAAGTTGATGTGCATACATGGGAGTGGTGGTACTAGACCCCACCCCCCCTGTGGGAGGGGTGGAGATGTTATGCAATGTCACAAAGTAATTCCAACAGCTTATGTATATTTGTAAATTGGTGCATAGTATTGAGTAGTGTGTGTGTTTAATAAATGTACTCTTACTTTTATAAAGCAAAGTACAGACTGGACAATCAATTATTGAGTGTTATTTTTGTGCACCTGCAAATGGCGATTACTAGCCCACACCACCTCCCTTGAGTAAGCCTCAGACTGCTCTGCAACGCTACCCTCTGAGAGTCAGGCGCTACAATTGGGTGTTTGGTTCCCAGTGAAGGACAAATGTAGTCATGTTATTTGTGCAGGCCTCACAGATGCTGCCTCGTTTTCCAACAAGTGCAGACTGTGGCTGAAGTCTGTTAAGAAAATATCGGGCACGGCATCGCAGTTGGTGAGCAAGCTCTTGCTATCCCAGTCTAGCTGCAGTGTGAGCAGTGTGGAAGGGAAAGAAAGAAGGGGTCAGGAGTGTGAGATTGAAGCCAGAAACGAGGCTGGACGTAACATCCTGCGCTGGGCTCAAATGGTAGGGAGCAGGAAACAGAGCTAGAAAACACGCTGCGCGCATTCACACGAAAGTCTTCTGAGCCGCTTTGTTTTCCGTTACCCTATAAAGTTGGCACCGTTTACTCTTTCCGACAACGTTCTGCAGCTCGCGCCTCTGATTAGACACCTGCATGTCCTCTGAGCACGTGCCCCGGCAGGCCTGCTTACATTAACCCCTTCAAAGACACAGCCCTGACATACCTACTGGCACTAAAGTCTAATGAGGTTAAGAAGTAAAGCACGCGTCTATCTAGTATGATCGGCTGAAAGCTGCGGTCACAAGAGCCTCTAGTACTTATCCTGTGAAACACAACATTTGTTCTTCACTTTAAAAGCACATCGCTTTATGGTAAATCCTTATTCTAGACTGAAAATCCGCTCCGCCAAAAACTAACAAATAGAACATGAGACGGCACACAACAATGGCGTCACGTGAGCGAGCCTGCTGTGGCGGGTATGCACGGAGCAAGGACTCAGCTGGGGAGCAAGCTCTTGCTATCCCAGTCTAGCTGCAGTGTGGAAGGGAAAGAAAGAAGGAGTGTGAGATTGAAGCCAGAAACGAGGCTGGACGTAACATCCTGCGCTGGGCTCAAATGGTAGGGAGCAGGAAACAGAGCTAGAAAACACGCTGCGCGCAGAGCAGCAACCAGAGCAACAGCCGAACACTGGAGCCAACAGCAGGGGGAGAGGACGCCATTAACACCGTCGCCTTTCTCCGAGGCGAGGCAGAACTGCCTCGGAGAAACGCAGCGGCGGTTTCAGATTCGGGGGCGTGGCTAAAAAGTGGAAAGAACAGCACGGAACACGCCCCCGAATCTGAAAAAGACGGAGCCTATTTGGAGGGACGGCTCTCTCCTCCAATGGCTGGCCTCCGTTTAGGAAGCCAGCCAATGGAGGAGAAGCAAAAAGAGAGGCGGGCTAAATCGCCACTCTCAGAAACATAAGATCTCCGGACTTCCGGTTCTGCCTTCGGCAGACCAGACGGTCCTCGGCCTAAAAAGGGAGAAAAAGGAAGGCGATAAGCACACCTGACATGGGACAACTTAAAATCTGCAGGGCTTACATTGCAGGTGGTTGCATGTATTTTTCACCACCGGCCTTTGAGGTCAGAGCAAGTCAAACAAAGGCAGAGAAGGATGAAAAGGGGAGGAAGTGAAAGTTAGGAAAACGGTGACAAAGGTTAATAGAAACTAGGATAAAAAGGACCCGGAAAAAGTGACATAGAGGAAGTGTGTGGTGATGGAAGACAGATCCCAGGAGGAGTATTCAAGGCTAGTCAGAACATTGCCCCCCCCCCCAGTTTTTTTTTTCTTTTTTCATACCAGATCAGCATCTTGACAAACCAGGTGAAGCACAGAAAGAGACTTGTGAATGGTAGGCCAGGCGCCCAGATGCTAGGCTATAAACCTTTTTCAGTGGGTGTGTTACAGGCCCCGTGTAGCACGAATTGCTCCTCCGTTGGTGTCTGCCCTCTGTATCTTGGTGCCTCTGCGGTGTGGGCTTACTCACTCTGCCCAAGGTTTGCCTAATTTGGTCCCCACGCTGACACGGCCTCGACACGCTTTTAGAAAGCATTCCTGGGCTCCCGGCTGGGAGGGATCCCTCCTCGGAGCAGCCAGATGCCAGACACCGCCTTGAGCCTCTCTGCCGGACTTATCGACCCAGGGAAGCCCCGCTGCCGCCCCAGCCCGTCCTCCCCCCAGTGTTGTCATCTTTTTTGTGCTCGTAACAAAGTGGGGTTTAAAACACTCCTTGACTGTTAGTCCACCGGGTTTGCACCTCCCTCCACCTGCACTCCCCTCAACGTTTCTCTGAGATATGCAGATGCTGTTAGTGAAGCCGGCAGCCCTGGCTGAACGAGTATGGGGAGTTTTGAGGGCGAGGTGGGGGGTAGGGTGTTGCTTTATTCAGCCGCTGTGGTAGGACGGGCAGCCTTTTCAATCATTTATGGATGTATTTACCAGTGCCCCCCCACCCCACCCCCCCAGGCGCGGTACAATGTGCATTCCATATCCCTCCCTACACTTACAAACACCCCTGCCCCCACCACACGCACAAGAAACTGAGGGGGGGGGCACCTTTATTTGGCCGGGGTTTTAAGCCAGACAGGCCCAGCTCTAAAGCAAGGAAAGACGCGTCATCCTCACCCGCACAGGGCGCATTTTCACTGCCTAGACCCATCCGGGCCCTGCTCTGAAATGGTTCCGCCCGGTGGCGGTTGTTTATGGAACGGAGCCGGGGGTCGATGGGTGCTGCGCGTCCACGCAGCAAAGTCACAAGCGCTGCTACGATCGGGCAGCAGCGCAGCTGACAACAGTGCAGCGGGTGCAGTAGTACCGGGCCGAGCGACACAACGCACCCCAATTAAAGCAGCCACGAATCCACAAAATGCATCTAGTTCAGTTACCACACAGATATACCATGCACAATAAATCCAGTATCATGACAATGTACCGTGCATACATGTGTCATCCATGCATTCAGTATCATGGGTGCATGCCTCATACACCGCACAGTTCACAAAAGCGCCCGAGTCCAATATCTCTCACAACTGCACACATTACCAAGATACATATGTGGCATGATAAATTAGAACATAACATTCACTGGCTGTAGTGACTTCCAGTGCCATCTGTGTGCACCATAGCCATGTACTGTGGCCGCCCATGGCGTCTGGTGACAAGGTACCGAGCTCTGAGGGGGGCTCGGGTGGTCTGTGATGGTCACCATAACTCAAGGCTCCTTTGGGTGGCCACCCCCAGAGGGTGGGGGCAGGAGAAATGAGAGGGCCACTGGGAGAGAGAAGGGGGTGGAGGGTGACACTTGTGTATAGGAACAGCCGCCCCAATCCCAGCGTGATAAGGTGTTCCTGTAAAACAAATGCGTGTGTGGGGGGGGGGAAGGGGAGCTGGTTAAAATGCGCGGACTCTCCCGTCTAAACAGAGGGTTTCAAACCACTGCTTTTGTTACAACAGACACATCAATCCACCTGACGGACAACTACATTACACGTATACTGGAGCCAACAGCAGGGGGAGAGGACGCCATTAACACCGCCGCCTTTCTCCGAGGCGAGGCAGAAATGCCTCGGAGAAACGCAGCGGCGGTTTCAGACTCGGGGGCGTGGCTCAAAAGTGGAAAGAACAGCACGGAACACGCCCCCGAATCTGAAAAAGACGGAGCCTATTTGGAGGGACGGCTCTCTCTTCCAATGGCTGGCCTCCGTTTAGGAAGCCAGCCAATGGAGGAGAGGCAAAAAGAGAGGCGGGCTAAAGAGCCACTCTCAGAAACATTAAATCTCCGACTTCCGGTTCTGCCTTGGCAGACCGGACGGTCCTTGACCTAATGAAAACTGCTTTATTGACAAAGCAGTCCGAGACATGGTGGTCTGCTGACCCCAGCAGGCCACCTTCCCTGGGAGTGCCAGCCATTCCCAATGGGGTCGCAAATTGCGACAGCTTCATCAATATTCATGAGGCATGCAATTTGGGACCCCATTGGGAATCGCAAACAGTGTCTGAGACGCTGTTGTACATTGGATTTTGCGACTCTCAAATTAAGACTCGCAATTTGTCGCAAATTGTGAGTCGCAAAAAACAATGGTTGTACATCTGGCCCTTAATCTCAAATAAATGACCACAACAGATCTCTAAAATAAATTAATAATTGTATTAGAGATCCAAAATTACTTCAAGTAAGTAACATCTTTAGCAATTCTGTCATGCTTACTAATGTATGCAGCAAAAATCCAAACATTTAGTCAAATTAAATCAAAGAATTCTAAGGATGGTTCCCACGGTAATAGAATGGTTCAATTAGAAATCTCTCAAAGGGACACAGAATCCAAGTTAAAGTCAGCTAGGGGAAAGTCCATAAGTATAGGAAAAGGGGAATGGCGCATCGACCAGAAAGTTCAAATCTGGATTCTCACCAGACAGCTCCAAATATTCCAGCAGTTAAATTCATTAGCATAAGGAAATGCCAAAGACAAGATAGTTCGGCAGGCAAGATAGTGTCAAGGAAGTGATGGAACGTTGGCAACGGCCAAGGTTCTCAAAGCATTGCCATCAGAGACCTCAGCCAAAACCGGTAATGGCGAGAGGGAAGCAGGAGCCCCCTCCTCCTAAATCCAAGAGCCTTTATAGTGGATATTGGTCATCATGATGTTGCTGTCAGTCCGCTGTGGTCTGATCACCATATGGCCAGTCGTCTGTTAACCAGGTGCAAATTGATACTCCAGTTTATTTTTCCATATGAATCATGAGGAGAACAGTACATTGCATCCTCACAGGTTTGTCAACAACAAGCTTTAATATTGTTGATGTCCATGGATATGGTGAAAAGATTAGGTTCTCATGAAATTCACACAAAGGAAAATTAAGGAAAAGTGTCTGGTTTGTTCTTTAAAGAATGTGGCATGATCAGAACAAATATGCAACATTTAAAAAGGTAAAAGTTCTCTGTGTCAGGCATAAAGAGAACAGTTAATTCACACATCTTTTAAACTCATACTTCAGTTATTGTAAAACTCCTAATTTGTGTTACAAAGGGGACAGGATGGGAACGGGTAGGGTGGTCGACCTCAATTCTGGGGAACTGGGTTTGAGTCTCGGCAATGATTCTCAACATCCTGTGATTCTTGACAAATTACTTAACCTCCCTGTGCCTAACAAAAATGAATGTGTCCTTGTGTAATGCAATTGGTGCTCATGTAAAGCGCTCTGATACCTGATACCTTCGGGTCAAGTTTGTGCTATATAAAACTCTGGAAAAATAAATAAAAAGCCTTATAAAATCACTCAAATATATCATATAAAAGCATTCTACAATGGCTGTCAGTGATTAATTGGCATAACAGTGCAACTGTGATTATGGCCTACTACTGCATTCTCAAAAGTAGCAATGTGTAAAATATATATTTTTTTTAACCATTTGTGTGGGACTTGGCCCTTTTTGGCTAAAGTTCCCTAAACTTTTTGCTTTTCCCCTAGACCTTTTTTCTGACATGTGTTGCCAACTTAGATGTTTTGGACACTTTGCCACTGCTAAACAGTGTCAAAGTGCAAGTGCTCCCTGTGTGGACAGTGTAATGGTAATTGCTTGTCCATAATTGATATGTTGTATTACTAGTGAACTCCCTAGTAAAATGCACTATGTGTGCCAGGGCTAGTAATGCAAATACTACTTGTGGGTCTGCAGCACTTATTGTGCCACCCACTCAAGTAGCCTTTAAAAGGGAACCCAGGCCTGCCATTGCAGGGCCTGCGCGCAGTTTGTGAAACTGCTATGTTGTTCTGTCAAGTACACTCACTTGCCACACCTTACCCTTCCTTTTCTGTGCACCTAAGACATCCTTATGGTAGGTCTAGGGTCCCCCTGGCCAGGTTGTAGTGTATGTGGAAGGTAGGACATGTACTAAGGTCCTGACAGTGAAATAATCACCATTTCGTTTTCCCTGTTGAAAGGCCATCTTGCCCATTAGAATAGAATGGGAAGGCTGTGTAATATGTTTTCCAGCCTATCTTCCCAAAGGTTTAAGATGGAAAGGTGAAGTTTAGTATGCCTGAACTCACCCTGCAATAACACATCTTTTTATGAAGATGGTTTTTGCATTATGTGTTTGTAAGCCACTCTTTCAGAAGTGGCTGGGTGTTTGTGCTTTAAACATTTCTGTGTGTCTCTGCCTGGTTGTAGATTGACTGGCTGGATTTCAAAGCGATAGGATCTGGGAAATGTCTTGACCTAGGGGAGGAGGTAAGGCAGCACAGGCTGACCTGCATTTGGAGTGTAGGGGAGGAGAAACCCCTAGAGGTGAAGAGGCCTGGGCTGGTGCTAAAGGAAGAAGGTGTCACTGGTAGGGAGGCACCCAGAACTGGTTTGAGCAGGGGTCAGTGCCCCCTGTAACACAAAGACTTCAAAGCCATTGAGGGGTATAACTATGCGAGCTGAAGCCCCTGAACTTTGGAGAATGGCTTGATCAAGTGTGAACAAGACTGGAGCTACTTCGTGGTCAAGAGGACCTTTGCCAAGGAAGAAACAACTGAAGAGACTGATGGATAGGACTGCTCTTGCTGTGTGATCTGGGGCTGGCCTGCAGTTTGCTGTTTCAACCGAGGAAAGACTAAAGGGATTTTGCTGTGTGCTGTGTCCCCCTGCCTGAAGGACTTTGCGGTGTGCTGTGTCCTGGAATAACTGTCCCCAAGGGCCTGAGGTGAGCTGGCTCCCTGTTCGGAAACACAGGAACACAAAAGTTTCCAGAGAAGGCTCTCAGAGATGCTGTGTGTTTGTGCTCTGTCTAGCCTGAGACCTTCGTAAGTTGTGCCCTGTGATCTTGGGCACATGGAGTTCCAAACGAGACTCAGTGACCCAGTGTGTGTGTGCTTGGTGCAGCCTGAGTCCTTCGAGAGGATTGTCCTGTGAACGTGTGCACCGGGAAGCCAAGTAAGTCTCAGCGACGCGGTGTGGGTGTGCTGGGTGTAGCCTGAGACTTTCGCGTGGATTGGCCCGTGATCGTGCACACCAGAAGGGCAAGTGTGTCTCAGCGACGCTGTGTGCATTTGCTGTTTGCAGCCCGAGACCCTCGCCAGGGGTGTCCTGTGATCGGGGGCACCCGAAGATCAAGCATATCTTGAGCGACGCTGTGTGCGAGTGCTTTCTACAGCCTGAGAACCGTGCAAGTTGTGCCCTGTGATCGTGGGCACCAGAAGATCAAGTGTGTCTCAGCGATGCTGCGTGCGTCTGTCGTGTGCAGTCTGAGACCCTCGTGAGGAGTTGTCTGGTTATCGTGCACCCGGAGTCCAGTGAGTCTCATTGACTCTGAGTGCAGGTGTAGTGTGCAGCCTGAAATCTTCCCATTGCCTGGAAATTCAGAGAGATTGCATCGGAGGCCCAAGTCGCTGGACGAGGAAAGGAGAGTGGGTCCGTGCCCCCCAGGTAACGTGTGTCGACCCCTGGGGCAGGGTGCGGTCTCGGAGGGAGACGCTCTCGGCCTCTTTCTCTGTCCTGCAGCACGAGCCTCGGCTTCGGCTCGGATCGCGGCCTGTGTGCCAAGGGAGTGGCAGCACCGGGGCCGGAGTGCGAAGCTGCATTCACTGTGTTATATCTCACCCGTGTGGGGGGGCAACTGTGGCTGGAGACTAACCGCAAGTCAGCCCGAGTGGCGGAGAGACCGCCGGAGGCACAGTGAACGGTGCTGGAGTAAATTACGTATTGCATTAATCCTGCATAACAGAGGATCTGATGATTGTGTGACGCATTGCACAACAAACTGTCTGTTGGTCATATTGCCCATTGTATTAGTTTTGCATAACGAACTGCCCGATAGGTGTGTTACGCATTGCACTAGGTTTGCATAATGAACTGCCTGATAAATGTGTTATGCCTTGTCTTAGTCCTGCACCACGAACTGCCGGATTGTCGTATCACACACTGCATTAGTGTTGCATACCGAACTGCCTGATATATGTGTTCCGCATTGCATTAGTTTCGCATAACGAACTGCCTGATAACTGTATTACACGTTGGATTGCTTTTTCCTAACAGAGTATCTGAAGGTGACCGTACGCATTGCATTACCGGGGCATAACAGTTTACAATGTTGTTGCATTACACACTGCATTACAGTAACAGTACAAATCACCAGATAGCCGTATTATGATCTGCATTATTCTTATGCTGTGAAATACCTGATTGCTGCATATTACGACATTGGGATTACATAGGATAGTTTAGTTTAGCTCAATAGTAATAGGCCAGGGGGAGCTTTACCTCAATGCATATGTTGGTTTAGTATTGTGTGGTAGCATCATACATTTTTTTATAAACATATACTTGTTTTTCTATGAAATGCGTGTGGAGTCTATTTGTGGCGTAATCATTGGGTTGCTGTGAGCGTAATTGCAAATACTTTACACATTGGCCTTGAAGATAAGCCTGGCTGCTCATGCCAAGGAACGGGGGCTATCTCTAGAGGCGCCCTGTCTTTCCCTAGCGTTGGGGGCTCGTGGGTCCCTGTTTGGCCTAAGGTACCTACCTCAGCCAACCAGGGATCCGGGATTCTAACAATTTGATTACATTTTTGTTTTACAAATCTAGACTCCATATAGTATTAGACAACTATACTAAAATTTCAAAGCTCTAACATGTAACATAAAAGTTTTGCACTGATCTATATTGTCAAGTCATTCTGTTAAGAAATGCCAGGTTTTTGTGTTTCATTTTCACGACATCTTTTTAAGAAATATAAGTAATTAATTATAAAATTACTCTCAAAATCCCTATGTTTATTTATTCTACTATTCTCTAACTAACCAACGAACTTTTAAGGTGCTGAATGGTTCAACTTAACTTGTTTTCAGTATTGTTTTCCTACACACGTGCAAAGTGCACATTTAAACTTATTTGTCCTTTTCGGTGGTTTTGTCTCAATCAGAATAATCAGTATTTTTGCCCTAAGATTGGCATGGACATCACCTTTTTCTTGGCATAGCAGAATGTCTTCCTTTTGCTTGTATGGCACATTGATGCATTGTTGCAGGCACACTCTAGAAGCTATGTGTTACAGGTGCGGCCCATTGCCCTCTTGTAGTAGGCATGACATAAATACCGGTGTTTGAGGGCATGGCACATTATTGTTTATTTATTTATAAAGTTTTATATAGCGCAAACATGATCCATTAATCTACTGTTGTTTGCTTGGCACAATGTTTATTAATTGCCGGAAATACTCAAAAAATTATTGCAAGCCTGGCACAGTTCTCTCTTCATTTGAGAATGACATGGTACGCCTCACTCAGTTGCTGGAATGGCACAATGTTCTCTTCTTCTGGGCATGGCACAATTTTCTCGTGTTTTTGAGAAGGCACGATGTTGCAAAGGTCGTGGTATGTATAGCGAAATGCCCTTTTTCTAAAGGTTAAGGTTGATAATGTACTCATATCACTGAGAAATCCCAGTGCCTTTTCCCGCCTTTTCCCTAGAAATTTGGTGCCTGATACAAATAATTGATTTTTATATAGAACACCTGAGCATCTTGAAGCTTTGTAAATAATGCGTCGTTATTACACGTTTTAATGGTACTCACTCTACATAGCTGCAAGGAGGAAGACTGAGTTGGCTTGGCCGGGAATCGAACTTGTGACCTGTAGGTCACTTTATATTTCCTAAACAAGCGTTTACTCACTTTCATCGTTCCATTATAAGGGCGACATCTGTCAGTATACACAGAATAAACACGAGGATCCAACCATGACTGCCGTAGACATGACATAAATTAGAGCCAGTGTACCATTAAGGAGGGATGAACAAAACGAATGAATGGTAAGGAAAGAGTGGTTCGAAGGTATGGAGAGTGGTTTTTGGGAGAGGGAGTGAGAAACAGAAGGGATGGAGTTTGGAGAGTGAGATGTTTTGATGAGTGAGAGTTAAAAACAGAAGGATGGAGTAGGAAAGGGGGTAAATGGTGAAAGGGGGAATTGCGAATAGCTGTGAATTCCTGGACGAGAGGGAGGACACCTGCAGCGGGGGGGGGGGGGGGGGGGTAGTCAAGTCCAATAAAGCAGTAGCCCAATTACTGACCACACCTGCTGTCTGGTTCTATCTGTTTTATTTTCTGTAGGAGACTCGCTGCCAGAAAAACGCAATGAAATCGTCCTTTCTATAGAGTATATCTCTACCGGGTATAACCGCAGGCACTTATCTGCCACCCCCCCCCCCCCCCCCCCACCATAGGATAGGTGGCGCTTACCCTCCCCTCCCCCGCTTACTCCCCGTTCGAAGCCAGGGCCGGCTTTAGGGCAGTGCGGGTGGGGCTGACCTGTGGAGGGGGGTGCTGTGACCTCAGGGGGGCACTGTTTATTAATATCTTATGAAAGGAGAGATGAGGAGCTCCTTTGCAGGTGGTAGGGAGAGATTGTGAGGAGGCGGTTATGGGACGTGGGGCGCCAAAAGTGATTGTCGCACCGGGCGCCACCAGCACTAAAGCCGGCCCTGTTCAAAGCTCCACTAGGCACTGTGTAACAAAGAGTTCCCCTGGGTGACTTCACAACAGTGGTTGACCAGTTTCGGTTAACCACTGTTGTGACGTCACTTCAGTAAATAACCATATTCCAATCCATGCTAAAGCCTTCCTATGGAAAGCATATACAATGAATAAATCACATTAGGAGATATATTTATAATGAGGTGCTTATGAAATCTAAAAATGAAGAAAATGCATTTTGTGTGTCTTGTCATGAAAAAAAATGTTAAGTAGCAACACTGACTCCGAAACTAAACCTAACCGACACCTTTACAGTTCCAGATCTACCGGTCACAGTACCTGCAGCCCTAACCTAAGCTAGACCACAAGCCTTACCAAACATAAGCTTAAACATAACCACAAAACTATCCCAAACCACATACAAGTCCAATCTTACTCCACTCATGCATTTAAACACAACTCCAAACACAGCCGTAAACCAACTACAACTCTAACCTTAATGCTTACCCTACATTTAAAAAAACAACTCTAACTATGGACCTCAACCCAAAAACAGCCACAACTTTAAAACAAAAGATGATATGCTGCTTACACCTTAAAAAACCCCTATCCCTTTATTCACCACAACAATTAGCCCTTCACTAATTATGAAAATATGATTCCAGTGTTTCATTAGTTTACTTAATTATTACTTGCATGATCACTTTTCTTCTTTACATATTCATTTTACTACTTATCTTCATTTTATGGTGACTTGCTGCATATAGATGGACTGTAGCAAGACTGCACTTTATTATATCCCATATCCGCAAGACACCTCAAAACCTGGCTCTTCGACAGACCCCCCCCCACCTTGATGGACTGGAGCCTGCTAACCCCCCTCCCCCCCAGTCCTTGAGACCCTTACGGGTGAGTAGTCCTGCTTGACAAACGCATGATTGATTGATTGATTGACGTTAAAGCAACGAATGCCATTACTTCTACCTTTGAAGGAATGATTGCACCACTTCTGATACATAGGGTGGGGGGTCAGTAGTCTGTGCCTAGCTCGCAGGTTTTATTTGGAAGTGTATAATTACATTTACTTTCAGTACAAAATACGCATTCAAGCTGATTTTCCAACACTGCTGACTTGTGGTGCAAGTTCAAGCACACTTTGTGCAATTCGAAGATTTTAGATTTAACACCCAAGACTTCAAATTGGGGTTGTTCTACATTTTCCTTGTTGGAGGGCATTTCTTTCACCCATAGATGCTCAAAGTAACTATTGTTCTATTGCTGCCTCTCAGTGAGGGAGGCACAGGAAGGAGCATGGCTTGTCTGTGAGCTAGAGAGCAACACGTGTAACAGCATGGACCAATCAGATCTGTTCATACGATGGATGCCTTGCATGGTGCACATGAACATACAATCTAGCTGCCTAACTAAAACCCAACACAGCAAGGAACAAATAGATGCGTCTAAGAAGATGTATATGGCCTGACTGAATGGTCTTCAGAAAACCACTGAATGACTATATATGAACTTGTCCATGAACTGCAGAATATACCACTAAAAATCCTTCTTCGAAAGCTATGTGAAATGCAAGGGTCCTCGCAACATACCACATCTGCCATCAGTAGAAAGAGCTTACGTCCCCAAAGCCTGAAAGGATCGAATTTCCATTGGCAAAACTGGAAATGACCCAACGTATTTATACAGATTTACTGTAATATAAATAAAATACTGTAGAGACTAATCTTCGATTACATTTCTTAAATCACTTCATCCCCTTCCTCTCTCTGACCTGCGGTCCCACTGGATATTGAAAGTGCTCAGGTTTCTATGTCCACAAGCTGCAGGAAAATTAACTTATTCTTTTGAGAGATCAAAGTTGTCACAGATGGGAAGTCATTTTTGGCAAAGGCAGCTACAATAAAAGTTACTAAATGCAGTAATGAAGTATGCTCTATTCACTTGGCTAGAATTTGTAGTTTGTTGATGTGTATCTGTGCAGTTGAATATCAGTTTTAATATCGGTTTGCTGTCTATTTTCAAGTAGAGACAGAACACAAGCTTTATTATGGTGTCCCCCGTGTCCACTAAGACAAGAGAACTTCGAAAAATTGATGTGGTCTTTTAACCACCTTTGCCTGTCTCATGAAACAATGCCACCCGCAATACGCCTTCCTATTGTGGCAAACCCAAGCCTCGCCCATGACATGGTGACGCAGAGTACCACACTTTGAATATATATACTAATCTTGCATTCCTTCGTAGGTGTCCCTCTCTACAAGGGAAGGCTTTTTCAAACGACGACAGATATCGCGAGTCTTCCTCAGTTCTATGTAGTATTCCTCTTTGGTTATCAAACTCCCTGAGCCTGTACCAGATTTTCTTTCAGTGTACAAGTCTCCAGCTTAAGACTTCCTTTTTCACTTACATTCCTCCTTTGTCTCTATCTAGCCTAGTTAAAGGAGTTTACATTTTGTTCGACTGTTTTCTACGTGTAGTAGACTGACTGTCGTGTTTCTCTATCCTCATGAAGATATGACCTTCAGAAATGAACATGATATTCCTGAAGAGCACTTTCTACAGATGTGAACATAACAGACCAACAGCTGCGGCCCGTGCAGGTAAGAGCAGTGGGGTCGGGTGGGGGGGATTTCAACGGACGACAACGAGGAAAAATGTATTAATTATTTAATGTTCCCTCCTCACCGTCTGTCATCCTTCCCCCACCCGACCCCACCGCTGTTACCTTCACGGGCTGCGGCTGCAGACCAATGTTTCTTTCGCAAGCACAGCATCTAAATACTACCCCAGCTCTCTCTTTCTCTTTCTCTCTCTCTCTCTCTCTCTCTGTGCAAAATAAATTACCCATGCCACATTCATTACTGTCTTAGATCATGAGGTATAATAATCACAATGCCACTTATCATTTTGGTGGCCCATCTCTTGTTATTGACTTTCATATATGCATAATATACAATATTTAGTGTTACATCTGAAATAATATTTAAAGTAGGAGGCAGGGCCCAATCCTTCTTCCTTGGAGGCCATTATCCACATCCACCACTATTATCCCCACTTCCACAACTAGCATTGCCCACTTCCACCTGCGGTGTTGCCCAAAGTATCTGGTGTTCTCACTGTGGTAAGTTGTGTGGTAGTGGATGAGTGAAAGTATGTGTATAAGGGTACTTTAATTGTTAAATAAAAGTTTTCAACATTGTATTGCTAGTTCAAAAAACAGACTAACCCCTTACATGTCAGACAAACATGAGCCAATTGGGCCTGGTTATTACCGACTCGGAAAAGAGAGCAGAGACTTACTTTCATTAATATGTGAGAGGAGTAAAAGGTCCTGTAGAAGAAGCTTTCATGAACCCTCTCATATCCTGTTTGTGGAGACAAAGGGCAGACAGAGGTTACTGAGCCACAACTGTGGTGGTTCTGTTCATTTGTCACTGGTATTTTGGGGTCTATTTGACCATGGCTCCTCAAAATGAACCAAGTACAGCCCTTCCGCACTTAACTCACGGGGTATCGAGGGCAGCGGTCGAATGCTTCTCAAGGGGGGCTCTACGGGGGCAGAGACTAATAACTCAACATTGAAACAACAGGCACAATAAATCACTGTCTAGCCCAGTGTTTTACTCTTTAGTAAAAGAAAGTTCTTTTAATAGCACTGCAGTACACCATTAGTGGTGCATTTACATAGTTAAACTGTCTCACTCATTGGATTTTAGCATAGTACTATACCTTCTATAAGCCCTCTTCCCCCCGCTGTGGTGTTCCCCAATGTCTGAGGTGACTTCCCCACATGTTAGATTTAGGCAACATTAGGCACATGTGCACATTTCACTAAGCTGTTGTCACATCAGCAACTTGTAGGTTAGTTTGAGCAATTCTCAGACTGAGGAGTCTCACAAATAAAGACAACTTCCTATTGTGGCCTATCTTTATTTGAATTACAGTCTTTCAATATCTTGAGGCATGTCCTTGCTCAACAGAAATAGGCTACACTGTTGCTGATGGGTGTGGGTATCGGCTTACACCATCTGCATCTTCTGTGTTGTGGGTCAATTTTGGTGGGATTCCTGCTTCTCTCTCTTGGTCTGCTGCAGGTATCAGCATAGCAGGTCAAACTAATGGATACTCTTCTTTAATTAATATGGCCCCTGTTCCCTGGACCACGCTGGGGTTGGTTTTGGGCTTCGGCAGATGTGTCCTTCATGCTAGATGTGCGCGTAATTGTCAGTTGATGCCTTAGGGCCATGGCAGATTTCCTGCCTTAGCAGTAAGGGCTCATCTGAAGTTGTGCTGTACACAAGCAGTTGCCGCACCAGTCCTTCAGATAGCATTTTGTTGCTTGGTCCAAAGTTTCTTTGCAAATTTGACCATAAGAACCACGCAGTGGAAGACTGGAAAACCACTCGCAGCACAGGTTAGTTAGGCAATGCTTGCGCTCAGCAGTCAGCTCCCTCTGGGTGTTCCTACAACGTCGTTACTCCTCCTGGACAATCTCTTCTTCTGCAGAGCCAGGCACTTTCCTTTCCTCTGTACAGGAAGGCAGGTTTCAAGTTGCAAAGACTTCAGGTAAAGTCTCCTCACATCCATGAGACAGTTTCAAGCAAACACCAGAGTTGTCTCACAGCAACTTTCCAAGTACTCTGCAGAGCACTCCCTACCTTGGTCTAGAAAAACTTGTAAATGAAACAAAGTGGAGAAGTTTGGATCCCTCATTAATGTTCATTTTCCAGACATGGGATGTTGATCCACTGTCTAAGGTTCTATAAGCTGTCTGGGGTGGCTCCATTTCAAACCTTTTTTTCTGGCTCTAGTGCAGACACACCCTTTTGTGGAAGGCGATGACTCTTACAGCAGGTAGTGATGATTCTGGCTCCAAGCAAGAGTATGCAATAAATTGGGACAATAAAATATGAAAATTCTGAACCTGGCTGTCTTAAGCCTATTTGAAGTAGCAAACAGGGAAAGACAAAAGGGCAGGCCCTAACAACAAACATTCTCACCATTAACAGCAGAATCTGCTGGCTCAACTCCTCTACCCTACCAACAAGTCCACTGAAATAATGCGACAAGAGAGGGTCAAATTATGCATTCTCCATCTTGTGCCATGTCAAACCAATGGCTATCCAAAATGGATCCCACTGGTAGCAACAGCCACGCTCACACCACAGTCATACTATAATCCACACCAGGCATGCACTTACTCAACATGCACACTGGCTGTAAGCACAAGAGTTTGTGTGGCTGATCCAAGCAAAACATTTGTGAATGGTACCTATTTTGACTGCTCTGCATTGAACTTATGCTTATTTCAATGGATCTAAAATGCTCCAGTAAGAGCATTTTTCGGTCTCAGAAAAATTGAACCAGTGTCTTCTAACAAACTGAAAAAGATTATGTTAGCTCCAAAGACATAAAAGGATAAATGTTAAGATCTCTTACATTACGTTTTATATTTACTATTTCAGCTCTCCATCGTGCTTAGAAAAGAATGTTTGAGGTATTAGCCTTCATGCTCTCCCAGGTCCCTCAAGAGCATTCTTTCTCTTTGCCCAAATTTCATAAGCTGCCTTGGGGTGAAAAATCTTTCAGAGTACTTGGCCCTAAACTTTAAAACAATCTTTCATTAGAGATAAAATCCCAAAAGAATTTTTGGCACCAGCTTAAATTTTGGTTATTTGCTCAATGAACTTATCCTGTTCTGCGTCAGCCTTGGTAGAGCCAATTTGTTTCCACAGCACCTCTTTAAGGGGTGTATGTTGCCGCTTATAAAATTATAAATAGAAATAGCAATAGAAAAGCATGTATTTATTTACTGATGCCTTTCATGAACAATTGAAAGTCCCCTTTGCACGTTTAATTTTCTGCTGGCAAAACGCTACGTGAGAAATTTTAGTTAGAAACAAGATTTGCAGGAGGGTTGTTCTGCAAAAAAATATAGGGGCATATCAACAACAACCGGCGATAATTATCGCTAAGCGCACTTAGCGCTAGGATAATTATCGCCGGATAGCGTTGATTTGTATCGCTGAGATAGCGTGCTATTAGCAACGCTTATCTCAATAGCGATAAGAATCCTCACGCTAAGTGACTAATGTGAGATTATCGCTGGAAACCCAGCGATAATCTCACGTTAGCTTGTTGATAAGGACAGACAAACTTAGCCATGATATCCTCCTTCCATAGGATATCATGGCTAAGTCAGAAAAATACCAGACGTAAAAAAGCAGCGTTAACCACGGTTAGCGCTGCTTTTTTTGTCTCTAACAGGGTTAGCGATATTCTTGATAATAGGAGAAATGTCGCTTAGCGACATTTCTCCTATTATTTTACTCTGGAACTCCCCCTTTGCATCTCATTAGAGATACAAGGGGAAGCGTAGAGTAAATGGGTGCTAACATGCAAATTTGCATGTTAGCACCCTGTTGTTGATAGGGTGCTAGTTTTATCTCTGCTTTTTGGGCTTTTAAAGCCAAAAAAGCAGAGATAAAGCCATTGTTGATATGCCCCTAAATTAGCTGTTTTCCTATTGGACAACTTTTTGCAAGATTTCTCATGTTAGTTTTTTCAGAAGTAAGAATCTCCTGCAAACCCTTCTTTCGCAAGAAAATTTGCTCTTAGGTATTGTTTTGCAAAGGTGACAAGCTACTGTAGTTTATTAAGCTGCAATGTTTATCGCCTTGGAAAAAATTCACTAGAGGATATATGATTTTGTAAACCACTACCTTCAAAACAGTAACCTGTTGGAGTCAAAATCCTACAATAAAACAGCATTAGTAGTGTTAGTGATGTTAGTAAATTTTTTGGTGAGTTTTTGCGGTGTAGTTTCTGGCACATTTCTGACCAATAGACATTCAAACACTAATGACATTACAAAAGCATGATATTCTGTGAAGGCCACTTGAAAACGAGATGGTGCGTTTGAGAAATTTTCCCATGTGTACTAATTTGTATAATTCGCCACATAATTACGGCCACTGCAAATCTGCCTTTCTGAGGCTCTGGCGTTCTCCATTAAATAATGCATTGGTCACACCATAATCCTTCACTTTCTGCATAGTTTGCAGATTTTCCCAAAAGTATATTGTTTCCAGTTTAAACGGATTAAAGGTTACAAAACGCGCTACCACACATGTTGAGGCGCAGTGTCAGGTCTTTTGCTTTGCAGAGGTAGGTCACGTTTCAGTTGCTAGTTGCTGCATTTCGGTGTTAAACTGTTATTAATGAGTACAATCTTTTCCCACACACTCTGAAACATGTGTAACAATGACAAAATAGTGACGTGAAACTGCTTCAAATCACACAATCTGTTTTTTTTTGCTGCATAATTTAGTCATTCCTGCCATTACATGTAGTCCTCTTCTACTGCATAAGTCCAGTGACCATGCACACAATCCAACATTTACATAATCATTTTTGGAGTTCTACAACTTTGTTTCTCGTTGAGGCAGATCAGAAGTTCGACCGGTCACCTTTCAGCTTCTGATTACTGCATCCAGGTTCTAAGCAAGCACTGGTAAAGCCAACAGGTATGGCGTTGGCTGCCAGCCTCTTGGCATTGTCAGTGCTCGTTTTGGTTTGTCATAATGTTGAATCTGAAATCCTTGGGGTGGGTTTTCCCCAAATTTTTGCCTTCAATCCTCCTGTTTTTGCTGACTTCATATTTGCGGGCCTTAGGACTCTTTCGATGTTACCACTGCTAACCAGTGCTTAAGTGCTTGTGCTCTCCACCTTAAACATGGTCAAATTGGTTTAGACCGAATTGGCGCACTTAATTTACTTGTATGTCCCTAGTAAAGTGGCAGTACAAATACCCCGGGGCCTGTAAGTTAAAGGCTACTAGTGGACCTTTAGCACTCATTGTACTACTCACTTAAGTAGCCTTTTAAAAGTGACTCAGGTTTGCCAATACAGTCTGTGAGTGCAGTTTTAAACTGCCATTTCAACCTGGCAAAATATACCTTTTGCCAGACCTAAACCTTCCTTCTTAATGTATATATGTCACCCCTAGGGAAGGTCCTAAACAGCCCATAGGGCAGGGTGCAGAGTATTTAAAAAGAGGAACATGTAATTTTATTATTTGTTATTGTTAATTTATTCTTATTAGGCACACAGCTACCCAAGGGTTTCCCTGCGCCGCCTGACAAGGTAAAGAAAGACAAAAAAGGCTCTATAAGTTAAACAGCCAGGTTTTTAGGCCCTTGCGGTAGTTCACGTAACTGATTTCAGTCCAAAGTGCCCTCGGAAGGGAGTTCCACAACCGTGGGCCAAGATAAGAAAACGACCAGCCGCCCATCCGGGACAGTCTGATCCTTGACACAATAAAATTAGCCTGTGAGGCTGAGCGTAACGTACGTGAAGGAAGATAGCACTGAACTAAAGCTTTCAAATATTGTGGTGTTTTGCCACAGTTGATTCTGAACATATAGCTCAAGGCTTTGAACTTTAAACGGTTCTCAAACCTGAGCCAATGCAGATCACGAAGAGCGCCTGAGGCTGAAGCACTTCAGGGGATCTTGCAAAGCTGCCTGGCCACCGCATTTTGGACCAGTTGCAGCTTATGTACTACATCCTTATTGGCTCCAAGAAAAAGAATGTTGCCATAATCCAGCCTAGATGTAATAAGAGCATGGACCACAGTGTGTTGTGTAGATAGTAGCATTATCCAAAGGATTTTTCTAAGCCATTTGAGGATGGTAAAGCAAGTGGACGACACTTTCACCGCTTGCTGCCTCATTGAAAGTTGTTCATCAATTATGACCCCCAGATTCCGAACCTGCCGACTGGGCAAAGGTAGAGCACCCATCTCAGATGGCCAATGTGGGGAGCCCCATAAATAATTTTCCCTGGCCAGTAGCAGCACCTCAGTCTTCTCTCCATTAAGTTTAAGCATGTTGGCTTGCAGCCATCCTGCAATGTTTCTCAACCCCACTTGGAGAGAGGAAGGATTAGATGTTCTGTCAGCTTATAGAGAGAAGACACTCTGGGTGTCATCAGCATAGGAGAAAAGGGAAAGCCCAGAATTTTCCACTATAAGTGCTAGATGCCTAACGTAGATATTAAATAGCAGCGGGATCAAAATAGAGCCTTGGGGAACACCATAGGGTAAAGAGTACGTTTTTGAGCTGGATGTAGGAGAAAAAACTTGTAAAGTGCGATCCACCAAAAAGTCTTTTAGCCAGTTGAGTGCTACACCGGACACTCCAAGAGATTGCAACGCTTGCAGAAGCAGTGCAAGAGAAAGCGTATCAAATGCGGCACTTAAATTGAGGAGTATGAGTGCCACAGTATCGCCATTGTCCACACGGTTTCGTATCATTTCCGTGACATCTAATAAGGTGGTCTCCATAGAGAAACCTGGTCAAAAGCCCGACTGTGAACTATGTAGGAAATTATGTAATTCATCAAAAGATGACAGTTGAGTCTTGACATGTTATTCTAGTATTTTCGAAAAAGCCGGGAGCAGGGAGATAGGCTGGAAATTAGATAGTTGCGCCGGATCGGGATTACATTTTTTTAAAAGAGGGAGAACCATAGCATGTTTCGACATAGATGGTACCTTGGCTTCCATTAAGGAGGCATTAAGCAGCTCCATAATCAGCGTCAAAGATGATGTTTCAAGTTTCTGGAGCACAGAAAGAGGGAGAGGGTCCTTAGGGGAGCCAGACTTCAAGCTATTCAAAATTAGCCTAAAGGAGTTAATATCAAGGGGTGCCCAAGTGATTAGATTGTTAATGGCTATCAAGGGCATTGTGGCCTGGGGGATAATACTTATGATAGGCTGATCGTGAGTCGTCGTATACTGTTGGCTATCCACTGGCTGGACTTGCTTCAGTGTAGTATAGATATTTTCTACTTTATTGAGAAAGAACTTGGCGAGCTCATCACATTGTAATACAGTGAGATCAGTTGATTTAGGCAGACACTTTGCGCCCGATAATTCTTTTACGAGTTTAAATAATACTTTGGCGTTATTTTGTGCTTTAGTAATGGTGGATGTCACAAACTCAGCTCGCGTGGCTTTACAAAGTGCATGATAATTTCTTTTTGCCAATGTATAGGCTAATTTAGTCTCAGGGGCATAGTTTTTTCTCCAGTGTCTCTCAGAGGCTTTACATTTACTTTTTTTTTTATTAGATTCTCAGAGAACCAGGGGGCCAGAGGCAGGTGGTTTTTCATTTTTTAATCCGAAAAAGGTAGGCAAACGTCAACCGAGTTGAGTAGCCAGTTATGTATTTCATTCACATTAGCTACCGAAATTGAGCTAATAATAGGGGCATTTTGTGTTAAAATTGTATTAAAAGTATCCATGTTAAATTTGGCCCAGTTTCTAAAGTTTCCCTTATTACTAGGTGTAGTGGGAGCCGAGCTTAGAGAAGCTTTGCTAACACGAAAACACAACAGGAAATGATCAGACCAGAGGACAGGAAGAGCAGGAGAACAGTTAATATTAGGCAGGTTAGAAAAAATGGGGTCAAGTAAGTGGCATGCTACATGAGTAGCATCCGAATTACATAACAAAATATTCATAGCTGCTAGATCTGAAGTGAGTATTGCGCTTTTGGAGCATGCTGAGTCATCAAAATGCATGTTAAAATCCCCCAAAATAGTAAAATTGACAGTATCCAAAAGATACGGGGCAACTAGGCCAGGAAAAGAGTCCGCTCATGCCCCAGCGGATCCCGGGGGGGCGGTATAGCAAAATGCCAGAAAAAGTAACCTGAGGACTAATATTGAGTTTAAATAGTGCAGATTCGCAGCCACTAAAGGGAAGGTCTTCAAATTTACAAGTATAGCAATCTTTATACATGATTGCAATACCACCTCCCACTTTTAGAATCTTATCTCTTCTAACTATTAAATAATTGGGAGGTAAAGCAAACGCAATGTCCGGTCCTGAACACTCCTGTAACAAAGTTTCCGTGAGGAAAATGGCATGGCGTCAGAGTGTTCATTGATCAAGAGATCAAAAATGTCAGACTTGTGTTTGGGAAGTGATCGACAGTTTATGTTGTAAAATACATAATCATTTCTATAATTTTGTGCGGGTTACTACACGTCTTAGCCTGGGCCTTTTGAGACCCTATAGGGGCGGCAGGTGAAGTATAGCCTTTATAATGGTCAATATTAATTGCAGCACTGCAGCAAGGGCAGGTAGAAGGCAAGGATTCAGGGTATAAAAACTCACACCCTGGGAGTATAGGACCTCTAAGTCTCAGCAACTGCACGTTTGAATACCTTATGGCAGAATTCCTAATCGGAGCAGAGGACCTGATCCCTAGCACCAGTCGGACGCGGAAGGGTGCAGACGGGCTTGCCTTAGGCATGCCTTTGGCGCGCCATCGGCGCCCGCTGCGCGCGTCCGCTGCGCATCCAATCCTAACCCATTATATGAGGTGATGGAGGGTGGCGTGCAGAAACTAGTGTGCTAACCGTAGGGAGCGCGTGGCAACCCGCTAATGGCTGCCCGCGAACTCACGGTGAAGGGAAAAACAATTGCCCGGAGTATAACACACTCCAACCACAGGTAGGATTCTAAAAAGCCCCAAAACTTATACACAAATCCAACCCCCCAAAATAAGACAGATTAACGATAAAATTGTTTTAAAAATGTCTTTCAAACATATCATATAAAATCAGGATGCGAGAAAAGCGTGATAAAAGCTCTATAGAACCTCTCAGGCAGGTGATAACTTTCGATTGGGAGCATTTTGGAATGTTGAATTTGTTGTCTAAAGAATTGTAATTTAAAATCCTCTTTGATGTTAAAGTCGGATATTAATTTCAGAAAGGTAGCATTTTCTTGTCCCAACCATTTGGTGCCTGCACTCTTTATTCTGGGTCCCACGACTAGGTGTAGCCGGCACTTAGTCTTTGTGTATTGCTCCCAGACAGTGAGACATAGGGGGAATAGGTGTTGGCAGGATGTGCCATCTCTTTCAGGATAACGGGGAGGAGCTTCCACCTACCAAACTGTACATCACAAGGAATCTACCTAAGCACACTCACAAACGGTTTAACACTAGTCTTTTGTGCCCCAGACAAGCTGGTGCCAGGACTGGCTGAAAGCCCCTATGAGTAAGTGCATTATACATATAAATTTAGTAAAATTGAAAGGTCTTGGCTAACACAGGCCCTGAAAGCTGGAGATGTGAAGACAAAAGAACAGTAATGAAATCTGGCAACTGTCAAGTAATGTAAAAGAGATTGCAACACCAATTTTTCATATCACATGTTATCTTTTGGTAAAGGCCCAAAGAGTAAATCAATAAAAGATACTGAGAGAATACAACCAAGAGAGAGACTCTCTCAGCTCCTGATTCTCCCGTGTTTGCTGTATTCCCACCAACCTCGTATCTAGGCTCCTCCGCCTATCCCATGAATCCTCTGTATCCTTTTTCATTCCCCACTTCTGATCACCACTCCGTGTTCCTCCTAATCCAAATTTTCTGGGTCAATATCCTCAATTTTTTTCTGTAGATGAGACAACAGTACTCCTGCGTAGGCTACAGGAGCAGCTCTCACCAACTAGAGATGCACTCCTATCACTGTGGCGGGTGAATTTAAATATGCACACTTGTGGCTGCACCCAGTATTTTAAATGGGCATGTCTGGTACTGAGTACCTCCACTTCTTTAATTTGAAAGGGAAAGTACCTGCACTTTTCAGCTCTGCCACACTGCATTTAATGGAAAGGTACCAGCACTTATCAGATACAAATAGGTACTGTGAAACAGAGAGTACCAGCACTTCTGTAGTTCCATTTAAAGCACTGCCTGTACCTGACTATATGCATGGATAATGGTGTTCCTTTTAACATCCTTTATAGTTTTCTGCTAGCATGTGCATTCTCTTCAAATTAGAAACAATGCTTGGGTTTGTGGTTTTATTTTTTTTTTTTAATTCACCTGCAGCAAGGAATTTGTATACAAAACTGTGCAAATTCAAAACATCTGATAACCCGAGAAATGGGCTCATTTTGTGGTTTGGGTATTTTCCTGTAGTTCCTCCTGGGAAATTGAGGTACCTCCTCAAGAACTGCCTGAACCACCAAAAACTGAGGAGTTCACTTGATTTGGATATTTCTAATTGGACTTCCTTTTGGATTATTTTAATTGGACTTCCTTTCGCTGATGAGAATTACATGAACGATCAGAAACTGCCCAAACCAGTCCGTTCTCAGTGTGTGGACCTTTTAGTTTAGTGTATTGTAGGACGCAGCAAATTTCATGGAATTTAAAATTAAATCACCCTGGACCAGAAACAAGCATCCTGAGAGTGGTTTCAGGATATCACTCCTCATCAGCTTTTCAGCCACCCACCCCCAGTCAAGAATGACTTATAGTATACTGTGAACCATTGCAAGGTAGACCTATCTGCTTTTATGTTGACTGTCTACTAAGAATCTATGGGGATATCAATGAACTGTACAAAACAACTATTGAAAAGATTTTTTAAGTTATATGCAGAGTACAAGCACCATTTCCGTTAGGACAGTTTGAGGTTTAGTGTCTGCTGTAGGTATCTGCAGGACAGTATTTGGACATAATATCGAGTCATAAATATCGAGTTTTAAATATCATGTAACATAAATATTGTGATGCAGAAATATTGTTGTAAGAATATCAATTTTCTAAGGTAAATAATAACATTTTCAAGAACATTATTGTTGTTAATATCGTTTTCAATAATGTAGTTGTAAAAAGTATAGTTTTTGAGCTTTCTTTATTTTTTTTAAATAGTATTTTAATCATATATGTTATATATTGTTTTTATATATAATTTTTAATTGAGAGTTATTTACAATTGTATTTTAATTGTCAATAGTAATTTGTAGTGTTGTAGCAGGATGTAAGATTTGTAGGGGAAAGGGTGGGAAGTTAATAAAGTATAATTAATTAATCATTCATTTTTAATTAATATCAATTATTTAATTAAAAATTAAATATGTCAATTGTGTAAATATCATGTTTTAAGTTATATTTTAGGTGCAGGTTGTTGGGTTTGTAGGGGTATAGGGTGGGAAGTTAAGTAAATATTACATTTCAAATAATTATTAATTTTAATTAAAGTATGTAAGTTATTTATAATTATGTATTTTTATGCTATATTTTAGGTGTGTGTTGTGTTTTAGGTGGCTAGGGTGGGAAGCTACTTAAGTGATAATTAATTAACAATTCATAAAAAATTGTTTTATGCATTACTTAATATGTTAATTGTGTTATATTCTTTTATATTAATTATATTTTAATTGTGGGCTGCTAGGTATGTGAGTGTATAGTGCGGGAATTGAATTAAATAATCAATTCATAACATTTTTGATTCGATAATAATAATTTAAAACATTTAGAAACATGTAAATTGTTTAATTGTTTTTTAAATGTATATATACATACATATATACATGTATATGTATATATATATATATATCGCGTTGATTCTTTCTGTGCATCCTGGAGGCAATAAAGTTGTGTTAAACCAGCCCAGCATGTGTCAGACCCGGTTTTTCTGCAAAAGCGGGATTGGAGGTATATATATATATATATATATATATATATATTCCACAAATGTCCAATAACGTGCGCTCTCAATACCAAAGAATCCACGAAAATTGAGGTGAAGGGGTGTTTATTCACAACGCGTTTCAACTACAAGAGTCTTGATCACGTGATCAAGACTCTTGTAGTTGAAACGCGTTGTGAATAAACACCCCTTCACCGCAATTTTCGTGGATTCTTTGGTATTGAGAGCGCACGTTATTGGACATTTGTGGAATATTGGATTTCCGGCGTGCTCCGCCGGTGTGTGCGCCAACTCCCTTGGGTCCGAGCAATCAGAAGGAGCAATCTGGAGTTTGAATATATATATATATATATATATATATTACCCACTGGCGGTCGCCAGTAGGTAGTTATAGTTAGGACCCTGTTTCCATAGGAAAACCGCAACATTCTATTTGGAATAACTTTGGCGCCGGTCGACGAATCCTCGCGAAATTTTCAAAACTAATGGGGCGCTACGCGTTTTTCCCATGCATTTTTCCATAGGACCTTTAGACACAGCTACAGCCCGAACGGCTGAACAGAGTTACTTGAAATTTGGCAGAGAGGTAGTCTACAGGTCAAGGAAGTGCCTTTTGTAGGTCCGGTGTAAATCTGTTCAGTAGTTCCTGAGAAAATAGCATTTAAATCAATATATATATCTGTGGCAGCTTACGGTGCGCTTACGGTGCGCTTACGGTAAGCTTACCGTACGCGTACGGTGCCGTGCGCGAGCGCGATTCTGATTGGCTGTTAGATCTTAGTAAATATTCGAATCGGTCGAAACCAGGAAGCGGCGGCCGCCATTTTCTCTCTTGCACTCTGAGAGGGGGAGGAAAAATAAAGGTTGAAAACATGTAAAGGGGCAGGTTAGACAGCTCCTAACCACCTAGCCTTGATTAAGGTGTCCCAAAAGAACCCCCAAGGCCAAAAATTCATTTTTATATTTTTTCGAAAAAATGGCGATTACGCTTACCGTACGCGTACGGTAAAAATTAATTATAAATAAAAAATATCCACATTTCCCCCCCCCCCCGTGTGCAAAAGGTTTCCTTGGAGGGCACCTTTTGTGCATGGCATATCTTTTAACGGACCATTTAATAGTTTACCTTTCACAACGAAGTGCATAATATGTCCTCCGTGTGCGGACGGTGCGCGAAGCGCATCGTGCGTACATGGCCCACCCAGCGTAACGTGGGAACGCGGTGCGCATAGCGCACCGCGTGCCCACCGTGCGTGCACGGCACTAACTGCGTAAAGAGGGCGCGCGGTGCGCGAAGCGCACCGCGTGCTCACTGTGCGTGCACGGTGCGCGAAGCGCACCGTGCGCGCACGGAACGAACTGCGTTAAGTGGGCACGCACGCCACGAACGGCGTAAAGTAACTTAGCATTTAAAAAAACGTACAAATTCACTGAAAAAACCATAGGTTTCACACACGTTATAGTTAGGAATTAGCATTTAAAAAACCTTGCAAATTCACTGAAAAAACCATAGGTTTCACACAAGTTATAGTTAGCTGTACATTTCACTCGTAAAAAACCAATGAAATTCCACGTTATAGTTAGTCCAGGCAACTATAACTCACGCGACCGCAATCCTCTGCTGATGCTAATACTGTATTTAGACACTTATTTGCCCATGTCTTCTTCCATTAAATTTTAGCTATACATATATTACAAATATATTTTTTTCATAAAGACACATATGTCATCAGCAGAGGATTGCGGTCGCGTGAGTTATATTTGCCTGCACTAACTATAACGTGGAATTTCATTGGTTTTTTACGAGTGAAATGTACAGCTAACTATAACTTGTGTGAAACCTATGGTTTTTTCAGTGAATATATATATATATATATATATATATATATATATATATATAATTTTTATGGTAATAGTTTTATATGTTGTGTTCATTTAATACATGTATTAAAATATGGTATGTTTGAAGTGAATTATGTTCCCTACTGCTGCACAGACTGGAGCGGGAATAGAACATTTTACCCCTCCTGAGTCCAATGTTTTCCCTACTGTTGCAAACACTGGAATGGGAATAGTCAATTTTACCTCTCCTGAGTCGAACGCTGTCCCTAATGTTGCAAATTCTGGAATGTAAATAGTCAATTTTACACCCCTGCTTTCCCTACTGTTGCACCGATTGGAGTGAAAATTGTAAATTTTACCCCTCCTGAGTCCAACGCTTTCCCTACTGTTGCACAGACTGGAGTTGAAATATTATATTTATATTTGTAATTTTACCCCTTCTGAGCACAATGCTTTCTCTACTGCTGCACAGACTGGAGTAGGAATAGTACATTTTATCCCTTCACAGTCCAACGCTTTCCCTACTGTTGAACCGACTGGAATGGAAATAGTAAATTTCACCCCTCGTGAGTCCAACGCTTTCCCCACTGTTGCACAGACTGGAATGGGAATAGTAAATTTTACACCCCTGCAGTCCAGCGCTTTCCCTACTGTTGCACCAACTGGAGTGGAAATAGTCAATTTTGCCCCGCCTGAGTCCAGCGCTTTCCCTACTGTTGCACAGCCTGGAGTTGAAATATTATATTTAAATTAGTAATTTTACCCCTTTTGCGCACAATGCTTTCCCTACTGTTTCACAGACTGGAGTGGGAATAGTACATTTTATCCCCTCGCAGTCCAACGCTTTCCCTACTGTTGCACCGACTGGAATGGAAATAGTAAATTTTACACCCCTGCAGTCCAACGCTTTCCCTACTGTTGCACAGACTGTAGTGCAAATATTATATTTATATTAATCCATTAAAAAAAAAAAAAGCAAAAATTATGATCGGAATTAAAAGGAATACTTGTAATAATAGTTTGGCATTATAAATGTGTACATAAACATACACACATATGTATATGTGTGTGTGTTTATTTAAATACGTATATTTTTATATATATTTTTAAATATTATTTAAACATTTATAAATTACATTATATTAATGTACATGTGAAAATATTTAATATTTGCTATTTTAAATGTATGCATACTAAAAAATAACATTTTTGTATATGTTTTTTCTATATTAGTGTAAAACAATGGCCCTCATTAAGATGTCAATAGGACCGCCACCGACAGACTGTTGGTGGCGTTCACACCGACAGCCAAGATACCGGTCTGACCTCCACATTACGATGCGGTCGGTTGGACCACAATGGTCCGAGGGACAGACCAATGCCTCCGACGGCAGTGTCTGTGCAGGCACCAGCACAGGGATTACAATTTCCATTTCCCACAACCTTTTCATAGCATGGATGTTTGTACACATGCTCTTTGCTACTGTGGCTTGTGCTGCGGCCCTTTTTCGGGCCATAGCACAAGCTGCAATAGTGAACTGCATGTTTACAACTGCCTACACGGAGGTCGTATCATAATATGGCGAGTGGAACCGCTGACTACATGACAGGCCGTATCCATCCGACAGCGATTGTGGTCGAACGCTCGTCCGACCCCCGTCATAATGAGGCCCAATATTTATTTTCTCGACATTATTGTAATTACCTTGGTATGTATAGGAAAATTATATTTTTGTGATCAATATTTTTGACACAATATTTCTGTAGCACAATATTTATGGTTTCCATATCATGTCAGTGAACCCTGTATGACAAATGAAGTAGATAGATTCCAATTGCGTAAGATAACTTTGCGGTTTAATTAACTTTTTGTAAGACTATGTGTTTGTGTGTGTGACCTCAAAGTTGTAGCTATTTTATATGAGGTGTTCAAAATAGTGTGAACCCACTGCAGATGAGATGAAGAGCACTATATATAGTACGTGCTTATGTAAGTAGCAGCATACATTACATAGGATAGAATTCTGCATGTAGTTTTTGTAATCTGTGCATTTTTTTTTATATTTAATACTTGGAAGCATGCTACTGGGGCAGTGTTAAATATCTCCAAACATTTATATGGGTTGAAGAGAATCCTTCCAAAGGCTAACATGCTCTCCAGTCATACACTGCATATGCCACACCAACGGGTTTTGGCTGGAGAATGTGTCAGCCATGATAGCATTGTGTTTGTTCATTGCCATCATTCGATAGGTCATGTGATCATTACGGATCAGCATTATGAATCTCCATATGCAGCACTGGGAGGCACGGAGTGGTGGTAAAGGACTCGGGATTAAAGAGACGGTTTCTGGCTGAGGAGAAAGTCAGGATGTCAGGCAGAAAGTGGCAAAGGAAAAGTAGAGGACCTCCATTTTTGAGGAGTTCAGGATAAAAAAACTGAGGGCCATTCAATTTTAGGTAGTGCTAAGGCATGAAGAGAGAAAAAGTAATATTAATTGTTGCTGGAATACCCACATACATTAATATAAAGGCCTTATAACACTGCCTTAGTTCATGTTAGTGACGAAATATCCCTACACCCTAGAGGTGGATGGCTACATCTAGCAGCTTTTGATACAAGTGCAAATGTACTGTATATTTCAAGAAAGCGATGAAAGCTACAGAGAGTTCCAAATCACAAAATGCAATGAAAGCGGGGATTATCTGTTGAGAGTTAGCAATTGATGCCCAGGGAAATACAAATTAAAAAAAGATTCATAAACCAATGGCAGCATAGATTTTTCACAAACATAAAAGGAGAGACGAAGGAATGGGTGGAAAAGTAAGCAGCATTTGAGGCTTGTGGTCAGGGGTGTGTCTACACCAAGACAATACTAAGTGGCCTTCGTAGCACCACCAGCTGGGCAAGCCAGATTGCTCTAAAAATCAGCAAATATGTTCTTTCTGGTGTGAAACTTTAAATATCACTTCATGTAGGCCGACATAAATCTTCACACTGACCATGTTGATGGACTTTTTCTGGGATCACTGTATTTGAATCTTGATCAACTGGCTTCACTTTCAGATACCCAATGGCGCATACGCTCTGACAACTGCCCAGCTTGCACCCTTTAGAAGAAACACTGCCTTTGTTTTTTTATTGTCTAATGATTTCACCTCTATCCTAATTTGATATGCAGATGAATGTTCGCACTACATAAAACATCAAACTAAAATAAACTAATACATTGCTCTGAATTTGGGATTACTTACTATTTTAATGGAGTCAGCCATATGCCATGCAGGTTTTTTCATGTTTATTAACGTTATCAACGAGGGCTTGTAAACAAAATGTCACGCCTTCAAGATGAACGAAGGTAAAATCATTATCTTGCAATTTTGTGTACGGAAAGATTTGTGTTCCAAATTCTCTGCGGGTGTATTAGGGCATTGACAACCTGGATGTGAAAGGAGAATAGATCAATCTTACAAAGTTACTCCTACTTAGAGAACAACGATGGATTCAACGCTTACACACTGAGCTAGATGGACTCAACGAAGACCTACCATGGATGGTATTGTCTCAGATTTAACCTACCAGTATTAGAGTAGGTATGTATATTCAGTGTCACATTAGGATGGTTCATGAGTTACCCAAATATGATATGCATATGTTGAAGACTTAGAGGTTTTCTTTGAATCTTCAGGGAGACAGTATTATTACCTTTTCCTTCACACCCCTCAATAGTGGGCCAGCCAGCGCTTTTCCCACATTGTTAAGAGGAGCTAGTGTGCTGTGACTGGGGTAATAATAGGTAAGGAGATTTGGGCCATACAGTTACTGTTGAAATAGCTGATTTAGGCACGCAAAACATGCAACACTATTACATTCGAGGATGACAAACATCGCATAATGATGGGTTGAAAGTATCAGAAAGTTTCCGGACTGTAATGTTTTTGACACTTTCGGTTTGGTCTAGTACCATCACTGCTTTGAGTTTGTGCTACTAGACAGTAGCAAGAGTGAGACAGTCCTGTTGAATACTTAGCATGAGATGGAAGGATTTGAGATGATAATAGTTACTTTACTCAAGGATTAACATATTTGGGATTTCTGTATATTAGCAGGTCCAAGCCTTGCTCACTCCAACTTCGAGGAGGAAGTGAAAATATGCAAATTCATTGGTGAGACAAATATTTCAGCATAGGTTTGGAGTGTTTACAAGAGTGTTCTCACTTTACCACTGCACAATCTATTAGAGTCATGTCTTAGAAATGATTATTTGGGTTTTGTCTAATGTTGTGAGTCCAGTTTCATTGCAGGCCTACAGTTCAGTATACTGAGGCAGGTGTCTGACATCTTATTACTATATAGATACGGGTAGTATTTAATTGATATATTTGAACTTCGCTTAGTACAGCAAAGAGCGAGACTTGAGTCCTGACGAATGCCACTGACATGCCCTTTGAGGGTTGACACGGGCAGAAACATGTTGAACTCTTCTTGTGGGCAGAATTATCCCCCACCTCTTTTATTCTGTCACCAGGGGATGTAATAAAACTTATAATTCTACCTAGTAGGCAGTTTTATTATTTTCAAGACTATTATTCCCCTCTGCACACCCCACACAGACCATAAGTGTGGTATAGCTAAATATCTATTTAGTATTACCTCTAAGCTCAATTGAAGGTTAGTAGCTTAATTTACTCCTTAGGAGGGATGCCAGTAGGGACCTGATAATGAAGCATACCACCCATTGGGTGGGCGATGGCTACCGTCCTTAAGCAAGAAGGAGCTCCCATTTCGGTTAACCCTACTGGTGTGATGTCCTTCATATGTTTTGGCAGCCAGTTCTTTCTGTGATATGTTGTTGTACCCTTTGCCAGACTTTGTGCCGAACCAATTTTGCAATCAGTTCCAAACAAGGTTAAGGGTTGGTGTAATCTGCTAGGCCTCTGTGAAGGGATCCATGCAGTGTTAGACATAGAAAAGGGCGTTTGTAAGGTGGCTTTTAGGTTGGTGTATTTTGATGAATATGAAAACGAAACATTTCGGGCACATTTCTGGTAAATGTATTTTTCTGCTATAGCAATGCTTTAAGACCCTGCTCTATATTCAGAAGCTGGGATTTTCACAAATGTCAGGCCCATCTGATTTTGCGCATGAGCATGTGTGCATTTAGAGAAGGATTTGGTACTGCCAGTCACAGCTGATTCTGGACACGTAGAGAGAAGCGCCACGTGCTGTCCATTATCCCCAGCAGATGCCAAGCTACACTTCCCTGCCTTTGTTTTTATTTGCATCTTAATTATGTGTCCAGAACGGGACTGCGTGTCCTGCCAAAACCATAACTTATTACTAACAAATATGAACTTGTGCAAACACTCCAACCACCTCAAAGCCTCTGCAACACAGGCATTCGGCCCCTTCCTGGAGGGACAGCGTGCCTCACGGTCCTCAGTTCGTTTGTTTATTAGAGTTTTTATATAGCGCGAGCTAGACCCGAAGACGCAAGTATGAGGACGCTTTACATGAGCTCCAATCGCGTTACATACGGACACATTCATTTTTGGTAGGCGCGGGGAGATTAAGTGGTTTGCCAAGAATCACAGGATGTTGAGCGTTGTTGCCGAGATTTGAACCCGGTTCCTCATCTTCGAAGTCGACCGATCTAGCCTTAAGGCTACATCCTCCCCAGCAGTCCCTGCTTCTTCTGCCACTACAATGTGATAGAGAATTCATTCATTCATGTAGTCCATTTCATTAGCACGCACTACAGTTTATGTCTCTTTGCTCTGAAATGCCATGTTGCCTCTAAAAGGGGGACCTTCCAAAAGATTACCGATATTACATATTGTTTAATCATTTAGTATGTTTTCATCCAATAACGATATAAGGCATAACTTGCGGCAGGACTCCATATCAACATCTTTGTTATATTTCAGTCCGTGCATATCACTGTATTTAGTAATCTGACGTTACATGTTGTAGGGTGGGGAAGGTATGTCTTGAATCTCCGTCGATTAAACTTAAATCATCAATCTACAATTGCAAAACAGAGTACACACGTCATCCCATCTCCGTTCCTGGCCAATGTTGCAAAATCAACTCCCCCCCCCCCCCCCCTCAAGATGTAGAGCATTAAATCACAAGTTCACGAAAGGATTTAAACATGGCCCTGAACTTTAGAGACGTACTATTGCCTAATTCTATCTGGCAACACATTCACAAACTCTGAAGCCTAGTAGGTTCAAACTGCATGTCGGTGTTTTGCAACCTTTTCGTAATTTTGTGTTGCCAGCTAAGTTCAAATAGTTTGCATCATAACATTTCTATTCATATTGGGCTATAAAACAGACTGCTAAATAAACGCTGATTAAGCAGGATCAAATTGCAATCTCCTTTAACTGGCAGTAAATGCAGGCGTAGAGTCCACAAGGGGCGGGAGACCTTCCTTCCTGCCATTGACTTTTTTTTCAAGCACCTCATGTTCTTTAGAGCACAGGGTTCAAGTTCAGCAAGAGATGGATGCTGACATGGAGTAATACAGAGGGGAGAAACCCGCAGCTAAGGGCTCAGGAGGCTGTAAGGAGGGTCCCTGACTTGGCCATGCAGCTTCGGTCGGTACGGTTCGAACAACAGCAACATAGATCAGGGGCCTCTAATTCTCCCACTCATGTGAGATGGCAAAGCTATAAAAAAAAAGTGATCTATGCTAGCAAACTGAGCCAAGAGGCAGAGATACATCAGGATCTCTATTGCATATTAGTCACACAGCCCTGGTCTGCACCGTGGTGCACCGATAACCAGGTACACTGGCGCATACTGGAACAATGCTCCCTTTTACTGTGAACGTGTTCCCATACAGGCCCGAACTTGTGCATTAGTAAAAGATGAACAGGCTATTCAAAGCCTTTTTAGGTCTCGCCTGAACCAGCGCTCATGCGCTGCTCTGCGAGGCTTCTAGTAAGGACTTTAAACCCGGACCACATTCTTGTGTGTGCTTTTTTTTCCATCACACACTATTGGCCTTTGCATGCATCTTTCTAAGAAAGACAGCACGCAATTGGCCAAAGGCGGGTGCATGTCCCGCCTTCTCTCTCCCCTGGCCTAGGGAGCTCGGGAGCGAGCTGCAGCGTGGCCGGGTGCCATCTATTTTTAATTAGTAGTGGCGCGCAGGGGCCATCTGTTTCAACCAAAGCTGACCTCTCCTTGTCCTCTGCCCACCTCCCCCTCTCTTTATTGCCCCTTTCCCCTCCTTGAGGATTACAGGCTGAGAACCTTGATTGATGTGGGCTCCACATGTGCCCTGATGCTTGGATAACTCCCCTTACCTTCCTCGGCAGCGAGCGGCGTCAAGAAGCCTCCTGGGCCCGAGGAAGCACTGCCACAGCCTCCGCAGCGCCTTGAAGTGCGGGGATCACTCCGAGGCATGGCCAAGCTTAGAATCCATTTTCAAATCTGGAAACCGCTCGTGAGCAGCAGGCGGGGCCGGAGCCAGCGCCTCTGAGTCACTGTCACGCCCCGGCCGAGGCTCGTCCTTGTACTTGGCACAGACATGGTTTGTGCCACTCTTTCTCACCCACCTGCACGTAAACCACTTTCTACTGCCCACTGTTTATCCGCCTCTTTAGAAGAACCTTCACAAACACAGGGCATGCACTTTTCGTGTTTGAGCGCATTCAAGTTTTTTGGTTTCAGCATCAAGGGCACGCACTGGTCGCCTGCGCTCTGTTGGTGATTTGTATGCAATAGAAATATTAAAGCACACCTTGTTCGCAGCCGAGATGGCCCAGCAGGAATGAAAAGCATCAAAGGACATGGCATTTCCACAAGGTTTTACAAGGTCATCTTCACACGGTTTGAAGAGGCATTTGCCACACGTGCCCGCTTCACCCGGTGACATGATTCCACAGCTGTGCATGTGGTTGGTCGCTGACTAGGAACACCCTTGAATATCCACTCCCTTCTTCACACAGCCAGCTTTAAACATCCCAGGCTACCCACTCCCCCCTGTAAACCTCACCCGCTCCTCGTACCCTTGCCCTTGTAGCTGGCAGCGTGTCTAATTGAGTTAAATGCTCGCTGCTGAGACATGCAGTATTTCGAATGCCTGACATGCTAACAGATCCTTAGGAACTTCACAGGTAGTTAAGCTGGTTACTATTAGATTGTGTAATAATAACACTTTTTGTTCACAATACACTGCCGTGAAAAAACATATGCTATTCGCAAGGCGCATAGGTCAGACAGGGGCTGGGCTAAGAATGAACACATTGAGAACTATCAAATTGTCACCATGCTGCTGTCCTAGCCGAAGTGATGGAATCAGTGTGAGCCTTCTTGCACCACATGGTCCCTTTTTACCCTGACATGTCGTCGTTCAGCGCTAATAATGACAGTGGAAGTTGTTCTGGGAGGAAATTCTCAAACATTAGGAGGACGCCTCTTTATGTAAACTAGAAAGAACAAGGGTTTCTGGGATCCAAGAAAAGTACTGGGATCTCTTGGAAAGGTGAGGCTTGCAGGTTAACACCAGGCAGGCCAATTCGCTCTTACCAAGTGCTTTGTCTCTGACCCTCCCATGTGCACGGTGCCATCTAGCTGGGGTTGGAGCTACGACCCAACTGGGGTTGTCCTACTGGGTCTCACCGCCTTTGAGAGCCTCTGCAATGCAGCGTTGTGATTGGCTTGAGCGCCGTGACACTGCACTCTGCCAGGGGCTAAAGTGGTGGGCATGTTCTGCATGCAGATTGTAATGCAGCCTGCATGGAGAACAGGGAAGTGGACATTACTGCTTTGGGTGGCCCGAGAGGGCCGACCAAACAGTCATTGCACATTTGAGTGGGCAAACCACTATGCCCCTGCCCTGCTCCGTGAGCAGAGCAGCCCCGCCCGCCCGCAATATAAACATAACATAATAATAACTGAAAGTTGTTATCATGTTATGCTTCCTCCTCTGGCACTGCTTGAAAGCAGTGGGGCGACGCTCCTCCATCATAGCAAGGTTCCTCACAAATAACTACAGTTATTCACATTATGCAAGTGTTCTTTCCACCCAGAGCAGGTACAATAGAGGCATCCGTACTTCAGGATTCCCTCAACCACACAGCAGGCATACTAGAGGCATCTACGGTGTAAGCATCCCTAGCATACTGACAGGCTACGCAAGCATGTTTCTCTCAACAGAGATACAGGACACAGAGTCTTGTCCTTAGGTGAATCAGCCACAAAAAGGACCTGCTTCAAGATATCATATTATGTACACCACTGTATACACTTTGTATACCATTGCCGCTTTCCTTATAGCAAGAGTAGGTAATATACAATCATTTACAGCGCAAGCTCCCCGTAGCATGCACAGAAGGTGAAAAGCTGGCACTTCGAGCTTCTTACACACACACAGAGCAGGTACAGCTAAGGGACCAGTAGCACATGCTGCCCTAACACAAAAAGCAGGTGCATTAGTAAGCTACACACACACACTCTCTCTCTCTCTCATTATTTCTGTTCAAGGTACAGATCTGCACTGCAAGCTTCCCACACACACAGAACCAGGCCCAGATGGCCTGATTCAAGTTATCAGACTGTTCATAATACTGGAACTAGCAGTAAAAGGTGCCCTAACGCTCACAGCAGATACAATGCAGGCATCTGCTGAGAAAGCGTCTCTCACACAAAGGTGCAGGTATTCATAGAACCAGCTTCCCTCACAAACAGGTGCAGTACAAAGAGCCACAGTCCAAACGTCTCTAACATAAAGAGCAGGTACAATACAAGCATCTGCAGGGTAAGTTTCTCAAACACACAGAGGAGTTACTCTAACGAGCTTTCATCACACACTGTCAAAACAGGACAAGCATACTTGGCCTTATGCCAAGCATCAGAACTACTACTGTTCCTCACACACACAAAGAAAAGGGGCAGTACTATACAAAGTGCCCAGGGGGCGCATAGGGAGTTTGTGCCCACTTTTAGCGTCCCATGGGCACTTTGGTATTACAGAAGGGGCCTAAGACACTTGTTGGGCAGCACACATATATCACCAGCGCTATCATCAGAAGGATGTCCCTCATTGCAAGGGGCGTGGCCCCATGCAAATGAGGGAATCTCTTTTTCTCTGTGCCCGCGCCGTATTATAGATGTGGGGACAAAGGTAAAGAAGCTGTCAAGAGGTGCGCTGACGGTGTGCCACCTAAAAGTTGGAACACTGTCAGTGTGCCCCCTGATAGCAGCGCTCGGGTGGGGGTGTCTATGGATCCCCTTTCAGGTGGGTACAGTCACTCACTGCACCCGCCTGCTAGGGGATCTCTCACTCCTCTTAAAAGTGCAGGCAGGTTGCCACCTGCATAGTGAAACAAGAAGCAACTGATTCAAAGCCGCTCCATGTTTCACTTAAATGAGCTGCCCACAGGGCAGCACAAGTTCGCGGCTGCTCTGGAGGCTCCTCATTCAGTCTAATATGGCGCACTCTTCTTGATAGCGCCAAGCTCACCTTTTGCAAGGAGCACCCGGCGCTAACAAGGAAAATGCGCCGCATGGTATAATAGGGCACCAGGTATTTGTCAGCATGATTCCAGATATCAGAGTCTGTATAGTCCTGCCAATACCATTTCAAGCATCCATCACAAACAGTTAAGGTACAGTACAAACATTTGCAATGCGTGCTTACCCTAGTTCACACACAGAGCCTGCACAGTAAGGTCTTCAGTGCAGGTATCCATTACAAAGAGAGGCAAGGTTAGCACTGCAACAGGAAGGCAAGTTTCAATAACACAAAGTAGGTGAAGTAAGGGATCTGAACTACAAGCTTCCCTCTTCCACAGACAGGTAAAGACCACATCTGCAGTCCAATATTCCTTCACGCGCAGCAGGTCCAGTAAAACATCTACAGCGCAAGTGTCCCTCAAAAACAATACAATCTTCAATAATGAGTCTTTAACACACACAGCAGGTACAAAATAAGCATCTGTAGTGAAAACTCCCTTCACACACAGGACAAGTACAGTAGGTTACGCTTTCAGTTAGTCTGCTTATATACTACTGGCAACTTCAGTGAAAGCAACGCATGAACAGACACACACAATACAGGATGCAAATGGACGTCAACTGAACAAAATGCCTGGGGTAGCGGAAGTGACTTCACATGCCCTTTGACCTTCACTTCAACTCACACATGCTTACATATACACACGTATTCACCCATACACACACACACACACACTCTGCCTACACATGAACACGCGTTCACACATACACTCTCTCTTACATAAACACTAAAAACTGCAAGCACACACACAACATACATGCATTTAAGAGCATGTTTTACTTACCTCAGTTGCCAGGGAAAGTCATTTTCCAGCTATTTCTACTCCATTGTTGTTATTATATTTGAATATCATTCACTATTTATTACTTTAGTAAAAAATTTACAAAAAAGGAGAGTGAAGCCCCCACCGACGTCCATAAGTACGAGCTGCTTCTGTTCCTGGCACTGATTTTGCCACTGCTGATGCTAGGGGTCGCAAAGGCAGTGCCAGGGCACAAGGGGCATGCCAGGGGTCACAGGAGTGAACCCTGGTGACTCCTAAATGACCTGGAGTTTGTAGATCCACTAATTCTGAACCTGGAGAGACTTGGAATATGTAAAGATGTCACACAAAGTTATTACTCTGTGCAAAATGCCACAACTTTTAACGAAGGTGTAAGTTTCTAAACCCCTCTTCCCATTATTCTTGCTTTATTTCTATCCCTTCACTAATGTTTCTATTGTATCTTCATACCTGATTTCTACATTTATCTTTCAAGCCTCAATGTTTCCATATGTTTTTAATTATCTATTATATATTTAATGTGTCAATGTCATCATCTGAATGATGCATTCATTGAGAATACACTTTATGATAGATTACGGGGCCTATTATTGATTTGCCCTTCGTGTATTACTGTATGGGATATCCCCTTTTTGGACTGCTTAGCCTTAGGAATTTTTGAAGCCAAATTGACAAATCTCATGTCAGAAGAGAAATGTAATATTATTTGATGTTACTAGATACGTTCAATATTTGTAGTATATATGTTATGTCTGGCTTGTGAATGTTTGATAGATAAAACTATCTACAATGTTTCAAAGTGGTGCTTCCTTGTATTTTAGAACGAACCAAGACATTTTGGTTGGCATAATGTCATGCCAGGAGAGAGATGAATTAATATTTTCTCTCACTAATATTTCCAGTGTCTTTTTTCTCACACTTGCAGGTGTTTTCATTGTGTTTTATGCCCAGCTTGTGGTGGGATAACGTGGGTAACCCCCTAGATCGTGATACTGCTATATTTATAATGGCACAGTACCATAACTTCACTGCAGTGCTGCTGTAAATATGTCACAGTACTGGCATCCCCCAGCCGAGCTCCCGTGCCCTATGACTTCGAACCAAAGAGGCTAGGTCTATAATGGCACACTTTAGACACGTCTTAATGTAGCTGCCTGCTATATTATAATAGAACAGTACCAGCACTTCTCAGCGGTGCTATAGTGCAGACAGTACATGGACTTCTCAATAGTCCTGTTACACATATAATTGCACAGTTCTTGCACCACTTCTGCGCAGTTCTGCCTTACTAAGAATGGCAAAGTGCTGCCACTTGTCAGCAGTGATGTGTGTGCAAGTGTACAGAAGCCTTCCTCGGTGGTGCCTCTATATATGCAATTACAACAAACAAATGATGGACGGAATGCTGACAATGCAGACCTTCTCCCCCAGTCAAGAGATCTGGGTTAAATCCTTCGTTCTTTTGCCCACTGTTTTTGCATTTGTCACCCCGAGTGGGAAGGGTATGCCCAGACGTGGGTCCCTTGCTCTCCATGCCACTGGAAATCAAGCAAGCCTGGCTGAAGACGGCTGAAATGCCAGAAACCGGTCCTAGGATGCTTGATTCCAGTCCAGGGAGGACCTGGCTTGGCAGTTCGGGCTGGACTGTTCCCATGGGGCACAGGGTCAAGACTGATTTGCATATGGCTGGGTTCAAACTGGAACGGCATGGTGAGCAAAAAAACGATGGATTTAGGCCCAGATCTCTGTACTGGGGTGAATGTATGACATTGTTCTGCATTCTGTCCATCAATTGTTGTTTTTGCATCTATATATGCAATGGCACGCTATTTGGCACTTCGCCTCAGTACCAGTGCTTTCCAATCACAGATGAGCTGCTCTACTTACTCACGCAAAGAATGTACATAAACTTCGCTTTAGCAAGTGGGCGCCGTGAGACACACTTGTTCTCACCACTTCAAACACTGGTTGTAAATCACTCGCACCTTCTCGCTGCCTCATATCTCCACACCCAAGCTGCTAAGGCCAGATCACAACACCCCCAACAGATCCCTGGTGGAAACACAATAGCTGTTGTCATGGCAAGGACGGAATGCGTTGCCCACCAACCTGCAGCAAAACAACAAGCAAGTGGAAGAACTGAAGCACGCGAGTCCCCGAAAGCTTCGGAGACTGAACTCCTGTGAAGAGCGCTGGAGGCAGGGGTGTGAGAACGGACCTCTGTCACGCGCTTAATCACCTCCGTGGAGATCGCGTAAGCCGATACGCTGAGAAGCAATGCGTGCCTCCCTCGCAGTGCAGACCCCGGGTTCGCGCGCTGTCTGCGGGTCTGGAGACGTAATGGCGCCCCAGGGCCTCGTTGGAAAGCTAGCCTAGGGCGGAGGACGCACAGCTGTCCAAGGAAGGGACAGTCCTAGAGCTAGGGTTAATGGCAGGTTTGGAAGGGGTAATGGGGTGAAGCGCCGAAAAATCAACTCAAAAAAAGCTCGAGAAGCACTTCAAAGCACTAACATTACAACAAAAAAATTGTTTTATGTAGTCATTCAGCCTGCATCGTTTGTAAGCACTGAAACACATATAGTGCTTAACATGCTCATTCAAACTCCTAAAAGACGAATCATAGACTGTTCCAAAGCGTCAAGCATACATCTAAACATCAGGCTAGAGACTGCTAAGCAAGCTACCCGAGACACCCAAAACACGAACGACAACATGGATGCGTAATCGTAGGTTCTAGAACACCAGAACTCCAACCCATCAGACCACACACTGTTGAACATCGGAATAAAGGTAGCCATCACACTCATTAAAACTAAAAAACATGTTTGAACCGACATACCAACTGCTCCACAGGCTCAGAAACCTACAAATTAATATAACAAACAAAGACAAACCCAACCGTATTAGTTTTTCTATATTGATTTTTTTAATCACCAGTAAAGCAACACATTGTCAGCACGGACAGGAGCAGTGCAGAATTACATATCATATAAGGGAATATTTACAACACAGGTGGCAGTGCATGCTTTACCGTAGAGCCAAAACACGTACAGCTCTTACGACAGCAGTGCAAGCTTCATTCACACACAAAACAGTAATGGCACAGGATGCATAACTGGGTTTTAAGTGGGATGAAAACACTGGGGGGTCTCTCGTAGGTGCGTGGCCGATGTAATTATGGACGTGGCTTACGCACTTTAGCTAAAAATCTGTACTTAGCATAGTGTGCTGCACCGCTGGTATTATGCTTCTTCTGTCATTGTCTCCAGGTAATTAATACAAGTAATATTACACCTACAACAAAGCAGGGCTATTGGCTTTGTCAATGGATGTAAGTTGCATAAGATAAATAAGAACCGACTATGTTTTCGTTGTACATAATACTGAACATGCTGCAGTTTTTGAGAGGAGGATGTGGCGTAAGGCTAGAGCTGCAGACTTTCGAGCTGAAAAAGCAGGTTGGCGCCTGATTCCAAAAATGAGTATGTGCTTGCGTAATATAACTGAAACCTATGTAAAGCGCTCCAAGTTTGCGCTTATTAAACTGAAAACGAGTCTCTTTGAAGTTATCTTAACAACTCTGACCGGTGCTACTATTGCAGAGTTAAGTGTTTTTTTTTTCCCACCCTGAGGGTTATTCAAGCAAGCCTGGCTGAAATGCTAGAAACCGGTCCTAGGAAGCTTGTTTCCGGTCCGGCCCGGCCCAGGGAAGTCATGGCTTGGCAGTTCGGGTTGGACTGTTCCCATGAGGCACAGGGTCAGACTGATTTGCATATGGCCACGTCTGAACTGGGGTGGCAGAGTGGGCTAAAGAACGGTGGTGGATTAAACCCAGATCAGTTGACTGGGTGTGAGTGCTTGCAATGTTCAACACTCTGTCCATCATTTCCTTTGGTTTTGCTTGGTAAAAATACAAAGCCCGATAGAGACCCGCCTCAGCACCTGCTTTTAGCACCGGCAAGTACCGGCCCACTTAAAGCCCTGGGCCTAAGTGCACACTTTTCATACACACAGAACAAGTGCAGCATGTGCGGTGCCATTATAATATTTCCTCAAATGCTCGTAATGGTTAACACAAGCAGCACGACTGTTAACCCACAAGCGGCAGCAGAAAACACACAAAAAGCATGAAATGTGCAGCAGTCATGCAAATGTCAATGACTCCATGTTTGTGCGATGGCGTATCAGTGTGTGTGGGTGCATGTGCGATGAGTGCCTTCTGGAGTGATGTTGTGTGATGCAAGTGTTTGATGGGCCGTGAAGTGTGCTGGTATGAGTCATTAAGTTTTAGAGCGTATGGTAATGACTGCTGCAGCTGTGTGATGCTGTGTGTGTGAGTGTATGTTATGGTTTCCTATTGCTATGACGTCTGTATGAATTTTCTAAGCTTAGCATCAGAAAGCTTTACATCTATTTCTAATGACGTATCCAGCTTCGCAATGTGTGAAGCTAGCAACGATTTTACAAAAAAACAGCACCAAAGGGCCCAGAAATGTTCCCCCTGCTGTACAAGTCTGAGAGCGATGCATTGCTAAAAGCAATATATTTCCTCTTCTCCAGTGCCGGAAGTACAGGACTTACAGCAAAAGGAAGAGGTGCCAGACTCACTGGGCGATATGTTGCAAGCAAAGCTACTTTAATAAGAACAGATCATACCCTAACCATTTATTCTTGGCCTGTTGCCTCTCAAATAATACAATTCACCTCACTACTATAAACAGACGTAATAACTCCCCACTGCCCTAAAACGTTCCTTACCAGGCATCCTCAACCCATCCTAAACAAATAACCAACCTCTTTATCTCCACCCTTCTGAAAACTTTCAGAGCCTCACGGGTCACATGGTCCTCCACACCCAGCTAGCCAACCATTCTACCTCCCCACTACTACATACCCACTAAAACACCACGCACGAAACCCTTAACCAGGTGTTTTCCTGCATCCTCACTCCAATCAACTCCACATACTCAACACTTCACCTCAGCAACTTGTCACCCTGTAGCCCTGCTACCCTCTCTCTTACACCAAATAAGTACAATTTAAGTGCACACTACCACTCACTATCTTTGCCCACTGCTTCTTCAGCTCCCTCAAATCCTCCTTAATTAGCTTCAAAAGTGCCACATTAGGAAGCTGCACTAAATTATCCCCCCCCAAAACAGCAGAAGCAGATTCTGGCACCCTCTCCCTTTCAGAAGATTGATCAGCATGGATAGCAACTGCTCCCAATGCATACCCTATAAACCCCAACATTTCAAATTCACACACTCTACTAAAATCCATTTGCCTTGTAAAAGATCGTTTTTTCACATGTGGAGCTGCCCATTTCACAAATGAATGCTCACCAATCCACATATGTATTCTCTCATCCTTTGGTCCCGGCATGTAACCTAAACAGTAAAACAATAAAACAGCATGTCATAACGAGGTCCCCAACCCAACCCATATATATCCCACTTGTAATCTGACACCACATTTAGCAACTTTACATATCTTCTCACACATGCCGAACACTGTCAAAACCCCCTTCTGAGGGCCAAGGGGCAAGCAGAAATTACTGGGCCCAACCTTGGTGGTTGAGGCCTTTTACTCATGGTGTCCTAGGGCCAGGCCTACTATGGGCTTTAAGCAACCAGGCTAAGTACACCTTCAGCACTTGAGTTTCAATGGTTGTGTGGGTCGAGCAGTACAAGGCTTCTCGGGAGGAGGTAGGTGTAAGGCCGACACAGGCTCACAGCTCAAAATATATCCAGGAACCCCAGTAAATGGTCGTCCAGTCAAATACTTGCATTTATGTATAAAGGAGTGTTTATCTACTAACAAAGTAAAAATACGATACAATTTAAAGAAAATACACAGCCTTCTTGAGGCAAGCTCACTAGAGTTGTCCTGGATAGCTTTCCAGTTTGACTTCCCCGCTTATGGCAGATGGTTATTCCTCGTTTACATGTGGTGACATCTGAGCTAGGTTTTCAAGTCTCATAAGTTTTACAGGAGCTCTGTTGCAAAGATCCTCGAGTCCCTGCACTGGAGTGCGGCAATCAGAGCACATTCCCTAATGCCCAGTGGCCCATTTGTCAATCTCACCATCTCTCTCAGAGTGGCGGTTAAGAATCCACTGGTGTACCTCAGCAGCCTGTCTTACCAGATGGTAGGGAAGCTGCAGCCATGGCTGTCACCATCCTTGGCACACCTCCAATGAGGTAAGTCTCTCCTGGAATCCAGGGGCAGGTTTCCAACGCTCCCAGATGGGTGACTTGAAGTACTTGCTCTCACACTCTGCGGGTCACGGCACACAGTGTCTTCTTGGATGCACCTGTATTAAGTGTCAAGGCCCTATTCTCCCTTCATGGCCCCTTCTTCCTGACACGCAGGAAGGTTTACAGCAGCACATACAGGGTCACGGCCCTGGTTCATCACTGCGAACCCCATCTGGTATACGGGGATCACAGGCGGCAGGAATATTGTGATGATTTTCTTTGGGTCATGGCGGTGTATAGAGCGACGGCCCTCATTCTCTTACAAAGCAGCACCAAGGGCGGTGACCCTTATTCTTCACCCTGACCCCCACCTGGCAAAGGGGTCCCGTACTGTGGTACACAGATGGCAGCCCTATCAATGCTACAGTCCCGGCAGACCTGAATCTCATATTCTGCTCCTGGGATGCAGACAGCGGTATCCCCACTGGACCTCACTCCCTCCAAGTGATCTTCTTTGCCTTGGAGGGCTCACTGGTCTTAGGTCAGACAGAAGCGGTGTTACATGCTCCATGCAGGGCTGGCTTTAGCACTGGTAATGCCTGCGTAAGAATCTTTTTTGGCACCCCAAATGACCTCCTTCCCCGCAATTTTCCTCACCACCACCCTTCAGTAGTGCCACCTCATCTTTCCATAGCCCCTCTTTCACATGCATTTTATTTGTTTTAATAGCGCTACTTATACCATTGTAGGGTGTTGGAACACTTTACATCACACACACACATTATACAGAGACAAAGTATCATACTTTTGTAAATCAGTCTATAGGGAATGTTACATAAGACAATGACGGTCACAAGGTGTAGGAATCACATGTATCCAATCTAGTGGGCAGTATATTTTAAGAGTGATTGGTCTGGAGAAGCACAAACTCAGGATTTAAACTGTATCATAGTGGTTGGGATTGAGTTTACTAATAAGAATGTATTTCTAACCAAACAAACCCTTTTTAGCAACATTAGGATAATGAAAGACTGTGAAAAAAAGCATAACGTTCCAACCTATACCAATCAGTTTGCTTGCAGCTTATGATGACAGTTCATAGGTCGTTGTGCTATATTAGTGTTGTAACTTATGAACGACAAGTAACAAAAAGATGTCTGTGACAAAAGCAGTAACCCACTGCACCATCCACATAAAAAACGTTCTGTGATCTGCATGGTACACATTCTTTGCGGAGGTATTTTAACCCTCTGCACTACCTTATGATGAGTCAAAACTGGCAATAGACAGAAATCTGATCCCTTTTCAGCAGGAACACTTATCCCCAGAGTTCTCTTGACTATTTTACTGTTGTCTGAAAACTGCTAGACACACAAGGCATTCTGCAGCAGGTTCTTTTAACGCATACGTAATTTCTACCCTGCACCCGCAAGGTCTTCCCCAGGTGCAGTTGAACTGGTCACACTGCCGTAAAGCCGGTCCTGGCTCCAGGTAAGTGTTCTTGATCCTCCTGGGTGATGTCCCCTCACCCTGCTTGGGAGAGTGACAGACCCTCAGTCCCAAGTCCTGGTCACAACAGGCAGAACTCATACTGAGCTTCTCCCCGTTGATGTACAACTTCAGTTTGATAATTTAGGAGTCTCGAGTTTCCCTATTTATAATCCATTTACAGACACATTTTTGATTTAGGGCCAGCTGTATCAATATTAACAAGAGAGATTACCTAATAGAGATTCTCTATGAATTACAATTAGGAAATCGCTATTCCTAATGTGTGAAACTCATAGAATTTCATTTAGCGATTACTAGTGAGTCGCAAATCAACCTACCTCATGAATATTACTGAGGTAGATCGCAATTTACGACCCATTAGGAATTACTGAAATCACAGGGATGGTGGCCTGCTGGAGTCAGTGCATCGTGTCTGTGATTGCTTCTAAATAAAGCAATCATGTTTTTTAAATGCTGCCCGTTTTCCTTAAAGGAAAATTGGACGAGTTTTTGAATGTTGGACCACTGCCTGCGCTAAAAAAAAAAAGTTTTCTCAACCATTTGCAAATGGGAAGGGGTCCCTTGCAGACTCCTTCCCATTTGGGAATCGGCTACCACCTACCTGAATTAGGCGGTAAGATGGGAATCTTTAGTGACCGCATTTCATTTGCTAAACATTCCTGCATACCACTCGATTCGGTATTAGGGAGGGATGCTCTAAACACGCCCCTTCCTAATACCAAAACGGTATGTATTTGCAGTTCCAAATTGCGATTCAGTAAAATGTTGGCAAATCAAAATTTGGGAATGATACATACCAAAATGCATTTTTCTGGTCGCAAACAGCCCGATTCTGTAAATCGGGACGTTTGCGAACGGAAAAATACTTGATACATCTAGCCTTTAGTGTCGCTGAAGTTCATCTTCTGAGGGTTGCCCACATTGAAGTGCCCACTTGTTTGTTGTGCTCTTCCTCCATTGAGCAGTCTATCACAGCAGGACAGTCTAAATCTTGATAACGCCAAGCACAGGGCAAGGCAATAACTAGAGGTTCATACCTGGATGTCTGCCTTAGTGATATGTGCATCAAAAGGTTTCCAAAGGGCCACAGACCTCCCCTTTATGACCCTAAGCAGCCCAATTTCCTTCCTCAGATGTGCCCAAGACCATTTTACCAGTGATCTCCACTCATAATCAAAGAGCCCCTATTGATGTGCACCCAAGAGCCTGGCTCTTTCTTCCTCCAATGAGTATCTCAACCAGCTCTCAGGAATGCAGCAATCCACAAATCTGTCTGGGAGGATGTATGTCGTTACAACGCACACTTTTACAACGCATGCACTTACAACGCATTTTTTACAACGCAAAATCCATTACAACGCATTCCATTACATAGCATGACACTACAAAGCATTTTTAAAAACTACCTTTACAACGCATTCCATTACAACGCATACTACCTTTACAACGTATACCATTACAACGCATAATATTAAATTGCATTTAAGGTAAGTATTAGATAGTATAGGGGTAAAAATTACTTTTCTAACTCCAGGGGGTGCAACAGTAGGGTAAGTGTTGGATAGTATAGGGGTACAAATTACTATTCTAACTCCAGGGGGTGCAACAGTAGGGAAAGTGTTGGATAGTATAGGGGTAAAAATTACTATTCTAACTCCAGGGGGTGCAACAGTAGGGAAAGTGTTGGATAGTATAGGGGTAAAAATTACTATTCTAACTCCAGGGGGTGCAACAGTAGGGAAAGTGTTGGATAGTATAGGGGTAAAAATTACTATTCTAACTCCTGGGGGTGCAACAGTAGGGTAAGTGTTGGATAGTGTAGGGGTAAAAATTACTATTCTAACTCCAGGGGGTGCAACAGTAGGGAAAGTGTTGGATAGTATAGGGGTAAAAATTACTATTCTAACTCCAGGGGGTGCAACAGTAGGGTAGGTGTTGGATAGTATAGGGGTAAAAATTACTATTCTAACTCCAGGGGGTGCAATAGTAGGGAAAGTGTTGGATAGTATAGGGGTAAAAATTACTATTCTAACTCCAGGGGGTGCAACAGTAGGGTAAGTGTTGGATAGTATAGGGGTAAAAATTACTATTCTAACTCCAGGGGGTGCAACAGTAGGGTAAGTGTTGGATAGTATAGGGGTAAAAATTACTATTCTAACTCCAGGGGGTGCAACAGTAGGGAAAGTTTTGGACAGTATAGGGGTAAAAATTACTATTCTAACTCCAGGGGGTGCAACAGTAGGGTAAGTGTTGGATAGTATAGGGGTAAAAATTACTATTCTAACTCCAGGGGGTGCAACAGTAGGGTAAGTGTTGGAAAGTATAGGGGTAAAAATTACTATTCTAACTCCAGGGGGTGCAACAGTAGGGTAAGTGTTGGATAGTATAGGGGTAAAAATTACTATTCTAACTCCAGGGGGTGCAGCAGTAGGGTAAGTGTTGGATAGTGTAGTGTAATATTATGCGTTGTAATGGTATGCGTTGTAAAGGTAGTATGCGTTGTAATGGAATGCGTTGTAAAGGTAGTTTTTAAAAATGCGTTGTAGTGTCATGCTATGTAATGGAATGCGTTGTAATGGATGTTGCGTTGTAAAAAATGCGTTGTAAGTGTAGTGCGTTGTAAAAGTTGCGTTGTAAAGGTTGTTCCCCGTCTGGGAGAACCCTCTACCTCTCCATTCTCCTCTTGCAAGCCCTCGGTCTCCCAAAACAAAACTAAGTGTTATCCATATGTTTTGTCCATTGCTAGCACATACACACACCTCTGTGCACACAAGCACACATGTGCAACCTCCAATGTACTGTTCCCTTGAACAGGCATCCGTATATATCGGTGTGGTCACGCAACATGTTGCGCTATCTCCTACTTGTGGGACCAGCTCACAGGCTTACATATATCCATGCACATACATGTAACCATGCCAGCTATGTATTGATGCGCTATAAATATCTTCCAGAGTCACACATGTATCCAAGAGCACACATGCAACCTTGAACACTATTTCCTAACAAACTATATTTTCTCACTGGCACACATATATCCCAGCGGACACTCGCAACCATTTGCACCATTTCCTGATGCACTGCACATTTTCACAGGCACACATACATCCCAGTGCTGCAAACAATCCAATGAAGGCCAAGGGTGACTTAGGCACACAGGAGCAGAACTTTACCAGAGTGGGCCTGAAGGCGCCACTCCATTGACAGAGGTAAAACACCTTTTCACTCTACTGATCATTAAAACTAGAAAACATGGTATGCTGCCACCACCTCTCTCATGCTGCTTAACTCCCGGTGAAGGCAGTAGTCTTCCACTACTTGAGGGTAGCATTTTGAGCACCCTTCTCCATCTAAGCAGACTGTCACCTATGAAGCAGGTCTAAGTCATAGCTCACATGCATGATCCGTGTTCGAACATGAGCAAAAATCATTACCAAGAATCCAGATGTCACTGCAGCTAGGGCACTCTGGGCAGAGGTGCACATCTACCACCATACAAAAGGACTTTTCCATCCCAACAACTGCCATCTTCCTATGTCCCTAACTTGGCTCTCTAAAAGCCTCAGCTCAGATGCCTCTGAAGCTGCCCCTACCCTAAAAGAATGTGTCAAAAAAAATCCTCTTGCTGTAAACCCATCCTTTTCAGCCCCAACTGAAAACTGGTCAAACATAACCCTCTCTAGTGCCTAATGACTTCCCTACTTCTCCTTTCCAACTCAAAATTTCTCAAACCATCCCCACGAGCAAACCCATGTGACTCCAGTTCAAAAGCATCACATTCTTACTCAACTTCCTTTAAACCATCATAGAGCTCCTCAAATTCATGATCACTGAATTGTCCCTCCTCAGCACCTCACTCATTTGTATCCCCTACAAAACTTGCATGTCTCAAAAACTCAGATACCCTAAATGCACCAAAGAACATCTTCAACATTCTCAAACCGAACAACGTCTGTCACTCAGAGGTACACTCACTCCCCAATAGGACCACCAAATGTGAAACAACCGTAGTGTTCTAGACTGCCACAGTTTACCATGGCTCCCCTTTCTCTCTTGCACAGCCTTCTAGCATCCTATTCTCCACTTCACCTGCACTGGGCTCATAGTCATACCAAAAGAACTTACTACAGAAGGTAAACCATGCAAGCTTCCCTGAAATTGTGACTAAAGGCAATACACCTTCCCACCTTTTCTCCTTTTATGCACTTCCATGCCCATTTCACCTTGTCTCACTACTCTGCTCTCCAGAAACTTACACCACATTTGCCTGCATGCTTTCCTCTTGGATTTCGCTAATGACCCTTTGATTAGTTGCATCAGGCTGATGCACACAACGGCCATAACAGTTTGGGCATCCTCAACTTCCTCTTCGCTGCTTCCGGTTCCAAACTACTGAACCTCTGCCACTGCAAATGAGACTGTGCATCTGCAATTTAATTTTCAGCACTGGGTACATGCTGCTCCGAAAGACAACATTAATTTTAAAGTAAACACAATCAGCAGTCTCAGAAATGTCTCATCTCTGTCTGCTTATTTACAATCTCCACCACTGCTTTGTTGTTCACATTCAAATATCAGCTTGTTGCACACTATTACCTAACGCACTGTACTTTTTTACAGGCACATATGTATACCAGTGTGCACACGCAACCACACACACCATTGCCTGATGCACTGCCTACACTGTTTACGCTGAATCCCAGAAAAAAACCCTCCAAAAATGCAGTAGTCCAGGCTTCCCTTACCTACTCCTAAGGACACATCTCCACAAACCACAATACAATCCGAAGTCTCCTGCATCTGTTGCATCAAAATAGATCCGTACCCTCCATCCACTTCATCTCCGGACCACCACATTGTAATTCCATTGAAATGTTTAAAAAAGGTTCGCCACACTTGAAGATCTGCTTTTACGCCTGACTTCAACCTCACTTTGTGGTGGGGGTAGCTGAACCCAGATATGGACAAGCAAACGCTTCTTCAAACGTCCTTCCTGCTCTCACACCCCTCTGTGTAAAATTCAGATGTCTCGGCCAGCTCTGCACTTTTCTCAGCTCCAACCTCTCCACCTGCACAGCTTCCGCCAACGAGTGCATTAACACTGTCACCGGTTACTTAGGCAACTGTGCTTCCGTCTTAAATGAATCCAACCCGGTGGCCACAAATGTAATGGGCCAGCATGGACACACTGTCTCTCAGCCGCCAATGGCACTCAAACATATGTAGTTAACTTCAATGGCCACCAACACTGCTCTGTAATAACCTGCCTATAAAAAATAAATAATTGAAGTAATTTGTCACGATAAATGACCCTGTCACAGCTGAAAATATCCGTTGTAAAAAGGTGCCAAATGTCTCAAAAGGCAAGCGTGACTATCCACACAATTCTTCACTTCGAATTGCATCCCTAAAAGCTGAAAATCATGGTAGTGCGCTGGCAGTCAAATTATGAGTTAATGTTGACATTTGTGCTCCAACCCTACAACTCTTCAGACTGGCACACCACACTGGATTGTGCTCCACAACAAAATTATCAACAAAAAAGCCCACTGGCCATGCATGACAAGTGATGTACAATATGGAACTTCGCCTCCGTTTTCTTGGACACCACCCGGAGCGGAAACACAATGGAGTCAGTGAAAGGCCAGTACATAAACAGGCTGGCCACCTTCCCATCCTCCCCTTGTTTCTGGAGTTTTTTCCACATATGTGAACTCTCATATCGCAATTTCAGATTTTCGGCTCAGCCCAAATAAAAACTAACGCAAAACCTTTTCCCAGAAAACACACCTCCTCTGTCTTCAGATACAAAAATATTATTTTTTCCAATCTATCTAGCTTAAAGAGAGTAGGCACCCTTTCCTGCTGCGCACTAGAACCTTTGGCTCCCCTTTCCTTGCCATTGTCCGTCTCCCCTGAAGTCCCCTCAGCATTGAACCAAAGGGTGAATAGCCTGACACTTGTAGTAGCTGCCCCTGTACATACAAAAGGTGCAGCTTCGTACCCCAGTATTAAAAGTCCAGCATGCACTAGTTGCCACCACCAGCTCCCAGTACCCTGCCAAGTGTTGTTGAACCCATCCCTCTCTATGCGGAAGGTCCCAGCAAGTGATGATAAGGCAATGTGCTGGTCCGCTGCATGGGTGCTATCCATTGGAACCACAATTAGTTCTTGGTCTACCTTGCCCTTCATTAGCTTCTCCTCTTCAAACATCCTAGCCCAGTCCTCCGAATTATATAACGCCCATGATATTCTACCAATATTCACAAAACACTATGAACGACATTCATATACTTAAACAGAAGGACACACCATTCAGGACACTTTTCCAATACACAGAAGTGAATTTCAATGTAGAGTTCCAATTCTTGATAGTCCCTGGGACCCTTGATCTCCTGCCAAGGCTATCTCCGTTTTTTTAATAACTCAAAGAGATCAACATACTCACTCTTTTAAAATGTTGTTTTCTTGGCCAACATCAAGTTTGCACCCAAAGGCTTTGTGATATCCAGAAAGGGCATCTAATATACCTCCTCCCTCTTTTGCCTCTGCTTTCCTCCTCTTTGTCTCCTCTTCTCACTTCTGTGGCTCATCTGCCTTCACTGCTAGTGCTGAAGCACCACTACCAACACTCTTTTACTTTCAGTTCTTTATCCTTCACCAATCCTTCTTTCTTTGGCTGAGTCCCCACTCCTTTATCTCATTTAACCTCCATGGCTCTTTCGTTTGAAACACAAAACACACTCTTAACACCTCCCATCCCCATGCCACCCATCCCAGGCACACCACATGCCCTCTCCTTATTACAGGCTGCCGTCTTTCGATTCTGATCCTCTGCTTTCTTTCCACCATCTGCTCCAGACTGCAATTTAACACCTGCTCCCCCTCACTAGGCTCAAGCTCTTCACTGGATCCACGACTCCCTAGCCCATCGCATGCCCACCACTGTGCCCTGGACCCTTTTTCACCCAATGCATCTTTCTGTTCGTTCTTGTCCCACACTTCCGCTAAATCTTCCAAATCCACATTTTACACCCACCACAGCCAATTGGCACCAATGTCTCCATGACCTCCATGCCCGCCAGCACCAGTTGCCCTAAGAGCCCGGGCAAGAACAGGCATGCCCATTGACCCCAAGGCTCCAAATGGATAAAACAATTGCAGTTTCTCGCTGCCTCTCAGGGCTGGTGGGCCTGAGTGACAGGGAGGAAAACAATTCCCTGAAGCCAGAAGTCCGGCAAGAATTTTGGATGCAGGGAGTAGGTCAGGGGTGCAAAAAGTTGTCTCTAGCAAAATCGGAATAGTTTGGCCATGTTCATGAAAGTTGAACCTTTCCCAATACTCCATGTTAGATGGACAATGTTTAAAATGAATTCCCCCAACTGCTATGACATAATCACTTTGCCTCTGATAACATATGTTACAATGCCGACGCTGCACTAGATAAGTACACATTGCACACCTTGTTTACAGTGCCCCAGTTAAGTACCACTTTTTGTGCTCGTAACACTATGCTCATAAGGCTTATATCTCCAATACAGTGTCTTCCTCAAGATTTAAATTGACTCAAATTCAAAATTAGCTTTATTCGGTTTTTAATTTAAAACAACAGAAAAAAACATAAAAGCACAATTTTAGCATTTCATGTTACACGTATTATAAAATTTCATATTTCATATTACATATATTATAAAAACAGTTATAAAGTTTTGTATAAAAACAGCCTTACAAAAGATATTTAGAAGACTCATTTACAGATAAAAAGTTTTAGACTAAAATCATGTTATCAAGAAGAACACAGTTCAAGATATTTCCTATGTCTAATCGTACATTTCAGAAAAGTGGCTATACTTCTTGCGATGCATATATTATCAAGAAATTACAGAGCAAGGTAAGCTGGTCGGCATTGCCTCAAGCCCTATATTTATAAGATAGGTCTAATCCACCTCCTCCGCTGCTCTGAATAATATTCATAGAACAGGACTACATGTATAGTTGATTGTACTGATACTCCATCGCAAGGACAATTTGGTAAGGTCTTCAACCAATCATTCATGGTCGGAAGACTCACCAAGCGATGAAATACATCAAGTCTGAGGCGTGTAAAGACGAATCTATCATACCCTCTTATTGTGTATGTTAAATATGGTTGAATGGCGGAGGTAGAGCACATCAGCTGGTTCATTTGAACAGTTGGTCTGGAAGCCTCATTGGTAAATCTATTTTCCTCCATGTGGGACACGCATTGTTTTTTAAAAACCTTTCTTGGAATTATGCCCAACACAGGAGGATTAGAATAATATTCAGGTTTGCCCAGATCGGTCATGAATTCTTTAATGTATTTCAGCCACCTAATCTCCAAGGGATTATCTAGCTTTAGGCTATCACAAAGCACGTGTCGATTAAATGTAGTTTGTACCTTTATTATATCTGAAATATATGGGAGGCCCAGCTCATTATGGCAAATATAGGTTAATGTTGATCGGGGAACAGCAAAAACATATCTTAAAAAAGCGTTCTCAACCTTCTGTAATTCTGTGACATTACAGTACCCCATATAGCAGCCCCATAAATGGCTGTGCTGACACATTTGGCTTGGTAAATTTTGATCAGCTCAACTGGGGGTCTCTTCCCTAATTTTTGTGAGAAATTCACTAATGCCGTGGTTGTTCTCATAAAAAGCAATTTCCTTGCTCTTATGGCCTGCGACCACAATCCCTTGTTGTCAGTTAAAATTCCTAAGTACGGATACGTTGGAGTAGATTTCACTTTTGTGTTCTCTACGAAAATTTTCACCGGCTTCGTTCCGCCCCTTCCACAATTCATTATAAGAGTCTTAGTAGGGTTTATATTTAGATCTAAACTTTTCATTAACTCGTTGTAGCTATTAAGAGCCCGCTGTAATCCTCTTGGTGTTCTGGCCATGATTAAAGCGTCATCCGCGTAGAGCAGGGCAGGTATAGGACGTTTTTCCAGCTGTGGTAGGTCCTGGCACCCTTCCAACATAGCCCTCTCCAGACCGCTAGTATACAGAGTAAAGAGGAAGTGCGCCAGGACACAGCCCTGCCTAACCCCCCTCTCCACTTGGAATGACACCGTACACTCTCCATTGAGTCCATATTGTACCCGGGCTCTTGCATTTGTATAGAGTGCTCTTAAAAAATTAATTAAAGGAGCCTCAACCCCCATTTCCTCTAGTATAATCCATAACTTTTGATGGCACACACAATCAAAAGGGGAAGAAAGATCAACAAAGGCAAGATAGATTTTTCCCTCCCTTGCCTTTGTATACTTCCCCACAAGAATGGTTAGATTGAGGACCTGTTCTGTGGTACCTAAACCCTCCCTAAAGCCGAATTGTAACTCTGACAATACATTGTTATCTACAGCCCACTGTTGGAGTCTGTTAAGGACAATACAACCGGCCACTTTTCCCACCGAATCCGACAGGGAAATGGGACGGTAGCATGCCGGGTTCTGCCTGTCGCCCTTTTTAAAAATTGGTACCATGATTGATTCTGACCATGTGTCTACTAGTCCGACCAGGCAACAGGCAGAGAACACTCGCGTTGGTAATGGTCCCCATAGATCCATATTATGTTTGAAAACATCAACCGGTACACCATCTGGGCCTGGCGCTTTTCCCCTCTTACTGGCTTTTAGAGCAGATTGTACCTCTTCCAAGGAAATTATTAATTCAATTGGAGGGTCTTTCGGTAGGGAGCTGGGGATTGTCGCACTTAAGGGTGTGCCATCGGCCTCCTTCCTTAATTTTCTAAAACAAATTGAAAAATGTTCTACCCAGAGTCCCCTATCGATAGCAATTTCTATAGTAGGAGTGGCATCAGTTGTCAGAAATGGAGATTTAACCACCTGCCAAAAGGCGGTACTATCCTTATTGGCGCTTGCCTTGTGTAGGTCGATCCAAAAATTATTTTTAAGTTCCACTTTTCGTGCTTTTATCGCCAGATTGTATGCTTGTCTACACTGCCTTATTTCAAACACATCCCTTTCTTTTTTATGTAATGCTTGCTTAAGTTCTGTATAGGCTTTTGTGCAGGTACTATTAAACCACCCATTATGTTTCTTCTTCCCTTTTTTTATTTCTACTTTCAATGAGTCCCTGATCATTTCTAATATTTGTACGTAGGACCCTAATACTTCATTATTAGAACCAGGCTTTTTTCTCCCACTGTCTTTGTGATCTTGTGGGGATCTACCTTATCCCACTTTAAGGAGTAACCATTTATTTTATTAATTTCCAAGTTTTGAGCTGCATATATCTTCTTTAAATAGGGATGATGTCTTTTTGATGGAAAAGACATAGTCACACTCAAAGGATAGTGATAGCTTATAGCAATCTTGTGGGTTTTGTAAGCCGTTAGGCGAGAAGCATACCTATTTGAGACTATTATGAAATCAATGATCGAGGATAAGCCTCTACCATTGAAGGTCTGACAAAATGGGATTGGCGGCGAACTTATTACATTAGCAAAGCCCAAATCGAAAAGGAACAGAATCTCATTTAAAACGTCACCATAAGAACAGTGAGGAAAATGGGGTAGATTAGAATTATCCTCGTCTACCAGACCGCATACTGCCTCCTCAAAGTGTGAACATAAGGTGATATTAACCCCCCCCCCCCCCCCCCCAAACAAATAGAATATCCTCAATACTTCCATTCTGTATTTCCTGGAGGGAAAGTCTAAGCTGTTTTAAAATTTCCCCCAGGTGCTCTTTCTGTGCATTATTATAAAAGTTAATCAAAACAATTGTATTTTGCTTATCTATGTTCATTGTCAGCACTTGATAGAGCTGATTCATAATGATAAAGGATATTTTATTTATCTGCAACAGATTTGAGACATATATGCTCAACCCTCCCTTTGACCTCCCATGAATAGAGGGAATGGCTGGTGTGTGGATGGATCTTAAAATCTGTGAAAGTTGGTCAGTAAAATCGACCTTTGAGCTTAACCAGTGGAGTACCTTATTTGTAAGGGTCTCCCAGCATTCACTTTCCTCGGCCCTAATCTCAGGTACATTAGCAAGTATTACTGTATAGGGTGTAACAGCAGGTGGTAAGTCAAGATAGGGTTGTTCTATAAGAGAAATCCCATTAAATAAATGCGATGTAGGTTGGGGGCAAAAAACCGCGTTAGAACTGCCACTTTCAGAGACTAATTTATTCCTCCTATTTTGTACATCAATTGGATGTTGAATTGTTGTTTTAGGGATAGATGTAGTTACAGTGAGTGGACAATCTTTTTTTTTTTTTTTGAGTTCAATAACATTTTTATTAGTCAATGAAAAAGAGTGAATCAATACATAACATCAATTAGGAAAGGGAAGGGAGAGGGAAGGTGGGGAAGAAGGGGAAAAGGGGAATAACAGAATGTAGCATGTAAGAGAGAATATACAATAAAAACAATGATCATGAGCATTTGAACAATTGAACATGGGCATTTGAGAAAGAAGAGAAAAAGAGAAAAAACAGTATATTAGAAAATCTTGGATGTGGAAAGGGTATCATGGGGGTTTAGAGACCTCTTGTTGAGCAGGCGTTGGACGAGATGAATGGGCAGTACATTTATCTAAATACAATGTAATGGGGAGCCATAATTCTGCTCGTTTAGTTGCTAATTGAACAGGAAAAACAAAAGCATTATCGAGTCTATGATTGTGACAGACATTGTACCACCACCCTTTGAAAGAAATAATAGAAGTATTTTTCCAATTAACAGTAATCTGCTGAAAGGCTACAGCTAATAACAAATCTACAATGCGAACATACATATCTACATTATCCCAACCTGGGGATAGACTACCCAAGAAAAGATGAGTGAGAGAAAAAGGAATACAGGCATGAAAAATAACATTAACTTGAGCCCACACCTGTAACCAAAAGTCATGCACATATTTACAGAGAAATAACATATGAAATAAGGTAGCATTGGGGGAGCCACATGACCAGCATATGTCTGGGGTAGTAGGAAAGCGTTTGTGTAGTGTAGAAGGAGTATGAAGTAATCTGTTGTAAATAAAAAATAAGGATTGCGTCAGGGAGGCTGCTCTGGAAGTTTTACGGAGTTTTGCCCATATCTTGTCCCAAAGAGATATCGGCCATTCTGTTTCAAAATCAATCTCCCATTGAATCTCAACCTTGGATTTAGGTCTGAGTGATTGGTGTGAATGAAGATATTTATAAATAAGGGATGCTTTGGGAGTCGTACGTAGGAGAGAATGGAGTTGGGAAATGGGGGTTTGTTGAACAGGGGAAGGAGAAGAAGAACCCAAGAGCCTCTCATAAAACCTTTAAGTAATAAGTATTTACATACTTTCCTTTATTTTACTTTGGGCATTATTACTGGAACTCTGAACACCGACATCATGTTTTCATTATACTACTTCTGGGGAATCTTGAGAAAACAAAGACACTAGCCAACCCCCTTAGTGGACCTCTCAGATATAATACTCGCCCCACCTCCTGGTCTTCGAGTAAGTGTGTGGGGGTACACAAGGCCTAAAAAAACTTCAGAGAAACACTATATTGTGGTGAAAGACTGACCTCCTGCACGGGGAAACAGCGCTCTGAGGACTGCGAGGCCCAGCAGCCCTCCGCTTCCTGCTGCTGCTGCCTGCCTCTTCCTCCGGACCCACCCCTGGACACCTGGACATTGATTTAAATCTCGCGGGTGCCGCTCGTGGTGAAAGACTGACCTCCTGCACGGGGAAACAGCGCTCTGAGGACTGCGAGGCCCAGCAGCCCTCCGCTTCCTGCTGCTGCTGCCTGCCTCTTCTTCCGGACCCGCCCCTTGACGTCACAATATTTCCCAGCACACACTGATCCGCAGCGCGGATCACAGCGCGGGCGAAGCCCGGGACAAGGGCGGGACCGTCCTTGGCCGAAGGAGGCCGGGTTGGGCCCTCTCTCTTGATTCCGTCCCTCGCCATAACTAAGGAAATGCCCTCGCCCATACACCGGGAAACCCCCTCTAGGGAGGGAGCCTCCAGCTCCGGGACTTTGGATAACTACTTCAAACCCAATAAAGGTGAGGCGGACATGGAGGGTTCACTAGAGAAACGCAGGGTGGACCGCAGGCGCTCCATTGAATCCATAAAAAACAGGCCCTTGATCGGCATCAGCCCCTCCCCCATTGCTCAAGAGGGAGGCGTGCTATCCAGCAGTCTAAACATTTCGACACTAGAGGACTTCCCTGTTCTATTAAGGGAAATCCCCCCCACCCCAGGGATAGCGCTTGTACAAAACATAGAGCCAGTCCCCCCAGAGACCTCTCATTCCCCCGTTAATCTGGTAACCCAAATTCCACCTATCCAATTGGCCAATAAGAGTAAGCCCAAAATAAACGTAGTGGTGGAGTTACATAGGCCCCCACCCAGTAAACGTGCCCGGAAATCAACGGGGGGGCGGGGGAAACCCAAAATATCCCATCTGGACTTTGGCATGAAACGGCCAAATATTGCTCTACCGGGGAAGCACACGGAGATAGTGCCTCCTTCTAAGCTCTCAAACATCGGAACCACTGCCACCACCAAAGAACAAGAGGGCACTACGTCAAATCCAAATAATCCACTCTCTGCTAAGGGGAACATTGAATTCCTACTCCGCTCCCTTCTACAGCCCATCACCGACAGCTTAAAAAAGGTCGAGATTAGGCTTACTTTACTAGAAACTTCTCTTAGCACCTTGAGTACTCTAGTAAGTAAGCAGACAAAGTTAGTGGAAATCCCTCCCCCGGCTGAGGAACCTTCTAAAGAAGATGCCGCAATTAATGTCACTAGAGCCCCCCCCAGAAGCATGCCATCTGCTTCCCCTCTGCAACCCCTTATGGCCACTCAAATTCAGGCACGGCACAACAACCAAAGCCCCAGGCCTACTTATCATGCGGCTCTAATTCCACATAGCCCACAAATAGAGTCCTCTAGAATGCATCAAGGCCAGGTCAATGTTCCCCCACTCACGCCCGTTTGTCCAACTCCCAGACCTCGGAGGCCAGACCTTCCACCTGAGGCCAACAGATTAATGGTGGTTCTAGCGGGTGCCCCTCACTTAAGATCAGGGGAAAAAGAGGATTACCTGTTACTTAAGAAAAAGGTAATCAAATGGCTCAATTGGAACCGACCTTTGCCTCCCCAGTATAATAATGAAATCATCATGGTGAGAAGGGTCCCATGGCTAGGGAAGACTAGGAAAACCATAGTGGGGGACTGTATCATGGTAACTTTTAAGGATCCAGGCACGGTCCAACATATTTGCAGAGGAATGAACCGTTCCCTGGACTCCACCATACAGACCCTCCCAGTATCTTTCTTCTTTCCCCCGATTCTTAAGCGCCAGGCCCCAATATACGATGACTGGACAAGGGTGGAACATAGACGTAAGCATAAAGGCTCTGTACAACCCCGTTATTTTCAACCCCCAGACACACCTTTTTGCGATTTCAATCGCTTTAACTGTCTGGATGGTTTGGATGGGGTCGACTGACTTACCGCCTGTAAGACAGCGCCAGGGGTTTTGGGTTCACGTGGGTCCTTGGAGCATTTCACTTTGTCCTCCGGACCAAGTTTTGGCCTATTGAATGACCCACCTACCATAGATCATGGCAGAAACGAATTCTCTCACCAAGCCACTGATGGAGTAGTTGCTGCCGAGGGGATAACTTTGGATCCCCTCCCTGTTGGCGAGGGGGAGAGGGGAGCCATGGTGCCATATGAAACTTACGCTGCCCACGCTCCAGGCTTTGCAACACGAGAGGTGCCAGGACCTACCTCTTCCAACCCTTGTGTTTTGACACCTCCCACTTCTGAACATCTGAGGATAATCTCCTGGAACATCGCGGGATTACCAAACAAATTGGAAGAGCCGACTTGGGAAAAGTATATAGAATCTGGCGACATATGCATGTTCCAGGAAACATGGGCTAGAGAGGACCATGGACACCAAGGCTTCATATCATTCTCTATTCCAGCTAGGTGGGAAGGAAAAGGCCGCCCTTCAGGGGGCCTTGTGATATGGGTTGCTGTCCATCTGGGCTGTGCGGCATCACGGCTTCCATGTAACTCTGATGACATTCTGGTGGTCTCATTAACATGGCCAAACAAAGTAAACCTCTTGTTGGTTAACATCTATTCCAGGCCGATGGGAAAGGCAAAAGAATCACCGACTTTTAATGAACTCTCGCACTTTTTATCTGAACTGTCGACTGATTCATACTATGTGGTGGGTGGGGATTTTAATTCTCACTTTGAGCCACTCCCCGGCCTTCAGGAAGGGTTTTTATCAGATGAAGAAGCTAGGTGGGCAGTACCAGGGGTTGATGTTCCATCTCCGAAAGCTTGGACACCATTAGCGTTGCAAATCACTGCCCTTACCTTAAGGTATGGTCTTAGAGCGTGTAATGGGAGAGTTAAATCGGACACACCAGGCAAAAATACCTATAACCGCCGGGGAAGAGAGTCACACTTGGACTACATCCTGGTCCAATTAGCGAGGTGGTCAACTATACAGGATTTTAGGGTAATAGACAGGTTGGATAGTGACCATAATGCCCTCGAGTTAGATCTTGTTCATCCAGCACCGCAGGGCTTAGTGACCCAGGAAGAAGGGAACCACCCCACGCTCCTTATAGACAACAGTAGGAGAAGAATTAGGTGGGAGCATTTGGTCACAAAAAAGGACAAACTCCCACTGCTTTATGCAGAGATTACCCCTATCCTGGAAACTGTTAGGGACCTTGAGAGTGTAGCAAGAAAAATAGACATAAGGAGCAAATTGTCTGATGCCCACAAGGAACTTATAAAAGTTGCGGCACCCCACTTCGCATGTAAGGTACGAAAGCCAAGAGAGAGGTGCCAAGGTAAAACCCAATGGTACAATGTGGCCTGTAGACGGGCCAAAACAGAACTCCTCGGAGTAATAAAGGAGGGTAAAGGAGGGGAACGCCTTAAGCAATATAGGCAAGCCTATAAGAAACTTCTCGCCCAGGCTAAAATAGAATGGGAGGAAAACCAGTGGGAAGAACTCACTAAGGCCCTAGCAGTGCAAGATCAACGCTTGTTCTGGAGAATGGTGAACGGGGGATCAGGGAGTTTACATTCGGCAGTGGAGCCTAACATAGCTCCTGGAGTGTGGCAGGCCCACTTCCAGTCCTTATACAGCGCTGAGCTCGGAGAACTTCCTGTGTCAACTGAACCAGAAAGGCAGGGCTCTCAGGTGGACCAAATAACATTGAGCGAGGTCACTGCTGCCATTTCAGGCCTGGCTTCGGGGAAGGCCCCTGGGCTGGATGGGCTACCGGGAGACCTGTACAAGCAGGAGCCCACCGTCTGGGCGCCCTACCTCGCTGCTCTTTTTAATGGTATCCTCGGTGGGATGGAAATCCCTAGTACTTGGCTGGGGGCTGAGGTGGTCCCGATTTTCAAAAAGGGATCCCCCCTCCTCCCAGCCAACTACAGACCGATCAGCCTGATAGATGTAGCGCAGAAGTTGTTCGGCAGGGTTCTCCTGAATAGGCTTCAGGAATGGATCGAGGAGGCAGGCGCCCTCAGTCCATACCAGGCAGGCTTTAGGAAAGGGGTATCGACTGTGGACCAGGTCTTCAGATTGAACCTGGTGTACTGGAAGACAGTGAGGTTCGAGGGTGGCAGTTTGTACACGATTTTCGTGGACTTACGAGCCGCCTTCGACCTCGTGCCCAGGGGAAAACTCTGGGTCATTCTGGCAGGGATGGGCGTACCACCTGACATCTTATTGACCCTGCAGAGGCTGCACCATAACAACTATGCCCAGGTGAGGTGTGGGAGGTCGGGGGAGCTGACTGACAGATTCCCCGTGGGCAGAGGGGTAAGACAGGGCTGTGTGCTGGCGCCGACCCTGTTTTGCCTCTTTGTCAACGGGGTAATCGCTCATCTGAACGCCACCGACTACACAGATGCCCCCAAACTAAATGGCAACAGTGTGCCCGCAATAATGTTTGCGGACGACACACTGTTGGTATCCAAAACTCCTATGGGCATTCAAAGGATACTTGATGCCTTTGTGGCCTTCTGTCAGGACAGAGGACTGGAAATCAATGCCACAAAAACCAAATATATGGTATTGAATCCAAGCCCCAAACAGCGCCCGAACCCTCTGCTGGGAGCAGCACGGCTGGAAAGAGTAGCCACGTTTGAATATCTCGGCGTGACACTCAATGAAAATATGACCTGGGGGACCCATCAAACCAGGGCTAACCTTAAACTAGTACAAATTACCGGGGGTATTTCCCGGATGATGACCGGTTCGACCTATCGCCCATTGGGGGCCCTAATTCAGATATATAAAGCACAGGCCAGGGGGGCGATCCTCTATGGGGCTGAACTGTGGGGCTACACCCCATGTCGGAATCTGTCATCCACGGAAAACAGATTCTTAAGACAAATTACCGCACTTCCTTCTAGCACCCCACTTCTCCCTTTGAGGCTTGATCTAGGGCTACGGCCTCTCGCCGACGAGATAAGTCTAAGACCCATTGCCTTCTGGCGCAGGCTTTGGAGCAGCGACGATCTCGCCGACTATAGGGCGGAACTGGTCGAACTATTAAAACACCCCAAGGCGCTCAGTATCCCCTGGGTCCAAAATATCCAGTCAACCTGCACAGATCTGGGGCTCCCCGAACTGTGGACTAAACCAGCAGATACAGCACCTAGAATCTCTAAGAGATTTTTGGCGAATCTGTATCATGAACACAAAAGGGTAAGGGCTCTAGCTACCCAGACAGAGGGGTCCCTTTCTGCTAAATTCCTGCAAAATAAGGATCTCTATGCACTTGAAAAGGTTTTTGATCCCATATATCCAGTACTCACTAGAAAGTTATTTCTTCAGTGGAGATACGGTACATTGCCTTTGCGCTCCTTTTCTAGCACCTGGTCGCAAGCCCCTTCCACTAAGTATTGCCCCGTTTGTGCTGACAAAGAGGAAAATGACTTACATGTGATCTTTTTCTGCCCAGCATATAAGGCAGCCAGAAAGTACTGGCTGCTGCCTTTGATTAAGAACCTGGGTGGCAGGGAATATATACCTATGTATAGGATTTTAAAATGTGATGTTTCCGGACCAATTGTTTTTGCGCTTGCCAAATTTTTTACAAATGTATGGCATACGCGTAATCGTCTTTTAAAAAATGCTGGGTAGTCTGTAGATTGCGCTATTTTTAACATTGTTAATAATGTTTGAAGTGGACTTTTAAACTATGCACTGATGTTTTATCAAATGTGACAGAATTTTTGTGATTTTTATGTATGTGTATCTTTTATGACCAAATGGTCGAAATAAAGATTGGAAATGAAACGAATAAGTATTTAGGGACAAAGGATAGAGGTAAGCCAAAGGAAGAACTGAGATCAGAAAAAGAGAAAAAGATGGAATCAGAGAAGAGCTGCGAAATCCATCCCAAACCTCGGGATCTCCATGATTTCCAATAGAAGGGTTTATTACCAATTAGAAGATATTTATTATGCCAAATGGTGGAAGAGAGGAAATCAGCAACAGTCGTGGGGGGGCCAGGGGTATCAGATAGCAAGAGCTTAAGGGTATGTTTGTGAATAGAAGTGGGAATCAAAGAAGGTTTACGAGAAAAAGCAAGATACTCTGTAAAAGAAAATGGAGAAAGGAGAGTACGTTCAACCTTAATCCACAAAGGACAAGGAACAGTAATATCTTGTAACCAGAGGGAGGCTTGACGTAGCAGAAAGGCCTTCTGATACGCAGGAAAATCAGGGAAGTTAACACCACCCTCAGAAGCGGGACGAATAAGTCTAGCAAGAGACATTCTGGATTTTTTAGAGCTCCACAAAAATGAAGATAACGTTGAGTTAATCTTTTTAAAGAACTTCATTGGAATAGATACCGGAATATTGGATAGCGTATAAAGAATGATGGGAGAAATCATCATTTTAATAGTATCAAGACGGCCCCACCAGGAGAGGTATAGGGGGTGCCACCTCGCAGTAAGGTCCGTAATCTTTTGTGTGCATTTAGACAAACATAGAGAGACAGTGTCAGGAATAGAGGGGGTGATATATAACCCCAGATATTTAATGTGGGTAGGGCACCAAGTAAATTGAGAGTCACAAAATTCTTGCTTGAAAGTGAATTTGGTCAGGGGTAGGATCTCACATTTATCATGGTTGAGTCTATACCCAGAGAGGGAGGAATAATTTCGAACTTCATCCAGAAAAGCAGGGACAGATTCCGTGGGGTTAGAAAGAAAAAGTAAGATATCATCTGCATAAGCGGCAAGTTTAAGATGAAGGTCCGCAACCTGAAAGCCATGGATAGCGGGGTTTTGACGTATTCTGGATAAAAAGGGTTCTAAAGCAAGGTTGAAAAGAAAGGGGGAAAGGGGGCAACCCTGACGAACGCCTCTACCCAGACTAAAATAAGAAGAAATTTGGCCATTGGCAAATACTGCGGCCCTAGGGTGCGAGTATAGCAGGAAAACTAAAGAAATAAATTTAGGGCCAAAGCCAAACCAAGTAAGGGTGTGAAAAAGATATCGCCACTCAACTCGATCAAACGCCTTTTCGGCGTCAAGGGCAATCGCTGCAAGTGAGTGTTGACAGCGGGAAGACTTTGATAGAATATTAAATAAAAGTCTAGTGTTGTCCGTAATATGTCGGCCCTTAACAAACCCGGATTGCTCTTCACCGAGAAGATCAGGAAGCAGGTGGTCCAATCGGACCGCCAATACTTTAGCAAAAAGTTTATAGTCAAAATTGACTAAAGATATGGGCCTATAATTTTTGCAATATTGTCCATCTTTCCCAGGTTTAGGTATTAAACAGATATGAGCATCTGAAAACGTCCCTGAGGAAGCACCCTGAGCAATAAAAGTATGGAGAAGGGAATGCAAGCGTGGGATCAACAACTGAGAAAAATGAAGATAGAATTCAACGGTAAAACCGTCGGGGCCAGGAGCCTTATTAAGTTTAAGGTGTTGCAAAGCAGTGAGCAGTTCTTTTTGTGTGATGTCAGATTCTAAGGAGGAAAGGTCAAGAGGGAAAGTGGGTGGAGTGTGAATGGTGGAGAAAAAATGAGCAAGGGAGTTGGGAGAGGATTGAGTTTCAGATGTGTACAATGTTCCATAAAAATGAGAGAACGCAGCCAGAATATCAACATCCTTATGCTTCAGGGTGTCATTAGAGTCGTAAACAGATTCAATATTTAACTTATTGTGCTTAATCTTTAAATAGTTAGCTAGGAGCTTCCCTGCTTTATTCCTACCCCCATAAAATTTAGCAGTAGATTTTAACAAGTACAGGGAAGCGTCCTCCGTAGATTTCTCATTAAATTTCAATTTTGCAGCAACAAGGGCTGTCAAGCTATCATCAGAGTGGGAGGTAAAATATGTGTGTTCCAACTTCTTAATATTTAAAAGGAGCTGTTTGGTGGACCATCTGGCAGCCCTGCGTTTATTCGCAACGTAACTGATGATAAAGTCACGTGCAGCCGCCTTAAAAGCATCCCAGATAGTGTGTTCCGGGATATCGGTGTGGTCATTGATCAGAAAAAATTCATCAAAAAAGGAAGTGAAATTAGCCGTAAACTTGGGATCAGTTAGGAGCGAGTTATTAAATCTCCATCTTCTGGGACCATTAACCTTAGGGAACACATCAACGCTCGTAAGGACGGGAGCATGATCCGAAAGCAATATCGGGCCTATCTCGGAATGTAGTAGTGATTGAGCAAGGTTGTGGGAGACAAAAACATAATCAAGTCTTGACTGGGAGCGATGACAGGGAGAGTAGAAGGTGTACTCCCGCAATTTGGGATTGCAAAGGCGCCAGGAGTCCACCAACTTATGCTGTGAGATAGCATGGCTAAATAGCTTATGGGGCTTGTTGGGAATATAGGGGGCCATGGATGTCCTATCAATAAAGGGATCTAGAGGTTGATTACAATCCCCCGCCAAAATAAAGTTGTGATCCATAAATTTGGTTAGGAGTGGAGAAAAATCAGCCCAAAAGGAGGGCTCACCTGTAGTTGGGCCATAAACATTAAGAAGGGAAACTGGAACACCTCTGAGTGATAGCTTGGCATAAACCCAACGACCCGAAACATCCGATTCTTGGGTAAGAACCTGAAATGAAAGAGACTTGCGACAAAGGATTGCTACACCATTCCGTTTGCCATCACCCTGCGAGTAAAAGAGTTCACCCACCCATCCACGCTTGAGCTTAACTGACTCTACATCATTTAAGTGCGTTTCTTGGAGGAATGCAATATCAACATTCAATTTGGCTAGGTGTGACAAAATTCTTTGACGCTTGATCGGGGAGTTAATACCCTTCACATTCCATGACAAGATATTCAAGGACATAATAATAACCTATCTACAAAAAATGTGAAAAACATGACCAAAGAGTGAAAAGCCCATGTATCGTAGAAAAGACATAAAGAAAGAAGAAGAAAGAGAGAACCAGTGTAGATATGCTGGAGAAGAAGAGAAGAAGAGGATAAATGAGAAACTGAAGAACAGGTGCACCAGGAGGAACAAGGAATGCAACTCTTACATAAGCAAAAGATTTCAGTCAAAGATAGCATGCTAAAATATAAACATGTGAAGAAGGATACGAACAAGAGAAGAGGAAGAAGGGAGGGATAAAGGGAAAAACCATCAAATGTGCAAGGAAAACAAATAAGGGAATAGAGAAAGAACATACCTACGAAGGAAGGATACGAGGAAGGGTGGAGGAGGGAAGGAGCCACATGGGTGGGGCAGCACATCCAGGAGCAGCAAAGCAGGGACCAAGAGACATCATCCGCAAACACAGGGAAAACTTCCTGTAAGGTGAAAAAGGAGAACAAGAATTGAAGCAAATCAGGAAATCATGCTGGAGCCATGACTAACAAGAAAACAAGGGACAACTATCATGCATAAAACAATAACAGGCCAGCAAAGTAAGTTTCTGGAAAATCAGACAAATTCGAGTGAACTGCAATTAAGAGAGAGTCTCTGAAAAAGTACAAGATAAAATGCAACAGCCATATAAGGGTTATGAAAGCATTAGTCAACCATGGGCAGAGGATGATGATCCGGAGGCATCCATGGCAGACGACTTGTGCGCATTGATGAAACTTTGTAAGCGCACTGGGTCTTCATAGGTTGTAGTCTTGTTGTTATAGGTAACTTTAAATAGACATGGGTGATAAAGGCCATATCGCGCACCCATCGCCCGTAGATCTGCTCTTAGGCTCAGAAAAACCTTACGACGGGTGGCTGTGGCTTTAGCATAGTCCTGTGCGAAAAACAAGGGCGTGCCAGACCAGGCTATATTCGGAGAAGATTTAGCCGCCGTTAGAACCATCAAGAGGTCAGTGTATTCCAAAAAGTAAATAATGACCCCTCTAGGTCTCTGTGAGGAAGAAGCAGAAGAGGGTGGTCGACCCAGCCTGTGAGCACGTTGGATGTTAAGGGCCTTGTCCGATGGCAGATGCAAAAGCTTGGGAAGAAACGACTTGAAGAAGGCGATTGGATCGGATCCCTCAAGTCCCTCAACCAGGCCATAAATACGGAGGTTATTGCGCCTGTTTCTGTTTTCCAACTGTTCCACTTGTTGTTGAAGGTCTGAGACTTGAGACTTTAGGTTTGAGACCACAGAGGATGTCTCTTGGAACGACTGAACAGATTTTTCAATCGAAGTTACCCTGGTTTCCATTTGCGACCAATTATCCGTAAGGACCTGGAGTTTAATATTAGTTTCCTCCATGAAAGGACGCAAGGACCTTATCTCTTCTAACAGCAATTCCATGGACACTGGTCCTGAGTGCTTTGGAGGTGAAAGAGAGTTTGACTTGAGTCTTTTTGTGGTAGATTTGGAATTATCCGGCGTATTCTTGGAAGGATCCATTGGCGTGTCTGAGCCAGACGAATTAAGAGAGTCTTCCAGTTGCGAAAAAGCAGAGAAAAACAAGCTGGGGTTTGGTCGAACGAGGCAAGTGCGACATTGATTTAAGTCTACCCATGTAGCAAAGTCGCGGTATGACTGACACAGTAGATGTCACAGGAGCAGAAATGAAGACAACACAAGATATAGCACAGCAGTAAAACGGGGGAAACTGAGTATTTTATGAGAGGAATACGGCCAATTCCATAGCACTTAAGTAAGAACAGTCGTCAAAGCGTATATGAAAAAGCAAATAAAGCCATTCATGGGGAAATCAAGGTATGATGTATACGGCATATATTGCAGAGAATTGGCATCAGCTCACCGCATAATGTAAAGCGGGTTTAATCCACATGACAAAGGATGACATGGAGCGCCTTGTGACACACCTCTCAGGAATCCGCAGCGAGTAATGGTACCAATAGTAGAGAGCAGCCAGGCATGCTTCATATAGACACCTCACCACTCGTGGGCAAATTCAGAGAGCAGCGCAGATATAACAACTATGGAATTATGCCTTGGAGAACAGCTTAGTAGCAGTCATGTGGAGCAGGGGCACTTCATGAAGGAACGCTGTGACTGCGTTGCGCAGAGGACGAACAGTTCCAGAATGCAGAGACTCGGTGCAAAGAAGCAGAAGCAGATGGGTAACTTATGAGCCCATTAAAAGTGTATAGTTAGGCATTCAAAGCGCTGGGTAAATGGTGGAATAACCGCCACAAAACGCGCGTCATTTAGCGAATCCAAGATGGCGGCTGCATACAAGAAAATCTTGTCAGGACTTACAAGTTCCAGTTGCCGTGTCACGAAGGCATGAAAAGAGTCTCAATGACGCTTGGCGAGGTCAGGACATGTTCCGACACCTGTTCAGTCGGTCGCCCTCAGGAGACGCAAGCAGGAACCGGCTCGTCTCTCAGCACCGCCTCGGAGCTCTACTCGAGCGCCGCCATCACCCGCAGGCGCCAAGCCACAGTGAGTGGACAATCTAACTGATAGGTTTTGTTCTTTTTAGTTATTGTGGCTATTGAGGGTACTGAGGCTATTCTTTCAGGTTTATTCCTGCGTTGATCAATCTTATGATTGGGGCTCCGTCTATTTTCGGATCTGTTATTACCATTGCCCTCTTGCACATAATCATTATTTATGGTTTTGGCACAATTTGTGCCCAGGAAATCCGTCAGACAAGCCGCTATCCGATCTGCTCTCTCCCTAAGGTTTGTTAACGAGTTTCTCTGGAATGAATCCAGTGTTTGCACCAGGACTGTTAGTTTCTTTATATCTGCTTCATGACTGGTCGATTTGACCTTGTTATCAATTTCTGCAACATTTTTTGTAATGTCTTTTTTTACCCGAACTGCTTTCTTCCTGGATTTAGCTGATTTAATCGCGTGAGTTACACAGGGGTCTAGCGTCAATGTGTTCCCCTCCTCCTCCCCCTCTTTTGTTAGCTCTAAACTCTTGGTCGTGGATGCCGGGTTTTTAAACCGCTTCAGAGGGGGTTGAGTAAACGAGTCATGGTCACTAAATATTGTTTGATCCATCGTGTTTTGAATACAGCCATTCTGATATGTAGTACTATGCAAATCCATCCCTAGTTGACTTGGCACCCTTTCATTGATTTTAGCAGTGTATACTGTTGAGCCCACAGTTCCCGACACTATTGACTCTTTAACTGTGGAAATCTGCTTCTCTATTGCTCCCATCGCCCCCGTCAGATAACTCAACAAAGTCTGTTTTGATGCGCCTGAATTTTTTTTTGGATGTAAAGGTTGAGTGTCGCTTTTATTTTCCCCACTCTGCCTATGTTAGCCATTTGTCTCCCCTCCAAACACCCAACACAATGCGGAAAGTTATGTTTTTAGAAACAACAGAGCATAAGAAAAACAAAAATACAAGTTGAGAACCCCCTAAGACAAATACTGATTATACCATAATACAACACTATCGTTATAATCCTTTGCTGTAAATTACAGCCACTTAGGGGAGTACCTCAGTTACTTGGTATTAGTATCGCAGTCTATGTCGTAAACAGAAAGTTCAGCAGTCAGTCACGCCAGCCCATGGGAACAAGAGATCAGAAGAATAGGGCCGGCCCGGTCTCAGTCGGACTCGGACGGGCTCAGACCGGCCCGCCCTTGGTCTGGGCTTCGTCCGGGTGCCGTCCACGCGCGTGTCCCGCGTTGCGGGAGTCTGTGATAGTTTTATAGCGCCTCCAGGCACTGTTGGAATTGCTAGCAACTGTGCGCCCAAACCCCGAGCGTGAGGCTGGCTGGGTGTAGTGGTCCTACGGGACCAAGCCGGAGACAACGGGAACTGCAGAAAGGAAACCCGCGCTGCAGGAGTCTGTGAAAGTTTTATAGCGCCTCCAGGCGCTGTTGGAATTGCTAGCAGCTGTGCGCCCAAACCCCGCGCGTGAGGCTGGCTGGGTGTTGTGGTCCTCCGGGACCAAGCAGGAGACAACGGGAACTGCAGAAAGGAAACCCGCGCTGCAGGTGTCTGTGATAGTTTTATAGCGCCTCCAGGCACTGTTGGAATTGCTAGCAGCTGTGCGCCCAAACCCCAACCGTGAGGCTGGCTGGGTGGTGTGGTCCTCCGGGACCAAGCAGCAGACAACGGGAACTGCAGAAAGGAAACCCGCGCTGCGGGAGTCTGTGATAGTTTTATAGCGCCTCCAGGCACTGTTGGAATTGTTAGCAGCTGTGCGCCCAAACCCCGCACGTGAGGCTGGCTGGGTGTTGTGGTCCTCCGGGACCAAGCAGGAGACAACGGGAACTGCAGAAAGGAAACCCGCGCTGCAGGTGTCTGTGATAGTTTTATAGCGCCTCCAGGCACTGATGGAATTGCTAGCAGCTGTGCGCCCAAACCCCAACCGTGAGGCTGGCTGGGTGGTGTGGTCCTCCGGGACCAAGCAGCAGACAACGGGAACTGCAGAAAGGAAACCCGCGCTGCGGGAGTCTGTGATAGTTTTATAGCGCCTCCAGGTGCTGTTGGAATTGCTAGCAGCTGTGCGCCCAAACCCCGAGCATGAGGCTGGCTGGGTGTTGTGGTCCTCCGGGACCAAGCAGGAGACAACGGGAACTGCAGAAAGGAAAATTTGACTCAAACCTTGTTACTATGGGATTAACAGTGGCTTAAAGGTGGTGTCACCCTGCAGCCGCTCACTACTGTCACGGCTGGCTGAAAAATGAATTGGCTGGACAGACTAAGCTGCAGAGCAGGTGGTAGCAAAACCCAAACCCATCCAACCTACTTGTTGAACAATATAACTTTTAATTAAAACTCATTAGAATAGATGGACATTTTATGGCAATTTGGGGCAGGAGATATAGATTGGAAAAAGGACAACTGAACTGTGGATAGCATGAAAGCTATTGGTAAAATCTAGGGGTTCCAAGACAAACATTTTGGACCAAGACAGGCATTGTATTGAGAGGTATTCATCACAAGTTGCCCGCAGGGAGTAAGGTAAGCATGAGATCACTCAGACTAGAGATGGGGTGCAAAATACTAACTGGTTTCAATTGGGATCTTGCAATACTTTCTAGCTTCTTTCAACACACTATGCCACAAGAAAGGGGCATGCTCAAGTGCTCACAATATGTTGTGGTGACCATCATGCCAGCAGTGACCACCATCAGGGCCACACTATGCCTAAAGTGCCCCAATGTGCCAAGGGTATTATGTTATGTTATAAAAATTTCTAAAGAGCACCAGTACCAAAAGGTGTCTTGGCGCTAGCATTCCTGAAGAAGCTGAGATCTCTATTTGTTGCATAACCACGTTTTGAGAGCTATCATGCTATCATGGAGTTATCATGCCATTAAGGACGACCATAATTCCAAGGATGGTCAAATTATCCTAATGATGGCCACAATGCCATGGCATCAGATATGCCATTCTTAGACACTATGAGGAACCCATTTTACCTAAAATGGCTCCAGTTTTTTAGGACCAACATTTTGCCATAAGTAGCCTCCATAACGTGAAAAGGCTGGTTGTTTAATATATCAATAATGTCCATAGTTTGTTGGACACCATTATCTCAGAGATGGACATGGTTACGCCACCAAATGCCAGGGATGACTCTGGATTGAACACAACACAGTCATGCAATTGCCCTCATTCAATTACACAAAATACCATGGGGGCACACTATACGTATGCTGTCAACATATGGCGACCTTGATTATCCTTTATCACAGGGATGACGAGGACCACCATTAGGGCACTAAGTGCTACTGTTTGCACCTCAATACCACTTCTCCACGATAGGCATGTAAACGTGCACACACTCTCTCTCTCTCGCTCTGCACACACACACACACTCTCTTTCTCTTACTCTCTCTCTCTCTCTCTCTCTCTGTCTCTCACTCTCTCTCTCTGTCTCTATGCCAATGATGAAAGCAACAAGCCAGAGTCACCATTATGTAAGCAGTGGGTAGGAAAAGTCAAAAATGCTTTTTATGTGCCCAGGACACAGGTTTCCCACAGTTTGATGCTGAAATACAGAGGGGGCAATATGCCAGCTAAGCCCACAATATGCAAGGTCTCACCACTATGCCATCAGTGGCCATCATGTCAATGACACCCAATTTATCAAGGCCACCAATGTATCTGCAGGGACCACCATAAAACATACAGCAAATATTATTTATTGATAAATACATTAAATGGTGTTAGTTCATTGAATTGTCATAATGATTCCCCCATGTCTGTTATATTAATTTGAGGCCCCTTTTGATGAAGACATTTAAACATGCTACTATCTTGTTTGATATAGGGGCAAAGAGAACAAGCATTGACATAGCTTGTTGCACCAAGGATATTGTGCAGCATAACTAAATACTTATAAGGTCCCAAAAGCGAGACCTATTGGCTATGCCAATGCTTGTTGCTACTTGATATACGTACCTCACAAGTAATGGCCGGAACAAGGACATAGATATAATGCAGAGTAATCACAAGCGGAGAAAATTGAGATTGATGCGAGGGAAAATTAATTTGAATGCTACCGCCAATAAAGCCACAGAAGCAAAGAAGACCCTGTTAGTACCTGTCATGGAGTCTCAGAATACAAAACTGAAACTGATAATAGATTGTGAATTACTTAGAGGTGCCAATATTAAATGTACTTTCATAGAAGACTGTTTGTCATACGCAAAAGCAGTTATCTTGGAAATCACACTTTCCAAAACTAACTGCACTTCTAGATATTTTACAGTGCTCATACAAGAGCCAACTGGGTTTGGCTGCAGTGGCTCTGGCAAGAGAGAGGACACCCCTACAGTAAACAATTCATGCATTTATTAGGGGATGCCGCCAAATGCATTTTTGAAAGTTTCCTTTAGGTTTGGCTGGAAAACTGTGGCTCCACGGTACAAATTATCCTCATAACCAAACATAAATATGAAGGCAGGATCTACCTTTCCCCGTCAGAAGCCACGCTCTGTTCAACAGCCACATAAATGTCTTGTCAGTTTGCGATAGTTCCTGAAGTTCCGTCGACTGCTTCTCTTATCCTGAAATCTCTGGCTGAAGCCACCCCAATATGCGCCCTCTATTGGTACAAAGCGCCATAGATTCCGTAGCACTTCCGTTCTACAAACTTTGGGAGTTCGTTTTGAGTTCAAAATTGGGTATATCGACACTTACAGCAAATGGACAGGTTTTAAACCGACACGATCCCTTACCTGATGAGGAACGGTACCTCACAGCAGCTCGTGACAAGATTACGTAAGGGAGAACCTTATTTTGTCTGTTCTGCAGGTGCGCCCTCTAGGGTATACAAGCGCGCGTGCCGCACGCAAGTAGGGGGTGTGGGGGAGTGCGGCCAAGAGCAGGCAGCGTTTTCCTTACGGGAGCGAGCACGATAATTGTTACCAGATGGCGCCGCTTGCTCCTGCAAGGAAATCGCCAGACGTACACGCATTGCCATTCAAAGCAATGCAACGCGTGCACATTTTTGCCTGCAAAACCGGACCGATTTCTAAAGGTCTCTTCCTATGCAACACATGCATGCTGCGTAGGCGAGACCTAAAAAGTGACGGGTGCTTGGGGAAAGCTGTGCACCCCATCAAATAAAGAGGAATGTGAGCACTGAGTTATGAAAGCTACAATCTGGCGACCTAATTGCAGCACCCACTCACAGACCCACCAAGACACTCATGCACCCACTCACAGACCCACACAGACACTTTCACATCCACTGACAGACCCACTGAGACTCTGACACACCCAGTCACAGACCCACTCAGACACTGGTGCACATACTTTCAAACCCACTCAGACACTGTCACAAGCCACTGATAGACCCACACAGACACTCACACACCCATTCATACACCCACTCAGACACTCACACACCCACTCAGACACTCATGCACCCACTCAGACACTCATACACTGACTCACAGAGCAGGTTAGACACTCTCACTGCCATTGAGAGCCTCACTGAGACGCATACATCTACTCTCAAACTCACTCAGACACTCTCTCAGCCACTCATACACCCACTCAGACACTCGCACAGCCACTCACATACCCACTCAGACACTCTCACACCCACTCAGACACTGATGCACCACCCACACTCAAGCCCACTCAGACACTATCACACCCACTGACAGGCCCACACTGACACTCTCACACCCACTCACAGACCCACTCAGACACTCTCACACCCCCTTACAGACCCAGCCACTCACAGACCCTCACAGACACTCACAGACCCACTCAGACACTCACACATCCACTCAGACACTCACACACCCACTCAGAGACTGACACAGGCACTCACATACCCACTCACACACCAACACAGGCACTCATGCACCTACTCACAGATCCACTTATGCACTCACACACCCACTCACAGACCCACATAGGCAGTCACACACCCACTAACAGACCCACATAGGAACTCACACACCCACTCACAGACCCACACTGACATGCACTCACAAACTGATATAGGCATTCACATACCCAGTGACAGACCCACCCAGAAACTCAAACTCCCACTCACAGACCCACACAGACACTCACACATCCACTCACAGACCCATTGCACCATTCACATACCCACTCACAGACCCCACAGGCATTGTCACAACAAGTCACAGACCCACACAGGAAGTCACACACAGACCCACGCAGGAAGTCACACACAGACCTACTAAGACAATAACACACCCAGAGACAGACCCACCCAGAAACTCAAACACCCACTCACAGACCCACACAGACATTTGCACACTCACTCACAGACCCATAGCACCAGTCACACACCCACTCACAGACCCCACAGGCATTGCCACAACAAGTCAAAGACCTACACAGGAAGTCACACACCCAGTCACAGACCTACTAAGACACTAACACACCCTGTGACAGACCCACACAGACATTTACTCACCCACTGACAGACCCATACAGACACCCACATGCCCACTCAGTCACCCATGCATCCATTCACACAATCACTCACTGACCCATACAGCCCCTCATGTACCCACTCATACACCCATGCAGCCACTCAAACACACAGTTACCAACCCATACAGCCACTCACAGACCCATACACAGCTACTCACACAACCACTCACAGACCCATACAGCCACTCACACACCCACTTAAAGAACCATACAGCCCCTCACACATCCACTCACTGACCCATACAGCGATTCATACACCCATTCTCAAAGGTTACAGGTTACAGTTAGGAAATAATATTAAAAGAACCTTAGAAATTCACTAAAAAAGGTTAAAGGACATTATATTTAGGAAATACCATTTAAAAACTGAGAAATTCACTGAAAAAAACAAAGGTTACAGGGAAGTTATAGTCAGGAACTAGAGCTAAAAAAAACCTTAGAAATTCACTAAAAAACTAAAATTACAGGGTTGTTATAGTTAGGCTCAGATTTTACATGCGCAAAACCATAGCAATTCAGCAGTTATATTTATTTTAGCTAACTATCACATATGCCCCCACAATGCACTGATTATGACCTCAAATAATACATCACTCATGACATGGTCAGTGACACAACTCATGACATCTCAAATGACATCACTGATGACATCACTGACAACATCATCCAGTGATTGTGAGTGTTTTCTAAACATTTATGAGTTTTAAACATATATAGTATGCTACTACAAAGGTTAAATTTGAGTACTACTTCTAACATATATTATGTGAGTGGCTGCATGAATGTGTGTATCCCTCTTGAGTGGGTTTGTGAGTGGCTGTATGGGTGAATAAGTGGGTGTGAGAGTAGCTGTATAGGTGAATAATTGGGTGTGTGAGTGGCTATATGGGTCAGTGAGTGGGTGTGTGAGTGGCTGTATGGGTGGGTGAGTAGATGTGTGAGTGGCTGCATGGGTGACTGAGTGGCTTTGTGAGTGGCTGTATGGGTGAGTGACTGAGTGCAAGTAGCTGTATGGGTGAGTGAGTGGCTGATTGGGTGGGCGCTTGGTTAATGGAGTGTCTGTGTGAGTGGCTGCATTGGAGAGTGAGTGTCTGTGTGAGTTACTGCATGCATGAGTGTAAATACATCTGAGTGCTTGTATGGATGTGTGAAAAGCTATGTAAGTGACTGCGTGTGTGCGAGTGTCTCTGTTGAGAGTCTGTATGGGTGACTGAGTGGGTGTGTGAGTGGGAGTGTGAGTGACTATATGGGTAAGTGGGTGGCTGTGTGAGTAGGTGCATGTGTAAGTGAGTGGTTGTATGGGTGAGTGAGTAGATGTGTGAGTGGCTGTATGGATGAGGTAGTGGGTGTGTGAGTGGTTCTGTGGATGATGTCATCACGGATGTCACTTACCATGATATGAGTTATGTAATATGTGAGGACATAAGCAGTGCATTGCGCGGGCATAAGTTAGGGTTAGCTCTAACTGCTGAATTTCTATGGTTTTGTGCATGTAATATCTGAGCCTAACAATAACGTCCATGTAAACTTTGTTTTTTTGCGTGAATTTCTAAAGTTTTTTTTAGTACTATTTTCTAACTATAATGTTCCTGTAACCTTTGTTTTTTGGTGAATTTATATATATACAGACACACACACACACACACACACACATGATGCTTGGTAAAGTTTAGTTTGCTTGATGAAACCCTTCTACATAAATGACTAAATGTACATTGAAGCAGCAATATTTACATGGTCTTCTGTCCACATTTTTCATGCAAAACATTTTTTAGGGTTTCAAATAATTGTAATTAGCGTATGTATGTATAAATATACACACAGCACTTATTGTATTGTTCAGCAGTAGGCGTAGCCCTCTATATATGCACCTATATATACAGAGAAGTAGTAAATTTGACATGGACTGATATACACAAATATTTTGTGGTGTAAAATATAATTTATGCCTTATATAAGGACTGCATAAGCCTGAAGATTCATAGACTTAGCTCTGGCTTTGGCCAAAAAGAAGACTAGCCCTGCTCTTAATATCGACAGAGACCCCCAGAGTGGATCATGACTGCTAGATGTGTATAAATGGGCCAAGACTGAGAGAGAGGACTGAATCTGTTCAAAGGACGCCGAAAGGGTTATACAGCATGAGATATTAGGACAGGATCCTGCTGACAGTGAAGGCGAAGACAGGAGAAAGAAATCTTAATCATTAAGGGGGTATGTAACCGGAAGATCCTGGTCTCTAAAGGCCACTAGACTTGAATATTACACACAAATCAGAAGGCTTAAAATAATACACGAATGTCTTGCTAAATGAATTAATATCCTAATTGAACCCACAGGTGCTTCACTGTTTTTCTCGTATTCATTTTCTCTCTCACTTAAAAATGTTTACTGTTTCCGATTTGCTCTCTGGTCTGACTGGAAACTGCAGTATTTGCAAAGGCCATGCACAGTATTTCCATGACAATGTAGATACGAAAAATGTATACTGTGAGCGATATGTCTTACAACATTAAATAAAGAGCAATTTAAATTCTGTTTATGATTCTATCTCCATACCCATCGATGCACTTGTTATGTTCTGTTATGTTATGTTATGTTATGTTATGTTATGTTATGTTATGTTATGTTACTGCAATTTATATAGCGCAACAGCTGCCCCAGCAAAGGGGCGTCCCCGCGCTGACAGCAGAACAACTAACACAAAGGTAGAGGCAGGCTACACGGTGGGGAACAGGTACGCTTTAATGGCCTTCCTGAAAGCCATGTAGTTAGTGTGGCTCCGGATGTGGATAGAAAGCGAATTCCAGAGGTGGGCAGCCCTGATGCGGAAGGAGTGGCCTCCTGCCCGCACTCTCCGAAACCTAGGAACCCTCACCTGGTGCTGGCCTAGTGAGCGGAGCTGGCGAGTGGGGATGTAGGGGGTAACTAAGTTGGTCAGGATACTGGGGGTGTTAAGTTTTAGGGCTTTAAAAGTGATGCAAAGGGCCTTAAATTCAATTCTCCTAGCCACCGCCAACCAGTGTAGCCGGTGGATAGTGGCCGACACTGGGCAGGACCTCCGCAGGCCAATCAGACATCTGGCTGCTGTGTTCTGGGCCGGTTGGAGCCGCGCAATCTCAGCCTTATTTGCCCCTATATATAGAGAGCAGGCATAATCCAATCTGAACATAATAGATGCCTGAATGATGGTCTGGCGCGTGGGTGGGTCAAAAAAGCCCAATAGGGGTCTGAGCCCTCGTAGAAGTCCAAAACAAGTCCCTGCTACCTTTTTGGTTTGGACTTGCTAGCTGAGGGATGAGTCCAGCCATACCCCCAAATTTTTGACTGCCTGCTTGGGAGGGGGGGCACTACCTAGGCTTTCTAGCCACCAGAGTTCGCTCCACAGACCATGGTCCTTCTCCACCAACAACACCTCAGATTTACTGGCATTCAGCTGGAGGCAGTTGGCGGTCATCCACTCTGCGACCACCGCCAGGTCTCCCCGGAATTTCAGGGCATCCTTCTTGGTGTCTCTGTCGAAAGTGCCACCACCAGCTGAGTGGCGTCGGCGTAGGAGACCATGGTCAGTCCCCTATTTCTAGCCACCGGGGCCAGTGGTTGGACATAGAGATTGAATAATAGCGGACTGAGGGAGGAGCCCTGTGGGACACCTTGTTTAATAGGATGTGTGCCTGAGGCAAAATGGGGAACCGTGACCACAAATGACCTCAAACTGAGAAACGATGTGAGCCACTTCAAGGCCAGGCTGACAATCGCTGCTTCCTCCAGGCGTTGTAACAGGATGGCATGGGACACTGTGTCAAACGCGGCACTGAGATCTAAAAGGATCAGTGCCGACGTTTGCCCAGCGTCTAGAGCAGACCAAAGATGTTCTGTCACAGCCAGGAGGGCAGACTCCGTGCTGTGGCCAGGTTGAAAACCATTCTGGGAGGGGTCCAGCATGTTGTTCTTGGTCATGAAGTCTGGGAGGAGTGAGTTGACATGCGCCTCCATGATCTTGGCTACCCAGGGGAGTAAGGAGATTGGGCGATAGTTTTCAGGCTTGGCCGGGTTCAGCAGAAGTTTTTTAAGTAAAGGTTGCACCTTGGCCTGCTTCCACGTCTTGGGCACAATTGCTGTGGAAAGCGATATATTGATTACCTGCCTCAGGGAGGGCATAATCGCGGGAAGCACTTTCCTAAATTGCTCAGGTTTAAGAGGGTCAGCGGGTGAGCCAGATTTAATTTTCCTGCAAAGAGCTTGCAGCTGGTCTACGGAAATTGGTGGGAAAGACTCCAAGGTATTGGCAATTTGCTCACATTTGAATGTGTATTCAAAAGGGAGAAAGGTCTTTCATAATACGGGATATATACATCTCTTCACAGTAGGACAATAATCTGACATAATCCCATTATGAGGGGCCAGTTTTGAGCATCTTGTTATGTCCAAAAAATGCCAACATATATTTTGTTTTTTTGCTATATGTTACTGAATCCGCGCATCACACACTTGTATTACTTTCCTACCTATACTGCACTCTATTTTAATTCTCATGGAAATGAATTATTTTATGCAAGAGAAATGCTAATGTTGTTCATTAGATAATTTTTTATATTGTGTTGAGCAATCTCAGAAGAGGTAGTAAAAATCACAATTTTCTCTAAACTCGAACTAATACAAAGATTTTAGACAAATTAAATAATCTATTTTTAAAACACGTTCCAGACTTACTGAAAAGAAGTAAGGTGACTAGTTTTTGAAAGACAGGAAGAACTCAAAAATATCTACCGGTTTCAAAGACATAAAGGGTGGATATGGCATAATACTTGCTCTTTGCGACAGGATGGGGCAAGCCGCCGTTTCCATTCCCAACTTCCTCCAATAACCCCACCAACCCCTCCCGTAGCATTATTGTCTTATTGGACATCATATTCACATTCATATTGAACAGCTCCACGTTTGTGTAGGATTTGAGGGCTGCAATAGTTTTAAGATTATATCTGAATTTTGCATTTTCCAAAATGAAGGAAAGAAAGAAACCAGTGATAGTAACAATTACAACAATCTGGAAGAGCGCTGTCAGTGATCAGCTCTGCCAATGTCATTCTAATCAGAAGATGGAGGTCAGCTCAGAGGATAAACCTGCCCAGCCAAGATGGAGTGGGGGAGAGGGAGATGCCAGTGTTATAATCGCTGTTATACCTCATCTCCTGGGCTGCACTGGTTGCTCACAGTGAAAGCCACTTCTCCTTATGTACACCTGAGAGGTGTTCCATCTAGGAGGGAGAAGCACACACTGCAGCACCCCCCCCACACACACACTTGCATTACTATGAGAGCAAGAGGCACTGCTGACCCCAGCAGACATACTGTGTGGGAAAAAGTAGAGCACGTGCAGGGGGGCTGGTGGGACAATAATGAGTCAGCCATACTGAAACCTTGTACATTGTACATTGACACCGCTGCATCATCTTTAGTGTGGGACCTAGGCATTATTCCAAGACCCCTGCCCTGGCAGGTCTGACTGGGAAAGAAAATAGGTCCTGGCACCAAAATAAAAGTGACCTCCATTAGCGAATAACATTGCTAAAAATTGGCCCACATTACAAATGATTTCAGTTTTGAACTTGTAAAGAAGGCTGTATGGTTGCTTTAAGGGATAGGAGGCTGGGTGCATTGGTGCTAGCTGCAGGCAAAGTTTATGGAAGTATCATGGAAATCAACAACAAAGCCAGCCCTCCAGACCATAAAACAGACCTACAAGAAAACTATGGGGCATATCAACAACAACCGGCGATAATTATCTCTAAGCGCACTTAGCGCTAGGATAATTATCGCCGGCTAGCGTGAATTTTTATCGCTGAGATAGCGTGCTATTAGCAACGCTTATCTCATTAGCGATAAAAATCCTCACGCTAACAGGCTAACGTGAAATTATCGCTGGAAAGCCAGCGATAATCTCACGTTACCTTGTTGATAGGGACAGGCAAACTTAGCCATGATATCCTCCTTCCATAGGATATCATGGCTAAGTCAGAAAAATACCAGACGTAAAAAAGCAGCGTTAACCGCGGTTAGCGCTGCTTTTTTTGTCTCTAACAGGGTTAGCGACATTCTTGATAATAGGAGAAATGTCGCTTAGCGACATTTCTCCTATTATTTTACTCTGGAACGCCCCCTTTGCATCTCATCAGAGATGCAAGGGGAAGCGTAGAGTAAAAGGGTGCTAACATGCACATTTGCATGTTAGCACCCTGTTGTTGATAGGGCGCTAGTTTTATCTCTCCTTTTTTGGCTTTTAAAGCCAAAAAAGCAGAGATAAAGCCCTTGTTGATATGCCCCAAAAAAGCGGTCCTGTCACACCAGCCCTTCTAGCTCTGCCAGATTGCCCTTAGAGCCAGACAACTGGGAGTATCCTGTGTTGAGGGAGCATTAAAGACCTTACAAGAAGACGAGAGGGGCAAGCTGCAGCGTATCGAGGGAGCCACGAACCTTCCCGCCGGCAAGGGAAGCGGATTCTACTTTCTCAAGGGATGAGGCATAATAGAAACTCATACTTTTGGTGACCCAGGCCTCTCATACCGCAGGGAGCTGCTTGACTAATGATGGCTTCGCCTCTCCTACAAGTGCAATAGCTTGACTCAACCCTACATTTAAAAAGTGTTGATAATCAATCTGGGCGCCTATTTCAAAAGGGCTAGTAATTTGCATATGGGTCATTACAGTGTGCGTTTCACTTCATATGCCAATGTCCACATGTTCTATAAGGACAGCTGTGCGTAAGTTTACTAGAGCCAACAGCTGCCATCGTGAGGAGCAATAAACGACCAGGGAGTGGTCAAGCTGCATTTTAGTTTTGGAAAAGCTCTATATATGGCCTAGCAAGGAGAACAATTTTCAATGAACCCTGGTCTTGGTTTAATTTCAGGTCTTGATATCAATGAGCGTAAAATGTACCTTTGTCAACAACTGCTAAGCGCACCGAAAATTAACCCCTTTAACTAGGCCACAGTAACTTGGTGGATGCGGTAGCTGTGGTAATGCACAACAAAGATTTTGCCGTAGAATGTCATATGTGTTTCAGCTTCTGACGGTTTAACTAATAAAATAACCTTTTCATGAGTGTCGGGGCAGCCAGGAGTAACTGGGCTCAAACTTTAAAAATTACCACTTGTTTCCCAGGACTTTAACTTGCTATTCAGCCGAAACTGAGAAATGAGCACAGAGTACTCCCTTTAGCTGGACCCTCAACCTCAAAGTAGAGCAGTCTGAAGCTTACTCTGCCCCCCCTCCCCCCGCAGCAGGGTAGACAGCCGAAAAATTATTATCCAATCAGCGACTTTTCTCAAAAGGGAAAATTACTTTGGGGCATATCAACAAGGGCTTTATCTCTGAGATAAAACTCGCACCCTATCAACAACAGGGTGCTAACATGCAAATTGGCATGTTAGCACCCTTTTACTATACGCTTCCCCTTGCATCTCTAATGAGATGCAAAGGAGGCGTTCCAGAGTAAAATAATATGAGAAATGTCGCTAAGCGACATTTCTCCTATTATCAAGAATATCGCTAACCATGTTAGAGACAAAAAAAGCAGCGCTAACCTCGGTTAACGCTGCTTTTTTGCGACTGGTATTTTTCTGACTTAGCCATAATATCCTATGGAAGGAGGATATCATGGCTAAGTTTGTCTGTCCCTATCAACAATCTAACGTGAGGTTATCGCTGGGTTTCCAGCGATAATCTCACGTTAGCCACTTAGCGTGAGGATTTTTATCGCTATTGAGATAAGCGTTGCTAATAGCACGCTATCTCAGCGATAAAAATCCATGCTAGCCGGCGATAATTATCCTAGCACTAAGTGCGCTTAGCGATAAGCGATAATTATCGCCGGTTGTTGTTGATATGCCCCCTTACAAATGCAGCACATAGGTGCATATTTACAACAAAGTGGCGAAGTGTGTCAGTAAACCAGGAAGGCTAACGACACGCTCCATCATTTTAGAAACGCAGGGCTGCACCATATTCTCAAGAATATAGTGCAGCCCTGCGTTTCCCCCTGCGCTGGTGCTAAATTTACCTGCCTAGCTCCAAAGCAGGCACCCTTGCACCATAGTGCAAGGGACTGTGTTGAGGGGAATCTTTAAATGGAGTTGGGTAACTTTTATGTGTGCTATTTAAAGCGGCACACATAGAAGTTACAAAATTCAATTTTTTAATGATTGTTTATGTGTAGGAAGGGAGACCTTCCTGCACATAAACAATCATTGGCGTTTTGCTGTTTCCATGTGTGCTACACAAAGCAGCACACATGGAAACAACAAAAACGAGGAGAAATAAAGCATTTCTCCCTGTTTCGCCTGGTTTTCCTTGGTCTTAATTTTGTCCCTGCTTCCTTTTTACACCACCCTTGTAAATAGGGGGAAACATCAAAATCAATGGGTTTTGCGGTGGAATGCCTACTGCAACACCCATTGCCCTCCTCTTTTACGATAAGTACAGCGTGAAAGAGTGCCTCATTTATAAGGCAGCGTTAAGCCACATTAAGTGGCTTAACGCTGCCTTGTAAATATGACAAAGCCCCTATCACCACCAGAACGTCACTAAAAGTATGGCCCTTAGGGCTTATTACGATGCTGGTCGGAGTTGCCTACACCGTCTCGGACTCGGGACTGACCGCCCTAAGGTCAGTGGTTCCGACCGCCTTATTATGATGCGACCGAACACTGTTCGGTCAGATTCCCACTGTTCTCTATGGGAGCTTGTGTTACAGCCGTATTCCAGTCGTAATACAGGCTCCTATAGAGAAATGTTTGTGTGTGTGTAAAACCCTCCACAAGTGTGGGGTTTTATAAGGGGTACCCTAGGTACCCTTTCGACCACCGATCATAGATAGCATGGGAAGGGGACCCTGTTAGAGGCCCCAAAAGTCACTTTCTGACAGCTTTTCTGTGTCAGAAATGCCGGCACGGAAAGGCTGTGAGAAACGAACATCGTTATCCCAACGGTAGAAACGCCGTCCATAGAGAATTACGGTGCGGTTCAGACCGACAGGACGACTCAGAGAGCCGGTCGGAACTGAGTCGAAATGACCGACCGGTTTACATTCCGACAGCCAACATTGTAATCGGTCGGTCGGACCCCAAACCGACCCAGTCGGTTGGAAAGCCTCCGACCGATATCGTAATTGGCCCCTAAATGTAAAGGCTACTTAAGCCTTCGGATACAAAAGTTATAACTGATGAATAGGCATCGTGCTCAGAACCTGCAGTTATGGCTTAGGGGGTCTCTGTAAGTGATTGGCAGTTCATGCAGCAAATGCTCTCTTTGCTTAGAGGCAACCCCTTTCTCTTCTAGGGCAAATGCCAAGACCCAGGCGCAGGATGTCCTGTATCCTTTTATTTGCCCTTTCCTTTGTTCACAACACATGCACAGCACATGTTTGTATTGAGGTTCCTGTGACCTGGGCTGCTCTCGCCGGGTGAGAAAGGGGCCAACCTTTTCTGCAGTGAGAGCTACTTCTGATCAGTGAAAATCCTTGTGACCTACAGAAGGCCAAGCCTCTCGCACAGTGGGGCTCATTAGGATGGCGGACGGACTGTAGTCTGGCCGCCATCCTGGTGTAAACCGGGACTGTCTGCCATGCATGTGGTGGTCCCGCACACCAGATCAGGATGCGACCGCCACCGTGGCGGTCGGATCCTACATCTTAACATAGTGGCGGTTGCTACTGACAGCAGCATCTGCCGCGATGCACAGTGCCTGTCACATAGTGCTGTGAAATGTAGGGGGTACCATGGGTACCCCCCAAGTGCACCCTGGCCTCCCCCAACACAAGGGGGGGCCTGCAACGGGCCCCCAAACCCAATCCCCACCAGCCTTTCCATGGCAGTTCCACCACCATGGAAAGGCTGTCTCCAGACTTTATCGTAATTTGCCAGACAGTGCCTGCTAGGCACCGCCACCATTTTACTGGGGAAGACCGCTCCACCAAGTAATCTGGAGGATTGCCTGTGGCGGTTCCGTGGTGGACAGTTTTTGAGACCTCCACGGTCACTGTGAGATTCCCACCGCCATCCTAATTTGGCGGGGGGAAACTCGTGGTCGGTGTACGGAAGGACCGGCACCGCATGGCTGGCGGTGGCGGTCCTTTCGCCATCGTAATCATCCCCAGTGTTACCAGACACCCCCACTCCCAGCTTCTTTGAATTTAAGGCTGATTGTCCATAAAGCCGAATGTTATGGTTTGAATACAATATTTTGACTCAGGGCACAATTGCAGGGCTGCCATGTGTGTCTTTGTATGAACATGTGTGCGTATGAATGGGATATATGTGTATGGGTGAATGAGATAATGTTTTGTATGTACTTGTGGCACAGGACATATCTTTCACCATATGTGGCACTGTTACATGCATAACAAAACCATGCAACCTTTTTTTAAATGGGAGAAATTTTAAGCGCAGATAAATATTCAGCAAAATTGTTCATAATATGTAATATATTTCTGCACTTTAAATTTCTCCAACTTAAAAAATTGCTGTATTTTGTACCTATAAATATGACACTGCGTCTACAAGCTACTGGGAGCAAGATACCTACTGTGTGTAAATGCAACACTTTGGAATGAGAGAAAATTAAACTGAAGAGTTACCTTTATGTTTATATGGATTGGAGATCGACCAGTTGCAAACACATGTTCTAGTGAGACCAGGGCACAAGGCCACACTGCAGGGCCTGTGGATGCTGGTACTTCCCTCGCTTACAACGAGCCGAACGCCTACATTTTAATGCACAGCTATTCAAGGTCCATTCTTCTAGGCAACATCACTTTCTTGTAGGGGCAACTACAGCACTCCTCTCTAGCAGTCAGTGGTCTCCTTACCCCAAGATGGTTGAAGGCAGCTGTTCCAGGTAAGATGCAGACTCTCCCAATTTTCTAGTCAATGCCTTGGTAAGGGTTTTAGCAGTTATTGACCTGAACACTGCCACTTGAAGGTTTTCCACAGTCTCCATGGATGTGGGACCCTCAGTGCTAGGTGTATGAGATATCCTGGCACAATGACTTGGGGTTTCAGCCCCTTTTTTATACCCAGCTCACATACATTATTTGTGGATTCCAGTGGTCCATCCCTGGGACCAGCTTCTGGCACATCTTGGTTTTTGCCTAATCCTCCCAGACTGGTCCAGCCACAGTCTCTGGTGCTTATTCAGAAACGATATCATGCCACACATTTAGAAGTACTACAATAGGAGTGCTAATATACTAAAAATGCTATTAAAAATCTATGTGTGGAGGTCTTTGCCTCTGCCTCTCTTACCTTTTGTGTAGATATAAATCTTAGTAGTAAATGTGGGAGAGACAGGGGAAAGGTTGGAAAATGAGGAATATTTATGTCTAAATGGGGGCGTTTTGGAAGAGATAATGAGGTGCTACTGGAAGGTTAGGGATGGGCTTAGTGAGTGCCATGCGCCCATCAACAAAAGAGTAAGCCCCTTCCTATTCACAAAACTGCACTTTTAACATTACTGCTAAAAAGGACCTAAAATGGTCATAAATGCACTCTAACCAGGAGCTGTAGTAATACCAGCATCACCCATGATCACTCACTGGTAATTCAAAACCCTCTCATAGAAAATAATAAAGGCAGAGGCTTAAAATAAAAAATATAAATTAATATTATTTTAAAATATTTATGTTTTGCCCCTCTGAAGCCAGGGGCCACAAAGGAAGTGCCAGGAGTAGAGTTCACAGCTGTGACCTCTGACTATCCCCAAATGACGTCCATGCATTTAAACAACCTTCTTAATATATGAATAAATATACCTTTTTTAATAAAAATGAATCGCATTAATTTTTTCATTAATTGCGTTAATCTTTTGCTTATCGTTTAGTAGCTTTCAAATATAATAAATGAAAACAATTTCTTGATGTGGGAATAGTTATTAATAATATATTTTCAAAAATAATTGACATTTAATAGACTTACATTTATTTAAATATAATTTAAAAATCAGTTAATAGTGAGTAACATTTTTGAAACATATTCTACTTTTACAACATTTTTATAGAAGTATTTAACATTAAAATGTACATATAAAAACGTTCAATACTTTTAAAAATGTTAAATAAACTTTTATTAATTTCCATAAACATTATCGTAGGGAGTTCTCTGCTCCAAATTGCAGACGTCTCCGCCAAGCGTGGGGAATGTAAAATATTGTCGGAAAGTCTCGACTAGTAGCAACCTTATGGTCATATTTGACATTTTTACTGATTCCACCCTCTATTTCTGGAACTGGGGACATGCATGTATACACTTCAGTAACTGCACACTCATAAATGGTAAATAACCAAAAGTAATAAAGCTACTCAAAAGTGTAAGAGACACTTTACACACATAGCTTTACTTACGTATAAACTTACCTTTGTGAACAGAACTCTTTTTATCTGTGTCAGCAGGAAGGAGGAGTGATAGAGAACTCCCTTTCAATTGAGCCCGAAACAAGGGGGCAAAAAAGGGAGAATCTTCCCCACTTAACTACCACTTAACCTGTTGGGGTAACACCTTTCAAGGAAGAATGAAACCTGGAATGGGGCAAGGGCAGTCCCAGCACCACAAAGTGCCCACGCTCTACTCGCCTCGACACTATAGAGTCTAGTGAACTACAAGAGAACATGGGTATTCTTTAGAGAAGCCCTGAAATCTACATTACTGTCTGCAAGGCACTTTCCAACCTCTATTTTATGTGCCACCCTTGCCAGGATATTGCAAATAGATTCCTGGTTGCCACAGTTTAACATAGCACAGGCAATACATGGTTACTCAGCCACAAATGCTTTTTAATCAACCACTCTGCTAGTGCAGGCAACTGGTAAAAAGGTTTCCCTGCTTCTAAGATTTGCATACTGCCACCACTGTCAGTCCTTCTCCATTGGGTGAGAGGAAGGTGGACATACTCTGTAAAAGAAGGTATGCGTTGAGTGTCCCTTCCAAACTCTGAGACTAGCTCTTGGTCTCACTTTATGTCAAAACTTGCTATCTGCATACATACATGATTCCCGTGTGCTCTGAAACTTTAAACCCCATCCAAATCACGCTTTGGAGGATTCAGGGCATGTCTGCGTGCTCTTCCAAGCCAAGAGCAGGACCTTTTCTATCTCAACAACCACCAAATATCTTTTTAGCTCCAACAAATCAAATATTATAAAACCATGCCACATATAACATGGATTGCAGCTTCTGACACCTCAAGAGTTCCGTGCCCACGTTTATACTACTGGGTGCTGTGCTCAGAATTTGAAGAGGTGTTAAATTCTCTCCCTATGGCAGTAATAGCTCAAGTGCAGGTCCTGAAAACATCTGTAAGGGCTGTTGTGCTTTCAATTTGTTTTCATCATAAACACATATCTACTTGTTTTGATATTTTTAAAGCTAGGTAGCGATAAAGTTGTCTTTTGAGAAATGGATTTAATCAACATTTAGACATGGTTTCAATGGTAAGATTTAATTGATCTCATAAGTGGAACAACACCAGAATTCTAAACACATTCCTGCCCAGGGAAACACGATAGGCACTTACACATAGATAATGCTTGCAGTTGTCTACATATTGCAAGTGTCTCAATGTGCAACAGTGTGGGCGAAGCATGCTGAATATGTTTGTGATGTGCATATAGGCACCAGTCTAATCTATTCAGCTGGATATATATGGCTGTTGACTGCATGGCTGTGACTTAGCACACATCTATGTACACAAATTGGTTCAATAGAATTGTATGTGACTTTGAGGTGGTGAATTAATGTATGTGTCTTCTGCAGACTTGTAGAATAGTGGCAAGGTCAACCTTGCTTGATGTGTGATGCCACTGTGGTCAAACAAGCATTCATGGCTGTGAACACATCTTGTGCATTTACTGAGCACATGGTCAGTGTAAGCTGAGCTGTATTTTCACAGTCTTCCAACCATCTGCTACTACTTGACTCAAATAATTCCATTCGGGTTTTGTTAGGCAAGGATTATTTTTTCTTTGTAGTCTTTTGATCACTCATTTAGCTGATGTTCATGCCATCCTGCTTTTGGTTGCAAATATGTTGTGTATGCATCATCCCAGCTTGGATTGCATTTAGTGTCCACACACAAGTCGTAGTTGAGCATATGAATTGTGTGTGACATGTATTTTGAGAATGACTGATAAGGGTGTTGATTTGAGCTACATTGATGCTGTTACATTTCACACACAGCTGTATTATGAGTGCTGTGATGTCACTTTACTTGGAAGTTAGTACATGTGGTGAGGCATGTGTACAGTGAGTGCACAGAAAGGATGTGCGTCTGTCTGCTGTGCTGATGCTCCCAGATCTTGAGTCTCCACCATGCTCTTAGTTGCCACACATGCGAGGATGTGTTGATGGAAATATATGTGTTTGTTGACAGTCTCCTTGATGTTTCAATGAATTGATTGTGAGATTGTTTCAGTGCCAAATGTGGACAAAGTAGTCTTAATTCAGCACATGTCTTTCATTCTCACAAGATGTACACATATCTACTGGATTCATGATGACTAAGTCACTTGTGTTTTTGATCCACAGATTTAGTCACCACACCAGCATCCTCACCCATGCTGGCAGCTTATCTTACTCAATGAGCTGTGCACTGACCACACCAACACTGTTTGTGGATACTACGTAATGTTACTCATGCATACTCATACTACTATACAGGACACCATCTGCACATTCAAAATTTAATTATCAATTTCAGGCATACACTACGGATTGAGGTGTTAGATGTATGTTGTTTGCGAATGACATTCACAAAAGCAGGCCATAGACACATGAAAATTGGTATTTGAGTTTGCAGGACCAGTCCACACAGTATCCTACATTTATGTTGGCCCATGCTTCTTTCATAAACAAGATTGTTTTTGACTACAGATATTCCCATGACAACAGTAACACAACCACTTCTGTGTTGTTGTTGTTGGAGACACTGAACTCAGTATTGAGTCTGTGGACATGTGTGTTATCTGTTCTGATATCCTCTGTGCTTTACCCTACACAGATGCATCACAATGTCTTACGTTTGTTAGTACATTTGAGTGGTGTTGTCATACGATGTTTCTGTGTGTGTTGTGGTGGACATATGCATTCACTGTTTGATCACACATATGTGTGTTTATTCTAATTCCTGGTCTAGCGTCTAATGTGCTATTCCCCTAGAATTTAGCATGCTGACTGTAAATACCTGATTATGAAAATCTCTCATTCTACATACACAACATGCTATAGACCCATGTTCTGATTGTGATCACAATGATGCTCAGGCACTCTAAAAGTAATTGACACACAATCTGTGATCATCTCTTGAACATGGCATGTGTGTTTTTACTGAACAAACGTTTTGTAGTTAAATGAACAATGCTGCAGATCAAGGTTGTGGTATGTAGGTCAGACTGTCCAGTTGTGACTTACCTCCCTGCAAGGTCCCCACATTGAAGGCCAAATCCCTGCACCTGTCATGCCCTGAAAGTGAGGTTTGTGTGTTCAACAGACACTACCTCTGTCAATGCATGTAAGGCAGTGCACCATGGTGGTTCTGCCACAAAGTCTGTCCAGCAGCCTCTATTCTAAGAACAGATGGTGATCCATGGAAAATGTGACCTAATGTTGCATTGTCCTGGTTGGGACTGTGTTAGTGTGTGAGTCCATTGGTGTGGTCTAGGAATGCCCAAAAAACCATGGTCTGCAGGTGACCCTGTGGTGCACCTGCATCTCCACTCTACCCATTCCTCAAGGTTAGCATTTACTTTTGCTGCAACAGTGTATGAATACCTTTCATTGACAATACACTGTAAGATTGTTTATGTGGAAATTCCTGCAGCATGTACGCCACATGTACTGATATAAGAATTTTTTCTTGATCAGAAGTTACATTGTTCATGAACATTTTTATAGCTTTATTTTCACCCCCAACCCAGGTAATGCAACCTATTGTATAGGGGTATTTTCCCAAACCCCAGCTATGCATAATCATGCATGGGGGTATTTACCCCAACCCAAAAATATGCATCTTCATCTAAGGGGGTATTTACCCCAACCACAAGATATGCATCATCATCTATGGGGGTTTTTACTCCAAACAAAAAAATATGCATCCTCATCTATAGGAGTATTTACCCCAAACACAAGATATGCATCTTCATGTATGGGGTATTTACCCCAAACCAAAAATATCCATCTTCATCTATGGGGGAATGTACTCCAAACACAAGATCTGCATCTTCATGTATGGGGGTATTTCCACACAAAACCACATATGCATATACACATATGGTGTATCCCCCACCAACAAACATATTTTCTTCAACATTGCAGTGGGTATTTGTAACCCCCATATTGACTGGACATTGCTGTGGACACCCCCTCATATTGACTGGACATTTTGTTGGGTAGTTGCCAACCCCATATTGACTGGAAATTGCTTTGGGTAGTTCCCACTCCCATATTGACTGGACATTGCTGTGGGTATTTGCCACCCCCTATATTGACTGGACATTGCTGTGGGTAGTTGCTAGCCCCCACCCCCATATTGACTGGACATTGCTGTGGGTAGTTGCCACCCCCCATATTGACCGGACATTGCTGTGGGTAGTTGCCAGCCCCCATATTGACTGGACATTGCTGTTGCTAGTTACTATCCCCCATATTGACTGGACATTGCTGTTGCTAGTTGCCACCGCCCATATTGACTGGACATTGCTGTGGGTAGTTGCCAGCCCCGCCCCCCATATTGACTGCACTTTGCTGTGGGTAGTTGCCACCCCCCTTATATTGACTGGACATTGCTGTGGGTAGTTGCCAGCCCCCACCCCCCATATTGACTGGACATTGCTGTGGGTAGTTGCCAGCCCCCATATTGACTGGACATTAAAGTGGGTAGTTGCCAATCCCCATATTGACTGGACATTGCTGTTGCTAGTTGCTATCCCCCATATTGACTGGACATTACTGTTGCTAGTTGCCACCGCCCATATTAACTGGACATTGCCGTGGGTAGTTGCCACCCCCCCATATTGACTGGACATTGCTGTGGGTAGTTGCCACCCCCCTATTACCTCAACATTGCTGTATGGGTAGGTGTGGGGCTTACCTTCTGCGACGAACGCATCGGTTGCAGTTGTAGTACTGCTCAAAGAGGTAGAGTCTGGGGATGACATGCACGATCGTATTCATGGCTGCACGTCTTGTTCAGTAGGAATCGTGTTTTTGCGCGAATCAGTGCTGAAATAATTCCCTTCCGGCAGCTCTGACGTGTTGGTTGTAGCGACCGATTCGGCGCATGGGAAGTATGCATCGACCTTTGGCATTTGGAATCGGACTTGCAAATTGCTCTGGACAACTCCTTTCTGCGTTCCCGGAGGCTTTTCGTTTGGACTATGAGGATGGAATCGGAGTGACCGTATCGTTCGGTGAGTAAAGGTTTGTGTGCATTTGTACTGTATTGTTTGGTTTAACCGGCTTACAATACAAGTCGGTTGTACTGTTCGCCTTCGGACGCATCTGGGTGGGCCTTCCAAATGACATCGGAATCGCGCCCTATGTATTAGCATGATGTGATAGGTATTTTGTATTACGTTTACATTTCTAATGACCCCTTTAACTCTTGGTTTAAATGTAGAAAAAAATTACTATTTACCTCACAATGCTTTGGTAGCACAAATTTCTCCCAGGAAGAATAACAAAATTAAACACCCCATACATTTCATATTAACTTTTATTGTTTAATGACTTCAGGTCACTTTCTGGTTTGTGGGGACTGTGTGCTGTTCAAAGGAGAAGACCTTTTAAGTCAGAAGTACTGTATAAGACAATTAAATTACTAGTCTGGTCTGGTATCCAGTTGCTAGTACCAGTGCTTAATTTGAGCTGGTGGTTTCCTGTGCTGGGCACTAGCACTTAATTGTGAACACCGGTACTTACGAGAGCTGCTACATGGTGGCATTATTTGTTTAATTTAGTAATTAGCAAAACAACAGTTGTTTATTAATCCAGTATACAATTAATCCAGTATACAATAAAAACAACTAATACCACCCTCGCAAGCCATTCTTATAGATTTGGGAGCCTGGAATAGTCTAAACAATTACACTTTCAGGAGTGTGATGGTTAGAAGTTGTGTTGGTACTGTCATTGGCAGCGCTGGCAGGGGCAATGGGTGGTGCAAGCAGTGGTGGCATCCTGGTGAGGGCCCTGCCATTTATTTTTGCAAATTAAGCACCGGCTGGCACAAACTGTCTTCAACACCCTCTGCATCATTTTCAAAGACGTCATGACCAGTAATCCCGCCTTCATGGCTGACAAGCTCACCATAACTGGTGGCTTCTAGCACACCGGGCATCCAAGACATCAAGAGACTGGAGGCAAAGACGTGTGAAAAAGAAGAAAAACACCACAGACCATCTCCATCTATGCAACACGGATCTGGAACAAAATACTGGTATCCATCAGGACTGCCCCAACCCTACTTAGACATCACCACCCTCCCTCTACAAGAAGGAAAGAGCTGAAGACACATCTCTTAAGAACATTACATCATGATGTAGTAACAGTCCATTTCTGCACCTACTACCCAGCTACATCTTCAATCATTTGTGGTCTTTATCTTTACCTTGGACCTTGTACAGCCATCCACTACCTTGAGACTAGGATAAAAGGATGCAGCTACTGCATGCAAATACACATACATGTAATGGTCTGATGATTTGTCCAGACCAAGCTTACTACACAGACCTGAAGAAACAAGAATGCTTGTTGTAAAATGTAAAAAATAACCTATAAAAGAAAAAATAATGATGCCTGATTATTAAAGCACCTCTGATGAAAAGATATGTGACAAATTACTCTGCATCAAATTTGCGTTCCCTCAGAATGTACACAAAACAAACCACACGCTGACCTGAGGGAAAAATGGTTTACAACATGTCTGCCTTAGTAAGAAAAAATACTCATCTACCTCTTATTCCATCTTTTGGCATCCAGGAGAAAAACATTTAGTGAAGGTATCCGCAGAACGTGTACAGTTTCCTGTCTTAAAAAGTACCATAGTCTCCAAAGCTCCGTATCGGTCTTCAATACATGAGCATGTTAGAAATGCAATAGAAAAATAATATGAAAGGATGTGCTGTGCCACTGAATTAAGTGATGTGACATGCAGCATTAAATACCCTTTCCGGACAGAAGATTTAAGCCAAATGTGCTACATTAATTGGTCGAATTTTGCAGTGTAATTTCAGCGACCCCTGCTATGACTTATCTTTACAGCCTTAACCCGTCATCATCTACTTTATAACTGAAGCTTCACCCCTTGCCCTCTTTGCCACTCAGAGTACCTTTAGGTGCGTCTGCCACCGCAGCTTGGGAATCTTTTGTGTAAAATAGGGTTTAGCTGAAATCCTAGTTCATCAGACCCACGGCCCTCCCTCCGCTGATCTCATCGCCAAGTCTCGAAGCCCAAAAGCCTCAATCATCCATGGTCACATGAATTTCTCCAGGGAACGCATGTTCATGTCTGTTCCCACAACTGAGGTCTTTCTTTGAAATTCACTAAAGCTGATTTCCAAGCAACGGCGAATACTAAAAGAAGGTATGTTTACACCCATGAATTACATAGTAGTACGGAGGCGAGGAAATCAAGGAGTCTTGTGAACTTCCTCCAAACACCTACAGTAGAACTGTTGGCCTACCCGTAGTGCATCATGGGTAGACCGGAAATGATTTACCTACCTTAACGTTAGAATAAACTGTAAAAGAAATACTTACACCGAGTCACATCTCATACTCCACCCCCTCTCTGGTACTCATAAAGCGGGACAAAACACAAACTTTCTAAAATACCAAGCACTCGCCTCTCTGGTCAAAACTAACTGCACAGCGGGGTGGGGGGCGGTTGGGGGGTCCAGGATGGCGATGAGGAAGACTAGGAATTGGAGTAATGAAGATTGCAGATTCCGAGATTTCAGGATGGGGCCCTTAATCTTCATGAGTTAGAGATTTGCTGACAGATTTATTAGATTCTGAGCACCCCTCTGCTCCTATAGGTACAATTCTGAGGAGGGGTACCAAAATACATGTCCATTTTTTTTTTCTCTTTTAATCAGTGAAAGTGGCAGCCCTACATTCATGTTACACTGTCGAAGATTGCTGTGCACTCCTATTTTCACTTTATACTCCTTTTATATCATGGTCTCTCCAAACTGTAAACTGTCTGCGTGCTCCCTGGAATACGTGATCTGCCCTTTTTCACGTCTAAGTATACAACATCGAAGGTGGAGCGAAACTGCACTCCAAATCCAGGCGCACAGCTAGTGTCGTGATTATCACTCATTCTTTTCCAATATCTTTTTCCATTTCAACAATAATTGATCCATGTACTCCAAGACTTTTCTTCATTTGATTTTATTTTCTTTCTTTGATCTTTTCACACGTGATTTGCTTATGTTTAAACAACTTCTCAGGCCACGGATATGCCCATCCAAGCCTTTTTCCGGGCACGCCAAATAACATATAAAACATCCTCGGTTGCAAGTTATTATGTTACCCAATGCATTTCGGACTATAAAAAGTCCTTCCTCAGGGGTTCACTACAAGATAAAAGAACATTATTGTTAAAATTTGACTTCAAATCGCTATGATTTACACTATACATTTTAATACCAACAACTCCATGCTATGTTTACGATTAACCCATATACAGCGTTTTCCCTCTAAACCCGGAGTTGAATACTCCCGTAGTTAAGCCTGAAGAATCCTCTAACCAACGTCTTTACCCTGTGCTTTTGACCTTCCTTAATGTGAGAAGTTGGCCTGGCATATGCTGTCTCCTAGTTATAGGGACACCTTGCACCAGTCCAATTCGACTCTTATTGATGATAGGTTTAAGACAACCTTTAAAGAAAGCTATCCTAGTGGTAGCTGTGGAGAGCAGCCTTCAGGCTAAGTCTTGAAGGAGTGTTAAGCTTATTGTTTTACCATAGATAACCTCTTGAATGACCAAATGAAAGAGTAGTCCACACAGGTATATATAAAAAATATATGTATTTATTCTAAACAGAATCCCACAAGTCTCTTTATGAGGCTGAGGCGAAGTTACAATTCAAACAAGCATTGATAGATACAATAAAATAGCACTGGAATCATAGGGCCCCTGGGGGGGACCAAACCATGTATTAAAAAAGTGGTATAAGAACCACGACAATTCTACAGACAATGCCTAGGGCATTTAGGATCGCTGGCCCCTTAAGAATCCACCCCAGGTTATGAGGAAGGGGACCCACGGGAGGCGAGTGCAGTGGAAATAGCTGCTATCGGGATCTCTATTAAAGCCTATAGAGAATGTCGCGGTTAGATTTAAACTGATTAAAGTCACTTCTAGCAGGAGTACAAAGTTAAAACTTTAGAGTTAAGCTTTTGAAGAGCCCACTACCACGAGAGTACCGAGGTACCACTGTTACCTGCCCCAGGGAAGCCGGGTGCATAGGTCGTTTTCGATGTCGGGTCGCGGGCTGATTTTCAATGGAGAAATGTTCAAAAGTGCTGCTAGCCAAAAGCATCGATGATGCCGTGAAGATTGAAGTTGTAGAACTTGTAGAGAAGAACCTGAAAGCAGAGGGGACAGAGTCTGGGTCATGGCACAGTGACCAGGGAGCTCAAAGCAAAGAGCCCTTCAATGTCGGGTGCTTCAAGTGGAAAGAGGTGTAGCTTGGATCTGCAGCCACGGGCTCCAGGAGGCGTCAAGGAAGGCCAGCTTCTGGAGGGCGACTGTCTCACGTTGGATGAGGGTCGCTGCAGTGTTAGTGTCCGGATTGGATCCACTAAGCCTTGGCAACTGCAACCCACGCAAGATAAACAAATCAGCTACTGGTGCAGACCCACGAGGTCTGTGAGAGGTCTCCTTTGGAGAGACTGTAGAGCAGACCTGGAGCAATCAGGGGAACTCTTAGTTGTCGAGATTGTCCTCCGCTCGGGCCCACAATTTGAGAGACAAGGGACTGCGGAAGGTAGCAAATTGGAGTGCGTAAAAGGGGGCCCACGGGCCACCGGAGGGGGCTAAGGCACTGATCTTTGGCACGGATGCTGCTTGGTGGTTGGCTCAATAATGGGCCAAAGCACAACTTCTCCACTGGTCAGGGTCGTGTGCTACGCAAGAGGTGGACGGTGTCCTGGGGTATTGGGAATCTCGGCACCCACGCGGTCCACGGTACACAGGTTTGCTGTGCACACTCACTGGCCTCTGGGATGCTTAGGAAACCCACCTCAAGGGTGCTGGAAGTTGACGAAGTTCATGAGAGCAGCGAAGTTCCAACCGGGTCACTTGCAGTGTTTCAGGTGCCTGCCAAGCAGGGGGATAACTCCTTTATCCCAAGGGAGATTTCTTCAGTCAGCTGGGCAGCAGCTTGTCGAAGGTCAAGTCTATAAAGTCCAAGATTAATCTGAGGCTCTGGGGCCACGTTATTCACCTTTATCGCCAAGATTAGGGGAGTGTCCAGAGTAGTGTCCACCAATGAGTGGTGAGGCGGGAAAGGGTGGCTACACCCTCTCCCCTTTGTGTGTTTCCCGCCTGGGCGAGGGGCAGGATGCCCCTGAACTGGTTCCAAGCGGTGTATGCAGAATGAAGGCACTGCAGCTGCCTACGTGCAACTCTGAAAGGACATTTGGTGCACCCACCCTGTTCCAATCCACATATCCTGTCTGGGGAGATGCTAGCACCTCCCTGCCACAGGAGCCCTATTGTCCAGCTGGCGAGGCTGGGGTTTTCCCCAGCAACAGCCAGCCAGAGTCGTGTGGGTGGCGGATAGTAGCCATTTTGTACTACTTGTGCACTTTTAAATTGATGTCCGAATTCTGCCGCTTTTCCCATATCGCCCCTCTAGCAGGGGGGAATCGTGCCCTCATGCCCATGGCTGGACTGGGGGTAGGATTCCTACATGTTTGACACCAAACACGATATGGTTCTGTGGAGCCATTCTCAAGTTATCACGCTATCGCGATAGACTTATAATGCTAATGGTTAAGAGTATATGGTATGGCTACACTACAAACAACCCAGCAATGCTTTTACTAGGGTTGCAGAGAGGCCCTACTCAGGTAGGGGTCCCCCCTCACACATATCTCAGCACCCTGCCCTGTAGGATTAGCAAGGCCTGCTATAGGGGTGTCCTATGAGAGTACATGTGTTGTAATGGGGTGGGATATAAGGTACCTATATCCCTGTAAGGGGTGCTAGCACCACCTTACCCAGACTACAGTAGTGGTCTGGTGGTGTCAGTTTGTATGGCTGTCCCAGGGTGGCACAATAAGTGCTGCAGCCCTGGTAGGCCTACTGAGGGACCCATGCTCTGGGTACCTAGGGTATCATCTACAAGGGACTGTCAGGGCACCCTCAGCATCCAATTGGTTTGTACCTAGGGTACTCACATCGTTTAACAGAGGAAGCAGATAGGCTGGGGTCCTGGATAGCAGGGCCACAGCCTGGCTAAAGTCATAAAAACAGTCAAAACATCAGCAAAAAGTTGGGGGCAACTATGCAGTCGATGCCACTCTCCTACACTTAACATTACATGACACCCCAAATCTTCACCCCTAAATCACTCCTTCATCCTCCTTCCCACTTCTCACTCACCTTCGATGTTGTAGCCCTACATTCATGACCTGAGCCCAGAACCTGGCCTGCAAGGCCAAACTCTGTTGGGCAAATGTACTGAGCAAAGGGCGTGGGCTAAAGGGATGGGTCCTTTCCAGAGTCCACTGCATATATGAGAAGGTTGTGCCTAGTGGGATTTGGGAACAGGGAGCAAGACCTATGCTGACATTCCCTGGATATGTCTTTGTGCAGGTGCTCCACCAAGTGACTAACCATATTTATCTGAAAAAAACTTTGTTAAAGAGGCATTATCGTTGGCTGATAACATCACAAACTAAAATATGTTAAAAGGTGTAAAATGTCCTTAAGTATTAAAAACCTTAGTTGAAGGGGCATTATGGTTCTGTTTCAAATCTAGCAGCTACTGAAACTGGCCAGTTATGGTTAGCTATGTAAAAATGCTATCCTGTTCCCTAATTGTATTGTCTCTCACATAAACTCACCGAGATCACAAATGACATCAATGATAACGTGAATGGCTGCACCACATATGACAAGGCAACCTCGTCATCTAGGGCATCACACAAGCTGCACAAGATTGCACATTTTCAAAAACGTTCACTGGCAGAAGTTGTATGGAAGTTTCCTGTGTATGAATTCAACAATTACATATGTTGACAGTTGTGCTGCAGCCTTAGAATTTCATTTATGTATTTACTACATCTATTGCTTGCAAGAGTAATTACTTAGGGCCTCATTTACAAGGCCATGCGCTGCCGGTGCGTCACTTTTTTTGATGCACCGGCGGCGCAATGGGCTTGCCCATATTTACAGGGCCACGTAAAGTCACCCTGCATGACTTTTCATGGCCTTGTAAATATGGGCCCCTTTCACGCGTTACTCTGCGTGAAAGGGGCGTTCCATGGGTGTTGCTGTGGGTGTTCCCACGCAACATCCATGGAACTTGACACATTCCCAGATTTACAAAGTTTTATAACCCTTGCGGGTGAGTAGTGCGCTATACAAGTATCAAATTTTACATTTACATTTACATTTATAAAGCTGGGAATGTGGGAATGCAGCAGATTCCTACGCCTCACAGGGGAAGCATAGGAGTGGCACAAGAAGGAGAAATACTTTTATTTTCCTTCGTTTTTCCTCTTTCTATGTGTGCTACATTCTGTAGCATGCATAGAAGGAGAAAAATGCCATCAATGATTGTTTTTGTGCAGGAAAAAAAGCAATATAGGCACCCTTGCAACATGATGCAAAGGTGCCTGCGCTGATGCAAGGCAGCCAACTGTGCGCTAGCATAGAGGAAAGCACACTGATGCGCCATATTGTTGTTAATACAATGCATCCCTGTGCTTTTAAAATCACGCAGTTCAGCGTAGCAAAATGGCTGTGGCGCTGTTTTTTTTTCTGTAAATAAGGCAGTCAGTCTTTATTCTCGATCTACGTTCTGTGGGGATTCCAGATCTGACAATGGTACTGACAATGCAGCTGCCATAAGACCATTAGGAAAGCCTTCTCTGGCCATGCACAGAGTATCTGGTGCAACACAGACATCACCACCCTCCCTCTGATCACATGCTACGTACATACCTGTGGGCATCTTTTTAGCACTCCATTCCAGCTGGGTTTTGTTGCAATAAAATACTTTTGCGTAGAAGCGTAGATATTGCAAACCTAGTCCTACATTTGATTTCTCTGAGGATATTGATGAATCGGGAGTGCTGCCATTGTCCTCTATCTAAATCATTAACAGGGATTTCTATATGTTCACAATGGTGCTGCAGCCTTATAGTTGCCTTTAATGTCTGTCAGACACACATTACCTGTTCATGAAACTGGGCAGCTTTTCGGCTGCTTGTAATTCAATACCTCCTGCTAGATCATTGATGATTTAATTCATTATGTCATGTGTAATGAAAAATGAGAATTCACAATCACTGAATCTGGGTAATCTGATTGCTTAGCTAAATATAACTGGCAAAATCCAGTGCTTTCTGGGTTTCGGTCCAATGGTTACCAAGGTTGAGCCCATCCAGATACACTAGCTATCTGGACAAGGACTTTATGATGAAGCATGGAATTCCAGTGAGTGAGAGTTCTTTTAATACCATAGAGTGATCTCCTTGGGCAGGCATGGAGAGATAGACTTAGCACAGAAGGGGTTCCCTCCTGTTGTTTTTGTATGGTTAGATTTTGGAAAGGTGAGCGAACCTTGTATCACTTCTCACTACTCCCTCCTTCTTGCAATATAGCACCTTCATTATGCTACAGAACCGCCCTCCTGCTTCTCAGTTGGCTAAAGATTGAAACCTTCTTCCAATAATGACCATTGGGCTGAGAGGGCTTTACCCCCTCCCCTATCAGGTTTCTTGGCGTGGGCTGCTGGGCTGAGGCTGTTGGCTTGAATTTCAGCCAAATCTTAGGCATTCCCCACAATGACAGTTAAAGCCCTGACAAGCCCTTAGGTGTCTTTATTGCTTTCCAAAATCGCTGCTGCCTCCCTGTCTCATAGTATATAACATGATCTTTTCAATGCCATAACAACAAGACACAGCCTACCCTATTGACCGTGGACAGGTGGAAATCGATAAGGGTAAAAAATGCCATTGTCACATCCCACACCAATCAAGAAGTAGATAGCAGGGGTATTCAGCAACATGTAAGCCACAATAACGACCCATCACATTGTGGTTAAAAGACTGTGCCATGCCAGAAGAATTGTGCCTTTCTAATAAAAAGTCCATAAATCTAGCCCATTGTATTGAATTACAGCATACAGCTTAATGGAGTTTTGTTTATCTCTTTGTGCTGTGAAGCCAGTGATATTTGGCAGCACTATTAGAAGTAAAATGCCCAGCTAGTTATTAATACAATTTTTGTGCAATTCACAGACATCTATAAGCAACCTGATGAGATTTTAAATTCAAGCAGTGGTGTCCAACCTTTCATCTTTCACAGGCTGACAACATGTATATCACTGAGTTAAGGATAGAACACATTATTTACAGTGCTGCCAAAATTTGAGCAGGACCAAGGTTGATTTGCATATGGGTGGGTCATATCAGAGGTGGCATGGTGGACAAAAAATTATGGACTGGAATGCAGCCCCAAGCAGTTACCACTGGTAGAGATTAATTCAAACTTTCCACCCTTACCTTTTTTTGCTTTCTTTAATGCAATGTTCTAAGAGCCTACACCTGGGTCTTGTGCTCACTACATCACCGGACTCAATCACCCGACTGACCAGGCCATATGGGCCAAAACTGCTTTAGGGCTGCATGTGCTCTTGTTCAGCGTGCTCTTTTTCAGAGGGCCCTGGCCTGGCAGTCTCAGCTGGCCTATTTCTATTGGAGCAGGGCCAAGGCGGATTTGCTTGATTCTTTCTGGGGTGGTATGGGGAGGCAAAACAATCATGCACTGAAATGTGGTCTTGAATAATTACCAATAGTTGAGATTAATTTGAACATTCCACACAGCGTGTTTCTGCTTTTTGCAAAATCTGCTATGGGAATCACTATGTGGAACACAACATTATATATTTGCTAAATGCCAAAGGTTCCATGGATTCTGATGGAATTTGTACCCTGGCCTTCCTGGTGAATGTTCCACTATCATAGCATCCTGGCCTTTTAAATATTCTGGCCTCTACTCCACTCCTAACACACAGTGACAATTGTGTGCAGATTGTAGAGTATTTACCATCTGGTATGGGCTGGGTGTTTTAGTTCCTACCTTATTGCTTTGTTTGAGACTTGCAATGGTCATACCCTCACTGTCTTTACCTCCGTCACTATCTCCCATTTGGAATTTGTTGGACCTGGCATCCTTGGCGTTGTTTTCCTCTGTATTTTTGTCTCTGCCTCCTGTCTTTTTGCTGTGTGCTGGACTTCGTTTTTGCTGGTCTAGATGCTTTGGGCACTTTGCCACTGCTGATCAGTGCCAAAGTGTAAGTGCTCCTTATGTAATTTGTGAATATGGATTGGTGTTTCCATGATTGGCTTGTTTGACTTACTACTAAGTCCCTAGTACAGTGCACTGTGTGTACCCTGGGCCTATAACTCAAATGCAGCGAGTGGGCCTGTAGCACTGATTGTGCCACTCAGAATATAAAAATGCATCTTTTAGGAAAGATGATTTTTATATTGTGTGTTTGAAAATTCCACTTTTAGAAAGTGGGTATTTTCTTGCTTAACCATTCTGTGTGCCGTTGCTGGTTTGTAGATTGACTGTTTAGCTATGGAGTAATAGGGGCTGGGGATGTGAAATTCACTGTAGACAGCCACTGAGAGGGGGTGGGGGGTGATGTGTGCCCTGCCTTTCCAGGATGAGTCAGGGCTGGACTGAATAGACCTGGGCTGCATTTAGAGTAGGGGGAGGAGATTTCCTTTCACCTGAATGGGCCTGGTTTGCCTTACACAATGCTGTCTCCACCTCCAGCCGGAAAGCTGGACCGGAGAGGACAGAACTGGTTTTGACTGAGCACAGAGCCTCTCTGCCACAAGAGAACAAAGAGAAATGTAATATAAATATTAGGGCTCAGACCCGAGAACTTAAGAATACTTCTGGACTCAAGAGGAACCTCTGCCAAGGAGAGAATCTGTGTGTTGTCTGTGGGTGGCCTGCAGTGTATATTTGTGCCAAGGAGAGTTTAACAACTTTGCTGTGTGCTGTGTATCCTGCTTGATGAAGATCTCCAAGGGTTTGAAGTAGAGCTCAGGGACACAAATACTTCACCACCAGCTCCCCTGAACTTCCTTGCTGGGAGTTCTGACCTGCCAAGAGGTGCCTATTGCTGTGTTGGGCATCTGGAAGTTGTTCCTGCTGTTGGGAGCTGGAAAAGAGATGCATGTAAGAGAAGCTTGACGCATCCACACCCGTTTCCCACGCATCGTCGATGTGCTGCTGAAGAAACCGATGCAGAACCTGCCTGTTGCTGGAGAAATTGATGCACACTGAATCCTGTGCACCAATCTCCGAAGTCTGAGAACACCACACCGATTCCGACGCACGCCCTGATGTGCAGCTCCAAGAACCAACGCATCATGGGACCGCGGCTGGAGAGAACAACGCAGCGTCGTTGGCGCCGCATCAAGAACCAACGCATCCCCGATTTCCACACATCTGACCGGGGCACCAAGTCTACATGAACACCAAGGTCACAGTAAGAAACCGACGCATCACCTCCCCGCACAGTAAGAAACTGATACATCACCTCCCCTACAGTAAGGAACTAATGCATCACCTCCCCTGCATGGCAGTATGGAACTGACTCATCATTTCCCCTGGAGTACGGAACCAATGCATCACCTTCTCTGGATGTAAAGGAACCGATGAATCACCCTCTCTGCGACTGTTTTTGTCTATGACTGTGACGCATCCAAGGTACTTTGTGTTGAAAGTATTGCATCTATAGTTTGCTAAGAACAGAACTATTTTTACCTTCTAAGAATCACATTTTGATCACTGTATTGTATTTTTTGTAATTTTGGTCTTGTTTGGTTTAGATAAAGATTACTTATTTTTCTAAACTGGTGTGGTGTTCATTTGTAGTGATTTCACTGTATTACTGTATGTGTGCACAAATGCTGTACACACTGCCTGTGAGATAAGCCTGTCTGCTCGTGCCAAGCCACCAAGGGGGTGAGCAGGGGTTATTTTAGAAGTGTATCCCCTTTAACCTGACTAGGGAGAAGGGTCCCTACTTGGACAAAGGTACAAACCATTGCCAACTAGAGACCCCATTTCTAACATTGGTGGTCAGCAGTGAGGATTAGGACTTGCATTTGTGCCTATCATAGAGGGATTACTCAACACTACTAGTATAGTGCAGACCATTACACGACCGCATACTATTTGGTGATTTTTTCTTTTTTGACTTTTTTGCAACTTGTGAACTGCCAATATTCACCATGACAAAACAAGCATCAATTGGTTGGAAACCTACACAGTGCCACAATTGAAATCCATCTGCAAGAAATGTAAAATCTCAGTAAGAGGCCTCACCAGAAAGGAGGAATACCAAAAGGTGCTGAGGGCCTGGTTGGAATCAAGGAATGCCAGTGAGCATAACGATGAGCCAATATTGGAGGCAGAGAATTTAGATGGGCAGCAGTAGGGCCATTGGTTCTGCCTGGACGGAGGGTGCTTTACAGGGGAGGCAGCAGTGTGTCTTCAAAGAGGCTGTCTCCAGAGAAGATGGAGGACAGAGAGAGAAGCAGAGTGCATGAGATGGAGCTTGCTAATCTCAGGGTGGGAAAAGAGAGTATATAAAAAATCGGGAGCGACCCCACTACCCAAGAGACAGGGTACCTCAAGTGTGTGAGAAAAAGTATTCTCTTGGGTATTTATGAAGAACACCTTTTCTTCAAATATACAATATCATATTGTATATATACCAATCACTCTAATTCCCAATCAGGGGTACAAACATCCCATTATTCAACCTGATTCAGACTTCAGTGTGGATCCCAAGTAACAACCGCATATGACTAAATGATAAAAAACTGGGTCAATTAAAAATTATTTTCACAATTTATTGATAATTACATAATCACATAATCACATCAGTAATAATTAACAAATTCATATAATACTCATTGGGTAAAATACATGGAAAAAAATATATACGTATTAAAAATGAAATTGGAAAGAAAGGCTTAGGGCCTCATGTAGGTAAATAAATTTTACCGGTTCTTAAATACCGAGCCGTACCGAATCGGTAAATTAGAATCGGTAAGTTATATGTAGGTAAAAATTCGGTAACAGTTACCGATTCGGTAACATTCGGTAATCACGAATCGGAATTCACCGAATCGGTAAATACCGAGGTGGTATTTACCGAATCGGAAAATACCGAGGTGGTATTTACCGAATCGGAAAATACCGAATCGGTATGTACGGATTCGGTAAATAAAATCACATGACTTGACGAAACAGCTAATCCTGTGCAACGACAGCCCACCCAACCAGGAAGTGCCCACACCCAGGCAGGTGTACATAATTAGCCGAAGTGGCCACACCCAGGCAGGTGTACATAATTAGCCGACCCTGGAGAGGCTTGGAGTGCAGAGGAGAGGCAGGGAGCCGTTGCATGTGCGAGCGGGTAAACGAACAGCATGTCCAGCCAGAGAACACAGAAAGACGGAGGGGAAAGGAGGAGGAAGCTGAAATTTAGCCCCAAGGAACTCCAGGTGCTGGTGGAGGAGGTGGTGAAGCAGCACCAGAAGCTGTTTGGAAGGCAATCCCTGCAAGTGCCTGAGGCGGAAAAGCGCAACATATGGCTGGCCATCCAGGCGCAGGTCAATGCTGTGGGAGTGACCCACAGGGACATCGAGGTCCTCAAAAAGCGCTGGTATGACCTGAGGATTGTAACCAAGAGGAAGATGGGCGACATCCAGAAGGAGGCCAGCCAGACCGGAGGTGGAACCAACAGGGCACCTGCCCTCACCGAACTGGAGGAGCTGGTGGCGGCCACAATCCAGCAAGAGAGCGTCGTGGGTCTTGGGGACGCCGACAGCTCTGCCAGAGCCGCAACACACCAAGGTAAGACGAAAGCACAGCAATGTAGCCCCCCCTACCCCTATCCCACATCCCCCATTGTGAAACGAGAATCACACTGCAGTCCACACGTGTCAGTGCAGACAGGCAATGCATTCCGGGAGATGTAGTCAGGGCAACACTAACCATGACGTAAATGTTACAGGGCAACAAGGCATGTCACGCACTCGAGGCACAAGGAGACAGAGGACATATTGGAATGTGAAATGATTTATTGTGACACTTGCAATGCAGCCCTTCGGGGACACTGAGCCAATGTTGTATTTCTGTCCACAGATGTGACATCATGCAGGACAGGGCATGCTGCAGGAGAGACGGCACACCGGCCACAAATATCACCTCTAGCCAGCACAAGTTCAGACCAGGGAGCAGGCCCACTGGCAGCCGCACCACCAACACAGCCAGCCTCGCCGCACCCAGAGCCAGCATCACCTCACCGAGAGCCAGCATCACCTCACCGAGAGCCAGCATCACCACAACCAGAGCCAGCATCGCCACTCATGTTCGAATCACCGGCCACATCTCCGCTTGCAGGTGTGAGAATGAGGAGGCGTCCAGCAGCCAGGCTACGAGCCTTAGACACCTCGTCAGACGACAGCATGGGCCCAGAAGACCGCACCGGGCCCCAGGAAGGGAGCCATGCCACTGTGCCCCACACCTCACAGGCAGCACAGACGGGAGCAAGAGGGCGCCGCAGGTCGCGTGTCCAGAGTCCACCAGCACCCACTGACGGCCATGGTGTCTTCTTGGGGCTCGAGGGCCAAATGTTGAAACAACAGCGCCTGCAATCAAAGGCAGTCATGTCAGTCCAGAGGCACATGCGGGTGATGAAGACAACATTAGTCAACATGGACAATAACATTAGCGGCATGGCTGCGGGCATTCGGGACATGTCCCAGTCAATCCAGCAGTTGTGCAGCAAATTAGATGCTGACATCGAAGCACGGCGCCGGGAACGCCAGAGAAGGGACACTACCAGCAGGGCACTCAACCGTCTGGCAACTGCGACTTCTCTACTGTGCCGGCGCTCTGTGACGATGCAGGAGGGCCTAACACAGTGCTGCAGCGACATGTCTCGGGGGATGGTGCAGGTGACAAGTGCACTAGGGGTGCTATTGACTAGTCAGGCGTCGACAACTGCTGCAGGGGATGCTGCGGAGAGCATCGACACCAGCAGCAGCATCACAACCCCCGTCCCAGAAGCACGCAGGAGCAGCAGGCGGCTTGGGGTTGGCTCTAGTGAGGATGCACAGGCCGTGCAATCCACCACTGCAGCGCGTATGCGCAAACATTGATGTAGCCCTGCTAAGCCACTTCCCATTGGGTGACGTAACCCTGGACATACTCCTTGTATAGATGGTATATTGCCTGATTGGCCTGTTCATGTGTTCATGGCGTGGTGCCACATTAAAACTACGTCAGGACTTCTCACAACTCGCTGTGTCCCCTCACTTACTCAGAAATAGTTGCATGTGATCACTGCCCGTCTCTCTCTCCCATCGATTGCAGTTGGCACTCTAGCTGCGTTGCCCTCTGGCTGGCCTGACTCATCCTCGTTGTCCTCAAAATATGTTAGTTCCACATCTGTACCTTTTTTCGTGGCAAGGTTGTGCAGCATTGCACAAGTGGCAATAATCTTGCAGCAGGTGATGGGTTTGTACTGGCGTGCGCCTCCGCTCTTGTGCAGGCAGCGGAACCTGCTCTTCAGTAGTCCAAACGTGCGCTCCACCACATTGCGTGTTGTTTTATGTGCCACGTTGTATCGTCTCTCACTCTGGGTTGCTGGGTGTAGGTAGGGAGTGAGGATGAATGACCGGCATGCATATGCACTGTCGCCTGGATGAGTAAAAGGGAACCATCAGTAACATGCCTCTATACACTATGATTTGCAGGTTTCAAGGGGCGTCACTGTTACTTACCTAGCAGGTATCCCTCTCCGAATTCTCCGGCACTCAGTCGTGTGTAGATCCCACTATTCTGGAAGATGTAAGAGTCGTGGGTGCTCCCAGGAAACTTTGCAACAATATCTGTGATGATGTTCCCTGCATCACAGATCACCTGCACATTGATGGAGTGGGTGGACTTCCTGTTCCTGTAGATGTGCTCTGTATCAGCTGGTGGACAGATTGGGATGTGTGTACCATCAATACAGCCGATGACATGGGGGAACTGTGCCATGTGATAAAAGTCTGTTTTTGTTTTCTGCAGTGCAGCCTGTGTGTTTGGGAAGCTTATGTAGTGGTGCATTCTCTGCATCATGGCATCCAGGAACTTCCTGAAGAAACGTGACAGGCAACTCTGGGATACCCCACCCACCGCAGCTATCACCACCTGATAACTGCCGGATGCCAACAGATGTAGGCTGCAGAGCACCTGCACATGTGGGGGTATGGCGTGCGCCCTTCTTATTGGATGGTCCAGGAGTGGGTGTAGGTCCCTGATTAAGTCCATGATGGTTTCGGGGTGTAGCCTGTACCTGCATCAGTCAGCTGGAATAGTGTGATGCGCTGTCTGTAGATTTGTTCCTCCCGTCGCCACACCCTCAGTCCTGCTGCCTGTAGACGTAGGCGCCTTGCAATGACGTACATGGCGGCCATGTTGTCCACGCTGTTGCATTTTGGGATTGCCTATATGCATTGTTGATGGTTACCACCTGCTTTCAATCCGTGTTAATTACCGACTCTTATTTACCGATTTTCCTGGATTTCTTAATTACCGAGTGCTCCTACATGTCATTTTAAATTTTACCACTTCATATTTACCACTTCATGTTTACCGAATCGTTAATTATGTATTCGGTAAATCTGATTCGGTATTTTGGAATTCGGTAAATATGAATCGGTATTTACCTCCTCATATTTACCGAAAAGTGGTTTTTGGACTCCTACATCTCACTTGTCTGAATACCGGTCGGTAACGGAATATTTACCGAAAATCGGCCGTTACCGACCGGTATTTGGCTACCTACATGAGGCCCTTAGAGAGCAAAAACATAACATGAAATCAATATATTCATCAAAGAAAGGTATATCTCCAGTAAGAATCAATATATAGGAATCATCAGTCTATTACTTTCACAATAGATCTTGGTATGAAATAGTTCCTGGATTTTAACCAATTCTTAAAGACACAAGCGTTGACGCGTTTCGGTGCTAGATACTTATTTGAATTCCACCTTCATCAGGACAAGAATAATAAAATCTCTCCGACTTCCATAAAAGTATAAAAACCCTTTCTATGGGTTAAATCAAATCAAAGGAACAAGCTTATTGCTAGTTCCTATTATGAATGTATCCCCAATAGAATAGCCTGGTCCATCGATTGTTCAAAATATTGAGTCCTCGGTAGTCCCACTATGGTATTTTTATATAAATATATGGGTCCAACGGGGTATATCCAGAAGAACTCACAGAGATATTCCAGTATGTATATTCATTAGGGGAATCCTCTCGTGGATAGCATGTAGTCAAATCCACCTTCGTGTGGGGTTTGGAGTTGTACTCTCGAGTTCCGATAATTGTTCCCGTTTGCCTCGTCTCCTGGTAAAAGAGAGTGACATGCAGGATGTGACATTGGAGTTAGAGAGGCAGAAACGTGCCATGGTGGAAAAGTGGATGCTCTTAGAGTATGAGAGATGTTTGAAGGAGCAAGACATAAAAGCCAAGAGTGTGGAGTCAAGTTTCAATGGTGGCAGCTTGTCTTCAGTGCCTGGGGAAGGGAGGATGTACATCTTTATAGAAGTGATCAACGATTATGTGAAAAGTGTTGGCATTAGTCAGTGGTTCAAGGGGTATGAGGTAGCAATGAGGTCCCACAGAGTCCCTGAGAGAGACTGAGGAGCAGGGTTGTGGAACTGCTTCATGGCAGAAGGGAGGGAAACCGTGCTAGCCTTACCAGAGGAGGGTAAGATGGTTTATGCTCCTATGAAGGAGGCCTTAATCAGGAAATATGGCTTGACCCCAAAAATATATAGGCAGAAGTTCAGGCCATGTAAGAAACTTGAATCACACACTTGGGTGGAGTATGTTGCCTACTTTTGCAGAGCACTGGATTATTGGGTGAAGGGTAGCCAGGTAAATGATTTTCAGGGGCTCTATGATTTGATGGCATGGGAGCACTTGTCTGCTGATAGTTTTCCAGAGCTACGCCAGCACTCGATTGACAGTAAGCTGACTGACCCCAGGAAGCTTGCTGTGGAGGCAGACCGCTGGGTCAGCACCAGGGTCCACAAGGGGCACGTAGGATACTCAGCCAAGGGTGGGCAGGGACCCCAGCAGAACAGTGGGGGAGACAAGGGTAAACAAAATGAGTTCCAAAAAGGGCCCCAAAATAATTCCCAACTGAAAGGTTTCTAGCATCTCGGTGTTGAGAAGCCATGGGTCTCTTTTGGTAAGCCTGCAGAGAAGGGTCCCCACAAATGTTGCTTGTGATCAGGTGGGTCACTTTATAGGGGATCCTAAGTGTCCCAAAACCACCACTGCACCCACTGGTGCACTGCACTGTGGGTTGACTAACATAGCCTTGGGGGAGAAGTCGGGTCCCCAAGAAGGGTGGGAGCCAGCAGAGTTGACTCTTGTCTTACTAGGGGCCATGAGATGGTCCCAAGGACCCACCTGCCGATAAACACTAAGAAATACGGACAGTGGGTGACCATAAATGGCCATAGGGTGCAGGCTCTGAGAGACACTAGAGCCAGTGTGACAGCTGTCAGTTGTCGGCTAGTGTCTGAAGAGCAGGTGGTCCCTAACATACTTTACCCAGTAGTTGCATCTGACAACTCAGAGTGCCTCTGCAAAGTGGCACAAGTTCCCATTGAGCGTGGGGGGGGGTCTTAGGTAGCTTGAAAGTAGTTGAGAGACCAGCCTTGCCTGTTGAATGTCTGCTTCAAAATGACCTGGAGAGTTCCCCTTGGGAGAAGGTGGAACACAGGTCTCATCTGGAGATGTTGGGTCTGCCTGAGTGGTAGTGGGTGACCACTCAGTCGATGGCAGCGGTAAGTGTAATGAAGAGGACCTGGAGCCTGAAAGAGTGGCACAGATGCCTGCCAGGAACCCGGTCCCTGAAGTTCCCACAGTCCAGGAGGAGGCAGACCTTGAGGGGGATGCCCTGGAGCCTATAGGGGAGCAAGTGGACACATTGGGGGACCTGCCTGAGCTGACCCAATCACAGCAGGAAGGGAGCCCCTCCAGGGAAGAAGTCTGCAATGAGCGGCAGGGCTGCCCCTCTCTTGTTTGCTTGCGGCAACAGGCTGCAAACCAGGCAGCAGGTGATCAATCTGGATTGCATTGGATTTACTGGGAGAACGGTCTCCTGTATAGCGAGCCTAAGGTTGCTGAGCGTGAGTCAACCTGTATGCTGGTGGTACCTCAGCTTTTCAGAGCCTTCCTACTGAGTCTGGCTCATGATGTACCTTTGGCAGGGCATTTGGGGCAGGACAAGACCCTTGAAAGGCTTGTCACCCACTTTTACTAACCCCAAATGCATAAGGACTCTCACACGCATTGAAGAACTTGCCAGACTTGCCAGGCAAGTGGTAAGAGTGGGCGGAAGTGCAAGGCTCCTCTCCAACCTTTTCCTGTAGACAGCACCCCCTTTGAGAGGGTGGATATTGACATTGTGGGGCCACTGGACCCTAAGGGAGTCATGGGTCACAGGTTCATCCTGGTCTTGGTGGACCATGCCATCCTGTACCCCGGAGGCTATTCCTCTCCAGACTACGACAGCCCTAGTGGTGGGCCGGGCGCTGATGGGGATCTTTTCCCATGTGGGTATCCCCAGAGAGGTGGTATCCGACCAGGGTACCAACTTCATATCCAAACATATGAAGTCCTTGTGGCAGGAGTCATCTATAAATTCACCACTCCTTACCACCCCAAGTTAATGGGATGGTTGAGAGATTCAACCGGACCCTAAAAGGCATGATTATAGGTCTTGCAGAACCCATGGGGCATAAGTGGGACGTTCTTTTACCATGCCTGCTATTTGCTTACAGGGAGGTACTGCAGAAGTCCTTAGGGTTCAGCCCCTTTGAACTCCGGTATGGTCATCCTGTAAGAGTGAGAAAGAGAGAGACTGAAACAGTTCATAGGAAAGTAGATCTAGGGAGAGCAGTTACCACCGAGAGAAAGTGTAAGACCACAGAAAGATATGTAGAGAGAGAGAGAGAGAGAGAGAGAAAAGATGCTTCAAAAGTTTAAAAAACAATGTTAAATTGGAATGATAGTGCAAAGGGACTTTAGTTGTTGTCTCTGGTTGACTTATGATGTTATTTATCTTATTTGTCTGATTGTCTTAAGATGATATTTTCCTTTTCTGTATAGCTATTTAAGCCATCATACAATGGCCTCAAAGCACAAAGGGAGTGAGAGTGAGAAAATATGGGCAAGGAGAAAGAAAGAACACAGGGTAGAGAGAATGCACCTTGTATAAGAAGTGGGTATTCTCCAAGACATTGGTCTCTCCCAGACAGGCATCAGTGCTTTTTGGATAACCAGCCTTAAGCGAATGTATGACGTTACATCGCATACATTCACAACCCGGTATTTTACATCGCGTTCGTTACAACGCAAGTTGTTATAACGACTTGCACTGGAGGGAGCTGGACTGAGGAATAATATGATTTACTATTCCAACTCCAGCCTACGTAACAGTAGGTGTTGGAATAGTAAATCATACTATTCCTTAGTTTAGAGTGTCATCCAGAGCAAGTCGTTGTAACGACTTGCGTTGTAATGACCGCGTTGTAAAGCTATCGCATTGTAACAACCACGCTGTAAAGGTCGTTCTCTGCCTTACGCACCTGACCAACAGCTATGCATTACAGAAAACTAGAAACAATGAGTGGCGAAGGGATCAGCAGAGTGAAGGACATTGTTGGGGTGACAGTGAGAAGAATTCAGATGCTGACATAGCTTTGCAAATCTACATGAGATACAAAGGTAGTTCAGATAGAGTTCAACTGAGTCAGGAAATTGTCCAGCTGCTCCACAGTTTCTAAAGTCCGACCTCTCAAGATGCTCCTACTAATAGTTACATTTTACTGTGTGCCCACTGCTGGAGAAATGTAGGAGGAAGATCTGACCTGGGAGGATATAGGCCATTAGCCTTGGAGATTTAAGGTCTTTAATACTTGTTTATGAGGTGGGAAGAAGCAAGCTAGGTTCGCAAAAGAGGCATTCAAAATACTCCTGTTTACCCAAAACATTTTTCATAATTGTTCTGATTTAACCCCATCAATGCTAAAAGAAGTCAGACTATCCTTGTTTCTAGAAGTACATTGTTATGATTTTACTACGCATTACCGCAAGAAGTCATATTTCATAATCCTTTTGCTCCCACTCAGGGTTTCCAATTAAATATACGCGCCACACATACTGTAAAAACATTGTGAGAAATTCCACAGATTTGAGGCTGTAGAATTTCCTCTTCGTGCATTGTTAGTAACTATTTTCAGAATTCATTACTATCAATTACTCTCCTGCTACTAATGTTCATATATGTGATGTATGCTTGAGTGTTGGTTCGGTACAGTCATGGACTTCAAATCACTAAAATACTAAAGTTGACTCGATGTTACATACCCTTTGACCATGAATGGCAATACATTGTTGATCATTTGAGCCACCTTAAGCCTCTCAGACCTCCTTTTGATTGATCAGTGCAGGACATTTGGTTGAGATATATGTTTAATTTCTGATCCAGCAACTGCCTTGATTAACCCCATTTGCAGCAATATCAAAGACACTGCCATGGTTATCAAATGTCCTGACAGCTGTAGCAGCTGATACCACTAGCATACTCTAACTTTTGTTCTGTACATGCATCATGGATAATCATGCCATACTTTAATCTTGCTTTCTGTACTTCATCATGTGCAGTTAGCACCGACATCATTCCAAATATGAGTTGTTTTCAGGAGGCTGTGGTACTTACCAAGCATATCAAAAGCATGAATGCATGATGGAAGCTGGAATTCAGGGTTACCGTATACTACCACTGAATACAGCTTCAACAATATGTGTGTTATAGTGTTGTCCAGATTATGTAGCATACCACAACAGTAAAGGCAATCTCAATTAGTTATTGTGACTCAGGTTCTGAAAATGGCCAAACTGCCATTGATCAAAGCATTAGCCCACCCCCTGAAATCAAAGTTTGGTTGAGCACCTGATGTAAACACACAATGACCTTTCTCCCATTCCATAATAAAGCGCCCCGTTGCATCCCCCCTTCCTGGACTCCCCCTTGTGCCTTCCTCTGGCACTCTTCCATGAGCCCCATATTTTCTCAAACTTACTTGGACAACCCCCTGCCAAGGAACACTATTTTTTCAGCCCACTTGCACCGATTGGACTCCCAGGCATGCAGCGTCGGGATCTTATCGTCCCATAGCCTGATCATATATTGTATTGCCACTATCACTGCAGTATTACAAAAAAGAAGAGTGTTGCGGTCCAGGGTTTGTTCCCCCCAGACGCCCAGGGTTTGATCCCCCAGACGCCCAAGGTTATCAACTGTGGAGGAAGCTCCAGTGTAAATTCCAGGACTGCTGACAGCCTTCAGCCTCTTTTCGCACAATATTTCTGGATCCTGGGGCAACCCAAGATGGTATATATCAGTGTGCCTTTCTGCTTGCAACCCCTCAAACGAAAGTCTGAATCCATTCGGAACAATCTTGTCCTTGTGAAGTATGCAGTGTGGAGTAGTTTCAATTGAATTAACTGGAACCCGGCCCTTATGGCTACCTCTCAGTGGTACAAGCATGCCCCCCCCCCTCCTCCCAATTGTCGCCCTCAAGTCTGCCTAGGTCTCGCTCCCATTTTTAGGTCTCACCGAGCGACGCAGCGCATGCGCACTGCTCGCCTTGGCGAGATCTATTGTTTTCGGTTTCTTGGCCGAAGGGGGAGAGGACATGTGTGCGCCCAGACAGGCGATGTGCACGCGTCCGGCTCGCGGGTTTAGCACAACACGCGCTCTCGCATCCTGTAGCTGTTATTCCGAGCTGCCTGCCGGGGAACCTGGAGATTGGGGCAAATGGGCTGCTGGCCGGTACATCTGTGTCACATTACATCACTTCCTGAGCAGAGTAGTCAGTGCTAGCACAAAAAAGGAAGTTCGCTCAGTCCACCTTTGTCTGGCAACGCTTGGTGAGTTGCTCTCAGCATTTCACTCCTGAACAGCTCATTACACCGCTTCACATTCTCACATCTTTGTTGCTTTCTTTCTTTTTCGGTTATCTTGGGTGTGGGTTCACAGTTAGTTCTTGTATCTGTGCTATTGTGCGCTGCTTTGGGATCTTTCTGCCAGCATCTTAAGTTACAGTTCCTTCTGTATCTGGGGTTCCCTCTGGATCCTGTTGGGTTGTTGTTACAACATTTCATCATCCGGAGGCAGGCTAGTGTTTCCACCATACTGATCTATCCAAATACCAGTGAGAAATGTTTTGTTCCACTCACCCCTGAAACGATTATCTGTGTAACGTGCTGTGGTGCCTTTATTCCATCTACTTGCCAGACGATGCAGATCCGACTACTGAGATGGGACCCTGTGTTTATGGGTTTGGTGCGAGTTTCGTACATTAATCCATTACTTAGGTGTGTCACATGTCTTGGCTGGTGCAGCCTAATTTCTACACCGACTATGGGCCTGCTAAATTCGCATGTGTTAGGACTATAACGACTAAGATTAACGTTGGGGCATTCTCTCCATTGTCACAGTCCTAAGCACCTCACACCTACTGTGGTGGGCTGGCTCCTTATTTTTAGGTCGAGCCTGGGCAGCCATGGGCTGCTCTGTGAGGCATTCTGTGTTTAGGTATGGATGTGAAACTTTGCCCACTCTTCGCCCATATTTTTCATTGGCTTGTGCCACTGTCCATGTGAAACTGTGGCTTTCCATTAGTTAATAGGCTTAGTAGCCCCTCCTTAGTACCACCTTTTCCCAGATTGTAAACTCCCATAAGGACTCCCCCTGTTACCTGTGTTGTAGCTCAGTAGACCTTAATTACAGTCTCTGAGCACTATTTTCTCAAATAGCTTTGTCCTGCCTGCTGTTGGCAGGAAAAGGCAGGACACGCTCTCTCCTAACACCAAACGCAATGCAATAGGTCTTGCATTTGCGAGAGTGTAAGCTATTGTCATTGTAAATGACAATGCCTTTTATTTATCATTTTTAAAAGCAACACATAAATAAAAGGCATTGTCATCTACCAATGCCAATAGCTCAAACTCTCGTAAATGTGAGACCTATTGCATTGCAAATGCTTGTTCCTATATAGGTGTTTATTGTATGTCTGAGCACATCCCATTTTAGCATGGTAGGAGACTGAATCAGCAAGGACTAAAATTATTGATTACACAGGATCACACAGTTTTACACTGGGGAAATGGGTATAGAACTGAGTTCTAGTTTTACAGGTGGCAAGTTTGCCACTTAACATTTCAGTCATTTAAACATTTTTCATTTATGTTGCAAAAGTAATACCCTCTAGCAAAAACAATGCAGTTCTATGAAATTAAGATTGTAGTATTATATTATGAATCGTTGTGTTTTAAAAGATTGATTTATGAACAGTGGTAATGTAATGAGCATTAAATATTGCATGTCCCTGTAGTCATTGTGATTTCCTAGCTTTGTAAATAGCTTGCATTAACATTACGCATCTCAATAGTACCCATTTTATTAATTTCGAAATTATGTCAGGCTGAGTCTGCTCATGATATTTGAACTTGTAAACTGTATATTACACATAGAGTGCGGTGGTCCGTGCTTAACTCACTGAACTATCTTGCTGATTAGAATGTAACAAAAAAAGAATGGAGAAATCTACAAATGGAAATGGATAAACTTTATTGGTTATTTATCGATTATTTGGGATGACGTTCTAAAGTGCAGTGCCATCAATTCGTGTAGTATTGACGGTAGTGATACCATGGAAGTTTAATTTGGCAACTAGATCAGTGCTGAAAAGTACACTACACTGAATACTCTTGAGATGTTGTTTTATTTTATTCTTTTATTTGGGGTAATTGTAGAGCAGGCCAGGCCTGGGAGGACATCAGAGTGTTTTAGCTGCGACAGAAAAAGCCATGCTTAAAGCATGGACAGATATTTACATACATAACTGGGGGCAATACTTAGATCCCAGGTATCAAGAGTGGTAGTTGCAATTTCATGCGCACTGTAGGGCATCCATGGTTCAGGCAATCAGTTCATATACAGCAAAAAGACAGGTGGAGATTTATTAGAAGGAGTGGAGACAGAAGGAGAAGGAAAGGGTCTTGAATTACTTCCTGAAGGTCAGAAGTGAAGGAGTCAATCTCAGGTGGAAGGAGAGTCCATTTCACATGGTGGGCGTGGAGGAGGGAAAGCCTTGTTTCCTTGTCTTCCCTTTCCTTGCTGCAGGGATCTCCAGGCCCATCAGGATCTTGTTGATGCAGGGTGACTTGTGATTGATGCTTGTTGCGAAATAGCACCAGTAGGGTTTCGTGAGTACACACATCACTTCACTACTTGATGTGTCTGTCACTTGTGGAATAGAAATTGATTCAAAGGCGATAGAGTAAGCTAAACTATTTAGCATGTCCATGGACCATTCCTCAACTGTGATGACTGAAATGATCTTACTTGTTTGGCAATGTACCTCTGACTTTCTCTTTATTCTCTCTAGAATGAGTAGCTGCCCCCCCAACTCAGCAAAACTCAACAATTACAGAACAATCAAAACTCCTATAGCGCCATAAAATGCTTGAAGGTGTATTGACTAACAACTGTAACAACACATCGAGGCCCACATTATTCTAAATGTGCACCAATCAGGTTTCTGCATGCTTTATGGTCAAGAAACGGTACATGTCAGAGTATGGTGCATGTTATCGACATAGTGTCCAACGGCTCCCTTGACATGCTGTCACCAGGTTCAACACTTTGGACCACAACCTACTGAGTCATTAGCTTAAAACCTTGAACAAGTGTAGGAATGCTATTTCCGTTAACTTAATTACTTCCAAACAAACAACCAGAGGGTGACAACGTAACATTCCAGGTATGAGCAGTTGTGTCAGTGGTCTCCCAAAGGCCAGAGATTTTAGATTGGCTATTTTACAATTATTAAAGAGTGGTCACTCGAGGACTATAAATGAGCAAGACCTTACTAAACTATTTCAAAAAAGAAAAAGTCATACCAAGAACAAATTATTATGAATGCAATCAGAAGTCACATGATCCATATTACTAATAATAAAGTCAGTCAGAGCACTGATAGCAGAATTTGCACATAGAGCTTTAACTCAGCTAAAGGCTGGCCCATTGTAAATTATTCTTGGAACTATTATCAGTTTTCTGATTTTTTCTTTTTGTTTAATATCAGTAATATCTCATATTTCACCTTATAACTGGCCAGTTACACTGCAAATTGTGAAACCTGAGGAAACATTGGAACCACTTTGTAGTAAGGACACTGAAACTCAGGTTAAGCCTAAAGTAGTTTATTCCTGTGGCTACATGGTTATGGAGCCAGCAACACACAATGGCTCCACCAGGCACAGCTCTCACCTCCAACTGTACCTTTCAAGTAGAACATTCTAATTTCACTTGGCAACAAGTGACATTCTAAATAGTATTACAATTCTAAGAGAAGCCTAACTAAGGAAGCATACATAACACATTCCCCCCAGAAAACATGCAATGAACACAAGAACATACTACACACCTTCCCTATTTCCCAACAAACCTAAAAACACAATGAAAGAAACAAAAAACAAGAAAAAACAAAACAGTACAAAAAAAACAATTTGTGACCTGAACCTAGCAGGTTTCACAAACACTCTGGCACTCCTCCTAAGATGTGTTGACTTGCCAACCCAGGCAGAAAACACATCATTAGCATCAGAGCAAGTATGACCTCCCTAGACCTTAACTACCTTAGCAAGATTCCACCAATGACCATCTTCAGCTTGCACTGTATTGCCCACAATTTTCACAACATTGACAGGTTCCCAAAATGTACATTCATCTTACATGTACAAGGTCTTTATCCTGATCATGTACCCAACCTCAAGTGGAGCCATTAACTTCAAAACATCCGAGTCTGATTTGAGCTGTTTCCACACCCAACTAGGTCTGAAGCTAGTGTTGGCTTTTCTACCTCTCACAAGCTCAAAAGGAGAAACCTTTGTGGAAGAGTGGGGGGTCATCCTATTAAACCAACTCATGCAGCTCAAAGCCTTACTGATATCATTGTTTCCTGCGTTGGCCCAATTTTACACACTCACCCACCACACAGTCTGTCCTCTCAACAAGACCATTTGTTTGAGAGTGAAACAGGGAACTTCTCAAATGCTTTATACCAGAAGCATCAAAAAAGGTTTGAAACTCACTGCTTACAAGCTGTTTCCCATTATCACACACCAAAACTTCAGGGAACCCTTCTCTCATGCAAACCTCTCTTAAGAATTCAACAATATTCTTAGCATTGGGATCCCTCACTAGTTTGAAAGCTGACCACCTAGAAGCATAATCCATCAGAACCAAAATATACCTGCAACCCTCTGACAAAGTATCGTAAGGTCTCATGACATCAACTCCAAGCTTGACCCAAGGTCCCTCCGGGCATTCAATAGATAAGAGAGGAAGAGTGACCACCTTAAGACTTTTGTCAGAGGCCCCACACACACAACAATTCGCAACCACCTCATAAACCCGTGCATCCATTCGTCGCCACCAAAAGGTATCACAAATGCAATGTTTCGTGAAACTGACTCCCAGATGCCCAGTGTGGGTCTTCTTGATGATATCAATTTTGACAGAATGAGGTGGAATGAGTTTGTCGGCTCGTAAAAGCAATACATCGTCCAAAGAAATCTCAATTTCAACTTCACAAAATGGTTTTAACAAGGGTGATAATACCTTTTCTCTGGGCCAGCCCCTTTTTTACAAGGGCACAGACTTCCTGCAACACTGAATCATTCTGAAAAGCAGACCTCCACTCTTCTTCAGAGCACATTCTTAGTTCTGGTATTTCCAACGCCGCAACCAGACAATCCTCACAATCTTTGTCAGTAAGATCACCAAACCTGATTTCATCATGTTCATTGTTCCCAACAGGAAAATGGAAAGAAAGTCAGCTCTCCTGTTCCTACCTCCCAAGATATGCCTCACATCGAATTGGTATTGCAGACGTTTGTTGACCATTCTTAATATCTTGGGTGTACAGCACTTGCTCATACCACCACCCAGAATACATATAAGAGGCTTATGACCAGTTTGTAAAAGAAAACGTTTTCTATTGCCCAGCAACAAGTCAAAAGCTCCTTTTCAATCACAGAGTATTGAAGTTCAGCTGCTCTTAACACTCTGCAAGCAAAACCAACAGTGTTTTCAACACTACCTTCTATTTGTATTAATGTGGCTCTCAGTCCCACCTTGCTGGCATGAACCATGACACAATATGGGTGTATAGGATCGAAAGGTTTGAGAGCCTTACTCTTTCCCAACATGAACTTAACCTGATCAAAAGCAGTTACACAATCTGTGCATCACTCAAATTTCACTACCTTCTTAAGAAGATTGCTGATGGTCCGTACTGTGGTTGCAAACTCAGGAAGTAACCTATAGTAGTATTCACATAAACCTAACAGGGACTTCACACCACTTTTGTCCGTGGGTGCCAGGGTATTGACAATAACCTCCAACAAACCAGGTATGGGACTGACCCCTTCCTATAAAATCAAATGTCATAAAATACTCTACCTAAAATTTGCACTTATCTACCCTCAACACCAACCCATGTTCCTTAAACACTTCCAAAACTTTTTGAAGAAATCAATCATGAGAGTTAACATATTCAGCAAAGATGAAAACATCATCCTGAAACACTAGTACGCCATCCACCTATTTGAGAAGATTATTCATGGCCCTCTGAAACGCCGAAGCTGCCGACACTAAATCGAATGGCATGCAGTGATATTAAAAAGTGCCCGGGTGAGATAAAAAGAGCTGGATGGCACCAATCAGGATGCCGTTCAACCTGATGGTAGGCACTGGGCAAATCAAGTTTAGGGAAAACCTTAGCCCCTCTTATGGACGCAAACAAATCATTAATTGTAGTCAGCAGATGTGAGTCCACCCATATCTCCTTGTTGAGTGACCTCAAATCAACACAGACCCTAAGCTGTCCACACCTTTAGCGAGCCACCACCAGTGAAGAAAGCCATAAAAAGGATTCTGTAGGCTCAATGATCCCCTGTGCACACAGCGCTCTCAACTCCTTCTCCAAATCGTCTCTCATACTGTAGAGCACACCTCTGAGTTTATGTTTAATAGGAACTGCTCCTTCTTTAACAATAATTTTGTGTTTGAAACCACAAACCTTCACCAGTGCTTTGCCAAACACAGATGGAAATTTGTCTTTCCACATCTGTCCCACATTATCAATACGCACAACCCGCAACTAAAACTTGTTCACTGGCACCAGGCTCCAAAACCATACCGAACAGTCCCTGATGAAACTATCCCAGGATGTTTAACCCCTTCACTACCGCACAAATCTTTCCTTTGATTCTCCTTCCCTTGAACTTGATTTCCTCTTAGAAAAAAACAAGAAGTTCTATCTCGCGGCCTCATAGGAATCCAGAGAGCAGTCAGGAGGAGATAATTGAAGACTACCATTTCAAGTCTCCTCAAATAACCGTTGCGTCATCATTGTTATTCTGCCACCAGAGTCAACAAGCAACTTGAGGACCTTGCTACCCACCTCAATATCCAATATAAGATTCACGCAAGATGAAGGATCACCTTCTATAAGGTCTTGAACACAATTAGTACTCCCCACTCCCATAGCACAGCCACTTTCATCCGAAACAACTGAGACAACTTCAGCATCAGACTCATCATCAGAATCCACATCTCGTACTATAGGTTTCCTGTGACCCTTCTTTTCAGGCATACTTTGGCTAAAAGACCAATTCTTTTGCAATAGTTACAAGTTATATTGATAGTCAGACACTTGGCTCCTTTAAAATGGGGATGATTACCGCACCTAAAACATATGTTCCCACTATTTGTGTTCACATCTTCAGATTTCATGGGTTTGGGAGCAGCAGTATTGCTGTAGCGCCCTGACTTCATGTGCAACTTGTCTGCACCCACAAAATTTATACCATCACGCACATTTTGTCATCCAATTCCTTCAAAAAGACCAGCAAAATTTCAATACTCTTAGCAACCGTAATGGTCTCATCCAAAGTTGGATGACCCATGCTTAACCGTTTCTGTCTTATGTGCTTATCATTGCAATGACACACAAACTGATCTCTTATGAGTTGATCTGTAAAGTTTTCGAACCTGTAATCAGCAGCTAATCTGCGCAACACAGAAATATGAGTCAACATACTCTGCTTTGCTTCCTCTTGAAAAATATGTGTCTCAATACCATGAGACTGGGTTGTTTATCAAATATGTGTTTAAGTTTGAGAACTGTCCCATGATATTCATCATTGCATCACTTTCTTCCTGAGACAAATTTAGCAAATGTTTGAAAATAGATCTGCCTTCAAACCCCAAAGAATGAAGTAGTAAGCAGTAGTAGTAGTTTATTCGATCCAAAGCATGATCATTAACATATAAAAACATCATTAAACATACATATTTGATACTACCATAGATAAAAAGTAAAAAGTAAAAAAAAAAAAATCCCTTCATACTCCTTTACATCATTTTAAATAGGAGTGTGATTAAAATACTCAAAATGAACACTTTAAAATTCAAAGTACATTAAAATTAATTAAAAGGACTTTACAACTTGCTGCCCCGTTAGTATCAGACTCTTATATCATGCTCCTGTTTCACATTTGGACCTCCGCCACCAGGTGTAAGGCAAATGTCTCGATAGCGTAAAAACAAGCCATCTTGGTGAATCAGATCTAAAAACACGTAATGCATCTATGGGGCATGAGAAATACATCACTCGACAGGCTGGAGTAATCAATTTTTCTCAAATTAGCATTTAAAATGCTCTAAGTTTCCAGACTGGCACTACACAAGGGGCACAATGAAGATACAGTCAAGTTCAGCCAGCTACTTTTCAGAGCATTCAATGGGAGAACTCCTATTCTAAACTGTATATAAAGTGCTTGTGCCTGGGGGGGGGGGAGTTCAACATCATCCATGTGTGGTTCGAACATAAAACAACTTTTAATATCTAAAAATTGAATAGTTAAAGTGCTAAGTGTCCTTGTTTCAGTGCAAAATTGGTTAACAAAATCCCAGTACCTTATTTTAAGCTGTGAGCCCATTCTTTTATTGATACACTGCGGGTCATCCCACACGAACCCCAGCCCCAGTTTATAGAACCTTTGCCTTACTTTTTTAAACCAGACTAATCGCCCTGTTTGCCTATGGAACATTAATAGTTCCTCCAATGCCTCCTTTACTGGTATCAGGGTGTTACTGGGTTAAAGTCTTATCCAAAACATTGATAAAGCCGGATTATTATCTGTCTTACCATCACCAAGAATCCTCTCAGGTCGCCAGGATCATTTTATCTGCTAAATAGTGTAGAGTGGAGGAAATCCAATCTTTAATACAAAATCAACCAAATCAAATTTTGGCCTTCAAAGGACCACTGACTCCGAATCTAAGTTTAAGGGATTTATTACCAACCCAAAAATAATTGCACATACAAGCAACTCAACACGAGGTTAAGAAAATAAATGGGCACTAATACAAAAAAGATCCTACGCAGGAGTCTCATCCGAATGGTCAGTTCTAAAAGCATCAGGCAGGCAATAACAACTCCAATCTCGATATTAGAAGTCATTAACCTAAAAAGAAAATCAGTTAGTCTATCCCTACTCTATTTCTAAGGTGACATCCCTACTTAGCATTTTCCCAGGCAAGAGAGTAAAATGGTGTCAGAAGTGAAGACTTCCTCAGAAATACACTCACTTAGTCAAAGCTCGTTCTAAGATGCTCCTTCTAACTTCCCATCTAAACCTCAACTGATCAACCCACAGGGCACTGTCCCTAATTCAAAATCCCAAAAACGTAGAACACGCCCTTCGGCACACCTCTCCAGCCAGGTCTTCTCCCAGTAGTTTTCCAGTGAAACTTCTCTCCCTTCCAACGACGGTTTACTCGTCCTTGGGTTCCAGGCACCTTCTCCGCCGAAAGTATCATCCCTACATTCCAGTATACTCCCATGTTGGCTTCTCATGCCATCCTAGCTCCTGAAACAAAAGGTTAGCTTCTCTAACGAGCTAGGTGTCCTTGCACCTGCAACAGAAACATGAGAACGAGAAACGTTTCCACTTCTCTGAGATTTCTAACGTCTCTGAAACTCAAAGCCTTACCAAGGGAAACCATTTTCGGCCTACAATATTTAGCTAACATAAGAAACGAACAGGCCTTTCTCTTAGCGTATAGGGGATCAGGCCTTTACACAATTTAAACACACACTTCTAGAATCACACAATAAGCATTGATTTCATTACACTTCATATATGAATAAGCAAACAACACGTGCAGACTTTAATATGGTGCACGTTTAAACCTAATGCATCACATTACACAACAAGCATTTACAATGCAATGGTCTCGGCATTGTTAAAGTTAGAACTATTGTCATTGCTGATGACATTATTTTTGTTTATGTCTTTGTTTTTAAAACATTTAAAGAAACGGCATTGTTATTTACACTGCCAATAGCTTAATCACTCTCAAATGTGAGACCTTTTGCATTTGCACCCACACACAGAGCCACACACACAAAGCCACCCACACACACATAGCCACCCACACACAAATAGAGCCACCCACACACAAATAGAGCCACCGACAGAGCCACCTACACACACAGTTACCCACACACAGAGCCACCACGCATAGAGCCACCTACAAAAAAAGCCACACACACAGAGCCGCCCACACACACAGAGCCGCCCACACACACAGAGCTGCCCTCCCACACACACAGAGCCTCCCACACACACAGAGCCTCCCACACACACAGAGCCTCCCACACACACAGAGTTGCCAGATTACTCAGTGTCAGAATGACAATGTTTCCGGGCCTGATTTTTAATCATGAAATCAACGGATTCTACAAACCAAGTCATACACTGTTTTTAAATGCATAGCCCAATACTGTAGTGCTTGTGTACAGTCAACATGGAGCGACCGGACTACCAGTTTAATTCGCGGAGACGTAGGGCCTTCTGGTACTTGTAGTAAGGCAAGTGAGGCATGTCCACCGCTCAAATTAATTTCATATTTTCCCACTAATCGTGCTTGGATTCTGGAGTAGCGTGCTACCCGGCGAAAAGCACTTGAAAAACCTCTTAAGGGGTAGACCCCTGAGGGGGAACCAGAGAGTGCCGGGGACAAGGGACTCTAGATAGCTAAAGGCCCATTCACCCCCAATCCAGAGCCCTCGCCCCCCAGGGCAGCCCAGAGCAAGCACCAGTGTCACACGCGACCACTCGGGTGGGGTGGGTGGCGGAGGCATGTGGGTAGGAGGGGGGCATGAACGACTCACCGGCAACCTCCCTCAATGCTCCCGCAGTCCTGGGGCAAAGCGAGCACGACGCAAGATGACAAGTACAGACGACGAGTTGAGATGGTGTGTCCGGCACGAAGAGAGGCATACCCCTAGGTTTGTTTGCACTTTGCAGTTAATTGTTTGTGATGTTTTTCCCTCCTTCACTTACAGATTAACGCGGACACTTCCACTACTTTGAAAAACAAACGCCTCTCTGCGTGGCTTCCCGCCGGTGAGGGCGCGTTGTGCCAGGGACCCCCATTGTCATGCGGGAATGTGCGAGGGACTAATCTACTCGAGGAGGCCAGCCGATGGGGGGAAAATGGCTGCATCGCACCACGCGAGTCTACAGCGTGTCTTGCTCATGCTGTCTGCACGCGCCAGTAGGCTCTCTGATTGGTTGACAAGGTCCACCAATCACAGTGCTTATTTGGTAGTTGCCAACCAATCAGAGAGCCGACTGGCGCGTGTTCAGTGAGTCCATCACTAGGACCTATATTGAAACAAAAAAAAAGAACACCAATGGTGTAAGTGCTAGGTTATGCCATATACAGATCAAAAGGGCTTTTGAACTACCCACTGCTGGGTAGAGACACAATTAAAAGTATTGTAACATTGGTACAGGGCGGCACTTACCTAATTTGGTTGATGTAGTTACCGCTTCTGTCTGGGGCTATTTTAGCCAGAGGTATGCATGCTAACCCAACCTGGAAAGGGGAATAGGCAGTGTCAGCAAGGGAGAAAGAGGAGAGCAGAGATCCGACAGAGCTCCGATATTCATTAGTCAGAAATGGGGTAAACAGAGGGCGTCTGTTTTGTTCAAACAGAAGTACAGATATGGCCAGGATTATATCATAATGAGGGTCTGCTCTTAAAGGAGCTGTGTACAGAGTGACGTGTCACGGCAATATAGTGTAGCGTCAAAACAACCCCCCTATGTGTAACCCGGGGTAAGACTGCAACTATCCAAGGTGAACTCATAGATAAACCCAGGGAGGCTGCGCATGAGTGGACCCAGACACGGTATGGGTGCCATTTGAGGGGGAGAAACCAGAAGGAACTGTGACCATACAAGTACGCCCTGTGAAGTGAAAACTGGTGCATCCATGTAGATAGAAGCCCCATTGTAGGACAGTGGAATGGCGAGCTTGCAGTGGCTCTGGGGGGCATGTAAGACGCTCCGGATAGGATGCTCAACCTTAATGGGGGCCCTGCACATGGGCAAGTGAATGCGGGGCCCAGTCGGGGAGTGCGTGGCACGACAAAGTGCTTCAATGGTGCGGTCAAGGCTAGGGTAGTTAAGCCGCCGCAGCAAGGAAAGTGAACTGGGGGATGTTCCCTGTCTACAAGTCTTGAGGCACGGCACAGCCTAGACCAAGTAGGTCGCGGTTCAAGCAAGCCAGGGATGGTAACGCAACCCGGGCAAAATAGGCGAAGTAACTTACCGCTCTGATGTAGCGGTGTCTCTCTAGTGTGCGTCCAACCATCAGGATACTCTGAGAAACAACTTGTTGTTTATTACGGCGCGTCCACTTCCGTGTAGATAAACCGGGGTGCTTGGGATTTGTAGTTTTTGAAAGCACGCGCCTAGGGAAATGTAGTCCCAGCACGAGAAGGAAAACATTGATTAAATATCAGCATAGGGCACTGAACTCGATATAAGATGTAAAGCAATAAGCTGGTCCAGTCGGAAACGGCTCATGAAAAAAACCATGATCAGCATAATGATATGTCGGCATGGGGCACTCAACTTGGGGTGAAACTGAAAGCTGGTCCAGGCGGAACCAGCTGCTGAAAAGAATATGGTCGGCTATGACCAGGGTCTAAATTGCATGTACAGCATTTCTGGGAGATAAATTGTTTAGCAAAATATTTTTTCTACAATTGAATAAAAACTGAATACCAATTTAAAAAACAGCCTCAAATTAGCCTGCAAAGTATCTAGGTTAGAGCCTCATTTAAAAGAATCGCAGATGGTCAGGCCCTTTTGCATAATGCGTCTTCTTCACAGGATAGGCAGACAGGCAACAACATTCAAACACCAAAAGAATAACTTTCAAAGCTGCATGAAAATAAAATAAACCCCTGAACTAAACATAACCGGACCATAAATTAGAACAGTGGTCATTTCTGTAACTCATACTACCTAGAAGAAGCCCTTTTCAGCACTGTGCTGCCTCTCCATGCCCCTGGGTATTAATTAACACCTATGTCAACAGGGACGGACAACTCCAAATATGAAGCAGTATCAGTGACTTACCTTCCCTGCTGCTCTACCCCATTAGGAGTCGTCGAGGGAGCCTAGGGCTGGGAACAGAACAAGGGAGGGTATTCGGGTGTATGCATTCTGTCCTTCACGTTAAGAGTCAGGGTAGCAATGTGAAATAACGACGAGACAAGAGAACGAGGATGCAAGTTGGTGCAGAGGTCTCAAAAAGATAAGAACACGAGAGAACAGTAAGCCCCAGTTGGGAATAACTCACAGCATTCGGAAACCGTAATCCTCTGACGGGGTTCAGGCTTCAGCAAGAAGATCGAGCATAAGAGAGGACTGAAAGGCAGACAGGACAGCAACTGGAACCATGGGGGTAGCAGGTCTCCATAATGGAGCAGTTGCAGATCAATTGACATTCGGCATAAAATATTGGCTCAGAACTATTACTCTCGGTATGGGTATACTCTTTTGCATGTGATGGCAAGGATCATGAGAGCTCAACAGGCCCTAAATATAGGTTATGGAACGGAATAGGGGACAGAAAGGCCTGTTCCCCGGTCTGTGGGAAGATGGTCAGTCGGGCCCTGTGAAAGGAACCCCCTCACCTAGGTGTGACCCTTTGTGGGGGGGTCAAATCGGGAGGGGGCGATATGCCCCAATAAAGGCACTAGGGAAGGGGTCGTCTCTCAACCGCTAGAAAGAGGAGGATGCAAATGTTCTCGTGTCAGATAATAGTTGCTTTTCAGAAGAGGGGCAGGCACCGGTAGTACCCCTATGGTGGGATCGTGGACCCTTCCTTTATGTGAAAGAGAGGCTATGCCGAGGGTGCGCTGGCCCTGGGGTCTTTGCGAATGGATTTTATACAAATGGAGACCCTGGTCTAGGGAGGGACTAAGCGATGCGGACACTAGGGTGCGGCGTGCATTGCCGGGGGGTGCTGCTGCCAGAAAATACTCCAAGAGTCTGTCCGGTTCTGTGTGAGTGTGTGAGGAGAACAGAGCAACTGCTCCAAGGCCCGGCCCACCTCCCAGCATTCCGGCCAGCCATTGGCTGCCACACTCACCAGACTGCACACGCTGCCCAATCAAAGGGCTCGGTGGAAGCTTAAGCGTCAAAGATACGCAAGGCCGCTGTGGCACACCCGGCGACACGGACAGAGGTAGAGCGAAAGATAGCAAGAAAGGGCAACAGAGCAAGAAGATATACATTTTCAAAGTCGACAATGGCATGTGTTTTAACAAGAAGGCGGCACCAGACACGGGAGCCGACAGCAGGGTGAGAGGACGCCAGGAACCCCACCGCCTTTCTCCGAGGTGAAGCAGAAATGCCTCGGAGAAAGGCAGCGGCGGTTTCGGATCCGGGGGCGTGTTTTTCTTTTTCTCTCCTCTTGCCGTTGGCTCGAGGAGAGAAAAACACGCCCAGCAAAAAGTAACAAAAAAACACACCCCCGAATCCGAAAAGGATGGGGCTTGTTTTGCGAGACGAGCCTCTTCTCCAATGGCTGGCCAGCATTTAAGAGGCCAGCCAATGGAGAAGAGGAGAGAAGAGGGGCGGGTTCAAGCCCCTCTTCTCCAAGTCATTAAATCTCGCGAGCGAGACTGCGCAAGCGCAGCCTTCGCTAGCCGAGACCTAAAAACCAATCATTATGCATTGACTAAAATACATTTGCAATTAACTACAAAATTAAACTTCATAAATTACATGATTACATTTCTAATTCTCTCTAATAAATGCTACTTTAGTAATACAATTCTAAAGCACACGTTAATATGACTTCCCCTAAATATGTGGGTGCGGACTAACAGTGATTATGATGCACCCCTACAATTTTCAGAACAACATGGCGCTTTATCAGTTCCCCCCTTTGATGACTAGTGTCTTCACACCATTTCACAATTCCCTTGGAGAAAGAACCGACCTAAACAGTACTTGTTGCCATCCTCCCCAGTCGTAGTCTATCCATATTCTTAAGGTTCTGATATTGACTGTCCTGCAGTCTGGCCATTCGCATTTCACTCGCTCTAAGAGCTCTCTCAACTCTGTTTCCTTTATACCACTTATATGCTCTGATGAACCCCCACAAGCAAACCACACAAACCACAACGATAATGAGTGGTCTTAACACAAAGCCAAGGAACCCCTTCCCTAAGCTGGCAAACCAACTTCCCACTCGACTAAATCCTTTACCAATCTTTTCCCACACACCTTCTTCAGTCAAATCCTCTATCTCATGGTGGATCGTAGTAATGTTGCTTATATATTTCTCCAGAGCCTTGCTGTTATCTGGAATATACTTACAACATTTCTGGACCTTCAATAATTTACAGACCCTGCCCTTTTTTGCTAATAATACATCTAAAGCAAGGCGGTTCTGCAAAACCATTGTCCTTATCGATAACATCTCTCCATCCACAAGTAACAGTGATTTTGCTGTATTCATCGACAACTCATCAACTACAGTCGCTAATCGTCTGATCTTCACATCATTCAAAACCACACCCAAACTCGGTATCATTGCTCCAGAAATATCTCCACTCACTGCTCCTGCACTCTCAGCTCTCTTCACTCTCGAATGCTGTCCATCCTCCAAAAGCTCCAAGTCCTCTGCATGGTAAATCTTCGGAAAAATAATTCCCAAATAGCACGTACCATACCAATTCGCAGGCAACCTGACATAGGCATTCTTTCCACACACGTAATAAACAGTGGGAATCACTTGCACAGAACCTTGCAGAAAATTCTTAGCAGAATCTTCCATGGTGAAAATATGATCACACATACTCTGACCCACCGGGACTTTTTCATAGTAGGTCTGATAACGTTGCACACACAACTTTCCTCTCTGCTCCTTGTCCAATGCTATAGGACCATAACTCCCTCTAGCTCTGTGAGATCTTTCTTCTTCAGTCCAATCTACTGGACTATCTCCTGTATCTCGAGTCTGTGTTAGTTTTCTATATCTATCTTCTACTTGATCTACAAATTTCTTCTCTACATCTGATAACGAACAGGTCAAATTATGCCGATGAGCATAAGCTGCATCCAATTCCAAAGACGATATGAAATACTTCTGAAGTCTGTCCTCTGACTTATAATAGTCGTACTTATTCAGGTGCTTATAAGCTGGAACTTCGGGAAGCACTGCATCGTAATTGGAAAAGAAATACTCCAACTGACCTCTTTCATAAAAAATACTAAGCAACAAACTACATGAAATTCCATACATCAGTGGAAGATGGTGATATCTAATACCCTCGTCCACTGAGGCAGGTAACTGCATACATACATAGCAGTCCTTCGCATCCATCTCATCCACATACTCATATAGCAGCCTTGCATACGCGTTAAGCTTAAAATCACCTTTAGACAAATCTATGTGAAATCTACGACTCTCTTAGATTAGTAAAGCTCTTTCAGCTCCTATGGTGACCTCCTTTTGGCTAGAAGTGGTAGATGTAGGTGTTCCCTGTACCTCAGCTTCCTGCTCATGTGAAACAATATACAAAGCTACAACTATTATGATTATAGAGACTCTCACCCCAACTACAAGTGTACCTACTACTAATTTTGACCTACGATGAGCATTTCCAGCATCCATGATCTCGCAAAGTTCTCAAAAGTTCTTGGTTTCAGCAGCAAACAATTAAGAGTCTCTTTTCTCCTCTAAACGTCACTTGCTAACCAGTTCGAACAATACTTAAAGAAGCTGGAAATCCCCTGACAATGTTAGTTCCTTATTTACACAGTCCACAAAAAGACTTCCCTAGCCTTCTCTCGTCTTCTCTCCAGGAAAGTCCCTACGTTTATTCTTCTTCCAACCGGACCTAGGTTATCTTCTTTATAGACCTTTATTTACAACAAAGTTCACTTTTCAGTCCAAAATAAGATCAGCTCCCAAAATCTCCAAAACATGTTGCAAAAGTTCAAGATAAAGAATTATCACCTCATGGGTCGGTGCCTCAAATCCAAACGTTGGAAAGACCAATCTTTGCAGTATCAGTTCACATATTTTACTCAGAAGTGGGGGATTCGAAACCGTCAAGGTCAGCACTCCTTCGATTTTGAGACCTGGCACCACCAATTCCACGTCTATTTTCACATTCGGCGTCTTGCTGGCCACAGTCACGAACCTCCCCGAACTCAGAACTCCGGCATCAGTCACAACGTACGTCCACTCCGGGGTGGCGTATCTCTGACACGGCTCTCTTGCTCTCCTGGATCTTCTCAGACCTCCTCGAGCTTGTTCTTCGTCACTCTGTTCAGATTCAGACGTTTCAGAAACTGGGGCAAGATCTCTTTCAGGTGCCAACCTCTGGTTCAGCCGCCTCTGACTCCCTGGCCAAACCTCTTCGGCTCTCGTGACACTTCTGCTCTCCCTCTGGGTACCCTGTGCACTACTTCCTTCTTCGGCTGAATTTGACTCTACTCCACCCACAGCAATGCTTTCTCCGTCCGAGTCAAATTCGGGGCTCTGATTGACGCAATCCCCTTCAGCTCGATCCAGTGCACAACCAGCTGCGTCAGCAACCCTACCAGCTTGACTTGCCCTCTCAGATGGCCCTGCCACCTCAGCTGGATTTTCATTCATGAGAGGGGCTGTTTCTTCCACGGGTGCTGGATTTCTGGGGATATGGGAGGCATGCACCCAGTTCGGCAACCCTCCACACTTCACTGCCGTGTTCATGACCAGTATTACCTGGTACGGGCCACGCCACCGAACATCCAGGCAACTCTTCCTCACATGCTTACAAACAAGCACCCAATCTCCCAGACACAGGTCGTGGCACAGGTTACTCGAGGCTGGAACAGTTGCTGCTTGCACATGCTGAGACACAGAACGGACCACATCAGCCAGTCCTTTGCAGTAATCGAGAATCAAGTCATCAGTGATGCTAATTATAGCAGTAGCAGGTATTGCTGGCAATCACATTGCCCTCCCCATCAGGATCTCATGGGGTGATAACCCAGTTCTCCTGTCTGGAACACTGCGAAGACTCATAAGAACCAGGGGCAATGCATCAGGCCATTTCATGGACGTCGATGTACACACTTTTGCCATCCGTGCCTTCAAAGTTCCATTAACCTGCTCCACCATCCCAGAAGCCTCTGGTCAGTAGCTGCAATGTAACCTCTGATCCACATTCAATGCAGCACAAAGTAACTTCATGATCTCACTGTGGAAATGTGTCCCTCTATCTGATTCCAAAGAGATCGGGAAACCGAACCTCGGGATGAGCTCCCTCAACAACAGCTTAGCTACAGTAAGAGTGTCACATCTACGTGTTGGGTAAGCCTCCACCCACCTTGAGAAAACACATATCACAACTAAAATGTACTTCAACCCATTACATTTTGGCATCTCAATGAAGTCCAACTGCATTCTATTGAAAGGTCCTCCTGACCTCCCTATGTGACTTAAAGTAACCACAGTCTTCTTTCCTGCATTCATCTGTTGAGACGTAACACACCTCTGGCATACAGCTTCAGCAACTGCACAAAACTTCGGATTGTACCATGTCTGTCTAAACACTCGCACCATTGCATCCCTGCCAAGGTGTACTGCACCATGTATCAATCTTGCCATTGGGCTCAACAATCTTTCCGGCAACACTGCTTAACCATCACTCGAGACCCACACATCTACATCTCCCTTCTCACATCCTGACCTTATCCAGCCATCTCGTTCTTGGTCGGTAACCTCATCCTGCAATCGTTTTAGTTCCTCCCAAGTGTCTGCCATGGCTAACATCATGCTGGGTTTGGTTCTTTCTTGGCTCTCTCCAGTGTAACCTCCCGTACATATACATCCTTGTTCTGCACAGAAGCGGGCAACTTCATCCGCGTAGTTATTACCCAAAGAAACAAAATCAGTCCCCTTCCCATGAGCAGAACATTTGACAACTGCAATTTCCTTGGGACATTGTAATGCTTCCAACAATTGTCTCACATATTCCCCATTTCTGATGGGCGAACCTGAAGATGTCATGAACCCTCTCTGTGAACATAACTGCCCAAAGTCATGAACCACACCAAACCCATACTGACTGTCAGTGTAGATCGTTATCCGAATCTGATCAGCAGCCATGCAGGCACGGGTCAAAGCAATGATTTCAGCTACCTGTGCGGAGTGTACTCCCTCTAAACAAGCAGCTTCAACAACTCCAGTGATGGTACATACAGCAAACGTTGCTCTTAGTCGACCAACATTGTCCCTTAAGCATGAACCGTCCACAAAGAAAATTTCATCAGGATCAGGGAGTGATTCATCGACAATGTCTGGTCTCGGTTTGGTGCACAGTTCAGTCACATCAAGACAATCATGGTGTGGTAAATAAAATTCCTTTACCTGGACTTAATTTGATACAGAATCATAATAAAATAGCTCAGTAAAATGAGAGGCAGAATCCGTGATATTAGAGGTTCGGAATGGGCTTTATTCCAATGATCGATTATAATCGGATGCTCCAAGTTCCATCACCACGGGGGTTCAGGAAGTGAAGTACATACTTTATTGACAAGAAGTAACTTTTATAGTACATACATTACAATGAAGCGAATGCAGTAGGCGTAACAATTGATAAGAAAAATTGACGTTTTACCTGCGTAACCGAAAATGGGTGTAATAAGGAGTAAAAAGGGACATAATTGGTTATGATGTCACACATAGGTGGATCTATAAGATAATACTTGGCATAGATGCGCGCGCAGCAGCATGACGTGTATTTGACGTGTAACTAGGGGGTGAAGGGGACTTGACATTTAGCTCTACATGTGGAGACAAAAAGTCTGGGGGGTCAAGTCAACCTAATCCCAAATCATATCTAACATCCTATGTTTTAAGAACTATGTTATCCACAAAAGAAGGACTCTCGGACAAGATCTATTCTATACTGACTGTGCGTGCGTGTACAAGCGTCTAAGTGTCTATACTGAATGCGAGGGGGTAGGAATATTCCCTGGTAACAGGGCTATGAATTACTTGCATGAGGACAGAGAGGCCGAGCCTTTACTCAGTAGCTGGAAGAATGTTTACTTAAGCTGCTAGACAGGAATGCATCGGCTAAGGAGTGAAGCAGATAATTCGAAGGTGAAATACAGTTCTTGGCAGAGAATAGGCTGATGTCAGGCTTCGTGAGCCGCGCAGAGAATGAGACAAAGTTCATGGTCACAGATGCAGGCTCAGACTGGAGTTTTCAGAGGCAGAAAGCAAGAGGAGTTTTGATGACAGAATCAGGGCCTACTTGCCTGGACTGTAAAATGGCATAAGTGAACCATATAAAGCCGGTGGCCTTTCATATTTAGGAATGGAATATCCGGCCTATTCATGGCGGATCTGACAGAGGACATGTTGACGGTGGACGCACATGTATTTGCGTCTTCATAACTGGAACTGGAGGGAACATACATGTACTTGTGACATGCACATAGAACCGTTGGGGTCCAAGATAGGGGACATAACTGACCAGGAAAATCCACATTTCCACATTCCCTCCTTGTCCCCTACTTGCCCGTCAAGAGATATCAATCTTCATTAATCCATTGATCTGTTCATATAGCATCATTTGTTCTTCTTTCTTCTTCCGGGATCTTGAATGAAATCTTGGTGGTGGAATACACGATGTGGCACACAGACCACAAATCGCTGGTCCACATTGTAGACATAGACAGCAACTGAATAGTATGAGAAGGCCAATACCTAGGAAGGATAAAACTCTCCATCCCCAGGCTGATATCACATTCCAAAACCAACTGGACCAAGTCCAAGTGTCTGGGTTCTGGTGTATCTGGTTTACAATCTTATGAAGGCGAGTGATGGCTTTATATACAGATGGCGAATTTTCTGGTATGAATACGCAGCAGCTTGATCCGATGACCCTACAAGCTCCGCCCCTATCAGCCAGGATGACGTCAAGGACAAGACGATTTTGAAGCACAACAATCCGCATAGCAGACTGCTCTTCTGTTAAATTGCCTAAGGCGGAAATAGTCTCATTCACTACTGCTTCAAGTGTTCTAGTTAATCTACGTATCAGCTTGCTATTAGTAACAGTACCTATATAGGGAAAGATGCCTTTATTAAAATCTACATACTTGTCCCATGCCGTCTCAGTGTAATCGACAATGGGGAGATCTCTCCGCTCTCTGTTGTGTACTAAATGAATATTTCTGTAATAATCAGGAGGAGCTAGGAAAACAGGTGGCAAAAGGAATGCAATGTAGCAGGTACCATCCCAATCTAGAGGTAGACGCATATATGCAGTCTGACCACATATAAAGTAGGAGTGGCGAGAAGCTCTAAATGAAGATTTGCCTTGATCACTGAATTCTACTATAGTAGTGCATTTACTATGGCCCATATGTATGGAACCAACCTTTCTTACACACAATTCACCCTTCGCTGGGAATACTGACATGGTGGGTAAGATTAGTTCAACTTCGGATACGACGTTTAGAATCATGAGATTAGGTGTAAAATTACCTAATCCATATACTTCATTTTCTAGATCAGTTCCTGTTCTTTTGGGGCGACCCTCCTTGTCAGGGTAGCAGACCTTGAGTAAAACTAGGTTCAGGTTTCCCCATACCCAATGATCTTGGTAAACTGCTGTGTCTGAGTCTATGGAATTGATTATGTGTAAATGGATGTGGAAAGAAAGGCAGGACTCCTTCATAATTCTGATAGGGAGGGAGTCGGCCACACACCCAACAATTGGTGGCATTACTAGTCTGATGGGAATGATGTAACATACTAATGAAAGTGTTATTGCGCAGCGCAAGTCTATAAGACAATTCATGCGGAGGTAAGTCACTAAAAGAATGTTCAGCAGTAACATTATAAACATGTCTAGAAATAGGGTAATATATGTGCAACAATATACTTGCAGTAATTATTAAAAGACTCAAGAAAAACAAAATTAATAATGTCACTATGCAGTGGCTACGCAGTGATTTACAATACGCCTGTCGTTTCAACATTTTCCGGGTATTTTCTCTACTCAGGTCCAAGGGATACATGTCAGAGACAATTCAACCGCTTCACCTTGGAGAGGACTTAAACAATCAAATTGCTCGACTTGTTGGGCCTAAGCTTTAGTTTGTAGTTTTCAGAGTTATTCTGTTCAACAAAAGGAAGTTTTGAATCAGTCTGTGAGGGAGTGCAGGGCACAATGTCTATATCCGAGGATAGTCCATGAAACTTCTTGATATGACTTGAATGAATCCAGCCCTTGCGGCCCTCGATCTTCACGGCTGTCCTTGTAGTGAGCAGAACCAACTTGGGTGTCTTCCACCTGGGCTCCAGCTGAGTCTTTCGGTCGAAATTTCTCACAAATACAAAATCACCCGGAACTACGTCATGGGGTTTCACCTCAGTGTTGTCGGGAAAGGCTGCAGCAACCTGTGAACGACAAGATTGTAGTGCAGACATCAAGGAAGCCAAGTAATCTGTCAGCATATTACAGTCAATATCAGTTATTTTGCGTGGTATAGGCGTCCCCCACATATTTGGTGGTCTGCCGAAGATCACCTCATACGGGGATAGCCCTGTTCGAGAGTGTGCTACCATTCTCATGTAAAAGAGTGCAACGGGTAACGCTACTACCCAGTCGACACCTTTCTCTCTGCATATTTTGGACATTCTGATTTTCAGTATCTGGTTATGTCTTTCTACGAGACCTGCTGCCTCGGGGTGTCGGACACAGTGGAATTTCCACTGATATCCTAACAAAAGTGAAACGTGTTTCATTAATTCGGATGAGAACGGCTGGCCGTTATCTGAGTGAACAACACGTGGTAAACCGTATCGTGGGAAGAATTCTCGAACTAACTGTTTGGCAGTAGTCGGGGCAGTGTAATCTGAAACCGGGTATGCCTCTGTCCAACGGGACAGAGCGCAGACAACTACAAGAACATATTTGAATCCTCGACATCGTTCCATCTGGATATAGTCCATCTGGAGTACTTCAAAAGGGTGATTAGGAGGATGAAATCCACCCTGTTCTACGGGAACGCTTTTTCCTGGGTTAAACTGACAACAGATCATACAGGTACGGACCTTTTGTTTGGCTGCTGCTCGTAAATGTTTATTGAACCAAATGTGTTGAATGCTGTCTAGCATAGCTTTTTCTCCTAGATGTGCTGGACTATGTATAGTGTTGATTATAACTTGGACCATTGAATCAGGAAGGAACCACACAGACTTTTCCTTCATCATCCATCCTTGGTCCGTTTGGATCCCTCCTAATTCAGTCCATTTCTTTATTTCGTCTGGTGTAGCATGTGACTGTATGTCAATTACGTCAAGAGTAGGATCTTTAACTGTCATACAATGTGTCGGTGTCGGGACTATTGTCTTTGTCATGTCGGGGGTTTGAGTTTGAGCAGTCTGTTTAGCTGTTCTGTCGGCTAGATCATTGCCTTGGGAAATGATATCAGTAACCTTCGTATGAGCCTTACATTTCATAATTGATATTGCAGTGGGTAGATGTATTGCATCTAATAAGGCATGAATGAGGGGTCCGTGCTGAATGTGGGCACCGTGGGAAGTTAAATAACCTCTCTCTCGCCACAGCACGCCGAAGTCATGTACAACTCCGAATGCATAACGTGAATCAGTGTATATGTTGACTTTTTTATTCGTGGCTTGAATACAGGCTTGTGTCAGAGCGATGAGTTCTGCGGCTTGAGCTGACAAGGTATTTATACGCTTAGTTTCAATGACTTCAGTATCTGTTGTGACTGCGTAAGCGGCCACTAACTCTCCTGTACTTGTTCTCATACATGAACCATCTACATACAATGTCAGGTCTGGATCTGACAATGGGACATCGGTTAAGTCTTGTCTGGGTTTTGTCGTTATCGTAATAACTTCAATACAGTCATGAGCTAGTGGATCTGTTCCGGTTACTGGCAAAAGTGTGGCAGGATTCAATGTGTTACAGCGTCTGATTTCTATATGTGGCTGAAACAATGTAAGTTCGTACCCTGTAAGTCGCGCTATAGTCAAGTGTTGTGTTTGCGTTCTATTTACAAGAACCTCTACTGCGTGTGGTACTTGAACTGTCAATGGATGTCCTAACACTATGGCATCGCTTTGTCTGATTGCTAAAGCTGTTGCTGCTACTGATTTCAGGCATACAGGCAAAGCCTGTGCTACGGGATCTAATGTACTAGAAAAATAAGCACATGGTTTGTGTGCTCCTGCTTGTTCCTGTGTGAGTACTGACAAGGCAGTACCTTCGCGTTCTGTAACAAAGAGTGTAAACTGTTTTCTGTAACATGGCGTTGCTAAAACAGGTGCTTGACATAAAGCTTTCTTTAGGCTTTCAAAAGCTTGTGTATGTTCCTGAGTCCAAGGGAGAACAGTCGATGTGGCTGCCTCCTGTGTGGTTAACTGAATGAGTGGTTTTGCTAGAAATGCGTATTGAGGGATCCACTGCCTGCAATATGACGTGAGGCCTATGAAAGCTCGTACTTCCTTTTGTGTCTTGGGTATTGGCATGTTAGCTATTAACTGAATGCGGTCGGGTGTAAGCTGCCTTCCCTCCTTGGACAGCGAGTGTCCAAGATAAATAACTCGCTGGACACAGAATTGCAGCTTAGAAGGGGACACCTTGTGCCCCTTTTCGGCTAGAAATTGTAAAACTGTCAGTGATGCTTTCTCACATTCGGGTTCGCTTCTCGCGGTGATCAGCAGATCATCGACATATTGAAGCAAGGCAGTGTTAACTGGCATGTGGATACTGTCAAGTTCTCGTTTCAGTGCTTGGCTATAGATGCTAGGGCTTTCTGTAAATCCTTGAGGTGCGCGTGAGAATTTAAAGCTACGCCCATTTAAACTAAATCCGAACAAATATTGGCTTTCCGGATCTATTGGGACGCTGAAAAAGGCATTCTTGAGATCAATTACAGTAAAGAATGTTGCTTCGGAATCAATAGCTGTCAGTAATGACGAGATATCTGGGACCACAGGAAATTGTGGCACAATGCATTTGTTTAACTCGCGCAGATCAATAACCAATCGATATACTGGCGGGGCCGTAGGATCTGTTCGTTTAAGAATCGGAATTATCGGTGAATTACATACATTGGAGTCTGTTTCCACAACTACTCCTTGGGCAAGTAGCTCGTCAATGATTTGTAGTAAAGCCACTACAGCATCTGGTGGTAACTTGTATTGTCGCATTCGTGGTAGCACCACTCCTGCCTTTAATGTGACTCGATATGGTGTAATATTCATGCAACCAACATCAGTAGGGCCTTGTGCCCATAGGTGTGTAGGTAAAGTCTGCAGTCGGGGATCCATGTCTCTAGACACATAGTGACCTTTAAAATCACGTAAAAACAACCTTACTCCTTCCGGAGAACAACATATTATGGCTCCTAGGGCTTTCAGAGTTTTTATTCCTAACAAGTTTTCTGGACATGATTTAGTAAGCAATAAATCTGTAGTTCGGGTCAGAGGTCCTATCGTAAGTGGAAGAGGCTGTGATACTTCATTAACAATAGGTTTTCCTGAAAAACCAAGGGAAATATTCTGAGAGCCTGAGAGGGGTGCCCCTGGGACTTCACTACGTTTTATAGTCGTTCGACTTGCCCCTGTATCGAGTAAAAATTTTCTATCTTGACCTAATAATTCACTATGTACATAAGGTCCTTCTTGATCTACAGGAATCTCGATAAGGGGTAAGTCAACTTCCCTCTCTAGGCTAGTTCATGCGTAACGCTGATACTCAGGATATTCATACTGTGCGGTCTGATACATTTGTCGTGTTGTTGTCTGTGTGGCAGCAACAGGCAACGGTGGTGCAGCTGGCACAAACTGTATTGGCTGTTGTGCGGCTGGCATGGCCTGGGCATGCTGCATAGCTCCTTGTTCATTCTGATCTTGTCTGAGTGGCCGTGATCTTTCTTGTGTTTTACCTATGGCGATATTATGTTTTAAAACTGGACAGTCGTGTACGTAATGACCTGGCTTTTTACAATAATTGCATGTCCCTTTTACAGGTCCTGCTGAATCGGAATGTGTCATACCCTTTTTATGTCCTTCAGCTGGGACTGTCTGGGAAACTAGCATTTTCATTTTCGTGTCTTTCATGCGTCTGTGTTCATGTTCTTGTTCCTCTCTAATTCTATTGTGATGGTACTGTAACATTTGTAACATTTGTGATGGAGTGTTACCTTGCCAGGTACTCTCGAATTTTAATACTCTATTCTTTACTGGGGGCAGGGCATTTTCTACTAATTTTGTTACAAACAGATGCGGGTATGATTCGCTACTTGCTTTTATACCACTATTTATACCAAAACATTTCTCGAATCGGGCATAGTAATCACTAGTGTCTTCATCTTGCTTCTGTTTACAGGCTGAAAATGTACCCCAATCTTCCTTTTTCGTAGTTAATAAACGTGGCAGCACCTGTACTAATAAACCTGGTAATGCTTTAGTTTTATCCCCAAGTCCTGCTCCTGCAGTTTGGGCCTTTTCTTCCGCTTCTAACACTGACCATTCTATCTTTTGGTCTCCTACCTCCCACTCCTTTTCCTTGAGTTTCTCATAAATGCCAGCAGGCATCAACACCTTTAATATTGTCATAATGTCGGGATAGGTATACTCTCCCATGAGTAACATGTCTTTAATTTCTCGGTGGAAACCCGCTGGATCTTTGTCATGACTGGGTACCACTTTCTTCATTTGTAACAATTCTATTTTTGATATGGGCGTATATACAAATACGCGCCTAAACTCGTTGTCCTCGCCTTTTATTGGGTGCACTTCTCGTAAGGGATTCTGTCTATCCATGTGATACGTGGTTCTTTCCTTGACGGGCAATGAGACATGCTCTGCGCATACAAAAAGAATATACTGCTTTCTTGATTCTAGAATTTCTTTAATTAATTTAGTACCTGCACCTCTCCATTTATTCATAAGCAGTTCAGTCAATATGTCAGGTAAGGGACCAGGGTCCGAATGCTGACTCCGATATAGTATAATGAGTTGTTGAATCATATAAATCCCAGCTAACCTCTGTTCATCTGGGGTGAGATTCAAAAATGTGCGTACTACTGTGTCATCACTATATTTTCCGGGACTGTCCACCCAATGGACAGCTGCCCTGGCTAAATCTTGTTCATCCATAGAATCGAGAAAATGATAACCCCTTCGTTCTCGGAGTAGTTTGTCGGCGGTTTGGAACGAATGCTCGTTAGACCTTATATTAATTATAGGTATTTGGAAATTCCTGTTATTATCTGGACATATCGGACGTATTGAGTCAGTATGACATCTAGTCTGATTTCTATTACAAGATCTTCCTCTACCTACATAGGCTATGGTGTCCGACTGTCCCGCGGGCAGCCCTGACCCTTCTTCCTCGCTTTGTTCGAACTCGTCTGCCTCTAATCTTTCTTCGTGTAGGCGTTCTATTTCTTTACGGATCTTTCGGCACATGGCTATTATACAATTTTGCTTATCATGTCTCCCTTCTGATATATTCTGACTCCATCTTGTAAGAATTTGCATTGCATCCGGGTCTACCCCCGGTCGGTCTTGATTTCTGATCACACAGTTTATGAGGAAACGTAACAGTTCCCCCTGTATCTCTACTTTCTGATATTCCATAGCTCTGTTAATACATTCTGGATCTCGCCCTGTTTGGACAAAATGATATATTTTATCTAGATGCGCAGTCATTCCTGGTAACTTCCCTAAATACACTGCGGCTCGTCTGATACGCAATGATGCCAGGGTCATTTCGTCCTCTTTACCGGGCACCGGGTCATATCTACAATCTATAAGAAGTTCCTTAAGCGCACGGGCACTTATGAGTTTCGGTGTACGTGAATGTGCTGACTCTTGAAAAGTAAGTTTATTTATTCTGGGTGGCGTAGAAAAAATATTGGTAGCACCTCCCGTGGCCCCATCTGGGGCGTCGGGTGTGAAAGGATTCGTCGAACGTGACACAGCAACTATAGGTGTGGTCACAGCTATAGAAGTAGCTGTAGGAACAGATGCAGAAACAGATGTGCTTGCCGGAACTTGTGACTCGATTTGTTGCTGTAGGGATACGGGTGCTGGATCTTGGCGTGGGACCTCCCTGGTATGCGGTCTATGTGGGGCGGAATTAGCATACTCGGGAGCTACGTCATCTAAATATGAGGAAAGAAAAACATCTTCTGCGGTTCTAGGATGCCCCTTAGGATGTACCTTAATTGGGAATAATGGAGGTGGCAAGTCTTTCGGTATCTCTGGAGTAGCCTTAGGTAATCCTTCGGCTAGAAGGGGATACATACCATTCATAAGGGCATTTCTTTGTCTATCTACTTGTTCTGTTTTCACTCGGATACCTTCCTCAATTAATAGATTTTCTCGAACTTTGTTTGAACTCTCTTTACTCTTCTCTTCCTGTCTACGTGCTTTTTCTGTACGTCTATGAGATTCTTTACGCCATAACTCAACGGCGTCTTTCTGTGACTGTCTGACTTTCCTTTTCCATAACTCTTCCTCGACTTTCATGATGCACTCTGCATCCCAGGTCCCCGCTGCGGGCCACCTCTGACTTTCTGGTAATCCCTTGGTGTAGTCTACCCATAAATCAAGAAATAATATAGCGTCTAAGCCATGTTTGTGATACATGAAGTGCCCTGGAGTATCCCTAGGAGGAATAGGGACGGCTTCTTCGAGTACCCCTTTTCTAGTAGTGATCTGTCTTAATTTCGAAAAGAGCGGCATATTGACAACTGATCCGATACTTAATCTTGAACACACTTAATACAAAAGCACAATAATGAACAACCATTCATACCACAATATGCAGGACGTTTAACACATTAAACATTAAACATTAAACATTTTTAACCTTTAAAATAAACAACAATGATGATCGTCTGCATAACTAATCACCAAGCATAAGTCTTGACAATAACTAGATACTTCGGAATACTTGATATACTGCTAAACAGTACAGATACACTGCTAAAACAGTGCAGACCGGATTTGTGTACCCAAACCCGTCTTGACCGGCACAACCTATGTGCACGTCAGAAATGCCTCCCCAGTAATGGTACTCACCGGGTAGCTTCGGAAACGGAAGGCCTCGGTAACTTGAACTTGAACCGGACTGGACTCGACTCGTCGGAAACTGGGCTTGACTTCGAACTGGTGGGTCTCTGTATACCTCGGATCTTGCTCTCTCAGCTAGGCTCTGGTCGGGATACTTCGCACTTCTCACCGCCTCGTCTGGGTGTTGATCGCAGTCTCAGTCGCCCCCGCTTGACCGGAGGGAGATACAGGAAATCCTGCTGGTACGCGTAATTGTCCGTCCAGCTGTGGCAGGAGACCGGGCCTGCAACTCACCGCCGGCGCGTGAGATGAGAAAGTGTCCCTATTCGGGCGCCATCATGTGGTAAATAAAATTCCTTTACCTGGACTTAATTTGATACAGAATCGTAATAAAATAGCTCAGTAAAATGAGAGGCAGAATCCGTGATATTAGAGGTTCGGAATGGGCTTTATTCCAATGATCGATTATAATCGGATGCTCCAAGTTCCATCACCACGGGGGTTCAGGAAGTGAAGTACATACTTTATTGACAAGAAGTAACTTTTATAGTACATACATTACAATGAAGCGAATGCAGTAGGCGTAACAATTGATAAGAAAAATTGACGTTTTACCTGCGTAACCGAAAATGGGTGTAATAAGGAGTAAAAAGGGACATAATTGGTTATGATGTCACACATAGGTGGATCTATAAGATAATACTTGGCATAGATGCGCGCGCAGCAGCATGACGTGTATTTGACGTGTAACTAGGGGGTGAAGGGGACTTGACATTTAGCTCTACATGTGGAGACAAAAAGTCTGGGGGGTCAAGTCAACCTAATCCCAAATCATATCTAACATCCTATGTTTTAAGAACTATGTTATCCACAAAAGAAGGACTCTCGGACAAGATCTATTCTATACTGACTGTGCGTGCGTGTACAAGCGTCTAAGTGTCTATACTGAATGCGAGGGGGTAGGAATATTCCCTGGTAACAGGGCTATGAATTACTTGCATGAGGACAGAGAGGCCGAGCCTTTACTCAGTAGCTGGAAGAATGTTTACTTAAGCTGCTAGACAGGAATGCATCGGCTAAGGAGTGAAGCAGATAATTCGAAGGTGAAATACAGTTCTTGGCAGAGAATAGGCTGATGTCAGGCTTCGTGAGCCGCGCAGAGAATGAGACAAAGTTCATGGTCACAGATGCAGGCTCAGACTGGAGTTTTCAGAGGCAGAAAGCAAGAGGAGTTTTGATGACAGAATCAGGGCCTACTTGCCTGGACTGTAAAATGGCATAAGTGAACCATATAAAGCCGGTGGCCTTTCATATTTAGGAATGGAATATCCGGCCTATTCATGGCGGATCTGACAGAGGACATGTTGACGGTGGACGCACATGTATTTGCGTCTTCATAACTGGAACTGGAGGGAACATACATGTACTTGTGACATGCACATAGAACCGTTGGGGTCCAAGATAGGGGACATAACTGACCAGGAAAATCACATCAAGACAATCATGGTCCTCACAATCTTCATCATCTGCATTTGGAATGGGCATCAATGTCGCAGGATTCAAAACAGAACACCTCTTCAAAGTCACATTTTCTGCCGCAAGTATAACTTGCTCATAGCGTGTTAATCTGTTGTTTGTGAGGTGCTGTGTTTTGGTCCTCGTCATCGAAATTTCAACAGAATGTGGCACATAAACTGTAAGTGGATGTCCCATGACAATACTCTCACACCTCTCAATGCTGACACCTGTTGCAGCAACGGATTTGAGGCATCCGGGCAACATAGAAGCTACTGGACCTAAAGTAGCTGAAAAGTAGGCAACTGGTCTACGGACACCTCCATGATTCTGCGTCAAAACTGACAATGCGCAACCTTCTCTCTCGCAGCAGAACAACGAGAAAGCCTTGTTGTAATCAGGCATTCTGAAAAACCGGAGCACAACACATGGCTTCTCTCAGCTTTAGAAACGACATTAAACAGTGGTTGTCCCATGGTACCGGATCACTCACATCCTTGTGCGTCAGCCGCTGTAAAGGCTTCGCTTCAAAGGAGAAGTTGGGAATCCATTGGTGACAATAGCCAACCATCCCCAGGAACATTCTGACTTCCCTCTGTGTGGTAGGCACAGGCATGTTCATAATTGCCTCAATGCGATCTGGTGACACCTTCCTCTTGCCCTTCTCAATCCTGTGACCCAAATATTGTATTTCGCTCAAACCGTACTGCAATTTGTTTGGAGACACCTCGTATCCATTTTCTGCCAAATGATTCAGTGGAGCAATAGTATCAATCCTGCAAGTGTCTTCTGTTTCTGAGGCAATGAGCAGGTCATCGATGTATTGCACGAGAACCGAATTCTGCGGCAACACAGGACTCTCAAGATTCTTCTTTACGATCTGATTAAAGATCGATGGACTCTCCATATACCCTTGAGGGATACAACACCACCTTAACACACGATTTTCCAGCCGGAAAGCAAAAAGAAATTGGCTTTCCTCATGGAGTGGAATCGAGAAGAATGCTTGACACAGATCAATCACCGTAAACCACTCAGCTTCGCATAGAATCTGAAACAGGATCACAGATGGATTTGGTACCACTGGACAGCATGGAACAACTATCGTGTTGACCTTTCGTAGGTCCTGCACGATCCTAAATTTCCAACTTGGTTTATGTAATCCCATGATAGGTGAGTTACATGGGATACCCTTAATCTCTTTCAGGATTCCTTGCTTGATCATGGACTCGATCACAGGTTTGATCCTTGCAATAGTCTCGGGTGACAAATTGTACTGGGGCGTCCTAGGAAATTCTACGTTCTGCTTTACCTGAATCTTCACTGGCTCTACAATTTTGATCAACCCAATCTCTTCTCCGGTGAAGTCCCACACCTCGTGTGACACTGAATCTCTAAAGTCAAGTGGAAGCTCCTCCACTGTCAGCGCTGGGTACATTTCTGTGCACAAGTGCTGATTGGCAACTTTAAAGGTCGCATCATCAATTTTTGTCTGTACTTCAACTCCCTTAGGTGTGCAATAGATGGTACAATTTAACTTGCACAGCAGATCTCTACCTAACAGGCGAACTGGACTCAAATCACACACCACAAACTGGTGTCAATCTCGGAAAGTTCCTATTCTCACATGAATCGGCCCTGTCAGCGGACTAGTCATTTTCTTATTTGCTACTCCAACAACTTGGATCGATTGTCCCGAGAGGGGTAGGTTAGGGACTACTGCGGATCTCACAGTAGAACGGGTAGCACCAGTGTCAACCAAAAAGGTGGTAGGGTGACCATCAACATCTGCTTCCACAAATGGTCCCCTCTGGTCTACCTCCAAGACTGCTCAAATTGTGTAGTCTTCCTTTCCTCTCAGGCACCGTCATGCCAACGGGTCTGGGCTGAACTCATCATGCCCCTCAAACAGGGGCATCTGTTGATTAGTTTGAATTCCTGGTTGGACCTCTTGAACCCTAGGTGGCTGGGGAACTTGTACCTGCAGACTGAATGTCCCCCCTTTCATCAACTTTGGTCTAGTCTCCGTAGGGACCGCTTCAGGTACAGGTACCTGAACTATCTCTACCTCCTGCTGCACTTGATTAATTGGGTTCAAAGAACACTTGCGCTTCCAATGTCCAATCTGGTGAGAAAGATGACACGCAGTGGTCTTCTTCAATGTCGCCACATCCACTCCTGTCTTGGGATCAACAGATTTTACTCTTCCCTGACCTTGCACATTCTGATTTCCTCCTTGGTTATTTCCCTGCCTCCTTCCTAACGTCCCTCCATTAGGCTGAGCTTGAGTTGTTTGCATTTGGACAAGCATCAGTTTATCTTTCAATTTCCTGTGTTTCGAATCTACTTCATCACTGCAGTATCTGGCATACCGCAAGATTTAATCCACCGGCCTGTTCTGCCAACAGATCACATGTTGCTGTATCATGAGACTAACCTATGGCCTCAGCCCCAACACAAACTTTGAAACAAACTGTCCCATGTCCTTAGAATCTAAGGCATCTAATCCACTGTACTGTTTGAAAGCCTGCAGAAGGCGTTCATAATACTCGTGCACCATTTCCTTTGGTTCTTGAACTGTCCAATCTATCTTAACCCAATCAATATCCTGAGGCGAGATTTTCAATTTCAACCATGTAATCACTTGCTCAAACTTTTTCATAACTATGGGTGATGGACCATTCGTGACAGGATCTCTTTCTGGCTCTGAAGTCGGCCATTCTATAGCAATCTTGCATGCAGACCATAAGTCCCCTGGAATCACGATGTCAAACGTGTTCAAATCAATCCACAATACTTTTGAGATTTTGACAAAGCAAACAACCTGCTTGTACCATTCTACAGGCTTCTCCCTCAGCCGAGGAAAATCGTTCGTAAATGCAGCCAAGTCACCTCTACTCCAAGGCACATGCACGTAGCCTCCATTCTGTACTTCTCGTAAAGGGTAATTCCCTATGCCTAGTGTCCCTCCACCTGGAGGCGGCGTCTCTCCTACAGTCCTTTTGAAACTCTTCTTCTTGGACCACCTTTCATCCCATTTGTCAAGCATGATCCATGCACACATCCATACAATCAGGTCTCTGATGGGTGTCCTCAGTCCTATGACCCTTTTCTCTTCCAGTTCTTGGTCACTATACTGTAACCTATGGCTCCCTTGCAATGACTTCGTTTTAGACAGATCTAACTCGTACTTCTTGGCCAAATCAGTCAGTTTCTCATGTACAATCCTTGCCTTACGAGTCACATCCTTGGCCACAAAGAACAACTCATCCTGTTCATAAATCTCTATCCTGTCCAGAGGCAAATTTCCATTTATTATTTCATCTACTTCTGCTTTCAATCTCACTACATCTAACATCTGTGTCCTCATGGCACCTGTCAATTGTTCTTGACAGGCTGTTCCATTGCGTTCATTCCCCTCGCAGCTCTGATCTCTCAACCTACTCTCTTCAGACATGTCCCTAGATCCTGATCTGGTACCCGACTCATCTAGTTCACCATTCCCCGGTATCCTACCATTCTGGTTCCTTGCAGGTGGTACCCACATTCTTAGATCTGATCTTGACTCGGCCAATGACCTTGGTCTTACCGGTCTCACATCCACCTGTCCCATAGAGGAGTCTGCGGTGGCTGGCAATGGCGTACTCCATTCTATAGGTCTCGTAGCCTGTTCCATCTTGCTCCCTCTCCCGTTTCCCTCAGCAACACTTCTTGATCCAGCAGCTGACTGTGCTAGACTACCAACGTTCTCTTGGTCTGGGTTATAAACTGAAACTATGGGTCCAATGGTAACCGGTACTTTTAAAGCATCCGGTAATTTCACACCTCTTGCAGCTTCTGTCCCTGCTAAAGACTGGATTCTCATGTCCTCCGTTCCTGTCGAGATTTTCCCTTCTACTTTCACATCTGGCTGAGTCTGTAGTCCACTAGTCCCTTCTGCTGGAGTCGACTTTCCTTCGTAGGAATCTGGATTGAACGGAGGCGGTCTTTCCGACAACAACCTCTCTACCAAGCTGTCATCCGTATAACTATCATCCTCTTGTACGCTCTTTGCCTTCGCACTGTCTGTTTTCTCTAGTAGTGGGTACAATCTATCCCCCTCAATCGTTTCCACTCTCCACCTCTTCTCTTGTGCATCCCACCTCGCATCTTGGAATGCCCTAATTGACTTCTTTACTCTTTCTTGGCTTCTGTCTCTTTTCCTGTCATACGCTGCTCTGATCCATGCATGTAATGCCTCAAACTGGGTTGGCCTAGGCAGAGGTCGCAAGGAAGACATCACAGGCTTCAACTGATATAACACATCCAACCTGAAAGTAACATATTGTGGGAAAGTCAGTTCTCCCTCACCGTGAGTCATCTTATGACAATTTTCAAGCCAAATTATAGTATGCAATCCCACATTCGTTGCCATATAATGTGCTGAAGTATCCTCTGGAGGGGCTTCTTCTCCCCCACGAGTAACCTCATCTCTGTCACCTCTACACAATTCTCGGAAAACCTTAAAACACTTCATGATGAACACATTTTTGATTCCACACAATATTTTCGGTCACTTCCTGATGTCAATCCACCCATAGCAGCGCGACTCACACCAACCGACCCATGGCAGTGTGACACCTTCTGACGTCACTCTTCCTCTGCTCGCAGCAGTTCCCCTCCTTCACAATTCGCTTCTCACTCTTGCATTCGTCTCATTCACACTCTGAAGTAATTATCTGTCCACAAAAAGAAAGGACAATCACTTCTCTGACTGCCTCCGACAGTCTCTCGAAATTGTTGACCTAAAACCTGGCAACTGTCTGTCCGCGAGATGACCGGACAATCGCCTCAACTGATAGGTTTCAAACGCTCAATGTTCCACATACAACAACCCATGACCAGCGTCAGTTACTCACACACTCACACATTCGCTCCCCCTATCTCGGTCTGGGTAATCGATGATGTCTCACGATTCCCGTCTCAATGGTCAACAAAGTCTACCTTGGGTGTCTTCTACACCACAACTTCTCAGACTACTCGTCGAGCCTAAGAATCCCCGGGCTGCGCGCACTCACAGCCTGATCTCACAATCACTCAACTCTCATTCCAACTCTGCAAGACATCACACAATCAAATCAACACCGCAATCTACAAAACACATCACCCTATTCATACTCACTCCACCACGAACTGCTGCTTTCTGCCGCACCGCAACTCTCCATCAGTCTCCCATCAGCTGCCGCCGTCTGCTGCTCACCATCCAATGGGTCACCATCACTCGAATTCTATGGGCCTCTAAAATCTCTTATCTTGATCTAGATCTCCCCTCACTATCAGAGATAACCATCCTACTCTGCTACCAACTGAGAAAGCCGGATTCATATCTGTCTTACCATCACCAAGAATCCTCTCAGGTCGCCAGGATCTTTTTATCTGCTAAATAGAGTAGAGGGGAGGAAATTCAATCTTTAATAGAAAATCAACCAAATCAAATTTTGGACTTCAAAGGACCACTGACTCTGAATCGAAGTTTTAGGGATTTATTACAAAGCCAAAAATAAATGACATGATTACATTTCTAATTCGTTCTAATAAATGCTACTTTAGTAATACAATTCTAAAGCACATGTTAATATGACTTCCCCTAAATATGTGGGTGCGGACTAACAGTGATTATGGTGCACCCCTACAATTTTCAGAACAACATGGCGCTCTATCAACGGTAACGTCTTTAAAACAGCAGAGTGGGTATAGACCTTAGCCCAAGATCAAGACAAAGTGGTATTAAAGGCGTATTCATCAGAAGATGTAAAGTTGCTCTTAAAAATTTGTTTTCTGCTACTTCTAGCTGTTTCAGATTCTCCAACCCCACACAATTCCGCCCCATATATGGCTGCACCCAGCCGTATGGCCCGGTGAATTTCTAAGATTGGAGAAATAGGGCGATAGGGAGATTTTTTGACTTTCTTTACTATTGCACAATCCACATGTTACAATTAAAGAACACTCCTCTGGTAGTAGTAAGCATTTTTTTCTATCTGCACTAAACCTTGAAGCACCTATAGAGCCTAGATAAGTCTCGAATGCATCATGCCGTACTTTCCACCTAACAGGAGGTTCACCAGGGGAGTCCAAAAAGGCCGATGGGGTGTTTACTGCCTGCATGGTGCACATGTTAAATAGTACACAGCAGGATGACAAAAAGATCTTACTTGAAGGACCAAGATTCAGGAGAAAACATGTTTTTTTAAAATACACTTCAACTACAAGTAAGGTAAGTACTGCAAGGCAAGGTAACTTCCCCTTAATACAGGGTGTAAACACTGGCATGTAAGAATAAACAGGAAGAGAGAATAATACGAGCAAGCATTTGGGGGAAACAGAACCTCAGGGGAATCAAAAGGTCAACTGTAAGGTATGCGTATCACCGAGTGACATGCAGTTGAGGAAATAGTAAAACATGAACAAGGCAAAGCAAAATATGAAAGAGGTTATTGCACCGACGGTATAAGACTTTTATAAGTCTTCAGTCGAGGTGTGCGCATCACAGTAACAAAGTCCTGACAGGATGATGAGCACTTGGAGTTTGCTCTTCGATCCTCCTGATGGTGAGTAAATATCTGCTTGCCGATTCTCCTCACTGATTCTCCTTCTTGATGGGCAGTCTGACAAGTTCCATGATTGTCCTTGTGAAAAAGCTACAAACCTAATGGCAAATACAAGCAGCAATCCCAAAGAAGTAAAATGGCCGCTTTGACATCTGCAGCGTTGTGTGAGTGTGTAAAAAACCTGAGGCTCTTCCAGAATATAAAATTCAACGGGAACAAGATGAGAGGACAAGCACTAATTTATGAGTGACGTATGAGGTAACGTCATACTCCAAGTCACCGTCTGTTTGCGGAATCGAGAAAACTGCAGCTTTGGTCAAGGCTGCCCGGGGGGCCACACAGTGGCCCCTCATCAGGGCAGCCGCCTTAGTGCCACAGGAAGGCACTGGAGTCGGCCTCCTAGTTTCCCTGGGCGTGGGACCAGGGGGACTTCCGGCCGGCCACGTCCGGTAGAGGGAGGGGGGACAGGGGTACATATACTGTCCCCCGCCCACTAAGCAGCCTCTTGTCCGCTGCCCGTCTCGCCTTTCGGTCGGTCCCAACATGCTGTCTTCCTGCGGTGAGTGCTTTCAGCACCACCCCCCCCTGTGCACTCCATCGGTGTGCGGCATGGCTGGGCGGCCCAGTTTAGGCTGGATGGCTGCTGGGGGTCAGAGCGGGGGTCTGGGATGGCACTGCGCGAGCGGGGTCCCCTCCCGGATGTGCATCGCGGTGGGCAGCAACTCTGGTGGCGCCCAGCATGAGCGCCCCCTGGCATTGACCAGCTCGCACTCGGGCTGCCCCCTAATCCTGCTTCCCCCCCACCCCGGCCTTCTGCTGAGCTTTCACCCACCTGCCGAACCAGGAGACGGCGCGGTCTAACCTCCGGAGTCGCCCACACTGCAACTCTTGGGGCGAAGTCGCCCCGGGCCAGGGTAGTGGGCGGAGTGCTCCCGGGTCCCTCCTGTAATCCTTGCCCGGGAGCTGGATCCCCTCGTGTGGCGCAGGGTAGCGCTCTACTCCCTCACCGCCACCCCCCCCCCCGCACGGAGCGGCACTGTGAATTCTCGGTAGGACTGGGTGCTGCGATCGCGGCTTCTGCCGCCGCCGATTATGTTCAGGCCCGACGTCGCGTCCCCATCCACTTCTCTCCATTCCGCATTGTAAATATGGAGCGAGGTTACGCCTTCTATTAACCTCTTGTATCGCAACGTTTGCTTGTGCACTATGCTCACTCGTAATTTCTCCTCATGTATCATTACTGATCCTGTTAGAAGCGCTCTGACACCTTCGGGTAAAGTCCGCGCGATATAAAAACGCATTAAATAAGATAAAATAAATTGTCGGGTCGAGTTCGCGCTATTGTCACATGTTGGCAAAAAATAACTACGGCACTTCTCAGCGACAAAGCGCCGATCACGTAAGGAAAGGAGGCAGCGTTATCACCTGCGGGGCTGTAGCTCAATGGTAGAGCGCATGCGGTGCATGCCTGAGTCCCCAGGTTCGATTCCCCGGTAGCTCCCCTTCGTGCACAGCGCTGCCGACCTCGGAGCGGGGGACCAGGGTGCGAGAGTCGGTATTTTCCTTTTGTCTTCGCATCCGACATCCTGGACGTAAAGGGGGGGGCTCCCCGCCTGATTGTGCAATGTAAATACGGTGCCATGTAAGCGCTCCAATACCTTAGGGTCGAGTTTGTGCTAGAGAGTTCGCCCCCGCCTGCTGGGACCCGGCGGAGATGTCCTGGACCACATTGGAACTAGGGGTGTTTTTGAATCGTAGAAAACCGTTAGGGTGTGTTTAACATTCTGTATGTTGGGAGGATGTAGTATTGTGAGTACAAAGCACTATGGTGATTTTATTATGTATGTGAACACCCCTGCTGTTATGGGGTACTAGGTGTAAGCCTATGTGATGTGGAGCATTTGAATAAAAAGAGATGAACCCCTCAGGCCATGCAGACAGTTGATAAATTCGGGCATGTTTACGTCTGCGTGAGGAGCGCGCTCCGCGACGCCACTGATCCCAGCCGTGTTTGTTTGTGTTTGTACGCTGGTTGGATCAACCCCAACTAGTAACATGCTGTTCATCTCCTCGTTGCGTCTGCCTGCATGGGTGACTGACTGACTGACACGCCTCTTCCTTCTATGGTCTGTTGGGTCGGAAGCGTGAAGTGGTTGCACCGAGTCAATGTTCTGTCAAGGCTGTCCCTTTCCCTGCCAGTGCCATCCACAGTAGAGTGACTGACACGGGTAACAGCAGTTACAAATTACGCGAGCAGTAAGATGCGATTATACGATTGTTCAGCAGCAATAGCAGCCAACAATTATAATCGGGAAGTCAGTGCTCCTCCCCAGTAGCCAAAGGCAAATGCAGCACTGCAGCTTACAATGTAACGGGTAAACACAAGGTGCATGGCAGGTATGATGTACTTGCTGCATCATAAGCAATATTGTCTGTCCGCGCGCTCAAGTGAAAGTTTGCAATATTATTTACAAGCTCAGTTGCTGCTTATTTATCTTATGCAACTATCAACTATTGACAAAGCCAACAACCCTGACGGGTTGGGTATGATGTTCTTGCTGGATCATATATCTGCATGCAATGTCAGAAACAGCAACAAACCAGTCTGGAGGCACATCACCTAGGCACAGAATAGCTCCCTCAAACACAGGGGGACCCAGGTGCAAGTACTCAGGGGGTGTCACCAGGGGCAGGTGTACACAAGGTTTTATGGTTGCAGCGACACAAGAGGGGACACCGGGTGCATCATTCATGTGTGGTCACGGTGTGCAAGCACACACGAGGTGTCTCGGCCTGCAAAGCAAGGCACGTTTCCTGGTAAGAGGACCAGCTTTGTCCAAGGGGAGGCCTTGGGTGCTTTCGGCGCAGTTACCCACTCGGTGGAACAGTGGTCATTATTTTTGTGTTCCCGATTCCCCAAACAATGAGCATGGGTAGCGGATGCAAAATGCTCCTGCCCTGCACCCCGGTGATGTTTTGCGGTTTTGGAATGACTTGAGGTGTGCCTTGTCCCTTGGGAGGCCGCGTGCGTTTCGCTTCACAGTCGGCGGTTAATTCGACTATAATATATGGTGTTGATGTTAAGTCTGTCATCTGGCTGCCAATCCCAGATTATGCGATGGGGTGTGCGTTTCAGAAATGTGCAGGGTGCCATTGCTGAGATTGTCAACTGTGTCCTCTGGGCAGCACTGCGGGATTCGATTGGCTGTGCAGTCCTCATAGGTGAGGCAAGAGGTTTAATCTGCTTGGGTCAGCACCCGCCTTGGGGGAATTTTGACATATTTCAGTGTCAGCATAGATGTGGGCTCATCGTTAAAATGGTTTACCTTTCGTAATGAGCTTGGAGCCTGTGTCCGCGCTACAAAAACGATCATGCATAATTAAGTTGCTGTCGCGTCGCCCAGGTTCCTTTTTACTCATTTTCAGCCTTCTCCGGTTTCCTGCTTTAGTATATTGAAGACTGCAGGGGGAGGGGCTGGTAACCGTTTCTACCCTGTCAACGAAGCCGCTGTGTTACGCACTTTCCGGCATGCAGTAACGGCCAGCGCTCCAAGACCTTAGTGGTGTAAGGACGGTCTGTGCTTCAGGTTCTCATAGGCAATGAGGGGGCTCTGAGCGGCAGCCGGCTAGAAGGTGGTCGGCTTCACCGCCAGCGTAAGGATTGTACATCACCAGTCAGGCGTCATAATGGCTGTTGCTTTCCAGTTGGGCCCAGGGCACGTGCGCTTGTGACCCTCCTTTAATCCGCTTCTGTTGGTTCAGCTGGTTAGCCAATAGATGGGCTTTTTGTAGGTAGTGTTCCTTTTGTAGTTAATACAGGGATGCAATGACATGTGCTCAGTATGGCATGTAACTGGAGCTCATGTTTAACGTTTCAACACCTTTGCATTCACATACATTTACATTTATAATTGAGATGTAATTCTCAATGCGCATTAGATTAGCGCCATGAATGGTGATCAGTCAGGCTTTTCAGTGAGCGGAACACCTAGTACATGCGCGGTGTGCTGGTGGCCGGTCTGCTTGCCATAGTCATTGCCTGAGCAAGCTGGGTAGCCCTACAGATTAGTTAACTCTTAAACAATCCTTGAAGCCTGCGCAGGGCTCCCTCTGCTCTGTTGGTGTCTTTTATATTAGCGGGGTCCTACGGGGACACTTCACCGCTGTGTTCGGGATCAGGTGGAAGGTGTACATATTGCCTTCAGCACCTATGCTAAGCAAAGTTTTGAGCTTCAGTGTTGAGAGTGATTAAATGTTCCCGGGTCTTTCAGAAGGGCTCCATAGGGTAGGATGACCCAGCGGCAAGGAGCAGTTAGGGTGTTTTACGTGTGCTTTATCGATTATGAAGAAAGTATGCATCGCGGGGCCCGGCTCACACTAAAGTGGGCCAAGATCACACACACCATAGGTGCCGAGGTCTGCCCCAATGCTAAAGGCCTTGGGGTCCCAGTTCACGTTGGAATCGGCTATGGCTTCAGATGCTGAAAGGATGTCTGTTGTTATTTATTCGAACGTTAATCGATTAGTTACTTTCGGTGTTATCCGGGGCTGTAGAGTGTGAGGCTCCTGTTGTCTTTCCATCGTGTCTGTTTGATGCGGGATGGTTGTTATGTGAGTACATCTGTGCGGTGGGTCTTTCCTCGTAAGATTGGGGTTAGCCTGACTTTAATCTCCCTGTTGGTCACACATGGATTTTATGCGGGGGTGTCAACAAGCCCTGTGCCGAGAGGCGAGTGGATGGCATATAGTTTTCTGATTGATTTGGTATTATATACACACCAGGTACTATGAGGTAGTGACGTTTGTACTCAAATAATGGTACTCCAGGACACATGTCCTCCAATACACACATCCCCAGACAGGACTGCCCCTCCCTGCCCCCCCCCCACCCCCCATTTTGAGCAAAGGGTAGTAAAAACTTGATGGGGTGGCAGGCTTTTACAGACGTTTGTGGCAAGCTCGCACATGATCCTGCTCATATGTTGATTCTGTAGAGTTTGGGGCAGGTTACAGGCCGCATCCTGTCTCTGTGCGGTTGAAGTGTGGTCGGGTCAATTGACTGAGGAGAGCCATTATCGCTTGGTATAGCTGGCCATGAAGGAATGCCAGGCAAGATCCTAGCGAAGGCAGGTAGTGGTACTTATTGTGTATTTGTTGTTTGTCTCACTGGCAGGCCGCCATGCAAGGGGACCATGTACCTAGGTCACACATCAGGCAGTGCCAGGTTAATAGGGACGATTTGTACTAGAATTAACAGGAGGGGTTCCCACCACTGTTGGTTAGATGGGATGCTGTCATATCTTCCTTCTCACTGGATCCCCTTAATCCAACACTCCTAATGTAAACTGAGGATGCCTGTTGTTGCTGGCAGACCTGCTTTTAGTTATAAAAAACACCAGGTACTAGGAATTATTCGGTTGTACTCAATTCATAGGTACTTACAGGACGCATATGGTTCAATACATACTCCTTGGGGATGTATGACGTTACAACGCACACTTTTACAACGCATGCACTTACAATGCATTTTTTACAACGCATAATCCATTACAACGCATGACATTACAACGCATGACACTACAACGCATTTTTAAAAAATACCTTTACAACGCATTGCCATTACAACGCATACTACCTTTACAACGCATACCATTACAACGCATTATATTAAATTACATTTAAGGTAAGTATTAGATAGTATAGGGGTAAAAATTACTATTCTAACTCCAGGGGGTGCAACAGTAGGGTAAGTGTTGGATAGTATAGGGGTAAAAATTACTATTCTAACTCCAGGGGGAGCAACAGTAGGGTAAGTGTTGGATAGTATAGGGGTAAAAATTACTATTCTAACTCCAGGGGGTGCAACAGTAGGGTAAGTGTTGGATAGTATAGGGGTACAAATTACTATTGTAACTCCAGGGGGTGCAACAGTAGGGTAAGTGTTGGATAGTGTAGGGGTAAAAATTACTATTCTAACTCCAGGGGGTGCAACAGTAGGGTAAGTGTTGGATAGTATAGGGGTAAAAATTACTATTCTAACTCCAGGGGGTGCATCAGTAGGGTAAGTGTTGGATAGTATAGGGGTAAAAATTACTATTCTAACTCCAGGGGGTGCATCAGTAGGGTAAGTGTTGGATAGTATAGGGGTAAAAATTACTATTCTAACTCCAGGGGGTGCATCAGTAGGGTAAGTGTTGGATAGTATAGGGGTAAAAATTACTATTCTAACTCCAGGGGGTGCATCAGTAGGGTAAGTGTTGGATAGTATAGGGGTAAAAATTACTCTTCTAACTCCAGGGGGTGCATCAGTAGGGTAAGTGTTGGATAGTATAGGGGTAAAAATTACTATTCTAACTCCAGGGGGTGCAACAGTAGGGTAAGTGTTGGATAGTGTAGTGTAATATTATGCGTTGTAATGGTATGCGTTGTAATGGTAGTATGCGTTGTAATGGAATGCGTTGTAAAGGTAGTTTTTAAAAATGCGTTGTAGTGTCATGCGTTGTAATGTCATGCGTTGTAATGGATTATGCGTTGTAAAAAATGCGTTGTAAAGGTAGTGCGTTGTAAAAGTTGCGTTGTAAAGGTTGTTCCCCACTCCTTGGACAGGACTGCCCCATCTCGTTTAAGGGGAAGTAAACATTATAGGGGTTGTCAAACTTTTGCAGAATATTGGTGGTTAGCTCGCACACTGGGTGTTCTGGGAGTTGGGGGCAGGTTAGCATGCATCATCTTGTCACTTCTCTGTCAGAGCCAGCAGACCCCTAAGGTTACAGCGCGCTCAATTACACGTCATGTTGGAGGTAGGTCCAGGATGAAAGGTTGTGCTGAGTGAGGCTCAAATCCAAAGCGATTGTGGTACCTTTCCGAGGGGCACATCTGGTTGGGCAGTATGAAATTTTAAAGTACAACCAGGGATCCCCTTCCTTTATGTCATATCATGCTTATTCGTTGTTTTCGCAGAGTTTGGGGGCAGGTTATCTGGCCCAAACTGGTGGGTTTGATGTTTGGTCGGGTCAATCGGCCGAGTGCAGCCAATTTTGCTGGGTATATCTGGGCAGGTAGGAAGCCAGGCAAGAATTTAGCAAAATCGCATAGGCAGGTAGGGTACTTATGGGTTATGTGATGTATTTTTCACTGGCAGGCTGCCAGGCAGGGACACATTGTACCTAGGTCACTTACCAGAGATGCCCAGTGGAAGCTTGTGGGGGACTGCACAGAACAGGATACTGCACAGGTTAGATGCCGGCAAATTGTGGCTGCACTCTGCAGATGGCAAAGTAAACATTACTGATTCACAGGCGGGGTATGGTGGTGGTGGTGGTCCAACCTCTTTTCTCAGGATCACTCCCTGTCTAGTTTAGCGGTGCTAGTTGTACCATCATTAGCACCTGCAGTGGCTCACAGGGATAGCAGTAAAAGCTTCTTTTATTTCGCCTGGGATGGGAGCTGGCAAGGTCATAAAGCTTTGCAGCCAGAATCCGATTAGGCCAAGACGTACCAGTGTTGGTGCCACAGGCTCTAAGCTGTAGAACGAGCTAAGTTTCAACATAATCCTGGTATACCGTCCGTTATAAACGTAAGGCCGTTGGCGAAACGTGAATAGGCACTCTCGGTCAGCTGGTGCGGGTGTGTGCTATTCCCAAGAGAGTACGGGTTGCCTTGTTAGTGCTGATATGGAGGGGATGGAGCACTTATACGGACATCTACCAGAGCACATTTTGCAGTCATAGTTAGGTTACATTGATTATATGGCTGGCTTGTTACCAGTTGCTTCAGTTAAGCTAACTTACCTTGGGAGTTGTCAGCGAACAGTCGGACTGCAACGTTAGGGGTTAGCCGGTTGGCAGGCCGTTAAGATGTGTGCTCTAACTCCGGCATGTCCAGGTATGGGTTATGGTGCCTAAAGTCGGCCCTGTGATGCAAGTTCACAGGCAGGTGGAGCGTCAGAACGGAAAGGGGCTTGGGTTCGACCGCTGGTCACAGGTTCAGATCCTGGTCGGTCCACCTAGCAGTTGAATTTTGAGGTCGTCGAAACAAGTACCATTGAGTCGAGTAACAAGAACAGGTGCAATTTCTCCCGCCCTATCGCCTTGGCAGGCAGCTCTGCAGGTTGTGGAAGTTGTCTTCCAACTAGGGCGATATGGTCCATATGTCTGGGGGAAAAGCCTGGGTTAAACTCAATTGGGCTACAAAGTATTAGAAGAACACTTGGCATTCCCAGTATTAAAAAAATGAGGGGTATTTATACTTGGTTTCCCTCTGGTTCACTCTGTCCTGTCTGCTCCCTGGGAAACTAGCAGAAGTTTGGGGAGGGCAAGGCTTCACACAGGGAGGTGACTGACGGAATGCGATGGACATACTCCGACTAGTGCTAGACTCAGATAACTGAGTGAAAGAGAAAGTAAGGGGGGCTTGTCAACTCTTACCTCCACCCGCATTGGCATTTCCTGCAGGAGTGGCTTGTCTAAGGTATTGCTCTTCAGCCAGGCCATGTTAACACTGAACCAACACCTAATTATTGGTTACAGGTCATTCAGTCAAATATCCACGGGGAGTTTTGAAAGGATGGGGGCACCTGTCCAGAAGGGGCATGCTGGCCTCCGGTCCTGTATGGGCTAAGACTTGTTTTGGCTGGACCTGGGAGAGGCCCGGTATCAGCAGTTGTAAGTAAAGAGGCCTACCTTGGTGGGGGGCCCTGGTTGTGGTGGTGGCCACCCCCAGAGCTGTGGAGGAGTTACAGGGCGATCCAGAGTCTGCAAGTTACCAAGGGGTACTTCATGCAGCAGCACAGTATGGTGCTAAGCCAAGGATACCCAGGGATGTCTTAGCGTTGTCCCCTGGAAGAACTACGGCGCCCCGTTAGTCCTACGGCCGGTTGTGGGTCTGAGCAACCGGGGGCTGCCTGGAACGCTCCGCCCACCTTTTTGCGGGGCGTGAGTAAGGGAGTGGTCGGGTGGTCTACTGATGGGAGGGGTGGCCCCTCCCACGAATTGGTAAACACCGATTGGCGACGGCCGCGGTGTAATTTGGCTCATCAGACGGGCAGGCGGCATAAGGATTGGCCTGCCCTGGCATCGCCCGTAAGATAACTCACCATGTTGGCATATTTGTTATGCAAATAAACCTGCAGCAATTTTCTCCACTAACAAGGTGTCGTGTGGTTTTTTGATGTATTGTGCTGCATGTATACTGACTACTGTTGCCGATATTGGCACTATGTCAAGGCTGCCCGGGGGGCCACGCAGTGGCCCCTCATCAGGGCGGCCGCCTTAGTGCCACAGGAAGGCACTGGAGTCGGCCTCCTAGTTTCCCTGGGCGTGGGACCAGGGGGAATTCCGTCCGGTTACGTCCGGTAGAGGGAGGGGGGACAAGGGTACATATACCGTCCCCCGCCCGCTGAGCAGCCTCTTGTCCGCTGCCCGTCTCACCTTTCCCGCCCCACCGCGTACCCTGCAGACGGACAATGAAGAGGATTGGGGGGGTACAATTTCTAACCTATTGTTTTGTGTTGCAGGAGGAGTTACAGGGTGATCCAGAGTCTGCAAGCTACCAAGGGGTACTTCATGCAGCAGCACAGTATGGTGCTAAGCCAAGGATACCCAGGGATATCTTAGCGTTGTCCCCTGGAAGAACTACGGCGCCCCGTTAGTCCTACGGCCGGTTGTGGGTCTGAGCAACCGGGGCTGCCATAATACGCTCCGCCCACCTCTTTCGGGGGGGGCGTGAGTAAGCAAGTGGACTGGTGGTCCACAGATGGGAGGGGTGGCCCCTCCCAAGATTGGGTATGCACCAATTGGCGACTGCCACGGTGTAATTTAGGCTTATCAGACGGGCAGGCGGCATAGGGGTTGGCCTGCCCTGGGATCGCCCGTAAGATAACCCACCATGTTGGTATATTTGTTATGCAAATAAACCTGCAACAATTTTCTCCACTAACAAGGTGTCGTGTGGTTTTTTGATGTATTGTGCTGCATGTATACTGACTACTGTTGCCGATATTGGCACTATGGGATGGTGTGCCTCCTGCACACGCTTCCCTCGGCTGTGTGAAAGAAAACAGGAGCACATGACGTGGAATTGACGCCAGGTTCCAAAACAAACAGACTGCCGGATTTCCAAACACCAAACGTAATTCCCAGGTACTTGATAACAAAGTCAATACAGTTCATACCTTAAAGTAGATCTTCGCAGGATGATTACCAAAGTTATTTAAAGGCATGAAGTGAACGCTGTGTTTTCCTATGTGATAGATGAAGTCCTACAGGCAGAAGAATACACCATGTAGCCAAAATCATTGCCAAAATGTTGTAGTAACGACACTGGAACTCAAGTTAAGCTTGAAGTAGTTCATTCCTGTGGGTACATGGTTGTGGAACCAGCAACACACAATTGCTCCACCAGGCACAGCTCTCAAATCCAACTTTACCTTTCAAGTAGAACATTCTAATGTCACTTGGCAACAAGTGACATTCTAAATAGTAATACAGTTCTAAGAGTAGCCCAACAAAAAAAGCATACATAACACATTCCCACCAGAAATCATGCAATGAACACAAGAACATACCAGACACTTCTTTTGAGAGAAAAAAGACAAAGGGCCTCTATACTACAACTCGTTGCCTTGTGGTCAAGCGTGCTGCCTCTAGGGAACAAATTGACCTATTTAAAGTGTGGCCAGTGCCCCGCCACGTCAGCGGAGACTTTGGCGTCAGTGCCGTCTTCCTGTAGGGGAATGACCTGCCCAAAATAGAACTCCCATCTGTCCAGGGCGTTCTCTCAGCCTTTAGTGTATTCACCACTGTGGTGAGCTGGCACCATGTTTATTTCGCCCACTTTGCATACATTTTTTATTTTACTGACACAAGCTCCTGAAGTGAAACTTTGTGCATTAGGGCTATTGTTTTTTGCTTTTTGGGAACAAAGGGGCTTATTTATAGGTCCCTTGCGCTGCCGGTGCGTCAATTTTAACATGGGAAATAGTGACGTGCATGCGGCGCAAGAGGCTTGTAGATAAGCCCCAAAGTGTTTCCTCCATGAACATGGGACAATTTTTGGTTCGGTCTGCAATTGTTCGCAATCTTACACTTGCTTCACATGGAGGACTAGTGAAAGAAAAAAATCACTGATGGTCGTCTAGTCCTAAAAATAAGTGCGGTGACAGCCACTGTGACTTGATAGTCCATTAGTGGAAGCTTCAAGGTTTTCTAATGGCTGAGTCAGCTGAGACTCCACCATCAGAAACCCTGCATTATCCCCGATTCTAAATGTCTAGAGGAACCCAGGGATATCATAAGGATTTTAGGGGCCATGGGCTAAACGTATACCGGGGGGCCCTGTTTGGGACAGCTTTGACATTTTTGATCCAGTTTCAGTCTTTCATGCCATCCTTGGCCAGGTCACTGACAGTGTAGTGTTTGCCCTAGCCTGGGTTCCCACCAATGAATATGTCACAAACTGATCTTAATATTTCTCGTCTTATTCCTCTGCATGTAACTGCAAACTCAACATTCTAAACTAAGCCTTCATTGCATTCCGCTCTAACACCTCTACGGAGTGGGTAGGAATCAAAAGGATTAAAACCCATAAGAAACACAGACTCATTCATGATGTCCTTGGCCAGGTCACTGTCCGTGTACGGGACGGGCACACTCGTCCTGTGTTTTCAATAGTTAAACACAGCAGCAACTTACTGATATTACTGCAAATAATCTCTGAGACACCCTCCCATTTCTCAAATCTGAGGTCCTGTTTTGATCTAAAAGAACTTTTTTTATGGCTATTGTATGAATTATAAACAAAACATTTCTCTGCAAACTGTCTGTGATTGACTCATTCACATCACCCACATTGAAATTAAAGGAAAACGGTATTTAAAACAAAATGTTTTCTACTTATTCAAGGTCATCAGGGCAAGACTCTGCAGAATAGAGCCTGAAAGGCTGGAGTCCGGGGGCTGAGCCCACTTTGCCCACGTCTTAAAACGTCTCTGGAGGAACTACTAATTTAGTAAGAGGCAAGGAGCGTCAGCACTTTTGGGGGGCGCTCGCAACACACTAAACCCAAAGTCTTAGAGAAACTGAAATAACTACTTCCACAATATGTCCTTGAGGATATAAACGCTAATATGATGGCAGAAAATTGGTATATTTAACCCCGAAATGATGAGCAAGGTTGAGAATTAGGCAGATGTGCAGTTACGCTAGATTCCACATGACACTTAAGACAATAATGCAGAGTATTTTGGCATTCTAATGTCGTTGTTTTTTCAAATTATTAGCAATAGCCTTCCTCTTAATGCAGAACATCTGTGAAGTGTTACATTCACATTATTGCATCTGATAAGTAAATCCAGTGGGTATTTCCAAACACAATCTAATAATGGAAAGGAAAGAGCACGCCTAACATACTCAAGTTACACCCCCAGAGGGTCATTGAAACAGCAGATGCTAGTGAGCTCGGTTAGTTTTTATGTCGATTCTATGGCAAAAACCTTTAACAATAACTTATTATTGTGTTAAATAAACCGCAGAATGAGATCAATTGTTTTAGGCTTATTCAGAAGAGCCAGTGGGACCCTTCTGCACTAGGGCAATGTGTGAGTGACAGCGCACATTTTCATCCACAATAACCTTCACGAGTGTTCATTTGAATGGGTAACTACAGCTAGAACAAACATTGGCAAAGCCAATAGATCTTGCAGTTTGGACCTATTGGCTTTGCCAATGTTTTTAAGTCATGCTGTACAGCATCCCCGATGCTATGCATCATGGCTAAGAAATTAAAGAAAAAAAAGGAAATCTTTTCATAGGACCTAAAAAGCAAAAAAAGGGGTGCTTCATTTTGATGTTGTGCACACCACTCATACCACAGTCTCTCTTTTATTTTAATTACTGATCCGAGTTGGATCAGGAAGTAAAAAACAAACATTGGCATAGCCAATAGGTCTCGCCAACGGAACCTTATAGGTGTTTAGCCATGCAGGAGAATAGGGTTTGGGGCAGGGGATGGTTTCGCTTGGACTAGTGTTCCGCCCGACTGGTATTTTCCTGCGTCTTTCTGTTATTGCATCCAGATATATAACAATTGACATTACACATAAAACAATCCAGGACAATTGGCTTTGTCAATGGTTGTTAGTTGCATAAGATAAATAAGCAACAACTATAGCTTTGTTGTCCATAATATTGAAAATGCTTCACTTCTAAAATGATGAGACTGTGAAACAACCATAAAGAGTCCCTTTGAACTTTCATCAAACGCCGGTGAAGGGTGGCTCTGCTGCTGAGGTAAGATTTTTTCTCACCCTTAGAATGATGGCAAAAATAGAGAGACGGATAGGGACCCATCTCCGCACCTGCTTTTTAGAACCACAGGTGGTCAGCACTGGCAGGACCCGGCCCACTTGAAGCCCTGGTTTTCTCAACCTAAGAATCCCACACTAAGCTCACCGCCACCACGTCTCATCACACGTTCAAAGTTTTGGTCCCTAATTATGGATAACCAAAACTATCTGCCCTGGACACAGGTATCTGGCACTCTATCCCGCAAAACATTTGACCTAGCACGCATCCTGCACCACCCACAAGCTTGAGAAGACCTGTCTGCTTGGATGGAAACGGGTAGGACACATGGGAATGGAGTTTCACCAGCAATGTTTTGCTGCAATTCATGTCCCTCTTCGAGATTCTGTTTTTCATTAAAGATGTGTCAGAGAGAGTCCATCCCAGCTGATATGAAAGAGGTATAAAGGAGGAGTTTACAGGTCAAAGTTTGAAAAAATAACTCATTTGTTTAAAGTAATTCGTCTGACTTGGCACTAGGATTTGTCTCCTCTCTGCTGCAAACTCTCGCTCGTCGGTGAGCTCCCAATGAAAATTATTTCCAATTCCAGTTGTGCCTAATTTTGTCTGTTAGCCTTGCTTATTATTTTGTAGGTCTCGCCTTGCATCGCAGCGCATGTGCTGAACGCTCTGCGAGATTTATTGTCGTCGGGTTGCTTTTGGAAGTGGGGTGGAAGCTCCGCCTCTGATTTTCATTGGCACGCATCACACTTTATGTTAAACGTGCGCTTTTGATTTGCAGTGAGGCTTTTTGGTCCCCTCCCTGTCTCCTTTCCGGCTCGCCACCCAGACTGGATATTTTGCTCGCGCACGGCGTCTCTTTTGCTCGCGCACGGCGTCTTGTCCGCCTTGTTGTGTTTGTACTTCAGGGCTGCCACTGCTGCCTCAGAGCCCTGCCAGTGCCGCAGAAGCATGGGCATAGTATGTCATGCACACTTGGCCTGCCATACTGTTTGCTGTGTTTGTATGTGTTGCTCCCCGCTCTACTGCTGGGTAAGCCGCCGCAACCTCAGAGCCCTGCCAGTACCGCAGCGACATGGGCACAGCGTCCAATGCACACTCGACCCGATTTGTTATGGGTTCTCCTTCACAATCAGGGACAGAATGATTGAACGAATCCCGGCACTCCAAAATTTAAAACAGTACGTATTAAACCACAATTAGTTTCAACATCAATACAGCAGAATTCTATTTTTTCACAGGATAAAGACCAGAGATCAATTCATACACAAAATTCAAATACCATCTTAGCAAATTTTAATGCATTGCAAAATTAGTTTTTATACATAAGCCAAGAACCACATCATGTCAATTCTGAGTACATTCAAAGTAAATACCAAAATGAGTATAGACAGCAGAATATTTCCATTAGGGAATACATGTATCAATCCCAATGAGCAGAGACAGCCGACACGTGTTTCGTCACATCCAGTGACTTCCTCAAGGCTTTTATCAAGAAACTTTGTAATCCTGGAATAACCTAATATGTTGAAAGTCTTATCACAAAGGTGATTCTTTTTGTTCATAAATATCAGACATAAAAAAAAGCCCACATTCAAATATATTGGGGCCTGTACTGGTCGCAAATAAAGTCATGCTGACAATTCATATAGGTAGTATGAGTATCTAGTAAGTTAATATTCGAAATGATGCTGGATATTTCAGGATGTGGTATTCAAAAACAATCGCAGTCGATCACATGGGCTGTGATAGGCCCTTGCAGCTAATTATTTCAGTCGAAAAAACGCCGTCCTACGTCTTGGACATCGGTCTTCTCACCGCAGCCAGCATTCGTCGTGGGGTGCGTGTGGGTTAGCAGACCCTGCTAACATGGTGCGCCATGACTTTGGGTGCTTAAAAGCCTCTGCCGACTCTGGTAACGCGGCGCAACACAACTTCCTGTGCACTTCATGGGCCGCGGCGCACATAGGTTCTATTTACATAGTTGCAGTGTTTTGTTTTATCACGGCACACGCTTGTTCTTTACTACTTCCTAATTAATTAATATGGGCAAGGCGTCAATTGCGGCTTCTTCTCCAGCACATGGGCCAAGCACAGATTCATTGGGCTTCGTTAGTGTATCTCCTCTGCATACGCTGTGTTTCAGGTACTTTTTTTTTGTTTAACCATTTTCCTTCTTTTACCTCCCTCTCACTACTTCCCCGTGCTGTTGACACCCCTTTCCCCACCCTCCCGTCATCCGCGCTTATTTACCGGGTAGGCAGCTTTACTGGGCCATCGTTTTGCAGTGTTTACAACGTCTATCTCCGTGGCAAGGAGACAAATGCAAGTCCCTTCACCTTCTGTAAATGTACTGTACTTTTCAACCATAATTTTCCTTCTATGGCTGGCTCCTTCATGTTTTCGCTTGCTCATTTTGTTTGCTTGACATTTTATGAGCCGTGGAACCACATCCCCTCCAGTATTTCTTATCACACTCCAAGCTCATCTCTCAGCTCCGTCCGAAAATAAACAATCTTGACACCAAATACACATGAACCATCTCTTTTCCGTCACGATCAGAAATCTTTCCAGTTTTTGTTTCCCATAATACTTCAGACATCATGTTTTGACAAAATAACGTGGCTTGTGAGCATCTACCCTAGGTTTTATCTGTCGGTGCATTCTGTGTACTCTGGTCTTTTCCTCCCTTTCACTATTCCTATCCCACATCTCTTCCTGTACCTCTCCCTATATTCCTCTTCCACTCTCTCCCATCATCTTGCTCCCTCCCTAATGCAATAGTTCTCGCATTACTGAAAATTAGAGCTATAGGTGTTGCATTATTATTTGCAACGCCAAAAGCTCAAACTTTTACTAAAGCGAGACCTATTGCATTGCAAATTTTTGTTCCCTAATGTTTGAAGCTACCATATGTGGGGTCGTGCTGGTGCGACACAAAATCAACCACAAACAGAACTAAGCAAATCCATGCACACGTATAAGCATACACACTCATTCAAGCAGGCAGTGAAAAGGGGGGCATGCGGACACCTGGTCTGTCAACAAGAGTCTGTCTCCAGCTCATCGTGCTGCCCAAGGAGAGCCCCCCTGGCACACTCTGCGTCAGATGCTTTAAGCACGCCTCTTTAAACAACAAAAAAACAAAGTTACAAAAAGAAAGAAAGATTTTTAAAAAGGTGCCATCTGGGAAGGGGATGTTGGCGCCCAGGCAATGTGTGTCTTGTTGCCGGGGTTAACAGAATGCCAGCAGGGGTCTAATATTCGAGGGTGAAGGGCAGGGGGCTGCTGGACATTACAATCTGGGCTTTAGTGAGGGGTGGGGGTGTTGTGATGAGAAAGACAAGAGTTGGGAAGATTTTGTTCATGCTCGATGTTTTTTAATTTTTTTAAAATGAATGTCTCAAATTGATAAACTGGCAATCAGTGCTCGTGCTGGTGAGAAATCGCCATGCCAGGCACTTTGTGGGAAGGATTTTACAGCAACGGTGATAAATCTTCTGCTGAAACAAAGAGGACCAGTCTCCCTTAAGGGAAGAAAGAGAGAGAGATGGGTCTTGCAGAAGTAATAGTCAGCGATTTCTGAAACCCCTTGGCCCAGTGATTCCCCTCCCCTTCTGCTCCTCACCCCATCCGTTACCCCAACACTGATGCCCCTCGTGTATCGGCTTGGCAAAGCCAATAGGTCCTGCCTTTTGGCTTTGCCAATGATTTTCGCTGATTCTGTTCAGCATTTTAACAAACATTGGTGTGATGTGGGGGTGCACCTCATGTGCTGCTGTAAGTGGGGAGGGGGGCAGGAACAAAGGGAATGCAGACAACAGGAGGAGAGCGGGAGCAAATTGTATGCGGACCTCGGGATGGGGGCAGGAGCATGGTGAACATGGTCAACGGGAGGGGGAAATGGGGGTTACCTCACCGGGCTCTGCTGGTGGGGGGGGGCGGGAACAAAGAGAATGCAGACAACAGGAGGGGGAACAGGAGCATGGTGAACACGGAAACGGGAGGGGAGTAGGAGCAAAGCAACAGGAAATCAAACAAGCAGCCGCCATTGTCCCACGCTGAAAGTAAGCAAAGCACGTCGTCGTGCCTGAAGTACGAGAAACTCAATAAAGAAAATAGGGCTTACAAAACTAGATAACATGTACCGTGTAACAATCAAAGTAAAGGGGCCAGTCGCCATGGGAGGTCACAAATGAAGACACTGCGGTACTAAGGAGGGACTTACAAGCCTATTAAGAAATCAGAAGCCAGCATTTACGAAGGAAAATGACACAAGCCAATGGCAGGCTTCTATTCCCTACTCCACTACAACAAGTCTCACAGAGCAGCGCATGCGCGCTGACTCTAGGCTCGACCTAAAAAGCAAATGGTTGAAAGCGTTTTTTTTTAAGTGGGTTGAGTGCAAGCAACATGGGGGAAGAGGTTGAAAGGGACAAGGGGAGCCAAAGCAACACGTGACTGGGATGGAAACAACAATGGGGGTGCAGGCGGAGGGGCAGTAACAGAATGAGCAATGTATGGGGGTTAGCAACACACAGGGAGTGGGTGAGGGTAAGCAGCAAGGATGGCGCAGGTGGGGGAATGGACATGAAGAGAGAGAAAAATAGAATACTGTGAGGGAGCAAATGTGCGAAAGAGAGCAACGTGGGGATCTGGTGAGAGAGAGAGGTGCACTGGAGCACGGTGGGGGTGGAGAAGTGCATGAGAGAGAAAGGCAACTGGAAAACACATGAACTCTTGTGGAGCGCTTATACAAAAAGAAAAAAGTGGCACCTGAAAGGTGGACAGTGGAAGGGCATAAGTAATGCGTCAATGCTGCAGGGGAGAGACAAATACAAGAAGAATAAGGAAAGCCAACCTAATCTAATGAATAAGAAGCAAGCAAATGGACGTGACAATAAAGCCAACTAATGGTGAGCAATGTGAAATCTCTAATCCTACTTTAAGCTAACAATATGTTTTGCAACAGACTGTTCATCTGCTCTTTCTAGTAGGCGAAACCTACAAAGAATATTTTGCTGTATATGTTCATTTGGAAAAAAATGTGAATATAAAAAATAGATATAGACTTCGCAGTCTGCCAGCTCTTATCCTCCTATGGTGGGAAGGGTGGTTATGTGCTTAATACATCTCTGATGGGTACATGATACCAGACAAAATAACATTAGAAGTATGATTATAGGGATTACAACTAAGGCACACAGTTCAGTGTGTGCAAAGGCAGTCTTTTTACCTTGTACAGTGTGACTTTTCCTAATACACAGACACTTTAATATCCAACAGTTTTGCAGTTCTTTTTTAGCCACCTTTTTTTTTAACAAATATGAACGAATACATAAATACCGAACATTGTAAAGTCCAAGGAATGACTCATAAGAGGAGAATAAAAAATCACTTATAAAACATAGCTCAGAACATTTAAAAATATGCATAGCATTAAACTGAAAGGCTTTTAAACTATGCAAGGTTTTAAAATGGAAGGCGTTTGTCATAACCTGAGCATGATCTGTGTCGGGATCAAAACTCCATATGGTATGTAGTGATCATGAAGCCAGCAAACCAGCCTGGTGATGACCAGAAGCCCTGAACTCAGACCCTTCATGGGAGATTACCTTCTCTCCCAAGGGGCAAGATGAGAGCATATTTGTGTTACAAGCCTCCAATAGCAATCCAACTAAAACAATTTCTTGGAGAAATAAGCACTGAATCCCATCTTTTGGGTTTCCCTGAGCGTAAAATGCCTACAAATCTAATCCATTCATGGACCACTGGTATTGATTGAATTTACACCTAGTAGGAAAGTATCCTTTTTGTATGGTCACCCCTACAGTTTTTTGCACCAATGCTGATGATTATGACTCTAAAAGTGCACTGGAGCTTGCTAACCAGTCTGCAGTGTCCTTTCCCTAAAACTGATACATGTAATTTGGTACCCTGATTCGCAAGGACTTTAGCCCTCTTATATGTCCTTGGTGCGTGGTACCAGTGATACACAGGGCATGGGATTTAAAGGGGTCCCCAGAATTCGAAGAACTGATTGGGCAGTAAGTAAACAGATGATAGCAGTTCTGCCATTGCAAATTACAGGAGGAGTGCAAACTGCTCGAAGTCAACTTTGTCCACACCATGTGTGGCAAGGTCAAAGTACTAGAGGAGGACACAACAGTCCCCCTGCCCCCAGGCACATTTGCACCCGGGCAGTTGGGAATATTATGTAGTCAGGAGGTGTCCACCCCTAAGGGGCTAGTGACACCCCTAGGAGGGGCTACCTGGTCTGTACAGCCAAGGAAGGTTCTGCCATTTTTAAAAGTGGCAGATTTGAAGGTTCTGGGTAGAAAAGGTGACACACAAACCCTTATGTGGTCACCTCAGGGGCAGATTAGCCTCTGGGGCTAGTAGCACAGTAGCCACTTACATCCACACCCCTAACACCCCTAAATCTAGGATTTATGTGGCACCCCTGGCACCAAAACGTCAGTTCTGATTCAAATTTCAACAAAGGACAAAGAAAAGACCTGAGTCTGCAACTACAGGACCTGCACAAAGCACAGGTGCAGAACTCTGAATCTGTGGCAACCACCCTGCAACTGCATGACTGTGACTAATCCCAGACCAAAGACCAGTCTTCCCGGACAAAGGGACCCCTTTGAGAGCCAAAGGCATCTCCAGATGTCCTAAGACAAGTGGCAGTAGTCCCCTGCAGCCCACAGGTAAAAGCACGCTCCCAGAACCAAAGAATCACTGGCCATCGGCCCTCTGAGGGATCGGCCAAAAGCAGATGGCTCAGTGCATTGTGGGAAACATAGTCCTGACCTCCAGCAAGTTTCAGGTGGCTACCATTTTCCCCCGGGCATCAAAACATCTTCATACTGGCCGTACCGCTGCCAAAGCTTGTTGGTGACCAGTCCGGCTACCACTACCTTCTCTTGACTCTGCAATCTGAAGGAATTATGCAGTATCATCAACCAATCACCACAGTGGCCCAGTTGTCAACCTTTTACATCTGTTTCCTTACCAGAACGGTCTGAACTGTAAAACCAGCTTCCCCAAGGCTCCTGCTTCCGCACCAGGGACAGCCAGAGCAACTATGCACCCATGCCCACGTGCCAGGTAAAATTCAACTGACTGTCTAGGCCTGGTCCTGGGATCTGCATCACCTTACCCCTCAGGGGGTTTCACGCAACTTGACCTGCAAGTGACCCATTTTAGCAACCGTAGGTGACTTTTCTCTGCTCTCCACTATTTCTGTTTCCTACTGATAAAGGGCTAAACCCAGAAACACGTGTCTAGAGATAACAGCACTACCTGCACAAACTTTGGAGAAAAACTACAGCAACTTTGAAGTCAGTGTAATACTTTTACCAGAATTCAATGGGGTGAACTGTGCTGGGATGAGAGGCAGAGTACACCCTTCCCACTTCTGTTTTAAAGGCTTGCTTGAGCCAGCGAGGCGATGAGCTCAAATAGGATGCAACTGTGGGGGATATTCTCAAGAACGTGCGATAATCATCGCCAAAACAGGCTAACGAAATTTCACATATCGCCGTCAATCGTGGGAAAATAACTCAGTGTTAATGTCGTATACACAACACGGCGGAAACATCCAATAGTTTCCTGATAACGTGTCAAATGTCTGCGATGAAATTACCGGGATAGCGATAAAAATCTAAACCCAAATGTGAAAAAAGTTGTGATGGGCCCAACTGCGATAAAAAATTCAGCTATAAGCAGCGCCAGGCCTTCAAGTCCCACAAGTCAGGCGGGAAAATCACTATCAAAGCGGCAAGAAAAAACACAAACAACTGCAAAGCACCATGGAGGTAGCCGGAGCAAGTACAGCACCCCACAAGCCCCACGGAAGACCAGACTGGGACCTTGGGGTCAGGGAAAGGCAAGGAGAAGAAGAAGAGGAACCCGCTTTTCAGTCCGCAGGAAAACAGGATCCTGATAATGGAGGTGATAGGCCACCATCAACTACTGTTCGTCACCTCTACAATGTCATTGGCAGCAAAAAATGGAATATGGCAGTCCATACTGAAGTCTGTCCAGCACATCACCACCACACTTGGCATTGTGTACATTCTAATTCATGGGTGACTTGCCTCCTTCACGCATACTTGGTTCCCACCTCTCCCCACATTCTGCAATTGTGTGGCTGAGGGGCTATGCTGTTTTCGGAAGGTCAGCTGTCTTGTTCTGAGCTGAGGTGGGGGTGGGGTGGCCTGGGGGTGGTGGCGGTGGGTGTTGTGGCTCTCTTGAGTTTCCGAGCTGCATGATCAGCAGCTCCATGACATGTGTTGGTCTTCAGATGTGGCTCTGGGCTGGGCTCCCTTTCATACTGCAGGTTGTCATCCTGCTTACCACCAGTAAAAGGCAGATGTTAAATCCCTGGTGCTAACGCGCCTTATCGCCAGTTTTTGGATCGCATCGCAGATCTGGCTGGTCGTTGAGAATATCGTGAAGTGGTGTTTTCGTGTGTTTTTGCACGGGAATGCCTACTCTGCATATCATTAGCATTAGTTGTCGCTCTCATCCGTGGCAATGTTTTTTGTGGCAGCTATCGCTGGAAAACTGGCGATATTGGCAATTTGCACCAGTTTGAGAATAGGTCGATAAATCAATCGCCACTTTTGCGGCGCTAAAGTGCCGCTAAATCGGCGATAAGTCCTTGAAAATATGCCCCTGTGTGCCTGTGGAATGGTGTGGAGTGAAGCTGTGACCTGTGAGGACTTAGGCAGAATTATATCAACCCTAGATGACTTTTCTCTGCTCTCTACTACTTCTGCTCTCTTCTGATGAAGGACTGAACTCAGAAATACATGTGTAGAGACAACAGCACTGCCTGCACCAACTTTGGTGAAAAACTACAGAAACTTTGACGTAAGCATGCTGCATTTACCAAAATTAAATTGCGTAAATTGTGCTGGGGTAAGAGGCAGTGTGCTCTCTCCCCCTTGAGTTTAAAAGGCTCCCTTGAGCCAATGGGTTGACAAACTCACCTAGGATGCACCTGTGTGCCTGCAGAGGGGTTTTGTGGCCTGTGAAGACTTAGGCAGCATTACAGCAACTCAAGATGACTTTTCTTTGCTGTACTACTTCTGCTCTCTACTGATGAAGGGCTATACTCAGAAACACTTATGTAGAGGTAACAGCACTACCAGCACCAACTTTGGTGAAAAACTACAGCAACTTTGAAGTAAGCATACTGCATTTACAAGAACGCATTAGGAGGAGCTGTGCTGGGATGAGAGTCAGGGTGCTCCCTCCCCCTTGTGTTTAAAAAGCTCCCTTGAGCCAAAGAGCTGAACAGCTCACCTAGGAGGCACTTGTGTGCCTGTGGAGTGGTACTGTGATCTGTGAAGACTTAAGCAGCATTTCAGCAACCCCAAATGACTTCACTCTGATCTCTTCTACTTCTGCTCTCTACTGATAAAGGGCTAAATCCAAAAACACGTCTAGAGATAACACAACTACCTGCACCAACTTTGGTTGCAAAACTACAGCAGCTTTGAAGTAACCGCACTGATTTTCCATAATGCAATGGGAAGAACAGTGCTGCGATGAGAGGCAGTGTGCTCCCTCCCCCTTATGTTAAAAGGCTCCTTTTAGCCAACAAACTGACATACTCACCTAGGATGCACTTGTGTGCCTGTGGAGTGGTACTGTGACCTGTGAAGACTTAGGTAGCATTTCAGCAACTTTAGATTACTTTTCTCTGCTCTCTAGTACCTCAACTCTCTACTGATGAAGGGCTAAACTCAGATACACGTTTCTAGAGATAACAGCACTAATTGCATCAACTTTGGTAAAAAAACTACAGCAACTTTTATTCCGGGCTTTAATAATGTTCCTGCCAGCTGAGAGTGGATTTCAGATCTGTTTCCCTGCCCGCAGTGCTGTGAGCAGGGTAACAGATCTGAATATTGCTCCCGCCCACAGAGAGCAGCTTTTTTAGTTGCTCCCAGTAGGCGAGACTAATACCAGCTACTACTGGTTGCAGGAAGCTGGCTGGGGCCGTGAGGGCACCAGTGCTCACACATTTTGTGGCCAGGCCCTGGAGGATGGGGTCCCTGGGGCCAAAATGAGCCAGGGGGGTCTCAAGTCCCCCCTCCCCCTTTACTAATTGACCGTGCACCGGGGGATGGGGTCTCCGAGCTGATATCGGTCTGGGGATGGAGGCAACATAACCTCTCTCCCCTTTAGTAATTGGCAGGGCTTTGGGGAATGGTGTCCCCAGGGCCGAATCAGCCTGGGGAGGAGGGCTGCATGCCCCCCTAATTAACTTTGGCCAGGTCCTGGGGAATAGGGTCCTCTAGGCCAAAATCGACCCAGGAGAGGGACCGCAGTCCCCCTCCCACATTTTAATAAGGCTTTGGGGATGGGGTCACTATTGCCAATAATGGCCCGGGGAGGGGGACACATGCCCCCCTCCCCCACAAAATATGCCACACCACAAGGGATGGGGTCCTTGGGGCCAAAATTGGCCTAGGAAATGGGCTGTGTATCCCATTTCACCATAAATATAGTGGTGGTACCTTTTGGGTGGGGTCCCGAAACCAAAAGCAACCCACTCAGGGGGGCCCGTGCCCTCCTTCCCCTAAACAAAATAACTGGGCCCTGGGGAATGGGGTCCCTAGGGCCGAAAGTTGCCTGAGGAGGGGACCAAAGGGTTGGCTGCCTTTGGGGGTTTGGCCAGCCTCCCGCCGTGAACGGGTTAAAGCTGTGCACAGCGTGGGATCGGCTGCATACGGGTTGGCTGCAGGGTCTTGCCGCTAACCCCCGCCGTGCATGGCCAATGGCAATGTGCGGTGGCAGTTGGATTGGTGTATGGCAATTAAATATTATTTTACTTTTAAAAATTTTTTATAAAAAAATAGAAATTCACTGAAAAAAACAACGGTTACAGGGACGTTATAGTTAGGAAACTGCATTAAAACAGTAGAAATTAACTAAAAAAAATTAAAAAAAGTTTGCAGGAATGTCATAGTTGGGAAATAGAATTAAAAAAATACTTATAAATTCACAAAAATAAAACTAAGGTTATAGGGACGTTATAGTAAGATTCAGATTTTACTCACACAAACCCATAGAAATTCAGCAGTTATAGTTAGTTATCTCAAGTAACTATAACTCGTGCCCTAAGTAACTATAACTTGCTGTTCCATGCACTGCTAATTACCCCACATATTACATCACTCATGACATCTTCTATGACATCATTGATGATACAACCACAAAATTTGCCGTAAAAGTATTGATGAGAAAACTGTGCATGGCAGTGGCACGAGTTATAGTTACCTTAGAGCACAATTTATAGTTACTTAAGAACTATAATGATCTTGTTACCTTTGTTTTTTTCAGTGAAGATAGATAGATAGATAGATAGATAGATAGATAGATAGATAGATAGATAGATAGATAGATAGATAGATAGATAGATAGATAGATAGATAGATAGATAGATAGATAGATAGATAGATAGATAGATAGATAGATAGATAGATAGATATGTAAACTTGTTGAGCAGATTGTGAATGAAACATTACTATGGTCTGTGAATGGGGAAAGATCTTCGGAGTGTCTCAATCAATCTGATCTGGTTCTCTCACACCACTCTCTTCTGCAGTCTCCTTGTTAGACATTTACGTTCCTTTTCACTTCATATCATCCTGAAACACTCAATCTGCATATCTCACACCTCATCTCTTTCCTGTTCAGCATCCTCTTTTCACTCTGTCCCTACAGCAGTTTCTTTACCTTTTGTACTATCAATAAATGTACAGCTGTGTACGTCCTTCACACACTTTCGCATATAATCACAATTACAATTGTCAACCTAAACATTGCTCTGTTCACTCGACAGAGAGGCCAAGGATTGGATGAGCATATATTCCAAACCCGTTTATGACTCAATGACAGACACTGTTAGAAATTTGCACAGTATTCTGGCTGAACTCAAAAGCTCTCAATTGTGGCACACCCACAACCTGAACTCACATAGCTACACAGAAGCGACTCTTTTCAGACTGCACATGAGTAATATGTTGCATGAAAATACTGCAGAAAAACACCATCTTGTAAAAAGAAAACACTCTTATGGAATGCAAGAGTAAGTAAAACGTAAAATGTAAAAAGACCGAGGTCAACCTCGCTGTTTTCAGGCCTAGAGGGTAGTGTCTGTTTTTAGGTCTCGCCTGAGCCAGCGCTTTAGCGCTGCTCTCGCGAGAGCTTTTGTAAAAGGGGGATCTGGAAGTGTAAACTAGTGCTTTTCAGGCTCCAAATACAGTGCATGTGCACCGGGCGCGCGCACCATTTGGCAGCCTGAAAAGCACTGCTGCTTTGATGTCCTCAGTGAGCCGCGCGGCCACTGAGGACATCAAAGCGAAAGTGATCACCATTTGCCACCCCCTCCCTTATCCCACATCCTGCTTGTTCCCCATGTTCCCTGATCTTTTTCACTGGGCGTGAATGATTTACCTCCCTGCACCATGCCTCGCTGCCTCTTCCTGCAGACACATAGGTTGTGTAAACAACCAATTCCATTTGCGTTTGCACCTGGGACAAGCTGAGCGGTATTTGCCCCTGCACTTATTACAAACAAACTATTTGTCCATGTGTTTACAAACAAACAGTTTATCCATGTGTAAATTACATGTGAAGCAATATTTGTTCACAAATTTTCAGTACCCGAAAATGTTCACCCAAAGTAGTCCGTTACTCTCGAACTAGGTTTGCGCTCTACAAGCGCTCTACATACATACATAATGGAACTATTTGCCCAGAAGTTGTACACAAGGCCATAGAAGGTCAAACTGCAGCATCCGAGTCCATCGGATCAGTGTTTTGTTTGCAATGATGCATGCCAGTCTCCCCCCTGTGCCCTTCAATCACGTGTGAGAACTGTCGCACGAACAGCAGAAAAACACAAAAAAGACATCACCCGACGACTGCTCGGCAAAGGCCTGCCAATTGTGCCTACCACTGCAGTCAGATATCCATCGCCACGCTGCAGCTGCGTTCAGTGTGACAGGAGCACCGCCACAGTCTGTGAACGTCTTCAGCACTCTTGACCCTCCCCCACCCAGCTATGGTGAAACAGTCAATAAAAACGCACAAAAGCTTATTTTCATTGCCAATCTCTGCTTCGGCTGATCAGATCACTGCAGTCACCTAGCTAAAGGCCCATTGCCTAGCTGACCACCCCCCCTAAACAACGGGGAGGGTGCGGGGGTTAGCATCTGTTGGTGACTGATAACAGAGCTATTCTTAGCTAGGAACCCACCCCCCCTGCAATCACTGAGCAGCTACCTACGTCATCGGCTCATCCTCAGTGGCAAATCCCCGAAATATCACATTCACGCGCCTCTTCTTCCTGGCTGCTCCTTTCTGACATTCCCATGGCTGCAGGCGCAGGAAAGCATGAAGGAAGAAAGCAAGCAAGGCTGGTATATTGGAGGGAGGGGAGCCAGCCCGCCGCACACGGGAGCTTCACGGGGAATCTGGAGATGTTCGGAAGATGCTCTTTTCGTTATTTTGTTATGTTTGTATTCAGAAATCGCACAATTTTGTCATGTTAGCTGATTGTTCTGCTGTTTCTGTGTTATGTGCACACTTTGAAAGCGCCTCTTATGAAGGCGGTGCAACAGGAGTTGTGGGTGGAGGTTGTGGGCACTGGCGCTCCTTATAGGGACCAGAACAGTGGTTTTCATCCGCAGCTTTTCACCCAGAGCAAGAGAAGGTGGAAGAGAAAGAAAAACTGTGGCAAAGGGGGAAGGCTGGGACCACCAAAGCCAACAGGCATGGCAAAAACATGTAAACACACATACTCACAAATGCAACCTATTCACAAAAATGACATTTACAAACCCCTCAGCCTTTGGCCTGTACATGAGATGTCATGTGCGCCTCAGCGGAAACAATGCACCGCAAGGACAGCTAGTTGGAAAAGAGAACTAGTTTCAGATCCAAACATAGATGGGCCATAAGCACTTCAGGCTAGCCTTTGCTGCAACCTCAGGTCACTGACCTGTTACTTTACGTCATGACCGGGCTCCTCACGGAAAGGCATAGGTGTCTTTAATTTTTATTGTTTTTTGTTCATCTTGTTTTCAGAGTAGAGTGATCTTACCGAGCATCAAACTGCCTGTAGCAAGAAGAAATTTAGGCGGACTTAAGACCTCACCAAGATTCCTAGCTTTTTGTTTCAAAATGCCTATCTGCCAGAGTTTGTGACCGGAACACAGGGCGCCATTCATCGCCTGCCCTCCCGGACACGTGCTTGTGCTCTGAAATTCATGCCAGACTCACTCTTCTTTTTACGAAAAAAATGTACAATTGGAATTAGCGTGTGCAGGAAAGGCAATGTGCTGGCTATTGAGCACGTTGCTTATAGAAAGCACTACCTAGCAAGCAGTGGGTGGGTTGATTCCAGTCCCCAGCACTGGTAACAAGAGCCCCATTTTCTGTTTGCGGGCATACTAGACCCTCCTTCTCCATTGGCCGGCTGTTTGCCTGCATGTTTGCAGCAGCGTTTACACTGTCTTTGTCTGTCTTGCCAAGGGGGCAGCAGAGAGCGAATCCGAAAGGCACCTCCATGGCGCCGTAAAGCTGCCCCCTTCCCCCAGTGGCATATTGCATTGCCATCCCATGGCCAAGCCAACAAGCATTGGCATACCCAATAGGTCTCGCCTTTGGGACCTTAGACGTGTTTAGCTATGCAACAGTTGATTTTGTTGCAACAAGGATATTTTTTTTATTTTTTTTTGTCCTCATTTACAACCCAGTCAGGCTTGTCCGTGCTGAAGATTATTGAGAAAAAGCAACGGTCTCAGGACACTGGATCTGTTGCCTTATGACCTATTTGGGCCAAGACTGCCGGTGCTATCTCAGTCAACAGCTAAGGAGCAATGCCAGCTTGGGGTACCCATCGCTCAACTTAGATCACTAGAGCGTCTCAATCAAATCCTTAAAAGGGGTAAAGGATAAGCAAGAGAAAGAGGGTTGTGTAATCCTTGGACTAGGGGGAAAAAAAAACAAAAAAAAAAAACCCCTAGCTCCATCCCAACAAGTTCCAAAACTCCCGCTTCTTCATGCTTCCTGCCCTTGAGAGGTCTAACCTCGATGTTTTTAATAGAGAGGACAGCCAATCTTGGTGCGTAGGTGGTAGCGTGTCTTTCCATTTGATGCAGATCTCTCGCCTGGCAAGCAGGATAGCATAAAATAGGATTTTCTCGGATGCCCCTTCTAGATCATTTGCAAGGCTAAACACCAGCATAGGCAAGTTAACCATAATGTGTGACCCCAAAGCTCTAGAAAGTGTATTATTCACTGCTTGCCAGAAGCCAGCAAGGGCAGGACAGTAAAGAAACATATGGATGTCAGAAGCTTCTGCTGCCCCGCACTTTGCACAGCATACTGGTGGCCCATTTGAAAATTTAGTTAGCCTCAGTGGAGAGTAATAGGCTCTGTGTATTGTAAATAGGTGATTCCTTCGAAGCCAAGCTGGTTTTACAATGTCATATAGCATTTTGCAGGATTTTAGCCATAGTGACTGAAGGTCTTGCCGTGGGATACTGCTCTCCCAAAGAAAGATGGGTAGTAGAAATTCGCCGTCCTGCCCTTCCATAATAGAGCGGTACCAAATCGCCACCTCTTTCTTTGCTGGAGGTTTATGTATGACCAGATGTTCAAATTGATTTGTACCACCCATTAGATGTTTGTTGCGGGAAGGTTGAACAGCATTAGCCCAGCTGGTTAGTTGGAGATATTTAAATCTGGAGAGGGAAGGGCCGACTATATCTCTAAGGGCCTCCCAGGGGACCAGGGTACCCTCCACGAAAAGGTCTCCCCATCTCTCGATGCCAGCCACCCTGAGGGGAGTTGATAAACTATCTAACAAACACTCCAGAGTCCCAGGGGAGTTCCAGATTGGGGCTAATCCTGAATAGTATCCCAGTTTTAATGAAGCTCTAAGGCCAGCCCATGATTTAGCCAGCCCCTGTAACACCTTCAGCCTGACTTTTTTGGAAAATGTTGCATTGCCATATTTATATAGGTAACCTTGCTCAGATATACCCTAACCTCTCAACATGGCCGAAAACTTAGCCCCGACACCCTCACTGCTGGGAGTTTTTAGCAACATACGTGAGTACGAAAGTTGAAAGGCCCAAGCATACAGCTGTATGTCAGGAGCTGCTAAACCTCCCTTTTCTCTTCGCCTTCTGATTTTTTTCCAAGCTATCCTAGACTGTCGAGAAGCCCAGACGAAGGCATTTAAATCGCTCTGGAGCTTTCCCAGAGCTCTCGTGTCAAAGTGTAATGGGATAGCACCAAAGAGAAAGGTAAATCTAGGCATAATGGACATCTTAATGAGATTGACTCGCCCGAGTATTGAGAGCGGTAAAAGAGCCCAACAATTCATTAGTTTGCGAGTTTCTCTAGCTATTAGCATTAAGTTATGGGTGGATATCTTATCTATCTCCTGGAGAATGTAGATTCCCAAATATCTCATGCTAGTCTTCAAAGAAGGGAGCTGTTGGTGAACCTGCATATTCCCAGCCATTATTTCAGTTTTGGAGGTATTGATCTTATACCCTGAGACTGCACCGAATTCCAGTGCCAACTCCATAACTGCGGGGTAAGCGGTGTTCAAATCCGATGTAAATATAAGCACATCGTCAGCATGGAGAGCCACCTTTTTTTCCCATTCCCCATATCTGAAAGATGATACTCTAAGATCATCTCTCAGAAGTTGGGCGAAAGGTTCGATATACAAATTAAATAATAAAGGGGAAAGGGGACACCCCTGGCGCGTACCTCTGGAAATCTCAAAAGATTCGGCAAGGAAGCCGTTTATAAGTAGATTGGCCGAAGGATTACTATACAAAAGGGCTACAGACCGCCTAAACTTCTTTCCAACCATGAACTTGGCCAGGACCTCCGACAGGAACACCCAGTTAACCCTGTCGAAGAACTTAGCCGCGTCAAGAGTCCGAACAGCGAGTGGAAGAGAATAAGCTGAGGCTAGGTCTACAGCCCCAATCAGATCATGGGTCAATTCTGAGAGATGACGCCCTGGTATAAAGCCCTTTTGGTTCTGATGTAACAGGCCTCCGACCTCCCTACTACGCCTTTTAGCCAAAATGGAGGCAAATATTTTATAGTCAGCATTTAATATGGAGATAGGCCTATAGGATTCACAGCTCGTGGGAGACTTCCCCTGTTTTAATATTAAAGTTATGGTTGCTTTATTCCAGGAAGGAGGAGGAATCAAGCCATCTAGAAGGACTTGATTAAACAGAATTGTCAAAGTCGGGACGACCTCCTTAACAAGAGATCTATATAATTCAGTGGGGAGACCATCAGGGCCTGCTGCCTTGCCCCTTTTTGATCTCATTATTTCACAGTGGACCTCCTCTTGAGTAATCGGGAGGTCTAAGGCAGCTTGTTGTTCTGAGGTAAGCACAGGAAGATTTAACTTGCTTAACCAAGATTGGATCCTCACACGATCTGAGTCACCATCCTCGCTGTAAATTCCCTGGAAAAAAGAGTGGAACGCCCCTCTAATGTCGTCATCCGAGGTGTGAGATAAACCATCCTTAACGACCATGCTGATATTGTTTCGTGCCCGATCTGATTTTGTTTTCCAGGCGAGTAGTTTGCCTGCCCCTTCGCCATACTCAAAATGGGCTAACTTACTAGCCTCCCATCTTTGCATTAAGCGTGAGCTCAGCATACTATCTAGCTGGGCCTTAAGATCCCTAAGCTTGATATGATTCTCAGTAAGTAAGCTCAGGTTATGTAAATCGAGTGAAAGCTGAGGAGCCTTGATATTGCGCTCTAGCTCGAATATTGCTTCCTTATATTTTCTACTCTTGTGAATCGTGATGCTAGTAATAATACCCCTCAAAAAGGCCTTGAAAGACTCCCACACATTAACCACGGACGCAGTCCCCATATTTCTTGCCATGAAGTTTTCAGACTCTCTCCGAAGGGAGAGTAAAATGTCTTCCGAGGCCAAAAGTGAGCGGTCCATAGACCAATTCCTGGGCGGAAGATCCGCCGCTATTTCTATGGCCATGCATACGGCAGAGTGGTCTGAAAGGTGGGCGGGAAGATAGAAGATGGTTTTAATTAATTTATGCAAGGCGAAACTGGCAAGTATGAGGTCAATCCTAGATTTATGTTTGTATTTGTGGTTAGAAAAGGAGTATTCACGTTGACGGGGAAACCTAAGCCTCCATGTATCCACAAGACCCAGATGTTTCATAACTCCCATAAGACAGGCTCTAGTTCTGGGAGAGGGCAATACACGACTTTTTATAGATTTATCAATTGAGGGATCTAAAACTATATTAAAGTCGCCAGCTAATATGACTGGTTCAGGAAAATCCAGCAAAGCCGAAACTAAGTTTTTGAGGGGGGAAGGATCGTCCAGGTTGAGACCATAATATCCGGCAATCGTTACTCTCAAACCTGGCAGCTGAAGATCTGCAATGGCCCACCTGCCACCTGGGTCCACTGTTGAGGATCTGAGAGCAGCCCTTGCAGATTTTTTAACAAGGATCGCCACCCCTCGCGTATTGACTGCCTGTGTGGTACTAACCACAAAGTCGACCCAGCTTAATTTTTTGACTAAAGCTAGTAGTTCATGTTGAATCAAATGTGTCTCCTGCAAGACAATGATCTGTGCGCTATTATCGCGCAAATATTGAAAAATCCTCTGCTTTCTAGGATTGGTACGCAGACCATTGACATTCCAGGAGAAGACCTGAATCAAAGTCATAAACGATCTATTAGAGGCAAAAACAAGAGCCCCCGCCCAGATAGTCTAAGGGAACTATTGAATAAACAAAAATATACAGGTATACATTTTCCTCTGTTACTATCATTAGAGTTGCCCCGTAAGAGAAAAAAACAGGTTGTAGCTGGAAATAAGGAAATTTTTTTTTTACCCCATTGCAACACCCTCGTGCACCCGCCCCTAGTAAAAACCCCAACCCCAAACCCCGAGAAGGCCGGCAGTCCCCCTGCCTCCTTTACCACCCCTGAGAACCCCCCCCCCCCCCCCCCCCAAGTGTCTGGAATATGTCCAGAATTCGGCACCTAGCCGTGCATGGCCCTTAATAACTTTAAGTATAGTAGATAGTAGAATTAGTTATATATATATATTTTTATTTATTTATTTATTTATTTATATATATATATATATATTTGTATATTTATTTGCCGAAAAAATCTAACCAGGTAGTTATAAATCAGACCGATCATTTTTTAGCTAGATCTTTCAAAAGTATATCTGCTTCCGAAGCTGAGCTCACATTGTGCATTTAATTGTTGAACATAATTCTCAAAGATGCAGGAAATTTCAGCTGAGCAGTTGCGCCCAGTCTTCGGAAGTCTTCTAGCCTTTTCCCTAGCTCCCATTGCCTTTCGAGAGTAGTTCTAGAGAGATCAGATCTTATTTGGAAATTACAGCCACTTGCCGATAAAGACTTTTGCTTAAGTGCTGATGAAAGAATTTGCTCTTTAAGAGCATATGTATGGAAATTAATAAAAAACTTTCTGGGTTTCGGCTTCTGTAAGTTTCTCCGAAAAGGGTCTCTGTGTATGCGCTGAATGTCCTTAAGCAGAAGTTCTTCTGAAATTTCTAGATGCAGGGCTTCTTTTAGCAAGGCGACGATGAAACCTTTAAGATCGCTTCCCTCCTTATCCTCAGGAACATTCAAGACCCGAAGATTGTTTCTCCTTGCATTATTCTCCAAAGTCTCTAGGCGGTTAGATAGAACTGCCTCACTCAGTTGCAGAGACTTTATTTTGGTTTCAGCGGAATCTAGGTTGGCCTGCAGATTGGTGACATTATCTTCTAGTTGAGATGTTCTTGTGTCTATTAGGTCTACCTTAGAACCGAGGGTCTCGCAAAGAGATCTGATCTCTGCCTGATTTGTTGACGAGGCTTGGAAGCCCATTTTTATGTCGCGGGATAGGGCTCTAAGCATTTCCCCCACAGTATGATCCGAGTAATCCCCGAGTGCCTGCTGGCTTTCATGTATTCCTGTTAGGCTGCACTCAGAGAGGCAAGGGGAGTCACGCTCACTAGGTCCAGCTTGGGTCAGTACTGGCACTTGGATGTCCAAAACCTGCGGGACACTAGTGTTAAGATCTTCAGTGCCTTCCACAGTGCCTTCCATAGTTTTAGTAGAGGCAGGATCACTTTTAGCCAGTTCCAAAATCTGGGGAAGAACCCTAAAATAAGATCTTAAGGAAGGTGTTATTTTGTTGGGCTTCGCTTGATGAGATTTCCGCTTCTTGAGATCTCTTGATTTCGGTGAGGCCTCTTCAGCTTGAGGGGGTCCCCCGTCTATACCACCGTTTGAAACGGTAATAAAATCGAGTACCTCCTCCAACCCTTTTGGGTTAATACGCCCTTTGCAGTTTAGATTAGGCTTTGGAGCTGAATTGATAAACAATCTGGCGCCGCCTCTCTTCCCCTTCCTTTTGGGGTTTTTAATTTCTGAACGGACCAAAGTTCCGGCCGCCTGGGGTCTAGGCCTAAGTTTAGGGGGGGTTGTTACAACGTCGGGGTGGGGGTCAGGTTTTGGGTTTGTAGTAATTAAATGCACAGGAGCGGAGTCTCCCCCTATATCATTAACACTACCAAAGCTTCCAAGACCCCCGCCCCTTCCCTTCACATTCACATTCACCCTTACCCCCCCGGGTGGTGTGCCCTGTAGACTCCACGATGGCGCAGTGTAAACCCCTACCTCGAAGAAGACCGAGGCAAGAACTCCGTGTGTATCGGAGCTCAGAAGACGCGAGGACCCAGCGAGAAACGCCGGGAGCAGCAGCGGTATGTGGGGAAAACCTGGAGCCGGACCCGCACATCGGAAGGAAGAGTATTGCAAGCTGCTGACGGAAGAAGGGGAGGAAAGCCTAAGCCCAGGAATGTAGCAAGCCGTGTTCCAGAAAAACACACCCGGACATGCTGGAGGTAAAATTATCGATCCTTTCTGATTTTTAGAGTTACACACATTGTTCTGCCCCCCTCGGAAGCCGAGATTGCAAAGATCGGCAAAAAGAATACAAAAAGGTCCGCGTTCTACTTATCCATTGATGATTTCTGTGAGAAAAGGGCACTCTACACGGAAGAAGTGCCGCGGCCGCTCAACCCGTGGCCGCCATGTTCTCACCACAAGGATATTGTGCTGCATAACTAAATACTTATAAGGCCCCAAAAACGAGACCTATTGGCTATGCCTGCACGCCGCACACTGCTGCACGCCACACACTGCTGAAACTGCTGCACGCTGCAAACTGCTGCACGCCACACACTGCTGCACGCCACACACTGCTGCACGCCGCACACTGCTGCACGCCGCACACTGCTGCACGCCTCACACTGCTGCACGCCGCACACTGCTGCATGCTGCACACTGCTACACGCCACACACTGCTACACGCCTCACGCTGGTTTTTCTTACCCAACCAGCACGCTGGTTTTTCTGAGCTGGTTCCTCCTGAGATTGTTCCAACAAACGATCTACGCAGATTAAAGTGGGAAAAGATAGCAATTAATTCTCAAGCTATTGCTGACATATCTGACCAGGTCGACCAAGCAATGCTGGCAATTGAGCTCTCTAACTCACTTGACACCGGTTCAGAAAAGGTAGAAGGAATACACAATACTCTTTTCTCCACAATCAAAAATTATTTCCTTAAACCTACAAAAAATAACGGACCTAGAATCGTTAAGCCCGCCAAGTGGTATAATAAACAATGTAGAGAAGCTCGTTTAGCCTTGGGAAATGCTATTAAAGGTGGTATACCCCTAGTAATTCAATCAGCTAGAAGGGATTACAAGATCAGCATATCAAAGGCTAAGAAAGCATGGGACGAACACCATTGGTCCGAGTTACTGGTAGCCAGTAACAAACGGGATTCCCGGTCGTTCTGGCACATTGTTAGGTGGGGAAAATCGGGTTTCCCAGAAACCCCATATAATAATGTGCCTGAGGAAGAATGGGTGACATTCTTCAGAGCACAGTATGCCAACCCAAATAGTTTTAGCTTGGGGCTAGAAACTAGAGTAGAACAACCCCAGGAAACTTTTTTCAGTGTCTCTGAGATCATGAAGGCACTTGGTTCAGTGGCAAGTGGGCGTGCCCCTGGTCTTGATGGAGTGCCAGCGGATTTATTTATTAATGATAAAGAACGCTGGAGTAAGTACATCCACCTACTCCTGAATGCCATTGCTTTGGGCGCGCCGGTACCCACTTCCTGGCAAGGCGCAATAATTATTCCTATTTTCAAAAAAGGCGACCGGTCTAAGCCAGGTAACTATAGGCCAATAAGTCTCATAGACACTATACAAAAAATTGTGGGACGAGTTATCGTCAATAGGCTCCTGGATTGGGCGGAGGAGTTTAATGCTCTTTCACCCTTCCAGGCAGGTTTCCGTCGCTCCACCAGCACAGTCGATCAGGTTTTCCGATTCACACTGATACAGTGGAAAACCGTATTGCTAGGCGAGGGAAGTCTCTACGCGGCTTTTGTTGATTTAAGGGCCGCTTTCGACCTTGTCCCACGTTCTATGTTATGGGCGGTACTTAAGAAGCAGGGACTCCCAAACGAATTATTATCCCTCATCATGAGACTTCACGAATCCAATTATGCTAGAATCCAATGGGGGGGGATGGGTTCGGTAACCGCGGACTTTCCAGTTGAAAGGGGAGTTCGTCAGGGTTGTTCGATGGCTCCTGTGCTCTTTACATTATATATCAATGACGTTGTGGGCCGCTTGCTCTCAGCCCAAGTGGATGCCCCTTCTTTAGCAGGGACTAAAATCCCTATTTTAATGTTCGCTGATGACACGCTCATCCTATCGAAAACTCCTAGTGGTCTACAGCATGCCTTGTCAATCTTTGATCAATTCTGCGGGGAGTATGGCTTAGAGGTTAACACTGCCAAAACTAAGCTTATGATTTTTAACCCCCATCGAAGTTTTAAATCTAAAATTACTTTGAACAATCGTCCGCTAGAGGTAGTGAAAACCTTTACATACCTAGGTATTCATATATCTAAAGAGAAGACCTGGCGGAACCATATTGATCTTGCAACACTTAGGCATAGACAACTGTCTGGTGCTATCTGCGCAGAGCACAGGAAATCCTTAACTAAACCTGTTAAACCCGCCTTGCAGATTTATGAAGCAAAGGCTTTAGGCTCCGCGCTATACGGCGCTGAGCTTTGGGGTTTTGAAAAGGTGGCAGCACTTCAAACCTCGGAGAATAAATTTCTCAGGGCTATAACTGGTGTTCCCAAAAGCACCCCGTTATTGCCCCTAAAATATGATTTGGGTAGAAGAGCAGTCACAGATTTAGTTAAGTTACGACCAATAATTTACTGGCACAGGTTGTGGACTACCCCTGTACTCAAACATTATGCCGAGGGTTTTCTAGATATTATGAGTTCCGATGTTTACCACAAAATTGGATGGTTGAAATTATTAAAGACATCCCTTATTGAGCTTGGTATGTCCCAACTTTGGGAAGATCCAACGAGAGCAATCTTTCCCTCCAAAAGTATTCTAAAAAGTGTTTATTGGGAGATGGTTGCCTCCCGACATTGGAGAAGCTCAAGCGCTGGTTCAATGTCTGGTGAATTTTTAGAGGCAAAAATGTATCCCTGTTTAGAATTGTACTGGGACACTATTACCAGGCCTGGAGATAGGAAGCTCCTCTTCCAACTCCGAGCAGGTGCACTCCCCCTTAAATTTTTGACAGCTAAGTGGAATGGTGGATCCTGTGACACCTGCCCTGTTTGTGGTATTACTAAAGAAACCATCGGCCATTTTTTATTTTCCTGTAAACCCTATGCGGTACCAAGGCGCATTTGGTTGTCCCCAATGTGCAAAAATTTTGGGACAGATAGCAGCACTGTGGCCCTGCGTATTATATGCACTAGCACTTTGACATGGGTTTCAATAGCCACCGCAAAGTATTTAGGCTGGGCGTGGTCAATTAGAAGGAGATTGCTAGGTACTTAACTACTCTCCCAACTATTGCAGAGACTGCTAGCTATTGACTATTCTCTGTCATGTTTTATTCTCGTGTCTTATTAGCCGTTTTACAATTATTTTAAATCGTGTTTTTAATTATTTCTTTCTTATTAATATAGGTAGAACAGTACACGCATATAGGACTAAACATCTCAGTTAATAATTTTCTCTTCCATGAAGTGTGCTTTGTAATTGATGTCATTGATGAAGTTTAATCTTGTTTTAAAATGTATGTATTTGTGTTTGTTTATTGTATTGTGCTTTGGCTTTTATGAATGAAATTCGAATAAAGCATACTCTGACTGACTGACTGGCTACACGCCTCACACTGCTGCACGCCACACACTGCTGCATGCCGCTGCACACCACACACTGCTGCACGTCACACACTGCTGCACGACGCCCACTGCTGCAGGCCGCACACTGCTGCACGCCGAACACTGCTACATGAAACACTGCTGCACGCCACACACTGCTGCACACCACACACTGGTGCACGCCACACACTGCTGCACGCCGCACAATGCTACACGAAACACTGCTGCATGCCACACACTGCTGCACGGCACACACTGCTGCACGCCGCACACTGCAGCACGCCGCACACTGCTGCACGCCTCACACTGCTGCACGCCGCACACTGCTGCATGCTGCACACTGCTACATGCCACACACTGCTGCACGCCTCACACTACTGCACGCCACACACTGCTGCACGGCACACACTGCTGCACGCCGCACACTGCAGCACGCCGCACACTGCTGCATGCCTCACACTGCTGCACGCTGCACACTGCTGCATGCTGCACACTGCTACACGCCACACGCTGCTGCACGCCTCACACTGCTGCACGCCACACACTGCTGCATGCCGCTGCACACCACACACTGCTGCACGCCACACACTGCTGCACATCACACACTGCTGCATGCCGCACACTGCTGCACGCCGAACACTGCTACATGAAACACTGCTGCACGCCACACACTGCTGCACACCACACACTGGTGCACGCCACACACTGCTGCACGCCTCACAATGCTACACGAAACACTGCTGCACACCACACACTGCTGCACATGCTGCATTACTCACTGCTGCATGCTGCACGACACTGCTGCATGCCGCACACTGCTGCACACCACACACTGCTGCACGCCGCACACTGCTGCACACCGCTGCACGCCACACAGTGCTGCATGCCTCACACTGCTACACAAAACACTGCTGCACACCACACACTGCTGCACGCCGCACACTGCTGCACGCCACACACTGCTGCACGCCGCACACTGCCGCACGCCGCACACTGCTGCATGCCACACACTGCTGCACGCCTCACACTGCTGCACGCCGCACACTGCTGCACGCCGCACACTGCTACATGCCGCACACTGCTGCACGCCACACACTGCTGCACGCCACACACTGCTGCATGCCACTGCACCCCACACACTGCTGCATGGCACACACTGCTGCACGCAGCACACTGCTGCATGCCGCACACTGCTGCACGCCGCACACTGCTACACGAAACACTGCTCCACGCCACACACTGCTGCATGCCACACACTGCTGCACGCCACACACTGCTGCATGCCGCACAATGCTACACGAAACACACTGGTGCACGGCACACACTGCTGCACGCCGCACACTGCTGCACGCCGCACACTGCTGCACGCCACACACTGCTGCAACTGCTGCAAGCCGCACACTGCTGCACGCCACACACTGCTGCACGCCACGAACTGCTGCACGCCGCACACTGCTGCACGCCTCACACTGCTGCACACCTCACACTGCTGCACGCCGCACACTGCTGCACGCCGCACACTGCTGCACGCCGCACACTGCTGCACGCCGCACACTGCTGCATGCCGCACACTGCTGCACGCCGCACACTGCTGCACTCCACACACTGCTTTTATGCGAGTTTAGGCTACTGACATTGTAAATGACAATGCCTTTTATTTGTTTTAAATACAAAACATAAATAAAAGGCATTGTAATTTTACAATGCCAATAGCTCAAACTCTTATAAATGCGAGACCTATTGCATTGCAAATGCTTGTTTTTGATTGCATCTGTTGCTGACGGTTGACACAAAGGTGGCAGGTGGGGGCAGGATGTTTAAAGATGGGACACTGGTGCCCCTGCAATCCTCTCTAAGAGGCCTCCCACCCCCCAACGGCACACACAATTAACTGGTTTCTCTTCACTTGAATTTTCTTTCTCCTTCCATCACTTTCATTTAATTCTTGGGACCAAACAGAATTCAGCTCTGCTGTTTCCTATTGTCCTTATGGAGAACACAACATTTCTACCCCACTTAAAGGAGTCTAACAAGACACATTTTCCAGTGTTCTGCTAAGATAAGGGAATAACTTTTAAATTGGTCCACTACCAGATGCTTCCTCTAGCTCCCGTGCTCATCCGACCTTGAGGGACATAATGCTTGAATCAAATCAGTATTGTGTCCAGGCCTGATGCATCCGTAAGGACAGGGAAAGCAGCAGCCAGGGCTGGCGCTAGGCATGGGCAGCTGCCCGAGGCCCCCCCCCGCCCAGCTGACCAACATGGGGCCCGCACCTCTAAGGCCCCCTTCCTTGGGCCTCACAACTGTGATGTAGCACTGCGAGGTCCAAGGCCTCACAATCATTTGTAGGTAGCTCTGGAAATAATAAGTGAAGGTCCCCACTACCCTGGGCCTCACCGCACTGTGCCATGACTACCAGGCACTGAGAAGGGGCACCTCATCCCTGGGCCTCGCAGCTCTACACCTGAAGTGCGATGTTCGGGGAACAAAGGGCCTCTCCCAGGCTAATCACGGCCTGTAATTGATGATCCGCACTGCTCACACAAAGGCACTGCAGTACACCCACTTTCCTGCATTTTTAGGTCTCGGCTGCGAAGGCTGCGCTTGCGCAGTCTCGCTCTGAGATTTAATGACTTGGAGAAGAGGGGCTTGAACCCGCCCCTCTTCTCCCCTGTTCTCCATTGGCTGGCCTCTTGAATGCTGGCCAGCCATTGGAGAAGAGATCAGTCATTCGGATTAGGCCCCGTCCTTTTCAGATCGGGGGGCGTGTTTTTTGCGAGAAGTCTCAAGGAGGAGACAACAGCAAAACACGCCCCCGAATCCGAAAACAACGCTGCCTTTCTCCGAGGCATTTCTGTTTTGCCTCGGAGAAAGGCGGTGGTGTTTTCAGGTGCCCTCGGCTTGTTTTCTGTCTCTCGACGCTCCTAGAGCACCACGGTGTGCCCAAATGTATGTTTTAGTTTGTAATGACGCTGCAGAGGGCATGGGCGTTTGCAGGCATTTTACTCCAGGTATCAAGGGGGATCTCCTCCGGAGTAGTTCCTTGAAAGGCCTTCCAAGGCTTCTGTGAGCCGCTGCAAACACTGGAGTCTTTTGCTGGCGTCGGAGGCGTGTTTCGTCACTCGGTGTTTTTCCACTGGCTCTGTACAGCATCCCTCTCCCCTCCGCGCTGCCCAGCAGGTGCAGACCTGCGCTGCTTCCCGCCGCTGCCAAAGTGCCCCATGTTATGTCTCACTTCTCCAGGCATGAACAGCTTTTAGCCACGATTTTCCATCCAGAGGCGTGTAATGTTGTTTTCCAGGTTGTAGGTGTGTGTCCTCCTCTGATATCAGCCTGCAAGAGTCTTGGCCCCGCTGGGGGGGTCACACGGAACATGAGCACGAGTCGGTATAAGGTGTGAAAGGGGGGCCGGCCAGGTGCAGGGAAAGTGCCGGGGCCGCTGTCCTAGCAGCTAGACGTCCCCCGGTTTGCGCTGACGTCAGCAACGGCCTCCCTCAATTGTCAAATTTTTATTTCGGTGCTTCGGTATGTGAGGCGTTTGGAGGGGAAAGCGGTGAACCGAGGTGCAGGATACATACTTAAGGGCCTATCCAGGACCTTATAAAGGCCGCCCCCATACATGTGCATTTTTATGTCTGTCACATAATTCACCCCAATATCTCCCATTTCATGTTGCTGCCGTCCTCTGCTAAACGCCGCGAGACAACATACACGAGCCAAGGACACATACAAATGTTGTAAACATATGCAAAAATATGAAACTGCCTTGGAGTGATCGTCAATGAGGAACTGAACCGAAGGGCCACTCAGTCTGGGGACCGGAAGCCAGTCTCTGCGGTAGGTTTCTGTGTTCAGAATGGTAAAGGGGGGGCAGCAGGGCAGAGAGAGAAAGTACCACTGAAACAGAAGGAATCGCCCCCTTCCCGCCATTTATTGCCTGCAGACTGGGAGGGTGTTTATTGTGGAAGGTGAAATGGTGATTTAGTGTGATGTGACTAATGGGTTCTCGTTCGGAATTATGTTAATCACGTATGGAGGGATGGATACACCCCCAGGATAAATCACAGAGCAAGTGGTAGGTGAAAATGTAAATAATTGAGAGAATGCATCTGCGAGGAGCACACTGATGTATGCATGAGTGATTTATTACGAGAGGCATGTCTGTGCCAAGACCGGAACGCAGAAGAGGCGCTGCACGCGGGGCAACAGGAAGGGTTGTGATTCCAATACAGCACCACCGTAGTAACAGGATGGGTTAGTCATGCGTAGGATCCCACAATCCGGTCAAGTGAGGACAGCCAGGATAACAACACAGGTCTTCTTAATCCTACAGGTGACATATCCACTAAACCCCATCATAGATTTCACAACCATCTGAAAGGGGAAAACTGTACACACTCAAGAACACTGCCTGAACACAAAATGAAGGCTGCTTGTATTTTCCTCTGCGGAACATGTTTTATTTAGTTTTTAGGTCTCGGCTAGCGAACAAGCATTTACAATGCAACGGTCTCGGCATTGTTAAAGTTAGAGCTATTGGCATTGCTCATGACATTTTTTTTGTTTATGTTTTTGTTTTTAAAACATGTAAAGAAACGGCATTGTTATTTACAATGTCAATAGCTTAATCAGTGTGTGTGTAGGTGGCTTTGTGTGTGGGTGCAAATGCAATAGGTCTCGCATTTGAGAGTGATTAAGCTATTGACATTGTAAATAACAATGCCGTTTCTTTAAATGTTTTAAAAACAAAAACATAAACAAAAATAATGTCATGAGCAATGCCAATAGCTCTAACTTTACCAATGCCGAGACCATTGCATTGTAAATGCTTGTTAAGAGCTGTGAAAGAGATGCTTGTGGTCGGCAGACAGAGACGCAGTGCAGCACACCAGGTGTCAGGCACCAAGCAGCTTCAGTAGAGCCTTCCGCTACTGGGATACAAACAACCTTAGAAGAATGAATGAAACCTATACTCAGGACCTGTACTGAGAGCGTGTCCTGTAAGGTTATTTCACAGTTCTGTCACAATTGTAAATCACTAAACGAGGCACAGGGAGATTATTATTTGCCCAGGAACAAACAATTGATTAAATTAGCAGAGCCAAGAGTGTAACACACGTCTACTTGGTTCAAAGGCTATTCACAGGGCCACTGTAATTATGCAGATGAGGTCGGCCAAATTGTGCGGCAGAGTTCACTAGATTATGTGGTAAAAACAAATTATGCTGTGTAATGCAGTACATTTTGTCATAGTATTGCTTCATTATTTTGTCATTTTGCACTTGGTAACACTGTTGGTGCCCCTCATTAGTATCAGTTTAACACCCAAATATAGTAATAAGCAACAAATAGGTAACCAGTGAACCTTTGAAATGGGCCTTTAATTGCATGGCAACATGTGTTGCTGGGACTTAGTAACTTTTGAACCGGTTGAGCAAGAAACATTTTTGTGTTAAAATCTGTAGAGTATGTAGCAGATGTTAGATTGTTTGGCAAATGCGGCGAATCCATAATTATGGGAAAACCACCATGGCCACACAATTACATAGTTTCAGTCACCCTGGCTATACATTTACCACTGTATTGCATTTAGGTGAATATACCATGTGACTGGGCACTTCTCTCCGAGGTAATATTAAGGGCCTCATAATGACTTTGGCGGTATTCCCTTGGAGCGCCACACCAGCGCTCCGCGATAGGACTGCTAAAGCTGTCCTCACACCGCCTGCCATATTACAACTGTAATCCTTGGCAGGCAGATTTGCTGCAACAGCCCCACTGCGGTTCCTTTCTAAGGCTCATAGGAGAGCCTTAGAAAGGCACCGCTGTGGGTCCACCGCAATATGTTCTGCACGGGAAGGAATGCACCATGTTATTCATTACTTCCTGTGCAGAAACTGGGGGTGCAAAAATACAGGGGGGCACATCATGTGCCCCCCTGCATGCACCCCCATGCACAGAGGCACAAGGGCCCCTGTTAGGGCCTCCTCTGTTGTCTCACCACCACCCTCTTCATGGCAGTCTAACCGCCATGTAAAGGATGGTGATGAGGCAACTCTTAATATGCTTGGCGGTGCTGCAGCGGCACCGCCAGCATATTGCAGCCTCTGAACAATGTGCAACCGCTGCCGTATCATGGATCCCCAGCAGTTGCAGCTGTCCTATGGCAGTCCGACCGCTAAAGTCGTAATACAGCAGGTGGACCGCCACCGGGAGTACGGCGTTCCAATGGACCGCCGTAGTCGTAATCAAGCCCTTAGTCCATGTTGTAACCCTACGCTTTTAAGTAGTTTTTAAATCGAATCAAAATACTCCCAATTTTGCCAAAAAGCAAGCACAGCAATAAGTTCAGAAAAGTGATTGCCCAAGAGCACACACTTTGTCCAAGTGGAGGCCAGTGCAAAATTTATAAATAAAATGATATTAACAAGACGTTATTATCATTTGATTTTTTATGCAGTTCTCTGAACTAGGTCGGGCGGGGCTGAGCTTATCAGAGCAGATTTAGGAGTGGTTTGCACTCTCTAAGTGCGCTTGACTGTTTGGCCGGCCCTCTTGGGCCGGCTAAACAGTCATGTGCACTTAGCACGTTCTCCACCTGGCTGTGTTGCACAGCTCAGTGGAGAACATGCCCAGGCTCCCAGGCACTGCCTGAACGGCCAAATAGGCGGCTCTGACCAATCACAAAGCTGCTCATGCAGAGTCGTTATTGACTGAGAGAGTCCGGGAGCCTGAGTGCTTCCGGTGCTGAGAGAAGAGGACGGAGAATAGACGTGTGGCGGCAGCGGGGAAGGTACGTTTATTTTACTTATTTTTTCACCCCCACCACCCCTGTTCCAAGGCAGCTGGCACTGCACTTCCTATGATGTCATCTTCTGTGATTGTACGCTGTATGCAAATTAGGGGGGCCTCACACATTTCCTTCCTCCCGGGGCCCCAAAAGTCCTAGGACCGGCCCTGGCAGCAGCCTTAGGATGCCACTCACGGTTCATGCTAAATTTTTACAAACAGCTTAAATCATTGTCTATTCTCACTTTCTGGGGAGCACTTCGGAAGGGAAACTTAGATTTTGCCTGCTGCATTGAAAATCCACACAATGTTCCTATTTCTGTTACTCTGGTTGCTACCTTTAAAATGCGCCAGTAAAACCACTGATATTAATCCTTTATTGAAAGACTACCGTTTGAAGTGAACATCTCAGTACAGAGCGACTGAGCGACGGGCGGCAGCAAAGTGAACCGTGATGCTACTTTTTTCAAGTTGCTTTTGTTTGAATACAGCTATTGTTGGACTCTGAGGATGGTTCCATCATCTAAACTGTGGAGCTGCCTAATTTGCAAATTCTACAAATTAAGAAATTAACAAAGATTTCAAGAATCCAAGGAGCATAGTCCCATTATTGGCAACACACCCCCACCCCCCACACATAGTATGCATGCATAAATAAATACACAACACAACTTTTGTTTGGGAAAAATATTGCTGCAGGTTTATTCCATAAAAAAGTATGCAAATATGGTAGGTTATTTTACGGGCGATCCAAGGGCAGGCAGCTGTAACCAACCTATGCTGCCCTGCCCGCCTGATGAGCCAAGCATCGTGGAGAACCCAATCGGCGCTAACCTTATGGGGGTGAGCCCCTTACGGGATCACGTGACACATTGGTCCCTTATTACTCACACCCCTTTCAGGGCAGAGCGTAGATAGGCAAGCCCCCGGTTGTTCAGGCCCACAACCACCCGAAGGACTAACGAAGCGCCAACGTAATTGTTCCAGGACCCTCCCATGAGGCTCCTGGGATTTTGCTCTGGTACCCCTATTATGCCCATGCAGAGGTACCCTTCTGTACCCATCCGCTTCCAGATTGCCCTGTAACTCCGCCAAAGCTCTGGAGGCGGCCCCCGTCGCCTAGAGCCCCCCCACCAAAACAGTTCCTTTCTCACTGTAACCTGCAATTTCCCGGGCCTCATTCATGTCCAGTAGGAACAGATCCAAGCCCACCTGTACCAAGTGCACCCCAACTTTGTCAAAATAACCTTTGGTGTTCGCCCGGCATAGCCCATGCCTGATGAAGCCAAAGCCCCTTGCTCTGCGAACTTGCGCATGGAGCAGTTTATCCTTCTCTGGGAATGTACCAGTGCCTTACATGACCTGCAAGAATGTGATTGCCTCCCAGGAGGGAGCTCTACTCTTAAACGTCTCTATTTTACCCTTCAAGCTGATATGGCTCCCACCTCCTGCACCTTTAGTTGCAGTCCTTCCAGCATTTTGTGCTCCCTAACACCTGTTTCCCCAATTTATGGAACAGCAGCACACTTGCTTAGAAGACCGCTTCCACAACCAGCATATATATTCTGGCTATGCGGACGGGGCATTTAATGTATCACTGAAGCAACCCGTAACCTGCCCTGGGAGCAGAGTGCACCTACACTGTTGAAGTTGACCAGACATGTGCACAGACCTTTGCGATTAATAAACCATGGTGAACAAGACTGTTCGCATAGCGCACAAAATTGTAGTCACAGCAACCATTTGGAGTGACAACTTACGCCACATACCAGGCTTGCTTAACTAAAGCTCGATCACAGATACACACATACCTGCTAACCAGCTGTGACCCTTGATGCTCAACCCAGCTAATGACCTAGTACTTTGTTATTCCAGGGAATATTGCCCTCCACAAGGTCAAGCCGCACATGAGCATATGGCTTTCACCTACTGGGCCGAGGTGCAGTGTGTCCTCTGGAATTGTCAGCGATGGTGCTCCAAACACATTTCAAGCCGCTATTTGAGCCACGGCACACATTGTGGCCTAACAACTGACGCATGCCACCTGGCTAACATGCCGCTGCGAGATTTTGATCTTAACACCACGCTCTTGCGGTTACCGGTGCACATCTTCTATAGGTCTTGCCCCCACTCTATTTATGCAGATTCCTGCGATGTACCCTTCTGCCCCTGTATGGGCGGGAAAATACCTGTAACATTGCAAATCCCACTGCACTCACATTCTCGGGCAGTTCATTGGGGGAGAGGGGTTCTTAGAATTGGTTCTGCTATATTGCCTGGCCTCCTAGCCTGCAAGCATCCTCGTCTGACAGCAGACTATCTGCTGTGTCGCCCGTGCAATATCCACACCCTGGCGCAAGACGTCCCGTTCTATACCTCTGCTAACATACTACCTTCAGTGAGGCTAGAGTGAACGGATGTATGTTGTGCCTCTGACCATAAGGACCTTGGTTTGCTTTGGCAGGGATCAAGTTGTTGCATCTGTCACACTCAAAATAGTGGCAATGTGCAGTTCTTTTGCATTCTACACTGCAGAGTGTGCCCGGTACTATCCTAGACACCCCCTGTGTGCCAACCCGCTTTGACCCCAGATGCAAAGCACTAGACCCGATACCCTTGGTTACCCCGGACTTAATTGCCCTCCACCGAAATCCATGTGTAAGGTAGCTGGTCCCTGATTTAATTCCTAGTAGTCTATGTGTTATGCCATACTCCTTGTATGCCTTTTTCAAAGCAGTTAACCCGCTCACACACGAGACCCGCTGTTAGCAAGTCCAGTATAACCTGTACATGGAATTTAAATTCTCCTAACAACTGCAGTGAGGGAAAGCCACACTCACTGCTACTGGTGTCTGACGAATCGGCCCTTGGAGGCCGTAGCAATACTGCCCGTTCAGCAACTACGCCCACTGTACAGTTGTAATTTAGTAACTCATGGCGCTGACAACCGCAGGTGCCTACTACTGGGCTGTGTGTATGCGGCCCAGGAACCAAAGCAATAGGCTTGGTGTGGATGGGTTGTTAACAATGCCTGGCAATAAGTGTAATACCTTTGACAAATCTCTCCTGACCAGCATCTATATCATTCTTAAACATGTTTACTAGTTTTGCCATATGGCACCCTTCTGGTTGGTGATACGGAACCTCCTACCAAGCATAAGCTGACAGTCTTGTGTTGCCGTCACACCACCTGTGGCCCTTGAATCACCCTCTATCCTCCTGTGTCACCTAACCTTGGTTCTAGAGTGCACTTACTTCGCACCGTTGACCAGACAATTCCACAAACCTCTTTGATAGGTACACCCTAGTAAACACATCAATGGTGTCAAATCTGGTTTGAAACAATATATGTATTGTGCCCACTGTTGGAGACAACTCACTCTTTTGTGGAGTGACAACTACACAGGTGCCTACACAAGTCACCCAACAGACTAGTTGGCCCTGACTACCTTGTGTTCTGGTGCCAGATTTGGAAAGAACCTTGCCTTCACTTGCTGCTGCCCCCTGGGAAACACCCAATGCCCGTGCTTTGGCCGAAACGCGGCTATGCCCTCATGTAGCATCGAACCCCATGTCAAATAGGAGTGCCAACTCCAACTACTTAAACTTACACCTTGACCATGGGGGGAGTCTAGCTCTCCCCAAACTTCTGCTGGTGTAACTCACGGTCACGCCTCCTGTTCAGTTCAATTTAGTAATTCATGGCAATGACAATGATAAGGGCCTAATACTGGGCTGTGTAAATGCAGCCCAGGGTGACCTTAAACAATCGGCTTGGTGTGGATGGGCATTACCTGGCTGAAGTGCAATCCCTTTGACGCTCACTCCTGGCAAGATGTGCCAATGAAGGTAGAAGCAAGAGTTATCCATCCTGCTTTACTTCCTGTCCCAGTTATCTGAGTAAATGAGTGAAACATGCATGTTTGAACTGGTAGCGGATACTGTTACTTATGCCTGCAAATGCTCTTCTCAGAGCAGCCCGCTAGACAATAGCTTCCATTGAAAGGCGGTGCCAACAGACCTCCAAGCACTTAAGGCGGTACCTCTGAGTAGGGCTCTCATCTAACAGATGCCCCTTGCATCGTATACCGCCTCTGGCAGTAAGCCACTCAGTGCTACTGATGCCTTGGCGCTTCCTGACCCACAGCCAGCTCACCCTGATACAATCCGCTTGTGACTGGGACTTAACAGTGCGGCAAAAGCACGAGACATCCTAGCCTGACCTTAGCTCTTCACCAGGCTCCCAAACAAGAGCCTTCCACAAACCTTGTGGCCTAAAACATTCGCCCTGTGGGGCGGTTGTGAATGGACTGCAAACAACTCCTAGGCATTCTCTACCAATGTTGTAAATGGAGTTTCTGGTTGGCTAGGGTATGCACCTAAGCCTGGCCGAACCCACCTCTCTAGTCAGGAGAAGGGAGTACACACTTAAGCTGACACACGTCCACCCCCCAGGTGGCTAGGCAGAGACTTTGGCTTATCCTAGAGGCAGTGTAAATTTAATGTACCAACCGCACTCCCACAATGGCACACAACAGAAGAGACGCCATACCAGGTTATTTTAAATACCCTTCGTATCGTCCATACAAGAGAAACTTAGTTCCATCTGGCCCTATTACCCTGTGCTACCAAACCTCATCATGACATCACAGGGATTACATAACTCACTAGGTCAATCGGGCCACCGTCCTACAGCTCAGTTAGCACAACCCCGTAGTTGCTGGTAGGAACTGTACTTAGAATAATACAGCACAGAGTAAATGTAAAATTGTACTTTACCACCATTGGGCTGGGAACCGACGGCCAAAAAAGACAAAACCTGGGCATGAGATCCCAGTTTCCTAGAGCAAAACATTAATCATCCTGCACCATTAATAAATGTGCCACATGCACCCATGCCCTATCCAGGTGTTGCTATGTATATGTCGTCCAATTCAATGACATAGGCAACATGTCAACCAGTTCTCTCCTTTGTGGTCAACCAAATCCCATATGCCGGGGTTTCTCCACTAGTACATATGATGCTGAACCTGGATTTGTAAGGCGCACATGAGGTTCGACGATCGTGCCAATGCTAGTCGCCATTTTTCCAACTTCTCAATAGCGTCTGACTAAGTGGGAGCACTACTAGGACTCCTGGGACGGAATAGAGGTCTAAAGCATTGGTGCTAGTTAAGTGCACTGCCAGTAACCTTCCTCACAGTGGGCATGAAAAATCTAAGCTGTGTCAATTAGAGGCTGTTCCAAATAGGTGCCCCCAATAATTTGGCCCAGAGCAGCTGGTAGTACTACAGCATGTGCTGTTGATTACAAGTAAATGCCCTCCTGACCTCAAACCTTCAGGATGCCGTGTTTTTAACGCGTCAGTGCCCCCCACGCATGCTGAGGAAGGCTGTGCCTTTCCCTTGCCTGGTAATTAGCTGCTATGTCATTGCATCCCTATATTGACTACAGTTGATAGCGTTTGCCAGATCCCTGCTACCTACTTGTGTGTCTTGCTGATCCCTGGAGCCAACTGTTCCTCCTCTGGCTTCCACGTCTCTCCCCCGCCGTCGCCCGACATCGCGACCGCTGTGAGGGGGGAGTGCTCGGCGGGACGGGACTCCAATACCCAGGTCCCCTTGCGACCCGGAAGCAGAACAAACGTACTTTGCGCGCCCGGAGGCGCTACTTAATCGATCCCGCCCCCGGCAGAGCGGGGGCTGTTTCCAGTCAGTTGATAGCGTTTGCCAGATCCCTGCTACCTACTTGTGTGTCTTGCTGATCCCTGGAGCCAACTGTTCCTCCTCTGGCTTCCACGTCTCTCCCCCGCCGTCGCCCGACATCGCGACCGCTGTGAGGGGGGAGTGCTCGGCGGGACGGGACTCCAATACCCAGGTCCCCTTGCGACCCGGAAGCGGAACAAACGTACTTTGCGCGCCCGGAGGCGCTACTTAATCGATCCCGCCCCCGGCAGAGCGGGGGCTGTTTCCAGTCAGTTGATAGCGTTTGCCAGATCCCTGCTACCTACTTGTGTGTCTTGCTGATCCCTGGAGCCAACTGTTCCTCCTCTGGCTTCCACGTCTCTCCCCCGCCGTCGCCCGACATCACGACCGCTGTGAGGGGGGAGTGCTCGGCGGGACGGGACTCCAATACCCAGGTCCCCTTGCGACCCGGAAGCGGAACAAACGTACTTTGCGCGCCCGGAGGCGCTACTTAATCGATCCCGCCCCCCGCGTCGCGGGATCGCGCGCGGGTCGGCGCCGGGCTAAGCCCGGGCAAAGGGCGGGCCGTCTGTGGCCGTCAGAGGCCAGAAGAGGCTGAGCTGGGCCACCCCCCTGAGGTGCCGCGACACGGATACTGGGACACGGTGTGAAGGTACTGTTATCAATACTAGCGGCAGGTCTGTGGCATCCTGTTGTTCGTTGAGGACGGGAGGGGCTCCATCCTCCCCTTGCCATTCTGTGGCACTACTTGGTAACCGGTTACTGTGGACTGAGGGGAACGCGAGAGAAGTGCTAGGGGAAATAATTGTTTATCTTTATTGATTCGTAGCAGTGTGGTGTTAGAGTACCCCATGTCTAAAGCTAAACCTTCCTCGACTAAATCAACCATGGACAATTATTTGGTGAAGATGGTTGATAAAATAAATCAAGAGCGGAGAAAATCATTGGGGCGGGTGGAGGTTATTGACCCTATTCTTGTAGATATCAACCCTCCTTCCCATTTATCTGCTATAGACAATGTCAATGCCAACTATGAGCTCAGTGATCATGATCGGATCCATGATACGGCAGATCTTAGTGTGGTTGCCGCCGCAGATGACACCAACATAGTTGACCCATCTCCTGAGGACCTAACATGTACTGTAGACTCTTCGACTGCTGTCACAGCGGCTACCACATCGCGAAGAATATTACGTTCCAGTCGGTCACATAATAAGACATACAATAAGACTGTGTGTTGGACAGGCCTCACAGACGGCTTGCTCCCTCCCCGCTCGACGGGGCCCGAACCCCGGCCCACCTGGCATATCCCCGCAACAAGCACCTGTACCCCGTCTCCCGACGGACCCTCTGCCCTCGGACCCCTACTCATCACGGGGTCCGGCCCCACCGGCTTCCCGGCCGGGTCAAGCCGCCATCTTGGGCCCTGCACCACGTGGCCGCATGGCCTCCCCTCGACCCTAACCCCGGGCCTGGCCGGCCCCGACATCCCGGCACCACCATCCACTCAGGAGGTGAGCGGACCACTTGGCAGGTCAATGGGAGAACGAAGTGTCAAGGGCTCTCCCCCGCCAGGTGCCGATCGCTCCCAGCTCCCCCAGGCACTGGCTCCACCCCCTGCTGGGTGTCTGGACACCTTCATCCCGGACCCTCCGACCTCCAAGTGCGAGGGTCCGGACATCAAAGGGCACCAGCCCTATAACTGAGGCAGCTCCGGAGCAGGAAGGCAGTTGTATCCTGGAGTCGAGAGACACCGAGTGAACTCAACCCTGACGGTCTACTGGCGCTGCCGTAGCCCGCTCTTGTGAACCATCGTCCTGCCTGCTGGCGCTGCCGCGGCCTTCTGCAACCTTCACCTTCCTGGGACCTGCTGGCGCTGCCGCGGCCCGTTGTAACGACCATCCTCACCGGGACCTGCTGGCGCTGCCGCGGTCTTCTGCAACAGTCATCCTCCGGGGACCTGCTGGCGCTGCCGCGGCCCGTTGTAACGACCATCCTCTCCGGGACCTGCTGGCGCTGCCGCGGACCGTATATCTTCCGGGGACCTGCTGGCGCTGCCGCGGCCCGTTGTATCGACCATCCGCACCGGGACCTGCTGGCGCTGCCGCGGCCCATACCACCTAACCACCAAGCTCGAGGATTGTGAGCTCATCATCACCTCATCCGAACTACCTGATTGGTAAATAGACTGTCCCGCTACCCCCTTCCCTACCTTGTGAGACTCTAATCGAGGGGACCCCTGAGTCCAGACCTCCTTGTACCATTTAACCGTACCTTAAATAAGTGCTTATAAAGAACACTGAACCTTATCCGTGTGTGGTATCTGTCTGTGGGGGGGAAGTTACTTGTCTGTACGATCGCTGGAGACGGCTCTCCCCGGAGACCTCTCCTCCTGACCCCGGCCGACCCTCCCGGTCCATCTACCTTTTCTAACATTGGTGGCCAGCGGCGCGATCCGAATCAACGCGTAATCGTACAGATAGTAGCTCACCCCACGACAAAGCACGATGTCGACCAAAGATAGCAGCTCCATCGAGAAGTTCCAAATGGAGAAATTAGAAGAATACAACCACCGCGAACTGAGACAATTTTGCATAGAACTTGGCATTGCTACCACCGGCCTGAGTACCAAGGATGATCTAAAGCGCGCTCTTGAGTCATGGACAGAAACTGGGGTCACAGGACCCTCCGACCAAGACAGCGTCACACCAGACCAAAACAGCATCACACCAGAGGGGAACGCCACGGCTCCCGAGGAGCGGGGAACGGGCCTCTCACAGGAGGAGATACGAGAAAGAGACAGAGTCAGATTACACGAATTAGAGATGGCACGACTCAAGATGGATGGGGAACTTAAGTTAGCTGAACAGAAAATCAACCTCGAGCATATGCGGCTTCGAGAGGAACGAGAAGAAAAGCAGAGACAAAGAGAGCTGGAAGAGAAAAAAATAACGCTCGAGCACGAGCGCCGACTGGCGGAAATAGAACTGCGCAAACAGAATAAGGAACTGGGGGTGCCTGAGTGACCACACACCCCGGGGCCTATTGAGAAAAAAGTTCACATCCCCAAGGATGTGGTCCGCGAGTATGTCCGAGAAGACGACATACAACAATGGTTTAAAGCCTATGAGATCGCAATGACCTCCCACCGGATCGACCGGAGTGATTGGGGAGCTGGACTTTGGGGGAGATTCATCAACGAGGGTCGCGATGCCCTGCTGCAGCTCCCCGATCACCAAATGTCGTCCTACGACCACATGAAGGCTGCCCTCCTCACCCGCTACGGCCTCACGCCCGAGATGTACCGCCAGAGGTTCAGAGATTGCACCCGGATCCCAGGTACAACTTGGGTGGAATACGTGAACTATTTCAGCCGGGCCTTCGAGGGTTGGATCAAGGGAAATCAGGTCACCACCTACGAACAACTCTTCAACCTTATGGTATGGGAGCACCTATCAAACAACTGTTTCGTCGAGCTCAGGCAGCACCTACTCGACAGTAAGCTGACTGACCCCCGGCAGCTCGCCGCCGAAGCCGACCGGTGGGAAAGCACCCGAGTGGGCCGGAAAGGGCCACACGACCAGAACAGAAGCAACCAAGGCCAGCACCGCCCTCGGGGAGGAGGAGGGGGCCAGGGGCGAGGGAGAGACGCCTTACCGGCAACACCCGTGGCCAGCACCCCACCTCCGGCCGGCCGGGGCAACCCCCCGTTGCGGCCTGGGTACCGAGCCAACGTCACGTGCCACCGGTGCCAGCGACTAGGCCACTACGCCAACGATCCGAACTGCCCGCTAAACCAACCACCCAAGCCCCGCCAGGTAGCTGCCGCTGCCCTGGGGGAAGAGCAATCATCAGAGGGACCCGAGGAGTATGAGCCGGACCAGCAAGGGTGGGAACCGGCCGCCATGGTCCTGGCATGCTTAGGGGGAAGGGACATGGTTCCGCGGGCTCCCCTACCCGCCAACACCAGAAAATATGGTCAGTGGGTGACCATTAATGGACAGAGAGCCGAGGCCTTGCGTGACACCGGCGCCAGTGTGACGGCCGTCCGCTGTCACCTGGTGAAGCCCGAGCAGATCCTGCCGAACATTCTCTGCCCCGTCCGCTCGGCAGATAACTCTGAGAGCATGTGTAAGATGGCCTGCGTCCCGTTTGAATGGGGAGGGGTCTCCGGCCTACTGAAGGTGACGGTCCGGGACGATGCCCCCGTGGACTGCCTCCTGGGGAATGACCTCGAGAGTTCCCCGTGGGCCACCGTCGAGAGAAGAGAGCACTTGGGGATGCTGGGCCTCCCAGACTGGGCCTGCATAACCACCCGATCCATGGCCGCCCGTGCCGCCCCCCGATCAGAAGAAACCGAATGGCCAGCACCTCCGCCCCCGGTTGCCCCCGCAGAGGACAACGGCGAGTCCGACCTCCCGGACCCGACTACCGAGGAAGACGCGCAACACCAGGACCTTCCGGATCTGGCTCAGTGGCGGCAAGAAGGGGGGCCCACCCAAGAACAGGAACAAAAGACCTGTCCCTCCCTCGAGGGACTCCGCCAACAAGCCAGCACCCAAACCGCCGGGGACACCACAGGAACCCACTGGGTCTACTGGGATAACGACCTGCTCTACAGCGAGCAAAGAATCGCCGAGCTGGGGGCCGGTCGAGTTCTGGTGGTACCGCTCCGCTTCCGAGACTTTCTGCTCGACCTAGCCCACGATGTCCCCCTGGCTGGACACCTGGGCCAGGACAAAACGTACAGTCGCCTGGTGACCCACTTTTTTTGGCCGAAAATGAGGAATGACGTCCTGAACCACTGCCGATCGTGCCCCACATGCCAAGCCAGCGGGAAGAGTGGCCGGAAGCTGAAGGCCCCTCTACAACTCTTCCCGGTGGTCACCACCCCGTTCGAGAGGGTGGGGATAGACATTGTGGGACCTCTGGACCCCCGCACGGCACAAGGACACAGGTTCATCTTGGTACTAGTGGACCATGCCACCCGCTACCCCGAGGCGGTGCCTCTACGGACAGTGACCGCTCCAGTGGTTGGCCGGGCCCTGATGGGGATCTTCTCCCGGGTAGGCTTCCCCCGAGAAGTCGTCAGCGACCGAGGCACGAATTTCATATCAAAGTACATGAAGTCCCTCTGGCAACAATGCGGGGTCACCTACAGATTCACGACCCCCTATCACCCCCAAGGGAACGGACTAGTGGAGCGTTTTAACCGCACTCTCAAAGGGATGATTGGGGGATTGGAAGAACCTCTCCGTCGCCAGTGGGATGTACTGCTCCCGTGCCTCCTCTTCGCCTACCGGGAAGTGCCCCAGAAGTCCCTGGGTTTTAGCCCCTTTGAACTCCTATACGGACACCCTGTGCGAGGGCCCCTCAGCCTAGTCAAGGAAGGTTGGGAGATGGCCCCCCTAACGACCCCTCCAGACGTCTTCAAATACATCCTGGCCTTACGAAACCAGACCCGGCGCTTCAGGGAGATGGCCAAGGCGAACCTCGAGGCCAGCCAGGAGGACATGAAGAGGTGGTATGATCACAATGCCTCCTCCGTTGAATTCGAGCCTGGGCAGCAAGTATGGGTGATGTCCCCCACCGAACCATGTGCCCTGCAAGATAAGTGGACGGGGCCCTTCAAAGTGGTCGAGCGCAAAAGCCCCGTCACTTACCTCATCGACATGGGGTCCTCCCGGAACCCCCTTCGGGTCCTCCACACCAACCGGCTCAAACCGCACTTTGTGCGCTCCGAACTAAGCCTCTTGATGGCTACAGACAGTGGCACAGAAGAAGACTCCGAGCCCCTCCCGGACCTCCTGAAGACTCAGGAGAAGGACGGCTCCGTGGACGGGGTCCGGCTCTCGGACGCCCTCACTTCAGAGCAACGCCAGGACTGCCGGAACCTCCTGCTGCAGTTCGCTGCCCTGTTCTCCCTCACCCCCGGGGTCACCCCCTGGTGTTTGCACGACGTAGACACCGGGGACAGTCCCCCTGTCCGGCACCGGGCCTACCGCGTACCAGATCGGGTACGGGCCTGCATACAGGAGGAAGTGGCCAAGATGCTCACGATCGGGGTCATCGAGCCCTCGGACAGTCCCTGGGCCAGTCCGGTCGTATTAGTTCCCAAGGCCGCTGCCCCCGGCTCCGCCCCTGAACTGAGATTCTGCGTCGACTACCGGGGCTTGAACGCTGTCACCCGGACCGACGCTCATCCCATCCCCCGAGCAGACGAGCTGATCGACCGGCTGGGGGCCGCCCGCTACCTTAGTATCTTCGACCTAACGGCGGGCTACTGGCAGATCGGCCTCACACCCAGGGCTCAGGAACGGTCAGCCTTCTCTACCCCCGATGGCCACTATCAATTTAAGGTCATGCCCTTTGGCATGAAGAATGCCCCCGCCACGTTCCAACGCCTTGTGAACCAGGTCTTGGCAGGGCTTGAAGAATTCAGCGCTGCCTACCTGGACGATATCGCTGTATACAGCCGCCACTGGTCCGACCACCTCCGTCACCTCCAAGAGGTCCTGCAAGCCCTCCAGCGGGCCGGCCTCACCATTAAGGCCGGCAAGTGCCAGCTTGGCCAAGGGTCTGTGACCTACCTTGGGCACCAAGTGGGGAGCGGGCTGGTGGCCCCACTACAACTTAAGATTGCTGCCATCCAGTCCTGGCAGCCCCCCGTCACCCAGACCGAGGTCCGAGCCTTCTTGGGGCTCACCGGCTACTACCGGCGGTTCGTGAAGGACTACGGCAGCATCGTGGGGCCCCTCACGGGTCTCACATCCAAGAACCAGCCGAAGCGGGTCAACTGGACTCCTGATTGTCAAGCGGCCTTCGAGGAGCTGAAGGCCGCCCTGTGCACCGCCCCGGTGCTCCAGGCCCCCGATTACAGTCGGGAATTTGTGGTGCAGACCGACGCCTCCGACCACGGCATCGGGGCCGTCCTCTCTCAGCTGAACCCCGAAGGTCATGACCAGCCGGTGGCCTTCATCAGCCGACGTCTCCTGGCCCGAGAACAGCGTTGGAGCACCATCGAGAGGGAGGCATTTGCAGTAGTGTGGGCCCTCAAAAAGCTCCGACCCTATCTCTTCGGTACCCACTTCCGGGTACAAACCGACCATCGACCCCTGCAATGGCTGATGCAGATGCGGGGGGAGAACCCAAAACTCTTGCGCTGGTCCATTTCCCTGCAGGGAATGGACTTCACCGTGGAGCACCGACCAGGCCAAGACCACGCCAACGCAGATGGCCTGTCCCGCTTTTTCCGCCTCGACGAAGAGAGTCCCCAAGGAGATGGGTGACTCTCCCCGCCTTCAGCTGGGGGGGACGCATGTTGGACAGGCCTCACAGACGGCTTGCTCCCTCCCCGCTCGACGGGGCCCGAACCCCGGCCCACCTGGCATATCCCCGCAACAAGCACCTGTACCCCGTCTCCCGACGGACCCTCTGCCCTCGGACCCCTACTCATCACGGGGTCCGGCCCCACCGGCTTCCCGGCCGGGTCAAGCCGCCATCTTGGGCCCTGCACTACGTGGCCGCATGGCCTCCCCTCGACCCTAACCCCGGGCCTGGCCGGCCCCGACATCCCGGCACCACCATCCACCCAGGAGGTGAGCGGACCACTTGGCAGGTCAATGGGAGAACGAAGTGTCAAGGGCTCTCCCCCGCCAGGTGCCGATCGCTCCCAGCTCCCCCAGGCACTGGCTCCACCCCCTGCTGGGTGTCTGGACACCTTCATCCCGGACCCTCCGACCTCCAAGTGCGAGGGTCCGGACATCAAAGGGCACCAGCCCTATAACTGAGGCAGCTCCGGAGCAGGAAGGCAGTTGTATCCTGGAGTCGAGAGACACCGAGTGAACTCAACCCTGACGGTCTACTGGCGCTGCCGTAGCCCGCTCTTGTGAACCATCGTCCTGCCTGCTGGCGCTGCCGCGGCCTTCTGCAACCTTCACCTTCCTGGGACCTGCTGGCGCTGCCGCGGCCCGTTGTAACGACCATCCTCACCGGGACCTGCTGGCGCTGCCGCGGTCTTCTGCAACAGTCATCCTCCGGGGACCTGCTGGCGCTGCCGCGGCCCGTTGTAACGACCATCCTCTCCGGGACCTGCTGGCGCTGCCGCGGACCGTATATCTTCCGGGGACCTGCTGGCGCTGCCGCGGCCCGTTGTATCGACCATCCGCACCGGGACCTGCTGGCGCTGCCGCGGCCCATACCACCTAACCACCAAGCTCGAGGATTGTGAGCTCATCATCACCTCATCCGAACTACCTGATTGGTAAATAGACTGTCCCGCTACCCCCTTCCCTACCTTGTGAGACTCTAATCGAGGGGACCCCTGAGTCCAGACCTCCTTGTACCATTTAACCGTACCTTAAATAAGTGCTTATAAAGAACACTGAACCTTATCCGTGTGTGGTATCTGTCTGTGGGGGGGAAGTTACTTGTCTGTACGATCGCTGGAGACGGCTCTCCCCGGAGACCTCTCCTCCTGACCCCGGCCGACCCTCCCGGTCCATCTACCTTTTCTAACACTGTGCATTCTAGGAGGGGGGGGGGGGAGAACATTACCTAAAAGAATTGATCCTTTGGCCGTGAATTCTACCCAAACCCCTCCCACTGTGATGGATAGTAATCCGGTCATTATTGAAAGCGGTCAGTTGGATCTTCTAATTAGCATGATTGACGCCAAGTTTGATTTACTAATCAAACCTTTAATGAATAAATTAGATATGGCAATTACTGAGGTGGCTAGGCTGGGAGGTCTGTTAGAATCTCATCTTAAAGCAAGCACCGGAGCTCAAGCGATCGCTGAAACCCCAGTAAACAGCCATGCTCTTCGACCGGCCTCTGAGTTAGTTAACCCAGCGGCCAACCCCACTAAGACCTCACAAGGCGTGCAAGTTAATGAAAGTAGAAATGCCATTGATTCTCTGCCGATCCCGGACCAACAAGGATTGTCATATACCCCTGGTCCTGGCGTAAAAAATTTAGGTACCTCTAGGCCCGACCTGCCCCCAGCCTGCGCCCCGTTCGTGGCGGTCCTTACCAATGTGCCACAAGTTAAAGAAACTGGCCGTAACTTTAGTGAAACCCATGTTTCTTTGAAAAATAAAACTGTGGATTGGCTGCACCGGGAATGCGGCTTTCCAGTAGCCTTGGCAAAGGATATCATAAGTACTAGAAGAGTTGATTGGATTGGGAGCTCGCGTAAGACCTGTGGGGGTGACTGTATTATAGTTAATTTCCGTAACCCGCACCTTGCTTCCACAGCTCTGTTAAGAGCGCAATCCTCTCCCTCATTGGACCAAGGGATATCCCTTCGGCCTCTAGGATATTTTTACAGGCACCATAACACCCGTCCAAATACTGTACATACTGGGGTGAGGGAAAGAGATAAGTATGTTCCCCCTGGTCCTATCTTTACCACGGTAAATCGATTTGAAGCATTGAGTGGACTAGATGGGAATGATTGACTGGGGATAGATCTGTTTGAGTCAACCATTATGGCTAATATCACGGGAGATAAGGGAGGGACCGATGCAGTGAGGGTTCCAGACCCAGTGAATGTCAGTGGGACTGTTATTACCGCTGGAAAGTTTGGCCACTGTGAAGGTGAGAACTGTGCCCCTTTGTTCAGTGACCAGCCCTGCAGTCCCACCCCTTCTGACTCCACCAGCCCCCCTTCCCGCCTTAGATCCCGGAGCCAGAGTGTCTGTTCGATCGCTAGCTGGAACATTGCTGGACATTCCTCTAAGATTACTTGCCCAGGATGGGTTGAATTTATTAACACTTTTAACATTTTATGTTTTCAGGAAACCTGGTGTGTTGATCCAATCAATTACAATGGCTTTGTTTCTTATAACCTACCAGCTGAGGCCTCATCATCGGGTAGAGCCAAGGGTGGGCTATTGGTTATGATTGCTGTTGATATACCTGTCAAAGTCAAAAAACATGTGTTGGTTGGCACACATTCTCAGATTTCATGGCTTCAACAGGAGCAGGACAGGAATATGCTTTTAATTAATTTTTATAACAATGTCTTTGATAACTCAAGGTACCAGGTTGTACTTGCATTAGAATCTGCTATGGAAGATATAGTAACCAAGTTTGATATTGTTTTTGATATCATCTGGGTGGGAGACTTCAATACAATGGTGTGTCCTTTTGCCACCCAAAGGGTATGTGGCTTTATTGATTGTTGGGGGGATGGGGTCCCCCATTTCCCTCACAACGCATATGGTAATTCTTTGAACAAAATCTTAATGACATATGACATGGAAATATTGGCTAACCAGACTAATAACTCAGGCGAAGTTGTCCCCACTTATACGGGAAGGAACGCCAACACAGTGATTGATTTTATCTGTTTATCATCCGGAATCGCTCCAAGGTGTTCTACCCCCGTGGTTGTAGACAACATGATTAGCGATCATAACTGTATCACTGCCGAGTTAACTTTATGGAAGGAACGACCTGTGTCTGCCCCATGTACTATTACTAATATTGAGCCCCACCGCCCTAACGGTATTCGTATCAGATGGAAAGGCAATAAAGCGGACATTCAGTCCAATGCCATTGTGTCAAAGTGTCTTACAGAAATAGTTACTATATTAGAACGGGAGGAGGGAAATGCTGAAATCTTGCATACTTTTACCAATCTTAACCTAATTATAAACAGCAACTTCACTGTATCGCACAAAGGTACGAAACACCAGCCCAAGGGATGGTTTGACCACGCCTGCACTATCGCACTTAAAAAACTCAAAATAGCATTGTCAGATAACAAGAGAGATATCGGAACCATCAGGGAATTACGAGGGATTTACCAGATGGCTACCAAGTCCAGGAAAACTGAACTACGACAAGAGGCTTGGGAAAAATTAGATCTAGCAGCCTCTACAGCGGATTCTTCTCTATTTTGGGCAACAGTAAATAGCCCTTTTTTGAAGGACGAAAAGATCCCAGAATTAACAGCTAATGTTAGTTCGGAGAGCTGGGTTACCCATTTCTCCCAGATCTTTGATTCGACCAGAACCGGAGAATCCCATGACGACAGATGGCCTGTTATATCCTTGGACATCACTATTGCCGAAGTGTGGGATAGTATTAAATCCAGCAAGGGTGGGAAGGCCCAGGGACCTGATGGGGTCCCTATTGATATATACAAAACAGTACCTGAATTATGGGGCCCGCTGCTTACAAAAGTTTTTAATACTGCTGTACGTTCTGGGGTTCCACACACCTGGGAAGAATCCATTATCGTACCGATTTTCAAGAAAGGAGACAGGGGGGATGCAAAGAATTACCGCCCAATATCCCTCCTGGACTTCTCGGTGAAAGTCATGAGCCGGGTACTCATGGTCAGGTTAGAAGAATGGGCCGAGTCCAATAATATCCTTGCTGATTCCCAATACGGCTTCAGGCGGGGCAGAGGAACATTAGAACAATGCCTCAACCTAGATTTAATCATAGGCAAATATACCAAGGCAAAAAAAGGATCGCTCTATCTCTGCTTTGCAGACCTGAGTAGTGCCTTTGACATGGTGGATCACAGTATCCTATGGACTACGCTATTGGAAATGGGGGCCCCAGAGGCAATTGTTTACTTTCTAGCGAGACTTTATGCCAAATTAAATTCTAGTGTCCGCTATGGCCAGGCAGGGGAGTGTACCCCCAAGTTTAGGGTTAGACGGGGAATCAGGCAAGGGTGTGTGCTTGCCCCTCTGCTTTTTATTCTTTTTATCAACAAAGTGGACGCAGCTTTAAAGGAGATTGCGGCTGACGCACCAAAAATAAAAGATTTCAGCGTCCCCGTACTCCTCTATGCGGACGACGCTTTAATTTTGTCTAGGACCCCTATTGGCCTACAGCGTCTGATGGACAGGTTTTTGCTGTTCATCAACGATAGAAAACTGTTGATCAACAAGACTAAAACCTTCACTATGGAGTGCGGGCGGTATGTAAAAAACCTCATGCTTACTTTTTAGAAGGTCATAAGGTGTCAACAGTGGAATCTTTTAATTATCTCGGCATCACCTTTTCTAAATCAGGCAGCTGGACTAGTGAGATTAATAATGTCCAGGCTAGGATGGCGAAAAGCTCGCATGGGGTGTTCAAATTCGCTACAAACATTGGAGATAAACGGATCAAAGATATGTTGATGATCTTTCAAATGAGATGTTTGTCCGTGGCCCTTTATGGAGCCGGAGTGTGGGGGCATACCAAGACAGGGAACCTGCAAGTAGAGGAAAACCTCTTTCTAAAAAGGTTGTTGTGTCTACCTAAATCTGCCACAAATGACTTGGTTCATAGAGAACTAGGTATCTCCCACCTCTCAGATTTACTGGCACTAAGGCCCTTAATGTTGTGGCGTTCTGTATGGTTAAAAGAAGAGACCTCCCTAAGCAGAGCAATTATCGGAGATTGTCTCTCCATTGATGGCCATATGAAAATTCCTTGGATTAAATATGTCATTAATTGTTACTTCGAGATTTATGGTATTAGTCTTAAAAACGACTGTAACGCCTCCTCCAGTCTGTCTAAAAAAGTGATGAAATCAGTTTTTACGAATTTTATACAAGAGCAAAGGGAAAGAACTAGTAGTAATTTAAGTACATGTGTATTTTATAGTAGTTTTTGCGAAGATGAGGGTTTTCAGTTATATCTGAGTCTAGTCACTCGACCCTCCCATAGGTACGTTATCACCAGATTAAGGTTTGGGATAGTTCATCATCTGGTGGCTTACCCATATATTAAAAAACACCCGGTAGGCCCATGCCCATGCGATAACGTATCAGCTCAAAGCACCATGCACTTTCTTTTGTCATGCAACGTTTATGATAATTACCGTCGAGCCTATCTCAAACCCATCTTTTTAAAATATGGAGTAAGGAACAGGAAAGACGCTATGAAGCTGCTTTTTAAACCATATCCCGATGTATGCTTTTTTACTGCAACCTTCCTCCTATTAGCTATCAAAGTAAGGCCTGGTATGCTCTTTTAATTATTTATATTCTTAAATCATGTAACCTGTCTACATTTTAACCATGTATTGTTCGATGTATTTGATGTGTATTTTGTTTTGCTTTTATGGACTTGTTTTAAGCTCCGAATAAAGCCTTATGAAAATGAAATGAAAATGACTACAAAAGGAGCACTACACCTACAACAAGCCCATCTATTGGCTTAGTTAATGCTTACTAGTTGCATAAGATAAATAAGCCACAATTATAGCTTTGTTGCATAGCCAACCGAGAGCTAGCCACCCCATCCATAGCTGCCAAGGTTTCAAATTGCTATGCGTGACATTTTCATCATTTCAGTGCACTATGAGTGCCATTTAAAAGACTATGAATGACACTTTCTTGCGAGCAAATCAAACCACGAAGATGAGGGAGACCGATATCAGTAATTACGCCCATTTGACCAACAAGAAACTTTAAGAAGACTAAGGTTTAAGGCTGCTTTTGTGAGACATAACCGAGCTTGGAGTGTGCAAGGTGGTACTGGCGGTCAACCTAAACGGACGTAGATGCCCCGCCCAAATGACATACCCAACCAGTGCATCCGCCGGAAATTGCGTTACCGACCTCCCACAACAACAAACATTGCTACGCTCAGGATGCATATCCTAGCTGACATAATGGCTGACCGCAGAGGCTCGGCAATGTAGCACATATTTCGTATTATCTTGTTTAAGTTGTGAGCGCTTCAAATCGTGCTCCGTTTACAACTAGTTTTAAGGGTGCACCAATAAAGTGAACTCAAAACTTGTGTTGCTCTTGTCAATGCAAAGTAGTCTCTTCCTTTACCCTCCTTAAATGATGGAAAGCTGACTGTGCCTTGCATCGGTCACTGCAGACGGCAGCGGCGAAAAGCATTAAGCATCGTTGAAACCTGGGAACGAACCTGGGCTGGCGGAATGCCTGCATAGGGGGGGCACTAGCGGACACCGATATCCCTTGAACACGTGCCCTGCCTGACAGTTCCCACACTGCGAATCCACGTGCGGTGCACGAGATATGTTCAACTGACAAACCGCAAATACATTGAGAGCTTTCCACTTCACTTACATAGCTATAATTCTAGAAGGATATGAACCGTTTCCACGTGCAACAGCAACAATGACACCTCTAGGGATGAAAGCATGATCGTTATCGTCCTCTCGCAGTGATGTGCAAACGAGCACACTGTGGGCGCATCGTGCCAAAGACTCTCTACCAGCAGACTAGGATTGGCAAGAAGCGTCCCGAGCGAGGAACCTCACTTTAGACGCTCAATCATGTTCGACCTTTGCTCTAGCAAACACCACAATTGTGGTAGACAATGCATAGTGATTGTGCCACTAATCTATGTGGTGTAATTTCCTGGACGAGGCCTTTTAGACGCACCGGCTGAAAGCGCCCGGCGTGCCACTGCTCTAAATTCTCTGGAAAGCCTTGACCCCGCATATACACACAAGTTGCCCCCCCCACAAAGCATACAATTGCCAGCCCCGGAAAAGTGACAAATTGCCCCGGATCGCTTGGCGCACATAAAACAACCTTCACCAACGGGGCATTGTAGACGTGGTTTCGCATATATAAGTGATACTTATAAAATGTTGGTCACGTGGAAACGCAAGCCTCAAATCAAGGTCCGTTCCCCCGGCCATGTGTCAACGCTAGCCTCAGATTGAGGTCCGTTCCTCCAAGCCGCGTGTCAAGCGGGCAATGATTAACCAGCAAACGAGCAAAACCCAAGGCTCACGTTGAATTTGGATAACAAACCCACTTATAGTGCTCCAGTGACCCGTCCTGAGCAACATCTTCCCGGCACATCACAGTCTGGGCCGTGGCACGCAAATGGCCCTTTGATGCCAAATCTCCCTAGTTTACAATCCCCTGCCAACGAGAAAACTTCAACCAATGGACCCCTTCAAGGTAAAGGACGAAAGCCTGTCCTTCCAATGAGGTACAGCCATGAAAGCAGGCCGACCACCCTACAACGTGGTGGCAGCGTAAATACACGTATCTCAGCCGTCGTAAAAGAACATGCTACATGCTTCATCTTTAGCATTTGCCTGCCCCTGCTGGCCATACAATGGACTTAATTTGATTTGAAGACACATACTGGAAGGATCCCGGAGGAACCCGGTCACATCATTTGTCACCAACAGCCATAGACTACTTCAGCCGCCGAGCGTTCGAAGAGTTACCGCACGGGGCCGACGGCTCCCAGGATGGCGCGGCTGGTATGCCCGCGCCGGGCGGTAAGCACCGCTCCTGGCTGGTTGGACCGGGCCCCGAGGAAGCAGGTAGCAAGGGCCCTGCTGGCCAAGCAACCGGAGGAGGGGGAGTACACAGCACACGTTGCACTCTGTTGCGTACGTGTATTATGGACACCTGAAGGCTACGTTAGTTAGGCGCAGTGCAGCAAGAAGCGGACACACTCCCACACTGGATATATTGCTTGGTCACATGACCCGGATCATCCAGTCCACAGACCCTTTATTTGCAATACTGCTGCTGCAGAAAACACAGGGGTGGCCCACCCAACATAACATTCCTCCTTCATCATGAATATGCAAAAACAAAAAGAACCAAAAACCCACCCCATGGTGACTGGTTAATCATAGGAGAGAAAAACTCCAGAACGAGAGAGAGAGAGAGAGATAGAGAAAAAAAGAGAGAGAGAGAGAGAGAGAGAGAGAGAGAGAGAGAGAGAGAGAGAGAGAGAGAGATGTTATCTAGCCCATCTCACAAACCGACCAATCAGTACATCACAAAACCTCTCAGTCGAGACGACACCGCAGGATTGGCCTGGAGGTGATATCTCTGTCCTCCTCGACTTTCACTCCCATCTCTGCCGTCTCCAGCTCCAACTGTCCCTGAAGAGAGGTCAACAGGTGCACTGGACATGGGTGTGTCTGGCCCAGGCAAACCGTCGTCCTCATCGAGGACCTCGCTGGTAAGCTCGCCATCTTCGGGATCTGATGTCACCACACTCGGCCGCACCAGACGTTGATACTTCTTGAACTGAGATATATTCCTGGTGACTGTCTCATGGCCTCTCTGAGCCGTGACCATTGTTCCTTTTACAGTCTGGACAACCCAGGGATCAAGTTCGAAGGTGAGTGAGAACTTCCCTCGTGGATGTCGATTCTTCACCAACACCATGTCGCCTGCCACCAACGATCGGCTCTCGGCATGGCGCCGTTTGGACATGTGATCGTTCTTTGTACGCCTCTGCCGAAGTCGTTCAGACACTTGATCATGTAAGGGCAATGACGGTGTCTCATGAGGGAAAACATCATCTAGCAGCCGTTGATTGCACAGGGACTCCGGGCTGGCCATGGTTGTAGAGTGAGGTGTTAGTCTGTATTCTTTCAAAAATGTATACAAGGCACATTCCATGTTTTGTTCTCAGGCAACTGCTATTCTCAGAACGTTGTTTAGAGTACGCATAAAGCGCTCGGCCTCACCATTGGCCTGAGGCCACCGGGGTGTAATCTTCTGGTGTCGAACACCTCTTGACTGGAGGTACTCGGAGAACTCGTGGCTAGAGAATGGCGGGCCATTGTCTGTGCGTAGCTCCCAGATCAGTCCATGGGTGGCCATTATCTTTTCAAAACGAGGTATTGTGTTGCTTGCTGTGACTGAGTCCAGTACCTCAACCTCGGGATATTTAGAAAAATCATCGATGATGACCAGCATTTGCCTGCCATCGGGTAGGCTCCCAAAGTCAGCACTCGCCCTGTGCCACGGATGAGGGGGTATGTCTTCCGTCACGATCGGGACAGGCGGTTCAGCTGGCCCAACCGCTTGACAGAGAGAACATGATCGGACAGTCCGCTCCACAATATGGTCCAGATCGGGAAACCATACCTTGCTCCGCAACCGTGATTTTGTCTTTACTACCCCTTGGTGAGCAATGTGAGCTAAATCCACCACTCGCTGCTGCAGTGACCTGGGGATGACCAGGCGAGTACCTCTCATCAGACACCCCTCTGGGGACACGGCTAGCTCTGAGCGGACATTGTGAAGAGCCTTGAGTGCCACTTGTGCGTCTTCCGTTCGGCGTGTCAAGTTCTCCAAGAGGGAATGCCACCTTCCTGATCCTACCGCTGATATCACCATCTCCCAGTAGTCGTCTCGCTTGGTTGCTTCCATGATGTCATTTAGCTTTATGGGGAGAGGCCGAGAGCACTTCACCACTAGTTTGACGTATTCTTCCGTCTCTTGCGCTTCACTTTCTTCCTCTCGGGTCACTGGCCTGGCATGCCTGGATAGGAAATCTGCAGGATTTTGTGTCCCAGGGCGATAGATCACTTTGAACTGGTATTCTTGAAGTTGCAGGATCCATTTCTCAATTCTTGGTGGGGGTTTTGATGACATGCCCATGAATAGGGGAATCAACGACTTGTGGTCGGTATGGATCGTGAATGGCTGCCCGTAGAGGTATAGATGGAAGTGACGGCACCCCCAATAAATTGCAATCGACTCTTTTTCTATGTGTGAGTATCTTTGTTCTGTGTCAGTCAGAGCTTGGCTCGCGTAGGCTACAGGGGCCCACTCGCCGTCCGGTTGTTTCTCAGATAACACTGTTCCCAGTCCGATGGGGCTGGCATCAACAGATAGCTCTGACTCACGGGCTGGGCCAAAATAGGCTAGCGTAGTTTCAGCTGACAGGTCATGTTTGGTGTCCTAAAAAGCCTTTTCCTGCACTGGACCCCATTCCCACGTGGCGGTGTTCTTCGTGAGCTCTCGCGGCGGTGCAGTCAGATTAGTTAAATTGTGGATGAAACGGCCACAATAGGTGACCATGCCCAGGAAGCTTCTTACGCCCGTCACTGTGGTTGGGGCGGGTGCAGCCTGGATGTCACGAACCTTCGCTGGATCAGGCGATACTCCTTGTTGTGAGAAATGATATCCGAAGAAAGCTACTTCCTTTTTGAGGAACTCACACTTCTCGCGATGCAACGTGAGACCGCTGTCCTGGAGTCTCTGGAATACGCATCGAAGACGACCCATGTGCTCCTCCAAGGTGGGTGCATGTACCAGAATGTCATCGCTGACATTTATGAATCCTCTGAGACCAGTTAGTACTCCTCTAATGGTGTCTTGAAAAACTTCTGCCGCGCTGGACACTCCAAAACTGAGGCGTTTGTAGCGGCGCAGGCCCACATGGGTAGAGAAGGTTGTTATGGCTCTCAACTCAGGATCTAGCAGGAGTTGATGATAACCTGCCCGGAGGTCCATCTTTGAGAACCAGTGTGATCCGCTGACTTCCGCGACAATATCGTCGACCGTGGGTGTCAAATGACGTTCCCTTTTTATGGCATGATTTGGCAGGCGCATGTCCACACAAATCCTGACCTCGCCTGGTTGTTTCGGCTTCCGGGCTATCACAATGGGAGACACCCATTGTGAGAAGTTGGCCTGGCATATGCTGTCCACTAGTTATAGGGGACACCTTGCACCAGTCCAATTCGACTCTTATGGTGATAGGTTAAAAGACAACCTTTAAAGAAAGCTATCCTAGTGGTAGCTGTGGAGAGCAGCCTTCAGGCTAAGTCTTGAAGGAGTGTTAAGCTTATTGTTTTACCATAGATAACCTCTTGAATAACCAAATGAAAGAGTAGTCCACACAGGTATATATATAAAATATATGTATTTATTCTAAGAATAATCCCACTAGTCTCTTTATGAGGCTGGAGGTAAAGTAACAATTCAAACAAGCATTGATAGTTGCAATAAATAGCACTGTATCATAGGGCCCCAGGGGGGGACCAAACCATATATCAAAAAAGTGGTATAAGAACCACAACAATTCTACAGACAATGCCTAGGGCATTTAGGGTCGCTGGCCCCTTGTGAAACCACCCAAGGTAGTGAGGAAGGGGACCCACGGGAGACGTGTGCAGTGGTATAAGCTACTGTCGGGATCTCTATTAAAGCCTATAGAGAATGTCGCGGTTGAATTTTACAAGATTAAAAACACTTCTAGCAGGAGTTTAAGTTCAAGAGTTTAGAGTTAAGCTTTTGAAGGGCCCACACCCACGAGAGTACCGAGGTACCACTGTTACCTGCCCCAGGGAAGCCGGGTGCATAGGTCGTTTTCGATGTCGGGTCGCGGGCTGATTTTCAATGGCAAAACGTGAAGAACTGCTGCTAGCAAGAAGCGTCGTCGATGTCGTGAAGATTGAAGATGTATATCTTGAAGAGAAGGACCTAAAAGCAGAGGGGACAGAGTTTGGGTCATGGCACAGTGACCAGGGGGCTCAGGAGAAAGAGCCCTTCAATGTCGGGTGCTTCCAGGTCAAAGATGGGTAGCTTGGATCGTCAGCCACGGGGTCCAGGAGGCTTCAAGGAAGGCCAGCTTCTGGAGGGCGACTGTCCCACAAAGGATGAGGGTTGCTGCGGTGTTAGTGTCCGGATTGGATCCACTAAGCCTTGGCAACCGCAACCCACGCAAGAATCACAAAACAGCTACTGGTGCAGGCCCACAAGGTCTGGGCGAGGTCTCCAGCAAGGAGACTGACGAGCAGGCCTGGAGCAATCAGGGGAACTCTTTGAAGTGAAGATTGACCTCCGCCAGGGCCCACCAGTCGAGAGACAAGGGATCGCGGGAGACAGCAATTTGGCGTGCGTAAAGATGCGCCCACGGGTCGCCGGAGCGGGCTAGGGTGTCGATCTTTGGCACAGATGATGCTGAGAGGTTGGCTCAATAATGGGCCAAAGCACAACTTCCCCACTCATCGGGTTTGTGTGCTGTGCAAGAGGTGGCCGGTGTCCTGGTATTGGGGATCTTGGCACCCACGGGGTCCACGGTGCTGAGCTTTGCTGTGCACACTCACTGGCCTCTGGGATGCTTGGAAACCCACCTCAAGGTAGGTAAGAGTCGTCGATGTCCGTAGGAGCAGCGAAGTTCCAACCAGGTCACTTGCAGTGTTTCAGGTGCCTGCCAAGCAGGGGGGTAACTCCTTTACCCCAAGGGAGATTTCTTCATTCAGCTGTGCGGCAGCAAGTCGAAGTTTAAGTCTGTAAAGTCCAAGAATAATCTGAGGCTCTGGGGACCCTGTATTCACCTTTATCCAAAGATTAGGGGAGTGTCCAGATCAGAGCCCACCAATGAGAGTTCAGGCGGGAAAGGGAGGCTACACCCTCTCCCCTTTGTGTGTTTTCCCGCCTGGGCAGGGGTCAGGATGCCCCTGAACTGGTTTGAGGCGGTGTATGCAGAAGTAGGCACTGGAGAAGCCTACGTGCAAGTCTGAAAGACATCCTATGGTGCACCCACCCAGTTCCAATCCACATAGTCTGTCTGGGGAGGTGGGAGCACCTCCCTGCAACAAGATCCCTATTGTCCAGCTGCCGTGGCTGGAGTTCTGCCCAGCAACAGGCAGCCGGGGTCGTGTGGGTGGCGGGTAGCATCCATTTTGTACTACGTGTGTACTTTTAAATTGGTGTCTAAAATCTGCTGCTTTTACCATATCGCCCCTCTAGCAGGGGGGAATCATGCCCTCACTCCCATGGTTGGATTGGGGGTATGATTCCTACATGTTTGACACCAAACACGACATGGTTCTGTGCAGCCACTCTCAAGTTATCACGCTATCGCGATTACTTAAAATGCGGTTAAGAGTATATGGTATGCTGCACTACAAACAACCCAGCAATAGTTTTACGAAGGTTGTAGAGGGGCCCTACTCAGGTAGGGGTTCCCCCTCACACATATCTCAGCACCCTGCCCTGTAGGATTAGCAAGGCCTGCCTTAGGGGTGACCTATGTGGATATATGTGTTGTATTAAGTGGGATACAGGATACCTATATCCCTTTAAGGGGTGCAAGCACCACCTTACCCAGACTACAGTAGTGGTCTGGTGGTGTCAGTTTGTATGGCTGTCCCAGGGGTGGCACAATAAGTGCTGCAGCCCCTGGTAGGCCTCTGAGGGACCCATGCCCTGGGTACCTAGGGTACCATCTACAAGGGGCTGATAGGGTGTCCTCAGTATCCAATTGGGATGTACCTAGGGTACTCACATCAGTTTAGAGAGGAAGCAGATAGGCTGGGGTCCTGGATAGCAGGGCCACAGCCTGGCTAGAGTCAGAAAACAGTCAAAACATCAGCAAAAAGTTGGGGGCAACTATGCAGTCGATGACACTCTCCTACACCCATGGAGTAGGACCTTCCACTCTCTCGATGATATCGGCGGCCTCCAGTTTCCTCAGCTCCTATTCAACCTTCGCCTCAGGTGGAATGCGACTCTCCGATGCTTGAGAGCAACTGGTTGTACTGACTGATCTATATGGAGCCGTACCATGTGGTCCTTTAGACACCCTATGCCGTCAAACAAAGTTTGGAATTCTTCCACCAGGGACTCAACATCTTCCAGGTGCACAGCAAAAGCAAAAACTACCAGCTGTAGGTATCATGCTGTACGACAGCCCAGCAGCATCCCAGCGCCTTCCTTGGTGACATAGACTTTGGTGCGAATGGAACATGATCTATGGGAGATGTCGGTGGTGAAGACGCCTACCACTGTGAGGTGTATGCTGGAGCCATAAGCAAACACTTGTATGGACGTTGGCCTCAGGGTTGGCTGTATTGGGATGGACTTCAGCATGGACTGGGCCATTATGTTTATTGACGCCCCTGTGTCAATGAGTGCCGGCGTCGGATGCCCTGCAATCTTGACGTTGCACTTTGGGACTCTCCGCCTTGGACATCCGTTGGGCTGTACAGCGTGAATGACCTGAACCGTACCTTCGGCATCATCATCGTCCATGTCGTCTTCCTCCTCCCCCGGTTGTGGGGCGTCCAAAGCATTGATTTGTCGACCTTGTTGTCGTTGACGTCCAGCCGATCGGCACACTTTTGCCAGGTGATTTAAACAGCGACACGCCGTGCATCTCTTCCCTTGAGCAGGGCACGGACCTTTGTGAGGGTACGACCCTCCACACATGTAGCAGGATCGAGTTGTAGGTGGCGGCTTGCCGCTCTCTGGTTTCTTTGCAGTAGTTTTCTTTGAAGTTGCAGCCACCACCGCATTTACCGGCTCCGTTTTCACTTGTCGTTGAAGGGCTGCTTCCATGTGTGCGGCGCGCACCTTCCGATAACTCCTTGGACCGTCCATGGTTAGGAAGTCAGCCATGGAGATTCCTGGCGTTTCGAGCACATTTTCTCTCAATTTGACGGACGAACACCCCTGGATGAACTGCGCCCGTAGTTCGTCGTCTACATCCGGCAACTTACATGTGCTTGCCAATTCCTTCAATCGAGCGTAGAATGTATCGACCGATTCTTCTGGTTGTTGTCGTGCTTGTCTCAGAAGAAAACATTCATAATCTGGGTTTGCCAGAGGTTCGAAATGTGCGGTCAGGGCCGCTTTGAGCGTAGCATAGGTGTGAGGAGGGCCTGCTTCCACCATGGATTTCCCCAGTCTTTGAATCGCGGGACCGCCCAGATGTAGGAGCATGGGCCGATGCCTTTCGGGCTTCAGGTCCACTGCGGCAAAATAGTTCTCCAGGCGCTCCAGCCATTCTTTCCACTTTGCCACCTGTGCTGACGGCGGACCTTCCACCACAAACGCTTCGACCGGGGGCACCGTCGTCATCCTTCACACCGGCCAATAAACAGAAAACTAGAGTCTGGCTGCACAAACGGAACTGAAGAGGACGTAGGCCGTGCCCCAGATAGGAACTTAGCTGTCTGTTAGAATTTGCACCTCTGGCGTAGGCTGTAGCAGGATGTAGGCCCACAGGCACTCTAGACCAGAGTTCTGTGGTGTAGGCTCCCAGTACCTATGACCAGACCACATTTGCCAGGGAAGGACATTGAGCCCACATGGTGCAGTGCAGCAGCCGCGAAGGAACCGCCTCCCTCGGCACCCCGACTGATAAGAAGAGACTCTCACCAGGTCCACAATCCCATTTGCAGGGGAGTAAACGTCGTGGACTGACCTGAGGCAGCAGACTGGGACTGGCCTCCTTCGTCGTGGCACCACCATAGATGACTCCCTTGTGAGGATGCAGCTAGGCAGCTAGGCCGATGTTGAAGCGCCACCTCGTGTGCTCAAGAGTTCAAACGCACATGCGCGCGCACATGCTCCGTAGACGGTGCACCGGGGTCAGCTTCAGAGTCTCCACCAGCTTTTAGGATCGCTGCATCCACCGATGGCAGGCAGGCGGACGATCGCAGGCCCGGCGGGACAGCTCCGGGGCGAAAAACAGCTTTTGCCGCGTGGCGGCCGCCACCAGAGGGCGTCGGACAGTGCTCCGACGCCGGAGTAAAGCAGGAAGATACTGGCAGACCCGGCCGCCACGGGTCCGATGGAACTAGACCCCCTCGTCGCCAGTTGTTGTGTGCGTGTATTATGGACACCTGAAGGCTACGTTAGTTAGGCGCAGTGCAGGAGGGCAGGACGCACGCAGCAAGAAGTGGACACACTCCCACACTGGACATATTGCTTGGTCACATGACCCGGATCATCCGGTCCACAGATTTGCAATACTACTTCCGGGTCAAAGCAACTACCACTGCTGCAGAAAACACAGGGGTGGTCCACCCAACATAACACGCTCCAGCCCCCCACCCTGCGATACGCGTTTCAGCATCCCACGCCGCTCTGAAGCGGGAGCCTGGCCAGGCTCCTGGCCCTCTTTCGCCCCAGCGCAACCCGGGCCGGTTCAAAGCCAGTTCCTGCCCAGAGCCGCATGACCTGTCCGAGTGGCCTAGGCCATAGTTGCTGACCTGAGCGTGCCGGGAGCAGCCCAAACCCTCACCTCGCCCTCAGGTGGACAGAAGCCTCGGCGATGGCCGGGCTAGGCAACCCAGCCTGGGGGACTGCCCCACTAGTGGGGATGAAGGGGGTTGACTCACTGCGCCCCAGCTCCTGGGGATCTTGTCACGAGTCCAAGCGGCACACGTCAAAAAGACGGCATGTCTGGTGCAAAAGAGGACCCAAGATGGGGGGGAGGAGGCTTAAATACCCTCCCCCTCTCTACGGCGCGCCGGAAATGATGCGCCTAGTGCGTCTATGCAGGGGGGACTCCACCCTGAGTCCCGCAAAAAGGGGGGGTGAGGAAGTGCCCAAATGGCACTAAAGGGGCCGACCTTTTAAGGTGGCCCCCTGCGGGGGCTGCGGCCAGCCGCAGACGCTTCGATCCCTTTTGCCCTCACGAGATGAGCCGCAGAAGCGCATGTGCAGGGCCATCGGCCCAGTACCGAAGACATTTTGTTGCCAGAGCAACCGGTCGCTCGAGCCAGCAGCTGATTCTCATTCGTACGCTGCTGTTCTTGGTCTCTCCACACGCGTTCGAGTGGTCATAGAATGAGCGGGGAGAGAGACTGACGATTAGTGTTTATTTTCTTTCGTTTTACCGCAGTGAAACAAGGCCCTTGCCCTGGTGGACTTTATGCAAACAATTCCCTGAGCTGTGCTGCAGCATCTCAAACGCACATGTTTAATTAGCCACCCGAGGGCCTGGGATGTTTCCCCTCTTGTCAGTTTTTTGGCTCAGCTCCTGCTCGTGGTTGCAAAGGCGCTCTCCTTGTCTTCTGCTCAGGCGACGCATATGTCTCCATTATCAGAGAGGCCCAGACTGGTTTTACAATGGATCAATGAAGCGGCGTTTGCCATATAATGTTAAAACATACTGTGTCAGAGACAATGTCTATAAGAACACATATGAATGTCAAGTGTATTTAGCCACAATCACAGACTGTGTTAAAGAAAAATACCAATAACATATTTTACTGCGACCCATGGGTTTTATTTAGAAACTCTTTTATGGACATTAAGCTTTCGATTCTCGAAATCGCAGGATGTGCAATCTCAAACCATGTCTAGTACTAACTACTCTTCCTAGTAATCATTGCTTTCACCGGTGTTAGTCCAATTGGTTCATATGAAGTTAACAAGACTACAATTCCTAGAATGCACTTGGTTGTTCATAAAATGCTCAGAACTGGTAAATGGTGTCCCTGGTTAATTGGAGTCATCCCCAGGAAACGTTGAAAATGAAAGTCTCCATCCCTCAAATGGGTGATGTAAAGAGGCTTTTATTCCCAGCATCCTCATGTTTTTTCGTGTCTCAGACTGAAAGGAGGATGTAAAGGATTACAGAGGTCCCAGGTGGCTTTGCAGGCCCTACTGTGCCATCCGGTGCTCTCCTCCAGCATGGCAGTACTTAATTCATAAAAGAATACGTTCCGGGGCCCAAAGCTTTTCTCAGAAGCTATTTCTTGTCAGTGTACTCAATACCAAGGCTGTATAGTCTTTTTTCTACCTTCTGGCTCTTCAATCCACCAATAGACACTCGCTGCCCCTTTATCTCATTCTTGCAGGTTTCTGCTTTCTTCCTTTGTCATATCGGTATTTCTGTCTTTTCCTCTGTCTTACCCCTTCTTTCCCATTTTCTTTTTTTCCCTCTCTTGTTATGGGTCACGTAGGATAAGGGAAAAGAAGTGCAGGTCCCCAAAAATGAGTGCAATGGGACCCCTCTCCTATTACCAGCTCAAACCAAACACCCCGCCGGGCTTCTGGAGAGAAGATGGCATGATTTAGGATCACTGGGTAGGGTTTGTAACTAATGCCCACATGTTTAGTGCTTTTGGTGCCCTTCCCCTGTTGGGCTTGGGGAGAGAGAAAATCTTATTTTGGAATCAGTTGGAACCCGTTTGAAATGATCCCCTATACCTGATATATATATATATTTTTAAATGATGTGCGAAATGTCTGTGGTTCCTATTGTGTATTCGTTATCGTGCCCTGTCTCGTGAAGTTCGGATATTCCTCATTTGTAATGATTGAGATGTTGACGCGGGCTGTAGATAAGGGCCCGATTACTTCTCCATAAACTCTCAGTCCCACTTGCCCTCATCCCAGTCATTACATTTCGTTTGCACCTTTCTTCTATAATTGGTATTTCATCAGGACTTTCAGAATGGCGACCTTTTAGTGATACCCAGTAGAGTAGAAAGGTCTTTCATTTTCAACATTCCCTGGAGTCTCTGCTCTTCAGATGATGGGATCCACCTCACTAGTAATGGCTACGAGGAGAATATGAGTGATGAAGATTACCTGTCAATAATTGGGACATTACTCCTAGTTCTTTGAAAAAAGATGCTAAATGTACTAATGCAAATTGCTGTTTTTACACACCAGAGTGGAAATTAGGTATGCAAAATCCTTTGGGACTCTAGTCCCTGATAAATAGTGTCATGTGCAACAATACATCTCAACATCCACTAAGACACTAGAAAGACTCCTTTGGGAAAACCATGCTAATTCAGAAATTGTTTTGAAACTTACAACATTGAGAAATTCAGAGGTTGGTGGATAATTTATAACATAAAATAACAGCCCTATTTGCAGTGTGCACATTCACCACTAGGGGATCTCTTGTCATTATCGACAAACAATGCATTTCTATTGTTACTCAATTCAATGGCACTAATGTTATCAACCTCAAAGAGTGAAACCCTGGTGGACCTCCGAGATTTAAACCTGTGACCTCTGTGGCCAAACACAGATCCCTGAAGAGGATGCATTAGTAGACCACAGAGCAACAAGAAAGTACAGCGATTTTGTATAAATGGCTTTGGTGGTATGCTAAAAGGGATCGTTATGTTGGCAGCGACACAAGAAAAATAAGGCCATTTTAATAAAGAATGTTGAGATTTTAAAGCTGTGTGCAGAGTCCAGTATGGATGGCTTGGCAGTAGCACTGGAATTATTATTGAAGCCACTTTTAAACTTCTAGGAATTCTGTTCCATTAAAGAACGCAATGTATGCAGAGCAATGGTTAATGGTTTCTAGAAACTTACACAATACTGTGGGAATCACTTGAGAAGGCAAATATGTGGAACATGGAAATGCGCTCGATAGATAACCTTTTATCAAGGATATATTAGTGCGAGAAAATAAATCTCCTCAAACCAAAACACTGAGCTTGCTCGGTTATCACATTAAAGAAAATATGCATGCACAGGCTCTACATTTGTTTCTGGGCACTCTAAATCGTTTTCTTGTACACCAGGACCATTAGTAAATAGCTCTGAAAGCACTCTTTAAGAAGAACATGCACCCAAGAGTAGCTTCTCTGGTGCTTTGCAGGCACATCGAAGAGCATGGTACACACATTAGGGTCACCAAACAGTCGCCCTCACAGACCCCCTTCGTACTTGTCCTTTATTTATCATGAGAGTTCCCCACTAAAACTCAACACTTGAAGTCTGCGTCTTGACTGGTGAGATGGGGGTATAAATAATGCTCCCTAAACGTAGATCAATACCTTAATATATATAGAATGGGAGCCCTAGCTCTTACTTCGACCACAAATAGAATAACAGTGACTATGGAAAGCGTGTACTAAAAGGCAGCGCACCATTAGGACGCGGGCCCCAGGGATCCCGGCCACACCCTCGTGGCTCCTAGCTGAGGGAGTGGTCGCCGCGAATGGCGAGAAGTACTTCCGGGGCAAGACCGACGTCAGTTTCTGTCAGGGCCGGTAGAGGGGGGAGGGCTGGGGGCCTATTTAGGGCACATTACCCAGGCCCTCGCCCTCTCTTCCTTACAGCGCCGGCCTCGGGTGCTGTAGACTGCGTGAATCTCCCATCCACCCATCCCTGAAGTTAGAGCTTGGGAAGGTGTTGGAATTTGAATTAAGAGTGGTGGTAAGGAGGCCACATAAATTGGCTTACATGGTTAAGGGGAGTCCTCCTTGCATACTCCCTAGGCCAGCACTGAGGGGGAGACGTGGTAAGTGCACCCCAGAGAGAATGGAGACACCGGCTGGGGGCAGGGGTGTCAGTTTACAATTTAGGGCATGGGGCATCAGCCCTTGCTTATTCCCGAGCCCTGATGGGCAGCCTGGTGGTGGAGGGGTGGGCCCCTGAGGTGGCGGACAAGGACCAGAGGGCAGGGGCTCACCCCTCAAGGACGCAGGTGGGTTGCGCCTTGCGTGGTTCTTAGTTGGAGGGCGCGAGCCAGAAGGCGCCTTAGTGCTGGAGCGATATAGAACATTCTTTGGCCAATAATTAAGTTCTGGCATTTCTGCTGATATATGATGTAGTTATGATCAACGTAAATAAAAATACCGTTCAGTGATAAAAGTTGATAAATCTATGTCATTGGTAATTTGAATCTTATTGATGATATATTGTCATGTTTATATGTGATGGTTTATAATAAACATGGCCTCTTTTACCCACAGCTCTGGTTGTCAAATCTTGATTTATAGGGTTCTGATGAGGGCGGGGCTGGGAACAACCTGGGGGGTCCCGGTCCTATGGTCATTGACACAGTGCTCTCCGTCAGACATAAACTCCATCTCATCATATGGTATCACTTAACGATTTGCTGCTTGAGCCCTGTCTTAAATGAGACAGGCATGTACCATATGAATGGACATCAAAGCTTTATTGGTTATAACAGAACACCAACACAATAGCTCAATGCCCATCCAAGTAGCTTCTTATAACTGAAGAGATCTTCCACCCCGCTGATCACAGGAGGACTCTAGTCGCCTTGGAGGTCCCAAAGAATCACATCTGAGCATGGATATGTGTTAGTGCCAAAAATACAAAGGATGAACATAATGCAGCGCATCTTGGCAAATCAAATTACTTGACCAGGTACTAGCAATCATATAAAGGACGACTGCAAGGCAGTCCTCTTGGGCAGATCTCTGGCACTCTTCACTCCTTCTTTACAACTGTTACCTCCCTGAAAATCCATTGAAGTGACGATTTCTAGACACAGCCAGCAGCAGACAATAAGGGAGCTGCAGAGATGATCATGTCTGCCTGCATGCCACACAATTATAAAATATGCCTCTATCTCTCACATTCCCTCATCCAAAAAACCTTGATGCGCTGCGTCTCACAGCATGATAATCGAACCTATGCTGTCATCAGGCACAACATGAAATACTTACCACAAAGGTTGAAAACGAAGACAACACCCTTCCAACCAGACATCATTCGTGGTGTAACTTGCTATCTGTGTGTGGAAGTATTTCAGTGCCCGAACAGGGGTAGTAGGCGCTGTACAAATGTCTCAATACAGTACAATACAACTCACACCAGGGTATCCCTCTCCCAGGTACCCTGCTAAGGGTCACTTCAAAGGGCCTTTCCATGATTAGGCTGAGGAGGGCGCAGGGCCAGAAACCTTTTCCATTCTGAATCCATGAGATTAAAAAACGTTTGATGAAGAATGCGAACACCTCAATGTTAAAGAACACTGAAAAACTTGCTGCCTGGCTAATTCTTTAAAATAAACAGACTATTTTAATTTGTAGCAATAATATTTAATTGTACTTCAAACGTCATACAGCAGCACCATTTTTCACTAAACAAAACTTTGAAAAGTGATTTTAATTTGCACCTTGAACTTTTTATTGCACTTTAAAAGTCAAACAACGGCACTTTGTTTAACTGTGTAAACTGACCATTCAGTTTCATTTTTTTAGGCACCTTTTTTGGGTGTAAATTGTATCTGAAATTTGCATGTCATACTAAAACCCACTCCAATCAAAATTATTACACAGATCCTCAATTTGCATGTCATACTAAAACCTGATTCCAATTACAATCATTACACATAGCCTCACAACCATTACCTGCCAGTATAAAGACCTCTTTATTAGGTGCGGCACGTGCAAGTAAGAGTGGTGGGGCAGGGTTGGGGGGAGTTAACAGACAACGAGGTAAACTTAAATTAAAAAAATGAAAAACATATCTTGCACTCGCCGCATTGCCGAGTTGACGATGCAGTGAGAGCAAGGTAAGTGTTTTTCATTTTTTTAAATTTAAATTTACCTCCCCCCATCCCGCCCCTGACCCCACCACTCTTACCTGCACGGGCCACGCCTGCTCATAATTATCCTACCCTAGCTTCAGTGTATACTAATAGCCCTAATAAAGCATTAAAATCCATATTCACTATTAAATTTAAAAACACAGGATACAGTACTTTTAAAGTGATCTACCAACAATGTATCTCAACCAAAATACTTCAAAAACTAATATGCCCAATGCCTCACAACTGTTCTTGAAACTCTCATTAGCTCAATAAAAGGAACAATTAAAACTGGCCTACTCCTGTTCTTCACTAAGTCATATGCATTTTGTTTCTCCAAATTCTTTATCATTAGCAAAGAAAAGCCCATCCCCCATTTTCCAGCCTTCCTCACGCCAGATCCTATGGCTGCCTTCCCCATTCAGCCCTGCTCCATGGGATAGGTTCCCTTATTGGCTTTTTGATCAGAGTTTTTAATACCTGCAATCCCGCCATGTTAGTTACGAAGTCTTGGGGTCCATGATCTGGATCTTCAATCTTGACGGTTTCCACAGACACCCTGATCGATTCATGCCATTGGTCAGAGCCTTGTTTCCACCTGACTGACCCTTGCCTTAAGTCGGCATCCACCTGGGACACCTACACCCCTCTCTTCTTGTATGATCACAGTGATTTCTGGATTTCTGAACCCTCTCCAGTTTGTTGACTCACATCTCTGACTTTTTTGTTGTCCCCTGAAGTTCTATCATTCATGTCCGGTCTACCTGACCCGATCTGCATCCCAACCCCTTTACTATTTCCCCCCTCTACCATCTATGCTCTAGAGGACTTTTTTCTATGTCATTTTTGCTCCAGTAACTGATGTAATTTTGTTACACCTTTCTTTTTCTCTGTGCTATGCTATGATCTAGTAACTGATGTAACTATGTAACACTGTTCTTGTCTAACGCTAACGTCATGTAAAGTGCTCTGATACTGCCGGGTCTAGCCAGCGCTATATAAAACTCTTCAAATAAATTAGCATAAACTTCAGAAACATTGCTATGAAGTCCCAAAATGTGACCTGAACAATACTAGAGATGGCAATGAGAAAATCATGCTAAAAGCAACTGAAATCAGCCTGATATTATTTGCAGGCACCTACCAAACACCAACAGATATGTGTCGCAATATGACTAATGTCATATCTCAGCCTGAAAGTGCCCCAAGCTCACCTACCTCTACAAATTTACAACTAGAGGAAAAGGTTCTGGGCTGGTTGCATGTCAACATGTACTTACATGCCTGTGCACAAATGTATTGATTGAACCTGTGAGACTACTAACTCAGCTCGGTAACTGTGCACAAGTAGCCTCTTACAGAAAGTGCTCTTCATGGATTTGTGTTGACCTGGTGTAGGCCTTATACTGTGTGTAGGATTCACTGTGTAAGTCTATAATGCTTAACTGGAAAGAGTGTGTGCATACTTTATTATACATTATGGGTAAAATATGCACCAAAGTAGAATTCCGTCATAGGACTAGAGACAACCATAACACACCAATTCTACTGTAAATTAGGATATCAAATTCATATCTGACTTGAATTTCCACATAGCTGCCCCCTTGGGGAACTTAAAGATTTATCATTTTTCTCTGACACAGCTCCAAATTAGTTTTGGGCCTTTAAATCACCCTGATAGCCAAATAAAGTACTCAGTTGGTCAGCTGGAGGATCAAAGGGCTTCCTACACAATGCGGCCGTTGCCCAGGAATCAGGCCAACTGTTAGGAGAGGAGAGGGTAGGGACAGATTTAGTAAGAAAAAATAACTTTTCACACTGCACTTAGCCACTGCACAGAATCAAAGGCAGGTAGCCAGACGTCTGAAGTCAGTCTCACAGGATGGGCTGCTCTTTGAGGTTTTGTTGGGAAGGAATCAAGCGTTTAGGGGCAGGGATTAGGCTCTCAAACAATGTATTTTAACAGATCTCTTAATGGTGCCATTTCAGAAAGTCCCAAAATGTTGCCTCGGAGTGTTGGAACAGGGATGGAGTGATGATGTGTCCCAGCAGGGTTGGCATAGGTGCCTTGCTTCTAGAACTTTCCACCCTATTGAAAAACTACTACACAATAGAGACACTTTGGAGAACATTCTGGACCTTGGGAAAGAGGTGTTGTAGGAGAAAAGACACTTGATCCCTTCTGCAAAGATGGACTCAAGGACTTCGGATTTCAGGGGCTAAAATTTGCTTCTCCAGTGCCATTGGCACTGGCACAACATTCCCGCTGGGGGACAGTAGAGAGATGGTCCTGCCCATGGGGACTCTTAAAGATTCCTCTGGGTTTTCGGTAGACTGGTCCTGCAGGAATATGGCTACCAAAAGGAGGGGGCCCTGATGTCTGCTGACACAGTGAGCCTGCAAGTGGCCAAAGTAGGCCATGGACCTTGAGAGTGGAGGCAGTGGGTACTCTGTCTGTCTTGGGTTGCTGCTGTGAAAGACACTGGGTCCAAGAGAAGTGCCAGTCACCCCCTCAGTAGACAGTGAAATGTGTGTGAAGATGGGGCGCAGTAAAAATCAGGCTACCACAAGAACTGCAAAATGTAGAGGCCAAGAGGCCTTTAGAAACTACTCCTGGTGGCTGGAGTGCATCACCAGGAAAAACATAACTTGCAGCTCTTGCAGTAAATGATTCCAGGTGTTAATGAATGTCATTGTAAAATGGTATGACCTTTAGCGACGTTCGTTAATGGTGTTACACTGGTTTATTATGACACATTTCAGCTTTTATTAATGTTGTGACCCCCTCCCAATAAAGCTAGTGTGCCTGCCTTTTAGTAACCACCCAATTGTATTGTTTCTAGTATAAGTGGGGTTATTGCGATTATAGGCTTCAAGGCTCACTTGGGTTGTAAACTGTTAAAAGGGTTTCACCTTGTTTCCACCTGCCATTAGGTATATATTTGTAAATTAATGAGCAGTATTGAGTAGTGTGTACATAATAAACTAGTTTTCCTTTTCATAAATAAAAGCACTGGCTGGACAGTGATTCAATGGGGGTTGTTTGTTGCATACCTGGGAAACCAGGATACTAGTTCACAGCACCTCACTAGAGAGGGTCCTGTACTTCTCTGCCTCGCTACCATAAGAGACTCAAGTGCTACTACAGAGTACATGGTCCCCAGTACCCGGAAAGCAACAGATGTGCAATGTCTCTCTCCTTTATAGCGTGCCATTTGTTTGAAGTTCTGTTCTATAATTCAGTTTATGTGGAGAATTAGAATGTGAATATTTGAGTTGTATGAAAGTGCCTTGAGGCTGTTGATGGCTGAGATATTTGTAATAAAGTTCCCGAATTCAAGCCTCTAAGTCTGTCAGCATTTTTCATCAAGCAGCACCTTGGTAAAGCAGACTTATTACTGGTGAAGGAGCCAAATACTTAACCTCTTCAGTGCCCATGACGAGATAGTCTCATCATGGAGCACGGTTGCGCTGTGCCCATGACGAGACTATCTCGTCATGAACCCCACCCACTAGTGCAACGCCCGGCACAGGAGGGGGAAAGGGCATGGCACTGAAGGGGTTAATAACCCTTGCTACAATTGGCAAAACATTGATAGGGTGGCCTCATCAAAGACTGTTAAGTGTCACGTGAAATTCTGATGCAAATCCTCAAGTACAAATTCGAGACATTGAAGAAGTGGTTACAGATTTTGATACCATAATGAACTCCAATAATATTACTGGGTGCAAGGGTAGAATAATGTTAAAGAGAGAAGCGATACCAGTTGATGCGAAAGTGACACAGATACATTTAAGTGTACAAGAGTGTGTAAAAAAGAAAGTAGAACAACTCAACAACATGTTCTTAATAGAAACTGCAGAAGCTACAGAATGATTGGCGCTGATAGTGGTAGCCATAAAAGCAAGTGGCAAAATTTGCCAATGTGTGGTTCTTAGAGCGAAGTTATAGTAGAGAAGTTTCCACTTTCAAATATAGATAAGACTGTGACAACAATAGCTGGTGCAAATTATTTTACAATGCTTGATTTAACATCAGGATATCACCAGGTTGAAGTAGACTGGACCTCGCAAGATTTGACCACTTTTAGCACACCTATGGGAGCTTACAGGTTTAGGAGGATGCCTTTCGGATTGATAACCGTATCTTCAGATTTCCAGAGGGTAATGACCCAAGTCTTGAAGGCTGTGCTTAGGGCCCGATATTATAAAGACGGTCTTCTGATTTTTGGGGAAGCCAAAAGTGAACACGATGCAAGAGTATGTTTGGTTTAAGGCAAGTTAATGGGACCAGGTCTGAAGTTAGAAAAAGACAAATCCAACTTGGATGTGCATGAAGTGAATTGTCTCATGCAGCACATATCTGGTACAGGTGATTCTCCCAAAAAAAGAGTTTGTGGATGCCATTGTTGAATTAAAAGAGCCATGCACCTGTAAGGATCTGTTAGAAATGGGGTTTCTGGTTGGCTAAGCTATACACCCAGGCCAGACAGAACCCACCACTCTATTCAAGTAGATAGATACACCACTGAGATAACCCCTGCTCACCCTCTGGTAGTTTGGCACACTCACCCTCTGGTAGCTTGGCACAGAGCAGGCAGGCTTTTCTAAAGAGGCAATGCGGTGTAAAGTATTTGTGCAACACACAACAACAGTAACACAATGAACACAACAGATAAAGACTCCACATGGGTTTTAGAAAAATAGCTTAATATATTATAACCAGATAAAGACCAGAAATGATAAAGATTTCAATAAATACTTTGCAGGTTATGCACGTTGTACATAGGTAAATGCAGAACCGAGCACATTCACTTCAATGAAACGCTTTACTGTAAATTGAGTGCAGTTGTAAAGATCCCGGTCGGTGATCGACAAATAGACGTGCTGAATGTTGAAGCGTCCAAAACAGGGCTTTGAAAGCCATCTCAGGATAATTCTCCAGTTGGTATCTTGACGCCGGTTATGCTTTATGCAAACTCAGCTGCCCGCAATAGCGCGTAGCTTGGCGGTCTCAAGAGGCACAGTACCTTGATATTAGGTTCTGCGGCAATGGCCGCACTAAGCCTTTCTTCGTATGGTGCTGACAGCAGCGAGCAGCTGTGGCAGAACCCTTCGTCAGAGTGGGAAGTGGGACACGTTATCGCCCTGGCAAAGCTTGGCCATAGGAAGGCGGGGATCGGATGAGGTACACTGGATTTCGTCGGGACTCCACTGTAGTTTGGCAAATGAAATGCAGTTCCTTTGGTGAAATAAGCACGGGGCACTTTATCTGATTGGGATTAAAGTGCTGATTGTCATAAAAAGAGTTATTCTCTGGTGCAAAATGGAGTGCTGGCATTCACAGCACAGAAGCCTTATCTCGTGCAGGGCGACACCCTGGTTCTCGCAGAACTGCTCTCACAGCAGTGTAGTGACAACGAACATGAAGTCTTTGATGGCCCTGAGACTTTGAGAACAGGGGGCAAGCCAACAATCGCTTGGAACGCTCAGAGTTAAACATAGCAATAGATAGCAGGAAGAATGCCAGCACAAGACAGGTAGGAAAGTGGCAGTCCTTCCTGCAGCTCAACAGCAGCAGGCCAACAAAGCAGAGCAATTAGTTGAGTGGTTGGCCCTCCTGGCAGCACAGCTGTCCTTCTGGCAGTGTGCAGATGTAGAGCCAGCAGTGTCTGGTTACAGGTCCAAAGAGTGTCTGTTTTGAAGGGGTCAGAGCCCCAGTACTTATACCCCAAAGTGCCTTTTATGGTGGGGGGGAGACTTCAAAGGGGTCCTCTGAAGTGCACAAGGATCCCTTCCAACCCAGTCCTGTCAGTCAGGCTATCTGTGGGGGTGATGAGCACTTTGTGTGTGGCCAGGACACTACCTATTCAAGTGGAGTGTGAGGCCCTCCCACGCGTTCCTGCCCAGGAAGACCCACCAGAATGCACATGAATGCAGAGGCAGTTGAGTGTCCTGTGTTGTGACTGTCTAGAGGTAATGCACAAATGTAGCTGTCACCCAGCCCAGACCTGTATAGGTGCAGAGGAATGTCCACTTTCTAAAGGTAAAAGACACACAAATGATGGCTGGAAAGCGGAATAAATCAAACATTCACCCCCAGTCAAGCAATCTGTTTAAATGCATCGCTGTTTTGCTCACAATGCCACCCCGGTTTAGACCCTGCAATTTGTTCAGCATTCCGTCTATCATCTGTTCTTTTTGCATTTGTCGATCTAAGTGGAAGGGTATGTGGGTCCTGTGCTCGGTACACCACCAGATTCAAGCTTGCTTGGCTGATGAGGGGTGATACCCCGAAACCGATGCCAGGGAGCTTGTTTCTGGTCCAGAGAGTACCTGGCCTGGACGTTTGGGCTGGACTGTTACTATGGGGAGCAGGGTCAAGACTGATTTGCATATGACTGGGTCTAAACTGGAATGGCCTGGCGTGAAAAAACCCAATGGTTTTAACCCAGATCAGACACTGGGGTGAATGTTTGATTTGTTTGGCTTAAACAAGAACAAGAGCAACCCTTATGTCCATGTGTACATGGTATCAAGTGATGCTTAGAACAAGTATTCTAATGGAACTCATTTCAGAGAACAATTTATAGTAACACAGAACTTTCTGTGTGGAATCAATCTTTCTGGCAACATTCTTAGTTCAATCAACATTGATATTTTGTTTAAAATTGTAGAAAATATTGAACAACAGCCACTATTTCTAGGCAACATTGATTCAGCCGAACCAAGTTTTATTTAAAAAACAGTTATTCTAATATATAAATTACACTGCATCTCTGACCCGGAGAGCGGTTTCCAAGAGGAGCACATTCTGGCCCCATTACGGGCATCAATCATTTTGATGAGAGCCCACCACAGCTGCTCCTGAGATATTTACGGAACAAGTAGGGGACAATTGCCTATCGCAAGTCGGCAATAGGAGCCACTTCCACTACCCAGGCCCAATAGTTGGTTGCAATTCCAGAGTGGATCCCAACCAAACGGGTAGGACCCGCCATATAATCAGTCAACTCCAGGTTATTACAGTCCTGATGAGACCCTTGTATTCCTTTAAGGGTCAAAACGCTATCAACACATGTACAAGGACAGACTGTTTTCTATAATTGTGACACACTGATTATTACCCTTTCTCTTTGATTGTACTCAATATAATTAACTGTCTTTTAAAGAAAATAACCAATATACCGTTGATGCTCACATTTTTTTTTCTCTGTGTTTTCCTTGGTTCGGTTTTGATTTCCCTTACACTTGGGGTCTGTACATTTCTCTTTTTTAGTTTTTCTTTTTGAAAAGAAACTCCTTATCACTCGTGTTTTCATGAGTACCTTGAAATTACATAACTATTTTTCAAATAAAAACTCGGTTCAGCTGGCTCGAAGTTACCTAGAAATACTGGCTGTTGCTCAATATTTTCTACAACTTTTTAACAAAATGTCAATGTTGATTGAACTACAAATGTTGACACAAAGATTGATTCCACACAGAAAGTTCTGTGCTGCTATAAATTGTTCCATGAAATCAGTTCCGTTTGAACGATTTGTTCAGCATTCTGTCCATCATCTGTTCTTTTTGTATTTGTCAACTTAAGTGGAATGAGTATGCCCAGATGTCGGTACAGTTTTCCTTATGCCACTATATTCAAGCAAACCTGGCTGATGAGGGGTTATACCCTTAGGACCGATCCCAGGATGCTTGTTCTGGTTCATGGAGAACCTGGCCTGGCAGTATAAGCTGGAGTGTTCCCATGGGGCGCAGGGTCAAGACTGATTTGCATATGGCTGGACCTAAACTGGAATGGTATGACAGGCAAAAAGATGATGAATTTAACTCAGATTTGTGACTGAGGGTGAATGTTTGATTTGTTCAGCATTGCGTTCATCATCCGTTCTTTTTGCATTTGTTGTCCTAAGTGGGAAGGGTATGCTTAGACGTGGGCCCGTGCTCACTACGCCACCAGATTCAAGCTAGCCTGGCTGATGTTGGGTGATACCTCGAAACCGGTCCCATTGCTAAGGGGCCCCTCAGAGTCCCTTGTGTAGTCAGTTGGTAAAACAATTCCCACTGGGGTTACCGGTACCCCAGCCGATTCAAATTTTCTCAGGCACTTGTAGTGCAGCCTCTGTTTGGGTAGACCACTACCTTTTATTGCTTGAAAATTGCTAAGTACAACCTCTTAACTACTACCAGGCAGTGTCCAGTTCTGAATTGTTGTCTTCAAATTCTAAACTCTTTCCCGTGTTTGGATTTTAAGGTTAATTTGTGGACCTGGGAATGAGGGTCCTTGGTAATTTCTCCATCTGGTCGCTATTCTTGTCTACTGCAAATTGCAAAGATATTGGGCATCTTTGTTCTTATGACTGTGACAGCTAGTCCCAGGTGCTCCTGTCACTAGAATATGCACATCCGAATAAGGGAATGACAATTTATTTCCTGCACAGCTTCATCAATGTGCTGAAATATTTTCTTCCACGTTGACCAAAAGAGGCACATATCTCAATGTCCGCTATCGTGAACATTGGTTGCATTGTTTTAAGTCAGAGGAGATGAGGAGGAGACTTTGTTGACTTAAGAGCTTTACTTTTCTTTCAGCCACAAAAGAAGTTACTATTAGGTAATGTGGCACATGCTGACACTGGAAGCTTGAAAATAAGTGCTCAGACAGTCTGGGTGCTCAGACGGTCTGGGGCATGAACCCTTATAACATTTAGGGATATCTGCAGCCATGGCCCGTGCTGGTAAGAGCGGTGGGCAGGGGGGAGGGGCTATTTTGACAGATGACGACGAGGGAAAATTAAATAAATAAATAAATAATTTTCCCTCCTCGTCATCTGCCGAAATCCCACCCACATGGCCTCTCCGCTCTTACCTGCATGAACCACAGCTGGATATCTGAGACTGTACTTGGAAGGAAGAAAAGCACATACATTCATTAATATAACATCAAAGCCTATGTAACACATCAATCAAGATGAAGAGTGCTCTCAGATACCAGAAGGCGCAGACGCACTGAATGAGAGAGTATCACTGGGTTGGGAAAACGGTACATGCAAGGAGGCCTTAGGAATACGACAACCTTGAAATAATTTGTTTCTTGCATATAGGTACTGAGATGGTGAATTAGATCACAGAGTTAAGAGAGGAAGCAAATCCGAGGGAATAAAACAACACATTTTAGAAAAAAATTGTCTTGGGGGTTGAAGTAGCCGTTTGCAGGTTGTTACACTTTGGATCCAGTAGCGAGTGATGAAAAATACCCAGAAAGTTCTTGACCCTTCTCCAAACATTTAGTGCAACTCAAAGGACATCCAACACAAAACTCATCTTCGAAAATTCCATTAGCCCTGTGACACAGTGAGTCTAAATGCCAAGACAATAAGGTGTTTAAGTGGCTTTGTCCAGGGCAGATGGAGTGAATGGCACTGAGTCGGAACAATTGACACAGATAGGCTGAAAACTTTCCTGACCAGTCCCAATCTCCCGCCTAAGGTAGCCCAAGTTTACCCATGACTCAGCCTGCCACAGGGACCTAGTCCCAGTGAAAAGACCCAAAAGCAGACTTTGTTAATTTTTTGGGAACTGAGACTCGTTGGATACAGCCATATTCTCCTAAAAGTAGTTCGAACTCTGTAGAAATTGCATAAAATCTAGAAGTTTCCATCTCAGCATACATGCCAACATGCCCATGTGCCCGATCCAGACTGGAGACTCCCGATTTTAAGCAAAAAAGTCATTATTTTGGCTGTCTCCCTCCTGAAATTGTATTTCCTTCACTAGAAGTCAATGGGAGCATTGGTTCTTTTTTTTTTTTAATCTCCCTCTTTCCTCTTCTGAAATGTTGGCATGTATGCCTCAGTTGTGATCCAGAACTTGGTTACATCGAGGCCATGTTTTTGACCTCAGATATCTACACGTGCATCAGACAAGTTGTTTCCGTCAGCCTGGCCTGCCACAGTGTTCCCACGCTGATTGTCTGGCAGCGCTACATGGAAAAGTGCACCTCGTTATTCTGCTCTCCAAGGGCTATCTGACCTCATGGTTATAAAGCCACGTGTTTATAAAAACACTGCATAGTTGTACGGACTGTGGTTTCATTTCTTGTCCGCACCAGATCTGGAAAACAGGAAACGAAGCCAGCAGGGACCGCAAAAGAAAACGCGCGAGTGTCCCTGGTGTTTCTAAGATGAGATCGGTGATGACATCATAGCGCGTGCCCGATTGCCAGGGTAACCCCGTTCGTGCTGCCGTCGAGCAGCAGGTTTTCCGTGGCTGATGGCCGGCAGGGGTCCCGGGAGGCTTGGCCGAGCACTTCTCGACAGCCAAAAACACTCTAAAAATAGTTTTTTTTATTGAGCCTGAAGAGATGTAATATGTTTGGAGAGCTGACTTTTGAAACTAAACACTTCCTTCAGGTTGAGCTTGAAGTGAGAAGGGCCGCGCTCCTTAGTTTGAACGACAAAGTTCTAGTTCTGGCCACATGTGCTCGTGAAATCATATATTAATCTCGAACATAATAATTAAGCTTTGCAGCCGGAATCCAATTCCCCAAGGACGAAAACACCTGTCTCAGAGCTGATGACATCTCTCACCTGCTTCAGACGCCTGTAAGGCAATATAGTAAAACAAAGTGTTATCTCGTGCAAATTTTAGCTGACTGGCTGCACAAGTTTTCCACTACATCAAAATGAAGCAATTGGGTTTTTTGGGCGTTCTGCAGAAAAATTACAAGTGCAGGTCTATTTATTAAAAAGTGTAGCAACTGAAACCAAAAGAGACCCTTAACCTCTGTTAACTAGGCGAAATTTCTGTTACGCATCAATTAATTACTGATAATTGCATTACTCCTAATGTTGATTTTGCCCAGATGAATTACATTTGAGTGGAGGCTCGGCGCCTCTCATATGTAATTAATTGTGGCAAAAGCGTCATGGGAGGTTTAGTGTCGGCGCTTCTAGGCCCCACTGTGATGCCTTGCTGGCTAGGAGTGACACAGAGACCCACTTAACTTTGATGGCAGTGAGTGCAACCAGCGCACAAGCAGGATCCACCCAATTTTAGGTCTCGCCTTACCCAGGGCATGCGCTGGTCTGGCGAGACATTTTGTGAGGGCTCCAAAAAGTGCTACCAGGCCAGCCTAGACCTACAGTGCATGTGCGCGGGCGCGCGCGTCGCGCTTTACCGCGATTACTTTCACTTTCGCGGCCGCATGGCCGCTTTGATGTTTGATCGCGATCACTTTCGCTTTGATGTTCTCCGTGAGGCTTCAATAGATTGCAGCAGTTAAAACAAGCGTTGGCATAGCCAATAGGACTCGCTTTTGGGACCTTCTAAGTGTTTAGTTATGCAACTGTTGCATGGCTAAAGACTTATAAGTCCCAAAGGCGAGACCTATTGGCTATGCCAATGCTTGTTAGGTCTCGCCTTGGCAACCCTTGCACTGTTTCTTCAAGACATGCTGTATTCAGGTATGTACTTGAAGCTCTGCCCACTCTCTGCCCATATTTGTCATTGGCTTGTGTCATTGTCCTTTGTAAATGTTGGCTTCTAATTCTTTAATAGGCTTGTTGATCCCTCCTTAGTACTGCCTTGTCTACCTGTGTAACCTCCCATGAGGACTGGCCCTTTTACTTGTGTTGTTACATGGTATGTTTTATTTAAGGTCTGTAAGCACTATTTTCTTTAATAAATGTCTCCTACTGCAGGCACCACATGCTTTTCTGCAAGGGCGCCTGCTTTGCTTGCAACTTTACACCCACATTATTTATTTTGGCAGCGAGGCATGCTTTAATTATAGCTGCTGCAAGCATTTATTTGCAACTTGCTCCTTTTCATCGACTTTTTTTTCTGCACGCACGCCATTCTAATGCTTAAACTGTAGTTGCATCGTCCCTTCCATTTTTTTTTTTGGGCAGCTTCAGAAGCATTCAATACTGGCGACTGCATGTGCATTTTTTAAAATTAAAATCAGTGTGACTACTGCCGCACTTTAACTTTGGTAGTCACATGCTTTTGCCGCCTGTTAATATTTTATAGAGCATGCACGCTACCTTAAAGCTAGCCCTTTCCTGGGGAGCGCAGCACTCAATCCCCATTGCAGGCTCCCTGGGCGTGCTCGTCTAGAGGAGAGACATGCAAATAATTGCTGGTCATGTCGAGATCGGGTGCCGCGCTTGCTAGGAAAGGGCTAGCATCAAGGATTAAGATCACTGTTTATTTTGTTTTAAGCAGCAGCAGTGCACTTTAATTGTGGTATGTGCGCCTCAACAAAGGGGCCCATTAGAGTGGCAGGCGGACTTTAGTCCGACCGCCATCCTCGCAGTGCTGGGACCGGCTGCCAGATGTGCAGCGGTCCTGCACCGCCATCAAACAGTTTTTTAAAATATATTTGTTAAACAGCACAGCACGCCATTGTCATTTCACACGCCTGCTGTTTGGGTGGTACTACAGGGAGAGGGAAAGCATAAGAACCACTGCAACTGAACAACAATATGGCTGAGCTATTCCGGTAACACAGCTGCCCGCGGACACTCTGCACCAGGTGATAGCGTGCTACTGGCCGCCTTAATGCGTACACAGCATTGCAAAAACGGCCCGCTGTCACTATAGTGGCCACGCCCCTTCCGTTCTGTTTTTTGGCAACTTCAGTTGCATGCAATAATGGCGACCGCATTTGTAGTTTTTTAAATTAAAATCACCGCAACTGCTACTGCACCTAATTTCAGGCAGCCGTGTTCTTTAGCTGCATGTTAACATTTTGTATAGAAAGCAAGCTTTTTAGCGTTTTCCTGAGAAAGAAGGGCCTTGATTTGATGTAAAGAACTTTATTACCATGACATGTTCAGCAGCTGTTTTCAATGCCGTTACTACAGCAGAAATTGAGAACTCTCATAGAGGGCAATGCAGTGCTGGGTGTAGAGTACTGTCATATGCAGCACAGGCGGGAACATATCTAACAGAAAATCTGCTGCTGTTTTGTGCTGCTGGAGTGGTACTTGGTTCGCTTGTTCCTTCCGCACATGTTAATTGGAAGCCTTTTACTTTTTGAAATGGCTTGGGAATGTTTGTGCCCCTTTGTTTCTGACTTTCCAGAGGTCCGAAGGAGGAAATTACCTGTCTTGCTCCTTTGTGCTCATACATTGCACATTTTTACCCTTTTTACTCTCTTATGCTATCTAGCTCCCTCTACTGTTAGCTCCGGGACACCCCTGTTTGGGGCAGCTGTCGCGCTCTACAAGCTTCATTATTATTATTATTATTATTATTGGTGAGAAATGGCAGATGGCGAGGCTGATCCTGGAAGCTATTCTTATACAGCAGAATACAAAGGATGTGTGATCCTCGTATAAAATTGTGACAGCCATTCAAATCTGTGAAGCTTTGGAAACAGAAATTTCATGGGGCAGAGAACTATGATACAAAGGTGGGGGACACCTGGGAATATACCAACTACATAAATTGCTGCTCATATTAAGAACAGAGGTCATAATATATATATAACAGAAATTACAACAACGTGCCAACCCAGAAGCATGCCAATAAAGCATTGTTGTGTTGTCATGTATTTCCCTTACCCTCTGAACTGTCGTTTCACAAGTGAGCTTACAATTCGGTTGCAACTTTGCAATGCACCAATAGTTTATTTTCGTTGCAGCTGTGCCAGTTCAACGTTTGCATGAGTGCAAAAACTTGGAACCAATTTACTTTGAACACGTTCTGCTTCTTGTTTGTTAAGGAGCACAGGCAAATCGTTTTTGTTGATAATCGAACTTACTTGCATATGCAAAAAGGCGGATTGTATTTACTGACACATATTTTTGGTTATAATATAATCCTCGATCAAGCTGGGTTTCCCTCAAGCTAGCAGAATAGCTCTGTGAGTAAAAGACTTGCTGAAGTCACGTTTCAAAAATCAGCCACTACAACACAGCCTTTCAACCTTACAAAGTCGACAAAATAAGTATCATTAAGTCTATTAAATAATAGTGATATCTTTAGTTTAAAATGCGTATAAAAGTTAAAACGGCGGTATGGTGCTCTGTAGAAAAGGCACTAAATATCGTTCATGTTTGGAAACTGGAGCAGACAAAAAAACAGCCACTGTGGTGTAAAACATGTTGGCTCCATAGTTTTCTTGCCACAGTTGTCTGTATATGGTTGGAGCCACTCTGGTTTCTGTATTCCTTATTTGAGAGCAAACAGGGCAAAAATCGCTTTGCTTCGGCGCTTACCCAGTTGCAAAATGGCATGTATCATGGTTCGCTATTTTTCAATCTCTGGTTGCTGGAGAACGCGATTTTATAAAGTTTGGTGTTTCTCAAGTTTGATCTAAGAATGCCTGTCATTTTGGTCGTAAAATTGTAATCCACATATGTAAGGAATGATGTAAAAAATAGAAAATATGCTTTTAGATGTGTTTCATTTTTTGTGCAGTCTAGAACACCTAAATGCTTGTGCCCACAGGATGTTTAGAGCAAGTTAATAACAAGCATTTACAATGCAATATGTCTCACATTTGTGAGATTTTGAGCTATTGGCTTTGTAAATGACAATGCCTTTTATTTATGTGTTTTGATAACCTGCAACCAGTGCGTAAGCACACACTTTGTACTTATAGTCCTTGCTTATGAGAAGTAAGGCTGGCAGTAAAAGAGGAGCAGTTACTACCAGCCTTGCTACTCGTAAGCAACGACTATAAGTACAAAGTGCATGTTTACGCATTGCTTGCAGGTTTTCAAAACACATAAATAAAAGGTATTATCATTTACAAAACCAATAGCTCAAAAGCTTGAGACCTATTGGATTGAAAATGCTTGTTATTAACTTGCTCTGACCTCCAACATGGGGTTAGGATGTGTGTGCGGGTGTGCACTACAGCGTTGGGACAAGGCCCTGCAACATATTTTGTTCCTCTAAAACATCTAACAAAAATAGATATTACCTTGCACTGTCCAGTTGTGGTCAATGGTTGTCCGCTGGAGCATCGTTGTTCTGACTTGTGCGGGCAATGGCAGTATCTATGACCTACCCATATACATAGTCCTCAAGTCTTTTGGGTCTTTTGACAGTGAGTCTCAGGCTCTCAGGTGATATGAGTGACCCTTGGCTGGGGGAGGCATGGTGGTCGTTTCAGATGCTCCTGATGGCCGGGTATCTCCCTGGTTAGGCGAGGCCATGGCCTCTGGCCTGGGGCTGTGAAGGGTGACCGTCCATTACGCCCTGCTCCTCGCCTCTGTTCACCAGCAGTGGGTCTGTGGCTCACTTTCCTGGGTTTCAGGCACCTGGCTGGCACTGTTTGCTGACACAGTCTGAGCTGTTCTTGGCGGTCACCATTGTGCCCCTCATGGTGACTACTTGTAATGGATCAGTATCGAAGGAGAATCAAAACTTCCCACCGGGGTGTCAATCTTGCACCAGGACCCAGTCCCCTATGCGGATGTCTGATGCCTTGGCTGTCCGCACCTGGCTGGCCTTGGAAATGTTCCACACTCTCCTTTTTTGAATGGCTACGATGTCAACTGGCTCTGAAGTCCATGTTGCAGAATTGGGTATGTTGTCTCAGACAGCCTGACCAAATATGATGTCAGCGAGAGCCCTGCGAGTCCTGCTGTGTAGAGTGTATCTGTAAGCCCTTAGGGTTTCGTGGATTGCCTCCTCTATGTCAAGTTGTTGGGCGTCCCTGATGCACATGGACTTATTGATCACGGGCATTAGTCATTACACCTCCCTGTTGGCTTGAGGCCAGCAAGGTGTCACCTTCTAGTGTTCAATGGCCAGGGACTTCAATGTTGCTTGAAATCCTGATTTTGAAATGGGGGACCATTTTCACTTTTGAGGATAATTGGGACCCCAGACATTATGAAAATCTTGTTGAGGCACATCCTTGCATGTTCAAACAAAGTGGCCTGCACCACCTCTACAGCAGGGAATTTGGAGTAGGCGTCAGAGATGACTAGCATGGGGCGGCCGTCCTGAAGCCTTCCAAAATCCACACTGATGTCACATCAGGGTCCATCACCAGGGCTGTCAGTCACAACCAGAGGGGGTTGGTCCGGTGAGGTACAAAAAGGAAGAGATTGATAAGAGAATAACCAAATTCATATCTTACCAATAAAACTAATGACAAAGCCGAAATATCTTCATGCGGGCTATAACATGCTACTGTGGTAAATGGGATGTGTATGTATATAACACTGATAAGAAAGAACCATCACCAAATTCTAAGGACATGTGTCAGTAATCAATGATCCCAAATGAGTCTGTGGCCAAGAACTTTTCCCCAACAAAATCATGTCAGAAACCAAACACCCGTACTGTATTCTGTTTTGTTTAATTCACATGTTGCTGGTTAGAAAAAGAAAGGAGAAAAAAAACAGCAGCAAGATGTCTCACAAAAAATGAATAAACTATCACCCAAAGTCTTTAGTGAAAGCCATCGACGACTATGCTTGCTACGTACACCCGGGTGATGCCTAACCCCGTAAAATAGATAGTGCACTTTTATCAGATTGTCATTAGTATGTGCCATTCCACAGGCACTCAATCAGAATGCCAACTCTCCCTGTGCCTATTTAGTTTTTGAGTAATCATGGGTGCATCACTATCATGGGCGCCATATTGGAAAAGACCTGCACTTGCAGGTCCAGACCAGCCCCAACTCCACACTCCGCAGCACCCTCGCCTACAGACCCCCCGACCCACGGGCCCTCTTCGCCAACACCATCACCGACCTCTTCGCACCCCACGCCATCACCACCATGGACTAAATACTCATCAGAGACCTGAACTTCCACCTCGATAACCACAACGACCCCAACTCCACCACCCTCCGTGACAACCTCGCTGGCATCGGACTGAAACAACTCGTCACCACACCGACCCACAAGGCAGGACACACCCTCGACCCCATCTTCGCAGGAGGAAATAGCGTCCACTTCAGTCACACCACGCAACCCCCATGGACAGACCACCACTGCGTACACTTCCTCGTTGACAAACCTAAACCTCCCAAACCCTCTCCGCGCCCCCCCACGAAGAAACTGGGGCAGAATCACCGAGGAGCAACTCAACTCCACCCTTAACCGCACAACCCTCACCGCCGCAACCGACGCCAACCTCGCAGCCAGGGAACTCCACACATAGATCTCCTCCTGCGCAGACAGGCTCGCCCGCTACGCAACCCTGACAAACAGCGCCCCAGGAAATGCCGCCTGGTTTACCACCGACATCCAAGATGCTAGACGTACCTGCAGACGCCTTGAGAAGAGCTGGAGAAACAGCAAGACGCCAGAAAACTACACCACCTGCAAGGACGCCATGACCAAATACCACCAACTCATCATAACTACCAAAAGGACCTTTATCCACAACAAAATCGTTGTGAACTCAAGCGACTCCAAGGAACTTTTCAGCGTTATCCAGGAGTTCACCAAACCCGCAGCGAAGCCACGGACATCACCCCCTTTCAGGACCTCTGCGACAAACTTGGATCCTACTTCCACCTGAAGATCAAAAACCTCTACGAAAACTTCAACAACCATACCCCAGACCTCGCAGCCATCCCGACCTCCAGCAACACCAGCCAACCCACTATATCCTCCTGGACACTGATCACGACCGAACAAACCACCTCAACCGTGAAAGACATCCACTCGGGGGCCCCCAAAGACCCCTGCCCTACACACATCTACCACCAACATCACACCCGAACTACAATGCACCATCAACACTACCTTCATGACCAGCACCACCCCCGATGACTGAAAATGTGCAGAAGTCAGGCCCCTGCTCAAGAAGCCCTCAGAAGACCCGACAGACCTGAAGAACTACCGGCCCATCTCGCTCCTCCCCTTTGCAGCAAAAGTCGCAGAGAAGACTGTCAACGCAGAACTAACAAGGTTCATCGAAGACAATGCCATACTCGACCCTTCCCAGTCTGGATTCCGTAGCAACCACAGCTCTGAGACCACCCTACTCACCACCACAGACGAAATCTGCACCCTCCTAGACCAAGGCCACACTACAGCCCTGATTCTACTCGATCTGTCAGCTTCATTCGACACCATCTCCCTCCGCACTCTCACAGCCAGACTACACAACGCCAGAATACAAGGAGCCTCCCTTGACTGGATCCGGTCGTTCCTCACTGGCAGAAGCCAAAGATCAGACCACCACCCTTCCACTCTGAACCCACGGAAATCAACTGCAGAGTCCCACAAGTATCATCGCTCGGCCCAACCCTCTTCAGCATCTACGTGGCCCCCCTCACCACCATCATCTGTGAGCACAGCCTCAACATTGTATCCTACGCGGACGGCACCCAGCTCATCCTCTCCCTCACCAAGGACCGCGCTAACACCAGACTCAACTTCCAGGCAGGAATGTAGGACGTCGCAGCCTGGATGAGCAACAGCTGCCTAAAGCTCAACTCGGAGAAGACAGAAGTCCTCATCAACGGAACCACCCCATCGGCATGGAACAACACCTGGTGGCCCACCGCCCTAGGCACCCCCCTACCTCCACGGACCACGCTAGAAACCTCGGCATCATACTCGACTCGTCCCTCTCCATGAACCGTCAGGTCAACGCCGTCGCCTCCAGCTGCTTCAACACCCCCCGCATCTTCCGAAAGACCTTTAAGTGGATTCCCCCCGAGTCCAGAAAGACAGTTACCCACACACTCATCACAAGCAGGGTGGACTATGGAAACGCCCTCTATGCCGGCATAAACAAGTCTCTACTCCCCAAGCTCCAGACGATTCAAAACACCGCCGCCAGACTGGTCCTCAGCATCCTTCGACACGAGCATATCAGCCAACACCTATGAAAGCTCCATTGGCTCGCCGTCGAGTAGAGAGTCACCTTCAAGATATTCATCCACGCCTACAAATGCTTACACAACACCGGACCCCAATACCTCCGAGCCAAAGCAGGGGGAAGATCCTTCTCTCACATCGTGGCCAAGACCTGAAACGAGCTTCCGATCGTCATCAGATGCGTCTCGTTCTTAAACACCTTCAGGAAGGCTCGCAAGACTTCTCTTCATTTAAACAAAATGCGGACCCCCCACCCACCAGTGCCTTGAGACCCTCACGGGTGAGTAGCACGCCTACAATTCCCTGATTGATTGATTGATTGACTGTGTGCCAACTTAATTAGTGAAAGTCAGCTACAACTGTGCTTACAGCATAGGGCTGTGTAATTTTTCACTGCATACAAGTGATAACCCTCTTCGTGACAGTTAGTCATTATATATGTCATTCTTCATGCGTTCAAATAGGGAAACATCGTTTACAACGCGGGATTACATCGCGATGCCATTACATCGCGGTTTTTATAACGCATGTCGTTACAACGACTTGCGCTAGATGGCGCTCTAGGACAAGGAATGGTATAATTTACTATCCAACACCTTCCCTACTGTACGTAGACTGGAGTTGGAATAGTAAATTATACTACTCCTAAATCCAGCGCCCTCCAACGCAAGTCGTTGTAACAACTTGCGTTGTCAAAACCGCGATGTAATGTACCGCGATGCAAATGTATGCATTGTAACGTCATACAACCGTTCAAATACCATCCAATCCCTGTGCGTATTTCGTTTTTAAGAAAGGTCACATGTACATCACCTTTGCGTGCGCCATATTGGAATAGGCTATGTATCGGGCCTAAATGTGAAAAAGATTTGTATATTGCTGTATTCCTGTGAGCTGCGTGGGGCACATATTGGTGAGAAAAAGGAAGAGCCTCCCTTTATACTTCAATCGACTGCTCTTTGATTCAGGGATGGATCACAAGGAAGGGGCCTGGACACATCTCAGGAAGGGAGGCGGTGCTGATAAGAGAATGATAAAGAGTAGGCCTGAGTGATCTGGGTTTAACCTTTTGATGCACATATCAGTGTGGGCGACATCCAGGTGTGAACTCTGGTCACTCCCATGAATCCTGTTGTGGGAAAATCAGTTTTGGAGTCATGCTTGCTGTGACATACACTTTTTCACAAGGAAAAAAGAAAAGGAGAAGTGTCCACTTCAAAATCAGAAGAACCCCAACATAAAACTTCAAAGATTCAGACCCTAAATTCCATTTTGGTCTCTGGGAATGAGCTATAAGAAGTGGAGGTTGAGACCCTAACTTTTGACATCTGCCAAGCAGCCAGATGGGGTGTGTAAGAAGGGGAAGCTCTGACAGACGTCTGCCTGTGACCAGGACTGGGGGCCAAAGATTGCTAGTCTCCTTGCTGGGTGAGGGGGCATCACCCAGGTCACCAAACTCACCTGCCTATATGCACCAAACCCTGCCTGCTTGCCACAACTAGTGTGCCCTGTGAGGGAGAGGAGGATTTTCGAGGGAGTGAAGTTCAAGGGAAGCTTCCCAAGAGGATTCCCTGAGTGAGGTGTGAAGCTGTGCACCGATCGGGTCATTGTCCATGTGCTGTGTTCGCTCTGCGACCCATGTATGCCAGGAGAGGGCTTCAAAAGACTGGTAAGGGAGGTCGGCTGACCCACCTACCGGGATTGAAGGGAGGTCTTTATGTTAGACAGAGGAAGAAAAAGGATACGTTCTCCCAGGTCTCAAAAAACAAAATCATTAAGGGTATCTCACTGCCTCAAAAAGCTAAGGTGCGCTTTTTGAATAAGCACCACCGCTGCACAAGATAGGAAAACGGAAAATTAATCCTTTTCATATGTAACTCTCGCCCACTCTAGCAGTGGTATGCTTCATCATCGGGTTCACCCCGGCCCCTAAAAGCAAGGGAGGGTTCAACGCATTCCAGGGAGCTCTTTGTATGTTATGGTGTCTAGGGAAAGCTATGTGTAAATACTCTCCACTGCCAAGGTATCCCTTTATTAGCGGATGGATGAGCAATGATTAAAAAGAATTAATATATGAAGGGCATACAGGATATAATGGTCCTATGACCCTTGTGGTGCCAACATCTGTCTGCCCTACTCTAATGGCTGCAGAAGGTCCAAGGGCATTCGTCAGGACAGGTTTGTTTTACTCATACTTCCCCAGTGACGTACTGTGAATAACATTTCATGGTGGCATGCACATATAGCAAATCATACAAACGCAATAAATTCTTGCTGGCCCAATGGTACCTACAGGTAGAGATACATAAAAAGATACAAATGTTTATACAGTGCATAAGCGAACTGCATGATGTGCAAAAAACACAACTATGTGTGTTTATCAACTCTAATACAAAGGCATTATCACTCCTGCAATGCCAATTACAGTGCAGTCTGAATCGCCTGCTGCATTAGAATTTGTATGCATGCTGAACCATACCAATATATTGCATACTATTGAGACCAATGAAGGAACACATGCACAATCACATTTCTATAGTGGTGTTCCATGAACAATCCTTCAATCATGTGAATAAAATGGTGAACTGTGAAGTGTGGCTGACATACATAGTAAAGTGGGTATTTTCAGGCCCCTCGTTTGGCCCTGTAGTTAGATGCTAAATCCCAAGTGGTCAGTAAGCCAGGGGAAACAACGTCCTGACACGCGAAACAGAAAAAGCAGACACAGATATGTAAATACAACTGGAAATCAGACTGTTAGCTCAGGAAAATGCTTTAGTGGGTCAGAATCTGGAACAGCGCAGTGAGTTCTGCTCAGGATGAAAGTCCTATTGTTACTCAAACCTTCAAGGGTCCCTAACCAGCCACATACTTAATTGCCTCCACTTGTGCCTGGCTTTTGGTACGACTGAGTGTGGCTTCAAGAAGAGTTTTAATCCACCATGCCTAACTCAGCTGGACCGGATTAGACAATTGTAGGAAAGTGGCCCTTTTTACATGGTTACCCCCAAAATATTTGCCAGATACCTGATGCCAACGTCACTTAGTGTGTCCTGGGACCCTGCTAGCCAGGCCCCAGCACCTGGTGTCTTTCCCAAAACTGTAACTTTGTTTCCACAATTGACACCTCTGCGCCACATGTAAGTCCCTCTGCAGCATGTACTATGCCACCCTCAGAGACCTCTCACTTTTGGTGCAGACCAAAGTGAGAGTCGACATGGCACACATCCCTGTGTGCCATGCTCACCAACACTGCGTGTGGCATGGTTAAGTCACTCCACTAGCAGGCCTCACAGTCCTAAGGCACGGTGCACTATACTACAGGTGTGGGCATAGCTGCATTAACAATATTCCCCTACAGTATCTGTGTCATTCATAGACATTGTAAGTGCAGTGAAGTCATTTTAAGGGACATGGGCTGGGGGTTTGATGACTTTACTGAAGACTGAGAAGTTTGGCATCAAACTTCTCAGCAAAATAATCCCTCACTGATGTCAGTGTTGGATTTATCATAAAATGCACTCAGAGGGCATCTTAGAGATGCCTCTTGAAAAATGACTGACCTCTTATATATTGGCTGACCAGTCCCCACCAGCCAGCCACCACCAGACAAGTTTCTGATCTCACTGGGTGAAAGCCTTTGTGCTCACGGAGGTCAGAAATAAAGCGTACTGGGTAGAGGTGCTTCACACCTCACCCAGGCAGGAACAGCAGCACTTGGCGGTGAGCCTGAAAGGCACTCACCTTGTGATGTGCTGATTTAGGCAGCTCCACTAGTGATGGGGCCTGCCCCCCTACCCAGTCCCCACTTTTGGTGGCAGGACAGGCAGGAAAATTAATAAGCAGAGTCGGAGTGTCCACCTTAGCCTGACACCCCTAGGGTCACCAGGAGCTGAGATGAACCCCTCTCTTAGAAATTCTCCATCTTGAAGTGGATAATTAGGCCCCATAGGAACTAGGATGTGCCCCTCTGCCCAAAGGGAGGGGGCACCCAAAGGGTACAGTCACCCTAGGGGACATTAACCATCTGCTACTGCCACCCAACATCAGTGACACATTTAAATCTAGTATTTAAGTGCTCCCCTGAACCTTGTTCCTCAGATTCGATGACCTAAGAAGAAGAAGGACTGAAGACCTGTGCAGCAGTGGAGATGAAGATGACGACTGACTTTGCCCAGCGCTACTGGCCTGTCTCGACCTCCAGCGACCCTGCTTTAAGAAAACAGCATGGCCCGAGGTCAGCAACCTCAAGAACCACGTCGGACCTGTGATGTGTTTGAGAAAGGCTCTTACCTCTCATGGAGTCTGGATTTGTCTAGTAAAGAAACCAATTCTAACCCTCCGGATCCAGGCGGCTCCATGACACTTGCACCACTCTGCACTCGATGGCCACGGCCTGAATCCAGGTGGCTCACTACTCAGTGAAGTCTCCCCGGTGCTCCTAAACTGAGATCCAGCGTTAGATTACCAATCCTGACCTCCCTTTCGAAGCCTGCAGCCTCAACCTGAAGGGTCTCCAACTGCAACCGAAGCTGGTGAAAAAACCAGACGCCAAAACACACCCATGCACCTGCAGCCCCCCGGCCTAGGTGTGCCCAACCAATGGTGTCCCGGCATCCCCCCACTATTTAACTTACCTCTCCAGTCATGGGATTTCTTCAGCCAACCTTCTGAAGCAAGCCAGCAGCACTTTTGCCCGACTGAGGATCTCCTTTGGGTTGAAAGGGGCTCCCGACATCTCCTTTGCATTCTGCACCCTGCAGCCTTTGTGCTGCTGGTGGTGCAGTCTCATTGTTCTTTGGCGGCCCCTCCAGTGCTGATCTTCACTCCAGGGCCTGTGTCCCTAACCCACAGGTGCTTACCTATAACCTCTGCCTCTTTGAGGTGACCTAGGCCTCTATAGGATATCATCGGCTCCAGTAACCCCTGCACTTAGCCGCCTTAGTGCCACTGGTGATGCAGTACCTACCTTGGTCAGACCCTCGCCCAGTGTTGACCAGACCCCCTGGAGACTGAACTTAAGAACTGCTTACTTACCTGTAAGTAACTGACCTGTCTTTTTTTCCGTAGGATTGCATTGGTCTCTCACTGCACTGTACAAAGTGTGATCCTGAAAACAAAGTATCATTTTCTGCACTGAAAAACATTTCATGCGCATGCAAATTATTGATTGATGCTATACAACTCTATTGCCAGTATTTGAAAATATTGCAATTGAAAAGTACTTACATGTAACTGATTTCCACTGGGTTCATAGAGATAAAAGTAAACAAAGTAATATTTCTCTACAAGCATTTGCCTGGAGTCAGCCCTTGACTGTTTGTTCCCGCCTTGTATGAGTATATACACCAAATGCATTCACACTACCCTCCGATAAGCCTAACTGCTTAGCCCAGCTACCATAAAATTGAGAGTAAGGTATTATCTACTTTAACCTCTGCCATACCTTTGGGGACTCCCTGGACTCTGTGCACACTATACCTCTTTTTGTTATAGTATATACAGAGCCACCTTCCTACAGCAATTGTGAAAGTAGGCACGTGATGTGTGCTGTGTAACGCTGCATGCATCAGCATGATATTGTCCGGAGCTCATGGGAAATGGAGTTCTCATTCCCCAATGCGCTTCTGTCGGCTGTAACGATACGCTGAAATTCTAGCAGGGAAATTAATTTGTTTTCCCTTGAACAAATGTAATTTACAGGCACGATAACCTGAAATGAAATGCATGCAATGTATATGTTACAGTCAAAGTGTGAAATCCCGCATTCTATAGAATGCCTAGGTAATGTATAGAATGCTTGAAAATGCCTGAAAATCGAACGTCAAAGTATGAAATAATTGATATTTTATGCATTGTATACTTTGCCGGATTGTCTGCCGGCAAAGTATATAATACGCCTAATCCCGCCATTTTATTCCCGCCCGGCAATGTGTGAAATCCGGCATTCTATAGAATGGCTAGGTAATGTATAGAATGCCTGAAAATCGAACGTCAAAGTATGAAATGATTGATATTTTATACATTGCCTAGGCATTGTATACTTTGCCGGACTGTCTGCCGGCAATGTATATAATAGACCTAGTCCCAGAGACAGCACAAGTTATCAGCAAGCGAGGGGCGGAGACAGCATAAGTTATCAGCAAGCGAGGGGCAGAGACAGCACATGTTGACATGCAACGACGGTTCTGCGATGAATTATCTCAAGTAAGAGCCAATGCTGCTAAAAACTGTGTTTTCCTAACTGAAACCAGTTACCAAAAGTTAGTGGACGATGTGAAAAAGGCTAAGACGACCATTAAGAAGGAACCACGGGACTATTGGCTGGTGAAACACTATGACGTAATGATGGTCGAGAATACGACTAAGTTGATCTATCCTGTTAAAGAAGGTACGAGTGTTATTCAGTTTTACGTCGCGAACCCCGAGTTATTTGACGTACTGCATAAGGTCCATTTGGCTATTGGTCTTGGAGGACGGGACAGGATGTTGAAAGAACTTTCACCCAAGTATAAGAACATTACCCGTCATGATATTGAGCTGTACATTCACCTTTGTGAGCCTTGCCAGAAGAAGCAAAAAGGTGTTAAAAAAGGTGTTGTAGTCAAGCCAATGGTTTTTTCTGAATTCAACTCCCGTTGTCAGGTCGATCTCATCGATTTTCAGTCCCATCCTGACAGAGAGTACAAGTTTATAATGGTGTACCAAGATCATCTCACTAAGTTTGTAGTTCTCAGGGCTCTGAAATCAAAGAGAGCGGAAGAAGTAGCCTACAAGCTCGTCAACATATTTACGTTGCTTTTTGCTCCAACGATTCTACAGTCCGATAACGGCAGGGAATTTGCAAACAATGTGGTAAGCAGCCTAAAGGAGTGTTGGCCAACCTTGAAGATCGTCCATGGTAAGCCGCGCCACTCACAAAGTCAGGGGAGCGTAGAAAGAGCTAATCAGGACATTGAAAATATGCTGTGTGCTTGGATGCAAGATGAAAAAACTAGCTGCTGGAGTGAGGGATTGCGGTTCGTCCAACTTATGAAGAACAGAGCTTTTCATTCTGGGATTAAGAGGTCACCATACAAAGCTTTGTTCGGCTGCAAAGCTAGAGTAGGTCTCTCGACGTCGTCCCTGCCTGACGACGTTTTACAAGACGTAGAGACTGAGGAAGAGCTCGAAAAAATAATAGAGAGCGTACAAACAACACAACAGCAGGAGGAAAGATGAGATGAATCAATGCAAGAGGCACCGCTCCCTGCAGAAGACATAGCTGAGAATGCAATCCATGATGGAGGAAACCAAAACAGTTATGAAGCCATGGTTATCGAAGAGCCTTCCATTTCCGTGGTTACCGAAAATCCTTCTTCTTCCGCTATCTGTTGCGTCTGCTTAAAAGAAACCAGCGGTGCTCATACATGTCGAAAGTGTGGCTGAAACGTTCATGCCATCTGTGGACATTCTCCTAAAGACGATGACGGCGACGAAGTAGAAGGTCATGGGGTTAGCATTTTGTGCAATGTTTGCTTCAATATTGAGAAAGCTATCCAAAGTAAAATGGAATCGAAATCGAACCTTGAGATTCAGGCCAAAAAAATGAAAAGGGATTCTGACAAAAAAATTCCTCCTGTGCCTTTGGTTGCCACTGTGCGAGTTCCGATTCCCGACGTCGACAAAGGGCGGGCTGACTCACGCAATCTCTTGGCAGTTGTTATGAACGTGACGGAAGATGGCTTTTACCGACTTGGAACTGCACAAGGAATCTTGAAGCAACTCTACGCCAGATCACAATTCACCGTATGTCCAAAGAACTTAATGAGAATTGAAGACGTTCCGGATCACAAAATACCTCTCCGATCTGCAGCTACTTCTCAGTCCACAGGAAGCGGCCAAGGATTCGTTAGGTGTATGTGCAAGACGAAATGCCAAAATATGAGGTGCCTTTGTGTGAAAAAGAAAATTAAGTGCAATTCAAAATGTCACTCTAGCCTTCCCTGCTGCAACAAGTAGGTCATGTCAGTTCTGCTTTGTGTTTCACCGGTAACAATATTCTGTTCGCATTTTTCTTTAAGTCGTGAAATGTATATACAAGATCAAAGTGCCAAAATAGAAGGTGTTTTTGTGCTGCAACAAGTAGGTCATGCCAGTTCTGCTTTGTGTTTTACCGGTAAGAATATTCTGTTCGCATTCTGTAGGTCATGCCAGTTATGCTTTGTGTTTCACCGGTAACAATATCCTGTTCGCATTCTTCTTTAAGTCGTGAAATGTATGTACAAGATCAAAGTGCCAAAATATAAGGTGTTTTTGTGCTGCAACAAGTAGGTCATGCCAGTTCTGCTTTGTGTTTTACCGGTAACAATATTCTGTTCGCATTCTTCTTTAAGTCGTGAAATGTATGTACAAGATCAAAGTGCCAAAATATAAGGTGTTTTTGTGTGAAGAATAAAAGTGAGTACAATTCCATGTGTTACTCCGGCCTTTCTTAGTGTAACAAGTACTTCAATCTCAGTTCTGCTTTCATTGTTTTCCGGTAAGAATATTCTGTGCTTTATTTCGTAGTTTTGTTCTTTCAGCTTCAAATGCATATTAATTAATAAAGGCTTCTCATCTTGTGCCCTTTTAATACTTTGCGTAAATGGTACTGGTCATTCTGTATAATGCCTAGGAATCTCATCTTGAGCCCTTTTAACACTTTGCGTAAATGGTACTGGTCATTCTGTATAATGTCTAGGAATTGTATAGAATGCCTAGGAAAAGTATGTAACATTTTCATCAAAAACGTTTATTTCCTAGTTTGCCTCTAAACCATCAGGCATTCTATACATTACCTAGGCATTCTATACAATACCGGGATTTCACACTTTGCCGAATGCCTAGGAATCTCATCTTGTGGCCTTTTAACACTTTGCGTAAATGGTACTGGTCATTCTGTATAATGCCTAGGAATTGTATAGAATGCCTAGGAAAATATGTAACATTTTCACAAAAAACTTGTATTTAATAGTTTGCCGAAAACCATCAGGCATTCTATACATTACCTAGGCATTCTATACAATACCGGGATTTCACACTTTGACTGTAACATATACAAGTATGAACTACACTCTGCTCAATGCACTGGAGTGTCATCTTTTCAAGGTGTAATAAAGGTGTTGGTTCATTTTATGTAATAATCAAGTGGGGGAAAGAGAAGTTTAGGTCCATTCGGCTTCCTAGAGTTACTTATAAATCACAAGGGGGGAGAGAATGGACCACTTGTCCTGTGTTCCCATGGTCTTATTGGTTGTATCCTTCATAAAAAGACCCTCATAACATCTACACAGGTCGGGGGCGGTATATTTTCATTCTCCGCCGTTTGTGTACTGTCTCAGCAACATCATTGGGTCATTTTTTGTAAAGATGCTGACCTCCACCCGGAGGAAGACCTACTGGTACTGGCAGTAGTGGTCAGAGATATTGTGAGATGGTGCTCGTGGTGAAGTGAAGATATTCAAAAAGTTAAAATCCCAGTGTCACTTTTAACCTCAATCATTTATTCTGGAGGCAGTGATTGGGAGTTTAAAAACGGTATAGTGTGCGTTCTGAATGAGTTACTGTTCACTCGCACTACTCAGTGGGCGGATGAGTCATTGTTCATTCGCACCTATTAGTGGTCAACATGTTTCAGCCCTCTGTGCATTCTCGGGGCTTTCGTCAGGACCGAACTGGGTTGTGTAGGACCGATTCGGTTCTACATTCAGTGGTGTGATTCACCACTGGGGTATGTGTTGGTCAGATCAATTGTATCTGTACCTAAAAGAGAAGAAAAAAGGGTGGTGCAATAGGGTAAAGAAAGCAATAACATTGTAAAGTTTTTCAGACATGAAATGTCGGGACAGTATTTACCAGGAGCATACGCAGTGGCAGTTCCATATACGCAAACTGTGCTTTGGTTTACCCACTTTATGTGGACATGGCTAGAACTAAAGGAATCGATACATATTTGTAAGAGTAGCGTTGTGTCTTTAGGAGTATCTGATGTATTAGGTAGTTCAGTAAGACATCGTGTAGTGCGCGTCTTACTTTTCGCTTGTGTGTTGTGTGAATCTTGGGTATGCTTTCATGATAGTGCGCTATATAGTATTAATTGCCAAGTGATGCTTGCTTTGCAGTTTTACAGACTCGTATCAACTTTGGGCTCTGAAATTAACAGCATTCATTCATACGGGTAAATTTACCTTTGGAGCGATTACTTGCTACGCTTCATGGAGTCACCGGCAGGCATTACGGGCGATTCTGTTGGAAAGGAAAGGTGCGGTCATACCTTACTTGAAGCTGGAGGAGTGATAGGGAAGTCTATTCATTCCATGTTCTCACCAGTTATGATCGCCGTGATGTGCTTGTGCTGCCTCTCGTTACGGTGCTCCGAGTGACGCGAGGGCCGTTCTCGGTACGTTTTCATTCCCGGTCACGGTCAGAAAGGGAGAAAAGACTGGGGTGTTCGTTTGGTTGGCAAAGGTTGGCATGTATGTAGTTAGAAAAAAGACTTAAGTATAAGGAGTATGTTGGTCCTTAACACCACGTTATTGAGGGTTCAATTGTTTAACAATTGGCAACAAATGTGTATTGGGGGGTATTATTCGCTAGAAATATTTGGTGATATTTTGCGGTAGTTGTCAACCTGATATAGTTGGAGAGTATCTGCCCTAATGTGATCAGAATTTTAACATCGATCTTATAACCTATGTTCCCATAAGGTTTACAGATTTATTAGCGACAATTTAAACATATTGGAAGATTGTCTTCTGTAATTGATCTTACTCAATTCCTCCGTGTCCTTATGGAGACAAGGCGTTGGTATTTATGAAAGGGTATACCATGGTATGTTGTCGTTCATCCCCTCTATGTCTGTGTGAAGGCGATGGACCCAACGTTGTTCTTTTTCGAAGAGAATCTTCTCCGCATTATATGGCTTGGTTGTCAGTGTCTCGAGGACTACCCATTTAAGGTCGTCAGGATCATGGTTCTGTTCGATGTAGTGTTTACTCATTTTGGTTGTGATTCGTTTACAGGTGATATTACTCCTGTGTTCACACATTCGAATCTTTACTTTGCGGCACGTCATCCCAATATATTTCAAGCCACAGGGACACACGATCATGTAAATTACATGAGAAGTGTTACAGTTTGTGTGGTGGCGTAATGTCCACGTAAGATCAGGTGAAAGTTGTAATGTTTTTGTGGGTTTGGTCAGTTTACAAACTGAGCAGGAGCCACAGGGGTAGTGTCCTACCACTGGATTGAGGTTCCACAGAGTTGTTAGGGTTCCATCATTAGTAGTTGCTGTGGGTCTTGTATGTACAAGGAAATCCTTGATGTTCCGTGTTCGTCTGTTGGCAAAGCGTGGTCTTGGCCAGTCGAGGTTGTTCGACGTCAGGATTCTCCAGTTTTTATTAATTATTTTCTTCACAGCATTGGTAGATGTGCAATAAGTGGTGACACATGTCAATAAGTCTGTGGGTTCTTCTCGTCTTGTTAGTTCCAGGAGACTATCTCTGGGCTGATTCCTTGCTCTCTTCTGACATTTTCTGATGATTTTTGTAGGGTAGTTCCGAAGTTGGAGTTTCTGTTCTAGTGCTGCTGCTTGTGTTTTATAGTCCGTCAGTTTGCTACAGTTCCGTTTTAATCTTAAAAACCGACTGTAGGGTAGGTTTTCCCTCAATGGTCGAGGGTGGAAGCTATTGTAGGAAAGGATACTGTTCCTCGCAGTAGGTTTGTAGAAAGTCTTTGTCTGTAGAGTGTTATGTTCAGAGAATACCGTGACGTCAAGGAAATCTATCTTCTTATTGTTAGATGAGTGTGTGAACTTGAGACATTCATCCCTAGTGTTGATCCAGTTCATGAAGTCAACTAGTGTCTCTTGTGTGTCTTCCCAAATGAGTAGGACATCGTCAATGTACCTGCGCCAGAGTTTCATCTGATTGAAGTAGGGATTGACGGGGTTCTGTATCCATTGTTCTTCAAAGGCGCTGACGTATAGACCTGCTACACTGGGCGCAAAGGTACTACCCATAGAAGTACCGTGTCGTTGGGCGTAGAGGGTCCCCTCGTATTCAAAAAAGTTTTCAGTTAACGCCATCTTGCAGCATTCCAGAACAAAATGTCTGGGTGTTCTAAATTGCCAGTCTTGAGAGAAGAGAATATCTTCCAGAGTTTCTAGTGTTTTCTGCTGTGGTAGGCTTGTATAGAGACTTTCCACGTCAAGTCCTACCAGAAGCATTGTCTGATCGTTGTATGTTTGATCTGTTAGTAAGTTCAGAAGATCTCTTGTGTCTTTTAGGTAAGTGGGTGTTCTCTGTACTATTGGTCTCAAAAATTGATCCGCGAATTGTGATAGTGGTTCAAGTATTGATCCAATCCCTGAGACTATGGGACGTCCTGGTGGTGGGACTTTGTTCTTATGGATCTTTGGCAGTGAATAAAAGTAAGGGATTCTTGGTGATTTTGTTATGAGGAATTCCGCTTCGTGTTTTGAAATCCACTGGTTAATCTCAGCTTCTGCCACCATAAGTTCAATGGTCCTCTGTAGTCTTTTGGTTGGGTCTGTTGTGAGTTTCTGGTAGAATTTCGTGTCTGAAAGTAGTGATAGACATTGGTCATCGTATCCTTGTTTGCTCAGAAGAACAATTGCTCCCCCTTTGTCAGCTGGCTTGATTACCAGATCTGCATTCTGGCGGAGTTCTTTCATTGCTTTCTTTTCTTGTCGTGTGGTATTCATAAAGGGTCTTTTTGTAGGTTTTATGTTGTCTACCTCTTTCATGATCGCTTGTTCAAATGTCAATATTTCCACGGGGACCATTTGAGAGGGTGGACAGAAAGTAGACTTAGGTCTAAGATTGGTGTCGCTATCTTGAGTGTAGTTCTCTTTATCTTTAAAGAAAGCCTTGAGTTTCACCTTTCTACAGAATTCCGAAAGTTCACACTTTAATTTGAAGATGTCAGTTGTCGGTGTAGGGACAAACCCTAGTCCTTTGTTTAGAATTTTCTCTTGATCTGCAGTGAGGGTGATATTGGTAAGGTTCACTACCAGTGATTCGTTGAGCTGGTCCCCGGTTGTTCTTTTGTCATACTTCGTGTGTGTACTTGTCTTTCTGGTTCGTTCCATGTTACCCCCTTTCTCCTTCCTCTCCGAGTGCTTAGGCCTCTCCCTAAAAAAGGAGGCTGTTGTATATTCATAGGTGGAGGGCCCATCATATTCGGGCCTTGGAAGTAGGGGTTGATCCACCCTTGATAATTAGGTATGTAAGGTTGGAAAGGGGGTTGTGATTGGTCATAATATCTTGGCATTTGCCAATTGTTGGTCCTCCTTCTTTGGGTACGTCTGTACTGTCCTCTCCCTCTTCTGGGATTGGTTCCTTCGTCACTGCTCCATTCTGAGTTATTACCAGAGCTTTCGCCCGTTGTATCTTCATCCTCTTGATGATCTGGGATGACATAATCTGTTCTTGCGTATGGATGCATTTTCTCCATTGAGAATTTCTTGAGGTCTTTTCCCAATTTTTGAATTTTGTTTTGGGTAATATATTCTTTTGTCTCGTTCATCTCTTTATTTATCTCTTCTAGGCGTTTCTTATATACAGAGATCTGGACTGTAGTTTTCAAATTAGCTTCGCTGACTTGGATCTTGATTGTTAGTTCTTCTACTAATCTGGTAGCAGTTTTGATTATAAGCACCAGATAGTCTCTAGTGCACTTCCAAGATATAGAAGACCAATCTTTTCGGAAGGCAAGATCTTTTAGGAAAATCCGAGGGGAGTTTTGTACCCATAAGCCTTTGGGGGCTGAGTTGGCTCGCAGGTATTCTTTCATAATAATCCCATGTATGGCTGTTCTAACTTGGTCTTTCTTCATTTCTGTTAATTCGTCCCATTCATTGTTGTGTGTCAGTGTGTTTGATAAATCCTTATCTTGTAGTAGTGAGGCTCCTGAGAGGATAGCGTTTACTTCTTCTTCTGTGTAACTTAGACCTTGATAGTCCGCCATGTTTTCTAGGTTCTTCTTTTTGGTAAGTGTGTCAGACCAATTGTTGACACACTTATGAGGAGCAGATATTCCCACAGCTGTGCGCTGCTTCAATATGTAATAATCAAGTGGGGGAAAGAGAAGTTTAGGTCCATTCGGCTTCCTAGAGTTACTTATAAATCACAAGGGGGGAGAGAATAGACCACTTGTCCTGTGTTCCCATGGTCTTATTGGTTGTATCCTTCATAAAAAGACCCTCATAACATCTACACAGGTCGGGGGCGGTATATTTTCATTCTCCGCCGTTTGTGTACTGTCTCAGCAACATCATTGGGTCATTTTTTGTAAAGATGCTGACCTCCACTCGGAGGAAGACCTACTGGTACTGGCAGTAGTGGTCAGAGATATTGTGAGATGGTGCTCGTGGTGAAGTGAAGATATTCAAAAAGTTAAAATCCCAGTGTCACTTTTAACCTCAATCATTTATTCTGGAGGCAGTGATTGGGAGTTTAAAAACGGTATAGTGTGCGTTCTGAATGAGTTACTGTTCACTCGCACTACTCAGTGGGCGGATGAGTCATTGTTCATTCGCACCTATTAGTGGTCAACATGTTTCAGCCCTCTGTGCATTCTCGGGGCTTTCGTCAGGACCGAACTGGGTTGTGTAGGACCGATTCGGTTCTACATTCAGTGGTGTGATTCACCACTGGGGTATGTGTTGGTCAGATCAATTGTATCTGTACCTAAAAGAGAAGAAAAAAGGGTGGTGCAATAGGGTAAAGAAAGCAATAACATTGTAAAGTTTTTCAGACATGAAATGTCGGGACAGTATTTACCAGGAGCATACGCAGTGGCAGTTCCATATACGCAAACTGTGCTTTGGTTTACCCACTTTATGTGGACATGGCTAGAACTAAAGGAATCGATACATATTTGTAAGAGTAGCGTTGTGTCTTTAGGAGTATCTGATGTATTAGGTAGTTCAGTAAGACATCGTGTAGTGCGCGTCTTACTTTTCGCTTGTGTGTTGTGTGAATCTTGGGTATGCTATCATGATAGTGCGCTATATAGTATTAATTGCCAAGTGATGCTTGCTTTGCAGTTTTACAGACTCGTATCAACTTTGGGCTCTGAAATTAACAGCATTCATTCATACGGGTAAATTTACCTTTGGAGCGATTACTTGCTACGCTTCATGGAGTCACCGGCAGGCATTACGGGCGATTCTGTTGGAAAGGAAAGGTGCGGTCATACCTTACTTGAAGCTGGAGGAGTGATAGGGAAGTCTATTCATTCCATGTTCTCACCAGTTATGATCGCCGTGATGTGCTTGTGCTGCCTCTCGTTACGGTGCTCCGAGTGACGCGAGGGCCGTTCTCGGTACGTTTTCATTCCCGGTCACGGTCAGAAAGGGAGAAAAGACTGGGGTGTTCGTTTGGTTGGCAAAGGTTGGCATGTATGTAGTTAGAAAAAAGACTTAAGTATAAGGAGTATGTTGGTCCTTAACACCACGTTATTGAGGGTTCAATTGTTTAACAATTGGCAACAAATGTGTATTGGGGGGTATTATTCGCTAGAAATATTTGGTGATATTTTGCGGTAGTTGTCAACCTGATATAGTTGGAGAGTATCTGCCCTAATGTGATCAGAATTTTAACATCGATCTTATAACCTATGTTCCCATAAGGTTTACAGATTTATTAGCGACAATTTAAACATATTGGAAGGTCCATCGCCTTCACACAGACATAGAGGGGATGAACGACAACATACCATGGTATACCCTTTCATAAATACCAACGCCTTGTCTCCATAAGGACACGGAGGAATTGAGTAAGATCAATTACAGAAGACAATCTTCCAATATGTTTAAATTGTCGCTAATAAATCTGTAAACCTTATGGGAACATAGGTTATAAGATCGATGTTAAAATTCTGATCACATTAGGGCAGATACTCTCCAACTATATCAGGTTGACAACTACCGCAAAATATCACCAAATATTTCTAGCGAATAATACCCCCCAATACACATTTGTTGCCAATTGTTAAACAATTGAACCCTCAATAACGTGGTGTTAAGGACCAACATACTCCTTATACTTAAGTCTTTTTTCTAACTACATACATGCCAACCTTTGCCAACCAAACGAACACCCCAGTCTTTTCTCCCTTTCTGACCGTGACCGGGAATGAAAACGTACCGAGAACGGCCCTCGCGTCACTCGGAGCACCGTAACGAGAGGCAGCACAAGCACATCACGGCGATCATAACTGGTGAGAACATGGAATGAATAGACTTCCCTATCACTCCTCCAGCTTCAAGTAAGGTATGACCGCACCTTTCCTTTCCAACAGAATCGCCCGTAATGCCTGCCGGTGACTCCATGAAGCGTAGCAAGTAATCGCTCCAAAGGTAAATTTACCCGTATGAATGAATGCTGTTAATTTCAGAGCCCAAAGTTGATACGAGTCTGTAAAACTGCAAAGCAAGCATCACTTGGCAATTAATACTATATAGCGCACTATCATGATAGCATACCCAAGATTCACACAACACACAAGCGAAAAGTAAGACGCGCACTACACGATGTCTTACTGAACTACCTAATACATCAGATACTCCTAAAGACACAACGCTACTCTTACAAATATGTATCGATTCCTTTAGTTCTAGCCATGTCCACATAAAGTGGGTAAACCAAAGCACAGTTTGCGTATATGGAACTGCCACTGCGTATGCTCCTGGTAAATACTGTCCCGACATTTCATGTCTGAAAAACTTTACAATGTTATTGCTTTCTTTACCCTATTGCACCACCCTTTTTTCTTCTCTTTTAGGTACAGATACAATTGATCTGACCAACACATACCCCAGTGGTGAATCACACCACTGAATGTAGAACCGAATCGGTCCTACACAACCCAGTTCGGTCCTGACGAAAGCCCCGAGAATGCACAGAGGGCTGAAACATGTTGACCACTAATAGGTGCGAATGAACAATGACTCATCCGCCCACTGAGTAGTGCGAGTGAACAGTAACTCATTCAGAACGCACACTATACCGTTTTTAAACTCCCAATCACTGCCTCCAGAATAAATGATTGAGGTTAAAAGTGACACTGGGATTTTAACTTTTTGAATATCTTCACTTCACCACGAGCACCATCTCACAATATCTCTGACCACTACTGCCAGTACCAGTAGGTCTTCCTCCGGGTGGAGGTCAGCATCTTTACAAAAAATGACCCAATGATGTTGCTGAGACAGTACACAAACGGCGGAGAATGAAAATATACCGCCCCCGACCTGTGTAGATGTTATGAGGGTCTTTTTATGAAGGATACAACCAATAAGACCATGGGAACACAGGACAAGTGGTCCATTCTCTCCCCCCTTGTGATTTATAAGTAACTCTAGGAAGCCGAATGGACCTAAACTTCTCTTTCCCCCACTTGATTATTACATATTGAAGCAGCGCACAGCTGTGGGAATATCTGCTCCTCATAAGTGTGTCAACAATTGGTCTGACACACTTACCAAAAAGAAGAACCTAGAAAACATGGCGGACTATCAAGGTCTAAGTTACACAGAAGAAGAAGTAAACGCTATCCTCTCAGGAGCCTCACTACTACAAGATAAGGATTTATCAAACACACTGACACACAACAATGAATGGGACGAATTAACAGAAATGAAGAAAGACCAAGTTAGAACAGCCATACATGGGATTATTATGAAAGAATACCTGCGAGCCAACTCAGCCCCCAAAGGCTTATGGGTACAAAACTCCCCTCGGATTTTCCTAAAAGATCTTGCCTTCCGAAAAGATTGGTCTTCTATATCTTGGAAGTGCACTAGAGACTATCTGGTGCTTATAATCAAAACTGCTACCAGATTAGTAGAAGAACTAACAATCAAGATCCAAGTCAGCGAAGCTAATTTGAAAACTACAGTCCAGATCTCTGTATATAAGAAACGCCTAGAAGAGATAAATAAAGAGATGAACGAGACAAAAGAATATATTACCCAAAACAAAATTCAAAAATTGGGAAAAGACCTCAAGAAATTCTCAATGGAGAAAATGCATCCATACGCAAGAACAGATTATGTCATCCCAGATCATCAAGAGGATGAAGATACAACGGGCGAAAGCTCTGGTAATAACTCAGAATGGAGCAGTGACGAAGGAACCAATCCCAGAAGAGGGAGAGGACAGTACAGACGTACCCAAAGAAGGAGGACCAACAATTGGCAAATGCCAAGATATTATGACCAATCACAACCCCCTTTCCAACCTTACATACCTAATTATCAAGGGTGGATCAACCCCTACTTCCAAGGCCCGAATATGATGGGCCCTCCACCTATGAATATACAACAGCCTCCTTTTTTAGGGAGAGGCCTAAGCACTCGGAGAGGAAGGAGAAAGGGGGTAACATGCAACGAACCAGAAAGACAAGTACACACACGAAGTATGACAAAAGAACAACCGGGGACCAGCTCAACGAATCACTGGTAGTGAACCTTACCAATATCACCCTCACTGCAGATCAAGAGAAAATTCTAAACAAAGGACTAGGGTTTGTCCCTACACCGACAACTGACATCTTCAAATTAAAGTGTGAACTTTCGGAATTCTGTAGAAAGGTGAAACTCAAGGCTTTCTTTAAAGATAAAGAGAACTACACTCAAGATAGCGACACCAATCTTAGACCTAAGTCTACTTTCTGTCCACCCTCTCAAATGGTCCCCATGGAAATATTGACATTTGAACAAGCGATCATGAAAGAGGTAGACAACATAAAACCTACAAAAAGACCCTTTATGAATACCACACGACAAGAAAAGAAAGCAATGAAAGAACTCCGCCAGAATGCAGATCTGGTAATCAAGCCAGCTGACAAAGGGGGAGCAATTGTTCTTCTGAGCAAACAAGGATACGATGACCAATGTCTATCACTACTTTCAGACACGAAATTCTACCAGAAACTCACAACAGACCCAACCAAAAGACTACAGAGGACCATTGAACTTATGGTGGCAGAAGCTGAGATTAACCAGTGGATTTCAAAACACGAAGCGGAATTCCTCATAACAAAATCACCAAGAATCCCTTACTTTTATTCACTGCCAAAGATCCATAAGAACAAAGTCCCACCACCAGGACGTCCCATAGTCTCAGGGATTGGATCAATACTTGAACCACTATCACAATTCGCGGATCAATTTTTGAGACCAATAGTACAGAGAACACCCACTTACCTAAAAGACACAAGAGATCTTCTGAACTTACTAACAGATCAAACATACAACGATCAGACAATGCTTCTGGTAGGACTTGACGTGGAAAGTCTCTATACAAGCCTACCACAGCAGAAAACACTAGAAACTCTGGAAGATATTCTCTTCTCTCAAGACTGGCAATTTAGAACACCCAGACATTTTGTTCTGGAATGCTGCAAGATGGCGTTAACTGAAAACTTTTTTGAATACGAGGGGACCCTCTACGCCCAACGACACGGTACTTCTATGGGTAGTACCTTTGCGCCCAGTGTAGCAGGTCTATACGTCAGCGCCTTTGAAGAACAATGGATACAGAACCCCGTCAATCCCTACTTCAATCAGATGAAACTCTGGCGCAGGTACATTGACGATGTCCTACTCATTTGGGAAGACACACAAGAGACACTAGTTGACTTCATGAACTGGATCAACACTAGGGATGAATGTCTCAAGTTCACACACTCATCTAACAATAAGAAGATAGATTTCCTTGACGTCACGGTATTCTCTGAACATAACACTCTACAGACAAAGACTTTCTACAAACCTACTGCGAGGAACAGTATCCTTTCCTACAATAGCTTCCACCCTCGACCATTGAGGGAAAACCTACCCTACAGTCAGTTTTTAAGATTAAAACGGAACTGTAGCAAACTGACGGACTATAAAACACAAGCAGCAGCACTAGAACAGAAACTCCAACTTCGGAACTACCCTACAAAAATCATCAGAAAATGTCAGAAGAGAGCAAGGAATCAGCCCAGAGATAGTCTCCTGGAACTAACAAGACGAGAAGAACCCACAGACTTATTGACATGTGTCACCACTTATTGCACATCTACCAATGCTGAGAAGAAAATAATTAATAAAAACTGGAGAATCCTGACGTCGAACAACCTCGACTGGCCAAGACCAGGCTTTGCCAACAGACGAACACGGAACATCAAGGATTTCCTTGTACATACAAGACCCACAGCAACTACTAATGATGGAACCCTAACAACTCTGTGGAACCTCAATCCAGTGGTAGGACACTACCCCTGTGGCTCCTGCTCAGTTTGTAAACTGACCAAACCCACAAAAACATTACAACTTTCACCTGATCTTACGTGGACATTACGCCACCACACAAACTGTAACACTTCTCATGTAATTTACATGATCGTGTGTCCCTGTGGCTTGAAATATATTGGGATGACGTGCCGCAAAGTAAAGATTCGAATGTGTGAACACAGGAGTAATATCACCTGTAAACGAATCACAACCAAAATGAGTAAACACTACATCGAACAGAACCATGATCCTGACGACCTTAAATGGGTAGTCCTCGAGACACTGACAACCAAGCCATATAATGCGGAGAAGATTCTCTTCGAAAAAGAACAACGTTGGGTCCATCGCCTTCACACAGACATAGAGGGGATGAACGACAACATACCATGGTATACCCTTTCATAAATACCAACGCCTTGTCTCCATAAGGACACGGAGGAATTGAGTAAGATCAATTACAGAAGACAATCTTCCAATATGTTTAAATTGTCGCTAATAAATCTGTAAACCTTATGGGAACATAGGTTATAAGATCGATGTTAAAATTCTGATCACATTAGGGCAGATACTCTCCAACTATATCAGGTTGACAACTACCGCAAAATATCACCAAATATTTCTAGCGAATAATACCCCCCAATACACATTTGTTGCCAATTGTTAAACAATTGAACCCTCAATAACGTGGTGTTAAGGACCAACATACTCCTTATACTTAAGTCTTTTTTCTAACTACATACATGCCAACCTTTGCCAACCAAACGAACACCCCAGTCTTTTCTCCCTTTCTGACCGTGACCGGGAATGAAAACGTACCGAGAACGGCCCTCGCGTCACTCGGAGCACCGTAACGAGAGGCAGCACAAGCACATCACGGCGATCATAACTGGTGAGAACATGGAATGAATAGACTTCCCTATCACTCCTCCAGCTTCAAGTAAGGTATGACCGCACCTTTCCTTTCCAACAGAATCGCCCGTAATGCCTGCCGGTGACTCCATGAAGCGTAGCAAGTAATCGCTCCAAAGGTAAATTTACCCGTATGAATGAATGCTGTTAATTTCAGAGCCCAAAGTTGATACGAGTCTGTAAAACTGCAAAGCAAGCATCACTTGGCAATTAATACTATATAGCGCACTATCATGATAGCATACCCAAGATTCACACAACACACAAGCGAAAAGTAAGACGCGCACTACACGATGTCTTACTGAACTACCTAATACATCAGATACTCCTAAAGACACAACGCTACTCTTACAAATATGTATCGATTCCTTTAGTTCTAGCCATGTCCACATAAAGTGGGTAAACCAAAGCACAGTTTGCGTATATGGAACTGCCACTGCGTATGCTCCTGGTAAATACTGTCCCGACATTTCATGTCTGAAAAACTTTACAATGTTATTGCTTTCTTTACCCTATTGCACCACCCTTTTTTCTTCTCTTTTAGGTACAGATACAATTGATCTGACCAACACATACCCCAGTGGTGAATCACACCACTGAATGTAGAACCGAATCGGTCCTACACAACCCAGTTCGGTCCTGACGAAAGCCCCGAGAATGCACAGAGGGCTGAAACATGTTGACCACTAATAGGTGCGAATGAACAATGACTCATCCGCCCACTGAGTAGTGCGAGTGAACAGTAACTCATTCAGAACGCACACTATACCGTTTTTAAACTCCCAATCACTGCCTCCAGAATAAATGATTGAGGTTAAAAGTGACACTGGGATTTTAACTTTTTGAATATCTTCACTTCACCACGAGCACCATCTCACAATATCTCTGACCACTACTGCCAGTACCAGTAGGTCTTCCTCCGGGTGGAGGTCAGCATCTTTACAAAAAATGACCCAATGATGTTGCTGAGACAGTACACAAACGGCGGAGAATGAAAATATACCGCCCCCGACCTGTGTAGATGTTATGAGGGTCTTTTTATGAAGGATACAACCAATAAGACCATGGGAACACAGGACAAGTGGTCCATTCTCTCCCCCCTTAAGTTGGTTCATTTTAGCCTGTGATGTTTTAAAAAAAAAAAGGAAATTCCACAACAAATAGGGTTTCTAATATAAGCCTTTAAAGCGTATGCGCCAGAATGGGTAGGCTATTATAAGATGGCAGTCATTGTTGTACCCATTAACATCCTTATAGGAGGATGAGCCAAATTTGGGGTTCGGTGGTTGGGGTGCTGAATGCCCCCATGTGTAGTATTGAAAGGGGAAAAAATCTCAGTGCGCTCTCATGTTCAGAAAAAAGAGTGATGGGGGAAAATTATGACAGTTGCGGAGTGTTTGGGGCAACCTCAGGAGTTGAATGCTGCTTTAAAAAAAATAAAGCTTAGTATGACTGCGAAACATCATGTGTGGTTTTTGCACGGAATTGGGCTTCATGATTACTTTAAGCTCAGTTGGTTCCACGGGATGTCATCATTAAGCCCCACCCTATTATTGTGATATTTATATACCAATTTTTACTCTTTTACAAGGAGTTTTACAGTGACCCCCATTTGTGTTGATAATCTTTCGATCACTGTCCAACATAATCCTTATCACTATGGCTCTTCTCTAAGTAATGTATGGTAAGTTTCCCTTCCTCTACCTGAGGTGGAGAACCTAATTATTAACGTGCAGACGGATGTTGATCCCCTCACTCTTCTTTTACTATATCGGCCCCCATATCCCATGCCATCTTTTTCCGCCACTCTTAGTGAACAACTATCCTCCCTTGTTATATCGCATTCCCATCTCGCCATTTTCGGCGACCTGAATTACTGGTTCGGCGATAGCCACGCCGGCATTCATGCCACTGAGCTTTTTGAGACGCTTAAAAGCCTGAACCTTGTCCAACACGTCTCCCAACATACTCATATCAAGGGACACGTCTTGGACCAGATCTGGACCTGCAACCTGGAGCTGTCCCCACCAGACATACGACCGTGTGCCGGGTCCGACCATCATTTGGTAGACACTATCATCACAACAGTTGCTGCTCAGACCCCCGCTCCCTTGATGGCCGGCGGCCATGCCCGTAAATGGAGCTCATATGACTCCCAGGGATTTCTAACTGCCCTGGCTGACTCCTCCCCGGTGATTTCTGACTCCACCGACATGGACGGGCTGGAACAAAAAGTGGCCACCTGGCTCGAGTCGGCCAGCGATTTGTTTGCCCCTCTGGTCAAATTTCCTTGTACCAAACACAGGAACTCTCAGAGGTGGTTCTCCGACGACCTCAAAGCCCGGAAACTTAAAACACGCCAGCTGGAACGCATCTGGAGACACGATTATTCTGACCTAGCCAAACAATCCTATCTGACAGCTCGCAAAGAATTTAAAATAGCTATTCGTTTAGCTAAAACCGAACACTTCGCCAGTAGGATATCTCAGGCAGCAAATAAATCTAAGGAGGTGTTCAGAGTTATGAACGAGTTAACCACAGATGATAGGACCCTACCAGCCCAGACTCCCACGCAGGAGGCCTGTGACACCTTGAACTCGTACTTTCTAGAAAAAATTTCCACTATCAAAAAATCCATTTCCTCACTCCACCAACTGCCACTACTGGATAACTCCCTCAATAATCCCCTGTCCTTCACTTCTTTCCCGGTTCTAGACTCCTCTTCTTTGGCGGAACTAGCCACTCGCGTAAAATCTGGCTCCCCAAATGACTGCTGCCCGCCGTCCGTTCTGCGGAACATATGTCTTAATCTACCTGACAGTATTCTACATCTACTTAATAGCTCCCTCAGCAGCGGCATTTGCCCCACTTCCCTCAAGGAAGCTATCCTTGTACCCTTACTAAAAAAAACTGGCGCCGACATGACGGAGCCATCGAACTACCGCCCCATCTCTCTTCTCCCCTATTTTTCTAAACTCATGGAGGCCCATGTCACTCGCTGCCTGTCCGGGTTTATTGAATCCTCCGGCTATCTTGTACCTACCCAGGCCGGCTTCAGACTCGCCCATTCTACAGAAGCTGTTATTCTGGCAGTCCTTGACACACTCAGAGGCAACGCGGACGCGGGAAACCCCCAAGCCCTCGTCTTACTGGATTTATCGGCCGCGTTCGACACGGTGGACCATGACATCCTTCTCCACCGTGTCGGACAGGCGGGCATCCAGGGCGTTGCTCTCGAGTGGGTCAGGTCTTTCCTCACAGGGAGAACACAGGCGGTCCGCCTTGGTCCTTACACTGCAAAAAAATCTCTCACATCCTGTGGTGTCCCCCAAGGCTCTTCCCTCTCCCCGCTCCTCCTTAATCTTTACCTCCGGCCACTCGTTCAATCGCTTCTGAAATGGGACATCGTCACCTATAACTATGCTGACGATCTCCAAATCATTTTCCCCCTTAATTCACCTAATGCCATCACAACTTTTCATGGAGCCATGACCCATATCCAACTCTGGATGAACCAGAACCAATTAAAGTTGAACCCCGGTAAAACTGAGCTCCTACTTCCCAGACTCAGTGCCACCTACTGGGGTCCACAGTTCTGGCCTCCGGAGTTTGGCTCCCCCCCTGTCCCAGCAAAATCAGTAAAAAGTCTGGGTGTCATTATCGACACCGAGCTTTCTCTTAGTGCTCAGGTGGGAGCGTGGTTTCCTCCTGTATGTTCCAACTTCGGAGGATCCGCAAAATCCGCCACCTTCTCCCCCCGGCAGCACTCACCCAAACTGTCATTTCGCTGGTACTCTCCCGTTTGGATTTTTCCAATGCCATCTACCACGGTTTGCCACAATACCTGACTCAACGCCTTCAAATCGTTCAGAACCAGGCTGCCCGCCTGATCCATGGAACACCCAGATGGCAATCAGCTAAACCTTTGCTTACGAACCTGCATTGGCTCCCGGTTGAGCGAAGGGCTGCCTTTAAGGTGGCTTGTCTCACCTTTAAGGCACTTCATTGCCCTTCCCCTGCTTTCCTAAAATCTACCATCCGCCCTTACTGCCCCACACGTAATCTTCGATCCGCCCACCGCAACTTGCTGATCACCCCCAGGAGCAAAACTAAGAGATTCGGCGGATGCCGGTTCTCTCACCTAGCCCCCGGGCTCTGGAACCTCCTCCCTTCCTCTATTAAATCTTGCTCCTCTTTTCTCAAATTTAGGAAAATGCTCAAAACTTACTTCTTTCCCACCCCCACGTAGACTCTGCTCCGCTACCTCCCCCTCACTTTGTTCTGTCTACCAGCACCAGGAAGCTTCGGTGTCAGTGCGCTTTATAAGCAACACTTAACATAACATAACAGATGATCTCTTGCACCGTATGGTGCTCTTGTGTACGCTTATTCTGATTTTTCTCGAGGACATCCCAATGTAAAGGAGACTGCATGGGAATTCCATTAAAGACACCACATTGCAACTATTACAGTTGGTATGTACTTTATGTTCCCAAGGGGTGGACATACCAAGGTCCAGCATTTTCAAGGGTTTTGTGAGAGGGCACATCGAACAGTTGCCACAGGGATAGTGACCTGATAATGGAGGTAGGTTCCATAGTGTATTCCATAGTCTCTCTCCATATTTTCGTGTAGACTAGTCTTTCCCTAATACTCAGGTTCGTTTTCGAAAGAGAAAAGGTGTTTTGTGAAGGTCAATTGGTTAGACGTGAGGATATGCCAGTGCTTATTAATAATCTTTTTGACATCATTAGAGGAGGTGTTATAATTGCAGATGCATATCAAAGTCTCTGAGTTTTACTTTCTATTGGACTCCAAAAGAACCTTTTCCCGGAATGTTCCATGGTCGTTTTTGTGTCTTTGTGATAATCTTATTGGGGCATTGTTTTCTCTGAAGTTCTCCTTGAAGTCCAGTACTTCAGAACAGTTACTCCTTATCCTTAAAAATGGTCACACTGCAAGATTCTCCCTCAGTGCCCAGTGAAATGTAGGAGACTATTACGGTCTGTAGGTTTCATGTATAAGGAGGTTGTTAGTCTGCCATCATTACCTTTTTCTGGTGATGACAAGAGATGACACTGACTGCCAATCGGCTCTCACAACGAACCTCATAGGTGAACCTGTACTATCGTGTTGTGATGACCCCGTAAGCCTAAGGGCTCAACGGTAAATTTATCAATGTTGAATCGCTGGGGCCTGTTACTAGCTCAGCGTGGGCAGTTACACCAAGAAAGCAACGGTGTGTTTCTAAGTACCGCAGCAACATTGTATGCCAGAAGGGGCTGCCAGTCCCAACGTGCCAAAGGATTTGGGTCACCTGAAGATGAGACTGAGGCTACATTCCACGGGTTGGACCTGCACTGTGAGGGAACTGCACCTCATTAGCCAGTGGGCTGCCGAAAATGCTGTGGATGATGTCGCACCCTGAGTGGTTTGGCCACCCAAACAAGTCACCCTGAGTAATGATAGCAACATGTGAATTAAACAAAACAGAATCCATGTTTTTTTGATAAGTTCTTTGGCGCTGACACATTTGGGATCATTGATTACGGGCACAGTGTCCCTAGAATTTGTTGATGGTTGTTTCCTATCCGTGTTATACACATGCACATCCCAGTTATGACAGTTGCATGTTATAGACTTCATGAAGATATCTCTGTTTTGTCCTTAGTTTTAGCAGCAGGATATCTATTTGGCCACTAGAGGTATACTCGATGTACTCATGAGATGGGTGTTTGATCCGTTTTAGAATTCTAGATGTCCTGAACATTGATTTTTTATATGCTTTTTTATATGTTATGCTTAGAGATAAAGCTTTTATAAATTAATTTGTACTTGCATGTTTTGTTTATTTTTTTAAAGTATTTCCACCGATGATGGGTCACAGGGGTCCAGAAATGCATGAGGGTCAAACTATAGCGTCTTTGACATGTATGGATTACGAAGATGTTGTGAAACAATTCTATCAGATTGGCACATGTTTTTTTAATAAAGATTATTGTTGGAATTATGAAATGAATAACAGAACATATCTCATAAAAAATCAAGATTTGAAGAAATTAAGTTGAGTTAAACTCCACATTCAATTATTTAACATTGAATGCTGATTTGATATTGTGTGATAAAGCACAAAGCACTGAGTGTGCCAATTAAAAAACACGGCTGTGCATAGTGGGACTATTCTCACCATTAAGAATAGCAGGAGTTTTCAGCGCAAAATGAAGCCTCACATCGAAAATTAACACAAGTTCGCATTTTGGGCCAAAATGTAGGACCAAATGCTGCTTTTGGGGTTCGCCCAACAACCTAGAAAATCGCATCCTTTTTTTTAAATCTTGTGTAACCATACACATAAGCAAAGTACGCAGATTTTGCACAGCCTTATTAATAACCAGTTCTAAGATGCAACTGGGATCAACTGGCATTTTCATTACTGCATTATTGAGTATGGATAAATGAAAAACAATGTTTTTCCCCATTTATGCTATTGCAGATGGGAATGAAATGGCCTGGTTACTTACCAATAATCTTCATTACTCCAAAGCCTAATCTTTCTTGTCGCAGTCCTTGATGTTCCATAACAGGCCACAGACAGTGCTTTTACCTACTCTAGTTATTGTAAATAAGGAAAGAAAACTGAAATTTACATGTGATGCCTTAATTTAGCTATTTCTAACATTGGAAGTAAAAAATGCTCATGCTCAAACCACTTTCTGGCTTTCTCTAGTAACGTTTGTAGATCTTGTGGCAGCTGAGAATATAAGGAAAGGACAGAAATTTAAGATTGTGTCGAGGAAGACTACGACACCAAGTAATAAAGAATAGCAGTAAGTAGCTGGTCCATTACCTCCTCACCAGTCTCCCATGTCACACCTTAAGACCATACCCAAGTTTGATGAACAGATGCTTGTGCTTCTTGATATGGCCTCTTAATTTCCAGACTGCTAATTGTAGCTAGCTGCAAGCTGTCACCGGTGGGCTTAGCATCCAAAGAGATGAGAGATCTATTGGAAATACACATGGTTCCTGAATTGCAGGGCAAAACAGAAATGGAAACCAAAGACATCTTGACAATAAGTGACCACACGAAGGACCAGAATCATTCCTTCATAGATCTTCTTCAAAACCCTGAAGATTCGAGGTAAAAGAGGGAATGCATACAACAGACCTTGAGGCCAGGGAAGAGACAGATCATCTAACATCCCAGATTCTTTGAAATTGAATGAGGGCGCAGAAATTTGGCAGGAAAAAAGTACTTCTGTAGCAAAGATATCCAGCAGTGGGTGACCAAATCAATCCACAGTCTTTTGAAGTAGAACTAGACATAGATTCATTAAACTTCAAATTGGGAACATCATGCTCAAATGTCGGTAGGCTCTTTCTCCTTTCCTGGAAGACACAGTGAACAGGTGAAGGAAATTGGTCTCTACCCAATGTAATAAGTCACTTGCTAGAGGAGCTAAAGTAGATCTTGGGCTGTCATGACAGTTCACATAGGAATAGGCAACCTTGTTGTCTGTCTGTTGGGACATCAAAACGTTGTAGAAAATGCTACCAGTGAACTGGTGAAGGAAGGAAGCAGAGATATAAGGACAATAACGAAATAAAGAAGTGAAGGAGAGAGAAAGTAATAAAAAAAAGAAAAAATTGATAAAAACCTAGAACCTTCAGGCCTCCATGCCTTTACCATTACATACCCTCCCAATCTCTCCAAAAATGCAGCAAAGAAGTTCATGCACAGGCTAATGAAATCTCACCCTGAGACTCTCATTTCAAATCCCTACTTCTGCATCAGCAAAGGCTTACTATCGAATAACCTCATCTACTACACAAAAAATCTGCTCAGTGGAGAAATACCTTCTACTCCATGCTCCGAATCTCCAATGTCAAAAAAACCTGCATCCCCTCAAATTGTCGGTAGCCACGTCGGACCTCTGCTCTGCGAATGCTACCATCACCATATACAACAATGGTAATATTCTTATACAAGCCTCTAATTCCAATCTCGCTACCATAGACACGATCTCGCCTACTCTCAAGAAAGCAGCGTTCAGCAAGAAAATCACACCCCCCGCCACTACTCTTCCCGATTATCCGGATGACACCTCAACTCTACTACAAAATCCCATAACAAATTCAATGGAACCAAAATCTCTCCACACCTCCAATGAACACTACCCCTCCGTCGGTCTCAACCACACCTCGATCCCTTGGCCCAGGAGAGACAGGGTTACTCTTAGCTACCGGCCACCATACTGCAGACACATCACTGATATCCCTGATGTCCAAGGGAGAATCCACCAACCCGGACTCTACCCATGACATCCCTCTCTCCCCATCTACACCTGAGCTGGCATGCATAACTCCCCATGACCTACCGCCTACCCCGATATCTGATCGGCTCCCAACACACAACAAGAACAAACTCACCACTCATTGACCATACCCCGATCACATGTGTTGGACCTGTCAGCCCTAGGGTGGTCTCCCCATCTATTTTTGATCGTGCCTCATTTTTTCCACCCTCATTAGGTCTCGCGAGCCAAAGGCTCGAAGAGACATTTTATATCTGGGCTTTTCAAAGTGCTGCCGTGGCCTAAAGCTACAGTGCACGTGAACGTGCAAGCGCGCAGCGCCATGTGTCTTAACTCCGTAGCGATCGTAATCACGATCACTTTCACTCTGTTGCTGGCATTCCCCCCTCACTTCTCGCCCAGCCCTTCTTGTTAAAGCTGCAGGCGTATTAACGCAATACTGCATTTCAACTCAAATATTCTTGTGCATGGAGCCAGTATTTGTATTGGGGCATTTAAACATCTATAACCGAGTGTTTGACAACATAAGATGAAAGTAATTTACTGTTGCGATTCATCCTGGCGTTTCTTAACCCCGCAACGGAGCTGAAAGTTAATTAACATGACCACGTGTCACACAACCAAAGCAACTTATCGCAGTGCTTTCCAAGGTTCCCTAAACTTGTTTTTTTATTTAAAGGGTAGCACAGTTGTCTGTTTCCCTGTCATGATTCTTCCCCCACAGTAAGGGCGTTGACGAGGAAGTACAGGACAAAGTATAATGACGATTACCAGCAAGTAATCACAGCATAACAGAGCACTGATGTGCCTTCTTAATATTGGTTACTTGCTACCCACCAGGACTTTACCACTTTCATTAATACCCTCCCAGCTTATCTCATACCTGCTCATGTCACCGCTGTACATTTCTACGAGTCGTACCATATCACAGCATTAATGTTGAGGGTTAAACCTGTATGCAACTTAAAGTTAGCTTTTTATTAACACAAAATGCGGCATCTTTTATTGACTAAATCCATTCCTGGACACGCCTTCCTTTATACAGCGGGTATCCCACACTGAAGATCTGACATCACAACTTTTCCTGGCTCGTTTTTTTTTTTCATGGAGCCAATATAAGCAAAGCTTTGATTTAATAAGATTCTGGACAAACACTGACATCATTCAGCGGCCGCTTATCAAAGCTGGCATCCTTCCCTGCAGCGACCATCTGGCTCACCTCGCTGCTCGTCCCTCCTGGCTCCTGCGCATCTTCATTTATTACCTCTCAGTAAACAAGCTTCAAAGGGGCTGCTATCATCATTCACACCTCCCGTGCTTAGCAGGCAGCGCGGTGCCCATTTGCCTTGCATACCACGCTCCTTCTGGCCGGCGACCACAAAGCTGAAGCCATTAATCCAGTAGTCTAACAAGGTCCTGGGTTTCGTTAGAATGGTGCAAATATCTGCGCATATTTGAGAAGGGCATTCTCTGACCTGGAAATCTATGAATTATGGAGTGATGGTGACGGGGCACAGAGCGTAGAAGTGCCAAGACGCTCTAAAATGGTAAACTGATGTTGATGTGGGGAACATATTTGACACATGAGGATGTTCCACCTGCACCTACGTCATGTGAGTAACTCCAAAGATGTTAGCTGCCCATCAACGCAATGTGCTTCCAGTTCCTTTTACAAAATACATCGGTGAGCTGCTCTCACACAGGCAACTCTAGGCTCTACAATGTTTCACTTTACTACCGAAGTCATTTTTGGGTTGCGTTTGCAGTTTTGTGTAGCGCAACCACAACCCGAAGGTATAGCAGCGCTTTACATGAGCACCAGTTACATTACACATGGACAAACCCTTCTCTTTTTTATTACAGTATATGCAAGTGATTAACTGGCTTGCGTGTTATTGTAACGAATGAGTGCTCTCCATCACACATATGAACAACTAAAGGCCTACGTGAGTTGACAGGGCAAATATGCCAACATTGTGGATTGTAATTGCATCGCTGCACCGTGCAATGAGGGGTTTCAGTCTCCAGGTCGGTAATAACCATGTCCACCTGTAATTACCGGTTCCCTTGCCGTGGGCTTATACCTGATTTCAGGGACATCTCTGCTACCATTTACCCCATTAATTGAGCTAATGGTAACAGGGTGTAGGGGGAGTTGGAGGAGGGGCAACGCGATGCACAGGGTGGTGGTGGGGAAGGCAGAGGTGAAGATGCAGGGCAGGCTTTGGGGCTGCTGGGGTGCCACAGGAGGTGGGGCCAGGCTGACCACAACTCCAACCCAACCTGCTTTTAATTTTAATGGGGGAACGGTGCTGAAAATAGAAAATATTTGCTCCTGGCACCCATGAATTGGTCAAGGTGTGGCAGAGGAATGGGGTGGAGGCACAAAAGGGCAGAGTCATGAAAAACTGTGTTTAACAGTCAACTTTACATTTTTTTTTTTTTACTCTGCTGCCTAGAAACTGGCACTAAGGACAAATGAGACATCAAGTCTGTTCTGGCTTACCCAATTGGTCACACAGTGGCTGCATCTTAAAATATATTATGGAGTGAAGGCACTGGCCGCTGAGATCTTTGTGTGCCTAGTACTTTCATTGGATAATAATGGTAAGATAATTCTGGTGGTTCCAGGATTGATCTGTTTTTTATCTAATCAAAGTTTTGACTCATAAAGTAGCATAAAGTGTTACTGCATCTGCTTAAAAACACATTGCATAAGATGAAGATCACAGATTTGTATTCTAGGTAGATAAGTAAGTTGATCATTGCCTTTGACACAGAGATCCATATGTTGTTTGCAGTTCATACGTTGCAATCCTTATACTATAGAACAGTGAGCTCTGAATAGTCATTAAGGCGCTGCATGCAAGCTGCTAGCTATGGTGGGGTTAGAACCTTATTGTTTTTTTCTCAAGCTATCATTTTTCTTAGGTTACTACAAAGGGTTCCTTTTCGGAGTGATACTGCCTAATTGGTGCAGATAACCTCAACCACTTTTATATTCTGACTTTGTATTTCTCCCGACCATGCACTATTTAATATAAAGCCTAGCAGTATGGGCCATACATTGTAACCCTCATTGCCTTATATAAAATTTCCTGCACTTTGATTTACACACTTGTATGATTTATTGTCTGTGTATAATATGTGTATGTGTGTGATGCAAAGCGCTCTGACAACCTACAATGGAATGAGTAGGTATATACAAAGCAAATAAATAAATGAATTAGTAAGTTCTATTTAAATCACTATTTGTGTAATTACTAATACAGATGCTCCTGACATTCTTACAGTGCATGCATCTCTTACTTGCAGGGGTTGAACAAAGTCAAAGCCCCGGCTCCAGTTCATAGTTTCTGTTAAATATTTCTGAAACTATAACAACCTGAGTGCCTTTGTTTCCCTCCATTGCATTGGCGAATAGGTTTTAGGCTACAGATAGCTCCCACCCAGGATTAAACTAAAACAAAAGAAGCGCTGATGAACCTTTAAATCAGGGCTTTGTTTTTGGCCCAGATGGAAGTGAAACAAGCATTGGCATAGCCAATAGGTCTCGCTTTTGGGACCTTATAAGTGTTTAACTATGCAACAGTTGCATAACTAAATACTTATAAGGTCCCAAAAGCGAGACCTATTGGCTATGCCAATGCTTGTTTTTATGTTGGACTTAGGTCTCCGGGCGCCTTTTCATTGCCAATCAGTGTTAAGGTGCAGGTGCTCCCTTCTCCCAAGTTGGCTGCCACAGGCCCCTGCTACTGCAGAGTGGTCTTCATTAGTAGCACCCTAGCTGCCAGGAGCTGGCTGGGACCCCACAACAATGTTGCAACACCAGTCCGCCTTTTTTGTCCCATAGGTAGAATGGGGAAGCTCCTGGAATGTGCTGGAACCTTCTAGAAGGGAGGTGTGGTTTTTACTTTTGCCGCCTTGGATAGAGGTCACCTGACCTAGGGATACATAAGTGAGGGAGGGAACATTTTCTGGTCAGTTGGCCAGTGGGAGTAAAGCAGACCTGGGGAAAATCCACGCAGGAGTGTAGGCGGTAGGGCCTAGCCAGGGACTTATGCCTCTGAAAGTGACAGGACTTAGGTACTGCCTTTTAAGTGAGTGAGGGATCCTGTACAGCCTACTGATCTAGCCCAGTGATAGGAGAACCCAGGGGCCATCTGCTAAGCTTGACTAGGAAGGAACTAGTCGCCAACTCAATCCCTACCCCCCAAGGAACGGAACCCCTAAGGGCGCCAGTGACATCTGCGCCGCAAAGACTGAATGCTGAAACTTTATGCTGAACCTTCATGCTGAAACTGAATGCTGAAACTAAATGCTGAAGCTCCTTATTGAAACCTGAACTGCAACTGACTACTGGACTGCTGGGGATCAACCAGGTACTAGCGCTGTGTCCCCTGCGCTCTCTGACCTGGCCTGGAATCCCCCGAGTCAGTCCCACGCGGAGCTCTGAGCTCGCTGTCATCCCGCTTAATTTGTACCCCCCCCCCGGCGCGGGGACCGGAAGCACGCTTACCGCCGCGGCCCAGGGACCAGAAGTTACTCCTCGTCGAGTCGGGGCCCGCGGAGAAGCCCGGGGCCCCGCCGCTGCCGTCGCAGCATCTGAGTGAGTCGCGGAAGGCCTGGGAAGGCTGTGAAGCTGTCTACCGCACCACGTGGCGAGGGCGGACTGCGCGTCGCCGCCCCCGCCGCTGAGCACGCTGACTGCGGGGCCTGAAGCCGTAAGGAACCCCGAGTGTCTCCCGAGACCCGGACGCCAAGATCAAAGTAACCCCTGGGGGCTGGGAGGTAGCGTGGCCGTGTATAGGCCTGGGACTCACCCCCCTGCTCCCCGGGAGGCTTGCGGAGGAGCCAGTGCACCCCCTGCTGATCGGGAGCGTCACCGCACCGTCTGGCGACCGCTCCGGTGCCGGCCGAGAGTCTGATTCCCCTCCGTGGGATTGCCCCCTTGCCTTGAGACTGCCGCGTAAAAGGGGACCGCTTGCTTAAGGCCTGCTGAGTGCGAGAAGCGCTGTATTCTCAAGTTCTGCTCAAAAGTGCTTAATGTCTCATGATTACGAGAAGCGCTGTGTTCTTACGTTCTGCTCAAAACTGCTTAATGTCTCATGATTACGAGAAGCGCTGTGTTCTTACGTTCTGCTCAAAAGTGCTTAATGTCTCATGATTACGAGAAGCGCTGTGTTCTTACGTTATGCTCAAAAGTGTTCAATGCTTATGATTACGAGTAGCCATGTGTTCTCGAGTTCTACTCAGAAGTGTTTAATGCTTAGGATTACGAGTAGCCATGTGTTCTCGAGTTCTGCTCTGAAGTGCCTAATGCCTTGTGATTACAAGTAGCGCTATGTGCTCAAGTTCTGTTCCGGAGCGCTAGTAATGCCCGGGGTAATGATATGCTTGTGAGTCCTGCCTTGAAGCGCTAGTAGTCTTCCATAGGTGGCGCTACATTTTCCAGTCCTATTTCACGCGCTGATAATCGCTAGATACCGCGCAAGGTAACCACGGCAGGTTGAAGCGCTAGTGGTGGAATGGGTGCAGCGCGCTGGTTAACCGCTGTTTTTACCGCTCCCCCAGGTTCGCCAGGTATTGCCAATGGAACTATGATGAATTGCTGATGAATCTGATGCTAATGTATTCAGGTACTGTCTATTGCATCATAGTGAATTGCTGGTGAATCTGACGCTAACGTATTCAGGTACTGCCTCTGGCACCGTAATGAAATGCTGGTGATTCTAATGTCAATGTATTCAAGTAATGCCCCTTGCCATCTCATGAACTGCATTTGAATCGAACTGCTTAGATAAACTTGCTTGATTTTCACTGATCCTACGGTGTGGCGTCCATTATTGTGTGCGTTTCCTGCTTCAGGGGATGTGTGTGTTGTATGGTCGCTTTACACTTAAGCCTTCGGGTGCCCAACCGCTCGAGTCACGTTACCCCTTTAGGGCTTGGTGACCCCAGGTCTTACATTGTTGGCGAGCAGTGGGATTAGGACCTGTGACCATACAGCACCCTCCCGTGAAGCGGAGGGCGCCACAATTAAATGCCTATTGGAATGAAGCTCTGCAACTGTTTAATACTGCACTGATTACATTCCACTGTCCAGACTGAGGGTGTAAAATCCTGGTTAGCTGGTAACTGTCACCCATATCCTAGAGTTTTCTTCCTTAGTATCTAGGTCCCCACCTGTCACGATGGAGTTCCGGTTAGCTGACCTCGAGGGGTACACTGTAAGGCAACTGAGGGAATTCGGGCAGGGGATGGGGGTGCCTGGGGTGCGGAGGGCCAAAGGACCGGAACTCTGTACCGCCTTAAGGGCATGGGTAGAGGCCCACCCAGAAGGGAGAGAGGATGAGGGACAGGAGGCGCCAGATGCACCTCAGGAGGAGAGCGCCCAGGAAGTCCTAGACATACTCAATGTAGATGTGTCCGAAAATGTGCCCCCAGGGAGACGTTCTGGGGCTAGTAGTAGGACAGGGTCTAGGAGGAGCGCGTCTCCAGAGGAGTACGAGGACAGGAGGGAGGAGAGGCAGTTAAAGTGGGAGCTAGCAAAATTGGAACATGAGAGAGAGAGAGAAAGAGAAAACAAGAAATGGGCAATGGAGGAAAAGAAGCTGGCGCAAGAGCTTCAGCTGAAGGAGTGGGAGCTGCGCGCCCTCCAGTTAAACGCGTCCAATAAGGACAATGGTGGCAGCGTACCAAGAGAGTCCCATGAGTCAAAATGTTACCTACCCAAAGAAGTCATTGCCAGCTACACAGTGGGGGATGATATTGCCAAGTGGTTGGAAGCATACGAGGTGGCCTTGAATGCCCATGGGGTTCCCGAGAGCAATTGGGGAGGGGGCTTGTATCGCTATATACCTCCCAATGTCAGGGACACCCTGTTATACTTAGCCAAGGTCAGGTATGCCCCGATGAAAGAGGCCTTACTCAAGAAATTCGGTCTCAACCCCGAGAGGTACAGGCAGAAATTCTGTGCCAGCCATAAGCTGTCCACACAGACGTGGGTGGATTTTTTTGACTATGCCCGCAAAGCACTAGATGGTTGGGTGCGTGGCAGCGAGGTGCAGGACTACCAAGGGGTGTACAATCTTTTTTTACGGGAGCACCTCTTGGATAAGTGCTTTCCAGAGCTGCGCCAACATCTGGTGGACCGCAAGTTAACGGATCCCCGTGAGCTTGCGGAGGAGGCAGATATTTGGGTGAGCACCCGGGTGTCTCACAAGGGCCCCGGGGGAGATGGCTCGAAAGGCGGACAGGATTTCCCCCAGAAGAAAGAGGGGGGAGATAAAAAGGTGGAGTTCTCAAAAGGCCCCCAAAATAAGTTTGGGAAAGGAGTAGGAACCCCACCCCGTCCAATTCCCCAAAACCCACTTACCCTGACAGTCAGCAGCCAAGGATTGTGAGGTGCTACTGAGGAAATATGAATTTTGTGATCAGTTATGTCCCCTATCGTAGACCCCAACGGCTCCATGTGCATGCTATAAGTACATGTAATTTCCCTCCTGCTCCGGTTCTGAAGACGCAAATATATGTGCGTCCACCGTCAACATGCCCTCTTTCAGATCCGCCATGAATGGGTCAGATATTCCATTCCTAAGTATGAAAGGCCATCAACTTTATGTGGTTCACTTTCCACATTTCACAGATTCAGGCGAGTAGGCCCGAATTCTGTCATCAAGCCTTTTCCTGCCTTCTGCCTCTGAAAAGCTCCAGTCTGAGCCTGCATCCGTGACCATGAACTTTGTCCTACTCCCTGCACGGCTAACGGTGCCTGATCCACCATATTGCCTGCCAAAAACTGTATTTCACCTTCGAGATTATCTCCTTCGCTCCTCATCCGATGCATTCCTGTCTAGCAGTTTAGGTAAACATTCCTCCAGCTACCGTGCAAAGGGCCAGGCCTCGCTGTCCTCATGCAAGTAATTCATAGCCCCGTTACCATGGAATATTCCTACCCCCTCGCATCTAGTGTAGACACTTAGACGCTTGTACACGCACTAACAGTCAGTATAGTCAGTATAGAATAAGATTCCATCCTAAGAGACCTTTCCTTTTGGATAACACAGTTCTTTAAACATAGGATATTAGATATGATTTGGGATTAGGTTGACATAACCCCAGACTTCTGTCTCCACATGTAGAGCTAAATGTCAAGTCCCCTTCACCCTCTAGTTGCATGTCAATCACACGTCATGCGGCTGCGCGCGCATCTTTGCCAAACATTTCTGCTGACATTGCAGGATTCTTTTATGGATCCACCCACTTGTGACGTCATGTTTAATGACGTTTCTTGAATTACGCCCTCTATTAGCTATGTATGCACCTTTTATCAGCTGTTACGCCTCTTGCATCTGTTTCACTGTAATGTATTTTCTATAAAACTGCTTAACTGTCAATAATATATGCTCCCTTCCTTCCTGAACTTTCGTGGTGATGGAACAGAAGGCCCACAATTCGAATTGTCTTCCTTTGTATAGGAATAAAGCCTTTTAAACCTCTAATACCACGGATTCTGCCTCTTATATTTACTGAGTTATTCTTGATAGATTTTACCGCATAAAAAATAGTACCGGTAACGAAATATTTACCACATAAATTGGCGCCCGAATAGGGACACTTTCTCATCTCACGCGCCGGCGGTGCGTTGCAGGCCCGGTCTCCTGCCACAGCTGAACGGACAACAAAAACACGTATCTACAGGATTTCCTGTGTCTCCTTCCGGCCAAGCGGGGACGACTGAGGCTGCGATCAACACCCAGACGAGGCGGTGAGAAGTGCGAAGTATCCCGACCAGAGCCTAGCTGAGAGAGCAAGATCCGAGGTATACAGAGTCCCGCCAGGTTCCGAAGTTCCGAGTCCAGCCGAGTCGAGTCCAGTCCGGTCCAGTTTCAGTTCCGTTCCGAGGCCTTCCGTTCCGAGCTACCCGGTGAGTACCATTACTGGGGAGGCATTTAACGTGCACATAGTCTGTGCCGGTCAAGACGGGTTTGGGTACACAAATCCGGTCTGCACTGTTTTAGCAGTGTATCCGTACTGTTTAGCAGTATATATAGTATATTGTGCATATAAATAAGTATTATCTAGTGTCAGTATAATGTCAGTAACCAGTTTTCTATTAGTTATCATTGTTCGTAAAACTGTTAAGTGTTAAATGTTTCAAATACGTTCTATATACTGTGGTGTGAATGACTGTTCATTATTGTGTTTTTATAAAGTGTGTTCTAGTAATAAGGTCTAAAAATGCCGCTCTTTTCGAAACTAAGACAAATCAAAACTAGAAAAGGTGTACTCGAAGAAGCTGTTCCCATCCCACCTAGGGACACTCCAGGGTACTTTATGTATCATAAGCATGGCCTAGATGCCGTATTATTTCTTGATTTATGGGTGGACTACACCAAAGAATTACCAGAGAGTCAGAGATGGCCCGCAGCGGGGACCTGGGATGCAGATTGCATCATGCGAGTAGAAGAAGAATTATGGAAAAAGAAAGCCAGACAGTCACAGAAAGATGCCATTGAATTATGGCGTAAAGAATCATACAGACGTACAGAAAAAGCACACAGACAGGAAGAGAAAGGTAGAGAGAATTCAAATAAAACTCGAGAAAATCTATTACTTGAGGAAGGTACCCGAGAAGAATCAGAGCAAGTAGACACGATAGCTTATGTAGGTAAAGGAAGACCCCATAATAATACCAGAGGTTTTAACGACCCAATACGTCCAATACGTCCAGAATATAATAGACATTTTCCAAACCCTATGCTAAATACAAAATCCCCTGAACACCTATTCCAAGCCGCTGATAAATTACTCCGAGATCGAAGGGGGTACCACGTGCTCGATTCCATGGACGAACAAGAATTAGTCAGGTCAGCAGTACAATGGGCTGACAGTCCCGGCGAATACAATGATGATGTACTTGCACACACGTTTCTGAATCTAGACCCATATGAACAGCGTTTAGCTAGTATATACATGATTCAACACCTCCTTATATTATATAAAAGCCAACACTCCGATCCAGGACCCTTACCTGACATATTGACAGAACTACTCACGAACATATGGAAAGGGTCAGGTACTGATTTCATTAAGGAAATACTAGAATCCCGAAACCAATATTTAAATTTCGTATGCCCAGAACACGTTTCAGTTCCCATAATGGGAAGAAAAATGTATCACATAGATAGACAGAACCCGTTACGCGAAGTACACCCAATCAGAGGTGCCGGTGATAATTTTACACGCGTATTTGTGTACACACCTATAACTAAATTAGAATTATTAGAAATGAAGAAAGTAGTACCCAGTCATGACAAAGATCCAGCAGGTTTCCACCGCGAGATAAAAGACATGTTACTCATGGGAGAGTATACCTACCCCGATATTATGAAAATATTAAAAGTCCTATTACCTGCAGGTGTTTATGAAAAACTCAAAGAAAAAGAATGGGAGGTGGGAGACCAAAAGATAGATTGGACAGCATTAGAAAACGAAGAGAAGGCCCGAGCTGCAGGAACAGGGCTTGGGGAAAAGACTACAGCACTAGCAGGATTACTAATACAGGTACTGCCACGTTTATTAACTACGAAAAAGGAAGACTGGGGTGCAATATCAGCCTGTAAACAAAAACCAGATGAAGATACAAGTGATTTCTATTCCCGATTTGAAAAATGTTTTGGTATAAATAGTGGCATAAAAGCAAGTAGTGAGTCATACCCACATCTGTTTGTGACAAAATTAGTTGAAAATTCTCTGCTACAAGTCAAGAATAGAGTATTGAAATTCGAAAGTACCTGGCAAGGTAATACCCCATCACAGATGCTACAGATGTTACAATATCATCACAATAGAATTAGAGAAGAACAAGAACACGAACAAAGACGTATGAAAGATACAAAAATGAAAATGCTTGTTGCACAGTCAGTTCCAGCCGATGGTCATCAAAAGGGTGATTCCGCAGGTCCTACGAAAGGGACATGCAACTATTGCAAACAACCAGGTCATTTTATACACGATTGTCCAGTCCTGAAACATAATATTGCTACAGGTAGAACACATGAGAGACCACGTCCACCTAGACAGGATCAGAATCAACAACAAATCCCTCAGCATGCACAACCTAGGTTAGCTCCGCAACAGCTAGCTCCACAACAGGCAGCTCCACAACAAATTGTAGCACCACCACAAGCGCAGCCTATTGCTGCAACACAAGCAACGACACAACAGATGTATCAGTATGCACAAGCAGATTATCCCGATTATCAGCGATACACATGAAATAGCCTAGAGAGGGAAGTTGGCTTACCCCTTATCGAGGTTCCTGTAGACCAAGAGGGACCTTATGTACATAGTGAACTATTAGGGGAAGACAGAAAGTTTTTACTTGATACAGGGGCAAGAAGAACAACTATAAGACGTAGTGAAGTTCCAGGGGCACCCCTCTCAGGCTCACAGAATATTTCCCTTGGATTCTCAGGAAAACCTATAATTAATGACGTAACACAACCTCTTCCACTTACAGTCGGTCCATTGACACGTACTACAGATTTATTGCTTACTAAATCATGTCCAGAAAACTTGTTAGGCATAAAAACATTGAAAGCTCTAGGAGCTATTATATGTTGTTCTCCGGAAGGAGTACGACTATTTTTACGTGACTTTAAAGGTCACTACGTATCCAGAGACATGGATCACCGACTGCAGAATTTACCTACACATTTATGGGCACAAGGCCCCACTGATGTTGGTTGCATGAATATTACACCATATCGAGTTACACTGAAATCAGGAATAGTACTACCACGAATACGACAATACAAGTTACCACCCGATGCTGTTGTGGCTTTACTGCAAATCATTGACGAGCTCATTACACAAGGAGTGGTTGTCGAAACTGACTCCAATGTATGTAATTCTCCGATAATTCCGATTCTTAAAAGAACGGATCCAAAAGCTCCACCAGTATATCGATTAGTTATTGATCTGCGCGAATTAAATAAATGCATTGTACCACAATACCCTGTGGTCCCAGATATCTCTTCATTACTCACAGCTATTGACTCAGAAGCAACGTTTTTCACTGTAATTGATCTCAAGAATGCTTTCTTTAGTGTCCCAATCGATCCGGAAAGTCAATATTTGTTCGGTTTTAGTTTAAATGGACGAAGTTTTAAATTCACACGCGCACCTCAAGGATTTACAGAAAGCCCCAGCATCTATAGCCAAGCACTGAAACGAGAACTTGACAGTATCCACATGCCAGTTAACACTGCCTTGCTTCAATATGTCGATGATCTGCTGATCACCGCCCGAAGCGAACCTGAATGTGAAAAAGCGTCACTGACGGTTTTGAAATTTTTGGCTGACAAGGGGCACAAGGTGTCCCCTTCTAAGCTGCAATTCTGTGTCCCGCGAGTTGTTTACCTTGGGCACTCGCTGTCCAAGGAGGGAAGGCAGCTTACACCCGACCGCATCCAGTTAATCGCTTTTATAGGCCTCACTTCATACTGTAGGCAGTGGATCCCTCAATATGCATTTCGAGCAAAACCACTCATCCAGTTGACAACACAGGAGGCAGCCACATCGACTGTCCTCCCTTGGACTCAAGAACATACACACGCCTTTTGAAAGCTTAAAGAAAGCTTTATGCCAAGCACCAGTCCTAGCAACACCCTGTTACAGTAAACAGTTTACACTCTTCGTTACAGAACGCGAAGGTACTGCTTTGTCGGTACTCACTCAGGAACAAGCAGGATCACACAAACCATGTGCTTATTTCTCTAGTACATTAGATCCAGTAGCTCAGGCACTTCCAGCGTGCCTGAAATCAGTGGCAGCAACAGCTTTAGCAATCAGACAAAGCGATACCATAGTGTTAGGACATCAATTGACAGTACAAGTACCACACGCAGTAGAGGTTCTTTTGAATCGCACACAAACACAACACTTGACTATAGCGAGACTCACCGGTTACGAATTAACATTGTTTCAGCCACATATAGAAATCAGACGTTGCAATACGTTAAATCCTGCCACACTGTTACCAGTGGGCGGAACAGATCCATTGGCACATGATTGTGTCGAAGTTATTACTATCACGACGAAACCCAGACAAGACTTGACAGACATCCCTTTGTCAGATCCAGACTTGACATTGTATGTAGATGGGTCATGTATGAGAACAAGTACAGGAGAGTTAGTGGCCGCTTACGCAGTCACAACAGACACTGAAGTCATTGAAACAAATCGTATTAACACTTTGTCAGCTCAAGCAGCAGAGCTCATCACTCTGACACAAGCCTGTATTCAAGCCACAAATAAAAAAGTCAACATATACACAGATTCACGTTATGCCTTCGGAGTCGTCCATGACTTCGGCGTACTGTGGCGAGAGAGAGGTTATTTAACTTCTCACGGTGCCCACATCCAACACGGACCCCTCATCCAAGCCCTATTAGATGCGATTCATCTACCTACTGAAATATCGATTATGAAATGCAAAGCCCATACAAAAGTTACCGATATCATTTCTCAGGGTAATGACCTAGCTGACAGAACAGCTAAACAGACTGCTCAGAATCAGACTCTCACAATTGACGCGACAAAAACAATAGTTCCGACACCAACACATTGCATGACAGTTAAGGATCCCGCCCTTGATGTAATTGACATACAGACACACGCTACACCAGAAGAAATAAAGAAATGGACTGAATTAGGAGGGATCCAAACAGATCAAGGATGGATGACGAAGGAAAAATCTATATGGTTTCTTCCCGACTCAATGGTCCAAGTCATCATTAACACTATACATAGTCCAGCGCACCTAGGAGAAAAAGCTATGCTAGACAGCATTCAACACATTTGGTTCAACAAACATTTACGAGCCGCAGCTAAACAAAAAGTTCGTACCTGTATGATATGTTGTCAGTTTAATCCAGGTAAAAGCATCCCCGTAGAGCAGGGTGGATTTCAACCTCCTAATCATGCTTTTGAAGTCCTCCAGATGGATTATATCCAGATGGAACGATGTCGAGGATTCAAATATGTTCTCGTAGTTGTCTGTGCTCTTTCCCGTTGGACTGAAGCATACCCGGTTTCAGATTACACTGCCCCGACTACTGCCAAACAGTTAGTTCGAGAATTCTTCCCACGGTACGGTTTACCACGTGTTGTCTATTCAGATAACGGCCAGCCGTTCTCATCCGAACTAATGAAACACGTTTCCCTTCTATTAGGCTATCAATGGAAATTTCACTGTGTCCGACATCCCGAGGCAGCAGGTCTCGTAGAACGCCATAATCAAACTTTGAAAATTAGATTGTCCAAAATATGTAGAGAAAAAGGAGTCGATTGGATAGTAGCCTTACCAGTTGCGCTCTTTTACATGAGAATGGTAGCACATTCTCGAACAGGGCTATCCCCGTATGAGGTGATCTTCGGTAGACCACCAAATATGTGGGGGACGCCTATACCTCGTAAAATCACTGACGTTGACTGTAATATGCTGACAGATTACCTGGCTTCCTTGATGTCTGCACTACAATCTTGTCGTTCACAGGTATCCGCAGCTTTTCCCGATAATACTGAGGTGAAGCCCCATGATGTGGTTCCTGGGGATCTGGTGCTGGTCAGGAACTTTGACCGGAAGACCCAACTGGATCCTAGGTGGAAGTCACCGAAGTTAGTTTTACTCACCACAAGGACAGCCGTGAAAATCGAAGGAAGAAAAGGGTGGTTGCACTCGAGTCATATCAAGAAATTTTATGGACTACCACCCAGTATAGAAACTCATCCCTGTATTCCTTCACAGACAGACTCAAAGCTCCCTTTGGTTGAGCAATCGAACTCAGAACTATATAAACTAAAATTGAGGTCCAGTAAGTCAGACAATTTGATTGTTTAAGTCCTCTCCAAGGTGAATCGGTTGAATTTGTCTCTGACATGTATCCTCTGGACCGGAATAGAGAAAGAAATAATCAAATGCTGCTCAAGAAGCAAGTGTATTGTAAATCATTTCGTAGTCATTGTACAGTAACATTATTAATTTTGTTTTTTCTAAGTCTTTTGATCATCATTGTCAGCATCCTATTGCACATGTATTACCCTATTCCTAAGCATGCTTATAATATAACTGCAGAACATTCTTTTAGTGAATTACCTCCACATGAGTTGTCCTATAGATTTGCGCTGCGCAATAACACTTTCATTAGTATGCTACATCATTCCCATCAAACCAGCAATGCCACAAATTGTTGGATATGTGGCCGACTCCCTCCCTTTCAGAACTATAAGGGAGTCTTGCCCCTCTTTCCCTATCCGTTCACACACAATGGCTCCTGTGGAGCATGGTTTAGTTTGATTAATACCCTAGATTCAAATTCCGCAGTTTATCAAGACAACTGGGTATGGGGAAACCTGAACCTAGTTTTACTTAAAGTCTGCTACCCTAACAAGGAGGGACTTCCCAAAAGAACAGGAACTGATCTAGAAAATGAAGTATATGGATTAGGTAATTTTACACTTAACCTCATGATCCTGAACGTTGAATCTGAAGCTACACCAATCTTGCCCGCCATGTCAGTATTCCCAGTAAAAGGGGAATTATGTATAAGAAAGAATGGTTCCATACATATGGGCCATAGTAAATGCACCACTGTAATAAAATTCAGTGATCAAGGCAAGTCTACATTTAGAGCTTCCCATCATTCCTACTTCATATGTGGTCAGACCGCATATATATGTCTACCTTTAGATTGGGATGGTACCTGTTACATAGCATTCCTTCTACCACCTGTTTTTTTAGCTCCTCCTGATTATCATAGAAATACCTATTTAGTACACAATAGACAGCAGAGAGATCTCCCAATTGTCGATTACACTGAAACAGCATGGGAGAAATACACAGATTTCAATAAAGGTTTCTTTCCCTATATAGGTACAGTCACTAATAGTAAGCTGATACGTAGATTAACCAGAACCCTTGAAGCAGTAGTGAACAAAACTATTTCCGCCTTAGGCAATTTAACAGAAGAGCAGTCTGCTATGCGGATTGTTGTGCTCCAAAATCGTCTTGTCCTTGACGTCATCCTGGCCGATAGGGGCGGAGCTTGTAGGGTCATCGGATCAAGTTGTTGCATTTTCATACCAGAAAATTCACCGTCAGTATATAAAGCCATAACCCGCCTTCATAAGATTGTAAGCCAGATACACCAGAGTCCAGGCACCTGGACTTGGTCCGGTTGGTTCTGGGGCGTGTTGTCAGCCTGGGGATGGAGAATCCTATCATTCCTAGGTATTGGCTTTCTCATACTATTCAGTTGCTGCTTATGTCTACAATGTGGGCCAGCGATTTGTGGTCTGTGTGCCACCTCGTGTATCCCACATCCAAGTTTTCGTTCGAGATCCCGGAAGAAGAAAGAAGAACAAATGATGCTATATGAACAGATCGATGGATTGATGAAGATTGATATCTCCTAAGGGTCCGAAGGGGACAAGGAGGGAATGAGGAAATATGAATTTTGTGATCAGTTATGTCCCCTATCGTAGACCCCAACGGCTCCATGTGCATGCTATAAGTACATGTATGTTCCCTCCTGCTCCAGTTCTGAAGACGCAAATATATGTGCGTCCACCGTCAACATGCCCTCTTTCAGATCCGCCATGAATGGGTCAGATATTCCATTCCTAAGTATGAAAGGCCATCGACTTTATGTGGTTCACTTTCCACATTTCACAGATTCAGGCGAGTAGGCCCGAATTCTGTCATCAAGCCTTTTCCTGCCTTCTGCCTCTGAAAAGCTCCAGTCTGAGCCTGCATCCGTGACCATGAACTTTGTCCTACTCCCTGCGCGGCTAACGGTGCCTGATCCACCATATTGCCTGCCAAAAACTGTATTTCACCTTCGAGATTATCTCCTTCGCTCCTCATCCGATGCATTCCTGTCTAGCAGTTTAGGTAAACATTCCTCCAGCTACCGTGCAAAGGGCCAGGCCTCGCTGTCCTCATGCAAGTAATTCATAGCCCCGTTACCATGGAATATTCCTACCCCCTCGCATCTAGTGTAGACACTTAGACGCTTGTACACGCACTAACAGTCAGTATAGTCAGTATAGAATAAGATTCTATCCTAAGAGACCTTTCCTTTTGGATAACACAGTTCTTTAAACATAGGATATTAGATATGATTTGGGATTAGGTTGACATAACCCCAGACTTCTGTCTCCACATGTAGAGCTAAATGTCAAGTCCCCTTCACCCTCTAGTTGCACGTCAATCACACGTCATGCGGCTGCGCGCGCATCTTTGCCAAACATTTCTGCTGACATTGCAGGATTCTTTTATGGATCCACCCACTTGTGACGTCATGTTTAATGACGTTTCTTGAATTACGCCCTCTATTAGCTACGTATGCACCTTTTATCAGCTGTTACGCCTCTTGCATCTGTTTCACTGTAATGTATTTTCTATAAAACTGCTTAACTGTCAATAATATATGCTCCCTTCCTTCCTGAACTTTCGTGGTGATGGAACAGAAGGCCCACAATTCGAATTGTCTTCCTTTGTATAGGAATAAAGCCTTTTAAACCTCTAATACCACGGATTCTGCCTCTTATATTTACTGAGTTATTCTTGATAGATTTTACCGCATAAAAAATAGTACCGGTAACGAAATATTTACCACACTACGAATGTGGGGAGATTGGACACTACAAAGGAGATCCCAAGTGTTGCAAGCGACCCCCAGCCCCACCGGGCGGGAAAAGCCCCGGGGTAAGTAGTGTAGCGCTTGGGGTGGAGTTGCCCTTAGATAGGGAAGGGGTGTGGACAGGCCTGACCCTGGTTTCACTCGGGGATAGAGAGGTGGTCCCCGTAGTGTCCCTGCCCCCGAACACTGCTAAATATCAGCAGAGGGTGAAAGTTAACGGGGAGGAGGTGGAGGCTCTGAGGGACACAGGTGCCAGCATGACCACTGTAGTGAGGCGGCTGGTGTCCCCAGACCAAGTAGTCCCCGAAGAGTTTCATCCGGCCGTATTGGCTGACGGCAGTGTGAGTCACCATCCAGTGGCTCGTGTTCCATTTGAGTGGGGAGGAGTCAATGGCCTAGTGAGAGTTGCGGTGAGCCCTGCCTTGCCTGTGGGGTGCTTGCTAGGGAACGACCTGGAGCACACCAAGTGGAAAGATGTCGAGTTTCGAGTGCATACCGAGATGCTGGGATTACCAGGGTGGACATGCGTAGTCACGCGGTCCATGGCTGCCCGGCATGGAACTCACGCCGGGTTGGAGCCTGGAATCATGGCCCAACCCAACGCCAAGAGTGGAAAGAAGAAGGTGGTAGACGACACGCCCCGTGAGATGGATGGGGAGGCCGCAGAGGTGCCCCCGGAGTCCGCGGAGGTGGATGTCGTCCCCGTGGGGGACTTACCGACCCTTGCTGACTGGCATGTGGAAGGAGGGCCTACCCGGGAGGAATTTTGTCAGGCACAAAGGGCGTGCCCCACGCTTGAAGACATGCGGCGACAGGCCGAAGCCCAAGTGGCCAGTCAGGAGGCGGGCGGATATCATGTGTATTGGGAGGATGGTCTCCTGTACAGTGAGCCTAAGGTGCCAGTACATGGATCTTCGAGGGCCATAGTGGTCCCCCAATGTTACTGGGCCTTCCTGCTGGAGTTAGCGCACGAGATACCCTTAGCCGGACATCTGGGGCAGGAAAAAACCTTTGCGCGGTTGGTCCCACATTTTTATTGGCCCAGGATGAGGATCGCCTCAGACACCTTTTGTGAGACCTGTAAGTCTTGTCAGGCAAGTGGCAAGACTGGGACTAAATTGAAGGTCCCGTTGGAACCGCTCTCGGTGGTCGGGACCCCTTTTGAGAGGGTCGGCATAGATATTGTTGGGCCATTGGACCCTCCGACCGCAGCGGGACACCGGTTCATTCTGGTCTTGGTGGACCACGCCACTCGGTACCCAGAGGCTATTCCTCTGAGGACCATCACTGCACCGGTGGTGGCGCGGGCACTGTTGGGGATTTTTACCTGAGTGGGATTCACCAAGGTCGTGGTGTCGGACAGAGGCACGAATTTCATGTCGGCCTATATGCAGGCCATGTGGAAGGAGTGTGGAGTGACCTACCGGTTCTCCACTCCTTACCACCCCAGACTAACGGGCTCATAGAGCGCTTCAACAAAACCTTGAAGGGAATGATCCGGAGCCTGCCAGAGGGCTTGAGGCGTAAATGGGACGTCCTCCTCCCCTGCTTGTTGTTCTCCTACCGGGAGGTACCGCAGATGGGAGTCGGGTTTAGCCTGTTTGAGTTGCTCTATGGCCATCCCGTTAGGGGCCCCTCAGTTTAGTGAAGGAGGGGTGGGAGAAGACTTCCCAGAAGCTTCCCCGTGACATTGTCAGCTACATGCTGGCGTTCCGCAGCCAGATGGCCAAGCTGTGGAAGGCGGCCTCAGAGAACCTAGATGCTAGCCAGACCGTTATGAAGGAGTGGTACGACCGCAACGCTCGGACGGTCGAGTTGGACGCTGGACAGAAGGTGTGGGTCATGGAACCTGGGGAGCTTTGTGCCCTCCAGGACCGGTGGACTTGTCCGTAGGACATTGTGGAGCGACGAGGCCAGACCACATATGTAGTGGATCTAAAGACCCCCCGACAGCCCCTGAGGGTATTCCACGTCAACCGCCTGAAGCCGCACCATGAGCGATCAGAGCTTGCTCTCCTTATGGTGAGGGATGGGAGCGAAGAGGAAGAGAGTGAAGCTCTTCCTGACCTTCTAGCGGTACAGGAGAAGGATGGCTCGGTGGAAGGTGTAGTCCTTTCCCCATCCTTGACCCCAGAGCAACAGAGGGACTGCCGGCATGTCCTGTGACAGTTTGCCTCGTTGCTCTCCCTCACGCCTGGAATCATTCATCTGTGTACCCATGATGTGGACACAGGGGACAGCCCCCCGGTGAAGAACAAGTCTTACCGGCTCTCTGACCGAGTGAAGGATAGCATCCAACGTGAGGTAGCCAAGATGTTGGAGCTGGGGGTGATAGAACTTTCCAGCAGCCCGTGGGCTAGTCCGGTGGTGTTGGTGCCGAAAGCGGCCCCACCGGGTACCACACCGGAACTTCGGTTTTGTGTGGACTACCGGGGGTTGAACTCTGTCATGAAGACAGATGCTCACCCCATCCCACGAGCGGACGAGCTGGTGGACTGGCTGGGAGCAGCCCGGTACCTCAGCACCATTGACCTGACATCCGGAAATTGGCATATTGCCATGGCCGATGGAGCAAGGGAAAAGACAGCATTCTCCACCCCCGAGGGCCACTTTCAGTTCCGAGTGATGCCCTTTGGGCTCAAAAATGCTCCGGCCACATTCCAGCGGTTAGTGAATCAGGTACTATCTGGTCTGGAGTCCTTCTCAGCGGCATACCTGGATGACATAGCTGTCTTCAGCAGCACCTGGGAGGACCATCTGCAGCACCTCTAGGAGGTATTGCAGGCGCTGCAACGCGCTGGCCTGACCATTAAAGCCAGCAAGTGCCAGATTGGACAGGGATCTGTCGTGTACCTGGGACACCTGGTCGGCGGAGGTAAGGTGCAACCCCTCCAGGCCAAAATAGAAACCATCTTGGCTTGGGAGCCCCCCAAGACCCAAACAGAGGTCCGAGCTTTCCTCGGCCTCACTTGGTATTACCGCCGGTTTGTCAAGGAATATGGTTCCATCGTAACACCCTTGACAGAATTGACCTCGAAGAAGCAACCTCGCAAGGTCATATGGACAGCTGCTTGCCAGGAGGCATTTGACACGCTGAAACATGCGATGTGTACTGCTCCAGTACTCGCAACCCCAGATTTCAGTAAGGAATTCATTGTACAGACAGACGCCTCAGAGCGGTGCGGTGCTCTCGCAACTCAACACCAAGGGCCAAGATCAACCAGTGGCCTTCATCTCCAGAAGACTCCTCCCTCGGGAACGGCGATGGAGCACCATTGAGAGAGAAGCCTTCGCGGTGGTCTGGGCTCTGAAGAAGTTGAGGCCATATCTCTTTGGAACTCACTTCCTCGTTCCGACCGACCAACGCCCCCTTTGCTGGCTCATGCAGATGAGAGGCGAAAACCCCAAGTTGTTGAGGTGGTCCATTTCCCTACAGGGGATGGACTTTCGGGTGGAACATCGGCCCGGAGTTGACCACGCCAATGCTGACGGTCTCTCCAGGTTTTTCCGCCTTAGCGATAAGAACTCCCTAGAGGTTGGGTAGCTCTCCCCTCTTTCGGCTGGGGGGGACGCGTGTTGGACCTGTCAGCCCTAGGGTGGTCTCCCCATCTATTTTTGATCATGCCTCATTTTTTCCACCCTCATTTTTATGTTGGACTTAGCTCTCCGGGCGCCTTTTCATTGCCAATCAGTGTTAAGGTGCAGGTGCTCCCTTCTCCCAAGATGGCTGCCACAGGCCCCTGCTACTGCAGAGTGGTCTTCATTAGTAGCACCCTAGCTGCCAGGAGCTGGCTGAGACCCCACAACAATGTTGCGACACCAGCCCGCCTTTTTTGTCCCATAGGTAGAATGGGGAAGCTCCTGGAATGTGCTGGAACCTTCTAGAAGGGAGGTGTGGTTTTTACTTTTGCCGCCTTGGATAGAGGTCACCTGACCTAGGGATACATAAGTGAGGGAGGGAACATTTTCTGGTCAGTTGGCCAGTGGGAGTAAAGCAGACCTGGGGAAAATCCACGCAGGAGTGTAGGCGGTAGGGCCTAGCCAGGGACTTATGCCTCTGAAAGTGACAGGACTTAGGTACTGCCTTTTAAGTGAGTGAGGGATCCTGTACAGCCCACTGATCTAGCCCAGTGATAGGAGAACCCAGGGGCCATCTGCTAAGCTTGACTAGGAAGGAACTAGTCGCCAACTCAATCCCTACCCCCCAAGGAACAGAACCCCTAAGGGCGCCAGTGACATCTGCGCCGCAAAGACTGACTGCTGAAACTTTATGCTGAACCTTCATGCTGAAACTGAATGCTGAAACTAAATGCTGAAGCTCCTTATTGAAACCTGAACTGCAACTGACTGCTGTACTGCTGGGGATCAACCAGGTACTATCGCTGTGTCCCCTGCGCTCTCTGACCTGGCCTGGAATCCCCCGAGTCAGTCCCACGCGGAGCTCTGAGCTCGCTGTCATCCCGCTTAATTTGTAACCCCCCCCTGGCGCGGGGCCCGGAAGCGCGCTTACGCCGCGGCCCAGGGACCAGAAGTTACTCCCCGTCGAGTCGGGGCCCGCGGAGAAGCCCGGGGCCCTGCCGCTGCCGTCGCAGCGTCTGAGTGAGTCGCGGAAGGCCTGGGAAGGCCGTGAAGCTGCCTACAGCCCCACGTGACGAGGGCGGACTGCGCGTCGCCTCCCCCGCCGCTGAGCACGCTGACTGCGGGGCCTGAAGCCGTAAGGAACCCCCGAGTGTCTCCCGAGAACCGGATGCCGAGATCAAGGTAACCCCTGGGGGCTGGGAGGTAGCGTGGCCGTGTATAGGCCTGGGACTCACCCCCCTGCTCCCCGGGAGGCTTGCGGAGGACCCGGTGCGCCCCCTGCTGATCGGAAGCGTCACCGCACCGTCTGGCGACCGCTCCGGTGCCGGCCGAGACTCTGATTCCCCTCCGTGGGATTGCCCCCTAGCCTTGAGACTGCTGCGTAAAAGGGGACCGCTTGCTTAAGGCCTGCTGAGTGCGAGAAGAGCTGAATTCTCAAGTTCTGCTCAAAAGTGCTTAATGCCTCATGATTACGAGAAGCGCTGTGTTCTTACGTTCTGCTCAAAAGTGCTTAATGTCTCATGATTACGAGAAGCGCTGTGTTCTTACGTTCTGCTCAAAGTGCTTAATGTCTCATGATTACGAGAAGCGCTGTGTTCTTACGTTATGCTCAAAAGTGTTCAATGCTCATGATTACGAGTAGCCATGTGTTCTCGAGTTCTACTCGGAAGTGTGTAATGCTTAGGATTACGAGTAGCCATGTGTTCTCGAGTTCTGCTCTGAAGTGCCTAATGCCCTGTGATTACGAGTAGCGCTATGTGCTCAAGTTCTGTTCCGGAGCGCTAGTAATGCCTGGGGTAAGAATATGCTTGTGAGTCCTGCCTTGAAGCGCTAGTAGTCTTCCGTAGGTGGCGCTACATTTTCCAGTCCTATTTCATGCGCTGATAATCGCTAGATTCCGCGCAAGGTACCCACGGCAGGTTGAAGCGCTAGTGGTGGGAGGGGCGCAGCGCGCTGGTTAACCGCTGTGTTTACCGCTCCCCCAGGTTCGCCAGGTATTGCCAATGGAACTATGATGAATTGCTGATGAATCTGACGCTAATGTAATCAGGTACTGTCTATTGCATCATAGTGAATTGCTGGTGAATCTGACGCTAACGTATTCAGGTACTGCCTATGGCACCATAATGAAATGCTGGTGATTCTAATGTCAATGTATTCAAGTAATGCCCCTTGCCATCTCATGAACTACATTTGAATCGAACTGCTTAGATAAACTTGTTTGATTTTCACTGATCCTACGGTGTGGCGTCCATTATTGTGTGCGTTTCCTGCTTCAGGGGATGTGTGTGTTGTATGGTCGCTTTACACTTAAGCCTTCGGGTGCCCAACCGCTCGAGTCACGTTACCCCCTTAGGGCTTGGTGACCCCAGGTCTTACACCCATCAATCCCCAATTACTTTATCCCCAGGCAACCAGATAATGAGATACCCATGCAACCAATCTTTACTTGCCGACCTCCCGCTATAATATAACACACACCTACACACACAACTAATTATCCCAATTCTGATTGGATCGCACAATTCAATGAGTTAGCCAGCGGCCTATCCCATCTCAAGGCTGAGATGCAAAATCTATCAACCATCACCAAAGAACTCCTAAATACACACAGAGCCACTAGTGCCACCGTGAACCTAATCAGTCACCAAACTAGCAGATATATCGCCAAGAACTCACACCTCGAGGACACTAGACAGTATAAGATACCTTCCCCCAATGACCCATCTCGTCCTAGGAGGGCAACTGCTGAACTATCTGACAATGACATAGATGACCTCCGCATATCCTATGCCAGCCCGACAGGCAACAGTGAGTCTCGTTGTGGCACTATCCAATCCATTCAAACCAACCCCTTCAGAAAACCCACTCACAACTACAGATCCATTATTAGAGAAAACCTCACAAATATCAACATAGTGCAGACTACTCCCCCCCATTCTACTAGCAAGATGAAGTGTGCACTTCAATTGCAGATCTGCTACCAAACATGCCCCTGACATTTACGACCACATCTTCGCGAATGATCTTGACATTATCGTCCTTACCGAAACGTGGCTAAATAGTTCCTCCCCTCTCATCCTAGACCTACTGGTACCTCCTAGTCACGACCTAATCCACCTAGACAGAAACGTGCAACCAGGTGGCGGGCTAGCCTGCATTTATCAAACACAATCGCAGCCAATCAAGCAGACTCCATCTCTTTATCCTCCTGCGAATATCTCCATATCAACATCTCTGATGACAAACGCCTCGCCTACAAACTTCACATAATTTACCACCCCCGGTTGATAATTTAACGTTCATCGATGAGCTAATGGAAGTCCTTACATCCAATGACAACTCACAAGTGCCACAGATTCTCCTGAGCGACAAAATTCTCCATTACAACAACTCAAGCGATCAAGGTGTAAGCTGTCTTAAATCTTTTCTGTCAAATTAGGATCCGTCCCAATTCTGTGACAGTCCAACCCACAACAAGGGAAAAACACTAGACCTCATCATAGCTAAAACTAACACTGTATCATTAGAATCCATCACCCCATGTGACTGGACTGACAGTTATAGCATTTTCTTCTCCATCAATATCGAGGTAATCCAAAAGGGGTCCAACCCGCAAAACCAAAACAATGGAAAAGGAATATACAAAATATCGACCTGGTAAACCAATGCAACTCCGCCCTGATCCCCACTACAGACATGGCTGACGCCCATGACCTCACAGTCTTTTACAATTCCACTATGCTTGAAATTCTTGACTCTGCAGCGCCCCTCCATGAAAAATTAGTTTCCTACAAAATCTCCAAACCATGGTTCAATGAGAACCTGAACTCGGATCGGCGCAAGCTAAGATCAGCGGAGCGACTATGGAAATCAGCACCGTCCATTGAGCACCTGTATCACCTCAGAGTGCTGAGGAATTCATGCAACAGGAAGATCCTAAAGGCTAAGGCAGACTTTTTGAGAACCCATCTGAACAAAGCCATCAACCTCCTCAAAAAACGATTAGAAATCGTCAAACAACAAGTGCGCAACAAGCCTAACTCCATTGAACCAAGCGATTCGGCTACACCGAACTGCGATGAGATTGCCAATTTCTTCCTAGAAAAAACAAAATCCATTGAACTCGACATCCAATCTAAGAAGGCCCTCCCACAAACTATTGCCCTTGATGCTAAATTTCACTCTCAGATCAGGGTCTATTTTAGTACTCGGACGGAAATCGCAAAAAACAATGCCTCTTGGCACACCTTCTCGTCCATCCATGAACAATTAATCTATAGCACTCTTCTAACGATTAACCCCTCAAATCACTTCTCGGACCCCTTACCTCCTTCTTTATTCAAAATGATAAAAACCTCTATTCTACCCCTATGGTCAAAGATCATAAACGCCTCTCTGAGACAAGGGTCCATACAGGACTGGCTTAAAATAGGGCAGGTCACATCTATACTAAAGAAATCTGACTCCCTCCCCACTGATCTCAACAACTACTGTCCTATATCCAATATTCCGTCTTTGGAGAAATTGCTGGAAAAATGTGTAAAAATACAACTATGCAACGATGGATGGGCCTAACTGACTCAGTGCTACAATTGTTCACCTCCTTCCTAAATAACAGAACACAAAGAATTAAGACAAAGTATTCACTCTCTCAACCCTCCATGGTCACCATAGGGGTTCCACAGGGCTCAGCACTCTCACCCATGCTTTTCAGTTTACTCATGAAACCCTTGGCAAACGCACTGAACTCTGCGAACATTCTATATCACCTGTATGCAGACGACAATCAACTGTATATAAAAATCTCCCAACCAGAATACTTCATTTCCCTCAACGCTGTTCTACTGAATACTCAAAGTTGGCTCACTGGCAACCACCTCATGCTTAACACCAAAAAAAAAACGGAATTCCTTCTCATCTCCCCTCCCAATCACACACCCAAGATAGACTTATGGTTGAAGCATCTAACTTCCTTTGACTGTGCTCCCCACATCATTGACTCAGCGAAATCCTTGGGAGTCACCATAGACAAACACTTGACCATGCAGGCGCAAATCAATATTACCACTAAGGGAGCTAATCATCAGATGAGCATACTAAGGAAACTTTAACCCTTCCTCCCACAGAACGACTTAAAAATGGCGGTACAAGCCCTAGTGCTACCAAGATTGGACTATGGAAGCACCACTCTATGCGGTCTCCCAAAATACAAGCTTGCCCCGCTGAGGGCTTCGCTTAACGCTGCAGTCAAACTGGTCTCAGGAACTAAAAGAAATAACCACATTTCTCCGACCTTGAAAGCTCTGAACTGGCTACCCTATGAGGCAAGCTCTGAACTGGCTACCCTAAGAGGCAAGAATACACCTAAAGATAGCCTGCATGACCCACAAAGCCCTGCATAGCAATACCCCCAGTTACTTAGCCCGAAAGGTAGAGCGATCAGGAGGATGGAGACAATTGCGTAGTGCAAGTTCACTGCTTCTGACACCACAATCCTTCCACAAAAAGAGAACTGGTTGCAGAGCATTCTCAGGGATCGCTCCGAAGATTTGGAACTCCCTACCTCCAGTGGTACGCTGAATCACTTCCTTTACCGCCTTCAAAAAAGAAGTAAAACTGCTTCTAATGAACAAATTCACATCCTAAGACTTTAACTCTATGATTACTACCAGTCTCCTATGCTACCCTTATATTACTGTCTACCTCTTTTGTATTGAATGACGAATATCGATTGTATGTATGCTACCTCAACCACCTAATATGTAATAACCGTGTATTGTAAAGCGCTCTGATTCCCTCGTGGATCATTCCTTGATGACTATTAGTCACCTATGCTACCCATGTACTCCTATCTACCTCTTTTGTATTGAATGGTGAATACCGAATCTATGTATACTACCTCAACCATCTAACGCTCAACAACTGTATATTGTAAAGCGCTCTGATACCCCCATGGGTCATGTTCGCGCTATATGAAACTTTATAAATAAATAAATACATCTTCTCTGCAGGATGTACAGTCATGTCCCCTGACCAGCGTGCCCGAACTGAATGCCTGTGAAAATATTTTTTTTATTTTGGTCATACCACACACTAATCGTGTGTGCATGCATTGACCTATGCCCGGTCTTTTGGCTATGATAAGTTCTTGAGCTAGTACTGAACCTGGAGGGGTGCACCAAGTGCACCCTCACAGTGTCAGGAGACTACCACCCCTGTCCCACATTCCTTGCTTGGAGTGCATCAGTTGCAGCGTACTCTGTTAGTGAATTATAGTGGCAGGCTTTTACTTGCAAGACATTAATACATGTTTACATGCCCATTCATTTAAAGTTCTACTGCTTGCGATGAACCCAGAAGCCTGAAAGCAAAATCCTGTGCGTTGCATGTGTGCTAGACATGAAAGTGTGCTGGGTATGAGTAATACAGGCATGTGGGTTCCATTTTGGAAGTGCACACCCTGGACCAAAGTACAAGATGGAGGAGAAGGTGCTTTCTGCAGGCAGCATATGTACATTGATGGCATCTCCTAGATAAGAGGGGGCAGCACCAGATGCTTTTATAAGGAAAGAGGAGACAGGCTTTTCCTTAGAAATGCCAAGGTCCTTCCTGATACATTGGGCTATAAAGACTGCAACTGCCATTAGGTAGACGGCAGAGGGTACAGGATGAGTCTAGCAGTTTCATTTGCTAGTGAAAGGAATCCTTTAAAGGGAAACAGATTCTTGTTTCTCCTACCAGATCTCTGTGAGGAGTGGTCATAAAGGGCCGGGTGCAGCTTGCTGTCACCTCTTTATACTTCTATGGTGGGCACTCCACCTGAAGATTTTCCTCCTGGGCAGAGCAACAAGGCTCTCCTCCAAGGTTGCCTTCAAATTGGAAGTAAAAAGATTCCTCATGAACAAGTTCTTACCTTAAAATGGTCTCGGATCGTCTACTCTAATGCTGTGGACTTACACCCTAAGTCCTGCGCTGGGTGTTATCTTTCTTTACTAATCACTTGCTCCCCTCCCAGTTCGCTGTGTACCAGTTTTTATCTTACCCTTTGTTGCCACCTTTGATTGTAACCTTTTTGTTTGATATGCATATTTGTTTTGTTTGGAGTGATATTCCTTTGATGCCTGTACTGCAACTGTTACCTTCCTTTCCCTCAAATTGTAAAGCGCTCTGATATCCTTCAGGATCAGGTTCGCGCTATATAAAACTTTATAAATACATAAAATAAATAAAATCTGTGAAACAGGTATAAAGATGGGAGCTCAACACCCATTGCTGTCCGTTGGTTTGGTCTCATCAACAGAGAAGGGCATACTCAACAGAATTCGCTGGGACTACTACACTGCCATGGGGTCGAGTAGCACTGATAGTCAGCTCTCCAGAGGTGGGGGAACATCACCTGCAGTCCCATTGGAAGGAGGATTACTGAACTGCCTCGGGTGCCAATCTATCCTGCCTGTGAGCAAAGGAAGGAAGTGCCAACCTTGCTGGAGGAGCAGATTGTGCAAGGGATTGCTGCAATTAACCCTGATGTAGGGTCCTTCTGAAAGAGACTCATTAAGCAGGCATGCTGCATGATTTGCAGTACTGCAAGATTGGGCAGTGTGACCTTCGTCAGTTATTCCGGCCGCAGCCACTCAGCCACCTGGACTGGTGTGCAATGTTCTCTCTAAAATGTTTGCTCTGTGTACAGCAGTGTAAGATCTCTGTGTGCTGCAGCCAAGGCTATGTGCGCCAAGAACCCGACTGCGCGTGTGGTGCAGTGAAAAAAAAAACATCCAAACTGAACATTCCCCCTCCCCCATCCCTCAGAGAAAAATTATTTACATTTCCATAACTTTGATACAAAGACTTGGGAAAGGATGGTTTGCTGCACTCCTTTTGTTAATAGGAGCGTGGCTGCGGGGCAGATTATGTGCCTTTTTTTAAGTATTCATGTTGATTGCAGTGCCATGTAGAAGCATGATGGGTGCTGCATTTACCATGAATACTTTCAGAAAGAGTATAAAACAAAGGAGGGAGAGAGATGCAGTCGAAAAAGATTCAATCGAAAAGAAGGGGGAGAGATAGAGAAAGGAATAATTCAGGGAAAAAGAATTTCCTATTTGGAAAAAGACCCATCACTCACCAACCTGGTTGGTGACATGCTTCATAATCTGGGTCCCACCCTGACCGCCGAATGCCGTCAGGGTGTGCTTCGATGCCTGGAATTCCAGCGGAGCGGGTTCTCGTGTGTGTAGGTGAGTGAAAACGTGAATGATGAAAAACTAAAAGTGATATATTAAAAGTGTCAGCGGTGTGCTTCCTAATAATTTAATATGAAGCCACTTGGCACGATTATAACCTGTGAATAGATATCGTAACTGGTATAAATGGCCAGTGATATCAGTGTTGGTATGTGTGTGTGGCCAACATGTTTCAACCTTTCTAGTAATTCTTAGGTTTTCGTCAGGACCAGGAATTTGAGGAACGGGGGGTCTGCACTCACTAAGGTGCACCCACACCCTGAACCTCTGTGTACTACACCTTTATTAGAGAGTAGTTTGTTGTGCCTTCAAGCCGTTCTTGAAGGATGATTCGGTTCTGTAAAAGTAAAATCCGAAAAAAGAAACTTTCTATTGGAATTATTCCCATTAACTCTCCACGCTCACTTATTATGGTATGCGACATGCAATGTGAGTTGTTGCATGCAATCTATTGTGGGTTGTTGAGGGTGGTTTTTCATGTCTCAATCCATGTATAGGGCATGCATTGTTGATTTGGCGAAAAGAATTATTATTAATATTCTCGCATCACGTGCATTAGTTGTGCCTGTCTGTTGGCAATACAAGAAGGGCATACATGATGATTCACACTGCTATCAAACATTTCTAGTGCAGTGCGTGTATATTTGTAAAAGTTTAGACAGAGACAAACAAATAAAGAGCGCTCAAGGACTCACGTTAAAAAGGCTAAATATAAAGCCTCATGGTTCCCGTGGGGAGCGTGGGCTCTGAACCATTGCTGTGATAGAAAAAGAAACAACATTTTCAGCTTGATTTGTCTTACCTTGATCTTGTAAGGCCCTTCTATAGTTGGAGTAGGGATACACTTACGTTCTCTCACCGGTACGCCCGTTTACACACCTACTTCGGGGTCCCACAGTTACCGAATGCTGGCGCCGTGTCTATCACGGTCGGTATTTAAGAGAAAATGCTTCCGCCCTTGTGACTTGGGGTGTGGTTTAATTGGGTCATAGGGATCAAGGTAAAATTCTGTATTTTGTGAAAAGTGATAAGGGTTCTGCAATAAAGAGGTGTTTATTTGCAGATGTTTGCTGAGTCATAGGGCTCAGCTTAAAATTCAGTAACCCGTGTAAATAATAAGGGTTCTGCAGTAAAGAGGTATATTGCAGAGAAAAGGTAACAATGGATTCTGATTGAAACCTTGGTGTGTGTTATAACAATAAACTGAGAAGAAGAGATAACAGAGACCAAATTCATCTACTAAGTACTGAGTTCTATGGTATATTGTCGTTCAGCCCTGTTATGTGGGTTGACAGACGGTACACCCATCTTTGTTTCTTTTCAAAGAGTGTATTCTGACTTTCGACAGATTCAATAACAGTCCAAATCATATCATTTGGAGTGTGGTTATTGCTGATAAAATGTTCCGTCAATTTAGTAGTCGCTTTCTTGCATCGGATAGTACTACGATGCTCTGTTATGCGTTGTTTAACTTTACGAGTGGTCATGCCTACATAACGTAGATTACAGGGGCATGTTATGAGGTAGACTACATTGCAACTGTTGCAATTGGTATGGTTTTTTTGTGTCCAGATCTTGTTGTTTTCCAGTGTCAGTGTTTTGGTGTATGTAGTGAGGTGACATACTGAGCAGTTCCCACAGGGATAGTGACCTGTAACTTTCGGTAGTCCCCAAAAGGTCAGGACTGTGGCTGCATCAACTGCAGTGATTTTCTTCGGTCGAGTGTTAACCAATGAGTCCTTTAGACTTCTTGCTCGTTTGTTTGAGAATAAAGGCTTCTCCCATTGCAGATTGCCAGTGTTTAGGATTGACCATCTTTTTCTGATGGTGTTCGTCACCTGATTCGGCATAATATTATAGCATGTCACACAGGTGAGAGGTGGTTTCTGTGTTGGTCTACTGGTTTCTTCTAATGGAGCATCTCGGGGTTGGTTTCTAGTCCGTTTTTGGCCCTTGTCCAAGATATGCTGAGGGTAACCTCTTTCTGAAAGCTTTTTGGAGAGAGAAGAGGCCTGTGTTTTGTAGTCTGTCAGTTTGCTACAGTTCCTTCTTAATCGAAGGAACTGGCCATAGGGTAGATTTTCTTTTAGTGCTCTCGGGTGAAAGCTATCATATTGTAGTAGATTGTTTTTGGATGTTGGCTTGGTATAAGTTTTTGTTTCAAGTTTGTTGTTTTCATTGTGGATTTCCACATCTAAAAATATCATAGTGGTTTTATCAATGCTGTGTGTAAATTTTAGATGGGTGTCACAGGTGTTGAGCCAAAAGATGAAATCTTGCAATGTTGTCATTGGGCCTTGCCAGATTGCCAGTACATCATCTATATACCTTCGCCAAAGTTTGAGGTACTTGGAGAAGGGTCTGTTAGCCCCGAGAAAAAATTGTTCCTCAAAGTCAAAAACATAGAGGCCCGCTACACTAGGAGCAAAAATGCTCCCCATAGATGTACCTCCTGTTTGGAGGTAAAGTTGACCTTCAAATTGATTGATTGATTGATGTACTTATAGAGCGCAGCTATCACCCTACGGGCATCTTGGAGCTTGCATTGGGAACCCGTCCTGGTTTTTCCCTGTAAGATAACCCGTACTGGGCATCCCCAAGGTGAAAGCCAGGCATCCCGCCGCGGGGGGCCGTTGTGGAGATTAAGCAGGCTTGTTGCCCAGAGCTGCATAGTGTGAACTCGTGCTTAGAGTGGGCACCGAAGCGAGAATTATCGAGTCCGTGGACAATTGGGCTCTGGACCCTGCCGCGTCGGGAATCGAACCCAGGTCCCGGGTCTGATCTCTGCTTCAGGGTATGCCTCCTCTAACCAGTGAGCTACACTTCTCCAAATTCAAAGTAATTCTTCATTAGGGCGAGTTCTGCGCATTTGAGGACAAAATCTCTTGAGACATTATGGTCCCAAGTGGCGTTCTCCAGGGCTTTTGCTAAGACTGCCAATGTAGCCTCTTGAGGGATATTAGTATACAGGCTTTCTATGTCGAAACTGACAAGGATAGTTTCTTCATTAGTCTCGATGTCTTTTAATACATTGAGGACATCTTTGGTGTCTCTCAGATATGTGGAAGTCTTCTGTATCATGGGTTTGAAGAAGAAGTCACTATATTCAGAAAGGGGTTGGAGGACAGAGCCTATCCGAGATACGATGGGTCTGCCTGGTGGGGGAGATTTATTTTTGTGCATCTTAGGAAGTACATAAAAGTAAGGTATTTTACCTTCATTGCTGGTTAGGAAATGAGCCTCCTGTTTGCAAATATACCCTCTTTCCTCGGCGCTGTTGACAAGATTGGAAATTTCTTGTTTCAGTGCAACAGTAGGGTCTGAGGTGAGGGGTTTATAATTGCTACGATCTTCGAGGAGTCTCCTACACTCAGCCTGATAGGATGTTTTGTCCATTATGACCATCCAACCTCCTTTATCGGCAGGTTTTATGACGATGGTGTCGTCATTACGGAGCGCTATTAGGGATTCCTGTTCAGTTTTAGTCATATTCATAAAAGGTTTTTTTGGGGAAGGTTTTTCTATGTCATTGTAGACCGCCTGTTCGAGAGTTAGAACCTCAGGAGGAGTAGTATGGGGAGGTGGAATGAAAGTAGATTTCCCTCTAAAACCAGTCACATTAGGATTAGTACTGATGGATGTTGTGTCAACCTCTTTCTTTTCAAAAAAGGCTTTTAATCTCAATTTTCTAAAGAAACCTGCTAATTCTGCATGCAACTTGAATCTATCAAGGCTAGGGGTCGGTACGAACCCCAATCCTTTGTTTAGAACACTTTGCTCGGACTCAGTCAGGTTTCTAGAGGACAGGTTAGTTACTAACTCTTGCTTGTTCCTGGGCCCTGCCCCATCGTTTTGCTCCTGGTATTTTTGCCTACACTGTCTTCGTCCTCCCAGTGCACCTGTGTGTTCCCTCTCCGTCTTCCTCTCCCTCTCCCTCCCCTCTCTAAAACAGGAGGCCTGAAGGTGTTTTGTGTGAAAAACGGTTGTTGAAAAGGGGGTTGCCAACCATACATTGGGTAGTGCTGTGGGGGAGGAGGGTAGGGATTTTGGTAGGGATTCATTTTGTAATTAGAGTTGGGCCACTGGTTTTGTCCTCTGCCTCGTCCTCTTTGTCTCCCTCTTCCACTTCCGGGACTGGAGTCACTGCTCATGGAAGAATCATCACTGGATTGATCCGTGTTCCTGTCTTGTTTGGAACTAGCTACATAGTCTGGGCCAGAGTAGGGGTATGCTTTTATATAAGATAATTTTTTAAGGTCTTTATGAAACTTCTGTATTTTTTGTTGTGTGAGATTTTCTTTGTATTCATTAAGATCCTCATTGATTTCCTCTAGTTTCTTTTTATACCCTGTAATGGTGGTGTTTATGTGATTTTCAGTGAGTTGTATTTCAACCATTAAGGCTTCAGATAGTCTGACTGCAGTTTTTATAATGAGCACTAGCCAGTCTCGTGTGCAGTACCAGGCTATCTGAGCCCAATCCTTTCTGAAGACTGGGTCGTCTAGAAAGATACGTGGGGCGTTGGTTACCAAGAGGCCCCGGGGAGCAATGTTGTTGCGTAAATATTCTGTTAGAATTGTACCATGTACAATGGTTCTAATTCTGTTTCTCTTCTTCTCAGAGAGTGTTTCCCAGTCACTTGACTGGGAGATGGTGCGGGCAATGGTAGGGTCTGCAAATATTGATGATTCTGCTAATATAGCATCCACATCTTCAGCGCTATACGTGAGTCCTTGATTATCTCCCATTGTTGTGCCGTCACTGTCACAGATACATACACTCTTGCAGCTGTGCGCTGCTAAATCATCCAAAAAAACAATAGAGAGAGTGAGGGTAATGAGGATCCCGAACCCCCGGTCTGGATATGAGTATAAAACAAAGGAGGGAGAGAGATGCAGTCGAAAAAGATTCAATCGAAAAGAAGGGGGAGCGATAGAGAAAGAAATAATTCAGGGCAAAAGAATTTCCTATTTGGAAAAAGACCCATCACTCACCAACCTGGTTGGTGACATGCTTCATCATCTGGGTCCCACCCTGACCGCCGAATGCCGTCAGGGTGTGCTTCAACGCCTGGAATTCCAGCGGAGCGGGTTTTCGTGTGTGTAGGTGAGTGAAAACGTGAATGATGAAAAATAAAAGTGATATATTAAAAGTGTCAGCGGAGTGCTTCCTAATAATTTAAGATGAAGCCACTTAGCACGATTAAAACCTGTGAATAGATATCGTAACTGGTATTAATGGCCAGTGATATCAGTGTTGGTATGTGTGTGTGGTCAACATGTTTCAACCTTTCTAGTAATTCTTAGGTTTTCGTCAGGACCAGGAATTTGAGGAACGGGAGGTCTGCACTCGCTAAGGTGCACCCACACCCTGAACCTCTGTGTACTACACCTTTATTAGAGAGTAGTTTGTTGTGCCTTCAAGCCGTTCTTGAAGGATGATTCGGATCTGTGAAAGTAAAATCCGAAAAAAGAAACTTTCTATTGGAATTATTCCCATTAACTCTCCACGCTCACTTATTATGGTATGCGACATGCAATGTGAGTTGTTGCATGCAATCTATTGTGGGTTGTTGAGGGGGGTTTTTGCATGTCTCAATCCATGTATAGGGCATGCATTGTTGATTTGGCGAAAAGAATTATTATTAATATTCTCGCATCACGTGCATTAGTTGTGCCTGTCTGTTGGCAATACAAGAAGGGCATACGTGATGATTCACACTGCTATCAAACATTTCTAGTGCAGTGCGCGTATATTTGTAAAAGTTTAGACAGAGACAAACAAATAAAGAGCGCTCAAGGACTCACGTTAAAAAGGCTAAATATAAAGCCTCATGGTTCCCGTGGGGACCGTGGGCTCTGAACCATTGCTGTGATAGAAAAGGAAACAACATTTTCAGCTTGATTTGTCTTACCTTGATCTTGTAAGGCCCTTCTATAGTTGGAGTAGGGATACACTTACGTTCTCTCACTGGTACGCCCGTTTACACACCTACTTCGGGGTCCCACAGTTACCGAATGCTGGCGCCGTGTCTATCACGGTCGGTATTTAAGAGAAAATGCTTCCGCCCTTGTGACTTGGGGTGTGGTTTAATTGGGTCATAGGGATCAAGGTAAAATTCTGTATTTTGTGAAAAGTGATAAGGGTTCTGCAATAAAGAGGTGTTTATTTGCAGATGTTTGCTGAATCATAGGGCTCAGCTTAAAATTCAGTAACCCGTGTAAATAATAAGGGTTCTGCAGTAAAGAGGTATATTGTAGAGAAAAGGTAACAATGGATTCTGATTGAAACCTTGGTGTGTGTTATAACAATAAACTGAGAAGAAGAGATAACAGAGACCAAATTCATCTACTAAGTACTGAGTTCCATGGTATATTGTCGTTCAGCCCTGTTATGTGGGTTGACAGACGGTACACCCATCTTTGTTCCTTTTCAAAGAGTGTATTCTGACTTTCGACAGATTCAATAACAGTCCAAATCATATCATTTGGAGTGTGGTTATTGCTGATAAAATGTTCAGTTAATTTTAGTCGCTTTCTTGCATCGGATAGTACTACGATGCTCTGTTATGCGTTGTTTAACTTTACGAGTGGTCATGCCTACATAACGTAGATTACAGGGGCATGTTATGAGGTAGACTACATTGTAACTGTTGCAATTGGTATTGTTTTTTTGTGTCCAGATCTTGGTGTTTTTCCAGTGTCAGTGTTTTGGTGTGTGTAGTGAGGTGACATACTGAGCAGTTCCCACAGGGATAGTGACTTGTAACTTTCGGTAGTCCCCAAAAGGTCAGGACTGTGGCTGCATCAACTGCAGTGATTTTCTTCGGTCGAGTGTTAACCAGTGAGTCCTTTAGACTTCTTGCTCGTTTGTTTGAGAATAAAGGCTTCTCCCATTGCAGATTGCCAGTGTTTAGGATTGACCATCTTTTTCTGATGGTGTTCGTCACCTGATTTGGCATAATATTATAGGATGTCACACAGGTGAGAGGTGGTTTCTGTGTTGGTCTACTGGTTTCTTCTAATAGGGCATCTCGGGGTTGGTTTCTCGCCCGTTTTTGGCCCTTGTCCAAGATATGCTGAGGGTAACCTCTTTCTGAAAGCTTTTTGGAGAGAGAAGAGGCCTGTGTTTTGTAGTCTGTCAGTTTGCTACAGTTCCTTCTTAATCGAAGGAACTGGCCATAGGGTAGATTTTCTCTTAGTGCTCTCGGGTGAAAGCTATCATATTGTAGTAGATTGTTTTTGGATGTTGGCTTGGTATAAGTTTTTGTTTCAAGTTTGTTGTTTTCATTGTGGATTTCCACATCTAAAAATATCATAGTGGTTTTATCAATGCTGTGTGTAAATTTTAGATGGGGGTCACAGGTGTTGAGCCAAAAGATGAAATCTTGCAATGTTGTCATTGGGCCTTGCCAGATTGCCAGTACATCATCTATATACCTTCGCCAAAGTTTGAGGTACTTGGAGAAGGGTCTGTTAGCCCCGAGAATAAATTGTTCCTCAAAATCAAAAACATAGAGGCCCGCTACACTAGGAGCAAAAATTAAAAAATTCTCTTATATAAAAGCATACCCCTACTCTGACCCAGACTATGTAGCTAGTTCCAAACAAGACAGGAACACGGATCAATCCAGTGATGATTCTTCCATGAGCAGTGACTCCAGTTCCGGAAGTGGAAGAGGGAGACAACGAGGACGAGGCAGAGGACAAAACCAGTGGCCCAACACTAATTACAAAATGAATCCCTACCAAATTCCCTCCCCTCCTCCCCCACAGCACTACCCAATGTATGGTTGGCAACCCCCTTTTCAACAACCGTTTTTCCCACAAAACACCTTCAGGCCTCCTTTTTTAGAGAGGGGAGGGAGAGGGAGAGGAAGACGGAGAGGGAACACACAGGTGCACGGGGAGGACGACGACAGTGTAGGCAAAAATACCAGGAGCAAAACGATGGGGCAGGGCCCAGGAACAAGCAAGAGTTAGTAACTAACCTGTCCTCTAGAAACCTGACTGAGTCCGAGCAAAGTGTTCTAAACAAAGGATTGGGGTTCGTACCGACCCCTAGCCTTGATAGATTCAGGTTGCATGCAGAATTAGCAGGTTTCTTTAGAAAATTGAGATTAAAAGCCTTTTTTGAAAAGGAAGAGTTTGACACAACGTCCATCAGTACTAATCCTAATGTGACTGGTTTTAGAGGGAAATCTACTTTCATTCCACCTCCCCATACTACTCCTCCTGAGGTTCTAACTTTCGAACAGGCGGTCTATAATGACATAGAAAAACTTTCCCCAAAAAAACCTTTTATGAATATGACTAAAACTGAACAGGAATCCCTAATAGCGCTCCGTAATGACGACACCATTGTCATAAAACCTGCCGATAAAGGAGGTGGGATAGTCATAATGGACAAAACATCCTATCAGGCTGAGTGTAGGAGACTCCTCGAAGATCGTAGCAATTATAAACCCCTCACCTCAGACCCTACTGTTGCACTGAAACAAGAAATTTCCAATCTTGTCAACAGCGCCGAGGAAAGAGGGTATATTTGCAAACAGGAGGCTAATTTCCTAACCAGCAATGAAGGTAAAATACCTTACTTTTATGTACTTCCGAAGATGCACAAAAATAAATCTCCCCCACCAGGCAGACCCATCGTATCTGGGATAGGCTCTGTCCTCCAACCCCTTTCTGAATATAGTGACTTCTTCTTCAAACCCATGATACAGAAGACTTCCACATATCTGAGAGACACCAAAGATGTCCTCAATGTATTAAAAGACATCGAGACTAATGAAGAAACTATCCTTGTCAGTTTCGACATAGAAAGCCTCAAGAGGCTACATTGGCAGTCTTAGCAAAAGCCCTGGAGAACGCCACTTGGGACCATAATGTCCCAAGAGATTTTGTCCTCAAATGCGCAGAACTCGCCCTAATGAAGAATTACTTTGAATTTGAAGGTCAACGTTACCTCCAAACAGGAGGTACATCTATGGGGAGCATTTTTGCTCCTAGTGTAGCGGGCCTCTATGTTTTTGATTTTGAGGAACAATTTATTCTCGGGGCTAACAGACCCTTCTCCAAGTACCTCAAACTTTGGTGAAGGTATATAGATGATGTACTGGCAATCTGGCAAGGCCCAATGACAACATTGCAAGATTTCATCTTTTGGCTCAACACCTGTGACCCCCATCTAAAATTTACACACAGCATTGATAAAACCACTATGATATTTTTAGATGTGGAAATCCACAATGAAAACAACAAACTTGAAACAAAAACTTATACCAAGCCAACATCCAAAAACAATCTACTACAATATGATAGCTTTCACCCGAGAGCACTAAAAGAAAATCTACCCTATGGCCAGTTCCTTCGATTAAGAAGGAACTGTAGCAAACTGACAGACTACAAAACACAGGCCTCTTCTCTCTCCAAAAAGCTTTCAGAAAGAGGTTACCCTCAGCATATCTTGGACAAGGGCCAAAAACGGGCAAGAAACCAACCCCGAGATGCCCTATTAGAAGAAACCAGTAGACCAACACAGAAACCTCCTCTCACCTGTGTGACAACCTATAATATTATGTCGAATCAGGTGACGAACACCATCAAAAAAAGATGGTCAATCCTAAACACTGGCAATCTGCAATGGGAGAAGCCTTTATTCTCAAACAAACGAGCAAGAAGTCTAAAGGACTCACTGGTGAACACTCGACCGAAGAAAATCACTGCAGTTGATGCAGCCACAGTCCTGACCTTTTGGGGACTACCGAAAGTTACAGGTCACTATCCCTGTGGGAACTGCTTAGTATGTCACCTCACTACATACACCAAAACACTGACACTGGAAAACAACAAGATCTGGACAAAAAAAAACCCATACCAATTGCAACAGTTGCAATGTAGTCTACCTCATAACATGCCCCTGTAATCTACGTTATGTAGGCATGACTACTCGTAAAGTTAAACAATGCATAACAGAGCATCGTAGTACTATCCGATGCAGGAAAGCGACTACTAAATTGACTGAACATTTTATCAGCAATAACCACACTCCAAATGATATGATTTGGACTGTTATTGAATCTGTCGAAAGTCAGAATACACTCTTTGAAAACGAACAAAGATGGGTGTACCGTCTGTCAACCCACATAACAGGGCTGAACGACAATATACCATGGAACTCAGTACTTAGTAGATGAATTTGGTCTCTGTTATCTCTTCTCCTCAGTTTATTGTTATAACACACACCAAGGTTTCAATCAGAATCCATTGTTACCTTTTCTCTGCAATATACCTCTTTACTGCAGAACCCTTATTATTTACACGGGTTACTGAATTTTAAGCTGAGCCCTATGACTCAGCAAACATCTGCAAATAAACACCTCTTTATTGCAGAACCCTTATCACTTTTCACAAAATACAGAATTTTACCTTTATCCCTATGACCCAATTAAACCACACCCCAAGTCACAAGGGCGGAAGCATTTTCTCTTAAATACCGACCGTGATAGAACCGGCGCCAGCATTCGGTAACTGTGGGACCCCGAAGTAGGTGTGTAAACGGGCGTACCGGTGAGAGAACGTAAGTGTATCCCTACTCCAACTATAGAAGGGCCTTACAAGATCAAGGTAAGACAAATCAAGCTGAAAATGTTGTTTCCTTTTCTATCACAGCAATGGTTCAGAGCCCACGCTCCCCACGGGAACCATGAGGCTTTATATTTAGCCTTTTTAACGTGAGTCATTGAGCGCTCTTTATTTGTTTGTCTCTGTCTAAACTTTTACAAATATACGCGCACTGCACTAGAAATGTTTGATAGCAGTGTGAATCATCACGTATGCCCTTCTTGTATTGCCAACAGACAGGCACAACTAATGCACGTGATGCGAGAATAATAATAATAATTCTTTTCGCCAAATCAACAATGCATGCCCTATACATGGATTGAGACATGCAAAACCACCCTTAGTGCATGCAACAACTCACATTGCATGTCGCATACCATAATAAGTGAGCGTGGAGAGTTAATGGGAATAATTCCAATAGAAAGGTTTTTTTTTCGGATTTTACTTTTACAGATCCGAATCATCCTTCAAGAACGGCTTGAAGGCACAACAAACTACTCTCTAATAAAGGTGTAGTACACAGAGGTTCAGGGTGTGGGTGCACCTTAGCGAGTGCAGACCCCCCGTTCCTCAAATTCCTGGTCCTGACGAAAACCTAAGAATTACTAGAAAGGTTGAAACATGTTGACCACACACACATACCAACACTGATATCACTGGCTATTTATACCAGTTACGATATCTATTCACAGGTTATAATCGTGCCAAGTTGCTTCATATTAAATTATTAGGAAGCACACCGCTGACACTTTTAATATATCACTTTTATTTTTCATCATTCTCGTTTTCACTCACCTACACACACGAAAACCCGCTCCGCTGGAATTCCAGGCGTCGAAGCACACCCTGACGGCATTCGGCGGTCAGGGTGGGACCCAGATGATGAAGCATGTCACCAACCAGGTTGGTGAGTGATGGGTCTTTTTCCAAATAGGAAATTATTTTGCCCTGAATTATTCCTTTCTCTATCTCTCCCCCTTCTTTTCGATTGAATCTGTTTCGACTGCATCTCTCTCCCTCCTTTGTTTTATACTCATATCCAGACCGGGGGTTCGGGATCCTCATTACCCTTACTCTCTCTATTGTTTTTTTGGATACTTTCAGAAAGACACACAGTCTGCCCTGTAGCCGCACACCTAATAACAAAAGGAATGCTGCAAGTCTAGAAGCACAACGTGTGCTTTCAGAATCACTGATATATAGTGGTCTGAGCTCTCCCCACACCTCTAACGTGGCAGAAGCTTTCCTTGTTCCACTTTCCAGGACTCATTAGTCCTACTTTTACCAGTGAGTTGCTGCAGCATGTGCAGGCTGGGAGTGGTGCACCCTAGATTCTCGGGGGTAAATTTACAATCCGCTTGCACTGCTAGTGCGTCACTTTTTGTGACGCACTGGTAGCGTATTTTTCTGCCCCATATTTACAAGGACAGGAAAAACCACCCTTCATGGCTTTTCCTGTCCTTTCAAGTACAGCACCTTTACACGCAGCACTTTGTGTGAAAGGGGCGTTCCATGGGTGTTGCTATGGGTGTTCCCATGCACCACCCATGGAACCAGACACATTTCCAGATTTACAAGAAATCGGAAATCTGGAAAAGCGTCTGAATGCTATACCTCCCCTGGGGAGGAGTAGGGAGGTGCAACAAGGAGAAATTTATTAATTTCTCCTCGTTGTTTTACTCTTTCTATACGTGCTGCATTCTGCAGCACACATAGAATGAGGTAATAACCTCTAATGATTGTTTATGTACAGCAAGGTGACCCTTCCTGCACATAAAAAATCGTTTAAATAAATTACATTTTAAAAGTTCTATGTGTGCTAATGCAGCACACATAAAATTTGGAAAACGTCATTTCTGATTGTTTATGTGCAGGAAGGGAACCCTTCTTGCACATAAACAATGATCCCAGTGACACAGGCATACTTGCACCATGGTGCAAGGGTGCCTGCATTGGCGCATGGCAGCAGTTTGTGTGCCAGCACAGGGGGAAGCACAGAGATGCAGCATTTTGTTATAAATATGTTGCATCCCTGTGCTTCCGAACTGACGGGGTGCGGCGCAGCAAAGTGACTTGCACTGCGCTGCGTTAGTTTATTGTAAATCTGCCCCTCGGGTCCAGGGAGGGGGAAATGCTGCAAACGAATAATTCAAATATTTCAAAATATAATTTTATGCTAAAATGTACTCTATTTGCCCTAAGACACTCATTTTGTCTTTGCTTTAAAAATTCGACGTATATTTCAAAAATCAGCTATGCTCTTTTTAATTCACCTGACCCTCATTGCGGACTGCATTGATTATGGAGAAAATAAGTTTCCAAAATGTCATTAAATTATATGTGGGTTCAAACCACTCTGTTGTTTAAACAATGTTTTTACACTACACAAACATCTTTGCAGGTCTTGCATAAGGAAAACCTCTTTACATTCTAGAACGTGCTGTCTGTGCGGACCAAGAAGGGAAATGCAAGCCCTCCATTGGATCTTGGTTTGTGGAGTCTAATATTCATCCCTATTGAAGTTTCAGACATAGAGTTTCAGTCAAATAATTGTGGTGAAACAATATTTCTCGAAACATATGCGTTAAAGTTTCCAAACTGCAAATGTCTCCTTTTCTAATTAAAAAAAAACATGAACCATTATGGTTCGCATATGTTCAAGTCAGAGTTCATCAAGTGAAGGACTCCATCTAATAAACCCGTTAATCATCTATTTTCAAAACACTTTTAACTTCAGAGACCAAAAGTGACCATAAAAATGAGTTAGACATTCAAAAGCCACAAATTGGGATTGCAAATGGTCATTCGTCATTCAACAAATTGCAAACAACCTTCAAGCAAAGTCTGTCGGACATGTGATATAGTGAGGCTTTACACCTACATCAACCGTGCTTCCCTCCTTGCACCGGGACCGTGGGGAACAGCAGAGCAGTGTTGGAGCCCACATCACACAATTGTGATGCAAGTCTAGATGCACAATGTGTGCTTTCAGAATATTAGTGATTCAGAAAGCACACGTCGTGCTTCTAGACTTGCTGCATTCCTTGTGCTAATACGAGCACGGCTGCCAGGCAGATTGTGTTCCTTATTGAAAGTATTCATGTTAATTGCAGCGTTGTGTAGAAACATGACGTGCGCTGCGATTAACATGAATACTTTCAATAAGGAACACAATCTGCCCTGCAGCCGTGCTTCTATTAACAAAATGAAGGCAGCGAGTCTAGAAGCATGACCTGTGCTTTCCGAATCACGGTGGCACGAACTGTCTCTGGTCATGGGATGTTCTGTGTGTGCACACAAAACACTGCGCGCTTGAGGTAGCAGGTGCGTGCGCGCCCATCTTACATGGAACAGTGGTGGTGTGCTCTTGTTTTAGGCCCACCTGAAGCCGGGATCAGCACCTGCGGGAGGCCTGTGTGACACGCAAGTGGACTGCGCGACTGCTGCACTGTCAAGTGTGTCTTTAGGTTGTTCTACTGAAGTCCTCGGGAGCATTCCAAGCTCGAACGTCACGGAGGAAGTCACAGAGGTCTTTAGCAGCTGCCGCGGTAAGGAGAACTCTTGGATTTGCAGGGGCAGTGGCTGGTCATTTGTGCCCGTCCTACAGATGTTGCCTTAAGTTTCTCTGATACCTCTCACAGGTAGGGGGATGATCGTTCGGGTTCAGATGCTTACGTTGGGGCTTGGGCTCTTGCAGGCCACCACTGCAGACTTCCCTCTCTGCATCAGCGAAACTAGGGGACAAGCCCTGCTCTTCTCTGCAGACCCCTCTGGCCTATGCCAACTTAATTCTGCACACGGGCTATGGCCCGATCGGCATGCAGTAATGCACTCTTCATGGTGACATTTTTTGGCATACGGGTTTGCCAACTTTACTTTGCACACAGGCCATGGAACTATCAGCACAGCAGTAATGCACTATTCACAGTGGTCCCGTCTAGCATACGGGGTTGCTGACTTTACTTTGCACAGCTGATATGGCCCGATCGGCATAGCAGTTCTGCACTCTTCACGGCAGCCTCCTCTGGCATACAGGGTCACATACTTTACTCTGCACATGCAGCAATAGCTAACTTCACGGTGGCCCCATTTGGCACCAGGGGTCGGCAGATTGAGTCTGCACACGTGCTATGGCCCGGTCGGTGCAGCAGACGCGACCTCATACCTCGCAATGGGGAAACCACTCTCCAGGATTCCCCACTAGATCTCTCTCCCTCCAAGTACGCTTCTCTTCCTCACACTGGTCTTCGCAAGCAGGCAGGCACTGCTACTCCAGGCTCCTGAGAAGGTGCTCTTGGATTTCTCTGGGTGATGTCTCCTCACTCAGCTGGGAGATTGGCAGACCTTAGCCCACAGTCTCAGTTACAAGCAGAAGTCTTTGAGAGCTTCTCCTCCTTGACCTAGAGCCTGACTGGCTGCTTGGCTGCTGACAAATTTGGGAGCCTTGAGCTCCCTTTCTTACAGCCCTTTTCCAGACACAAAATGTGTTTTAGTGTCTGAGTCTTTGAAGTTTATGTTGGGTCTGCTCCATTTAGAAGTGCTCTCTTCTTCCTCCAGAGAGCAGTCTCTCACATCAGGAGCGACTCCAAATCTGATATTCCCCCAACACAGGCCATGGAAGTGACTAGAGGTTTGCACCTGGATATCAGCCACAGTAATATATGCCACAAGGATAATCAAAGGGCCCCAGCTCTACTCATTATCATTCTCTTATCAGCCCCAACCCTTGCCTAAGACGTGCCCAGCCCCCTCTCCAGTGACCTTTCTCAGAATCAAAGAGCCCACTTTGAAGTGTAATGAAGAGCCTAACTCTCCTTCCTCCAGTGTGTCTCACACAGTTCTCAGAAATGCAGCAATACACAAATCTGTCTGGAAGGAATCATCTACACCCCATGCTTTTCCAGTGATCCCTGGGTCTACCAAAATGGAACCCATACTCTTCCATGGATTCTACTGTGGAAATATGGATTTTTCTGATCAGTTATGTCCCCTATCTTGGACCCCAACGGTTTCATGTATGAATCACAAGTACATGTATGTTCCCTCCAGTTCCAGTTATGAAGACGCAAACTCATGTGCGTCCACCGTCAACATGTCCTCTTTCAGATCCGCCATGAATAGGCTGGATATTCCATTCCTAAGTATGAAAGGCCACCGGCTTTATATGGTTCACTTATGCCATTTTACAGTCCAGGCAAGTAGGCCCTGATTCTGTCATCAAGCTTTTCTTGCTTTCTGCCTCTGAAGCTCCAGTCTGAGCCTGCATCTGTGACCATGAACTTTGTCTCATTCCCTGCGCGGCTCACGATGCCTGACATCAGCCTGTTGCCTGCCAAGAAACTGTATTTCACCTTCGAAATTATCTGCTCCGCTCCCTGCCCAATGCATTCCTGTCTAGTAGTTTAAGTAAACATTCTTCCAGCTACCGAGCAAAGGCCCGGCTTCTCTGTCTTTATGCAAGTAATTCATAGCCTTATTATTATGGAAGACTTCTGCCCTCGCATCTAGTGTAGACACTTAGACGCTTGTACACGCACTAACAGTCAGTATAGGCAGTATAGAATAAGATTCTACTCTAAGAGACCTCTCTTTTGGATAACATAGTTCTTTAAACATAGGATGTTAGATATGATTTGGGATTAGGTTGACTTGACCCTCCAGACTTCTGTCGCCACATGTAGAGCTAAATGTCAAGTCCCCTTCACCCCCTAGTTGCACGTCAATCACACGTCATGCTGCTGTGCGCGCATTTCTGCCAAGTATTTCTGCTGACATTGCGAAATTCTTTCATGGAACCACCCTATTATGACATCACACCTGATGACGTTCTTTAGTCACACCCAGTTACACCTACTTTTGCTACGTATGTATGTTTTATCTACACTATCAATTGTTACGCCTCTTGTATTTGCTTCACTGTAATGCCTATTGTATAAAAGTGATTAATTATCAATAATGTATGTACTTCACTTCCTGAACCTTCGTGGTGATGGAACTTGGAGCAACCGATTCGAATCGTCCATTGGAATAAAGCCCATTCCGAACCTCTAATACCACGGATTCTGCCTCTTATTTATTGAGCTATTTTTATTATGTTTCTGTATCAAATTAAGTCCCGGTAATTAAATTATTTACCACATGAATGGCGCCCGAATAGGGACACTTTCTCATCTCACGCGCCGGCGGTGCGTTGCAGGCCCGGTCTCCTGCCACAGCTGGACGGACAACAACGCGTACCAGCAGGATTTCCTGTATCTCCCTCCGGTCAAGCGGGGGCGACTGAGGCTGCGATCAACACCCAGACGAGGCGGTGAGAAGTGCGAAGTATCCCGACCAGAGCCTAGCTGAGAGAGCAAGATCCGAGGTATACAGAGGCCCACCAAGTTTCCGATGTCCCGAAGTGTCCGAAGTTTTCGAGTCGAGTCCAGTCCGGTCCAGTTCAGTTCAGTTCCGTTCCGAGGCCTTCCGTTCCGAGCTACCCGGTGAGTACCATTACTGGGGAGGCGTTCTGACGTGCACATAGGTTGTGCCGGTCAAGACGGGTTTGGGTACACAAATCCGGTCTGCACTGTTTTAGCAGTGTATCTGTACTGTTTAGCAGTATATCTAGTATATCAAGTATATAAATTCAGAATAATTCAGTTAATGCCGAGTATTATGTTTAGTGATTAAGTTTTCTTTAGATCGTCATCATCATCGTTGCTCAGTTAAATATTAAATGTTAAATGTTTTTAATACGTTCTGCATATTGTGGTGTGAATGACTGTTCATTATCGTGTTTATTGTATTAAGTTTGTTCAAGATCAAGTATCAGACCAGTTCTCAATATGCCGCTCTTTTCGAAATTAAGACAGTTCACAACTAGAAAAGGGGTACTCGAAGAAGCTGTTCCTATTCCTCCTAGGGACACTCCAGGGTACTTCATGTATCATAAGCACGGCTTAGACGCTATACTATTTCTTGATTTGTGGGTAGACTACACCAAGGAATTACCAGAAAGTCAGAGGTGGCCCGCAGCTGGGACCTGGGATGCAGAGTGCATCATGAAAGTAGAGGAAGAGTTATGGAAAAGGAAAGCCAGACAGTCACAGAAAGACGCCGTTGAGTTATGGCGCAAAGAATCTCATAGACGTACAGAAAAAGCACTCCGACAGGAAGAGAAAAATAAAGAGAATTCAAATAAAGTCCGAGAAAATCTATTAATTGAAGAAGGTACACGAGTGAAATCAGAACAAGTAGACAGACAAAGAAATGCCCTTATGAAGGGTATGTATCCCCTTCTGGCCGAGGGATTACCTGAGGCTACTCCGGGGATACCAAAAGACTTGCCACCCCCATTATTTCCAATAAAAGTACATCCTAAGGGGCATCCTAGAACCGCAGAAGATGTTTTTCTTTCCTCATATTTAGATGACGCAGCTCCCGAGTATGCTAACCCCGCCCCACATAGACCGTCGGCCGGGGAGGTTCAACGCCAAGATCCTGTATCTGTATCTCTACAACAACAAATCCTGACACAAGTTCCGGCAAGCACATCTGTTTCCACATCTGTTCCTACAGCTACTACTATAGCTGTGTCCACACCTATAGTTGCTGTATCGCGTTCTACGAATCCTTTCACGCCCGATACCCCAGACGGGGCTACCGGAGGTGCAACCAACATTTTTTCTACGCCACCCAGAATAAATAAACTTACTTTTCAAGAGTCAGCACATCCACGTACCCCCAAACTCATAAATGCCCGCACGCTTAAGGAACTTCTTATAGATTGTAGATATGACCCTGTGCCCGGCAAAGAGGACGAAATGATCATGGCATCATTACGTATCAGACGAGCCGCGGTGTATTTAGGGAAGTTACCAGGAATGACTGTGCATCTAGATAATATATACCATTTTGTCCAAACAGGGCGAGATTCTGAATGTATTAACAGAGCTATGGAATACCAGAAAGTGGAGATACAGGGGGAACTGTTACGTTTCCTCATAAATTGTGTGATCAGAAATCAAGACCGACCGGGGGTAGACCCGGAAACAATGGAAACTCTTACCAGATGGAGCCAGAATATATCAGAAGGGAGACATGATAGGCAAAAATGTATAATAGCCATGTGCAGAAAGATCCGTAAAGAAATAGAACGCCTACACGAAGAGAGATTAGCGGTAGACCAGTTTGAACAAAACGAGGAGGAGGAAGGATCAGGACTGTCCACAGGACAGTCAGAAACCATAGCCTATGTAGGTAGAGGAAGATCTTGTAATAGTACTAGATGTTTTACTGACCCGATACGTCCGATATGTCCAGATAATAACAGGAATTTCCAAACACCTATAATAAATATAAGGTCCCCCGAGCATTCGTTCCAAGCCGCTGACAAATTACTGCGAGAACTAAGGGGTTATCATTTACTCGATTCTATGGATGAACAAGAATTAGCCAGGTCAGCTGTTCATTGGGTTGACAGTCCCGGAAAATATGGTGATGATACAGTAGCACACACATTTTTGAACCTCACCCCAGATGAACAGCGTTTAGCTGGGATTTATATGATTCAACAACTTCTTATACTATATAAAAGCCAACATTCAGATCCTGGTCCCTTACCTGATATATTGACTGAATTACTCACGAATAGATGGAGAGGTTCAGGTACTAAGCTAATTAAAGAAATACTAGAATCAAGAAAGCAGTACATTCTTTTTGTATGTCCAGAACATGTCTCACTGCCCATCAAGGAAAGACCGATGTATTACATGGACAGACAAAATCCCTTACGAGAAGTACACCCAATAAAGGGCGAGGACAATCAGTTTAAACGTGTATTTGTATATACGCCCATATCGAAAATAGAATTGTTAGAAATGAAGAAAGTGGTACCCAGTCATGACAAAGACCCAGCGGGTTTCCACCGAGAAATTAAAGACATGTTACTCATGGGAGAGTATACCTATCCCGACATTATGACAATATTAAAGGTATTAATGCCTGCTGGCATTTATGAAAAACTCAAGGAAAAAGAGTGGGAGGTGGGAGACCAAAAGATAGACTGGACAGCATTAGAAAATGAAGAAAAGGCCCGAGGTCCAGGTTCGGGGCTTGGGGACAAAACTAAAGCACTACCAGGTTTACTAGTACAGGTACTGCCGCGTTTATTAACTACGAAAAAGGAAGACTGGGGTGCAATCTCAGCCTGTAAACAAAAGCAAGATGAAGACACTAGTGATTTCTATGCCCGATTTGAAAAATGTTTTGGTATAAATAGTGGCATAAAAGCAAGTAGCGAATCATACCCACATCTGTTTGTGACAAAATTAGTTGAAAATTCCTTGCCCCAAGTGAAGAATAGAATATTAAAATTCGAGAGTACCTGGCAAGGTAATACCCCATCACAAATGTTACAAATGTTACAGTACCATTACAATAGAATTAGAGAGGAACAAGAACATGAACAAAGACGCATGAAAGACACGAAAATGAAAATGCTAGTCTCTCAGACAGTTCCAGCTGAAGGACATAAAAAGGGTACGACACATTCCGGTGACTCAGCAGGACCTGTAAAAGGGACATGCAACTATTGTAAACAGCCAGGACATTACATACACGATTGCCCAGTCCTGAAGCGTAATATCGCCACAGGTAAAACACAGGAAAGACCACGGCCACCTAGACAGGATCAGAATGAACAAGGAGCCCCGCAGCATGCACAGTCCATGCCAGCTCCACAACAGTCTATACAGTTTGTGCCAGCTGCACCAGCGCTGCCGATTGCTGCCACACAAACCACGACACGACAGCTGTACCAGACCGCACAGTATGACTATCCTGATTATCAACGATATGCATGAACCAGCCTAGAGAGGGAAGTTGACTTACCCCTTATCGAGGTCCCTGTAGACCAAGAAGGACCTTATGTACATAGTGAATTATTAGGCCAAGATAGAAAATTTTTACTTGATACAGGGGCAAGTCGAACGACAATAAAACACAGTGAAGTTCCAGGGGCACCCCTCTCAGGCTCACAGAATATTTCCCTTGGTTTTTCAGGAAAACCTATTGTTAATGAAGTATCACAGCCTCTTCCACTTACGATAGGATCCTTGACCAGAACTACAGATTTATTGCTTACTAAATCATGTCCAGAAAACTTGTTAGGTATAAAAACACTGAAAGCTCTAGGAGCTATAATATGTTGTTCTCCGGAAGGAGTAAGATTGTTTTTACGTGATTTCAAAGGTCACTATGTGTCTAGAGACATGGATCCCCGACTGCAGACTTTACCTACACATTTATGGGCACAAGGCCCTACTGATGTTGGTTGCATGAATATTACACCATATCGAGTTACACTAAGGGCAGGAGTGGTATTACCACGAATGCGACAATACAAGTTACCACCAGATGCTGTAGTGGCTTTACTACAAATCATTGACGAGCTCATTGCCCAAGGAGTGGTTGTGGAAACAGACTCCAATGTATGTAATTCCCCGATAATTCCGATTCTTAAACGAACAGATCCAAAGGCCCCGCCAGTATATCGATTGGTTATTGATCTGCGCGAATTGAACAAATGCATTGTGCCACAATTCCCTGTGGTCCCAGATATCTCGTCATTACTGACAGCTATTGATTCTGAAGCAACATTCTTTACTGTAATTGATCTCAAGAATGCCTTTTTCAGCGTCCCTATAGATCCGGAAAGCCAATACTTGTTCGGATTTAGTTTAAATGGACGTAGCTTTAAATTCACACGCGCACCTCAAGGATTTACAGAAAGCCCCAGCATCTATAGCCAAGCACTGAAACGAGAACTCGACAGTATCCACATGCCAGTAAACACTGCCCTGCTTCAATATGTCGATGATCTGCTGATCACCGCTAGAAGCGAACCTGAATGTGAGAAAGCATCACTGACAGTTTTACAATTTCTAGCCGAAAAAGGGCACAAGGTGTCCCCTTCTAAGCTGCAATTCTGTGTCCAGCGAGTTGTTTATCTTGGACACTCGCTGTCCAAGGAGGGAAGGCAGCTTACACCCGACCGCATTCAGTTAATAGCTAACATGCCAATACCCAAGACACAAAAGGAGGTGCGGGCTTTTATAGGCCTCACTTCATATTGTAGGCAGTGGATCCCTCAGTATGCATTTCTAGCAAAACCACTCATTCAATTGACAACACAGGAGGCAGCCACATCGACTGTTCTCCCTTGGACTCAGGAACATGCACAAGCTTTTGAAAGCCTAAAGAAAGCCTTATGCCAAGCACCGGTTTTAGCAACACCATGTTACAATAAACAGTTTACACTCTTTGTTACAGAACGCGAAGGTACTGCCTTGTCAGTACTCACACAGGAACAGGCAGGATCACACAAACCATGTGCTTATTTTTCTAGTACATTAGATCCGGTAGCTCAGGCTTTGCCTGCATGCCTGAAATCAGTGGCAGCAACAGCTTTAGCAATCAGACAAAGCGATGCCATAGTGTTAGGACATCCATTGACAGTTCAAGTACCACATGCAGTAGAGGTTCTTGTGAATCGAACGCAAACACAACATTTGACTATAGCGCGACTTACAGGGTATGAATTAACATTGTTTCAGCCACATATAGAAATCAGACGTTGTAACACATTGAATCCTGCCACACTTTTACCCGTAATCGGAACAGACCCACTACCTCATGACTGTATTGAAGTTATTACAATCACGACGAAACCCAGACAAGACTTGACAGATGTCCCATTGTCAGACCCAGACCTAACGTTGTATGTAGATGGTTCATGTATGAGAACAAGTACAGGAGAGTTAGTGGCCGCTTACGCAGTCACAACAGACACTGAAATCATTGAAACAAATTGCATAAATACCTTGTCCGCTCAAGCAGCAGAGCTCGTCGCTCTGACACAAGCCTGTATTCAAGCCACAAATAAAAGAGTCAACATATACACTGATTCACGTTATGCATTCGGAGTTGTACATGACTTCGGCGTGCTGTGGCGAGAGAGAGGTTATTTAACTTCTCACGGTGCCCACATTCAGCACGGACCCCTCATTCATGCCTTATTAGATGCAATACATCTACCCACTGCAATATCAATTATGAAATGTAAAGCTCATACGAAAGTTACTGATATCATTTCTCAAGGCAATGATCTAGCTGACAGAACAGCTAAACAGACTGCTCAAACTCAAACATCCGACATGACAAAGACAAAAGTCCAGACGCCAACACATTGTATGACGGTTAAGGATCCCACTCTTGATGTAATTGACATACAGACACATGCTACTCCAGACGAAATAAAGAAATGGACTAAATTAGGAGGGATCCAAACGGATCAAGGATGGATGACGAAGGAAAAATCTGTGTGGTTCCTTCCTGATTCAATGGTCCAAGTCATTATTAACACTGTACATAGTCCAGCGCATCTAGGAGAAAAAGCTATGCTAGACAGCATTCAACACATTTGGTTCAACAAACATTTACGAGCAGCAGCCAAACAAAAAGTTCGTACCTGTATGATCTGTTGTCAGTTCAACCCAGGAAAAAGCATTTCCGTAGAACAGGGTGGATTTCAGCCTCCTGATCACCCTTTTGAAGTCCTCCAGACGGATTATATCCAGATGGAACGATGTCGAGGATTCAAATATGTTCTCGTAGTTGTCTGTGCTCTCTCCCGTTGGACAGAGGCATACCCGGTTTCAGATTACACTGCCCCGACTACTGCCAAACAGTTAGTTCGAGAATTCTTCCCACGATACGGTTTACCACGTGTTGTCTACTCAGATAACGGCCAGCCGTTCTCATCCGAACTAATGAAACACGTTTCACTTTTGTTAGGTTATCAGTGGAAGTTCCACTGTGTCCGACACCCCGAGGCAGCAGGTCTCGTAGAAAGACATAATCAGATCCTGAAAATCAGATTGTCCAAAATATGCAGAGAGAAAGGTGTCGACTGGGTAGTAGCATTACCAGTTGCACTCTTTTACATGAGAATGGTAGCACACTCTCGAACAGGGCTATCCCCGTATGAGGTGATCTTTGGCAGACCACCAAATATGTGGGGGACGCCTATACCACGTAAAATAACTGATATTGACTGTAATATGCTGACAGATTATTTGGCTTCCTTGATGTCTGCACTACAATCTTGTCGTTCACAGGTAGCTGCAGCTTTTCCTGACAACACTGAGGTGAAACCCCATGATGTAGTTCCGGGGGACCTGGTCTTGGTGAGGAACTTTGATCGAAAGACTCAGCTGGATCCTAGGTGGAAGTCGCCGCAACTGGTCTTGCTCACCACAAGGACAGCCGTGAAGATCGAAGGCAGGAAAGGCTGGATACATTCAAGTCATATCAAGAAATTTCATGGACTACCATCGGATGTAAATACCACACCTCGTGTGTCTTCACCCATTGACTCAAAACTTCCTTTTGTTGAAAAGAGTAATCACGAACTATATAAACTAAAACTCAGATCTAACCAGTCGGGAAATTTGATTGTTTAAGTCCTCTCCAAGGTGAAGCGGTTGAATTTGTCTCTGACATGTATCCCTTAGACCTGAATAGAGAAAACACCCGAAAAATGTTGAAACGACATGCATACTGTAAATCACTGCGTAGTCATTGCAAAGTGACGTTATTAATTTTGTTTTTCTTAAGTCTTTTTATAATTACTGCAAGTATATTGTTGCACATATATTATCCTATTTCTAGACATGTTTATAATGTTACTGCTGAACATTCTTTTAGTGAATTACCTCCGCATGAGTTGTCTTATAGATTTGCGCTGCGCAATAATACGTTTATTAGTATGTTACATCATTCCCATCAGGTTAGCAATGCTACCAATTGTTGGATATGTGGCCGACTCCCTCCCTATCAGAATTATAAAGGAATTCTACCTCTTTTTCCATACCCGTTCACACACAACGGCTCCTGTGGAGCATGGTTTAGTTTAATTAATTCCCTAGATTCAAATTCTGCAGTTTATCAAGACAACTGGGTATGGGGAAATTTAAACTTAGTTTTACTTAAAGTCTGCTACCCTAACAAGGAGGGACTTCCCAAGAGAACAGGAACTGATCTAGAAAATGAAGTTTATGGATTAGGTTATTTTACGCCTAATCTTATGATCCTAAATATTGAATCCGAAGCTACTCCAATTTTACCCGTTATGTCAATATTTCCAGTAAAAGGTGAATTATGTGTAAGAAAGAATGGTTCCATACATATGGGCCATAGTAGATGCACCACTGTAATAGAATTCAGTGATCAAGGCAAGTCGACATTTAGAGCTTCCCGCCATTCCTATTTTATATGTGGTCAGACGGCATATGTACGTTTGCCTCTAGATTGGGATGGTACCTGCTACATTGGATTCCTTTTGCCACCTGTTTTCCTAGCTCCTCCCGATTATCACAGAAATACTCATTTAGTACACAATAGAGAAAGGAGAGATCTCCCAATAGTCGATTACACTGAAACAGCATGGGAAAAATACACAGATTTCAATAAAGGTCTCTTTCCCTATATAGGTACAGTTACCAATAGTAAGCTGATACATAGATTAACTAGAACCCTTGAAGCAGTAGTGAACGAAACTATTTCCGCCTTAGGCAATTTAACAGAAGAACAGTCTGCTATGCGGATTGTTGTGCTTCAAAATCGTCTTGTCCTTGACGTCATCCTGGCCGATAGGGGCGGAGCTTGTAGGGTCATCGGATCAAGTTGTTGCATTTTCATCCCAGAAAATTCGCCATCTGTATATAAAGCCATAACTCGCCTTCATAAGATTGTAAGCCAGATACACCAGAATCCAGGCACCTGGACTTGGTCCGGTTGGTTTTGGAGTGTATTATCTACCTTTGGATGGAAGGTCCTATCCTTCCTAGGTATTGGCTTTCTCATACTATTCAGTTGCTGTCTATGCCTACAATGTGGACCAGCGATTTGTGGTCTGTGTGCCACATCGTGTATTCCATCACCAAGATTTCATTCGTCCCAGAAGAAAAAAGAAGAACAAATGATGCTATATGAACAGATCAATGGATTGATGAAGATTGATATCTCTTGACGGGCAAGTAGGGGACAAGGAGGGAATGTGGAAATATGGATTTTTCTGATCAGTTATGTCCCCTATCTTGGACCCCAACGGTTTCATGTATGAATCACAAGTACATGTATGTTCCCTCCAGTTCCAGTTATGAAGACGCAAACTCATGTGCGTCCACCGTCAACATGTCCTCTTTCAGATCCGCCATGAATAGGCTGGATATTCCATTCCTAAGTATGAAAGGCCACCGGCTTTATATGGTTCACTTATGCCATTTTACAGTCCAGGCAAGTAGGCCCTGATTCTGTCATCAAGCTTTTCTTGCTTTCTGCCTCTGAAGCTCCAGTCTGAGCCTGCATCTGTGACCATGAACTTTGTCTCATTCTCTGCGCGGCTCACGATGCCTGACATCAGCCTGTTGCCTGCCAAGAAACTGTATTTCACCTTCGAAATTATCTGCTCCGCTCCCTGCCCAATGCATTCCTGTCTAGTAGTTTAAGTAAACATTCTTCCAGCTACCGAGCAAAGGCCCGGCTTCTCTGTCTTTATGCAAGTAATTCATAGCCTTATTATTATGGAAGACTTCTGCCCTCGCATCTAGTGTAGACACTTAGACGCTTGTACACGCACTAACAGTCAGTATAGGCAGTATAGAATAAGATTCTACTCTAAGAGACCTCTCTTTTGGATAACATAGTTCTTTAAACATAGGATGTTAGATATGATTTGGGATTAGGTTGACTTGACCCTCCAGACTTCTGTCGCCACATGTAGAGCTAAATGTCAAGTCCCCTTCACCCCCTAGTTGCACGTCAATCACACGTCATGCTGCTGTGCGCGCATTTCTGCCAAGTATTTCTGCTGACATTGCGAAATTCTTTCATGGAACCACCCTATTATGACATCACACCTGATGACGTTCTTTAGTCACACCCAGTTACACCTACTTTTGCTACGTATGTATGTTTTATCTACACTATCAATTGTTACGCCTCTTGTATTTGCTTCACTGTAATGCCTATTGTATAAAAGTGATTAATTATCAATAATGTATGTACTTCACTTCCTGAACCTTCGTGGTGATGGAACTTGGAGCAACCGATTCGAATCGTCCATTGGAATAAAGCCCATTCCAAACCTCTAATACCACGGATTCTGCCTCTTATTTATTGAGCTATTTTTATTATGTTTCTGTATCAAATTAAGTCCCGGTAATTAAATTATTTACCACACTACCACTCACAGGAACACATACATCAAGGTCATGCATGCAACCACACACACACTGAAATCCATTACATCGTGGGTACTTGCAAATATTTTCCTGGGGGTCTACAAGTTTGGTCTTTGGTTTTACCGAAGGCCGCACTGATGCCAGCAGGGTGGTGATCGGGGGGCTGGGAGGGGTGTAAAGTGGGTGTAGGGGAAGCAAGCATGTACATCTAGTGGCTGAACTGAATTGCACAATGTGGAACCAGAAAATCTTGGATGGATCCCGGCCTCCCCACTTGACCCAATTGTGTGATCCCGGACAATTTTTTTATTTTAATTTCCCTGCTTTTTCTTTATTAACACCTCTAAGAGAGCCTTGAAATACATGACTGCAGAATGCACACATTACAAAACTATCTCCAGTGTTTGGATTTAACCACTAATGGCATTGTTGTCAGGGTTGGGGGAAAGCATGAATGTTTCTAAATTCATGTTTAAAAAAATACTTATGTTTACACTGCTATAATCTGATTTACTAAGGTGAAACGGTTCTGCGGGTTAATGAAATATACTTTTTCAATTTTGAAGAAACTATCGTATTTTTTAAAGTTAAGAGGTGCAGGACAACTTAGTTACTTAATTTCTCCAACTGCAATTAACCTTTAAATAAATGCTTGCTGTTTTTATAACTTTTTTTAATATTAGTGCTGAGTAGAGGATACAGCAGCCCAGTCCTGCTGTTGCCCAGGGGTTACAGGCAAAGGTCAGGAGAGCGGCATGCAGCCCCCAGCCGCACTTTGAATATCACTGCATCAAATACTAACCTGATGTAGGCAAACGGTGATTTAAGCACACAGCAGTGAAACTTCACATGAGTGGGCCTGTTGGCCTTACTCCAGTGACATAGGTAAAAGGGCCTGTCCACTACAACAGTATGCAATCACCACCGGGCTCGCAATACTTAACTCTTGGTAAAGGCAGCAGCGATTCACCGGCAAGAGGATTTCGCTTTGGGTGCCCCTCCTGCTCCAACAAGATTGCAATCCGTGAGACAGGCCTATCTTATGGCACACATGCATGATCCGTGTTTCCCCATGACTAATGCAAATCAGCACAAGGGATCCAGATATTGTTGCAGCTGGGCACTCAGGGTAGGACTAAGTGTCCGTCACCATGCGAGGGACTGTTCTGTCCCAACAAGATGTAATGCAATGATATGCATGAAATCATTACACAGCAGCTTAGCTATCAGTTATGCAGCAGGGTTAGTTCCATTGGGTACCCGTGGGTGGAGTGTGTCTGAGAGGCCCACTCCAATCCAATTTGTGATTGTTTTAGATTGTATGATGAAATATTGTGCTTCAAACATAACATGGCAAGAATATTGATAACCTTAATATCGACTTTCTTTAGTCCCTATGTAAATAACATCATAAGCTACAAAAATACCACGAATAAAAATATCATAGGAATAGAAATATCGAACACAAAAAATATAGCACAGAAAAATATTGACTATCAGTGCTTAATTTGTAAAACGATAAGTGCAGGCTCAAAGTTCTGTACAGAGACCCGAGGTCGGCTCTATCGAAGGTCAAGGTGCCGAATACCAAGGCTGAGCAGTCTTGAGTCCACCTCATGCTTCTTTAATCAACCAGCAGACACTCCAACATCTAACTGACTCTTGAAGGCTCTTTATCATCCCTGTTTTCTTCCTTTGTAGCTGTTTTTACATCTCCATCTTCCTCATCCTATCCTTCTTTCCTCTCACTTGCTATAGTTCAAAGTCCTTGGAGGAAAAATAAGTGCTGATCCCCAAAACTGAGAGCCCGTGTGCCCCACCTACAACCACAGGCTAAAATTAAGCATTGCCGACAACACACTTACACCAATGCAACACAGTCAAAATATTGATAACATACATGACTACCGTAATATCATAAAAACCACTGTGCCCTCGGCCTGGTCGCTCACACACCTCCCGCCTGCTCCTTACCTGCTGGACCTCCTGCTGCCGCCTGCCGCCTGAGCCACCACAGGGCCGCCGAGCGCCGCCCCAGCCGCCACAGGGCCGCCAAGCGCCGCCACCGAGCCCCCTGGTTTCCCGCCGCTGCCCACGAGACCCCGCCTCCCCGACCGCCGATTGGTTCCCGCGCTCCCCGCCTCCCCGCAGACCCTCCCTCCCGGCTCCCCTCTTAAGGGGACCCTCTCCCCCGTCCCAGGTGTGACCACTGTGCCCTCGGCCTGGTCGCTCACACACCTCCCGCCTGCTCCTTACCTGCTGGACCTCCTGCTGCCGCCTGCCGCCTGAGCCACCACAGGGCCGCCGAGCGCCGCCCCAGCCGCCACAGGGCCGCCAAGCGCCGCCACCGAGCCCCCTGGTTTCCCGCCGCTGCCCACGAGACCCCGCCCCCCCGACCGCCGATTGGTTCCCGCGCTCCCCGCCTCCCCGCAGACCCTCCCTCCCGGCTCCCCTCTTATGACGCCCCCAGAGCGACCGCGCAGGTGGACGCGCGCAGCGGGAGCACCGAATGAGCGCCGAAGGTGCGCCAAAGGTAAGCCCGTCTGCGCCCGTCCGCGCCTGGACCGCGCCCAGTGCCAGGACCCCTGGCCCCCGCAGACCCCAGCCCACCCGCCTGACTTACGATGCCGCCACCCTCAACGCACTCAACACCGGCCGAACCCCCGGGTGCTACCGAGCCACCCCGAGACGCACCCACGGACCCTTCAGCTGCCTCACCTGCAAGTTCACCTGCATCCGGACCTGCCCCGCACCAGCACCCGCCAAGCCGAACACCAGCAGCAACCACCTCAAGTGCATCCTGCTCAACACCCGCTCCGTCCACAGACACGCCGTTCAACTCTGGAACCTCCTCGACACCACAGCTCCTGACGTTGCCTTCCTCACGGAAACCTGGATGAACGACTCCTCAGCGCCCGACATCGCCATCGCCGTCCCAGAGGGCTACAAGATCATCCGGAGAGACCGCGACAACCAGACTGGAGGAGGCATCGCCATCATCCACAGAGACACCATCCGTATCTCGACCAACGCCGACAACACCCTGACATCCGCCGAACACCTGCACTTCCAGATCCACACCGACCCCAAGACCACCCTCAGAGGCACCCTGATCTACCGACCCCCGGGACCACGCACTCAATTCAGCGAAGACATCGCCGACTTCATCAGCCCGCACGCCCTCCCCTCGGCCGACTACATCCTCCTCGGGGACATCAACTTCCACCTGGAGAACAACAACGACCGCAACACCACCACCCTGCTTGACAACCTCGCCACCCTCGGACTCAAGCAGCTGGTGACCACCCCCACCCACCTCGCCGGACACACACTCGACGCCATCTTCTCGTCCAGCAAAGACATCTCCTTCAGCCACGCCACTGGACTCCACTGGACGGACCACAGCTGCATCCACTTCACCTTCAAAAGAACCACGGTCCACCACCACCAGCAACAGGCCGCACGAAGAAGCTGGAACAAGATCACAGCCGAACAACTCACCACATCCCTGAGCCAGCACCCTCCCGCCAGCTCACCGAACCCCAGCCAAGCCGCCGACAACCTCACGAAATGGATCTCCACCTGCGCGGACGAGCTCGCCCCTCTGAGGACCCCACCCAGCAGACCCGGAAGCAAGAAGGCCCCTTGGTTCACCGACGAACTCAAGAGCTCCAAGAAGAACTGCCGAGCCCTCGAGAAAGCATGGAGAAGAGACCCAACGCCGGACAACATGACTACCCTCAAGCTCGCCACCCGAAGGCACCATCAACTGATCCACGCCACCAAGAAAACAGCATTCAAGGACCGGTTGGACAACAACGCACACAACAGCAAGGAACTCTTCAACATCGTCAGAGAGCTCTCCAACCCCAACGCCGGAACCAACGACATCACCCCATCGCAAGACCTCTGCAACTCCCTCGCCTCCTACTTCCACAACAAGATCGCTGACATACACAACAGCTTCAGAACACAACCAACGCTCCCCACGACCAAACCAACGCCCCCCACCACCACCCTCAACGCCTGGACACCGATCAACCTCGAAGACACCATCAGCACGATGAACTCCATCCACTCCGGTTCCCCAACCGACCCCTGCCCTCACCACATCTTCAACAAGGCCGACGCTGTCATCGCACCCCACCTGCGGGACATCATCAACACCTCCCTCAACACCGCCACCTTCCCTGAGAGCTGGAAGCACGCCGAACTCAGCGCTCTACTAAAGAAACCAACGGCGGACCCCACCGAACTCAAGAACTACCGCCCCATCTCGCTCCTCCCGTTTCCAGCCAAAGTCATCGAGAAGACCATCAACAAGCAACTGGCAGCCTTCCTCGAGACGACTGGTTCCCTCGACCCTTCCCAGTCAGGCTTCCGGGCCAACCACAGCACCGAGACCGCCCTCATCGCTGCCACAGACGACATCCGAACCCTGTTGGACAACGGAGAAACAGCGGCCCTCATCCTCCTGGACCTCTCCGCGGCATTCGACACTGTCTGCCACCGCACCCTAGTGCAGCGCCTCAGCAACGTCGGGATCAAGGAGAAGGCACTGGAATGGATCATCTCCTTCCTCACCGGAAGGACACAGAGAGTCCGCCTGCCCCCGTTCAGATCAGAAGCCACGGAAGTCACCTGCGGCGTCCCTCAGGGCTCCTCGCTCAGCCCCACCCTCTTCAATGTCTACATGAGCCCCCTTGCGGCCATCGCACGCCAACACAACCTGAACATCATCTCCTACGCCGATGACACCCAGCTGATCCTCTCCCTGACCAACGACCCCGCCACCGCCAGAGCCAACCTACACGAAGGGATGAAAAACGTGGCCGAGTGGATGACGACCAGCCGCCTGAAACTGAACACAGACAAGACGGAAGTCCTCATCCTGGGCTCCTCACCCTCCGCCTGGGACGACTCCTGGTGGCCCCCTGCCCTGGGCAACGCACCCAAACCGACAGACCACGCACGCAACCTGGGCTTCATCCTGGACTCCTCCCTCTCCATGACCAGACAAGTCAACGCCGTCTCCTCGTCCTGTTTCAACATCCTGCGCATGCTACGTAAGATCTTCCGGTGGATCCCCACCGAGACCAGGAAAACAGTCACCCAGGCCCTCGTCACCAGTCGACTGGACTACGGCAACGCCCTCTACGCCGGTACCACCGCCAAGCTCCAGAAGAGACTCCAGCGGATCCAGAACGCCTCGGCGAGACTCATCCTCGACGTCCCCAGACGAACTCACATCTCCAGACACCTGAGAGACCTGCACTGGCTCCCGATCAACAAAAGAATCACCTTCTGGCTCCTCACCCACGCACACAAAGCCCTACACAACCAAGGCCCGACCTACCTCAACAGCCGCCTCAACTTCTACGCTCCCAAACGCCACCTCCGCTCGACCAGTCTCGCCCTCGCAGCCGTCCCCCGCATCCACAGAGCGACAACAGGAGGTAGATCCTTCTCCCACCTGGCCGCCAAGACTTGGAACGCCCTCCCCACCGAACTACGCCTGACCCAAGACCACCTCTCCTTCAGGAAGAAGCTCAAGACCTGGTTGTTCGAGCAGTAGCGGACCCCCCCCCCCCCAGCGCCTTGAGACCCTCCGGGTGAGTAGCGCGCTTTATAAATGCCTTTGATTGATTGATTGATAAAAACAACTATTATAAATACATTAGAGCGCATATTGATATAGTAAAATATGAAAAATTTAAAATGAATGAAACTAATATAAGAAATCAATATATGGTCAATCCTGAAACAAGTAATTACCACCTAGAATCTAAACCAATCACGTTGAAAATCAAAACGGTTAACAAAGAGAAAAACAGAAGTAATTAAAATAAGTATATATAATTGCAGAATGCAATAAACAACCAAACTGCTGCACTTCTATCCCACTACAAAAAAGAGACTGTAACTCTGCCTGAGTGAAATCGTGCCAGAAACTACAGAAGGAAACAGCACAAGGAACACAACTGGAACATTTTAAAAAATAAGCTAACTCATCTTTTAGCATCTAAAAAAACACACAACCTAAAGCATCCCTTACTAACTAGAAATACAAAAAACCAAAGTAATTACTTTTTTTTATATACATCCCTAATACAGAACAGAATGTCTGAAATATGAAAAATCTACCCCAAAAAGAAGGCGAAAAGTCTGAAATTCTGCACACAATAAACCAACCTCAAATTTGAACATAAAAAAAATAAGCATTACAGGTAAAATTCGAAACAAATTCTCATAACCTCACAAACCTATAGATTTAAAATGAAAAAAATGATGCACACCTAAAAATATTAAAATACATACTTTTTTTTATTTCAAACACAGCACTACAAGCAAATCCAAAAAAAGATTGTAAGTGTAAAAGGTAACATTTGAAAAATGTTTTTACTATAACTTATAATCCTGCTTAAATATAAGTTAACATTCAACCAATATAAATTTTTTCATATTCATATCATTAAAACATACCAAAAATGTCCAGTGCAGGTAAGTATATAACCTCACAAAAAGGAAAACCCCTACTAAGCCATATAGCGTACTCATACACTAATGTGAGCACTACCAATGACAGAACCCACTAGACGTGCACTAAGTACTACTCTCACAGCTATTATGGTGGAGCAAGCACTGTTAACACAGTAAAAACTGTAAAAGAATATAATCATCATCCCAACATAGTCTGTAGTGTAGTGTGATACCTAAGAACAGCTAACATAAGCTGTCAGACTCAACAGGAACACTTTTATGATACATTGCTACAAACTTCTTGAGAACCATTGAGACAGGTAACCTCCAAATCAAATGTATAAAGACGAATTACTAGAACCAGAAGACAAGCCTTCAATTGGCCCAAGAATATTTGAGGGAACAGATATTCCTGACCATTTAGAAGTAACTCATGAAAAACAGAACTTCATTGAGCAAGACAACGAAAACAATGAGAAAATAATTATAATTTTCTGTAAGGAATAAAATTACTAACCCTCACTCAATGCACTATCTGATAATTAGATGACACTTTCGAATCTTGTCTCCCACAAACTTCACAAGCAGCACCAAACATTCTTATACCACTAATCTGTGCACTATTACCAAATACACAGAGCTCTAAAAACGAAGAATTTCTAACAATAAAGAAGAAAGCCAATAACTACTACTCACAAAAACAGTTATGCACTTTGAACACACAATTATTTAAATTGCCTTTAAAATATAACCCCACACAGCAATACAAGCCTGTTGTTGCCATTTCAACCAGGCCTTATAGAGATGTCTTCAAAAACCCACAGTAAGTATTGACTACTCTAACATTGGTCAGTTTGCATATGAAATCAAAAAAATAACAGGTATAGCATATGCACCACCAACAAAAGTTAGCAAACATTAAGTCCTATTGACAGAATCACCATTCTTCCAGAAGAGCACCTCTGTTAGAGTATTTTGGAGATACCTGAGTTGGTTGGATGCATGCACTGCTTAGGATACAGGCACTAACTGAAGTTCTACATACGCTGTGATATGTACAACAGTACACTTTTCCAGGAAGCTAAAAGAAATAACACAATAGAGGGGTAGCACAACTCATTCCAAGGCACTCTTGGAAGGAGCCACCACACTCTAGACCAATTCTTAAAAGTCTTAAAAAAAGAGCAAAACCACCATGAATTATGCCTCGCACAGTTCTTAGCACAACAACTAATTCCCAAAATAGCCAGGCAAACTCGTCAAATACATGACATGCTTGTTAGCAAAGTTCCCAGTCAACTACAGGGCTACACTACCTAGAATCCATTGCTCACTGACTACTGTAATAAATGCTGTGCCATGCAAAGAAAATATGCACTACTAACATCACAAGCTATATATAATTGGGTTGTTGATTGAGGGGTGTGAGCCCTTCTCAAGCAACAGCCACAATCCTTGTCAGAGTGACCCCAAAAAAGTAACAATTGAACCTGTGCTTACCCATCTGGGTCTGTATTATCAAGACAGTGTACTTTCCCTGTATGCGCAACGGCACACCTTTAAAAAAGTGCACCGGGCACAAAGAGGGAAAGTGTACCCTATTATGCAGAAACAACTGCCCCCAGAGCAGCTGCGAACTCGTGCTGCACTAGTGGCAGCGCATTCAGTTGAAATATGGATCGGTAACTTCAAAGCTGCTCCATGTTTCACAGCGCAGGTGGCATGTAACCAGCACTTTGAAGAGGGGAGGGAGATACCCTTGAAGGGTAGTGTAGTGAGTGACTGCACCCACCTGCAGGGGGGGTGTCTGGGAGGTCCATGGGACCCCATTTCTCCCCCTCAGAGGGCTGCCTTTAGGAGGCTCCTCCTAAAGGAATGTTTGCCTCTGCTCGCCACATTGTTAATAAGGCATGGGCGCAGCAACAAAGTGATTCCATGCAAATGAGGGAACGCCCTATCATAATAGCGCTGGTGCTACATGTGCACAATTGCTATCAATATTACAGAAGGGGATGCAAACGCGTCTGCGGTCCCTTCTGTACAACCATTGTGCCCCTTTCACCCCCGGGACACAATGTATAATACGGCCCCTGGAAGCTTGGCACAAAAGCAGTCAGGTATAACTTAGAGGTAATGTGTAAAGTATTTATGCATCACACAAACAGTAATAAAGTGAAAACACAACACAAGAAAAATCCCACACCAGTTTAGAAAAACAGAGTAACATTTAATCAATTATTTGACACCCAAATGAAGTACAAATCACCACTAGGGGTCAATTGGTCATTCTAGACCGGGGGAAAGTCACAATTTCAGGCTGACTACAATGGAGCGTGGGTCAGATACAGGGACCAGCTTAGTTCCATTGAAAAATGTATTTTCTCAAAGTCCAGTTAAAAGATGCCAGTTAGCAGTGGAGGAGGCCCCGAGGAGTAGGGAGTGTTGCGGATAGTCATCGCTGTAACACGAAGAGCAGGCCGGGCATCACAGAGGGTCATTGCTGGAACTTGGTGTTGGTGGTCACCACAGGCCATCGATGCAGTCGTGCGAAGTGCAAATCTCGCATTGCCAGTCATCGGTGGCAATTGTTCTAGCATGACGATTCAGATTCACAAGAGCTTCACATTATTAGCAGTCGGTGAGGAAGGCAAGATCTTGGCACAAATGGGCCCGTTTGCAGTTGCAAAGAGCCCAAAACTTCAGGATGTTTGCCTTAACTTCAAAGTAGTGCACTGTAATGGCAATCAAGGACCCAGGATGTGGGTAGGTACCTCAATGGGAACAGGAACTCACTCTTGTAGAGGCCAGCAGGGCTCAGGCAGATCCAGTTACAGTCTCAGTCAGGTTCAGTGCAGCACGTCAGCTAAGCAGAAGAAGGGAGGCCTCTGGAGCTTGTTATGTCCCTTTAGCTCAGAACAAAAGGTACCCTTGAAGGCACTTCAGGTAGCCTGGGAAGAAGGGAGCAGGTCTCGTCTTCCTTTCCAGACAGCAGAGCAGTCCTCTGGCAGCAGGGCAGTCTTTTTTTCTGTAGTATCCACAGGCCCAAGAGTGTACTGAAGAGTAGGTCTTAGGGTGCAATATTTATACCTGGTGCCAGTTTCAAAGTGAGACATACATCTAGACTCCTACTTACCCCATGTGGTTCTGGAATTCCCTTCCACCCTGCCCTGGTCCCAGAAAGTCTGGGTCACAAAAGGCTACTTAAGTTCTTTGTATGTGTGTTGAGGCAGACCCTTTGAAGTGCAAATGTGGTAGGAGACAGCTCTGCCCCTCCCGTCAGGTCAGGATGGCCCATCCTTCCAACTCCCACTCCTCCCTTTTATGTGGCTGTCTGGGAGGAATACACAAAGCCCAACTGCCATTACACTTAGTCATGCATTCCATGAAAATAGGCTGCAGGTACAAAAAGGTTAGGGCAAGAAAATGGCAACTTTCTAAAAGTGGTGTTTTCAGAATTGTGACTTCATTATTAAAGTGGGTGTCAAATTATAAATCATGAGAAACCAAAAGTTATATTTCAGCTTCTTCCCAAACAAAAGTTCTCACTTATAAAATGTAATAAGGTAACCCAATGTTATCCTATGTAGAGGTGGTGAAAAACAAATTTAAGAGTTTTCACTACCAGGACATATAAATCTTAAAAATAAATGTCCAGCTTTTTAAATACAATACAAATCCCACTGCCCTATGGGCTGTTTAGGGCCTACCATAGGGGTGACATGTATATTTAAAAGGAATATTTAAACCTGGCGAAATGTTTATTTTGCCAGATCAAAATGGCAGCCAAAAACTCCACTACAGGCTGTAGTGGCAGGCCTGAGACATGTTTTTAAAGACTACTGTAGTGGGTGACACAATGAGTGCTGCAGGCTCACTAATAGCATATAATTTACAGGCCCTGAGGAACAAGTAGTACCACTTTACTATGCAAGGGACTTACAAGTAAATTAAATGTTCCAATCATGTGATAAAATCACAGAAATCTAAAGCCAACAAATACAAATTCAGCTAAACAGGAGGGGTGAATGCAAAGGTTTTGGGGCTTACCCTGGAGGAAGGGCCAGGTCCAACAATTCCTATAAAAAGTTAAATATTTTTGGACTATTAAAATAATGTAATTTTTTATCATTCTAAAATAATATAAACTATTTAAATAAAACTCTAAAAAATGAGCATGATACAAAGTGAACTAATATGTTTTAAAATATACCCCAATAAAACAGAAATAAGTACAAAAGCCCATTACTAGAACATTAAAAAAAATTATAAGAAAAAAATTAACAGCTCCTTCTTTTAAAACACATTAAAATGTATCAATAATTCTATAAAGCTTTACATCATCAAAAAAAACAGCAGTAAAAAGTACTAGACCATAATAACATACAAACATTTACACATAAATATAAATGATCAATAAACAAAAATACCAGTATCCCACCCAACATTTCACATTTAATCAAAAAGTACTTATAGTTTAGGAGCTGAAGTCCTCGAAGATGAATCCAAAATCTACAAGCAGAATCCAAAATCCACAAGCAACAGTCCTAAAGCAAACTCCACCCAAAAAATGCAAAAATAAATCTCAAAACCGAAACAGAATCCTTCAAAAATTCATAAACCCTCATTAATGCAGAGATCAAAGTGCTCAGCAAGATTTTGGCTAATTGCCTGGGATGGACCCTACCCAATCTATTTCACCTGGATCAATGCGGCTGTATGCCACCTTGGAGCACCTGTCACTACATCTGAAGAGTTCAGGTAGAGCTCTCTCAAGCACATGCCTTCCAACACCCAGAGGCCCTACTCCTGATTGATTTTGAGATGGTCTTTGATGGACTTGACTGGTCATTTCTTAATGCCAGCCTGGAATGGGCTGGAATAGGGACCTACCTCTGTAGCCTCATCAAATTCCTTTATTCCCGCTTGTCTGCTCAATTCCTGATCAACGGTTCCCTTTCCCCCCTTTCCCATCTGTAGGGGCACCCAGCAAGTTTTCCCCCTTTCTCCTCTTTTGCTCACACTGGCAATCAAGCCCCTGGCTAGACTTATGCGCAGCAACAAGCATATACAAGGATGGGCTTGGACCCCAAGGAACAGATAGATCCACATGTGGATGATGTCCTCCTTTTCTCAGTGGACCCACAGACCTCAGGCCCGCATTGTGTGGAACTCTTTGAGAACTATCAAAAGGCCTCGGGCCTCTGAGTGAATGCCGCTCGCTGCCTTTGGAGATAGCTGAGACATGGGAAGCTCTACTCGATAAATCCACACTTCAACGGACCTGAGGACGCTTTGCTGCTCAACCCAGCCGGCGGTGGGACTGCGAGGACCAGCCTGCACAGCGTCTCCATCATCGCTGCAGCTGGGGCCTCTTCCCGCCCACTCCTCCCACGAGCATATTTAAAGACTCGCGGCCCCCGCCTCGCGGGAGCCGCTCGCTGCCTTTGGAGATAGCTGAGACACGGGAAGCTCTACTCGCCAAATCCACACTTCAACGGACTTGAGGACGCTTTGCTGCTCAACCCAGCCGGCGGTGCAGCTGGGGCCTCTTCCCGCATACTCCTCCTCCTGCTCCATTATCCATTAATACCGCCCCGCCCACATGCGCCAGCGGTATGCGCGCGGGGCGAAGACCGGGCAAAGAGCGGGCCGTTTGAAGCCGTTCGAGATTGGGCGAGGAAGGGCTAGGGCTACCTTACTTGGATCTGGATCTTCCAACGATTTGTGATATCGAGTTGGAGAAGATGTCCGTAAGAGAAACGAGGAGCAAATCATCGTTGGCCTCGGGGGCCCCTAAAGGTACTCTGGACACGTACTTCGCCAAGGCGGGGTCTCTCCTCATCGATGAAATCACTACACTAGAAAGGCGTATTTCGCAAGAAATAGACTGGGTTAGAAGGTCCTCTTTGGGTCCTCTTAGACATGTTATAACCCCAGATCCTACGCCTGGTCGTACACCTGTAGAGGAGGGGGGGCCAAATGTAATGTCTGATCATTCTGTACATGGTAACCTTAGTGTCCCCACAATTGATTGTGACATTTCTGCTCCCATTGATCTCAGTATATTACCTCTTCCGCCACCCAACTCATTTTTATCTGTCATTAACGCTAAACCTAGTGTATCTAATAGAGAGCAAATCATTACAAGGGCTCCCCAGTCTGATCAGTCACCACAACACGTGCGGGAAGGAGCTATCCCGAAAAGGAAAAGAAGGGCTCAAATCATAGGAGGGCGAAAGCCCAAGATTCCTAAATACAACTCCACTTGTGAGAATAATCAACATGGTTCGGCCAAAAAGGGTCAGAGTCGATCCCCAGAACAAGGACTACTACTTTCCAACACTCTGCCCCAAATAATCCCCAGCCCAAATGTTGCACCGAGGGAGGAGGGCCTTACCTTGTTGAACATTGGTACTCTCCTGAGGGAATTGCTTAACCCCCTCGAAAACTGTCTAGTAAAGATAGAAACATGTCTAGTGCACCTTCAGAAGGGCATTACACAACTAGTCGAGGGCCCAAATATAATTAACCAGCTCCCAAGTGGTAGACTAACTGGTAGTGTCAAGACCCTTCCTCCTGTGTCTCTAACTGAGGAAGGTTGCCTGACACCAAAGGCCACACAATTGCAACAGCCAACGTCTGTAATTCCAGAGTCTTTAAATTTTAACCTTCCAACGAATGCACAAGGCATAAGTCAGCAAGAGAAGCCAGCTGGACCTGCATTGAGCGCTCATGGCAAGGATGCAAATTATAGATGTATTAACTTGCCACCGGAGACCATACCATATACAGTTATTTTAACTGGTATCCCTGAATTAAACCCTTCTACCCGAGAACCACTAGGGGCCTTGAAGAATAAGGTTATTCATTGGCTCTCTGCCAACAGGCCCCTTCCGGCAGGAATACATAGCGAGGTGCTCATGGTGAGGCGAGTCCCATGGATAGGAAACACTAGAAAGTCACTTCAAGGTGACTGCGTCCTAATAAATTTTAGAGATCCCCTCACCGTTTCCCATATATGCAGTTGGTCACATCAGCCACAGGGGACATCAATACAACCACTCCCTCTATCTTTCTTCTATCCACTTTTTAATCGTGAGCAGGTAGAGGAGGGATGGGAATTAGTACCCAGGAGGGGAGGTAACCGGGCCCCAATGGTCACAAGTGTCAACCCTCACCCCAGACCACCACGACTTGACTACTTTCCCACCTATAACAGGTTTAGCAGCCTTGATATGGTGGATTGACCAAATAAGATAGCGGGTGGGGAGGCCACAGATCTCAAAAGGTCTAATAAAACTCAAGCACGGAAAGTATTTCCGGTAGAGAAGGTCAAAGTCAATCGGGATCTTCTAGATGCAGAGATAGGTGTCGGGACCTTCTTATCTACGCCCAGTACAAATGAGGTAATTGTACCCCAAGTAGTTAGTTTAGTTAATATACCACCTACTGGGCATGTCCTGGGAAAGGATGCGCTTCCAAATTTAGCAATGGAGAGAACTAATTGTTCCACCCTCAAGATTTTATCTTGGAACGTGGCGGGTTTGGGCAATAAAGAAAATTGTCCGGACTGGAGTGCCTATATTCAGGCCCAAGACATCTGCCTGTTTCAAGAAACTTGGGCGAGAGAAAACCTCTCCTACTTAGGCTTTGCAACATTTGCTGCACAAGCCAAATGGGGCGGTATAGGACGTCCCTCGGGAGGCTTGGCTACATGGGTGGCTAACGATCTGGGATGCAGGGCTGTTGCTTACCCACTAAAAACAGAGGACATTTTAGCCGTACGGCTCGAGTGGCCAAATGCAAACAGTCTTTTGCTAATTAATGTATATTCCAGGCCAACTAATATTTCGCAGGCATCGCGCACGATAGAGGAGCTGGCACTTGCTCTAGACAAAATTCCCCAGGGCACCCCCATTTTAATCGGGGGAGATTTTAATTGCCACTTTGAGCCCCTCCCGGGTCTACTGGAGGATTTGGCTCAGGAGGAGGACTTGGCGTGGTCTATACCTCCCTTGCAAGCACCGGCACCAAGAGCCTGGAAACCTCTAGCCACACAAATTACATCCCTAACTCTGAAATATGGTTTCCGGGCCTGCAATGGCAGGATAAACTCGGACATACCATCTAGATGCACTTATAACAGAGTGGGTAGGGAGTCAAGACTGGATTATATCCTTGTTCCATTAGCCTTGTGGCCGCGCATTAACGACTTCCGGGTGACATCTAGGGAAGACAGCGACCACAATGCGTTGGAACTGGAATACGACCACCCCGGTCTCGACCTTAAGGTGAGGCTGAGGGCGACATCTGAGGCGGGGCTTGGTCTCACGCACAATAGACGCAGAGTGAAATGGGAGAGATTAGTCTCCAACCCAGAGAAGTTACCCATACTTTATGCGCGGGTAATTCCCACATTTGAAAAGATACAGGCACTCATGGCCCATGGTACAACTCAGAGTGTACAAAATCAATTAGGGCAGTTCCACAAAGATCTCTCTAAATCGGTATCCGAAATCCTTACTTGTACACCAAAAAGGGCCAACGGACGCGTTGCCGGACCAGCTTGGTATAACAAGGCTTGCCGTAATGCAAAAACAAACTTATTGACTTCTATCAAGGAGGGCATGGGAAGTGAGGAAATCAGGGCCAAGAGATTTGCCTACAAAACCCTAATTAGCAATGCAAAAAGTGAATGGGAACATCATAAATGGGAAACACTCACCATTTCACTTGCTCGGGGGGATTCACGCAAATTTTGGCGTAGCGTGAACACAGGCTCCGCGGACCTGGCCCCAGCAGTGGAGCCGAATATTTCAGCTAGGGTATGGTCAGACCATTTCCAGTCCTTATATCAATCACCAGACGGGGAATGGGTTGTTCCCCCTTCATTGATGGTTAATAACACTGTGGAAGTGGTGTGTTTTACAATAAAGGAGGTGAGAGCAGCCATCGTCGGGTTGGCATCAGGCAAGGCTCCAGGCCTGGATGGTCTCCCGGGCGATCTTTTCAAACAGGAACCAGATGTTTGGGCACCCTATTTAGCTCTATTATTCAATTCCGTCCTGGGGGGTATGGAGGTCCCTGATACTTGGCTGGGCGCAGAGATCATTCCTATCTATAAGAAGGGTTCGCCTCTGCTCCCGGCCAACTATAGACCCATCAGTCTTATCGACGTTTCACAAAATTTTTTAGGTAGACTGATACTGAATCGCCTCCAGGTCTGAATTGATGATTGTGAAATCATGAGCCCTTTTCAAGCAGGGCTCAGGAGAGGTGTCTCAACTGTGGACCAAATTTTCCGCCTGAATCTCCTCTACTGGAAGTCTGTATTAATTGAGGGGGGCAGCCTATATACGGTGTTCGTTGACCTGCGAGCGGCCTTTGACTTAGTCCCCAGGGACAAATTATGGGCCGTCTTGACGGATTTAGGGGTTCCCGCTGACATTATGATAACTTTGAAGAAACTACACCAGGGCAATTTCGCAAGGGTAAGGTGTGGCAGAGGAGGAAACCTCTCGGATGGTTTTCCCGTTGACAGGGGGGTTAGACAGGGCTGTGTGCATGCACCGACCCTTTTCTGCCTCTTTGTCAATGGGGTTTTCAGCCATCTAAATGAGCTAAGTAACATCGATGCCCCCAAGTTGGTTGGCAGCAGGGTTCCAGCAATTATGTTTGCAGATGATACCCTGCTGCTCTCCAAATCTCCTATGGGCATACAAAAGGTCCTGGACGGATTCGTGGACTTCTGCAAGATCCACGGATTGGAGATCAATGCCCTAAAAACTAAGTATATGATCTTCAACCCGCTCTCTTCAACACGACCGAGTCCCCGGATAGGGGCCTCTAGACTTGAGAGGTATATACGTTTGAATATCTGGGGGTCATATTCAATCAGTTCATGAAGTGGGATTCGCACCAAACAAAGGTTAAATTGAAATTGACCCAGATGATGGGCGCCATCTGTAGGATGACGAAAGGACTGACTTATAAACCACTTGGCCCACGCCTTCACATCTACAAAACCCAGGTGAGGGCGGCTGGGCTATACGGGGGTGAAATCTGGGGCCATACAGCTACCCAGAAACTGCAGGTCATTGAGAATAACTTCCTAAGGCACTTGACAGCCTTACCGTCTAGTACACCATTACTACCACTAAGACTAGACCTGGGCTTAAGACCCATCATTGAGGAGCTTGGACTTAAACCTATAACTTTTTGGCGCAAAATTTGGTGTACACCAGAGCTCCAGAACTATAGAATGGAGCTCCAAGAGATCTTGCGCCTTTTAAAAATTGCCCAAGTTCCATGGTTAAGGTATGTGAAACAAACCTGCGAGTCATTAGGAAGACCTGATCTGTGGTCAGACCCAGCCAATGCATGCCGCACGATCTCACGTAAAACTATCTCAATGGCCTACTATGAGCATAACTTACGTGTCTCACTCATGAATGTTCGAACTGGGTACTTATCTGATTATTTCCTGAGGTTCAAAGACACATACCACCGAGAGTTCGTCTTTGATGATATAGGTCCAACACTAACAAGGAAACTCTACTTGCAATGGCGCTATGGCACCCTCCCCCTCAGGGCACACATGGACAGTTGGACACACTCAGCACAATGCCCAGCATGTGGTCATCTATCTGAGTCTGACCTGCATATTATATTTTTTTGTCAAGCTTATCAAAGACCCAGGAAATACTGGCTTGTCCCACTACTAAAAAATCTGGGCTTTAGGCAGCACCTCCCAGCTTATAGAATTTTAAAAACAGACCTATCGGCTTCTACAGTATTCGCAGTTGCGAAATTTTTAACAGCAATATGGTTCAGCCGTAATCGTTGTATACAATCAAATACCGTGACTGAACATTTTCTTTGATAATTATGGCTTATTTGTTATTTGATGGATCTTAATTTGTTTTTCCGAGTTGTATGCTCTTTTTTGTATGCTCATTTGTTTTACTCTTTTATGGTCCTAGTGACCGAAATAAAGCTGATATGAATGAATAAAGCGAAATCCCTGCTAGTCCTGATATGGGGGGACTTGAGCTCATGCGACTAGTGGTCGGCGAACCCTGTTCATTGCCTGTTATTCCAGTATCTAGGCATCCATATATCTTTACTCACAGGTTTGACATGGAGTCTTAATCTGACTTTTCTTGTGCCTAACATGAATAGGGATTTGCAGAAGTGGAGGCAACTGCCACTACTTCTGATGGGACTGGTGGCTCTCTTTAAAATTATGGTGTTGCCATGCTTCCTTTATGTCTTTCTGAATTTTGCCATTCCAATCTCTGCGGTGGTTCCAGCAACTCATTGCCACACTCAGCAATTTTTGTGGATGGGCCGACGCCCCCACATATCAATGATCAACTGTCGTAAGTACCCCTATGATGGCAGATTGGGAATGCCATATGGCATCCCAACTAGTCATAATTAACAACTGGTTTAACAGGGGCTTGGGGGATCCGATGTACCAATTGGAACTATACCTGATGGGTTTAGATACAATAATGGCCATACTATATGGGGCTCTGATCCTGCGAGCCATGCCAGTAATGAGTCAGACGAAATTCATCAGTTGGAGAGCGACGCTCCGGCTCATAGGCTGGGATGGTAGACTGACGGGATGACCTCACTCCCTCTGGTTGGGGAATGGCTGTATCACACCACAGGACTTGAGGGGTTCTCAAAGTGGGATACCTTAGGTATCTTGCATCTCGGGGATGTGTGTACGGATGGCCACATACAGGCATTCCAAGACATCCAACAGGAATTCAAACTGTCACACACTCAGTTTCACAAATACTTTGAGTTGAGACACGCCCTCTTGTCCAACATCTCAGAACACAGCCATCCCGGAGTTTAGCCCACTTGAGGCTAAGTTGCTAACCGGAATGTTTTCCTGGGGTGCAGTATCCCAGATTTACTGCACCCTAGTTTTCAATGCACCGGATCACTTCGGCAGACTGAGACATAAGCGGGAAGTGTGGGTAGGTGAGATGGAGGACACAGAGTGGTGGGAAGCCAAGATTGCTCACCCTGAGAATTGACCGTGTCCACAAGGCTCAGACTGGTTGAGATCAATTACTTACATCTCACATAAATAACTCCTCAGAGGTTACACCGGGGGGCATGATTTACCAGGCAGCTTGCTTCTGCTGCTGCTCACCAGATGTGGAGTTCTTTCATATGGTGTTATCTTGCTCAGTGTTAGTCCAGTACTGGAGGAGGAAAGAGTGAGAACGCTCCTTCATCCTGAAGCTCACAGCCAAGGTGGCCCTGCTCGAGGACTTGAGTAGAGCAAGGGCAGAACATCAGGTTTATTGGGATAGCGACATTGGTTGTTAAGATGGATATTCCATGGAAGTGTAAATCCATGGGACCCCAATGATGGTCGAAAGGTGGGTTGGTGTAGACTGGTGCACCCAGCAGTAAAAGACTGTCTATGAAGGCCGGGGTCACCAACAAAAGCATGGGAAGATGGAGTGCAAATGCTGGTGGTACCATGGTTTGGACGAGTGGGATTGATAGCTGATAACTGATTGATACTGTTCTGATTATGATGTGTGAGGGATGACTACAGGAGCAGTAGCTGTGTATGTTTGTTTGGCACTGTTATTAGTGAAAAAAAGCAATAAACTTGGTTTATCGAAAATCAATACAATAAATCATTTGAACCCCCATCTAAAACTCAAAATATATATGTTTTAAATGTTCCAGGTAAACATTGAAATTAAAGAAAATATTAAACTTTGGGTATAAGTAATGTGAACTATTTCTTCAGGAAAATAAAAAATAGTGAAATCTGGAGTTAAAAGTCCATCTTTTCAGAACTCTAGGTGGCCAATAAAAATAAATCCACCAGACAAACAATTCCCATTGAGAAAACTACAATAGCCCTTAAAAAGTCTGCACAACGTAAATACATAGCCTATCCATAAACTGTTTTAAAATTCATAACAGGAAACATTAAGGCCTAACGTACTACTGTCAATATCTTTTCCAAGCCAAACTAACAAAACCACTAAACAAAAGGAAATAAGTGGAAATTATGTTACCAATATGCAAATTGTGTTTATTGCATTAATGTTTAAAAGTCTGAAATGGTTATATTTTGAAAAATGAACTGTGATATTGAATTAAAATGTACATGATATATTGTTAAGAGCTATATTAATATTACTTTAATTTCTAATTGACTACTACATTTGCATTACTCATTACAACACACATTTTTATGAAGAAACCCCCCTTAATAATATGTTAACATAATAAAGACAAACCCATCTAACATTTAGAAAAGTATTAGATTTTGGGTATGTCAGATTTACTGTTCGCGCTCACACCAAACCAACATTAGAGCCACTAATGGATGTTGTGTAGGTCAAATCTCCTATCTAACACAACCCAGCTTTCAGTGGCAAAAGTGTTGTATGTTCTTGTCTTCAACTTTATTATTCTCACTCCAGCCTAACACTGGGAAAAGGGTTGGATTTTGGAGAGGTCAGATTTACTATCCTTACTCCTATCTAAATTGCTTTGGGAAAAGTGTTAGATTTTTGCAATGTCAGAGAAGATATTCTATCCAATCCAACAGATATAGTAGAACATGTTGGATTTTGGGGGCAGAGTCCAATTTACTATTCTAACTCCAACCCAACTAACATTGGGGAAAGTGCTGGATTTTAGGGAGGTCTGGTTTACTGTTTGCACTGGAACCCAACAAAAATTGAGGATGTTTTTTTAATTTTGGGGAGATAAGAATTACTGCTCTCATTTCAAAACAACTAACACCAGGTCAAGTGTTGGATTATCAGGAAGTTAGATTTAATATTTTCACTCCAGCCCAAATAACACTAGGGAAAGTGTTGAATTTTGGGGAGGTCAAATTAACTGTTCTCAATCCAACCCAAATAATATTGGGGCAAGTAGCAGGTGCTGGATGTTGGGGAGGTCAGATATACTTTTCTAAGTCCAACCCATCTAACATAAGAGTAAGCGGTGGATTTTTTTGCTGTCATTCACTTTTGCTTGAGTCGATTCCTGGAACTCATGCATTCATGTTGCTACAATTGAGTCATTTTTCTTGTCAAATTACATTTTGGCTATCAAGGATAAAGGAGGGCGTAGCTTTCCATGAACTCAATTGAAGGCATACGTCTCACCTTTGATCCTATGTGCTCCAATCTGCAAGGCGGTGGGCTATTCTGTTGGTGCACCTGTAACACCTATAAATGTAAAAAAAGTGACTCCTTCAGTGTTGTAAAAATAAAGCTAAAGTTAAGAAATATTGTCAATGCCCACTTTTGAAAAGTTTGGACGATCTTTTGCATCTTAACCTGCCCACTCATATTCTACTCTCAATTCCACTCCATCTCTGAGATAACCTCTGGACTTGAGGCACACGTACCCCCGCTGAGCCTCCGTGCTTTAACTTCAGAGTCTGTGAACCATAAGGATTAATTTTATGTTATATATATGATACCCCTCCAACCCCTCCATGTTTCAATCTATACAGGTAAGAGCCATATATAAGCCTTCTTCAACTATATGAAAGGTAATATGAATTTGTAAAACAATGTAAACATTGGCAATACCTAATCTTGAATACTGTTTGCTAGCCTAGGCCTTCCAGTTGTTTTCCTGAAGTTTTAAAACTCTGAGGGCCAGATGTACGACGGCCAAAATAGCGCCTCGCAAATTGCGAGTCTTTTGCATTTCGCAATTTGTGAAGCTCTATTTTGGACGTACAACAGTGTGTAACACACTGTTAGCGATTCCCAATGGGGCCGCAAATAGAGAGGCTCATGAATATTAGTGAGCCTCTCGCAATTTGCGGCCCCATCGTGAATGACAGGCCCTTTCAGGTATGGTGGCCTGCTGGGCTCAGAAGACCACCATGTCTGTGACTGCTTTTAAATAAAGCAGTTTTATTTTTTGCAGCCCGTTTTCCTTAAAAGAAAACGGGATGCATTTAAAAAAAAAAAAAAATGAAACGTTTTTGTTTCGTTTGTTAAGGGCAGGCCGTGGTCCCTGGGACCACTGCCTGCCCTTAAAAAATATTTGCCTCTGCATTTGCAAATGGGAATGGGTCCCCTGGGGATCCCTTCCCTTTTGAGAGCCCATTACCACCCTCTTGAAGAGGGTGGTAATTTGCGAGTGTTTTGCGCCCGCAATTGCGGACACAAAATATTCTTACATAGGGTTGCGCTCGCTATAGGAAGGGAACGCCCCTTCCTAATAGCGAGTCGCAAAACCCTATTTTGTGAGTCGCAAAAAATTGTGAGTCACAAAATAGGGTTTGTACATCCCCCATGCTGTTTTTGCATGCGTAAACGAGTTCGCAAACCCATTTGCGCATGCAAAAATGGTTGCATATCTGGCTCTGAATCTTTTAGACTTCCACTGCAGTACAACACTTGCACACGTTCCTGTTGCTAATTGGATTTTCATTTGTTTTGGTCTTTTATCATGTAATATCTTGGACACGTATGTTTGTTGCCCTTGGCTGAAAATGTTTTCACTGCACCCCCAAGATTTAACATAACATTAATTCTGATTCATAAATCATAGGTCAACGGTAGGTGCTGATGGGCAGTCAGAATTCCTTATGATCATGGGAACTTCAAATTGGTAAATATCTGAAATAGATACTTCTATGAATATCTCAGAAAAATCACTAGTTCCAAAAATGTTATGTTCTTCCTATGGCCACTAGGATATTGGGAACTAAAGACGTCCTAAAATGCTCAGTGACAGCAGACTTTATATCTGCAGAAATTCCCCCAAATGCCTGGTTAATGGAGAGGCACAGAAATGAGGGAAGACAGTAGATTTTTAGGGCATGAGAAAGCCTTCAGGTTTGCAAGGTTGGGGATGCGGGACATACACATTAACGACTGGTGATTTAAAGAGGACTGAATTCCCAGGGAGTTACTGATGTTGGAAATGGGGAAGTTGGCAATGTAAAGAACTCCATGTGGACTGTTACCATTAGGATAGGGTGTTACAGACATTCCTGTCATTTAGTGGCATAAGGGATTTTGCAAGGAGCAAAGAATACACTTAAGATTGCTAGCATTTTTTAAATAAGGGTAACCAATGTCCCTGAATACTGGTTGGTGGGTGAAGGTGAAATGGCACTGAAATATCATGAGAAGGTTGACTTTAGAAACCTACGAAAACCTGCAGAGGAAAGGCCTTTGGTAGCATAAAAATCCCCTTATTCCTGTGATGTGGGGTTAAAGCAAATTCCTGCAATCATTCGCTTTGGGCATGAGAGCATCACTTTTGAATTACTGGCTTATGGAACCGAAACATGGCACACTGTTTCAATCTTTTCACACATTAGGAATGCAGTTGTGTTCAAGAAACCTCATCATCACCTATGGTTGCCCAATTAATCTTTCAGTTTCCTGTCATGATTTGCAAATTAACCAGTGTTTCTGATCAGTGAAAATAATTTACCAGGTTTCGTTAACACACACCACTGACGTAACAAAACCTTAGGGAGCCCCATACAAGACTTGATGAGCGGCCCCTATCTAACCCTCATCCCATTTTGCCTCCCACTCGCTGCCTTCACATGCTCTCACAGAGTTGGGCTATCTCACATATTACACAGACTGATGCTCTGGATTTAGACTATTCTACTATATGGCTATTCTTCAGGTGAATCACTGGTCACTGATTATGAAAAAAGCAGCAAAATCGCATTCATTGATTGATGACAAAGCAACCCTAAGTCGGCGCACGCACGCATGGATGGTTTTACAATCCTACATGAGGTCGGAGCCAGCGGCGTACCTGGGCCTTGCTTTCCCCCCCCATTTAAAAACCAAGTACCTGGAGTGCGCATGGGGAAACTGCCATCCAATGCTGATCAACCTATTTGGAAGACCCCCGGCCCAAAAGACTGTGACCTATGTGGAGCGTTAGCACAGGATTTTATACATATAATATGCATTTGCCCGGCGTTAGAATGCCACCGCCGGGATTTGCTCAAGAGGAAGTTCAATAAAAGTGGTATCCGCACCTGCAGATCAGCAATACTAAAAAGTCTGGACTCAAAGGACCCACAATTAATTTGTCAACTAATTAAATTTTTATCCTATTTCGGGAATTTAACAAAAGAATAATATATGCCACATCCATAATTTAACAATTCCTCTAGTTTTTAAATTTTTTATTTTTTATTTATTGTTTATCGTGTATATTAATTCTATTATGGCATGTGAAGGAAACATATTTTTATGTCTTGGTATATTGTAAAGGTTTTAATTAACTATACAATGAAGAATTTCTTCTTCTAGGTGTATACGACGAAATAAAAAAATAGACACTGGTCACACACTCAGATTTCACATGTAGCCACTTTTTTTCATCTGAGTTCTTAACCAGCGGGACTTACTTCCAGTGCTCTACTTATTAAGCATCTTTCTTACTGATTGTAAACTAGCCAAGTGAAAGAATAAATACCGGATTATTGCTGCTATATCCACTAGCAAGAGCAGTATCTTGGAGTTTAAGTATTGGGGGCGTGGCCTTGGTCGTGATGGCCGCTTGGAGCTGAAGCTCTGTGGAGGCCCCGCGCGCATCAACTCAAAGCGGCGGGTAACTGCCTGTAAACCCTTAAAAGCATCCCGATTTGGCAAGAGGAATAGCTGGAGCAGCGGATGAGGGAAGAGATGCCAGAGCATAATCGCGGTGAAGCCAAGAAAATCACCCGATGCTACATCGGCCAAGTGGAAGATAAAATGGCGCCTGTTATCAGCGAAGCAAGTTTTTAAGCCTCCCTACTGTCGCACGCTGACTCTTAGAAGAGGACACCCAGCTTCACTAAACGGCAAGTCACTCTTTATTTGTGCCAATGAGAGAATATAAGAGCCTCCCAGGCACCCTGGGGAACCCCTGTCTTGAGAAGGGATCAGGATAGTGTGAACTGCATTGGGGCTGAGCTGTTTGAGAGATGGAGGAAGTCTCCAATTCAAGCTGCCGGCCCCCTGCTCGCATTGCTGGTGACTCCTGTGCTGGGACAGCGCTGGGAAGCACTGACGGGAGCACAAATAGGTAGCCCGGGGCTGTAAAAATTGTGCAGACACCACCAACAGGTTGTCGGTTCCAAACAGAGGGCCGCAAAACTGCCACAGGCAGCATCAGGCAATGCTCAAGAGAGCCCCTGCACGATCCTTCCTCCACGAGATCCCCTCACCCATAATGATAGCGCGGCATCATTGGACCGTAATGAGATAATGTTAAGGACAGCACCCACACCAGTAAACTCTAAACACCATTCAATATGTGCAGGAGCTGCGTGGACACTGGGGGTTACTTCGGTGGAAGCACTGCGCATTACTGGGTGATGGCCACATGGCGCCGGGGGATGTCTGAGTCCACGATGCCCGTCTATAAATTGGCGGATGCACTGCGTGGAAATTGGCCACTCCGTCTTAACCCTGCTGCCACAGTGTGGCTGATGCAAATGATTCGTGGCCACACTTGCTGCAGTGCACTGCTACTCCTCTCACAATCACACAAAATCTCTCCAGGTACTACAGTGGAGAGGGGAGATCGCTGGACAAGTCAGCCCTGGTCGTCCCTGGGGATAACCAGGAGTTTGATCGGTCTGCAGTTCACTTCTCTCCATCCTCCCGGGTTTAAACTCCAAACCTTCTAAGGAACCGTGATTATTAACCTGACCGCAGAGACCAAGCAATATGACTGATGCCCGGTGGAGCTGCCTAGACAGCTATAGAGGAGATCGACTTTGGTTCACCCCCTCGGCCGTCACATACCCAGCCGGACATTGGACACTGTTTTCCTCGTCTCTCCACTGTCTCCTTTCCTCCCCCCTCCCACCGTGTAACATTGTTTTTTATATGTCATTGTATTTTGTAACCCTGTAACTGATGTTATTTGTAACTTGTAACTCATTTGTCCTCATGTAAAGCGCTCTGATACCTCCGGGTCTAGCCAGCGCTATATAAAACTCAAGTAAATAAAATAAATAAATAAATAAAATAAATAAGTGCATGGGCAATCTATCAGTGTCTTTCATTGGTCACAGCATGCATGCATTGGGCACACTAGTGCCGCCAGATGTGCCTTTTCATGCATGACTGTGTCTTGTAAGTTGGGTTCTTGACATGTGCTTGAAACCTATACTTTATGATTAGCTGCCCAAGTCCTTTCATACCTTAAGTATGAAATAAGATAAAAAAAATATCAATAACAGTTGTTCAAGAATTTTTGCTCTTGGTGTCACCCCTACTTCCCCGGCAAATGCCAGTACAGCAAACTGGTAACCACCGGATTTGACAGAAACAGACTTATGGACACTCCACCCATAAATATCAAGGTCAACAAATGCACAGTAATAGATCACTGAAAGTAGGGGAGCTGGAGGACATCAATGTTCTCTATAATTGTACCAAAATCCCTGAGACTCATAATGTTGCATGCGTAAAGTCTTACATACCTTGAAAACAGATTTGTATCTGAGCTATTGTGCTTTTCACTTTGAAGAGGCCTCAGACACTTACAGGCTTTAAAGCCCTCTTGAGGGTGGCTGAAAATCCCCTTTCAACCTAATATATCTCCAATATAATATAGGTAATATATTTCACTTAAAAATTTTTTTTTTTACATTTTTCATTGATTTTTAAATATGCCATTTACATAGAAAACAGAGCAGTGCAGTACAGCCCCCCCATCTCCCCCCCCCGCCCTACCCGTTTCAGTCCATCATATGCATATTCCAAAAGCCGAAAGGTCCCTTTTGCCTTTTAGCCATAGTCACAGTTTCAGGCCCCCAAGAACAAAGAAGGTAATATTCCTACAAACATACTTCTGGCCTTAGTAAAAATAAATACATAAAGTGCAAGGTTATATTTCTTCATTTTTCGAAATATATATTCGTTAAGGATAAAGTGGCCAGTGCAGAAGTGCAATGTACGTAATCCAAACGGAGCAGTGCCAAAGATACAAATAGAAAGTATGCCTGGTAAGGCTAATCTTCCAAGGTTCGTCTATAAAGCCAGCAAAAAGGTCAATGCGCGCAAACCCGTTCTTCTGGCCTTAGTGCAACAATTACATAAAGTGCAAGATTACAATTCCTCATTTTCCTGGCATGCCTTCATTTGAAGTAAGATATTCTGTGCAAAGAAATGCAAAAGATACAAACTAGAACAGTGCTAAAAATACATATAAATACCATATTAATAGCATATCGGGCTAAACCGATCTACTCATCTTCGGTTCTATGGGCTGACATTGGTAATATATTTCCAATTTAACATCTATATGAACGGGATTCATATCTATTCAGCCCTCACATACACTCAGATTCGGCCACTATCTGACCATATGCTTCCACCAAATCTGAGCTACTTTGTTGTGGCACATTGTTAAAAAAACAAATTGTAAGGGAACCTTATTGCTCAAAATCGGCAGCGAAAATCCCATTTAACTTTGAGTTAATTATATGCATTATACTGTGTCAAATTATGCATAGACTACACCGGCACCAAATTCCATTGCACAGCAAGCAATCCTGACCTCCACCGTATGTTTTACGCAGTTTTCACTCCCAGAATGTTTTTTAAAAATGGGGTATGTAGGGCATTCATCACTGTTTCAAATAAATTTGCAAAAAAAAAAGTTCTAAATGAACACTTGAGGAACACTCATTACATGGAATAGTGACCATGCCTAAAGTCTTTTGGGCATTCACCACTCCAAGAATGGAATGTGAAAATTGTGACAAAAAATGGCTGCTTTTCAGCACGGATTTTCTTAAAAATGTACACATGCCCACAAGCATCCCCACAAATCAGATTTTCAGTTTTCAAGATCAAAACCATTTTTAAAACTCAATCCTTCATTGCGGAAAAATGCACTACATTCCCCATAACAAAAGGTAGTAAGTTTGGGGGAAAAAAAGACCAGCTTTTAGATTTTCTTAGTAAATACACGTTTAGTGCACAAAAACAAGTTGCCATGTTCATCGAATATTTATGTGTACTACTCACAGACTTGGATGCCTTTTGCCTTGCATGCCTATTGAGGAAGTGAATTCACTTGCCTTTGCGCCTTTTACAAGTGTACTTTGTAAATGCACGTGTGTACCTTGTTTTTTTTTTTTACATTTTCAAAATCATGTGATGTTTCTTTTTTGTACCTGATTGAGGCCCATAAAACGTTAGTATTATTGCACACTCATAAGCATTTTTAGTCTTCATTTTTTTGTCCTGTGTAGTGCACCATTCTAGCAAAGCATTGCCTTGTTCTAAAGTTGGTACAACGAAACAAGCATTTTAAAAAACAGTAGAGTCAACTGTTGCTGGTGTTATTTGTACCAGTTCACCACCTTATTCCTGCATTTCTTCTTTAGAGAAGATCCTGGCCTCTGCCTAATAATGCCCAGCAAAAGGTTTCATTTCTATTATGTGTTCTAACTTTCATTAACTTGGATTGAGAAAAAGTGTGTAACTAGCATCAAAATGCAGGTTTTTTACATGCTTCAACTGATCGAGGGTGAAGCTATGGTGTATTGAAACAGCAATTGCCTTGCTTATTTTGAATGCAAATTTGCATCAAATGCATCTTAGACCCAGTGGCGTCTGCCACCGAGTAGTACGGGTGGGGCAGGGGGATAAAAAAATAAATTAAAAGTTACTTACCTTGCTGCCGGCCACTGTCGCGCCTCGCCTCAGTCCTCTTCTATTCCTGCCAGAAGAAGGAAGCACACACAGGCTCCCCCAGGCCAATCATACACTGATGTCAGCATGACAGCAATGTCATGATTAGTCTGAGCGCTGCGGTTCGGCACTCAGCTGGGGTCTCTGAGCCCATGCATGTTCTCCAACCAGGATGAAATACAGCCGGTGGAGAACATGCAAAGTACGCATGACTGTTTGACTTGCCCAAGATGGCGGGCCAAACCATCATGGAGTCTTCGAATATGGAGATCGATACCCTCTACAGAACACCTAATTTACCTTAGAGCACTGAGGAATACATACAACAGGAAAATCTTAAAGGCCAAGGAGGACTTCTTTAGAACCCAGTTGAACCAAGCCGTCAGTCGTCCCCAAAAACTATTTAAAATAGTCAAAAAACAATCACTCAGCACTCCAAACGCTACGGATCTTAGAGAGTCGGCTAACCCTAGCTGCGAGGAGCTTGCCAATTTCTTCCTAGAAAAAACTAAAACCATTGAATACAACATACAATCTAAGAATGCCCCTCCTCCAACTACCGACCATAAGTCTACATTTTACTCCAAGGTAAAAGATCAGTTTAGCACAAAAAAGAGAGAATTCCCTTTTCAATGAGATTAGATTTTAAACAAGATGAAAATACAAGTGGTTATAAAAATCTACCTCCAACTTGGACCATGTGATATAGATGTTAATATCAACACAAACAAAAACTTCAGGTATTATAACAACAAAGAGGGGACAGACAAAAACCACCCACAGATTATTATCCACGTTGCTAATATATGTCGCAGTAATGGCTAAAGAATACAATCACTACAGAAAACAATCAACAATCATGTACTCATACACAAGTTATTTATTTAAAACCATAATACATATATATAAAAAGCAAAATGGCTTATTTGAAAAACATTTCAAATATCCATTTGCAAAATACAAATGTATGTATCTATCAATGCATTTTATAAGAGAAAACATGTTTTCTTGATTACATGAATAACATCTATATTCATTTCGTTGTTCCAAAACAAACTATCAAATACAAATTAAAATTATTCCAAAGAATAAAAATGTTGTTGACGCGGCGTTTCGGCACAAAGTTTCTTCGCCTTCTTCAGAAAATATTTCTATCTTATCTAAACAGCAATAAAAACATTATGAGTACATTTAAACATTCAATAGTTGACAATGTTTACAGCACAACACCCTATAGCAGCAACGTGAACTATACTATTATTTATTGCATCTCCCTAAACAACTCATTATCCAAAAGAGCTCCACAACATCTAAGTCCTGTGGTATATCCTATAAGTCACTTGTTACAAAAATATTTTTTTAACAAAGAGCCATTTTCTATAATATATCACATGGTCCTTGTTCTGGAATGATCATTTGTTTATCACTAAGAACCCTCACAGGGAGGGGGAGACTAGAAAAGAAAGCCTTACCAGATAAAATTCAGAGACCCAGAAGAAAGTTGTCTCTTGCTTAATTGGAAATAATAAGTGGAGGGGAACTGTATTTTTCTCCCGTAGTCCACTAATCATAGGAATCTATCAAAAAATATTATATATTAGAAGCCATCAAATAATTTCGCCAAAGAACTTGACATACTTATTGTGAGAAACTCACATTTACATTTACACTCACCTATGTGGTCGTCTCTCAGTTGTATTCGACTCACACTTTTGGCATCGTTGTTAAATTTCCCTGATTTAGACGTGTATGGTAGAGCGTACAGTTTGTCTGGGAAAGTAAGGGTACAAAGTACCCATATTTACCCAACCCTAGAAAGCATACTATTCATGAGAATCTCACGTGCCTTAAGCTAACAAGGTAGTTTCTTACTTGGCAATTCCCAATATTGCCGTACTATCGCCTTGCTTTTTAAAATTGCTATCAGTCTCAATTGTAGCGGCCCAGGTTATAACGGCCCAGGTTAAGTAATCACTGGACACAGTATGTTCTAAAAATAAAACGATTTTCAATTTATGCCTATTCGGCAACAGCGTAATTAATTATTAATGCTGTTGGAAACTATACTTCATATTAAGATGTTTCATTGAGTTAATTGCTCTGAGTAGGATACTTGCTGTTTTTTTATAAAAATTACAAATCACCCTTTAAATTATGTGATGTAAGACACCACCCAAGATGTATATCATAGTCCATACTCTGTTATGTTATTCCAGGTTTCAAATTGAAAATAAAACAAATCTTTTTTTAATTTTTATTAAAAAAGGGTAAAATTCCTTAAACTAATTTAAAAGACCTGAAAGTCCACCGAAAATTACCTACAAATTAATATTTATGTTCCGCTAGGACTCAACGATTGTTCACTCTACCAGCCTGCGGTCTCAATTCTTTCTTCCAGTATGACAAACTCGAACTGCTGGAGGTTACTCGCTTTTATGGCGGGAAACCAGTAAATAGATTAGACCTAAACCCTTCACTTCCTCTGCACTCCATGTTGGGAATGGGCTGACTACCATTTTGAAAGTATTCCCAAAAGGGGGAGGCCATCTTGGAAGGGGTTCCTTGACGATACTATTGTAATTTTATAGTTAGATAACCAGAGGAATTATTCATTTTGGTTTGTTTTTATTAATCATTGGTCTTGAAAATACCAATATATACAAGGTTTTTATTACGGGCAAACAGCGATAATTGGAACTCCTTCCAAGATTGCACAAAAGCTAGTGCCAACTAGAGTTTGCAGACACTTGCGAAGCTTGAGCTCACTACTACTGAAACCACAATCCTTCCACAAAAAGAGAACATGCTGCTGAGCTTTCTCTGGTATTGCACCAAAGATTTGGAACTCCTTAAGTCCAGATGTAGCAAAATCCCTTCCTCCTCCTCCTTCAAAAAAGAAGTGAAAAATGCTTCTAATGAACAAATCAATTTCCTAAAACTTTAAATCATACGTCACTGTTAGCAACTTATGTTACCTTATCTATCACTGTCTACCTCTTTTTGTATTGAAATGTTGATTACTGAATGTATGTATATTTCCCCTCAACCATCTAATGTTTCCGAACGTTGTAATGTAAAGCGCTCTGATACCCTCTAACGTCATTTTTGCCCTATATAAAACTTTACAAATAAAGAAAGAAATCATGTGCAATTAAATGCCCCAACCACTCCTCCCCTACTGGCTGTGATGACTGCACAGCCCCTCTCCGCCCCGTACACCTGCCTGACAACGAAAAATAAAATAATCATAATATAATTTTATTATCATTTTATTTTTCCTTTTTCCACTGCTCCAAGAGCAGTGGGACGGCACTCCTCCGCCTTAGTGGAGGAGCCACAGCTGTTTAGACTTCTATGTGCTATCCAGAGTGTTGTGTTTTCATCTACAACATATTATCACCATTGCATATCATGGATTTCCACAATATTCCTCGAAGTAACTATTATTTCAGGGTGAGCTCAAACTCCAGCGCTCTAGATGCCGTAGGAAGTTAATGCTCACTTAAAGACATCTGTCCGTGATCTGAAGGTCACAAGTTCAATTGCTGGCAGGGCTGGCTCAGCTTTCATCTTTCAGGGTCAGTAAAATGAGCATGTGTAACCTCTGGTATTTACAGTGCTTCGAACCAGCAGAAAGGTGCATGTATGAAGTTCTGTAAAACCAACATCATTATTCAAGACATTTATTTTTATTTTTACATGATTCCTGCTCTGGGAGCTCACACTCCTCAGCTGCATGCATCCCGGTTCCTGCAAAGCTCATTCTATTCAGTTGCTTCAAGTGCCACTACCCACATTCCTCTCAGAACCTACAGAGATTACCTGTGGAGTGCGTGCCCCAGGTTCCTCGTTGATCCGCACCCTTTTCAACGTCTACATGGCTCCCCTCGCAGCCATCATCAGAAGCCATGGACTCAACATCGTTTCCTACGCCGATGACACCGAGCTGATCATCTCCCCCACCAACGAACCCACAGCCACCAGAATCAACTTTCACAACCAAATGAAGGCAGTTGCTACCTGGATGAAAGACAGCTGCCCTAAGCTCAACTCGGACAACACCAAAGTACTCATCCTGGGACCCACCCTCTCAGCCTGGGAAGACTCCTGGTGGCCAGCATCACTAGGAACCCCTCCCACCCCTAAGGACAACACACACAACCTTGGCATCATACAGGGCTCCTCACTCTCAAAGAACCGCCAAATCAATGCCGTATACTCATCCTGTTTTCCACCCGCTCCGCCACCTTCAAAAGACATTCAGATGGCTCCCCATAGAATGCAGAAAGACGGTCACCCATGCACTCATCACCAGTAAACTTGACCACAGTAACGCTCCTTATGCTGGTGTCACCCACAAACAGCTCAGGAAACTACAGAACGCCTCAGCCAGACTGGTCTTCCACATCCCCTGTGGCAGTCACATGACACAGCACCTCTGACAGCTTCACTGGCTCCCTATCAACAAGATAATCACCTTCAAGCTCCTCACACATGCCTACAAGGCCCACAATGCAGGACCAGAATATCTGAACCTCCACCTCGCTTTCTATACACCCGCCAGACAACTCCGCTCTGCCCGACTCACCTTGGCCTCCATCCCACAGATCCACAAGACCAGAACCAGAGGAAGGTCCTTTGTCTACCTCGCCGCTAACACCTAGATCACCCTACACCTCCACCTCAGGCAATCTGGGTTGTTGACCTGGCTCCACACCCAGACGGATCAGCAGCCCCCCCCCCCCCCACCGCGCCTTGAAACCCTCACGGGTGAGTAACCATGCTTTACAAACCCCTGATTGATTCTAACCCTTCTCCCATCAGCTGTAATAAGGACATGTGTAACACTTATGCCCTATTACAAGCTGGCTTGTAATTGAAGGTAGAGATACTTGCACCCTAAATACAATTTCTGCTGGAATATCCAGCCCATGTACCCACCAATATGAGTTATGGGGTCAGAAATTAGGGAAATCATGCAGGGTCTGGATTTACCATGTTCTCTCTGAGTTTAGGCTTGTTTTCATGCATATATTATCCTCCTACTTTTAGTAGAGGAAAAATATGTACAGAAACTCATTAGGTTTTTCCAGATAATACATTCCAACACAAGATAAAACTTGCATTTGGGAGGAGGTGTCCCTAGAAAATAGGTAGGTGGTATTTCCCTTGATATCGTTCTGCCCAACTTGAAGTTAGGTCTTTAGTGTAATTTTGAGCGCAAGGACTGAATAAAGACCCTGCTCTGTTGATCACACTGTAAGTGTAGCTTAGAATCTTCCATTGATTTCTTAATGCTGACATTTAGTGCTTTATGGAAACCTGCAGGCCTTCATTTCAGGCCCCTCTCTGTAACAGACCTCTGTGCATTAGTGCAGTGAGCAGCACAAACTGAGCATGTCTGAAAGACTGAGCATGGACTTACAGTCTATAAGGCATGTTGGGGCAGATAATTCAACACTTTGGGCCAGGGCAAAAACACAAACTGGTGCAAAATGTTGATTTGTTTTTTAGTTTCCAGTGCAAAATATTTTTTGCAGGGAAAAGTTGGCCAAAAGTAACGAAAAATAGCACTATGCACTACTTTGTGTTACCTTGCGTAAAGTGTCCCATTTGAGGTGTATGGGCATTTCCATGCTACTAGCCATGGTTTTTGACATAAAGCCCTATTTTGTTTCCACCAAAAAATAACTTTTGCTTTAGGCAGAAGTTAACTTGGAGAAATGTTTTTATTTTTCCAAAGTTTTCAATCGTTGCATGTGTACTGCACTGTAGAGCACACACACAATATTTGAAAAGTTTTAAAGTTTGTCTTATCATATTTTTTTGTACTAGACGTGCACTGTAAGGGTACCAGTCAGGTACAAAACCTATGCCAGACATTAGGCTCACACATTTACACTATGGTGAAAAAGTGTGAGCATAGTACACGTCAGCCTAAAAGAATACCAGCGCTAAGAAGAATGCAGTTTTGCCATGCCTAAATTGATATGTTGCTGCCCTGCTCTTGTCTCCTAGTGAAACGCTATGAGGTAAGTTTGGTTGCAGCACTGCATTGCACAAAACTTTAGTAAATATCCACCGCAAATTGTGTGTTATTTCTCCTTTGACTGCGAGGGTCTAAAGCTGCCCTGAACAGGCTGAGCTACTGCCTCATCGTGACCAGGGCCGGACTGGAAACCACAACCGGCCCTGGCAAAGTGCTCGGCCTGCCCCCCCCAACCCCTGGGGGGGGGGGGGGTGCCGCCGAGCTCTTTGCCAGGGCCGGTTTTCGGCCGATTTTGTGACAGGGCCGATTTTGCAGCTATGCTGCAAAAACGGCCCTGTAATAAAAACGGCCGCCAGGGGCCCAAAACCGGCCCCCACCCGTGCGGTGCACCGGGGGATTTTCCGGCCCTGATCGTTACACGGTGAAAAGAGCTGGAGTGGTACTTGAATGTCTTAATGGGCAAGCGTCCAGTAGCGGTCCGTGGAGGGAGTTCTGTGGGGCGGTGAGGCGGGACGGGGGAGGGGCAGGGTGGGGGAATGTAATCACCGGAATATGGATGAACGGAGGTAAGTACACATTTAAATAAATAAAACGAATTTTGTTGCGCGCGCTGCATCGCCTCACCGCCCCACGTAACTCCCTCCACGGACTGCTACTGCAAGCGTCCCCTTCTCGCTGTCTCTTCCTCATGGCCTTCTTCCTCTTCCTCTCCTCTTCTGAATCTCTTCACCCTGATCAGCTTTCTTTCTAGTGTTTCTCCCCTACTCTGTAGATCTTTCTCATTCTGCCTCTTATTTCATCCCTGCAAATTTTCTTTTACAAAGTCTGCCATTCTTTCTCGTCTCCTGTCTGCCTCTAATCCCAAGTTGGCTTCCTTCTCTTACTTTTTAATTTCACCTTTTTCCCTATCTCTCTTTTTCTCATCTGTCTTTGTCCAGTATTATCCCCTTCTCTCTTTGTCAACTCTGCCTCTCACCTGTTTCTTTGTAATGTACTCATTCTCTCTTCCACTGGTCTCCATTCACCACTCACTTGTCTGTCACACTCTTGACTCTGCTGTATTCCAAACTCTATATCTGTAGGGAGCTGGCTCTCTATATAGTGTACTAAAACGAAGTACACTGTGCAGAGAGTCCAGTGGATCCCTTACTGGCACAGAGAGGCTAAATTAAATAATACGAATTCTTTTTCTGTGGTATTGTGTGGGCGAGCAGTTAGGCTAATCAGAGGGTAGTGTTAAGCATTTGGTGTACTCACAGAGGCAATAAATGAGACACATTCAAGAATAAATCCGAGGCCAATTTATAAAAATAGTGTGGATTTTTATGTCATTTTTAACATCAAGAACACAGATCTTAGGTAAGTACTTTCGAAGTTACAATTTTTCAAAGTTCGGAAAATATATCACTTTTGTGCGCAATTATGCACCAATAAAAACAATGGGGGAAAGCAGAAACATTTATATACAATCAGGCAATGCTTTCATGAAGTTTACCTTTTTGTTTTGGGGCGATGTCGGGACATGGTCCAAAGTTTCAACAGGAGAAATTTGGGAGCTTCCTGTAGAGTGCTGAAGGTCTTTGAAGCTGGTGAGCAAAGACGAAGGGGGCCACTTGAAATCACGCTGCACAGGAGGACTTACAGGTAAGTCCGATGGGTCCCAATGGAGGGAGGAGGTCACAAGGGCCACAGTCATTACCAGGTCCGGTGGGCCCGGGTGCAGAGTAGTTAGGTCAGTCGGGCGTCGTGCGTCTAGGAGTCCTCGTGGTCAGCAACAGGCAACTTGGAGAGGGGATCTCGGGACAGCTGGGCCGCTTAGGAAGTGAGTCTCAGTGTTCTTGACGCCCCTTGATGGGTGCTTGCTCCTGCAGCCATTGGAGTCCGGGGTGGACTCTTCTTCTCAGAGTTTGCCATTGGGGATCCGATACCACGGGTATTAGAACGCAGCAGCTGCGGTAGGTCCTGGTGTCTCCACATTTGGGGAGGATACAGATTTGACCCTCTGCCCCTGTTGTACCTTTCTTGCTTCTGTTCAGCTTCAAGGTCATTGGGGAGCAGCAAGTCGACAAACCGTACTTTATGGGTTTGGAGCCTGCGGTGTGCAGGAGAGTGATGCCTTTACTACAAGGGAGTTTCATGGTGATTTCTTGAAGACTGGAGAGGCTCCTGGGTTCTTGTAGACCTCACAGCAATAGGACAAGACAACACACCATGATTGTCCAGTCTTCCACGCAGCAGGCAGTGTTTGGCACCAATTTCTTCTACAGGAGGGCATCAGTCTTGTCTGCCAAATCTGATGTTAAGGTCTCGGGTGCCACCTAAATACAGAATTTTCAGGCCTTACAAGCAGAGACGGGTAATAGCCAAAGGTCTACTTACCATTTAGCGTGCCTACACCATCTAGCAACCACTTCCTGTGGAAGGGGCACTACCCTAGCCCTGATAGGTTGTTTCTCCACCATCCCAAGATGGTGGAATTTCAGGAGAGGAGTTCGCCTTGCCTGCCCCGCCCAAGGGGTGGTGCAGGCTTAGTGGGGACCCTCCTCCTAATATAACACATTTTCTCACCTTTCGTCCCACCAAAAGTGGAGCAGGAAAGTGTGCTCCTCCCCCCCCCCACCCCCTCCCCATCTGGAGGTTCCTGGGTTGGATTTCAAAAGAGGCATTGCCTTTAGAGCTTCCTGCTTGGTAGGTTTTATGGGGACCCTCTAAAAGGGTCTCCTGTGTGAATTTATTAATAAATCCACCAGTGGCATCAGTGAGGATTTATCAATACAAGATGTTTGATACCAAACACCTTAGAAATCAGTGAAGCCATCAGGAAGCTAGTAAATTCATATTGAGAAGCATCAAGCTCATGTTCTGTTTTTGGCTTTCCTGTTCACTTAAAATATCTCAGTATAGACTGGACATTGTAGGGGCATATCTGCTCATGCTGGTATGCCCACACATAGGATATAAGTGCAACCTTAGGTAGGGCTAAAGGTCTGCAGTAGGGGTGACTTACGCAGAGTATGGGGCGGCATGGCACAACAGGACTTTTTGCCTTGTCGACTTTTTGGATTTCGCTGCACCAAAATACACAGCCTGCAATGGCAGAATGCATTGTCGTGGTGAGGGGTCCCTGGTGTGTCACAATACATGCTGCAGCCCCAGGGGCTCTCTTCAGTACCCATGCCCTAGGTGCTAGGGGTACCTTTTACTGGGGACTTACAGGGGTAGCTAAAGAGCATGGTATGCTGTAGTTCCACCTCTCTATGGTGAACCACTCTGGTAGCATGCCTCCTTTCTTGCATGCTCTTCTCTATGTCATATTGGAATGTTATATATGTCATAGTGGTATCAATGAATTGACTTGAGGCTGAGTGTCAGTTGATGCTGTAGCCTTGGCTGTTGGATGGAATCTTCTGATAAGAATAAACCTGCGGTTTCAGCAATCCTCCTGTGTCCAGTATCTTACTTCAGAAAAGCAATACTGGCGTAGTCGGCAGGATGTGGTGAAGATCTCAACTCAAGGACAAGGTTCAGGAAAAAACGGTGAGAGATAAGCTTTTAATGACTTTGAGTACACATTGGAAGAAGCGCTAACAATAATATCTTGCTTAGCGGTGGCATGTCTTACTAATTGTAGCCCCGCTTCACTCTCTACTTCAAGGGCTGGAGCTTCCTCGACTTCTCATGTTTCTTCCTGCTGGCGCTTCTGGTTTTCCTCTGTGTTGGCAATTGAGGAGGCATGTCAGCGGCTGGATTTACCAATTTACAGTTTTACCTGTTTGACCAATGTCTCAAACAGCATATCAGTTATGCGCACATTTACAGTGCAATGTTCCTGCAACCGTCATTAAGCACCCTGTGGGTCCACTCAGTGACACACACATTGTTAAATCTACATTTGGAATTGTGCCTCCTCTCAATGATACGCATATTTGCATTGCGTGTCAGTTCAATTATACACACATTTAAGCCCTCAAACAAGTAACCAAGCTATGCTGACCCTTCTGACTACGGTGATACACACACACATCTTCCGATCTTAAATTGTATGCCCTTTTGTGTCACGTCTCGTGACACTGACTGCATCATTTAGGAAACGTCTTGTGACTCTCAGTTGACTACAGCACAGTTATTTTGATTTCTGCGTCTTTGTATTAATGTGCATGTTTCAATAACATACATACTATTCTTGTGTTCTTTCTCTATTGATAACGTTTGTATTGCTCACATTTGATTACAGCTTGTATAGAATTTAATTTTACAATTTGTTTGCTTGGTTGCTTAGTTATCCAAGGGAAGCATTATGCAAAATGTTACTGCAGCCCCCTTTTTCCTTCCCAATCCTGGTGATCCACCCATAAAATGGCAGAAGTGAAAAAAGGTGTTTGAAAGGTATGCCTAGCTTTGTTGGGCTTCACTCAGTGCGAAAAGGAAATCCTCTTTGCTACTTCATTGTTTGGGCTCTGAAGGTCAGAATGTATTCAATCATCTTCCTGACCTGTCACCTGCGGAAGCTGAAGAATTAAATGACTATGAGATCTGCATTAAGAAACTTGATAAACACTATTTGCCCAAGGTTAGTACCATCTTAGAAAGGTACCACTCTGCAAAAAGAACACAAAGAGAAGAAGGGACCGTGGAAGGCTACGTGACTGATCTGAGAAAACTTGCTTCATCCTGCGAGTTTGAAAACTTAACTAATGAACGCATCCACAATCAGTTTATGTTTCGGTGTAACATCGAGAAAGTAAGAGAAGAACTTTGGTTGCCTGACGAATCAACTTTGGATGAAGTTCTTTCTGTAGCCAAAATAATTGAACATTCTATGAAATGTGTTGCAGTGATGGAGAATGTAAAGGATGTCAAGGTACAAGTAGTTAGAAACAAAAACCAAAGATGGGTTGAAAAGGACAAAGACAAGTCCTTCTCCAACAAAGAAGTAGAAGTAATCTAATGTTACAGATGTGGTAAAGCCGGTCATCTTGCTAATGATAGAAAGTGTCCTACATTGGGTCAAACCTGTACTAAGTGTAAGAGGAAAGGTCACTTTTCTGTAGTGTATAAAAGTACACCAGTTCCAAGTGTCAAAAGGGTTGAAGTTTAGGAAGATGACAATGCTGATGTGAGTTCAGATGATTTTGAATGTTGGCAAATTGTGATACCAGTCCAGAATTCAGCTGGTAAGAAGTCATGTCCTTTTGACAGTATTACTGTTGAAGGGGGAAACCACTCGTGTTCTGTTTGATTCAGGTGCTAAGATCACAATTGTCTCAAATGAATTTTATTTCACTAAATTGAAAAACAGGGTTTCATTTCTAAAGCCTGACATCACGCCTCTGGCTTACGGGGGTGAGCCCATTAAATTACATGGTTACTTCATCGACCTGATTGAATATAAGGACAGACTAGTATCAGGGAAAATGTATGTATTTAAGAAGGGAGATAGCTGAATCAGCTGGCTCAACCAAGGTGACTCGGGTATATTTCTTGATTCTAATTCTGATCCTCCCATTCTAATTAAAGATAGGGTTTGCACGGTAGAGAAATCTGGAGAGAACAAATTTCTGTATGTTCTTAAGAAAGAATTTGCAGGTGTTTTTAAGCATGAATTGGGGTGTTTGAAGGGATACCATTACAAAATTATGTTAAAGAATGATGCTGTTCCAGTATGCTGCAGAGTTAGAAATGTACCTCTTTCGGTGAGAGATGATATGCAAAAGGAAATCTTCAAGCTTAAGAGCTGTGTGATCATTGAAGAGGTAGAGGGCATAGAATAGTTGGTTCCAGTAGTCGCCACCAGGAAGCCCAATGGGGATTTATGTCTTTGCAATGACAAGAATGTGATTGTGGATAGATATGCCCTTCCTAACATTACAGAGTTGCTGTTTTTACTAGGTGGGGCAAAGGTTTTTAGCACAATCGATCTTACCTCGAGTTGGAAGCGTCCTGCAGAGACTTTACGGCATTTATAACACCTTTCGGCACATTTAGGTTCATCAGAATGCCGTTTGGCTTAGGTTCAGCCTCATCTGTTTTCCAGCGTGCAATGGAAAATGTCCTTAAGGGTCTTGCAGGGGTTTGCATATATCAAGACGACATTCGCATATTTGGTGATTATGTGGAGGAACACGATACTCAATTGAGATCAGTTTTGGGGAAGTTGTGTGACTGCAATCTTACCATTAAAATGGAAAAATGTATATTTAGATCTGATTCTATAAACTGTCTAGGTCACAACATAACTGGTGATAGGGTTAAGCTTAAGAGTGATCTGGTAACCACTATCCAGAGTATGAGCTCTTCCACCAACAAGGATGAGTTGATGAAATTCTTGGGTATGGTGGAGTATTACGCTAAGTTTGTTAAGAATTTTGCAGATCTGACCACAAGCATGAGGTGCCTGCTACGCAAGGGTGTTAGTTTCGTATGGTCAGAGCTGTGCGAGAGGGAATTCACCTGTGTCAAGGAAAGCTTGAGTGCTGCTCCTTCCCTTCATAGTTTTGACCCCAAAATTAAACCCATTCTTACCACCGATGCTAGTGAGAAAGGTTTGGGTGCTGTTTTGCAGCAACATGGCCCTTCAGGTATACAAACAGTCATGTTTCTATCTCGCAGACCCGATATTCTGTTGTGGAAAGGGAATCCCTTGCATTTTCTGGGCCCTCAAAAAATTAAAGAAATTCCTTTGGGGGAGTTGATTTTGAAGTTCGGATGGACCACAAACCCTGAGTGGACATCTTCAATAAGCAGGTCTTGATTTAATTTCCAGTAGGGTCACTACATGGGCTATTGGCTTGCAAGAATATTGTTTGTCAATTAGATACATCCCTGGCATTGAGAATGGAGTTGCAGATGTGTTATCACGTCTCATCCCCAAATAAACTCCCAAGGATGATGACTTGGATGAGAGAATAAATGGGTGTGTGTTTTGGACTATAGCATCATTTCAGAAGAGAGATGGTGCGAAGAGGTGGCTATCGACCCTACAATAAAAGAGGTGATGTCATACGTTCAAAAGGGTTGTTCTACTGTCAAAGTGGGATCTGAGCCTTCAAGGCGGTTTTGGTATCTACAGGATAAATTGTCTCTCGAAAATGGGCTGCTGTTTCCTGGCACGAGGTTGATTCCACCTAGTAGTCTCAGGAAAGAATTGGTGGACTTAGCCCATGCACCCCATGCTGGTCTAACAATAACCAAAGAAAGGTGGCCCAGTATGTACAAGGTTGTGGAGCGTGTGGTATGTGACTGTCTGCCTTGCGCCATGAGTGATAAGTCAAAATGTCCTCGGGTGCAAACCATGATTCTTAGGAGGCGTCCTTCTTGTCCTTGGCAAGACATTGCGTTGGACATTTTAGGACCTGTTCACAGTGCTGGTCAACAAATTTCTCTCTTGGTCATTGTTGACATGTACTCCTGTTGGCCCGCAGTTTTCTTCATGTCATTGATTGATTCAGCACATGTTTTTAAGTGTTTGATAGAGTTATTCTCCAGGGAATGTGTGCCAGAGTCAATCCTTACTGACAATAGGGTCCAACTTATTTCAAGGAAAATGGAAGAGTTTCTGTCATCGAGATGTATAACTCACAAAACATGTTTTCTTTAACATCCCGAGTCAAATGGGATGGTCGAGAGATTCAATAGAGTACTTAAGGAGACTATTGATTATTATCGTCCGTGGAGTGGAAAGGTGAAGTTCTTAAGAAAGTAGAGGAGTACACGATAACTCCCCATGGCACTACTGAGAAAACCCCTTTTTTGTTATTCCGTGGTTGAATACCTAACACCTGCCTTGAACCCTCTTGGATCAACAAGTATGAGCTATCCAGGGGTAAGGAAAGTGTGTGTGAAGGTAGTGATATACAACGGAGGAAAGAGTGAAAAGCAGCTGAAAGGAAAAGCTATTTTGATGCTAGGAAGGCTGTGAAGAAAGTTGTGGTAAGAGTAGGAGATTGGGTCATGATTAAACGCACCAGTCTCTTAGGTAGTTCGCTGTCCAAGTTCTTGAAGCCCTTGATGGTCATCAAAGTCTTCCACAATGTCATTAAGACTCAAGACCATCGCAATTGGAATCTTAACAGAGTTGTAGTTGTAAAGGGAGAACACAATGGAAAGTTTGGTATAAACTCAGGCAATGACACCACTGCCCTTGGTCGCTCGTTGCCAAGAATAGAAAAAAAATGCTAACTGTATGGAGAATACCCGACGTTCCTCCAGGATGGTCAAACGTCCGGCTTATCTCAATGATTACGCCTAATTTGTGTGCTAATCTTTGTTGCATGGTAATGTATATAGTTTGTTAAGGAAGGGAGGTGTGTGGTATGCTGTAGTACCATCTCTCTATGGTGAAACACTCTGGTAGCATGCCTCTTTTCTTGTATGCCCTTGTTTATGTCATATTGGAATGTTATATATGTCATATGTCATAGTGGTATCAAAGAATTGACTTGTTTGTACTTGAGGCTGAGTGTCAGTTGATGCTGTAGCCTTGGCTGTTGAATGGGATCTTCTGATAAGAATAAACCTGCGGTTACAGCAACCCACCTGTGTCCAGTATCTTACTCCAGAAACGCAACAAAGAGGCGCTAATTGTGGTACATTTTTAGGGAAAGAACACTGGTACTGAGAGCCTGTTTGGGAGTGACCCAGCACACCTCAGTAAAAGCTGCTTCAAAAAACAGGCCAAAAAGTAGGTGGGTACTACAACAGACACCCGGTTTCTCCCATATCTCACTTTCATGTCCACTTAGCTGTCCCTTTATACCTTCTATCTTTCACACACTAGTCATACTGTGCCTTTCTCACCTCTGCTGTTTTTTTCTCTAATCTTTCTCTGCTCTCTGTTTACCTGTCTCTAGACTGCCACTCTCTTTCTCCTGTCTTCTGTCTCTCACTCTACCTTAGGTCTCCCTTACTTCCCTTCACAATGTGTGCTTCACTTTCTCAGCTGTCACTTACTTGCCCTACTCTCTAGAGCCTTTTGCCCTCTCTCTGCTCTAATGGTGCTTCTATATTCATCTCCCTTTTCACTCTATCTCTTTCTCAATGTGTTGCAGCAATAAATCAAAATTGTTGCAAACGTTGCTTCCTGCTCACTGCTTTGTACATTCCACAGAGTAGACGGCAGCCAAGCAGCAGCAGTTGCTGTAACGTTTTTGCCAATATTGTACTCTTTATCCAAAGGTGGATGAGGGGCCCCCTCCATGTTGCAGCCCCTGACCAACCCCTCCCCCCTTCCCCCATGGTAGGGGCTGTTGGATTCCGGAGAAAACCCCTGTACTTAAATTCATCATTGGTAGGCGTGGTTCAAGCTCCCCTAACATAAAGAGCAAGTACAAACCAAGAGGCGGGACAGATTGCGTCATACGCAGAGGGCAGGTAAAGCACATGCAAAAGCAATGCATATTTCCTCACACACATAATCAGGACTTAACTCAGGCCCCTGCAGCACAGGTGGAGCCCAACCCTCCATGGGCCCCCAACCCTTCATGAGGGCTCCATTCAGCGTAAAGTCAAAGAATATCTGTGCAATATGGGAGACTCAGAGGTCCATCATCACATTCTGCAGGAGGGCCGTTATTTTGCGTTTCACCACTTAACAGAATAGGTGCAGTATAGACAGCAGAGGTACAAATTTTCCTCACATACACAAGCACAGCCAGTGTAAGCATCCTGTGCACACACAGAATTGTTGTAGCAAAAGCAGCAGGAGTGCAAGCTTTGCAAATCCTTTACCACATTCAAGATGATATTGTATATGACCTTATGCATATGTGACAACAGAACAGGACCACAGAAAGATCAAAGTGAAGGTTGAAGTGTAAAAAGAAAGAGAATAAGACTAGAAGAATAGGAAGGTTGTGTTACAACTGTACGCTGCACACCTCACTCTCAAGTCCTTATCTGGAAGGCTGTGTACAGTATACTTCTTTGGTTATTTGCATTTCTAGCTCAAACTAAACCCACAGGTAGACATAGCACATTATTTAAAGTGACATTACCAGTTACATTTACAAAAGAAACATTTATACTTTAAAATAGCAAATAAAACATAAACGAGACTCTAATATCCTTGATATGAACAGGTTACGGGTCACATGAATGGGCTGTGTGTCCAATGTAGATAAATAAATAGTAAATGGATACCATGAAATAAGATTTATGAAATACGGTCAACGAATCTTGATACAAAATATTGTAACATAATGTGGCATTCTCAAGGCTCAATTTGAATATTTTCTACAGATCTTCACTCCTTACCTTTAGTATTGCAGCTAGCTTCAAAGACTACCATAGACATATTGAGTCTAAATTTGGCGGCTACATTTTGGGTTAAATATTCAGTTCTACAGGGCTCACCTGGGCTACTGTGTCAAGTGCTTGCAGCTCCTCCTGTGTTTTTGTTTTCAGGCTTGCTTGTTGGATGAAAAATATATATCCATATGTATGTACTATAGTTAGTCTTATTTCTCCTCCGCACTAGGTCAAACCCACTGAGCTATCTATTTCTGTCCCTGACCAAGCTGCTTGCTCAGGTCATCAGCAGTGCTCCCCCTCCTTCACAATTCTATTCCAGCACTGCACTAAGGCTCCAGCACTGACCTCTCTGACACCTCCACCAGCTGTGTAAACACGCCTCTCAGAGCCAAAGTCATCCTCCTGTCTCACACAATTTGGTTGTCAGGACAATCCACAAGCAAGGTTATATCTCCCTTTATCCTACTAACAGTCCACTTTTTTTCTTTTCATTTATGCCTACACGACAGATATGTATTTTTGACATGGTGTTTATTTTAGTATCCACATATGTGGCAATTCTATTTTCCATATGACTACCCAGGGGAACAACCTTTACAACGCAACTTTTACAACGCACTACTTTTACAACGCATTTTTTACAACGCATAATCCATTACAACGCATGACATTACAACGCATGACACTACAACGCATTTTTAAAAACTACCTTTACAACGCATTCCATTACAACGCATACTACCATTACAACGCATACCATTACAACGCATAATATTACACTACACTATCCAACACTTACCCTACTGTTGCACCCCCTAGAGTTAGAATAGTAATTTTTACCCCTATACTATCCAACACTTACCCTACTGATGCACCCCCTGGAGTTAGAATAGTAATTTTTACCCCTATACTATCCAACACTTACCCTACTGTTGCACCCCCTGGAGTTAGAATAGTAATTTTTACCCCTATACTATCCAACACTTGCCCTACTGTTGCACCCCCTGGAGTTAGAATAGTAATTTTTACCCCTATACTATCCAACACTTGCCCTACTGTTGCACCCCCTGGAGTTAGAATAGTAATTTTTACCCCTATACTATCCAACACTTACCCTACTGTTGCACCCCCTGGAGTTAGAATAGTAATTTTTACCCCTATACTATCCAACACTTACCCTACTGTTGCACCCCCTGGAGTTAGAATAGTAATTTTTACCCCTATACTATCCAACACTTACCCTACTGTTGCACCCCCTGGAGTTAGAATAGTAATTTTTACCCCTATACTATCCAACACTTACCCCACTGTTGCACCCCCTGGAGTTAGAATAGTAATTTTTACCCCTATACTATCCAACACTTACCCTACTGTTGCACCCCCAGGAGTTAGAAAAGTAACTTTTACCCCTATACTATCTAATACTTACCTTAAATGTAATTTAATATTATGCGTTGTAATGGTATGCGTTGTAAAGGTAGTATGCGTTGTAATGGAAATGCGTTGTAAAGGTATTTTTTAAAAATGCGTTGTAGTGTCATGCGTTGTAATGTCATGCGTTGTAATGGATTATGCGTTGTAAAAAATGCGTTGTAAGTGCATGCGTTGTAAAAGTGTGCGTTGTAACGTCATACATCCGACTACCCATGTTTGGACTGTATCGGCTCTTTATTTATTTATTTTTTAAGTTTCATATAGTGTGCACAATATCCCGAAGGATATCAGAGCGCTTTACAAAAGGATTGGAAGGAATGATATAAAAGCAATGTCGACATCAAGTAAGAATACAAATACAGGAAAAATCACATAATTACAAGTCAAATTAGACAGGAAGAGTAATACAGTAAACCGGCATATAGCAGGCTACTCAGGGAGGCACACTAGGCGGTAAGGAAGAGCAGCATCAAGTGTTGGTACAATGGATGTAGGATCAATGGCTTCGAGCAGGTGAACCTAGCCCAATTAAGGTAAGAATGTATTCATTAGGAATCTTTTGGCTTCCAGTTTGAAAGCAGTCATTGAGGAGATTGTGCGTACTTCCGGTGGAAGAGAGTTCCATATCTATGGTGCAGCGCCGGCTCGGTGACAAATTCTCTTTTTGCTAAGGATGAGTGGTTTCAGGAGGAAAGGGTTAGCGCTTCTTGAGGCTCTACCACCACAGGATAATTCAAGCTTTTGCGCTAGGTACCTGGGAGTTTTGAGAAGGAGAGCTTTGTGCGCCAGAACGGCAATCTTTAACTGAATTTGAGCTTAGTACGGCAACCACTTAAGAGATTTTAGGACTTGTGATATATGTGCTCATTTCGTTTGGCACCAGTCACCAATTTAGCCGCAGCATTCAGTGATGCCCTTAGTGGAGCCAGGGTGTATTTGGGAAGGCCACAGAGCGTAGTGCTGCCGTAGTCAAGCCTCGGCAAGACAAGCGCTTGGACCACCTGCTTGAAATCAGTTTGTGGAAGGAATGGTTTGATATTTCTAAGTGTTCTCATGAAGTGATTAGCTACACACATTGCTGATGTGATTTTTCATATTCAGTTGCTTGTCCAGGGTGATTGGGAGGGATTTGGCAGAGTTTATGATGAGAGGGGTGCAGTTGAAAGCAGTGAGGTGATTTAGCCAAAGGTCTAGCTTGGGGACGTGGTTCAGAGGCGAGATGAGAAGGAATTCAGTTTTGGAGGTGTTGAGCAGGAGATGGTTCTCACTTAACCAATTTTGGGTATACGTTAGGGTAGAGTTGAGTGAGATGATGTCATCCGGGATAAGATTTTCAGATAAAGTTGCGTATTGTCCGCATACTTATGGAAACGAATGTTCGTGGAATTTAGAGAATTAGCTAATGGTTCCAAGAAAAGGTTGAAGAGGATAGGAGATAGGGCTGACCTTTGGGGGACACCCATGAGTACTGGAGAGGGCTGGGAGAGGGAGTGGTTTGCCTTGACTCTTTGTGATCTGTGGTGGAGGAAGGACGAGAACCATTGTAGTACCCGACCAGAGAAACACATCCTATTCTTCAGAATGGATAGGAGGTTGTCATGATTAACCGTGTCGAAAGTGGAGGAAAGGTCAAGGAGGATTAGGAGGCATGAATCATTTTGGTCAAGCATTTTTAAGATGTCATCCATAACGTGAGTGAGAGCCGACTCGGTACTGTGCCCCTTCAGAAAGCTGGTTTAGGAGTTGGAAGTTTTCTATGTGAGCACAAAGTTGGGATTGTACGCATTTTTCTAGCAGTTTGGCTAGAGTGGGAATGTTGGAAATAGGGAGGAAGTTATTGAGGTCAGCTTTATCTGCGTTAGGTTTTTTTAGTATAGGTGACACATGAGCTGCTTTTAGGCAGTCAGGGATCGTGCCTTGTGATAGAAAAGCATTTACAATCCATGTCCAGGTGGGGATGAGTACATTCTTGATTTCTTTGAAGATGGCCGGGGGCAACAGGCCATTGAACTGGTTAGATGAGTTGATATTCTGAAGAATCTTGTTGATGTATTTTTCACTGAATGGGGTAAAGGTGCCCTGTGACGCATTGTTCTTAGTGTTCAGGCTGATAGGTTTACTTTTTTCTAAGAGGTCAAGAGGTGGTGCGGAACCTGAGGATGGCAGGAGAGCCTTCTTAGAGACGAGATCAATGGATATGAGTCTTGATTTCTCAATGAAGAAAGCAGCAAGATCGTCGCATGAGGGTGGGCTGCCTCCAGAGTCAGAGAGGTTTGGACCTACCACTGATTGCTGTTTGACCAATTCGAAAAGTTTCTTGGGGCGGTTACAGCTTGAACAAGTTGGTGTCTGAAATAGTCAGCTTTAGCGCACTTGATTTGTTTGTTGTAGAAGCACCTAACCTCTCTAAGGAGTTTTAGTTGTTCCAAGGAGGGTTTGGATCTCCAGGAACGTTAAACTGTCCTGAGGTTGCGGCTTTCCGTGTTTAAAATGTCATTGTACCATGGTTTGGATATTTTTGTTGAGGCATTTTTTTGTTGGAGTGGTGCAATGTCATCCATGATGTTGGAGATGGTCGAGTTGTAGGAGTCTGTGAGTAACTGAACCTCACCCAAGTTAGCTTGGGAGGAGAGGGTCGATTTACAGTGGGCTGCTAGTTCAACTGAGTTTATTGATCTGAGGTCCCTTTATCAGATATTTGATTTCGGTGGTTGACCTTTCGTCATCGACACCTCCCTGGTAATATAAAAGAGGATGCAGTGGTGGTCGGACCAATTGCAAGGGGTAATGGTATCAAGAGTGATGGACTGCCCTTTCGAGATAATGAGGTCTAGAGTTTCTCCTTTATTATGAGTTGGTTGGTCACAGTGCTGAATCAGTTCTTGATCATTTAAGAATGATTTAAGGCAAGTTACCGCAAGGTCATTGGGGTTGGACCAGTGAAGGTTGAAGTCACCCAGGAAGATTTGAGACACGGTTGAGTCGACATTGCCAGAGATGATTTCCATTAATTGCTCGATGAAGGGGAGATTGTCTCCCGGGGGGTGATAAAAAGTGTGAAGTTTGCAAACCGGCAGGTTATTACTTGAGATGCTGAGGCAGAGGTATTCACAGGAGGAAGGCGAAGAGGACTCCATGTGAGAAATCGAGAGTGTGTTCCTATGAATACAAGCAAGGCCACCACCCAGCTTCCGAACTCTGTCTAGTCTAATTATGTCATGAGTAGGATGTACTAGGAGGTCTAAGATAGGAGTGGACGCGGGATTTAGCTAAGTTTCAGTGAGGATGATAATGTCTAAGTCAATGTGTTGGATGAGGTCGAAGATATCAGAGGCGTGTTTACTGGCTGGCCTGCAATTGAGTAGAGCACATTTAAGTCGTAACGGATTTATAGCGGAAGGAGTCTGGATGACTTTCACTCTCTTGAGGTTGTCTTCATTGATGACTCCAATCTTGTGCGGAGGTTCTCTATTCGGGTTAGAATGGATGGTTTGTATTTGTTTTGGCGGGACTATGTTGGAGTTGGAGCTATTAGAATACGAGTTGTGAAGGTCATTGAGATTATTGGACGCCAGGTAGGTGTCAAATCTTCTGGGGCGGGAGGGCGCACTAGGTAGGGGTATCGTTTTCGAGAAGGAGGGGGCTAAAGGCTGGCCCATACAATCTCTAAACGCTAGGGCGGACTCTGGGCAGATTTGCGGAGGTGAGGAAGGAGCTGATCATGTGGAAAAGATCATTTGAGAGGGCTTTCAGGTCATCTAGTTCAGTAGTGAGACGGTGCAACTGGAGAGATATATCATCCAGGCGCGCAACCACGTCTGAAAGGGGTAAGGGGTGTGTTGGGAAAGCGTGAGAGACGGGGGGCCTCAGTGTAAGCCCGTGGGATCCAGGGTGATGGTGAGTAGTTCCTAGGGAGGGAGTTGATCATTTGGGACTAGCTGAGATCCATGGCCTTTTGATATCGAAGTTGTAGCATTAACGAGGGTGGTATGACCATTGAGTTGAAGGTTAGGAACAGTCCAAACAGGAATGAGTGGGTTTGACCGATCATGATTGGTGGAGGGCATTTTGCACAGCCTCCAGCATAGTATGGGTTGTGGGGAGAGGGATGGGGGAAGAGGGATCATTCGTTGAAGGCAATGATAGTAGGTCACACAGGGATCTCTCTGATCGAGGAACAGATAGAATCGGACTGGCTAGCTGTGCGATGAGTGAGCCCGAAAAGTCGCTCACCTTCTGAGTCGGGGGTCTAGGGGGTTAGGGGACGTCAACAGAGGACAGAGCCGCTCTGTGATCATCTAAAGGCGAAGAGTGATTTAGATAGACTGAGGGCCTCTCCAAGGAGGTGGGGGGGACTGGTAATGTCCCAAGTGATGGTAGGGTGAATGCAGGTGTCATTGGGTTTCGCCGACACCACATTTTTGAGTAGCGGGAAGATAATGGCTATCTTAACTAGATTGGCATTGGAAGCTAGGATTAAGATGATACAATTTTTGGGTGGGACTGTGTCCCCCCTGAGGTTTTGAAAGTAACAGTGCTTTGTAACAGCATATAAAAGCCATACAAGAATAATCAGGCAGAAGAAGCTTGTTCTAAGATGTAACACCGGGATGTGCATCTGCCTTCTGCCTTGACCGGCCAATATACCTTGGTACCTACAAATACATTTAATCTCTTCTGGAGCCCTGCCTTCTGTCTGCGTTTTCTTTGCTTTATTCTGAGGAGGGTTGGATGAGCTATTCCTTAACATTGATGCCTCACCTGTAATACTAGGCCGCTTCTGCCACACTGAGCCCCAGACTGGAGGCCATCCTTTGTATCTTAGGTGGTAACAGTAGTGATGCACCAATTTATATTTAACTAGAGATACAGTCAAAACACTTTAAAACCACCAGTAAACTCAAAAAGAGATGTACGAGGATGAAAAGGTTAGCAGTTAAGCAACTGCAGGTACCAAAAAGACAGGAAAAAGAGATAGATGGTGGTAGCATGAGACCAACAGTATACACAATTCATAAACCAACAGGATATTGAAGATGAAGGCAGAACCAAATGCAGGTAAGCACGGCGAGCTCCTAAAAGGAATTGTAGTAATCAAAGGAGAGCAGGATGAAGTAGGCATAATGGGTGAGGATAATTTAAATAAAAAAAAATCAAATATGGCATTTCAATTAGCCTCGTTTTTTGTGAAAGCACAAAGAATCTTAAGACTCAATACTGTATTCAAAGTTATGCTTATAAAGTATGAGATAAAAGAAGATGTGTTGGGGGTAATAGGGCGTGTTGTATTGCATTGTTTAATTCGTATGTTAGTTTCAAATAAACAAATGGTGAATGGTTCATGAACGGATGGTGAAGGAACTTTTTCCCAGAGTCCCAGGAAAATCAGAGACTATTGGGCTCAGACTACATCAATAAGAGTCTTTTAACAATGAATTCTTCTGCCTCAATCTTGCTGTTGAGCCTTAAAATGAGCACTTGATCCTTAGTGTTGCTAAATCCAGTGGTCCATGGTGTTTTGGACTTAGAAACTTAGCAAATTATCCAATAGAAAGTAATGAATCAAATGTCCAGCCAATGGTTTGCATTTAGGAGGAAAATACTTTATCATTCGCACACAAAGCAATACTGTACATAAGTGGCAGGGGCATTTAAATTATCACACTGCATTCAGGCAATACTACTGTGGCTTCTGGAAAACAGCCTATGCTGATCCCATGGGACAGATTTTGATCATAATCTAGTGGAAAAATAGGTTCTTAGTTCTTCCTGGGGAAGATGGGACGAGGTCAAAATAACCTTTACGGGCGATGGTGAGTGTTTCCTCTCTTGATTAGCAGGTACCCCCGTTGTGATATTTTCCCTGTGTTGCAGAGGATGGGTTCAGTTCCTCGCTCCTTTACAGTCCCGCTTCTTCTGGGCAGCATGCTCCTTGTGCAATGGCGCCTCCATTGCACCTTCTGAGTAACAATTCAGTTCCCCCTTTCACAGCAGCGTCACAGCAGCCTCCCCTGGCAGGCTTTGTGGCAATTTCAATGTTTTTGGTCCCTATCCTGGCATCCCTAGAATACAGAATGTTTCTCAGATTCCACTGGCAGAGAAATCTTGGCACAAAGGCTGGACGTTTCTGACTAATTTGTAAGCTAAAGTTGCAGACAGCTTTTGTGTATTCCAACAGGCAGCTCTGATACTGGTTTTGCTAAACTTGACTTTTGCTTACCCCTCTCAGACAGGTCCAGTCATGCTCATTTTTTTCAGGTGTCAGTAGCAAGGTGGGCTGGAGTTGGGAGTCTCATGTTAATGGAGACTCAAAGCAAGGGCACAAAAGAAAGAGAGGATGCCCCATTTACCTATCTGTTAACAGGTGAGGAATAGCCTGTCCTTTGAACAATGGCACAGAAAAGGGTTAGGAAACTCCCTAAGCTTCAGAGGGACATTTTGTTTTCTCTCCTCCACAACAAGTTTGATGTTCTATAATCGATCTCTGGAATGTTCTGGGAGAGCCCTGAAATTTACATTGCTGCTATGGGGCTCTCTCAACCTTCTATATAGGTACCTCTTGCATATAGGAAAACAAAATGAATTCCAACAAAACAACATGGAAAAACAAAATGGATTCCAGTGTGGCTACAACCCCATGCGAAATACATGCTTGACATACATCTAGACACATATATCATACAAGTCCCACATGGATGAGGTGAAGGATGCATATGAAGGGGACTGGCAGACCAGTTAAAAAGTGTAGGAGAGGCCAGTAAGAAACTTCTCCTGGTTGAGACAGTTAGAAAGGCTTGTCTTGGCATTAGAATCTTAATGCTGCCAACACTTTTGTTCCCCCACAGTCTGGTGAAGTGACCGTAGTATTGCTTAGAGAGGAGGGTGCACATGGTGTGTCCCTCCAGACCAAATAAAAATTCCTACTCTGGGCCACAATTTGTATCAAAGAAATAGTCTTCAGCTCACATGCATGATTTCCACGTATGCTGAGGCTAGTGTCAAACATCTACAAAGTTTCTTACGATGAACTTGGGGCAGTGATGCACCCTCAACGAACCCATGAAGGGACCTTTCTTCTTCTCAACAGATGGTGAATATTAGCTTAATAAATCAAGTCAAATTAAATAGCGCTTGTAAAGAGCATTGCTACTCTGTCCCAGTGCTATAGGTACTGTAACCTCTGAAAACAACAAGAAGAGAAAGTTAAAAGACACCATTAAATAACCAGGTCTTTAACCTGCACTTGAAAGAGCCTGCATCCCTGGTAGCACGAAAGTGCACAGGAAGAGAATTCCAACCAGAAGCCAGCAGAGCAGAGAAATGAGAGCCCCCCCATCTCTTCCATCTTGTTTTTGGCACCACGGCAAGCAGTGCATCAGCAGAATGCAAAGGACAAGCAGGAAGATAGTGAGAGAGACACTTGGTGAGGTAGCTGGGACTTATGGCATGATAAGATCTATGGCTTAACACTAGAACCTTGTACTTCGGTATCTCCCGAATGGGTAGCCGCAGCAGTTCCTTGTGATGTGCCTGTATAGAGGCGTGTCGGGGATATTAAGCAAGTGCCAAGCTGCAGCGTTCTGCATCAACTGGAGTCTCTTAAGCTGGTACAGAGCGAGACCCCAGTATAGTTCATTAGTGTAGTCCAGCTGAGATGTTATAAGGGCATGGACTACCATCCTCTAGCAAAGGGCAGAGAGCAGAACAAAAATGTCCTCAGGAACAGATGGAAGCCGAAGTAGTTGCCATCAACACTCTCTGTATGTGGTTTGAAAGACATCTTATTATCAAACTTCACTTCAAGGTTCCACACCGCTGTCGTCTGAGTCGACGGAGAGAGGTCAGAGCTGGGCAAAACCCTACCATCTCAAAGTGGGGAAGGGTAACCAAAGCCCAGCACTTCCATTTTACTTGTGTTGCACTGGAGATTACTCCAGCACATCCAATGGAATACTGCTGACAGACACGCAGAAAATCTGTTTTGGGCAGCAGAGATGTTCCCCGTCCAAGTCAAAAGGATTTGCGTGTCGTCAGCATAAGAGATAATCAGCACTTCAAAGGATTCCACCAGGGTTGCCAAGTGGGACTATATATATATATATATATATATATATATATATATATATATATACATTCACAAATGATCATAGACATGTTGGATTATTGTTTGACACATAATGTTTTTCTTTTTGATGAGGAGATATTTCTCCAGAGACAAGGCACAGCAATGGGGACTTCTTTTGACCCGACATATGCCAATCTATTCATGGCAGCCTGGGAAGATGGTATTCTACAGAGCAGATACAGGCCCAATATCAAAGCGTGGATGAGGTACATAGACAATTTGTTTTTAGTTTGGGAAGGAGACGAATCGACATTGCAAGAATTCCTCCAGAGCCTGAATGAGAATAATTTCAACTTATCCTTCACGTTCAATTGGAGTAAAAATCAAGTGATCTACTTGGACGTGGAAGTGTTCATACAGAAACAGCAGCTCTGTACTAGAATCCATAGGAAACCCACGGCAACGAACAGCATCCTCCATGCCAATAGCGGACATCCACAACATCTAAAATGGAGTATTCCATACGGCGAAATGGTTCGCATTAAGAGGAACTGTTCAGAAACCCATGATATAGAGAGAAATCTAGAAGACACAGGTGCTAGATTTCTGGCAAAAGATTATCCCCTGAAAGTCATAGAAGAATCAAAGAACAGGATAATGGAAAAACCTAGATCAGAATTACTGAAAGAACGAGATCACCTGGATGATGATGAAACAATTCAGATCATTCTGGATTTTATTGTTGACAACAAGTGTCGAAGGAAAATCATCAAAAAGAATTGGAATATACTTTTGCTTGATGACTCGTTAAAAAGAAATTTACCATCGACTCCTAAAATAACCTATAGGAAGACTTCCTCACTAGGTGACATCCTAACACAAAGTCATTTTAACAGACCCGGAAAGGAAAAAGGAACCTGGTTGACAACGCCTGGATTTTGGAAATGCTTCAAATGCAAAGCGTGTGAACATGGAACTAACACACTCTCGTACACATTGGCAAATGGAAAAAAGGAACGGATTACTGCACATATCAGATGTGAAACAAAATACGTGGTATATGTTTTAGAATGTCCTTGCAAACAATTGTATGTCGGGAGCACCATCAATAAATTAAAACTACGCATCCTGCAACACCTACGAGCAATAAAAAATAAAGATCTGGCGTACCCAATGGCCAAGCATTTTTCCGAAAAACATCAAGGGAATGCACAAGGGTTACGCTATTTCGGAGCCAAAGTGATCACACAAAATGAAAGAGGTGGTGATAAAACCTTGGAACTCAGAAGAGCAGAGTCCAAATTCATAATAGCTCTGGGAACAGAAAAACCTTTTGGCCACAATTTGGATGCAGAATTACATGTTCACCTATAAACCCTATGGAAGTCCTAGTCTTAAATTAATTTGCTCATGGAAAAATCAGGGAGAATGACAAGTATGAGTTTTGAAAAAATCATGGCTGTAAGAACAAGATTGAACATAGACTGAATTTGAAAAAATATACATTAAATAATTGGACTGTGACATATCCCAAGTCAATATATATAAATATAATTTTCTAAAGGTTATGAGGAATTCTGAAAATATCAAATTTGGAAAATGACAAAGTATTGTTTTAATCCTGAAAATGCAATTTTGCACAACATATTTGCACTATGTGTTAGTTACTTTAAATTGTAGGATTTAAGAATACATCTTATACAAAAGATATACATATCTTATGAGGCCGCTATTGCTATTTTGCACAATATCTTTGCACTATGCGACAGTTATTGCAATTTGCACTTACGAGTTTGAACCCGCTAATTTACACAATATTACTTGCACTTAGCGCTTATTACTTTAATCTTTAGGTTTTAAAAAAAACATGCCTCATGAGATCATAGCACCTTGTCTTGTTGATATGCAATTTGCACATTGCACAGGTCACTTTCTTATTTTTATCCGACACCTTTGGGAACTTATCTGCTTGGGATAGCGCCACTTGAGGCCATGGTATCAAGTGATGACTGTATTTTCTTAAATATCGATTCAGTCTAAAGATCGATCCAAAATCCAGTTACAGCTTCAACCCAGTAGTCTTCTCCTGTCTGAATGTATATACAAACATGAGCATGTTTTGAATAATTCTCGAGTTCATCACGTTTTATGTCTATGTGTGAAAGTTTTCCAAAATTTTTATCATGCCGATATAAGGATGAGTACTTTACTGAAAATACTGTCAATATTGTTTGTATATTTATATTTAACAAAATAAGTAAAACTAAAAGAAAAATGGCACTTATTTCATGCCAGACTCACACAAGTTGAATGTGGGGTTAGCATTCTAGTCTATTGAAACAAACAAGGTAATCCCTTTTTTAAATACCTTTTTTTTGCACTCTACCACTTTAAAAAGACTTTCTAGACTATAGGACTCTATGGTCCAGTTGAAGGCATTCGCCGAAACGCGTCGACCGTCCCTGCTGTTTTGCACCTGGTGTTTGAAGAAAATGAAATAAACACAAATTGAACTACTTTGCCGTGCTGTGGAATTCCTCTGTGCTGTGGATACTCTGGTGGGGGACGCTGCCGAGTTGCTTTGAAGATATGTATATATGTCTTCACTGAAAAAAACCATAGGTTTCAGGGATGTTATAGTTAGTTGGACATTTCACTCCTACAAAACCATAGAAATTCGGCTGTTATAGTTAGTTCAGCTAACTAGAACTTGCGCCCCCGCAATACACTGCTGATGATGTCACATATTACATCATTCGTGACATGGTCAGTGATATCACATCACTGATGACATCATCCAGTGAATGTATTATATATATGCCAAGGTGTATTGAAAAATGAGTGGGTGTATAAGTGTCTGGATGAAGGATTTAGTAGGTGCGTGACTGACTGTTTAAGTGAGTTATTACATGTGTCTTACTGAATGCATGGGTTAGTGACTAAACTGTGTGAATGTCTGTATCAGTCTGTCTACTGTTGTATAAGCTGCTGCATGGGTTGGTCAGTAGCTACATGAATGTCTATATGGGTTATTGATTGGTTGCCAGAGTATTTGTATGGGTGTCTGAGTGTGTGTGTGAGTGTGTGGGAGGTGGACTCTGTGCATACATGTTTGAGTGATTGATTCACTGGGTGTATGGGTTCAAGAGTGTATATGGAAACAGCTGTATGGGTGGGTGAGTGTGTGTATGGGTGTGTTAGTGAGTGAATGGATGTCTTAGTGGTACATGTCCAAGTAACTACATATGTAAAAGGCAGTGTATGTGAGACTTGGAGTATATAAATGACTATATGTGAGAGTCAGTGATTGCGAGACGGGCTGTATGGATGAGTGTGTACTTGTATCAGTGATTGTATAAGAGAGTAAATATGCATTTGTTTCTGTTTGAATAAGTGATGTGTTGTATGTATAACTGTATAGGTCAGTAAATGGAAGTGTGATTGATTCTTTGCATGACTGACTACCTGTGTGAGTAACTCTGGATAAGTGCTGGTGTGTGAGTGTTTGTGTAGATGTATGAGTGCATATGATAGTGTTGTATTGATGAGTGACTGCATGTATGAGGGATTGTATGGGTGAATGAGTGGATACGTGTGTAGACCTAAGAACCAGTGAGTTGATATGTAGTAACTGGTATTGGTGTGTCTATGGATTCGACAATGGTATTCTGTATTTTGAAGTGGGTGTATCAAACATTATATTAGGGTGTGAGGAGGTGCATCAGATTATCACATGGATGATGTCATCAGTGATGTCATTTGAAATGTCATCAGTGATGTCACTGACCATGTCATGAATGATATAATATGTGACGTCATCAGCAGTACTTTGCAGGGGCGCGAGTTATAGTTTGCTGAACTAACTATAACGGCCGAAGTTCTATGGTTTTGTAGGAGTGAAATGTCCAACTAACTATAACGTCCCTGAAACCTATGATTTTATTCAGTGAATTTCTAAGGTTTTTTAAATGCTATTTCTCACTATAACGTCCCTGAAACCTATGTTTTTTTCTGTGAATTTCTAAGGTTTTTTAAATGCTAATTTCTAACTATAACGTCCCTTAAACCTATGGTTTTTTCAGTGAATTTCTAAGGCTTTTGAAATGCTAATTTCTAATAACTATAACGTGCCTGAAACCTATGTTTTTTCAGTGAATTTCTAAGGTTTATTCAATGCTAATTTCTAACTGACCGAAGACCTGCTGACCTTCAGGAGGATACTCAAGACCTGGCTGTTCGATCAGTAGCGCCCCCCCAGCGCCTTGAAACCCTCGCGGGTATGTAGTGCGCTTTACAAATGATTGATTGATTGATTGAACTATAACGGGCCTGAAACCTATGTTTTTTTTTCAGTGAATTTGTAGGGTTTTTTAAATGCTCATTTGTAAATTTAATATTTATACAACCTTTTATGTTTTTCTGAAAATTACAAGTTTTTTTAAAGATATTTTGTAACTCTAATATTCTATAATTATTTTCTTTTCTTTTTTTTCATTTTAATTTAATTATGTAATGTCCTGTCTTTTAAAATATATGTATATGTTTTTTTCCCAAAAATACTGGAGTCGCGTACCCATCGTATACCTATCACGATGGGTGCCCGAATTCAAGCCGCCATATTGGAAAAGTTGGGAAGGAGACACATTTGGTTTGCAATGGGTGCGCGGTGCGTAGCCCTGCGTAACGTCATATATGTATGGGATCGCGTCATGTGCGCGATTAGTATGTGACGGGTGGGCGTGCATGGCCCCAAGTAACTTCATATACGTATGGGTTTGCGTCATCTGCGTGTTACGTATGCGACGTGTGCATGGTGCCGGGAACCGCGTGACGTCATATACATGCTTGGTCGCGCCAGGTGCGCGACTCCCGCAAAAAAGTTTATGTTTTAAATCTATATGTCTATAACTTTAATGTACATACCACAACAAGAGATTATCTAAACTATTTATAAAAAAAATATATTTGTACTTGTAATAAACTTATATTATTGTTAAATATATTTTCACAACATTGCACTGGGTGCGCGCTGGTTGCACGCTGGGTGCGCGACTCCCATGTGACTTTGAAAGAAACTATTTCATTGGTTGACAACGTTTTCCATTATAGAACTTGGAGGACCCCACCTTTTTTAGTCATTCTCTCAGCTGCATCAGAAGAGAGACACCTGCTGTGTTTTTAGGAGCAATAGTGAGAGGTGTTTTGGTGTTTACTTGAAAACGTCTGCAATGGCTTTTTCTAATCCACCAATAGACCTTCCATCTGAGGATGAAGATTTGGGACCACCTCCAAAAAAAGACCAGAGTCTATTGTGTGGAAATTCTTTACAATTCCGGAGGGAGAAAGAAAAGTAAATGCAAGGATAGTGAGCTGCGGCAGTGAGAAGAAGTACTCGTGTGGCACTTCCAGTATGTATAAGCATCTACAGACTACACATCCAAGACAGTTTGCACAAGAACAACTGCAACGTGCTCAAGAGGCCACACAAAATGACTAGGGAGCTGGTCCCAGCACTTCTGGTGGCTCAACCTGTGCATCTCACGGTCCAGATATCCTTACAGAGTTTACAACGCTCAAACAGCATTGTATAAAATGCAATGCCATTTTATGCTGTGGGGAGCAATCATTTGATGCTGTATGTTCAGCAGCAAGAAATCATCGCTGCTAAAAAAAAAAAATCAGTTGGAATGACATTTTAATTCCAAAAGTGTAAAGTTTGGTCTGTTTGTTATTTTGTTTTTCAAAAAACACCCAAAAAATCTCAAAATTGTTTTAAGAACACAAAAAAAAATTAAGAAGAAAAAAACCAGTACTCTTCAAAACTACCTTATTCGGTTAAAAAAGAGAAATACCTGCATGCTCACATCTGGGTGATTGCTAGAGTATATGTGTAGAGCATGATTGATTCTAAGAGTGCATGGGTAGCGACAGGGAGATGGCTGGACTGCATGAGTAATGCACAGGTAATTGTACGTCTACATGTGTTAGTGCCTGTGTTATTATAGGAGTACATGGGTACTGACTGGATGATTACACTACTGCAAGGAGAATGCATGGTGATTTTATAAGTGGTTGGGTTTTGGCAGAGTGATTGGATAAGGATATGGGACTGGCTGAGTAACTGGAGGAGTGCATTCGTAGTAACAGGGAGATTAGTAAACTATATAGGTAGCAGTCAAAGGAATGTAGAAGTGCATGAATAAGTGCCTTGGTACTTGCATGAGTACATGGATACTGCCTGGATGATTAGAGTACTGCAATGTGAGTGCATGGTGAATTTATAAGTGCTTGGGTTTTGGCAGAGTGATTGGATAAAGACATGGGACGGGCTGGGTAATTGAAGGAGTGCATACGTAGTAACAAGGAGATTAGTACAATGTATAGGTAGCAGTCAAACTAATGTAGAAGTGCATGAATAGGTGCCTGGGTAATTGCATGAGTACATGGGTGGTGACTGGATAATTAGAGTACTGAAATGTGAGTGCATAGTGAATTTATTAGTGCTTTGGTATTGGTGCAGTGATTAGATAAGGACATGGTACTGGCTGGATGATTGGAGGAGTGGACAGAGAGTGACAGTGTGATTGCTGGACTGCATGGGTACTACCTGGGTAATTGGAGGAGTGAGTCATTAGTGTGGAGGTGGTTAGGGGACTGCATGGATAGTGCACATTTGATTGTAGCACTGCATGTGTTAATTCCTGAGTCATTGTACAAGCACATGGATAGTGACTGGATACTTAGAGTGCTGGAAGTCGACAGCATGGTGAATTTACAAGTCCTTGGGTTTTGGCGCAGTGATTACATAAGGACAAGGCAGAGTGATTAAAAGAGTCCAAAGGGAGTGACAGGGGGATTGCTGGACTGCATGTGTAGTGCTTTGGAGATTTCACCACTGCATAAGTTGGTGCATGAGTCATTGCATGAATATTGTCAACTATCTCTTCACATTTCCTAAAATAAACATCTTCAATAACATTGCATATAATACAAATATATAAAATGGTTCTTTCTTAGAGAATTTTCTAAATACAATATCAAAGACCAGAAACGGTAATTTAATCAGCAATTCTTTATTTCTTCCCTATAGTCTAAATGATTTGCAGTGAGAATATCCAAAATAAACTTCTTAATTTATATTGATATCTTCCCACTAGGCCGAATGATATTCCTGATATTCCTGCTGTGTTTTTAGGAGCAATAGTGAGAGTTTTTTTGGTGTTTACTTGGAAACTTCTGCAATGGCTTCTTCTAATCTACCAGTAGACCTTCCATCTGATGAAGAAGATTTGGTTCCACCTCCCAAAAAAAGACCAGTCAGAGTTTGTGACGCTCAAACAGCGTTGTATAAAATGCAATGCCACTTTATGCTGTGGAGAGCAATCAGTTGACGCTGTATGTTCAGCAGCAAAAAGTCACCGCTGCTAAAAAAAAAAACATTCAGTTGGAATGACATTTTGACGCTGTACAAATAAGAAAAAACCCAGTTCTCTTCAGAACTACCTTATTTGGTTAAAAAAGAGAAATAGCTGCATGCTAACATCTGGGTGATTGCTAGAGTACATGTGTAGTGCATGATTGATTCTAAGAGTGCAAGGGTAGTGACAGGGAGATGGCTGGACTGCATGAGTAATGCACAAGTAATTGTAGGTCTGCATGTGTTAGTGCCTCTGTTATTGTAGGAGTACATGGGTATTGACTGCATGAATACACTACTGCAAGGAGAGTGCATGGTGATTTTATAAGTGGATGGGTTTTGGCGGAGTGATTGGATTAGGACATGGGACTGCCTGGGTAATTGAAGGAGTACATAGGTAGTAACATGGAAATCACTAAAATGTATAGGTAGCACTCAAAGGATTGTAAATGTGCAAGAGTTAGTTCCTGGGTAATTGCATGAGTACATAGGTACTGACTGGATGATTAGAATACTGCAATGTGAGTGCATGGTGAATTTATAAGTGGTTGGATATTGGCAGAGGGATTGGATTAGTACATGGTACTGGCTGGGTGACTCAAGGAGTGCATTGGGAGTGACAGGGTGATTGCTGGACTGCATGGATAGTACCTGGGGAATTTAAGATGTTAATGAGCAGTGTCTAAGTGGTTAGAGGACTGTATGGATAGTGCAGAGGTGAATGTAGTAGTCATGGATAGTGTTTAGGTCACTTAATCTTACCTTTACAATAGTAGATATCAAAGTATTCGAAATAATTTTTGTAGTTGTTTTTAATAATTTAAATTTTTAAAACTTTCAAACTTTAGAATTCAGGTCTGTAAAAGAGAAGACAAAATACAGTTATAACATATAATATTATAATTTTAAGAACACAACATAATTTTACCATTATATAACATATTTAGTTTGCCTTTTTGCTGTTCTCAGAATATATTGAATTTCACCATAGACAGTGATTTCAGTGTTACTCATCATATAACAGAGGGCAAAAAAATACAATCAATAAGATTGTTAACAATCTGTGTCCAAAATATTTACAACAAAGTCAACTATCTCTAAGAGAATTTTCTAAATACAATATCAAAGAATAGAAACGATAATTGAATCAACAATTCTTCATAACTTCCCTATAGGCTAAATGATGTTCTTTAAAAAATTTGCAGTGAGAATATCCAAAATAAACTTCTTAATTCATATCAATATCTTCCCACTAGGCCGAATGATATTCCTGAAATCCTTTATATTGAAATTATCCAAAATAATCTCATTAATCCATATTGGCATATTCCCAATAGGCCGAATTATGTTCTCAGAATTTTGGCATTAAGAATATTAGGTATGAATTTGGTAATTCGTTAGGCAAATGATATTTGAAAACCAAATGGGCATCATTACAATATGCCCATCATTTATTGCACTTTAAATAGACAGTGTAGTGTCCAGATGTCGTAGAAGGTCCATCGTGGAAAATAATTGCTACTGCTACGAAAGTTCTTCCTGATATTGATAGTTGACTTGCTACAAAAATTTTAATTAAAGTTTCTAATTTACTTCCGTCTGCTCTACAACGTTGTCTCATTAAAATTATATATTGTCCAAATCTTTGTAAAATAATGTTGATAACATTTCTGATTTGCACTGTCTACAGTCCATATTTTGATTAGCTGATGTAACTAATTTGTTAAAAGACACTGTTTTACAATCTGGTATTGTCAAATATTATAAGTCTTTCAGTGTCTATCTTAGTGGTAGAAGTAAATGTACAATTTTCACATTCATGTGTTCATGTATAAGAAAGTCCAAACAGATTTTCAATCTGTATTCCTTCATCTTATAATACTGCAAGCACATATATAAGAAATTCCTGAGTGTCTTGTTGCACAAAGAACCAGAACATATATCCAGAAGATTCTGAATACCAGAAACACTTTGGATTTTAGTTTTATCAGTTCTCAATTTTTCAAAAATAGAATGCAACAAGGAATTAAACCTTTCTTCTTGATTCTCCATAATTTGCTGTTGGAGATATTCTAGAAAAAATACGACGTTCACCACTACATTAGCATAGCAGTTGATACCTGAACTATTTTCTAACTGATATCCAACAATCTCTTCAACACTGTCCCTTTTCTTTTTGTTTGGAATCTCAACATTGTCTTGATTTTTTTTCTTCTTTCCAACTTCACTACAGAAATTCTCATATCTTCATTTTTGAGCTACTACATGCTTTTCATATAGAGGATATTCACCTAAATTGGGAGCATACAGTCGTCTTAACCGATTATACTCTCTTACACAATTTGCATCTGCACTAATCTTTCTCTCATCAAAATCAATCAAATACAATCCAGATAAAGTTCTGACTCGGGACAATGCAACATATGCCATTCCCTCTTTAACCACAGTATTTCAAATGTTTACCAAAGCGCTGTCTACACTTAAACCTTCAGATTTATGAATGGTCACCGCATATGCTAAAGAAAGAGGAAACTGTTTTCTACGAACATACAAATCTTTAACAAGCAAAAAACTAACAGAACAACGAGTAACTGTTTTACTTCTTCAATCTGATCAAATTTGATCTTCAAAACTTCAATTCCATCTCTATTTTGGTAATTAACAAAATCAACAACTTTTCCCATTACTCCATTTACTGAAACTTTTTCCACATCCAAATTACACAGTAAAATTACCCGGCAGTTTTCATGCATATAAATTATTTTCTAAACCAGCAGTTTTAGATAAAGATTTTTCCAATGAATCCAATTTGTTTTTAATTTTTCTGTCAAAATAATAGTAATACCTTTGTGCTATATTTTATAAATGGCTTCCATTTTTATTATTTGTTGTTTTTCCCTCTTTAAAAGTTCTTCATTGAATGTAGAACACTCTCGCAGTGTTGGCATTAGGCAGATTATAGATTTATTTTCTCAGATTTTCTTTATATTATTTCCGGAGCAGCATCTTCATTTGGAAACAAGTTTGTAAGTAGACGATTTTGCAAAGCTTCTTTACCATGCTCTGTCAATACACCAATTCTTATATCTTGAAGAATACTTCCATAGTCTTCATCACTTGCCTGTCGCATATTTTTAATAAGTTCTTTCTATTCAAAATATGACCAAATGTTGACATTTCCAATACTTCCCAAAGACTTTCTGGTGTCTTCATGCACAAGTGTTTTAAATACTGGTTGCCCTTTTACAGGAGTAAACATGCAGTAGATTGCCAAAAACTATCATGTTTTCCTCCAAATAAGACATTGTATTCTGTTTTTAAAAATGTCTGCATTCCTAAATGCACAAAGGCAAGCATTAAGTTTGAGACCATGCTCACCTCATCAATAATCAGATGTTTCATTTTCTTTAGCCCTCTTAAAACTTCATAACAAGCTCCTCTAGATAGCTTGTGATATTCCAATTTGTTTTCATGCTCTACAGGTAGCATTAGTAAGCGATGTAATGTAATTCCTTTAATGTTGTGTGCTACCAACCCAGTTGGAGCAGTTACAACACAAGATAAATGTGATTCAGTGGTTTTCTGTAGATAACTGGTCAAAATTTTAATTAAAAAACTTTTTCCTGTACCAGCTTGACCAGTGACAAATGATCATAGACATGTTGGATTATTGTTTGACACATAATGTTTTTCTTTTTGATGAGGAGATATTTCTCCAGAGACAAGGCATAGCAATGGGGACTTCTTTTGCCCCGACATATGCCAATCTATTCATGGCAGCCTGGGAAGATGGTATTCTACAGAGCAGATACAGGCCCAATATCAAAGCGTGGATGAGGTACATAGACGATTTGTTTTTAGTTTGGGAAGGAGACGAATCGACATTGCAAGAATTCATCCAGAGCCTGAATTAGAATAATTTCAACGTTTCCTTCACGTTCAATTAGAGTAAAAATCAAGTGATCTACTTGGACGTGGAAGTATTCATACAGAAACAGCAGCTCTGTACTAGAATCCATAGGAAACCCACGGCAACGAACAGCATCCTCCATGCCAATAGCGGACATCCACAACATTTAAAATGGAGTATTCCATACGGCGAAATGCTTCGCATTAAGAGGAACTGTCCAGAAACCCATGATATAGAGAGAAATCTAGAAGACACAGGTGCTAGATTTCTGGCAAGAGATTATCCCCTGAAAGTAATAGAAGAATCAAAGAACAGGATAATGGAAAAACCTAGATCAGAATTACTGCAAGAACAAGATCACCTGGATGATGATGAAACAATTCAGATCATTCTGGATTTTAATGTTGACAACAAGTGTCTAAGGAAAATCATCAAAAAGAATTGGAATATACTTTTGCTTGATGACTTGTTAAAAAGAAATTTACCATCGACTCCTAAAATAACCTATAGGAAGACTTCCTCACTAGGTGACATCCTAACACAAAGTCATTTTAACAGACCCGGAAAGGAAAAAGGAACCTGGTTGACAACGCCTGGATTTTGGAAATGCTTCAAATGCAAAGTGTGTGAACATGGAACTAACACACTCTCGTACACATTGGCAAATGGAAAAAAGGAACGGATTACTGCACATATCACGTGTGAAACAAAATATGTGGTATATGTTTTAGAATGTCCTTGCAAACAATTGTATGTCGGGAGCACCATCAATAAATTAAAACTACGCATCCTGCAACACCTACGAGCAATAAAAAATAAAGATCTGGCGTACCCAATGGCCAAGCATTTTTCCGAAAAACATCAAGGGAATGCACAAGGGTTACGCTATTTCGGAGCCAAAGTGATCAAACAAAATGAAAGAGGTGGTGATAAAACCTTGGAACTCAGAAGAGCAGAGTCCAAATTCATAATAGCTCTGGGAACAGAAAAACCTTTTGGCCACAATTTGGATGCAGAATTACATGTTCACCTATAAACCCTATGGAAGTCCTAGTCTTAAATTAATTTGCTCATGGAAAAATCAGGGAGAATGACAAGTATGAGTTTTGAAAAAATCATGGCTGTAAGAACAAGATTGAACATAGGCTGAATTTGAAAAAATATACATTAAATAATTGGACTGTGACATATCCCAAGTCAATATATATAAATATAATTTTCTAAAGGTTATGAGGAATTCTGAAAATATCAAATTTGGAAAATGACAAAGTATTGTTTTAATCCTGTAAATGCAATTTTGCACAACATATTTGCACTATGTGTTAGTTACTTTAAATTGTAGGATTTAAGAATACATCTTATACAAAAGATATACATATCTTATGAGGCCGCTATTGCTATTGTGCACAATATCTTTGCACTATGCGACAGTTATTGCAATTTGCACTTACGAGTTTGAACCTGCTAATTTGCACAATATTACTTGCACTTAGCGCTTATTACTTTAATCTTTAGGTTTTAAAAAAAACATGCCTCATGAGATCATAGCACCTTGTCTTGTTGATATGCAATTTGCACATTGCACAGGTCACTTTCTTATTTTTATCCGACACCTTTGGGAACTTATCTGCTTGGGATAGTGCCACTTGAGGCCATGGTATCAAGTGATGACTGTATTTTCTTAAATATCGATTCAGTCTAAAGATTGATCCACAATCCAGTTACAGCTTCAACCCAGTAGTTTTCTCCTGTCTGAATGTATATACAAACATGAGCATGTTTTGAATAATTCTCGAGTTCATCACGTTTTATGTCTATGTGTGAAAGTTTTCCAAAATTGTTCTCATGCCGATATAAGGATGAGTACTTTACTGAAAATACTGTCAATATTGTTTGTATATTTATATTTAACAAAATAAGTAAAACTAAAAGAAAAATGGCACTTATTTCATGCCAGACTCACACAAGTTGAATGTGGGGTTAGCATTCTAGTCTATTGAAACAAACAAGGTAATCCCTTTTTTAAATACATTTTTTTTGCACTCTACCACTTTAAAAAGACTTTCTAGACTATGGGACTCTATGGTCCAGTTAAAGGCATTCGCCGAAACGCGTCGACCGTCCCTGCTGTTTTGCACCTGGTGTTTGAAGAAAATGAAATAAACACAAATTGAACTACCTTGCCGTGCTGTGGAATTCCTCTGTGCTGTGGATACTCTGGTGGGGGACGCTGCCGAGTTGCTTTGAAGATATGTATATATGTATTCACTGAAAAAAAACATAGGTTTCAGGGATGTTATAGTTAGTTAGACATTTCACTCCTACAAAACCATAGAAATTCGGCTGTTATAGTTAGTTCAGCTAACTAGAACTTGCGCCCCCGCAATACACTGCTGATGATGTCACATATTACATCATTCGTGACATGGTCAGTGACATCACTGATGACATCACTGATAACATCATCCAGTGAATGTATTATATATATGCCAAGGTGTATTGAAAAATGAGTGGGTGTATAAGTGTCTGGATGAAGGATTTAGTAGGTGCGTGACTGACTGTTTAAGTGAGTTATTACATGTGTCTTACTGAATGCATGGGTTAGTGACTAAACTGTGTGAATGTCTGTATCAGTCTGTCTACTGTTGTATAAGCTGCTGCATGGGTTGGTCAGTAGCTACATGAATGTCTATATGGGTTATTGATTGGTTGCCAGAGTATGTGTATGGGTGTCTGAGTGTGTGTGTGAGTGTGTGGGAGGTGGACTCTGTGCATACATGTTTGAGTGATTGATTCACTGGGTGTATTGGTTCAAGAGTGTATATGGAAACAGCTGTATGGGTGGGTGAATGTGTGTATGGGTGTGTTAGTGAGTGAATGGATGTCTTAGTGGTACATGTCCAAGTAACTACATATGTAAAAGGCAGTGTATGTGAGACTTGGATTATATAAATGACTATATGTGAGAGTCAGTGATTGTGAAACGGGCTGTATGGATGAGTGTGTACTTGTATCAGTGATTGTATAAGAGAGTAAATATGCGTTTGTTTCTGTTTGAATAAGTGATGTGTTGTATGTATAACTGTATAGGTCAGTAAATGGAAGTGTGATTGATTCTTTGCATGACTGACTACCTGTGTGAGTAACTCTGGATAAGTGCTGGTGTGTGAGTGTTTGTGTAGATGTATGAGTGCATATGATAGTGTTGTATTGATGAGTGACTGCATGTATGAGGGATTGTATGGGTGAATGAGTGGATACGTGTGTAGACCTAAGAACCAGTGAGTTGATATGTAGTAACTGGTATTGGTGTGTCTATGGATTCGACAATGGTATTCTGTATTTTGAAGTGGGTGTATCAAACATTATATTAGGGTGTGAGGAGGTGCATCAGATTATCACATGGATGATGTCATCAGTGATGTCATTTGAAATGTCATCAGTGATGTCACTGACCATGTCATGAATGATATAATATGTGACGTCATCAGCAGTACTTTGCAGGGGCGCGAGTTATAGTTTGCTGAACTAACTATAACGGCCGAAGTTCTATGGTTTTGTAGGAGTGAAATGTCCAACTAACTATAACGTCCCTGAAACCTATGATTTTATTCAGTGAATTTCTAAGGTTTTTTAAATGCTATTTCTCACTATAACGTCCCTGAAACCTATGTTTTTTTCTGTGAATTTCTAAGGTTTTTTAAATGCTAATTTCTAACTATAACGTCCCTGAAACCTATGGTTTTTTCAGTGAATTTCTAAGGCTTTTAAATGCTAATTTCTAATAACTATAACGTGCCTGAAACCTATGTTTTTTCAGTGAATTTCTAAGGTTTATTCAATGCTAATTTCTAACAGACCCAAGACCTGCTGACCTTCAGGAGGATACTCAAGACCTGGCTGTTCGATCAGTAGCGCCCCCCCCCCCCAGCGCCTTGAAACCCTCACGGGTATGTAGTGCGCTTTACAAATGATTGATTGATTGATTGAACTATAACGGCCCTGAAACCTATGTTTTTTTTTCTGTGAATTTGTAGGGTTTTTTAAATGCTCATTTGTAAATTTAATATTTATACAACCTTTTATGTTTTTCTGAAAATTACAAGTTTTTTTAAAGATATTTTGTAACTCTAATATTCTATAATTATTTTCTTTTCTTTTTTTCATTTTAATTTAATTATGTAATGTCCTCTCTTTTAAAATATATGTATATTTTTTTTTCCCAAAAATACTGGAGTCGCGTACCCATCGTGTACCTATCACGATGGGTGCCCGAATTCAAGCCGCCATATTGGAAAAGTCGGGAAGGAGACACATTTGGTTTGCAATGGGTGCGCGGTGCGTAGCCCTGCGTAACGTCATATATGTATGGGATCGCGTCATGTGCGCGATTAGTATGTGACGGGTGGGCGTGCATGGCCCCACGTAACGTCATATACGTATGGGTTTGCGTCATCTGCGTTTTACGTATGCGACGTGTGCATGGTGCCGGGAACCGCGTGACGTCATATACATGCTTGGTCGCGCCAGGTGCGCGACTCCCGCAAAAAAGTTTATGTTTTAAATCTATATGTCTATAACTTTAATGTACATACCACAACAAGAGATTATCTAAACTATTTATAAAAATAATATATTTGTACTTGTAATAAACTTATATTATTGTTAAATATATTTTCACAACATTGCACTGGGTGCGCGCTGGTTGCACGCTGGGTGCGCGACTCCCATGTGACTTTGAAAGAAACTATTTCATTGGTTGACAAGGTTTTCCATTATAGAACTTGGAGGACCCCACCTTTTTTAGTCATTCTCTCAGCTGCATCAGAAGAGAGTCACCTGCTGTGTTTTTAGGAGCAATAGTGAGAGGTTTTTTGGTGTTTACTTGAAAACGTCTGCAATGGCTTCTTCTAATCCACCAGTAGACCTTCCATCTGATGATGAAGATTTGGGACCACCTCCAAAAAAAGACCAGAGTCTATTGTGTGGAAATTCTTTACAATTCCGGAGGGAGAAAGAAAAGTAAATGCAAGGACGGTGAGCTGCGGCAGCGAGAAGAAGTACTTGTGTGGCACTTCCAGTATGTATAAGCATCTACAGACTACACATCCAAGACAGTTTGCACAAGAACAACTGCAACGTGCTCAAGAGGCCACACAAAATGAGTAGGGAGCTGGTCCCAGCACTTCTGGTGGCTCAACCTCTGCATCTCACGGTCCAGATATCCTTACAGAGTTTACAACGCTCAAACAGCATTGCATAAAATGCAATGCCATTTTATGCTGTGGGGAGCAATCAGTTGATGCTGTATGTTCAGCAGCAAGAAATCATCGCTGCTAAAAAAAAAAAATCAGTTGGAATGACATTTTAATTCCAAAAGTGTAAAGTTTGGTCTGTTTGTTATTTTGTTTTTCAAAAAAACACCCAAAAAATCTCAAAATTGTTTTAAAAACACAAAAAAAATTAAGAAGAAAAAAAACAGTACTCTTCAAAACTACCTTATTCGGTTAAAAAAGAGAAATACCTGCATGCTCACATCTGGGTGATTGCTAGAGTATATGTGTAGAGCATGATTGATTCTAAGAGTGCATGGGTAGCGACAGGGAGATGGCTGGACTGCATGAGTAATGCATAGGTAATTGTACGTCTACATGTGTTAGTGCCTGTGTTATTATAGGAGTACATGGGTACTGACTGGATGATTACACTACTGCAAGGAGAATGCATGGTGATTTTATAAGTGGTTGGGTTTTGGCAGAGTGATTGGATAAGGATATGGGACTGGCTGAGTAACTGGAGGAGTGCATTCGTAGTAACAGGGAGATTAGTAAACTATATAGGTAGGAGTCAAAGGAATGTAGAAGTGCATGAATAAGTGCCTGGGTACTTGCATGAGTACATGGATACTGCCTGGATGATTAGAGTACTGCAATGTGAGTGCATGGTGAATTTATAAGTGCTTGGGTTTTGGCAGAGTGATTGGATAAAGACATGGGACGGGCTGGGTAATTGAAGGAGTGCATACGTAGTAACAGGGAGATTAGTAAACTGTATAGGTAGCAGTCAAACTAATGTAGAAGTGCATGAATAGGTGCCTGGGTAATTGCATGAGTACATGGGTGGTGACTGGATAATTAGAGTACTGCAATGTGAGTGCATAGTGAATTTATTAGTGCTATGGTATTGGTGCAGTGATTAGATAAGGACATGGTACTGGCTGGATGATTGGAGGAGTGCACAGAGAGTGACAGTGTGATTGCTGGACTGCATGGGTATTACCTGGGTAATTGGAGGAGTGAGTCAGTAGTGTGGAGGTGGTTAGGGCACTGCATGGATAGTGCACATTTGATTGTAGCACTGCATGTGTTAATTCCTGAGTCATTGTACAAGCACATGGATAGTGACTGGATACTTAGAGTGCTGGAAGTCGACAGCATGGTGAATTTACAAGTCCTTGGGTTTTGGCGCAGTGATTACATAAGGACAAGGCAGAGTGATTAAAAGAGTCCAAAGGGAGTGACAGGGGGATTGCTGGACTGTTTGTGTAGTGCTTTGGAGATTTTACCACTGCATAAGTTAGCGCATGAGTCATTGCATGAATATGTACAACAAAGTCAACTATCTCTTCACATTTCCTAAAATAAACATCTTCAATAACATTGCATATAATACAAATATATAAAATGGTTCTTTCTTAGAGAATTTTCTAAATACAATATCAAAGACCAGAAACGATAATTTAATCAGCAATTCTTTATTACTTCCCTATAGTCTAAATGATTTGCAGTGAGAATATCCAAAATAAACTTCTTAATTTATATTGATATCTTCCCACTAGGCCGAATGATATTCCTGATATTCCTGCTGTGTTTTTAGGAGCAATAGTGAGAGTTTTTTTGGTGTTTACTTGGAAACTTCTGCAATGGCTTCTTCTAATCTACCAGTAGACCTTCCATCTGATAAAGAAGAGTTTGTGACGCTCAAACAGCGTTGTATAAAATGCAATGCCATTTTATGCTGTGGAGAGCAATCAGTTGACGCTGTATGTTCAGCAGCAAGAAGTCACCGCTGCTAAAAAGAAAACATTCAGTTGGAATGACATTTTGACGCTGTACAAATAAGAAAAAACCCAGTTCTCTTCAGAACTACCTTATTTGGTTAAAAAAGAGAAATAACTGCATGCTAACATCTGGGTGATTGCTAGAGTACATGTGTAGTGCATGATTGATTCTAAGAGTGCAAGGGTAGTGACAGGGAGATGGCTGAACTGCATGAGTAATGCACAAGTAATTGTAGGTCTGCATGTGTTAGTGCCTCTGTTATTGTAGGAGTACATGGGTACTGACTGGATGATTACACTACTGCAAGGAGAGTGCATGGTGATTTTATAAGTGGATGGGTTTTGGCGGAGTGATTGGATTAGGACATGGGACTGCCTGGGTAATTGAAGGAGTACATAGGTAGTAACATGGAAATCACTAAAATGTATAGGTAGCACTCAAAGGATTGTAAATGTGCAAGAGTTAGTTCCTGGGTAATTGCATGAGTACATAGGTACTGACTGGATGATTAGAATACTGCAATGTGAGTGCATGGTGAATTTATAAGTGGTTGGATATTGGCAGAGGGATTGGATTAGTACATGGTACTGGCTGGGTGACCCAAGGAGTGCATTGGGAGTGACAGGGTGATTGCTGGACTGCATGGATAGTACCTGGGGAATTTAAGATGTTAATGAGCAGTGTCTAAGTGGTTAGAGGACTGTATGGATAGTGCAGAGGTGAATGTAGTAGTCATGGATAGTGTTTAGGTCACTTAATCTTACCTTTACAATAGTAGATATCAAAGTATTCGAAATAATTTTTGTAGTTGCTTTTAATAATTTAAATTTTTAAAACTTTCAAACTTTAGAATTCAGGTCTGTAAAAGAGAAGACAAAATACAGTTATAACATATAATATTATAATTTTAAGAACACAACATAATTTTACCATTATATAACATATTCAGTTTGCCTTTTTGCTGTTCTCAGAATATATTGAATTTCACCATAGACAGTGATTTCAGTGTTACTCATCATATAACAGAGGGCAAAAAAATACAATCAATAAGATTGTTAACAATCTGTGTCCAAAATATTTACAACAAAGTCAACTATCTCTAAGAGAATTTTCTAAATACAATATCAAAGAATAGAAACGATAATTGAATCAACAATTCTTCATAACTTCCCTATAGGCTAAATGATGTTCTTTAAAAAATTTGCAGTGAGAATATCCAAAATAAACTTCTTAATTCATATCAATATCTTCCCACTAGGCTGAATGATATTCCTGAAATCCTTTATATTGAAATTATCCAAAATAACGTCATTAATCCATATTGACATATTCCCAATAGGCCGAATTATGTTCTCAGAACTTTGGCATTAAGAATATTAGGTATGAATTTTGGTAATTCGTTAGGCAAACGATATTTGAAAACCAAATGGGCATCATTACAATATGCCCATCCACGATGTTGTCACCCCTGGTCCATCAGGGGTGCCTACTCCATCCAAGGTTTGTTCAACAGGGCCCCGCTGTGTGAGTGGGAAGTCGAGTGAGCCCAGTCAGGCTGTCGCATACCAGGGCCCATTGTTGGGGAAAAGACCAGGCACTTTGTTATCTTGGAATTTAGCAGGCATGAAGACCAAACTAGATTCCCCTGATTGGGTGGGATTTGTCAACAATTATGATGTCTGCATTTTGCAGGAAACATGGACCTGCGAGCCCCAGTTTCTGCTGGGCTATCTGAATTTTTATGTCCCAGCGACTAAGGGCCCAAAAGGCCGACCTATGGGCGGACTAACCATCTGGGCTCGACAGGATTTATTCTCTAGGGCAGTTACGATTGATACGGGCTCCCCAGACATCCAACTAGTGAGACTAACCTTCGGTTCAATGCACACGATAGACATTTATAATTTATACCTTCGCGGGACGAAAGGGAAAAGGTCACGGGTATTGGACACTCTGACTAGTCTTATTGAAATCAACTCGAGCAATAGGGATATGATTGTCGCGGGTGATTTTAATGTTACATTTGAACCCCTTCTAGATTCGGACTCCGAATGGGGCCTTGACCCCGAAGAAGATCGGCTATGGGGAATACCTGTCCTGCCGCTTTGCCCAATTAAAAGGTGGTCTACGATAGCAGTGCAGGTAAATGCACTATGCTACGAGAAAGGCCTAAGGGCCTTGAACGGAAGGACCCCTGGAGACAAGAATGGTGCATTCACCTTTGACAATGGACGTTCAGCTAGTAGGATCGATTACGTTCTTTGTTGCATGAGGTTGTGGCAGCACATTGTCGATATGGTGGTTGTATCAAGAGCCGAGAGCGACCACAATCCTATTTGTGCTACCCATAGTTGGTGGGGGGATCGTAGTATGGCGAGAGAGGAACATCAATCGGGTCACCCTGACCGTGTTCCTACTAATGACATGAGAAGACTTAAGTGGCCCCAGGTCAAGATTAATGTCGAGGTCATTGCTAGTATCGATGACGAGCTTGCCAAGACTATTGTAAAATTGGAAGATGTCCTGGTGACCAACCAAGCCAGTGACCAAGTCACCAGACTACACGAGTCCTTCTTCGAGGGACTACGTAGTTTTTTGTATAAACCAATAAGTAAGAGTATCAAGCCACTCTTCAAACGTTTAAGATGGTATGATGAGGAGTGCAGACAAGCCAGAGGCAATCTGGCGCAAGCTCTTTCTAGCAGGAGCAAGACTACTATTCAAATAGCTAGACACCATTATAAGAAGTGTCTCGCTCAAGCCAAAAAAAGATGGGATGAATCGTATTGGTCTGACCTGAAGGAGGCTTGCTACGCCAGGGACTCCAGATTGTTCTGGAATGTGATTAAATGGAACAGAGGGGGCACGCCTGATAGCCCATCTAACCATGTCACCCAGGAGGACTGGATAGGGTATTTTAAACCACAATACGCACGTAATCCCCTATACAAATCTCCAGGGTTGACATCGTATGTATTTTATTCGCACGGTCCCTTTAGCCCAAACGATGTTCTAGTAGCCCTGGCCTGTGTAGCTGCAGGGAGGGCACCGGGTTTGGACGGTGTCCCATCAGATCTCTTCCTTAACAACAAGCCCAGATGGAGTAAATACATCTCACTAGTGGCCAACGCTGTGGCTGAAGGGGCTCCCGTGCCCAAATCATGGGGGGGCTCAATTATAATACCCATTTTCAAAAAGGGAGATAAATCCCTTCCAGGGAACTATAGACCTATTAGTCTAATAGACACAATCCAGAAGGTCATCGGGAGGATGGCCCTGAACGTGCTAATGGATTGGATCAAAGACAACAGGATACTCTCCTCCTTTCAAGCGGGTTTCCGTAAATTCACTAGTACGGTGGACCAGGTGTTCCGCTTTGTACAACTGCACTGGAAAGTAGTAACATTAGGCAAAGGCAGTCTCTACGTCGCTTTTGTGGACTTAAGAGCTGCCTTTGACCTTGTCCCTCGAGAGCAGTTGTGGAGGGTTCTCGAAAAGTTAGGACTTTCCTTGGAACTTTTGACCTTAATTAGGCGGCTACATGAGCCGAATTTTGCAAGAATCCAGTGGGGAGGCCCGGGGGACATTACCCCGGAGTTTCCGGTGGAGCGTGGTGTGCGCCAAGGTTGCGCCATGGCACCCACGCTCTTCTCCCTGTACATCAATGGAATAGTCGACTATATGACTCGAGTTAACACTGATGCTCCTAAGTTGGCTGGAGTGAGCACTCCAATATTGATGTTCGCTGACGATTCTCTTATTGTATCTAAAACTCCGAGCGGTATGCAAAGGGCATTGTTAGTTTTTGAAGATTTTTGCAGAAATCACGGCCTAGAGGTCAATGTGACCAAAACCAAACTTATGGCCTTTAATCCTCACCCAAGTTACAGAGCAGGAAAGTTTGTTATGAGTGGACAGAAACTTGAGGAAGTAAAAAACTTTGTCTATTTGGGCATGCATGTGACACATGATAACAAGTGGAATAGACACTTGGAAATGTCCACACTGAAACTCAGGCAGATAACTGGAACCCTGATTGGTGAACACAAAAAATCTTACACTAGGCCTATCAAACCGTTGATTCAAGTATATGAGGCAAAGGCTCTAAGCTCAGTGTTGTATGGGGCCGAGTTATGTTATGTTATGTTATGTTATGTTACGACTATTTATTGTGCGCACAGATACTCCAGCCAAGGAGCGTCCTGGCGCAGAGACAAGGTAGCACGTAACACAACCACAGGCTAAAAACAGAAACTAAGAACCAGCTAAAACAAGAAGGTTTTTATGGCTCTCCGAAAGGTCAGAAGGTCCTCCAGCAAGCGGATTTCAACAGGCAAGGAGTTCCATGCTGACGCGGCCATTACCCTAAACGAGCGGCCTCCCATGCGGCTAAGCCTGAATCTGGGAACCACCGCAAGGGCCAGACCCTGAGAGCGGAGGCTACGGGCAGGGACATACAAAGACAGACAACTCGACAGGATTTCCGGGCCTGTACCTCTCAAGATTTTAAAAGCAAGGCACAAAACCTTGAAGAGGATACGCTTCCTGACCGGAAGCCAGTGTAGGGAGCGAAGGACACCTGTCACTGAGCAGAATCTGGGCAAGCCAATAATCGCCCTCGCCGCAGCATTCTGAACCCGTTGTAAGCGTGTTAGTTCAGCCTGGTTAGCCCCAGCCAGGAGAGAGCTGGCGTAATCCAGGCGGGAGATGATAGTAGCCTGGATCACCAGCTGCCTGGTCGGGGCGTCAAAGAACTTGAGAACAGGTCTCAGGCCCCTCAGAAGACCGAAACAACAGGCCGCGGTTCTTTTAGTATGGCCTACAAAGGAGAGGCCCGCAACCAGCCATACCCCCAGATTTTTCACTTCCGATACCGGGATCGGAGTAGGTCCCAACTCTGAGGGCCACCAGTGGTCACCCCACAGCTCCACTCCCTTCCCGACGACCATCACCTCTGTTTTAGTGGCATTTAGCTGAAGGCAATTGCCTGTCAGTCAGCTAGCCACCGCCTTCAGTCCGGACTGAAACCTGGGGGCCTCAATCTCCGCATCCCCACTGAGAGTAACCGCCAGCTGAGTGTCGTCAGCATATGAGACCAAAGTAAGGCCCCACTGCCTAGCGACATCAGCCAGCGGTCTCACGTAAAGATTGAACAACGTGGGACTCAGCGAGGACCCTTGCGGAACCCCCATGGCCAGTGGTTGGTAGTTGGACTTGAAGGGAGGGATAGCAACACAGAAGGAGCGGTCATCTAAAAAGGAGCGGAACCATTGCAACACCTGACCGCCAATGCCAGTCTCCTCGAGCCGACGCAGGAGGATGCTGTGGTCTACCGTATCAAAGGCGGCGCTAAGATCTAGCAAAATAAGCGCCGCCGTTTGACCAGCATCCAACCTTGCCCGGAGATGTTCCACCATCACAAGTAGCGCAGTTTCCGTACTGTGCCCAGCACGGAAACCGTTTTGTGTGGGGTCGAGGGCATTGGTCCGAGTCAGATGTTCAGACAGGGCCAGGTTGACGTGGGCCTCCGTGATCTTGGCTGGCCAGGGTAACAACGAGATGGGGCGATAGCTTTCAGGCTTGGAAGGGTCCAGGGTGGGCTTCTTAATGATCGGGGACACCACAGCTTGTTTCCACTTAGATGGAACAGTTCCCGTTTCCAAGGAAAGGTTGACAAGGGAGCATACGACTGTACGCCCCATAAAAGCTTGGTCTCGGAAGAGAGCAGGCCTTACTGGATCAGATGGAGACCCAGATTTGACTTGCAGCGCAAGTTTGTCAAAACCATCCAAGGTGAGGGGGGGGAAAACAAGCAGTGTAGTCTGATGGTGGATCCCATTTATACTTTCCTCAGTGAACCCTATGCTAGGGAATGTCCTGTATATAGCTTGGACCTTCCCCAAGAAGTAAGATGCAAGGGATTCACAATGGGAAAGGGAGCTCACGGTCGTAGAGGTAGTCCGCTTCGCTGTGAGATCTTTTACGGCCTTAAAGATAGCTTTTGACGGATTCGGACTGTTCCGGAATTCGGTGGCATAATAAGCCGCACGGGCTCGGCAGATAGCTCGATGGTAGAGCTTAACGGACTTGGCATATGCAGCTTTCAGATCAATCCCATAGGTTTTCCTCCAAGCCCTCTCTGCTCGTCTACAGGCACCCTTTAGGGCCCGGAGAGTGCCATCGTACCAGGGACTCGACTCTCTGGGATTGATTTTAGTTGAAACGATGGGTATCAGAGAGTCCAAGGCCCTAGTTATCCATGAACAGAAGAGGTCATACCCCCTTTCCACATCCGTCAAAGGGCCCAGCGGCTCCTCTAATAGAAGACGATGAAAGTCCTCTAGCCGAAGCTTTTTCCAAGCCCTCTTCTGAACCCGTCTAGCCGTAGAGATGGAAGGAGTGGCCGAGACCGGGCAGAGGATGGACACCAAAAAGTGGTCTGTCCATTCCACCGGAGAGACAGAGGTAATTTGAATCCCCAACAGATTGGTAAACAGGGGATCCAAAATATGCCCCCCCAAATGGGTAGGCTGGGAAACCATCTGGGGAAGTTGAAAGGCCTCCAGGTCAGAAGAGATGGAACGCACTGTCAGGCCAGAGAGGGTGTCGAAATGTAGGTTTAGGTCGCCCATGATAGAAAAGTTGGCACAATCGGCAACCAAAGGGCCAACAGTGTCAGGGAGAGCATTTCTAAACGCCACATCACTGCCGGGTGGGCGATAGACGACCATCCCGGACAGGGTAAACTCAGGGCTGACAGAGACCTTGAACATGGCACTTTCACACCCGGAGATGTTTAGGGCACCCCAGACGCAAGGGTAGATAGATTTTACCACTAACGCGATACCCCCGCCCCTGGACAACCTATTCAGGGTGTACATAGAATAGCCGGGTGGGCAGGCTAGATTGGTAATAGCGGTATCAGCGTCCTGTAGCCATGTTTCCGTCATGGCAAATACGTCTGGAGCTTCCTCCTCAATGAGGTCATAGATATGCTGATAGTGTTTCAGCGCAGACCTGACGTTTATATTCAAGGTCTTCAAAGTAGTAGGAGTGTCTGTAGTACGGCGAGTCTCTGAGGAAATAAACCTTGGGAGAGGATGCGGGGAGTCGAGAGCCCACCCATTACAAGGGCAATGATATGGGCCACGTAATGGGTGTACCGGTGAAAGGGTGCAACAGCAGCTTACCTGACCGATAGCAAACAGGCAATCCCGCGAGTACGTCAGCATGATGGACCCAGAATGGTATGATAGTCCTTACACAGAGTACCGCGCCGTCCAGCGCGTCCTTAACGCGGACGGGCGCAGACGGGCAGGACTCTGGCACGACTCCGGCCACGCGAGGACACGCCCGCTGCGCGATCCCGCTGCGCTAGGGGAGGAGCTTTAAGTAGGTGTTCCCAGGCTGCTCCTGTGCACTGAAGCGCTGGAGGATAGAGACACCTCTATCCACACACCCCACTCCAAGATGGCGGCCAAAACGGACAGGTCACCCACCCCAGAGCCAAATCCGCCAAAACGGCAGTGCGGGGCCAATTATAGTGCAAGTAAAGGGCGCTGTCTAAAAACAGGTACACAAACAAATTCAACAGAAAAGTTGTTAAAAATCCACGAAAGTGAGAACAAATGCGCGCAGAGCGCTCACGCAGCTACCTTGTCAGGGGCGGTTTCAGGAGGGACTCGCCTTAAGTAGGTGTTCCCAGGCTGCTCCTGCGCACTGAAGCGCTGGAGGATAGAGACACCTCTATCCACACACCCCACTCCAAGATGGCGGCCAAAACGGACAGGTCACCCACCCCAGAGCCAAATCCGCCAAAACGGCAGTGCGGGGCCAATTATAGTGCAAGTAAAGGGCGCTGTCTAAAAACAGGTACACAAACAAATTCAACAGAAAAGTTGTTAAAAATCCACGAAAGTGAGAACAAATGCGCGCAGAGCGCTCACGCAGCTACCTTGTCAGGGGCGGTTTCAGGAGGGACTCGCCTTAAGTAGGTGTTCCCAGGCTGCTCCTGCGCACTGAAGCGCTGGAGGATAGAGACACCTCTATCCACACACCCCACCCCAGTTATGGGGTTGCGACGCATTGTCATCTTTAACAGTCGTTGAAAATAAATTTTACCGTAACATAGTCGGCCTCCCGCAGAGCACGCCCTTGGTCCCATTACGGTACGACTTAGGTAGGAAGGCAATTAGGGACATAGCCAAACTCCGCCCGGTCCTTTACTGGAGGAGACTCTGGACTACTCCAGAGCTCCACTCATATGCTATGGGCCTTATGGAAGTAATACAGGCCGACACGTTTCATAAGATTGGGTGGTTAAGGAACCTCCGAGAAACTTTGATAGACCTGGGTATGGAGGGGCTATGGAGTGATCCGGCGGCCACCGGGTTCCCTTCAAAGAGATCCCTGAAAATGCTATATTGGGAATGGGTAAATCATCGGGTCTGGAATGATTCTGCTTCACCTACAATGACCAGCCGTTTTTTGGAGGCGAAGGTTTCCCCATTTTTTTAACCTTACTGGGATTTGATCACCCAACCCAGAGACCGGAAACTTTATTTCCAATTAAGAGCAGGCTCGCTTCCACTCAGGGTTCTAACTAACGGGTGGGCTGGAGCAAGTGTAGGGACCTGTCCCGTTTGTGGCCTCCATGAGGAAACAATTGCCCATTTTCTGTTTGTTTGCCCCGTATACGCCAACCCTAGAAGGACATGGCTGTCCCCTTTGTTTAAAATTTTTGCCACAAGGAGTTCTGTTGTTGCTTTAAGACTTCTGTGCACAATTACTCTTCCAGTACTATCAATTGCCTTAGCCAAATACTTGGGATGGGCTTGGTCCTTAAGGCATAGGGCTCTCAAGCAATCCGCGGGAGCATCCACCGAAGGGTCTCATGGGTAGTTAGTAGTAAATCCCCATCTATGAATAGAAGCATTAATTTGAACTTTTGCCATGTTTCATTCTTGTCTTAAACTGTAATTTTTTAGTTCGTCGATATGTTTGATTCTTTGTCTTAATTGGAACTTTTAGATATTTAAAGGATGATTTTATCTATTTTATAAGGATTAGATTATTGTTAATTGTGTCTTTTGTATATGTTTGTGTCTTCTATGAATTTTTAAAAAAATTCGAATAAAGACTATGATGATGACAATATGCCCATCCTTTATTGCACTTTAAATAGACAGTGTAGTGTCCAGATGTCGTAGAAGGTCCATCGTGGAAAATAATTGCTACTGCTACGAAAGTTCTTCCTGATATTGATAGTTGACTTGCTACAAAAATTTTAATTAAAGTTTCCAATTTTCTTCCGTCTGCTCTACAACGTTGTCTCATTAAAATTATATATTGTCCAAATCTTTGTAAAATAATGTTGATAACATTTCTGATTTGCACTGTCTACAGTCCATATTTTGATTAGCTGATTTAACTAATTTGTTAAAAGACACTGTTTTACAATCTGGTATTGTCAAATATTATAAGTCTTTCAGTGTCTATCTTAGTGGTAGAAGTAAATGTACAATTTTCACATTCATGTGTTCATGTATAACAAAGTCCAAACAGATTTTCAATCTGTATTCCTTCATCTTATAATACTGCAAGCACATATATAAGAAATTCCTGAGCGTCTTGTTGCACAAAGAACCAGAACATATATCCAGAAGATTCTGAATACCAGAAACACTTTGGATTTTAGTTTTATCAGTTCTCAATTTTTCAAAAATAGAATGCAACAAGGAATAAAACATTTCTTCTTGATTCTCCATAATTTGCTGTTGGAGATATTCTAGAAAAAATACGACGTTCACCACTACATTAGCATAGCAGTTGATACCTGAACTATTTTCTAACTGATATCCAACAATCTCTTCAACACTGTCCCTTTTCTTTTTGTTTGGAATCTCAACATTGTCTTGATTTTTTTTCTTCTTTCCAACTTCACTACAGAAATTCTCATATCTTCATTTTTGAGCTACTACATGCTTTTCATATATAGGATATTCACCTAAATTGGGAGCATACAGTCGTCTTAACCGATTATACTCTCTTACACAATTTGCATCTGCACTAATCTTTCTCTCATCAAAATCAATCAAATACAATCCAGATAAAGTTCTGACTCGGGACAATGCAACATATGCCATTCCCTCTTTAACCACAGTATTTCAAATGTTTACCAAAGCGCTGTCTACACTTAAACCTTCAGATTTATGAATGGTCAACGCATATGCTAAAGAAAGAGGAAACTGTTTTCTACGAACATACAAATCTTTAACAAGCAAAAAACTAACAGAACAACGAGTAACTGTTTTACTTCTTCAATCTGATCAAATTTGATCTTCAAAAATTCAATTCCATCTCTATTTTGGTAATTAACAAAATCAACAACTTTTCCCATTGCTCCATTTACTGAAACTTTTTCCACATCCAAATTACACAGTAAAATTACCCGGCAGTTTTCATGCATATAAATTATTTTCTAAACCAGCAGTTTTAGATAAAGATTTTTCCAATGAATCCAATTTGTTTTTAATTTTTCTGTCAAAATAATAGTAATACCTTTGTGCTATGTTTTATAAATGGCTTCCATTTTTATTATTTGTTGTTTTTCCCTCTTTAAAAGTTCTTCATTGAATGTAGAACACTCTCGCAGTGTTGGCATTAGGCAGATTATAGATTTATTTTCTCTGATTTTTTTGTATATTATTTCCGGAGCAGCATCTTCATTTGGAAACAAGTTTGTAATTAGACGATTTTGCAAAGCTTCTTTACCATGCTCTGTCAATACACCAATTCTTATATCTTGAAGAATACTTCCATAGTCTTCATCACTTGCCTGTCGCATATTTTTAATAAGTTCTTCCTATTCAAAATATGACCAAATGTTGACATTTCCAATACTTCCCAAAGACTTTCTGGTGTCTTCATGCACAAGTGTTTTAAATACTGGTTGCCCTTTTACAGGAGTAAACATGCAGTAGATTGCCAAAAACTATCATGTTTTCCTCCAAATAAGACATTGTATTATGTTTTTAAAAATGTCTGCATTCCTAAATGCACAAAGGCAAGCATTAAGTTTGAAAGGATGTATGACATTACAACGCATGCTATTACAACGCCTACCATTACAACGCATTTTTTACAACGCAAATACTACTACAACGCTTTACTTTACAACGAATACTTTTACAACGCAAAACCTATTAAAATACTTAAAAGTACTGTTACAACGAAAACTATTACAACGCATACCATTACAACGCGAAAAAAATATTTTTTTAATAAAAAGTACAATAAAATCTGGCACGGGATGCAGGGAAATTAGGGGTTTTAGGGTGGGGAAGTGTATTAAAATGTGGAGAAAAACTGTACGTAAATCTACTCAAATGCATTACCAAATTAATACTCGAGTATTAAAATTAATACTCCAAATCCCCCCTAAAATTCCGTTTACACACATTTCAAAGTTTTACACAAAGAACGAAAAATTTAACAACAGTTCATACACATTTTTATCATGATTACATCGGAAAGTAAGTAAACAGAGTAAAACAGAAGACACATACACATAGGCGCCATTTTATCCATCTCACTTGTAAAACTTGTCCTACAACACTTTCTATGAAAACAATAGCAAAAGACATGTTCCAAAATGGATGCCAAAACGGAGCAAATGAATGAAAACAATACATTTTTAAATGCTTTTTTAAATTATCATTTTCCACAGTAAAATAAAGTATAAAAAAAAACACAACGAACGCAGTTTTTAAAAAAATTAATAGTGACACTGAAAAAAAATTATAAATACCAGGAAGACACCATTTTGCAATCAGTTGATTATCAACTACCAGAGAGACCAGACGTCAAAACCTGACCCTCTGTCACCTCCACTGCGACCTCCTCTGAGAGAGCACTGAATTCGTTTGGAAAAGCATTATTAGTTTGCAACTACTAGTAAGTCACTAAAATATTTTAACACCTTGCTTTAGCGTAAAATATGTTTGCTTTCCATACAAAATATGTTTTTAAAATTTTTATATTAACTTATAAAAAGTACTGTTTCTAATTTGTTAAAACTAAAAATATATACCAACTTAAAACAACTACTTTCTTTTCCAAAAACAGAAACTTGTTATTTTTCCAAAATCAAGAATTCGTGTACCTAAATTTGCATCACCTCAACGTAATCGACTCACCTTTACTATTGTGAAGGTAAATGTTATTTAATTGTAATTATTTTACTTCAAAAATATATTTTTAGCATTAGCAAAAGTGTTGTATGGTAAAGGGGATATTATTAATTTTTTACACATTCACACTGCATCGTAAACGAAATTATGCAATGGTGCAGGGGTAACAATTACTAATATGACTTCAGTTAGGTACTGCATTTGAAAAAGCGTTTCATGCTACTGGGGTAACTATTACTATTGTAAGTCCCAGAATGTTCAGCAGTAGAGTAATTGAGTGATGGTGTAGGGGTATCCATTATTACTCTTATTTAATAATGCATTGAAAGTGTATTATGTTTTGCTTTACCAATTGTTACTCATACTCATTTGTCATGCAGCACCATGAAAAGTATGTTATGTGATGTAGAGTGAAATAAAATATCAGATTTACATTTTTTTTTTTTTTTCTGTTTTAAGCAACGTTGGCTAAGTAACATTAATTTATAATTTTTTTTTTCATTTCCACAGTAAATCGGTTGCAACTTTGTGGATTAAATCAATTTAAAAAATAACTTAATCCTGCAGCCAGCAGTACCAAAAAGCCACGAAAACAATCAACAACAGAAAAAGGTATTTTAATTTTTCATTGTTATAATTTCCACAATGTAATAGTCATTCCTTTTGCAATTGTTACTCCAGTAAAGTGCAGAAGTAGGGTAAGTGATGGATAGTGTAGGGGTACAATTTACTATTCTAATTCCAGGAAGGTGCAGCAGTAGAGAAAGTGTTGGATGGTGTAGGGGTACATTTTTCTATTCTAACTCCAAGAAGGTGCAGTAGTTGGGAAAGTGTTATGTACTATTAGTTATATTCAATGTCATAATTTTTAAAAGTTATTCAAAATTTGCATTTGTCAACAACGTTAAGTTATTTTATTTTCTCTTTTTTTTTTCCCAGACAATTGTTTGTTTCTTTGCTGTACGATTCAGTCCATCACATAAGTGACAACTCCAGCCAACTGGCCAATTCCACTTCAGAAGCCTCACCAAGGAAACCAATTCCAAAAAAACAAGGTATTTTTATACAGCATTGTATTTAAACCATCAATATGTTAGTCAAACCATTTACTTGTTATTGTTAATATAATCCCAAAATATATAACATAAGAGTTGCAGTTGGAAGAATTTTTTTTTCTAACTCCAGGTTGGTGCAGCAGTAGGGAAAGTGTTGGATGGTGTAGGGGTGCAATTTACTATTCCAACTCCAGGAAGGTGCAGCAGTAGGGAAAGTGTTGGATGGTGTAGGGGTGCAATTTACTATTCCAACTCCAGGAAGGTGCAGCAGTAGGGAAAGTGTTGGATGGTTTAGGGGTGCAATTTACTATTCCAACTCCAGGAAGGTGCTGCAGTAGGGAAAGTGTTGAATGGTGTAGGGGTTGCAATTTACTATTCTTACTCCAGGAAGGTGCAACAATAGGGAAAGTGTTGGATGGTGTAGGGGTTGCAATTTACTATTCTAACTCCAGGAAGGTGCAGCAGTAGGGAAAGTGTTGGATGGTGTTGGGGTGCAATTTACTATTCTTACTCCAGGAAGGTGCAGCAGTAGGGAAAGTGTTGGATGGTGTAGGGGTGCAATTTACTATTCTTACTCCAGGAAGGTGCAACAGTAGGGAAAGTGTTGGATGGTGTAGGGGTATAATTTACTATTCTAACTCCAGGAAGGTGCTGCAGTAGGGAAAGTGTTGGATGGTGTTGGGGTGCAATTTACTATTCTTACTCCAGGAAGGTGCAGCAGTAGGGAAAGTGTTGGATGGTGTAGGGGTACCATTTACTATTCCAACTCCAGGAAGGTGCAGCAGTAGGGAAAGTGTTGGATGGTGTAGGGGTGCAACTTACTATCCTAACTCCAGGAAGGTGGTGCAGTAGGGAAAGTGTTGGATGGTGTAGGGGTTGCAATTTACTATTCCAACTCCAGGAAGGTGCAGCAGTAGGGAAAGTGTTGGATGGTGTAGGGGTGCAATTTACTATCCTAACTCCAGAAAGGTGCAGCAGTAGGGAAAGTGTTGGATGGTGTAGGGGTTGCAATTTACTATCCTAAGTCCAGGAAGGTGGTGCAGTAGGGAAAGTGTTGGATGGTGTAGGGGTTGTAATTTACCATTCCAACTCCAGGAAGGTGCAGCAGTAGGGAAAGTGTGGGAAGGTGGAAGGGTAACATTTGAGGTATAGCATTTACTTTTTCATCCTAATTTGTTTTTCTTCTCTTCTCTTTGCAGATAATGTCTAGTCTTGAAGCTGCGAAGTACATTAAATCCAGGAAGGGAAAACATTTATTAAACCATGGAGGATACATATATAGTAAGGAAAGAATAAGTTTTCCTAGAAATCATTGGAGGTGTGTGCAATACTACACTACCCATTGCAGTGGCAGAGCGGTTACTCTTGATAATTTAGTTGTGAAAACAACAGAACATAACCACTCTGCCTCTGCAATGGAGGTAGAAATAAGAGAAACAGTTAACGAAATGAAAGCTATTGCAAGCACCTCCAATGATTCTACAGGATCCATTTTAAGAGAGGTTGCACAGCATGTCCCCAGTCATGTTGCTAGTAACATGCCTATAATTCCTAATTTGAGAAGAATTATTCAAAGACAAAAGCAGGCAAGTAACATTCAGTTATCTACACCACATTCTTTCTCTGACATTAGAATTCCACATGATCTTTCTATTTCTTTTTCTGATGAACCTTTCCGTCTGCATGACAACGAAAACCCTCAGAAACGAATTCTCATTTTTAGTACCCCACGTAACCTTGCAAAGTTAGAAAGTATTGAAATTTGGATGATGGATGATGGATGGGACGTTTAAAAGTACACCCCATCCTTTCACTCAAATTTAGACTACACATGCCAAAATTAACAATAGTGTAATCCCCTTAGTATATAGTTTGCTACCTGATAAGACTTCTGCAACATACACTGAACTTTTATCAGTGATTAAAAGTAAAACATCTCAAAGTCCTAGGAAAATAATTATTGATTTTGAATTGAGCATGATCAATGTGATCAATAAAACGTACACGGATACCCAAATTCAGGGATGTTTTTTTCATTTTTCCCAGGCATTTTGGCGTAAATTACAGAAAACATCCCTAGTTGCAGAATATTCTCGTGATAGCAAACTACAATTTGAACTAAAAAAATTAACAGCACTTTGTTTTGTTGCTCCCGATAGTGTGGACGAGTACTACACTGCAATTATAGAATCTGTTTATTATACAAGTAACGAAGAAAAATTGGCACCCATTCTAAATTATTTCGAGGACACATGGATTGGGCACCTAAGCAGATCGGGTCGCAGGAGGAAGCCACGATTCCATGTGGAGTGGTGGAACTGCTACACGAGTTGTTTAGAGGGAGAAGCAAAAACAAACAATGCCATTGAGGGATGGCATAACTCCTTCAACCACACAATTGGCAAACCTCATCCAAACTTCTACTCTTTCTTGGAAACTTTGAAGAAGGAGCAAAGTTTTCAAGAAATGAGAATAGCCCAAACACTTGCAGGTAGTCTAAACCCACGAGTAACTGTCAAAACAAAGGAAATGTCTGAGAGACTATTGGCTATTGTACAACAATTTTCGTTGTGTGTGGCTATAGACTACCTGGAAAATCTTTCTAACATTCTTTCTTTCTAAAATTAGTTTTGTACTTACTTTCTTGCTTTGCTTCAAATTTAAATATTTTTAAATTACAATTGGCATACAATGTTTTTTCTAAAAAATTTTTCAAACTTACAAGTCGGGTCCTTTTTTATTTTTTTATTTTTTTTCAAATCTTCATTTATAGCAAAACTACCAATGTGATCAAATCTACTGTTCCATAGTATTGGACCAATTTTTCAACAACCAAACGCCATAAGTTGAATTTCAGAAAACTTCTTTATTAATTACCGGCCTAAAAATTCACCAAAAACCAAAGTACTCAAAATTGTACAAATCAAGCCATTATCCAAAATGCACATTGCTGCATAAACACCAATTTATATTCAATCTTTTTTTTCCAAAATTTACGAATACGCTATTATTTTTCTCTTAGAAATGAAGATCAAAATCACTTTTTTAAGTTCCGAAGTTAAGAAATAAACTTTGTGAACAGTAACTTAAAATAATTTTACAGTTACATACATTTTTGTAATGAACCAATTCCTTTGCGCGACCCGACATAGGCATACATTAATGACATAAATGTGGACATGATTTAAAACATTTACAACATCAATTAGTTTTTCCGCAACCTCTCCTTATTCTTTTCTTACTATATATGTATCACTATTAAAGGTTTAATCTATAATTAAAAGTGAAAATGTTTCCTACCTGGACGCAGATCAGCTTCCTGCTGCTTCCTCCTCCGATGCTCTTCAAAATGGCGCATTACGTCGACGCTCACGTCATGACGTCATCGCGCGCTTCAATGTTTATAACGGACTACTTTATTTATCTAATCTGTAAATAAATGTTTATAAATGTAATTAAATTATTTCTATGTTTTCTAAAAAATGTACATTATGTTCCAAAAATCAATAAAAATATGGTTTATTTTTTAAGTTTGTTTCAATAAAAAAATATTTTATAAACATTATTTGTTTACTGTTATTATTTATAAAAATTGTAATTTATTCATGTAAAATGTTATTTTTTAAATGTAAATTTACTAAATATGTTCCTTACCTCTACTCTATTTTCTTTTTCCTTCCAAATTTGTGCATTCTTCTCTTTCTGATCCTTCTTTTCTTGTTCCGCGGGTTGTATAATGTGAAGCTGCCAAAATAAATGAAGGACAAATAAGCTCATAGACTTCAATGCAAAAGCGTGGGAACTTTTTTTTAAAGTAAGTTCTATTTTCTTTGCTCTATTTTCTTTTGGTTTAATTATTTTTTAAATACATTTCTAATTACTCTATTAATATTATAAATATTTTTAGTTTTTTATCTTTTTATTTTTTTTAACATTTCTCTTATTTTATATTATAATACTCCAAAAGTACTCTTACTTTTTTAAAAATTTTTTTAACAATCATTACACTTTATATAAGAAGGTTAAAAATACTCAAGTATTAATCTTTCATAACACTAATATTAAAATAAATTTTTATTGATATTAATTTTTAAAAAATGCTCTAGTATTAATAATTTATATTAATTCTAATTTTTAGATTTATAACATATTAAATTAAAATTAAAATTACTCAAGTATTAATTTCTCATAATACAAATCATTTATTAATAAAATTATATTTATTTAATTTTACTTAAAAAATACTCTTTGTTTTTGTAAAAATACTCAAGTATGAATCTTTCATAATACTAATTTTTAAATAAATTTTTATATATATTTTTAAATAATGCTCTAGTATTAATATTTTATAATAATTCTATTTTTAAATTATTAACATATTAAAATAAAATAAAAAATACTCAAGTATTAATTATGCTCTAGTATTAATATTTTTTAATAATTCTATTTTTAAATTATTAACATATTAAAATAAAATAAAAAATACTCAAGTATTAATTTCTCATAAGACAAATCATTTATTATTAAATTTATATTTATTTAATTTAACGTAAAAAATACTCTTTGAAATTAGAAAAATACTCAAGTATTAATCTTATATTTATTTAATTTAACTTAAAAAATACTCTTTGAAATTAGAAACATACACAAGTATTAATCTTTTGTTAAACTACTCACATTTTTTAATTTTTCTAAATTAAAAAATAAATTATACTCAATAATTACTCTTTCATATTTATCAAACATAGTATTTATTTTAAATTATACAATATTTTTTAAATTTTTTACAAAACTCAATATTCTTAAGAAAAAAGCGTTGTAATAGTATATGCGTTGTAAAAGTACTTACCATATAACAGCATGCGTTGTAAATGCATGCGTTGTAAATGCATGCGTTGTAAAGGCTTTTGCAATGTATGCGTTGTAATGGTATATGCGTTGTAAAAGTACTTACCATATAACAGCATGCGTTGTAAATGCATGCGTTGTAAAAGCTATTGCGTTGTAAAAAATGCGTTGTAATAGCATAGCGTTGTAAAAGTTGCGTTGTAAAGGTTGTTTCCCAGTTTGAAACCATGCTCACCTCATCAATAATCAGACGTTTCATTTTCTTTAGCCCTCTTAAAACTTCATAACAAGCTCCTCTAGATAGCTTGTGATATTCCAATTTGTTTTCATGCTCTACAGGTAGCATTAGTAAGCGATGTAATGTAATTCCTTTAATGTTGTGTGCTACCAACCCAGTTGTAGCAGTTACAACACAAGATAAATGTGATTCAGTGGTTTTCTGTAGATAACTGGTCAAAACTTTAATTAAAAAACTTTTTCCTGTACCAGCTTGACCAGTGACATAGGTTCAAATGATGGGCATGTGCATTCTTTCTTTTCATGGAGAAAACCATGGTCGATCTGTTCTCTCACTTGCTGATATGTTTCTTTCTGTTCAATATTTAGTTGTTCTTACAAGTTTCCTGGGTCCATAATATCTTCTTGAGCTTGGTGCATTGCTGTTTCTACTTCACTCATGGCGATTGCTGCTTCATTTTCAAAAATTGGTTGTCCTAGTGGATCTTGCCTTAGTGGAGCAGAACTTTGACTGTCTTGAGAACTGTCTCTAGCAATCTCAGCTGCAATAGTAGCTTCTTGATCAATTTCTTCATGCAACATTTTGAGATAATTTGCAAAAACTGTGCATTCAATGCTATCTTTACATGCATTAAAAGAATCTTCATAGCACTAAAAATCTCCAAGTAATTCCAGTTCCGTATGCCAAGGCTTGAAGAGTTGCAGAAGTGCTAAATAGTAAAATTCTCTTTTATCAGGAGTATCACAACTCAATTTCCTATGATTGATCAGATTTCCTTTACTATGTTTCACCAAACATCCTTCTGAACCAATCACTGAATATTTTTCTTCATTGATGTTCTCTGTAATATTTCTCTTAAAACTGTAACATTGCAGCACTTGATACAGACACATGATTTCAAGATGAGGACTTCTATTTGGATAGTACGTATCCAACATGTTTGTTTTAACAATATCTGTGCTTTCCGGTTCATTTAATGCTAAATATTCGATTTCTTGTATAGATTTAAGTACTCGTTTTCGTGTTGCTGCAAGACCCAGACTAACCCAAATTATTCCTCTTGACTTTTAATATAAACTTGCAGAGGACAACCAATCCGAGCATTCGTAGGGTCCAATCTCTCGATGGTACTGCATCTACAAACTAAAGCTGTACAATTTTTTACTAAGACTCTTCTCGTGGGAAATTTCTTCCCACATTTCTTTCAACTCCGACTTTTCTGATTTAGTTATGTATGATGTTACATACCGAGCAACAGCACTGGAATTATGCACAACATACTGGATATCCATATTAGCATTCCACACCGACAAAATAACTGGATTATAATCATTAATATACTTTGATTGTTCATTTTTTTAAAAATTGTAAGTACTTTTGGGAGATTTTCTAGTGATGGTATGTCTCACTGCTGACATGAAACTGTTTACTCTTCCTTTGGATATTACTGGACGTGGAAAACCAAAACGACATTTGGTATAAACCTTTACCTTCGACTTGTATTTGTGTCGACAGTATTTGCCACATTGATGAGTTTGAAACCGTAACACTTGTTGCCTTAAGGTGTTTTCTTCTCTTGTTTTTGGTATAGCACATGTAACATAGTCTTTAATAAAAGATAAAACAGTCTCATCCGAATCAGTTCCAAATTTGGGTGCATCCTTGATCCATAAAAGCATATGTATATGAGGAGCACCTCTAGCTTGACACTCCTTTCTCCAAAAGAAATCAATAACTTCTCCAAGAGGAGGATTCTTTTTATTGCAGATAAAAGACATCATAGCTTGAAACCTATGATTAAAATATCTGCATACATTTACAGGATCCAAGGAACACAGTTCTCCAGGTGTCTTGAATTCAATGTTTTTAATATTTGAATTTGGTTCTCGAAGAAATTCTAGTAAATCTTCCCATGCGTATTCAGCACAACTTAGTGTAACAAACCACGTAGGAGTTCCTAAGTTCCTTAACATTCATTTAAGTGCTCCATGACAACGATACCAATACTCATTAGTACCGCGCTGACACGCCATCAAATTAATCAATTGAGATTCTAAATGGTTCTCTTATGTACTTTGTCCATGAGTTCCTTTGCAGAACCATTTTGAAGATGAACTCCTGTTTTTAATATGTGGTTGACTGCATATGAAAGTCCAGACAAGTCACTTTCAAACAAAAGATTAAATATATATGGGATACATTGTTGAAATCTTGGATCTTCTGAGTACAATCTGGTTGTCTGATATTCTGATATGGGAATCTGTACTGGTCGTTCATCATATCGTCTACCTTTTCCAGTGGGGAAGAGCTGTGGAAAACAACGAGCTTCCAAACTTTTTTCCCAAACACTCATGGGATTCCCTTTGTTTTCTTCATTTGGAATAATTCAATAGTATTTCCTATCACTTCTTTGGAATGTAAAGGATGTACACTACAATGTTCATAAATTTCTTCACTTTTGGACATGTCCACTTTTTCAATTTGGCCACTTGACATTTCGCTATTATCTCCTAAAACTATTTCTTCTTCTTCCACATACACATTTTTGTAGTAATCATTGTTTTTTATGAGATATAACGTTGCTTTTTGCATTTTGCTGACATCTACTAATTATTGCCATATTGTCCGACTCTTCGTAGGAACACCATTAACTAGAATACCTACTGGTTCAGTTTCCTCTTTCTCTGCACCAATAGCTTCAATATTTTTCTTTAAATCTAAAGGTAAATATACAACTCTTCCTATTAATCCTCTCTGTAAATCTGTGGGAGGCAACTTACCTGTTTTAGGCTCCATACGAACAATAGCCTGAAACCGGTGCACAGATTGAATCAGAAAAGACTCATACGTGTTTAAATCTACCAGTTCTGAAAGAATAGCTACCAACTCTAGGTTATTATGTACAGCTCTAGCTGGCATTTTGTTGTCCTCTAATTTGTTATAACAATATTTACAAATACGTTGATCACTACCCAAATGAAAACAATCTTCTATCAACAAATAAATTGCAAATTCTTTCCACTTATCATTGTTTTCTTTTTCACTTTTTAAATACAGATCAACATTCCTAGTCTGATTTTTATAGTGAGTTTGTTGACAACAAATACAAACATAATTTGGTCTTTCACAACAAATTACCTTAATATACGTAATTTATTCTTCAAACTTCTCAGTACTACTATGTTCCACGTCTTTTTCAACACCTACTTCTATCAATGTCTCACTTTGACTGCACTCTAGTTCAGGACCAAAGTAACAAAACTCTATTTCATCACAAACTATTTTTACATCTAATACTGTACCATGCAAAAGAGCACTGTTTATGTCACTTAAAATTATTGCTGGACTTTTTACGTAATACAATCTTCTGACAAACTTCCGCATTTGAGAATGATGTACTGCTAACATTCTGAAATGATGAAAAACACTTTTTACACACTTTTCTAGAAATACAAGCCAAAGAATGACCTTGCAAACCAGTATTTTTTCTCACTTTGCAAGGATCTAGTCCTTGCAGGATCTTAATCTTTTGTTTAACATGTTTTTTACTATACACTCGTAAGAATATCTGTTAAAAATATCAATAGACTCCTGTTGTATACTGCAAATATTACTACAGTCCCAAGTATACACTGGGGCTTTAGTACGTCTCCCTAGAACTTCATCAGCTATCACTTCTTCTACATTTCGAGGAACCATCTTTTCTTTTTCAATTGGACAACCGTTTTTTACTTCATAAGCACAACCACTGGTATCAACTGCATGCAATAATGTATTGGTTTGAAAATAACTCTCTTCATTAAAAAAAGGCTCTGAACTTGAACTGTGCTTTCATTCACCCAAAAAATATCACAAAAGTTGGTTCTGTTAATTAGTCTTGTCTTTTAACTTTTGTCCTTCATAAAATGTATTGGCTTATCTAATGATCAAATTCTGTTTAAAACTAAAATGAATAATCCAAAAGCCTTCTCAACAGTAGTTTCAATCTGTTTTTTGTTTTTATAAAATACTGATCTTTTTTATATTTCTTCACATATTTTAACAAATTAAAGACAACTCTATTGTAAAACATTCTTTTCCCTATTTCATCATATTGATTCTTTCTCCTTTTATCATACATTGTTTTTTGAAAACTTGATTCCCCATTCATTTCTCCATTTTCTTCTCATTCTTCTTTGTTGTTGAGATATTCTTTCTACATTGTGCAAATTCTTTCTAGTCTTAGAAAGTCTTTTAATACATTCTTTTGTTCTCTTGCCACAAGACTTTTTCTTTTTTCCCCAAAAGTTGTAGTTCATCTAATTCTTGCTGTTGTGTTTTCTTCAAATAATAGTCCTTCTTTTGTTGTTTCCTCTTTTCGGTTTTTTTTAGTCATGAAAAGTTTTTTTAATGATGATGAAGAATATCTGTAAATTAAAAAAGATATGTAATATTAAAATAAATCTATAAAATATACTATTCTATTACTAAACAAACACGTTCTACATAAAAACCATTCAAATACTTTGTTTTGCAATCACAATCCATTTACTACAGTTTACAGGTACTAACTGGATAATTTTAGGAGTGAATGAGCAGTGTTTACGTGTTTAGAGGACTGCATCAGCAGTGGATAGAGGATTGTAAAACTGCATGTATTAGTACCTGGGTCATTGCATGAGTACATGGGTAGTGACTGGATGATTAGCCCACTGCAAGGAAAGAGGATTGTGAATTTATAAGTGCTTGGCTTTGGCACAGTGATTAGATAAGGACATGGTACTGTCTGGATGATTGGAGGAGTGGAAGGAGAGTGACAGTGTGATTGCTGGACTGCATGGGTACTACCTGGGTAATTGGAGGAGTGAATCAGTAGTGTGGAGGTGGTTAGGGGACTGCATGGATAGTGCACATTTGATTGTAGCACTGCATGTGTTAATGCCTGAGTCATTGTACAAGTACATGGATAGTGACTGCATACTTAAAGTGCTGGAAGTTGACAGCATAGTGAATTTATAAGTCCTTGTGTTTTGGTGCAGTGATTAGATAAGGACATGATACTGTCTAGATGATTGCAGGAGTGCACAGAGCGTGACAGTGTGATTGCTGGACTGCATGGGTACTGCCTGGATAATTGGAGGATTGAATCAGTAGTGTGGAGGTGGTTAGGGGACTGCATGGATAGTGCACAATTGATTGTAGCACTGCATGTGTTAATGCCTGAGTCAATGTACAAGTACATGGATAGTGACTGGATACTTAGAGTGCTGCAAGGTGACAGCATGGTGAATGTATAAGTGCTTGGGTTTTGGCGCAGTGATTAGATAAGGACATGGTACTAGCTGGATGACTGGAGGAGTGGACGGAGAGTGACAGTGTGATTGCTGGACTGCATGGGTACCACGTGGGTAATTAGAGAAGTGAATCAGTAGTGTGGAGGTGGTTAGGGGACTGCATGGATAGTGCACATTTGATTGTAGCACTGCATATGTTGATACCTGAGTCATTGTACAAGTACATGGATAGTGACTGGATACTTAGAGTGCTGGAAGTTGACAGCATGGTGAATTTATAAGTGCTTGGGTTTTGGTGCAGTGATTAGATAAGGACATGGTACTGGCTGGATGATTGCAGGAGTGCACTGAGAGTGACAGTGTGATTGCTGGACTGCATGTGTACTACCTGGGTAATTGAAGGATTGAATCAGTACTGAGGAGGTGGTTAGGGGACTGCATGGATAGTGCACATTTTATTGTAGCACTGCATGTGTTAATGCCTGAGTCATTGTACAAGTATATGAATAGTGACTTGATACTTACAGTGCTGGAAGTTGACAGCATAGTGAATTTATAAGTGCTTGGGTTTTGGCACAGTGATTAGATAAGAACATAGTACTGGCTGGATGATTGCAGGAGTGCACAGAGAGTCACAGTGTGATTTCTGGACTGCATGGGTTCTACCTGGGTAATTGGAGGAGTGAATCAGTAGTGTGGAGGTGGTTTGGGGACTGCATGGATAGTGCACATTTGATTGTAGCACTGCATGTCTTAATGCCTGCATCATTGTACAGGTACATGGATAGTGACTGGATACTTAGAGTGCTTGAAGTTGACAGCATGGTGCATTCATAAGTGCTTGGGTTTTGGCGCAGTGATTACATGGCAGAGTGATTAAAAGAGTCCACAGGGAGTGACAGGGGGATTGCTAGACTGCATGTGTAGTGCTTTGGAGATTTTACCACTGCATAAGCTAGTGCATGAGTCATTGAATGAATGCATGGGTAGTTCTTGGATACTAACTGGGTGATTGCACAATATAGAATCAGTAAATCATTTCTCATGTACTTAAACAATCACATATTCACTAACTTTGCACTCCTGTAATCAGTCAAGCACCTCTCAATAATTCAGTAAATATACATAGAACTATAGAAATACCATATGAACGCATACATGAGTCATGACCTACTATCTAGTTAAGTAGATAACTACAACATACCAGAAAGAGTAAAATGTGGTGGTTTACTTTTGAGCTACATCTTGACCATTAAATCTAGGAATGTGCGACATCATCAAACTATACCTCTCAACAGACTTAAGGAAGAAGACTAATAAACAACACCTTTTATGAGCATTCCTAAAACCACACTTTTATTATACATCTTCAGCATTATATCTAAAATTATGTGGAATCATTCAACTATACCTTATCTCAAATTACAAAAAGAAGCATAATTAACAACACCCTATTTCACCATTCTATCTCAAAACATATGGCATCCTTTAACTTTACCTTCTGCACAAACTAATAACAGAAACTTAAATATTAACACCTTATATGATCATCTTTCAAACAGCACATGTGTGCTACATTTTACCAAACATTCTATAATTATGCAGTATCATTAAACTATACCTTTGTAGAAGGAAGAAAAAAATTATGCCTAATAAACTACACCTTATATGAACATCTTTGAAAATACATATCTGTAGTGCATGTTCAACCAACTATCTAAAAATAAGAGGCATCATTCAGGTATACCTTTGAACAGACTTAGATTAATATATATTACTGTACAGACTGCTTTTTAAACAAACTTCAAGTACAATAAAAATAATCACAATATATATCTCTACATTTAATAATATATATCAAACAACACAGTTTTGCAATTATGCCAAATCTATTTTAAATAAACCTCACAAATATATAACTCGACTTTCAAATAAATCTGTTGAATGAAAAATCTGCAAGGTAAAACCAGTAATGGCAAGATTTCCCTCTAATTTGCCATACAAATACCCATAAGCAACAATTCACATTGCTTGCCAGAGCCTTGGAGGCACCCCCACAAATTAAACCAGCCCCGGGGGATTGCGGTCCCCGGGGCTGCGGGAGGACCGTGTGCCCTCCCGCATATTATAAACATAGCCCCGGGGAGGTGGCGGTCCCCCGCGGGCCCCAGCTAATATTTTTTGCCGATGCCCTCGGAACCTGGCCCACCCGGGGGTCTCATTAAAACGAGGCGCGGGAGTCCGCGCTTCATTTTTTTAAAATATGTCGGCGGAAATCGCGACCCCAGTGCAAATTCCGTTGAAATCTTAAAAAGAAAATGCTTTTTTAGGCCCTGGGGGTCCTTGTGGGACCCCTGAGCAGGCCTAGGGGTTCAGGGTGTTTCTACCCTGCCCCCTTTTCTTTTTTTCCAACTTTGTTTTACTGTTTTCTTGTGACTCGGTTCTACCAAGTCACAAGATGGCTGCCAACACTTCCTGGTTTGGAGTGTTGGCAGCCAATCACAGTGAAGCTCGTGCTCGGGAGGGATCGCGACTCCACCACGTCCCTATATATCGAAACTTTTTCTTTTACAACTTTCTCAGGAACTAATGAACGGATTTATGCCATTTAACAAAAAGGGCTCTTTCTGAACCAAGGGTTACCTTTTTGCCAAATTTGGTGTAATTCTGTTCAGCAGTTCGGGCTGTAGCTGTGTCTAAAGTTTCCTATGGAAAATTACACGGGGAAAACACGTTTTGGGACCCCCTTTTTTTCTCAGCCCCTGCTAGTCAAATCACCCCGAAACTTTCAAGACAGGAGCTGACCCGAGCGGGTCACTAGTTTTGAAAATTTCACGAAGATTCGTCAACCAGCGCCGAAGATATTAAAAAAACAAAAAACGCTTTTCCTATGGAAACTAGGTCCTAACTATAACTACCTACTGGCGACCGCCAGTAGGTAATATATATATATATGTATATATATATATGTGTGTGTGTGTATATTTATATATATATATATATATATATATATATATATATATATATATATATATATATATATATATATATATATATATATATATATATATATATATATATATATATATTACCTACTGGCGGTCGCCAGTAGGTAGTTATAGTTAGGACCCCTTTTCCATAGGAAATCCGCAACATTCTATTTTGAATAACTTTGGCGCCGGTCGACGAATCCTCGCGAATTTCTCAAAATAGGTGGGGCGCTACGCTCCGCTCCTACCCTGAAAGTCTCGGGAGGATTCGTCAAGCGGGGGCTGAGATAAAAGGGGGGTCCCAAAACGCGTTTTTCCCATGCATTTTTCCATAGGACCTTTAGACAGGGCTACAGCCCGAATGGCTGAACCGAATTACTTGAAATTTGGCAGAGAGGTAGTCCTCAGGTCAAGGAAGTGCCTTTTGTAGGTTTGGTGTAAATCTGTTCAGTAGATTCTGAGAAAATAGCCTTTAAATCAATATATATATCTGAGCTAGCTTACGGTACGCTTACCGTAAGCTTACCGTACGCGTACGGTGGCGTGCGCGAGCGCGATTCTGATTGGCTCTTAGATCTTAGTAAACATTCGAATCGGCCGAAACCAGGAAGCGGCGGCCGCCATTTTCTCTCTCGCACTGAGATTTAGGTTGTTAAATAAAACCAATACACATGTAAAGGAGCTGTTTTGACAGCTCACACACACATAGCCATGATGAGGGAGTCCCCCAAGACCCCCCAAGGCCAAAAATGCCATTTTTATTTTTTCGCTAATTTCGCCGATTACGCTTACCGTACGCGTACGGTAAAAAATGTAAAAAAAAAACCACTATCCACACTCTCCCCACCCCCTGTGCTTTTAGTGGCCGCAGGCTACCAAATGTGCAGGGCTTATCAGAGGTATGAAAAACCACAATATTTTTAACAAAAATAATAAAAGAAAAAATTATCCACACTCTCTCCACCCCGTGTGCAAATGGTGCCCGAAGGGCACCATTTGTGCATGGCTTATAAGCACCGTAAGCACAGTAAGCACCGCGTGCTTACCGTGCGCGCACGGAACGAACTGCGTTAAGTGGGCGCGCACGCCACGAATGGCGTAAAGTAACTTAGCATTTAAAAAACCGTACAAATTCACTGAAAAAACCATAGGTTTCACACACGTTATAGTTAGGAATTAGCATTTAAAAAACCTTGCAAATTCACTGAAAAAACCATAGGTTTCACACATGTTATAGTTAGCGGAAATTTTACTGATAAAAAACCAGTGAAATTCCCCCGTTATAGTTAGTGCAGGCAACTATAACTCACGCGACCGCAATCTTCTGCTGATGACATATGTGTCTTTATGAAAAAAAAATATTTGTAATATATGTATAGCTAAAAATGTATGGAAGAAGACATGGGCAAATAAGTGTCTAAATACAGTATTAGCATCAGCAGAGGATTGCGGTCGCGTGAGTTATAGTTGCCTGCACTAACTATAACGGGGGAATTTCATTGGTTTTTTATCAGTAAAATTTCCGCTAACTATAACATGTGTGAAACCTATGGTTTTTTCAGTGAATATATATATATATATATATATATATATATATATATATATATATATATATATATGTATATATACAACCTGGTATTAAATTACTATCCAGTTTTTAGCGTGTCTTTACTCTAATTTAGGAATTGGACACAAAAAGTATATTTACTTCAAATTTTTATTCTATTTGAATGGTTTGCACAATTTGAAGCATAAATAGCATGTATTTACCATTTAAGACACAAACAAAGTGTACAATTTAGTCTGTTATTTATATCTATGACCATGTGATATCCCAAATGTATGTATGTTTCACTTTAAATATTGCACTAACTTGAGCGACCATGTCATGTGATCAAGGCTCCACGGAGCCGAAACGCGTATTGGCGATGGTTGATTAAAACACCTTCAGCACTGAACTGGGTCCGTGTCCGTATGTTTGGGAAAAATGAGGTTTCCAGCGGAGTACATGTTGTGTATATATATATATATGTGAAACAATTTTGGACGCAAGGCAGAGCCCTGGAGAACTCCAAATTCGAGGGGGATTTGGGGTCTGATGCAAAAGGCAGCATCCAAATAGACTGACATTTGCTGGAAAGGAAAGAACCCAGCCAAGCCAACACGATCCCACCTATCCCGATGTCACGTAAACGTTGCATCAGAATATGATAGGAAACTGTGTTGAACGCCGCCAAAAGATCCAATTCCAGCAAGCCAGCATTCTTTGTCTACAGCCAGCCTAATTATATCGGAGACCTCAAACATTTCTTATTCAGAGTTGTATCCCGGGTGAAAATCAGATTGTGATGGATGCAGCAACTGATTGATGTTGAGATTTCTGGATAGTTGGATATTAATCAGTTTCTCTTGGATATTTGAGAATACTGACATCAAAGAAATCAGGCTATAGTCATCCAGGACTGCCTTATCTGCTGTAGACTTTTTTAACAATGGAATCAACCCTGCCTCTTTCCAGCAGCGAGGGACAATGGCCTTGTGCAGAGAATTATTTAGATGGGAATTCAGAGTGGGATTTTCGACTGCTGCGTTGGTGGCCAGACTCCGAGGTGGGCATGGGTCATCGGGGGAGCTGGACTTGACAGCTTTAAGAGCTTCCTCAGAATCCTCCATCAAAATGGGAGTAAATTCTGTTTAAGGAGAGGGGTGAGGGAAATATGTTAATAAATGCTCATTGCCGGTATGAAAAGACTAGCTATTTTTGCTAGCTGAAGAAAACATCTGGCCGTCAGACCCTTTTGAATCAGTGTAGGTGCAGGTACTAGTTGCCTTTAGATGCTCTACAATGCCTGAGATCTTTCTCTCAAAAAAATCTGAGAGTTGTGAGTAAAGTTTCAGAGAGTCTTCCAAGGGCTGAGCAAGGGAGGAGGGATTAACATCTTAGTTATTTTAAAAACTTCTCAAATGTATTATTAGATGAGGCAATTTAATTAGTAAAATATTTTGCTTGAGCCTTTTTTATTTCCCTGTGGTAGGACTGTAGCTCCTTCTTATAATGCTCTTCATCCTCGGGTAAATAAAACTTACACCAGGATCTTTAGAGGCTTTCACAGTTCTGGTGCATGGATCTAAGCTCCTCAACAAACCAAGGGGCTGAGGGTTGTCGCAGGCCACCAGAGCTTGACTTGATAGTTGCCACTTGGTCTGACATATCAGTTCTGTGAAGTAGCCAAAAGGTTACACACATTGCTATACATAATGTATAAATAAATACATACATTTTCATTGTGTCTTCCCACCTGCTTGTGTGGTTCAGTAGCACTTTCAGAATCTTGATGCCTTTTTCACATAGCTCTGCAATTTCGTTGGCCCGAGTTAGGTGTGCTGATGTCACTCAGTTTTGTCAGCAAGCTGAAGAGTGGATTGACCAGTGTATTATTTTGTAATTGTGTATTGTGTGCAGGAGTGAGTGTGCAGAAGTACTTTGTCATTTAATTTATTCAACAAGGTCGAATGGTTATCCCATGCACATGCTGAAGTGTCAGTGCTCTTAACCATGATTGTTTTCCATCTATCTAGCTAAAGGGGTGTGCTGCATGGTGTTACGTTTAGTTTGCACCTTCTGATAGTTATGTGAAGTACCATTATATGATAAGAGGAATGTGATGCTGTGGCGCAATGCTTGGGCAACTGTATGCCCTTGGTGCTTTGAGGTTAATGGATGGTGAATGGGTGGTCATAGGTGAATAGATGGCAGTTGGTGAGTAGAGGGTGGATGGGATGTAAATGGTGGATGGATGCCGAATAAAAAATGGATGATTAAAGGTCAGCAATTGCCAATGAAGGAATTATGTGTGGCTGATAAGGACTGATGAACAGATTATAGTTTGTGAGTGGATGGTAAATGGGTGTCCAATTGTTGGTGAGTTGACAATGGAAGGTGAATGAGGACTAAATAGAGATGGTGAATGAATGGTGGCTGGCAAGTGGAGGGTGAATAAATCCGAAATGGGAAATCAACAGTGAACATATGGTAAATGGATGATGGTTGGATAGTAAATGGCAAATGAATGGTGAATATTTGATGTTTGCTAACTGTGTGATGAATCGTGAAGAATGGTGATTGATTGGCAAAGAGGTGGTCAAAGTTGAATGTATAGTGAATAGTAAGTAATTAGATGGTTTATGGTGAACAAATTGTGAGTTACTACTAGATGGACAGTGAATGGTGATTCAGATGGAGAGTGGATGGCAAGTGGATGATGTTTGGTGGATTGATGGTTAAAGGTGAGTTGATTTAGATTAATTTTGAGTTGATGACTAGTGAATGGTGAATCAAGGACTAACAGTGAATAGCTTATGAAAAGATTGTGATCGACTGGTAAATGGATGGATGGTGAATTGGTGTTAAATGATTAGAAGATGAAAAGTTAATGGATGTGGAATGGGAAATGTAGAATGAATTTTGAGTGGATTGCAATTGTGGATGAATATTGAATTAATGATGAAATTATCACGAGTGGCGGTGTGATAGTGGATTTAGAAAGGCAAGAATGATGGAGGAAGGAAGGGACTGAGGGGTGGACGGATGGTAAAAGCTATCAGGTAATATGGAAAGAAGGAATTCGGGTCAGACATCCTGGAGAGTACGGAGGGAGAGAGAGCAAGAAGGAAAAAATGAAAGAAGAAATCTAGCAGGAAATAAGGAGGAGAGGTAAGGAGGAATGGATGGGAAGAGAGGAAGGTAAGAAAGCAAGTTATCAATGAAGCAATTGTGTGTGTGGATGATGAGTGTATAACTGGAGAAAAGTGTACAAATCGAACCACAGTATATGAGTGAGTGAGTAGAGTTCAGTTCTGTCCAGTTCAATAGTCTTTATTCGGTAATAACAATGACCTTAAAAACAAGGATTTAAAAATACATATATCATATATTTTTTCTAATTCAAAGAACACTGAGAAAACTTCACCCATTGATTAAAACAAGTTTAAAGCATCAATGAAACAATTTATGATAAATTAAAAAAATAGTATGACTACTTTATGAGCACCCATGGTGACTGGCATTCACTTAAAACTATTAACAATCTCATCAGGTCCAAAAATAAATATTTTTGTGAAACATGCCTCCTCCTTGATTTTATTGCAGACAAGATATAATCAAGGACACAGAAACAAATTGTAGGAGAATTTAGACATTTTAAAAAGATCAGCCTCTCTTGGTGCGATGTAAAGTACTTGCGCTTTATAAGTGGTTGTAAGAAGAGTCTTCTCAAGCTGCTATATAAAGTGCACAATTATAAAATGCACTGTCATTTGAGGTGAGGAATTATCACATGGGCAACCTGGCAGGGATTCAAACCAGGAACCACAGTTAGGGAAAGCAACCAAATAATATATGGAATGTAACCTGAGCCTTGTGAGATAAAATCTATGTTCTGCTTTTCTCACACAGGTTAAATACTGCTCTAACCCAGGCATTGTAGAAATTGGCAAATAGTTTAGGACTGAAATGAAATGGCTTGACCCTGCGATTCTAATCTCTTCATTTATCATAATACATTTTTCCTTATTTCCTTAACTAAAGTCTTAGTTTAGGGCCCAATGGTATCTGGAAAATCAAAAAGATGAGTCCAGCCCATATCAATAAAGCTTTTCCTGAAAAATGCCAGCCACAGGATAAAATATCTATTGTCCAACTTCAGACAGCTGCTCAAAATGTCTCTCGAGAAACCTGCTGGTGGGGTACACCAGATTTTAACCCAGAGTAAGAGGGGGGCGATTTTAACTCTGTCTTCTAAATAGCCATACCCAGTTCACTGTGGGAGATAAAACTTGGGGTCGATTTAGGGATGACCACTAGCCAGCTAAGGAACTTGTTTTTGAAGGGTTGCATTTAAGGCGGTGTTTCATGGTCCCACACCAATGCTCCATATTTTTCCACACCCAGGCATTTAAATTTATACAGCTGGACCATATCTTTGATAGGCTGGTGCCCCAGTTTTTTGGCAAATCTAAAAATAGTTTCGTTCACTACTCCCATTTTCTGTATTCCCTGGATGGTCATGCTGCCAATGACAAATTTGCTTCAAATAGGATACCTGAATAATTAAAATATGGAACCTTAGTGATCAATGTCTTGCCAATAAAGAAAGATTTTGCTCTTGTGTTTTTTGGACCGCAGGTTAAAATAAATGATTTCTGGTGATTTACTTTTAAACTCAGGTTTGTCATAAAACTATTAAAACCATTTAAAAGTTTCTGGAGGCAAATTGACGTTTGTGAGATTAAAACTGCGTCATCTGCATATAAAGGAACTGGTTCTGGTCGAGTGGCGATTCTAGGGGTATCACTATTACATTAACTCAGGGCTTTGTCTTAACTATTAATATAGAATAAAAACGGAAAAGGGGCCATTATACAGCCCTGCCAAACCCCTCTGGCTACCTTTATAGGTTTTTTCCAATCGCCTTGTTAGGTGTAGTGGACCTTAGTAGTAGTATCCCAGTGTAACTGCATTATAAGGTTCAGCAAAGGGGGTCCACCCCGGCTGCCTCCATCAGAGACAACTACTTTTTCCTATCCACTAAATCAAAAGCAAAGTAGAGGTTCATAATAGCCATGTCATTACACATTTCATTACATGTCATTACCTCTCCATGGGAAGCTACTATCATCTGTCTTCAGGACTGCCAGACTTTTATTGCACTTCTCCGAACTTCTCTGCAGGATGCAGATATTCTTTCTGGTGTCTCTGGGCCCAGAATAATCCTCTACTGTGTTTTCAGTCCTTATAATTCGAGGCCTGGAGATAATGGGAAAGTTACAACGGCAGAGAACAGTAGCTCGCAGAGCTGCCCCCTTGGACCATTCATAATGTTGGCCTAGGTGCTGACAATTATCAGTCTTATTGTACTGGGCTACATCACAATTTCTGCAGATTCACAGATGACCTTGTTATTGTTTGAAAAAATAGTATCTGTTGTGAATGGAGAGAACTGTTGTTTCCTAATTTAGATCTTAGCAGAAGGGAATACTCCATCACAATCGCGACGGGAATCCTGTCCGCCGAATTACAATCCCATTATATCCTATGAAGATCGTAAAACAGCAGATGGAATATCCATCACGTTTGTGAGGGAGTATTCCGTCTGCCGAGATCTAAATAAGGCCCAAAGACTCTGGGTGCTTGACACAACCTCCCTGTTTAGTCAGCCCTTGGGGCATAGCTTCAGGGGGACTGTTTGGGGTGTGAAACCCACTGAAATAAATGCATTCTTGGCTTGATAGTTGGACCTGTGGGCCCTGAATTGGGTCTGCTATATCTGTGTTGTTTTTTTTTCAGCTAACAATGAAAAACAAAACAGTGACTTTTGATTTAAAAAAGAGAGTGCGAGAGAGAGAGAGAGAGATATGCTCATCTGGTGGCTGAATTTCAAAATGTGAAACCAGATAATCTGGAACCAATACACTCCTTTTTAGGTCGAGCCTAGAGCAGTGCATGTGCGCTGCTCAAGCGAGTCTTTTAGTAAGGGGTTTTCAAAGTGCTACCACTGTGGCCTAGAGCTTGCGTGCATGTGCACGGGCGCGCGTTTACAAGCAGAGGCGCCATATGGCTTTCTTCTCTCGTCATGGGTGATCGGCTTTCAAGATACAAGAGCTTTCTTTCACAGAACTGTTACTACAACTGTCCACAAGGTGGTGGTGTTCCCACATTGTATATGGAATCTACTTAATATAGACAACATAGAAGTTAATACGGCATAGTGTTGCTTCCTGAGGACAGAGGCAGCTGGCGTTTTTGTTCCTGCGGTGCCCCCTGTCATTGTCTCGCACCATTTTCTCAGTAAGTATTTCTATATATTTATGGGATTTTTCAACTCAAGGTGCCTCCACTCCATGTGTACGATTAGGAGTCCTTTGTGAACAAAGAAGATGATGATCGTCTGATCGTTCTAAGTTTGTTCCTGTTACTGGTTTTCTTGTGTGTACTTCACTGATTTTCCAACTGGTCTGCTGCATCACAAGCTATCCCAACTTTGGGGGGTTGGGGAGGGGGGTGAAGAAGGCTGCTTTCTACAGAGTTACACTGGCATTTGGTGTTCACACTGCCCTGGTTTCTTGAAGTCTTTCCCCAAAGCCTGATGGGAAGTGTAATGTTCATTCCTCTGGCTGATTGGAAGCACAATACTTGCCTCCATGTCCTCAATAAAACCAGAACTTCCTTTTACTATTCGGATCAGTTGACTGGGGGTGAGTGTTTGATTAGCTCAAACGCTCCGTCCATCATCCCCTTTGGTATCGCTTTGTTCGCCCTAATTTGGCAGGGTATGCCCAGACGTGGGCCCCTTGCTCACTATGCCACTGGATTCAAGATAGCCTGGCTGATGAGGGTTATGAACCCGAAACCGGTCCCAGGTTGCTTGTTTCCGGTCCAGGGAAGACATGGCTTGGCAGTTCGGGATGGACTGTTCCAAGGAGGCACAAGGCCAGACTGATTTGCTTATGGCCACGTCTGAACTGGGGTGGTGGAGTGAGCTATAGAATGATGATGGATTAAACCCAGATCAGTTGACTGGGGGTGAGTGTTTGATTATCTCAAACGCTCCGTCCATCATCCCCTTTGGTATCGATTTGGTCGCCCTAAGTTGGCAGGGTATGCCCAGACGTGGGTCCCTTGCTCACTTTGCCACTGGATTCAAGATAGCCTGGCTGATGAGGGTTATGAACCCGAAACCGGTCCCAGGATGCTTGTTTCCGGTCCAGGGAAGGCATGGCTTGGCAGTTCGGGATGGACTGTTCCCATGAGGCACAGGGTCAGACTGATTTGCATATGGCCATGTCTGAACTAGGGTGGTGGAGTGAGCTAAAGAATGATGATGGATTAAACCCAGATCAGTTGACTGGGAGTGAGTGTTTGATTAGCTCAAACACTCCGTCCATCATCCCCTTTGGTATCGCTTTGTTCGCCCTAAGTTGGCAGGGTATGCCCAAACGTGGGTCCCTTGCTCACTTTACCACTGGATTCAAGATAGCCTGGCTGATGAGGGTTATGAACCCGAAACCGGACCCAGGATGCTTGTTTCCGGTCCAGGAAGACATGGCTTGGCAGTTCGGGATGGACTGTTCCCATGAGGCACAGGGTCAGACTGATTTGCATATGACCATGTCTGAACTGGGTTGGTGGAGTGAGCTAAAGAATGATGATGGATTAAACCCAGATCAGTTGACTGGGGGTGAGTGTTTAATTAGCTCAAACGCTCCGTCCATCATCCCCTTTGGTACTGATTTAGGAAAGACGGCAGGTTTCACGGTTATTGTAGGAGTGGATGGATTACTTAGGACTAACGTCGCAATTTCAAATGGTTTCAAAGAAGTGATTCGGAATTTAAAGCTTTTGGTTCAAAGCCATTATCGTGAAGAAGATGAAGTAACAGTTGAAGACGTTGGCGCACCACTGGACAATTGTCGTGAACTTCTGGACACAAAAGTAATGACATTATTAGCAGTGCACGATTCCAGCAGGCACACACACCACCAGCCATCAGTGCACACTTCCACCAGGCACACACCACCAGCCGTCAGTGCACGGTTTCACCAGGCACACACACCACCAGCCGTAATTGCACGCTTCCACCAGGCACACACACCACCAGACGTCAGTGCACGCTTCCACCAGGCATACACACCACCAGCCGTCAGTGCACGCTTTCACCAGGCACACACACCATCAGTCATCAGTGCACGCTTTCACCAGGCACACACACCACCAGCCGTCAGTGCATGCTTCCACCGGGCACAAACCACCAGCCGTCAGTGCACGATTTCACCAGGCACACACACACCACCAGCCGTCAGTGCACACTTCCACCAGGCACACACACCACCAGCCGTCAGTGCACGCTTCCACCAGGCATACATACCACCAGCCATCAGTGCACGCTTTCACCAGGCACACACACCACCAGCCATCAGTGCACGCTTCCACCAGGCATACACACCACCAGCCGTCAGTGCACGCTTTCACCAGCCACACACACCATCAGTCGTCAGTGCACGCTTTCACCGGGCACACACACCACCAGCCGTAAGTTCACGCTTCCACTGGGCACAAACCACCAGCCGTCAGTGCACGCTTCCACCAGGCACACACACCACCAGCCGTCAGTGCTCGATTCCACCAGGCACACACACCACCAGCCATCAGTGCATGCTTCCACCAGGCACACACCACCAGCCGTCAGTGCACGCTTTCACCAGGCACACACACCACTAGCCGTCAGTGCATGCTTCCACCAGGCACACACAACACCAGCCGTCAGTGCACGCTTCCACCAGGCACACACACCACCAGCCATCAGTGCACGCTTCCACCAGGCATACACACCACCAGCCGTCAGTGCATGCTTCCACCAGGCACACACACCACCAGCCGTCAGTGCATGCTTTCACCAGGCACACACACCACCAGCCGTCAGTGCACGCTTTCACCAGTCACACACCACCAGCCGTAAATGCATGCTTCCACCAGGCACACACACCACCAGACGTCAGTGCACGCTTCCACCAGGCATACACATCACCAGACATCAGTGCACACTTTCACATGGCACACACACCACCAGCCGTCAGTGCATGCTTTCACCGGGCACACACACCACCAACCGTCAGTGCACGCTTCCACCAGGCACACACCACCAGCCGTCAGTGCACGCTTTCACCAGACACACACACACCACCAGCCATCAGTGCATGCTTCCACCAGGCACACACACCACCAGCCGTCAGTGCATGCTTTCACCAGGCACACACCACCAGCCGTCAGTGCACGCTTTCACCAGACACCCACACACCACCAGCCGTCAGTGCACGCTTCCACCAGGCACACACACCACCAGCCGTCAGTGCAGCAGGCAGGCACTTCTGAGAGTTTCTTGGTAAATATGTGTTCGATGCCTGGGAGGGAATGGGTCGAGTTTCCTTAAATCATGCTGAGTATGCAGGTGCAGTGCATGAACTCCTGTGTGAGTGAGTCACGCTGCCTGGGGCTCACTCACTCCACACTTGTAAATTGCGACTACACCAGGCATTTTCTCATTTGCAAAGTTCGGCGCATGCGCACAGCTAGGCAGCCCCCACACCCCTGGGAATGACTGTTTCCTACAACCAGAATGGAAACAACATTCAGAGCTATGAAAACAAGTTAATTTGATGAAAATAACTGTTAATAAAAACCATGTCCAGCTATTGTAGATCTGGCAACTTAAACAAAACAGCAACAAAAAACAAACAAGCATTGGCATAGCCAATAGGTATCGCTTTTTGGACCGTATAAGTATTTAGTTATGCAGCAGAATATCCTTGGTGCAACAACACCAACTGTTGCATGGCTAAACACTTGTAAGGTCCCAAATGCGAGACCTATTGGCTATGCCAATGCTTGTTTTCTTTATTATCACATATGTGCGCACTTCCAAATACGTGAGTACTGGGTATGCACTATACAAGCACTGCTTATGTTTGATTTAATAGGCTATAATGTTGCTCATCTATAAAAAAAATAATCTATGCCATGTTTAGGGTTTACATGACTACTGACTTGCCTCTTAGATCCCTAATGGAATTGCCACTGGGCACCAAGCCATGAATGTTTCTAAAAGCAATCACTTTTAATAAATGGGTGTCTATGTAGTACTATAATCTGATGTGCTAAGCTAAAATGCTTTCGCATGTTAAAGAAATACCATTTAAAAAAAAAAAAAATTGGAACAGATTACATCATATTTTTACATGATGTTTTTTGCACGATATAAATGCCAAATGTTTTCATGGCTCGTCTCGTGCATGGACCCTTAGAGCAAAGCCAGACCCATGGCTCCGCTATGCCTCGCTTGCCTGATTAATTTGCCTGTGCGCCCTCATCTATTTGCGACTCAGGCTTTGTATATTGGGCTGTCAATCACTTGATAAGAAATACTGTTCTTCTTAGTTGGGATACCCACTGGACCCCAGTCAAAGCTGTCAGCCACCAGAAATTATTTAATCTGTGTGCATACATCAAACATACATAGGCAATCGTACAGCAGGAAGGACAGAAGGTAAAAAAAAAATAGGTCTTGTGAAAATGTTCATTGAAAACAGGCCACAAAATATATCTGCAGTGTGACCTTATTAATTGGATCAACATTCTGAGTTAATGTTTATCACAATAATTTTTCTGTGCTTTACAAAAAGGATCTATATTGCATTGTTTAAAGGGAAATGATATCAGCCATCGGATTTTTTACAAGTTAGTAAAATGTTTTTTAAGTTCGCCAACATCAAGAAGGAAATAGAATCGCATAAAAAGAAGGCTTTGTGAGAGATCACCTGCTGAACCCACTTTTCTTTAAAGACACGTAAAGTCCACCAGAAGCCGAAAAACGATGAAAGTACTGGCCGTGCGGGTGCAGAGTGAAGCTAACAAAGTACAGACTGTAAGGAATGTGCTTGCTAGTATCTAATGGGAATCTCCGTTCTCCATTAGATAAACTGGAGTGTTATAAAGAAAGTAACTTGATTTCAGCAAGACTTGGGGGCATATCAACAACAACCGGCGATAATTATCGCTCAGTGCTCTTAGCGTGAGGATAATTATCGGCGGCTAGCGTGAATTTTTATCGCTGAGATAGCGTGCTATTAGCAACGCTTATCTCAATAACGATAAAAATCTACACGCTAACAGGCTAACGTGAGATTATCGCTGGAAACCCAGCGATAATCACACGTTACCTTGTTGATAGGGACAGGCAAACTTAGCCATGATATCCTCCTTCCATAGGATATCATGGCTAAGTCTGAAAATTAGCAGACGTAAAAAAGCAGCGTTAACCGCGGTTAGCGCTGCTTTTTTTGTCTCTAACAGGGTTAGCGACATTCTTGATAATAGGAGAACTGTCGCTTAGCGACATTTCTCCTATTATTTTACTCTGGAACGCCCCCTTTGCATCTCATTAGAGATGCAAGGGGAAGCGTAGAGTAAAAGGGTGCTAACATGGAAATTTGCGTGTTAGCACCCTGTTGTTGATAGGGCGCTAGTTTTATCTCTGATTTTTTGGCTTTTAAAGCCAAAAAAGCAGAGATAAAGCCCTTGTTGATATGCCCCAGAGATAGACAACTCACCACCAGCCCCACATGCACAGCGCCATTTTCATTTCAGTTCCCCGGTTTGCTCTCATTTGCTCCTCCAAATCCACCCAACCCCACCCTGGAATGCAGACTTCACGCGGGCTAACAGTTCAGGGCGCACGCTCCCGTAGCCGGGACCATGGGGTGCTACACAGTCCTCCCTGATGGATGAAATTAAACTCTAGATTTTGTTTATATTAATTGTGCATATTCCTACAAATTCCATCGTAGTGACACATGCAGTTCTAACGTCGTTACTGCTTGCCCTCGTTGTTTATATATGTATGGCATTAAACTGCAATCCTTCCCATTCGTCTAAAAACTCTCACACACTGTAAAAGCCTCCATGGCGTTCTTTAGCTCCCTCGAGAACCAGACTCGAACCGGTGAGACTTTTACAGAGGCCCCAGGGCTCAACCTCGTTGAATGTCTGTGCACTTTGATTCATTTAATTCACCCTGTGTTGCCCTCATCAGCCATGGCGCGCTTCCACATCTGTGCAGAACACTTTTTTTACATTCTTGAAAACAACTGTTCATGTCCAGAACTGCATGGCCCAAATTGGCCTTGCTAACGCAGGAAAAAACTTAGCTTTAGCTCACTGATACAAACTAAAATCGGCTACACTTTTCAAACCGGGTGTTTTGGAGAGTTTCAAGGAATGCAATAATTCATGATTTCCCAGCTCCCTTTACATTATAATACTCATTTGGTGACCCAGACAACAAACTCTTTCAACGAACAGATTCATAATGACGCTAAAGTATATTTTCTCCTAGCGCTGGGAAGCCCTTGGGCAGCTATGCGCTTTATAAATCCATAAACATAAACATAGAATGATATTATGGTCCAGCAGGGGTTCTAAGAATCAGATACCACAAGCCAGGTCTGACGCAGAAGGCCACAAGGGTCTACCCTGGCCCCTGGGCCTAAAAGAGGGGAGGAGGGCCCATTAGACGCTCTTCTCATTCGCAGGTACACCAAGGGTCGGATGCCACACCAATAAACCTGGCACACAAACATGGAGCAGAGGAAACTTCCTGTTTCAGCAACCCTTGACCTTCTTCTCCCCCTCTCTAACACGTGGGAAACAGAGTGTGCTGTGCTCTTAAGGTGCTTCTGAAACCCTTTGCAATGGTGTGATGCAGCTCAACAGTCCTGGCCCTCTCTGGGGCTCTGGCACTACTCTTCTCACTCTGAGACATCAAAGAATGTACCAAGCAGCAGCAGCCGGATAATTGCTACAGAAATAACTCCTTTGCCTGTGATTCCTTCACTCTATCACTCTGCATCTCAGCACGTCTCTGGGTATCCACTGGCTACCAGTGGTCCTGCAGAACGTCTTTTTTTGCTGTTGCAGATTTATATAGCGCGAACTCGACCCGTATCAGAGAGAGCTTTACATGAGCATCAGTTACCTTACACAAGGACACATTCATTATTTGGTAGGCACGGGGAGATTAAGTGATTTGCCCAGAATCACAGGAAGGAGAGCGAAGCCGAGGCTCCAACCTGGTTCCCCAGCGCCAAAGTCACCAGCTCCGGCAGTAGAGCCACAGCCTCTCCCCTACATTCTGCATTATCCCAGGGCCATCTACCGCATTGAACTTCTGCTCCTTCAAGTGATCACTCCAAATATAGAACCCTTCACTGCAATCTGGAACATTCTCCTGATTGTACTGCCCACATGAAATCACGCAACAGTCTTCTCCATACAGTCAGCACAACCACGAAACACCCTCTCAACATAACACTCACAGACTCAACAATCACAAACGAGCCGCATGGAGGAATAAACGGCAGCATTTCTTAATCCTAGTTTGTGGATTTAATATAAATCTCCTGGGAGGTATGGAACTTGGCCACCTGCACTCTGGGACTGCTGAGGGTTAGGTGCTTTCATCAGCGCCTGCATGTGTTACACCGCCCTTGACTTGGGTGGAACGACAGCTCTGAAGTAAATGGCATCTTACATTAAAGTGTCAGAAGAAAGCTTCAGTGAATGGAATGAAGTTGATGGATTATGCATGAAATAGAGTGTCGAGGCTTGTCTGCCTGGGTATGGGAGAGCACTGGAGGAGCGTGATCATTCCAGAAACACGATGCTTTAAATGGCGTGAAGTCGAAGAGAGATTGACAAAGAAGGTGTGAAAACAGGGTAACTTAAGGTTGTCAATTGGTGTTGCGATTTGGGTGAGAACTCACTCCAGGTCATTATCACACCACCCCCAGTCCAGTGATTAATTCAATGGAAGCAAAACAAGATAAGAGCATCAGAAATAAGCTAACTAACTAACATACAAGAGTCCAGGACTGGAAACAGGAGGAACGTGGCCCCTAATTGAGGTGTAAATCGTCGTTTGTAGATAGTCTTATTAATTGATTATCTAGAACTGTACTGCACTAATGTTTCATTAGACATATGTACATAATAGTTTTTAAAACATGGGAGAAACAAGAATTGGGAGGAGGAGGGCAGGTCAGGCAGTGTGTGTCAGATCTCCTTTCAGTGGCTCATGGGGCAAGCAGGAGTTACAGGGCCTACCCGTGGGGGCTGAGGCCTTTTACTCCCAATTCAGCAGGACCCGTCCTACTATGAATCCTGCTCAAATGGCCCGTGCACCTCCTCTGCGGCTGACTCTCAGTTAGGTAGCGTCAGACTAGCATTCAAGGCTCCTTTGGGGGAAGCACAAATACAGTTCAGTGAACATGATTCGTAACTCAGCTTGCAAGCTGAGCAAACAATAAATCAATGTCCAGTCAAATACTTGTTTTTAATTCTAATTCTACACAAGCAAAGTGTAAACAACATTAACAAGCATTGGCATAGCCAATAGGTCTCGCCTTTGGGACCTTATAAGTGTTTAGCCATGCAACAGTTGCATAACTAAATACTTATAAGGTCCCAAAAGCGAGACCTTTTGGGTATGCCAAGCGGCCGTGCGGCTGCGAAAGTGATCGCGATCAAACATCAAAGCAGCCGTGAAAGTGAAAGTAATCGCGGTCAAGCGCGGCGCGCGTGCCCGCGCACATGCACTGTAGCTCTAGGCTGGCCTGGTAGCACTTTTTGGAGCCCTCTCAAAAAGTCTCACCAGACCAGCGCATGCGCTGGGTCAGGCGAGACCTAAAAAGCAATCATTTAATCCCCCTTCAGGTCAGGTTTCTAGTAGTTGTCAGGTTGCTCCCTGTCCCACTAACTTTAGTGCAACCAATTCAATGTAATTCCTGATTCACTGATTGCCACTTCCAGGAAATGTAAATTTGTAGGCTGTACACAACAGTTCTTTACTTTGACTCCTTTTGGAACTTCGGGCACAAGAGTCTACAGGTTTGCAGTACCAATCACAGTTTGTCCCCCGGGCCTCCAAATGCACAGCTCATGGCTTACCTGCTCCGGCGGTCTGGAATCCATCAGCAGTGCAATAAAGTCCCGCTCTGACTCAGCAAAGTCATGCTGCGCGCAGTCAAAAGCGTTAGGAGTTGGCGTACACCTTGCAACTCCTCCATCATCAATTGAATCCAGCACTCACACCATCAAATACACTCTAAATTTCTGACCACAGTGCTTTCTTCTCTGCACTTCTGAATCACCACCTACTCCATCACCTAAAATATACACTTACTGTACCATCACCTACATCTCAACCCCCCCACCCATACCAAAACCATTACTATCAATTGTACTGTTTTCTACAACCACACTAAGCACATCTTACACCACTATCCTACAGCTACACCACCTACAACTCTCAACACGTACTCTCACTAATCACCCTGCTCCACATAAACTGTTCACCGTGTACATTTGACTTATTCTCTCAAATTTGACCCACTACCCTTACCACATATATGCAGCAGACATTAGTGCCTATACTGTGCAGAACCTACAGATATTACTTGTAACACCTACACCACCACCTATACTCCACATCCTACATTCTACACATGTTACTTGAACAAGAGCTCTAGTCAATATACTAGTAGTGAACTAGTTGAGTAATGCAATAGCCTCCAGTCACTCCTATCTCGAAACTCATGCCCTAAACTTGGGCAAGGTTACTACCGCCGCTGCACACAAACTCTTACAACTCTCTAGACATACTTCTACCTCCCGATATAGGTACAAGGCTGACTGACCACCAGCCAAAAACACCACCCACTTCAAATTGTTGATCTAACGTTAAGGGAGTTTCACAAGACTTCTCCATTATGATCCAGTGAAAACCTTTCATGTTTCTTGCATGCAATTTTTTTTTTGCTTCAAACGCTTTTTTGTCATAACCCCTACAACTCCCAGTGCCATGCGGAGATCTAGTTCTCCAGTTTCTTTGATGTCCTCAATTGGAACCTGCTCCCTGAAGATCTCGGAACAATCTTTTTTCCTGCCCCTTTACAGAATTATCCTGTAGAATAACCTCACCAGATTGGAGCTCCACAGTGCCTGTGAGGACACACTGACCCTTCTCGACCTGGACCATCACCACAAATGAACCAGGGGTACATAAATGTTTATGATGCAGGTTTTCCTCATTTGTAGCATTATTGCTCCTGCCTCCACTCATTACTCTCTTGGAACCATCATTATCATCTTGAACCTACTCCCTTAATTTGATTGTGTTCTGTTAGACCACTTCCTACTCAGCAGTGAGTGCCTGGTCTAAATGCTTCAAACTCAAACACAAGTTTGTTAACCTACATCCTATACCACACCTACAGCAGCATCTGCACAATAAACTGTTCACCCCACCTACCCAAAACTTAATTCACACCAGACACACATATATACAGCTTTTATCATATAGTACAGTTCAATCAATTACTTGTTCCCTTAACACAGTTAGAAGTAGGGAAATGTATCGACAGTTGGGGAGCTCTTTGGCTGGATTATGTCCAATATAGCACAAGTAGTCTTGTATGGTTACTCATTTTTATCTGTAGTTCCGTTCTGAGGAGTAGTGGGTTTATTGTGACCTAGCGACTAATCCTGTGTGAAGGGTATGGAGGTCTCTGCTGGGTGTGAAGGTTAGGGAGGTCTCTGCTGAGTGTGAAGGTTAGGGAGGTCTCTGCTGAGTGTTTCATACTTGCGTGCAGAAATTTAGTGCCTCCAACTAAACTGGTGTCCTGCGCCCCTGTACTTTGGACCCCAAACTGGTACCCAAGTACCCCTTTTTGTACGTGACTATCATTTTAGCATTGGCAGAGCACTCCAAGACTTACTCACAGTAAGTGTTGTGGGATAGAGCCTCAGAACTCAGCAGCCTAACAACAACACTCAATAAATCGCTGTCCAGTCAGCTCTTTAACTTTTAAAAAGTAAAAACTAAATACTACACACAAGTGACAAATATGTACAGACTGGCAGCGGAAATGCCTATGGGGCACACTCTAAATGGCCTTACAAGTCACAACTCCCAGGGGCTGCACAAGAAAGGAAGGCCTCGAAGATCAAGTCGCTGACTAAATGTCCCTGAACCACCATGTCGTAGGCACCTCTAATGGTTTGCACAAATGACATCTCTCCCCATAAACACAAAATATGTATGATGCATTAATAAAAAGGCAGGTCTACTGGTCTTACCAGGGTGTGACAATATTAATTTTGTGAAGAAACTCTTCAATAACAGAAGTTTTAGTAACGGCTTAAACAATGTCAGCTGGAACAAAGAATATGCAATTATTTTACCTTTAATTGGCACATATTTCAACAATAAAGCTTTAAAATAATATTTTTGGGGTCCGATCCTAATTTTTACACCCACACAGTTGTCTACTAACTACATGGTGCCTAACAATAAAGGTTTATGAATCCCAAAGCTTCTGGCCAAAAACTCCTCCAGGATTGAGGGAAAGGAAGAAAAATCTCCCCTGAGGTCACTCTTTTAGTAAACTAGTAAATTTGGGCTTACAAAACAAAAGATATCGTTGAGCTCCCTATGGGGGCCATTTCCTCTCCTAACAGCCCTCCCCCGCCCCCCCAACCACAAATCAGGCTCTTCTGGTGGTAGCCATGCTCCTCCTGGGGCACCTCCAAAGCAATATGCAAATTTTGATGAGTCCCACAACGGCTTATGGACTGTGACTTCACAGCCCACCACGCTCATTTTGATGTGGTCATGGGTTGCATCGTTCCTTTCCTTTTATGGCTCTTTATAGCACTTAACAGACCGCTTCCCTGTTATTTTGGAGGGAGTTCTCCTTTGCCCATCTGTGCCCCAAACAATGTGCAAAAAGGTAAGCACTAGACCTATTTAATGTTCAACTTACTTTGTAAGAAAATTCATACAACTGTTATGAGTTTTGTATGTTTACTCATTCATTTTATTGTGATTTACATTGCACATATTTTTAAACAACTTTTCAACTGGAAGAGGAAAAATGTATCATGTGAACATCAATTTTTGATCAAAATCCATGAAAGAGTAATAACGCCGGTAGTATGAGGAAGAAAGCGCCACCACCACCAGTGATCAAGAGATATGACACATCATAGCAAAAATCACATGAATTAAAAAATTGCCCAATAAATTATCATTATTTTCCGGACTGTCTTTGCAATCATGAAAAGGAAAAAATAACAAGGCCAGCCCATTTAGCAATGACACAAGGGAACTAAAGTCTCAATTGTTTGTGCTCCAACTTGAATGTAATAGGACCGGAGTCTTGCCTACCTAGTTCTCTCCAAGAATCCTCTCAGGTCGCCAGGATCTTTTTATCTGCTAAACAGTGTAGAGGGGAGAAAACCCAATTCTTAATACATAATCACCAGAATCAAATCTCATTTCAAAAGTACCACTGACTCCGAATCTAAAATTTGTAGGATTTTATTACAACCAAAAATAACAGCACATACAGACACCATTAGCACAAGGTGAAGAAGATAAATGGGCACTAGAACAAACGCAAGTCTACGTAAGAGTCTTATACGACTCAGAACAAAAAGAATAACAAGTTCCAGGAGCATAAGAAATGCAATGGTTAGTCCAATAGCTACATTAGGAATCATTAGCCTAAAAGAAAAAAACAGTTAGTCTATCCCTACTCTAGCTCTAAGGTGACGTCGCTACTTAGCATTTCCCTCCCAGGCAAAAGAGTAAAAAGGTGTCAGAAGTGAAGACTTCCTTAGAAGTACATTCACTTAGTCAGAGCTCGTTCTAAGATGCTCCTTCTAGCTTCCCATCTAAACCTCAACTGCTCAACCCTCGGGGCACTGTCCCTAATACAAAATCCCAAAAACGTAGAACACGCCCTTCGGCACACCTCTTCAGCCAGGTCTTCTCCCAGTACTTTTCCAGTGAAACTTGTACTCCATCCAATGACGGTTAGCTTGACCTTGGGTCCCAGGCACCTTTTGCGCCGAAAGTATCATCCGTAAATTCCAATGTACTCCCCTGTTGGCTTCTCGTACCATCCTAACTCCTAAAACAAAGACCTAGTCTCTCTAACGATCTAAACGTCCTTGCACCTGCAACAGAAACATGGGGACGAAAAACTTTTCACTACTCTAAGATTTTCCATTCTCCTGAAACCCAAAGCCTTTACCAAGGGAAATCATTTTCGGCCTACAACATTAGCTAACATCAGAAATGAACAGGCCTTTCTCTTTAAATGTATATGCGAGCAGGCCTTTACACAGTTAAACACCCTCCTAAATCACACTTTGAGCAATAGTTCATTATTCTTTTTATGCGTGAATAAGCAGACTACACGTGCAACGTCAGCATGACACGCGTTTAACCTAACACATTGCATTACATAAAATCAAAGATTATGCATTTACTAAAACACATTTGCAATGATCTACAACATTATTCTCTATGAATAATCATGGTTGCATTTCTAATCCCCTCTATGTTAAGCGATTCTAGTAATACAATTTCTAAGTCACACCTAAACTAATTCGAATAATATGTGGGTGCTGACTAACAGTAAATATGATGCACCCCTACAAATTTCAGAATAACGTGGCGCTCTATCAGTTCCCCCCTTTTATGACAAATGTCATCACACCATCACACAATCAATTCCCTTGGAGAGCTCTTTCAATTCGGTTGCCTCTGTACCACTTATAAGCTCTAATGAATCCCCACAAACAGATCACACAAACCACAACAATGATAAGGGGTTTTAGCACAAACCCAAGGAACCCCTTCCCCAGATTCGCAAACCAATTTCCCACACGACCAAATCCTTTACCAACCTTTTCCCACACCCCTTCTTCGGTCAGATCCCCAATCTCTTTATAAATCGTGGTAATGTTGTCTATATATGTCTCCAGATCCTTGCTATTGTCTGGAATATACGTACAACATTCCTGAACCTTCAGTAATTTAAGACTCCGCCCTCTTTTGCTAATAATACATCTAAAGCAAGGCGGTTCTGCAAAACCATTGTCCTTATCGATAACATCTCTCCATCTACCAATATCAAAGACCTTGCCGTATTCATTGATAACTCATCAACCACAGTCGCCAGCCTTCTGATTTTCACATCATTCAAAACCACACCCAAACTTGGTATCATTGCTCCAAAGATATCACCAATCACCGTCCCTTCACTCGCAGCTCTCTTAGCTCTAGAATGTTGTCCAGTCTCCAAAAGCTCCAGATCTTCTGCATGATAGATTTTCTGAAAAATAATGGCCAAATAACATGTACCATACCAATTCAGAGGCAACCTCACATAGGCATTTCTTTCACACACATAATACACAGTTGGAATCACTTGCACCGAGCCTTGCAAAAAGTTCTTAGCTGAATCTTCCATAGTGAAAATATGGTCACACGTACTTTGTCCTACCGAAACCTTTTCATAGTAGGTCTGAGGACGTCTCACACATAACTTCCCCTTTTGCACCTGGTCCAATGCTATGGTTCCATAACTCCCCTCAGACCTGTGTAATCTTTCCTCATCGTTTCAATCTACTGGACTATCTCCTATATATCGTGTTTCAGTTAATTTTCTATATCTATCTTCTACTTGACCTATGAACGTCTTCTCTGTATCTGACAATGAACATGTCAAATTATGTCGGTGAGCATAAGCCGTATCCAGTTCCAAAGATGGTATGAAATACTTCCGGAGTCTGTCTTCTGATTTATAATAATCGTATTTATTCAAATGCTTGTAAGCTGGAACCTCAGGAAGTACTGCATCGTAATTGGAAAAGAAATACTCAAACTGACCTCTTTCATAAAAGATACTAAGCAACAAACTACAAGAAATTCCATACGTTAGTGGAAGGTGATGGTATCTAATTCCCTCATCTACTGAAGAAGGTAGCTGCATGCACACATAACAGTCCTTCTCATCCATCGCATCTACATACTCGTACAACTTCGCATACGCATTAAGCTTAAAATCACTTCTAGACAGGTCTATGTGAAATCTACGACTCTCTTCGATTAGTAAAGCTCTTTTAGCTCCTATAGTGACCTCCCTTTGGCTAGAAGTGGTAGGCATCAGTGTTCCCTGTACCTCCGCTTCCTGCTCATGTGAAACGATATACGAGGCTATAACTATTATGGCTATAGAAACTATTACCAACCCTATGAGTGTACCTATCACTAATTTAGACCTACGGTGAGTATTTCCAGCATCTACCATCTTTGCAAAGTTCTCAAAGTTCTTGGTTTCAGCAACAATTAAGAGTCTATTTCTCCTCTAGGTGTCACTTGCTAAACAGTTCGAATGACACTTCAAAAGCTGGAAATCCCCTTGCAACTTTCAGTTACTTATTTACACAGTCCACAAAAAGACTGCCCTATCCCTCTTTCGTCGTCTCGGAGGAAAGTCCCTAATTTTATTCTTCTTCCACTCGGGCCTAGGTTATCTTCTCTTAGACTTTTATGTACAAGAAAGTTCACCTTCAGTCCAAAATAAGATCAGCTCCCAAGATCTCTAAAACACGCTGCAAAAGTTCAAGACGAAGCACCACTAATTCCTGATGCGGTGGTACATAACCAAAGGTTGGAAAAACCAACGTCGCCAGGATCAGCTCATGAATCTTGCTCAGAAGTGGTGGATTCGGAATAGTGAAAGTCAGTATTCCTTCGATATCCACCCCTGGAACGAACAGCAACACATCCACTTTCAAGTTCGGAGAATCGCTGACCAGCGTCAAAGACCTCAGTCTCCCTGAGCTCAACACTCCTGGCATCAGTAACAGCGTATGTCCACTCTGGTGAGGCGCACCTTTGACACTGCACTCTTCTCCTCCTGGACCTTCTCAAACCACCTCAAGCTTGTCCTTCATCGCTCTGTTCAGATTCAGATGTTTCAGAAACTGGGGCAAGATCTCTTTCAGGTGCCAATCTCAAGCTCAGCCGTCTCTGACTCACGGGCCAAACCTCTTCTGCTCCTGCGGCACCTCTGCTCTCCCTTGGGGTACCCTGTGCACTGCTTCCTCTTTCAACTGAATTTGACTCTACTCCACCCACAGCAACGCTTTCTCCATCTGAGTCAAATTCGGGGCTTTGATTTGCACAACCCCTTTCAGCTCGATCTAGTGCACAATCAACTGCATCAGCAACCCTCACAGCTTGGCTTCCTCTCTCAGATGGCCTTGCCACCTCAGCTGGATTTTCATTCACGAGAGGGGCTGTATCTTCCAAGGGTGCTGGAACTCTGCGGGTATAGGAGGCATGCACCCAGTTCGGCAGTCCCCCACACTTCACTGCCGTGTTTGTGACCAGTATTACCTGGTACGGGCCACGCCAACGAACATCCAGGCAACTCTTCCTCATGTCCTTGAGGACAAGCACCCAGTCTCCCGGGCACAGGTCGTGGCACAGGTCACTTGCGACTGGAACAGTTGCTGCTTGCACCTGCTGGGACACAGCACGGACTACGTCAGCCAGTCCCTTACAGTAGTCGAGAATTAAATCATCTGTGATGTTAATCAAAGCAGTAGCAGGTATCGCTGGTAATCACATTGCCCTCCCCATCAGGATCTCGTGAGGTGACAACCCCATTCTCCTATCAGGAACACTGCGAAGGCTCATGAGGACCAAGGGCAGTGCATCAGACCATTTCACGGATGTCGAAGAACACACTTTGGCCATCCGTGCTTTCAAAGTCCCATTAACTTGTTCCACAATCCCAGAAGCCTCTAGTCGATAACTGCAATGCAATCTCTGATCCACATTCAAGGCGGCACAGAGCAATTTCGTGATCTCACTGTGGAAGTGTGTCCCTCTGTCCGACTCCAAAGAGGTCGGAAATCCGAACCTAGGGATAAGTTCCCACAACAACAACTTAGCTACAGTGAGTGTGTCGCACCTATGTGTTGGGTAAGCCTCCACCCATCTTGAAAAGACACATACCACAACTAAGATGTACCTCAACCCATTACACTTCGGCATCTCGATAAAGTCCAACTGCATCCTATTGAAAGACCCTCCTGACCTCCCAATGTGACTCAAAGTCACAGCAGTCTTCTTTCCTGCATTTATCTGCTGACATGTAACACACCTCTGACATACAGCTTCAGCAACCGCACGAAACTTCGGATTGTACCATGTTTGTCTGAACACTCGCACCATTGCGTCTCTACCAAGGTGTACTGCACCATGTATCAATCTTGCCATTGGGTTCAACAGATTTTCCGGTAGCAGAGTTTGTCCATCACTCGAAACCCACACGTCCACATCTCCCTTCTCATATGCTGCTCGTATCCAGCTATCTCGTTCTTGATCAGTGACCTCATCCTGCAATCGTTTTAGTTCCTCCAATGTATCGGCCATGGCTAACATCATGCTGAGCTCGGTTCTTTCTTGGCTTTCTCCAGTGTACCCTTCTATAAATATACATACTTGTTCTGCACAGAACCAGGCAGCTTCATCCGCATAATTATTTCTAACCCTGGGCGTAGTTCGCGTAGCCGCGCTTCGCGAAGCTTCGCGAAGATGTTCTTGCACTACGCGACCTTCGCGTAGCTTTGCGAATTTGCGTAGTTGCTTGGTGCGCCCGTTCGCGATGGCTTTTTCTTGTTCGGGAGCGCGGTGAGCGTGTTCGGGGAGCTGTTTGCATGCTCGGGGGATATATCTCGCGATCTTACCCATGCGGTCGCCAACGGGCGCGGCCATCTTGTTTTTCAATTGTCCCGCCCGCTCGCGATGCCTTATTTCCTGTTCCGGGTCGCGGTTAGCGTGTTCGCGATGTGCAATGACGTGTTCGGGAGCGCATTTTACTTGTTCGCGATGAATAGTACATGTTCGCGAGAAATATCGCGCAAACTTACCCACGCAGTCGCGAATGGCCGTGGCCATCTTGTTTTTCACTCTATGCTATGGTTCTGGGCCTACTTTTGTATCCTCCCTTTATCTTTGCAATCCTTTGTCTTTAAAGCATTTTTTCTGACTTTTTTTAGTTATTATCTATCTCTCTCTTTGCCTAAGTTTATATTTTGCATTTTATTTCTACTTTTACTGTGTTTTAGTTACTTTTATAAAGTTCTTTCTATCTTCTTCCCCCTAACTTTTTTTTCCCCTTCTAACTTTTCTTTTCCGCCTCCCACCCACCACAGAACCATGGCCAAGGGCACACCGAGTGCCAAGGGCAAGGGACCTGCAGGAGCAGAGAAGGGCCGCCTGCCTTTCGGCAGAATGCGTCCTGCAGGGGTGCAGGCCCGGCAACTGTTTAGGGAAGAGGAGGTGGCGGCCCTTGTTTTCTTCATCCAGCGCCTCCTCCTCTTGACCTTGGCAGCAGGCGGCAGGCCCGGCTCCGGGTACGCTACCCAGGAGCGGCACCGTCGGTGGGCGAAGGTGCGCCGGGCCGTGTTCCGATGCTCTGGGATCCGGCGTACCCACAACCAGCTAGCCCACCGGTGGTCCGACATCTTGGACCGGGAGCAGGATCTGTTGGACCTGCTAGGTGTCGAGGTCGTCGGGCTTGGTGAGTAACTGATTGTGTATATTAAATTTGATGAACAACAAGATTACTGCTGCGTTCCAAGCGTTGCTGGTAAATTACGTTCCAAAAAGCAAAATGTTCTTTGATTTAAGGACCCAGGTGCACGGTGGTACTCTTACTTGTTTGCAACTTAGTTTGCGCTAGCTTGTGTAGATGCTGATTATGTAAGAGTTTATTTTACAGAACTGAAGTTAGGTAATGCGATTTGCTAGAGAGACTCTAGTCCTTCCAGTGTCCTACTGTGAAATAGTGGTGGATGGATATTGGATACTAGGTTTAGTTTGTTAGTAGTAGTTACTAATTGTTTTATGCGGTCTGCGTGACGCCTCCTCTGTCACTGAGTGCTGCTTACCCCAGTCCTCCGTCAAACCTTTTGTACTTTGTTTAGTGAGTGATAGGCTTAGCATGGTCAGTCAGTAGCAGAACTATCATGCAACCAACCCACCATTTGTTGTATGTATGTATGCACTAATGTATGCATGTGTCCTCCATATCATCTATGCATTTGATGGCTGAAAAAAATGGATATGCAGACTTAGTGAACAATTGGCCCGTCTGGAATAGGTGGTGTAGGTCAGGTGGTACTTACTAGGCTTTGTTAGTATTTGTAATCAGAATGATTATGGAACACTGGAGTGTTCATAAATAAGTAGACGATCAGTAAATGCAGGAAGCAGCCAGTAGTCGAACTATCTGATTAGATAGGTCAATTTTATTGCAATTGTTGTTTCCTAAAATGTTGTTTGACTTATTTTTCCAAATGATTTATTATTATTTGTTTCACAGCACTCCTTAATGTTTGTCTCTTTCTTTATTATATTTTACATGATCATCAGCACCACCCAGGGGCAAGAAGACGGGGTCGGAGTCGGCGGGGGGACCACAGGACCGCTCCTCTACCGAGGCTCCTACTGCTGGCCCCAGTAAGTCCTCCAGTGGTTAGATTGACATTTATATTTCCCTAAATTTTACTGCATCTTTTTTTTCCGAACTATAAATTATGGTTCCACTTTCTAAATCTATTTTTTACAAAAGCTTACTTCTTTGACCTTGACTATCTGTTTCCAAATTCTGTTTATCCCTGCCTCTAACTAAGTTGCTTCTAACTGCCTCTGCTATGACTCTCTGTACTACTACTACTACTACTACTACTACTATTACTATTATTACTCTGTGTGTAGCGAAGCTTGCACAGTTGCCCACTCTTTATAGAAGGTTTTCTTTGGAATAATAAAACTCTGATTGACCAATAGCTCTAGCCACTGTGTCCTGTCCTTTGGGTTGTCCTCTTCAAGTCTTCTCAATGTTGAGGCTTTGACAATTACCACAAACAAAATGGCCAACCAGATATTTGACTAGTATTTTTGATCGGATAGTACATGATACTACTATTGTCTAGTGATTCTGCAGAGCCACATACAGAACTATGCACAACAAAATAGGATGTTGCTGATGGGAGGTTGGACCTTACTGATCACACCTCAGTCCGAAGAACCCAGGATCCCCTGACCGACTAGCTATAGTGTCTCACGTTAGGGTCCCACTCCCGACCCCCCCCCCCCCACGAAGAAGATACACAATGTTGATGATGACTGAGACAGACAACCCAGAACATAATAACACCATTTTGCTCACTCACTTGTGTAAGTCCACCCCACCACACCAAATACCACAGAGTCTATGTGTAAGTTCAAAAGGTTTATTTGAAACAAGTATCAAACTCTGTACATCGTTAATATGACATTTAATTTACTACAGCCATAGTCAATAAGCCAGCAAAAAGCCTAACATTATAACAGTAAACATTTACAAGTGCATGACAACAAGAACAAGAGCCAAGATCTTTTGAATTCTGGAAGACCACTCACCGTAGAACGTAGAAATACTGATTACATCATCTTGCATCCAATATGCTCTGTAAATCTCTGGTTTGTAGAAGGGAATCTTCCGCCTATTATATATGAGAAAAATGCTGTGAGTTAGCCGTTAGATAGTATACTGGTGAATGCTAGCATTTTGCAGTCATGGCAAAAAGTGTAACATGTATGTGATGGCTAAGCAATATAAACTAAACAAACTCAATAAGTTGTTTTTTTTTCGACCTCTTCACTTGTACGCAACAGTCAAGTGGCCTCAAAGGCATCTACTGCACATGTCAATAAGCTGGCAGGTATAATTAAATATGCACCAAAAGAGTAGTAGTCGACATGATGAATCTAAAAGGGTTACACATGGCTCAGGCTAACTTTCAAAAGAGTAGAGTAGGACTAGATGACCCTAGGAAGTGGAACCATATCACTACTAGTGTCTGTCTACTGACTGTACTTACTGTCTAGTGCTGATGTATGTTGCATGAACTTTTTTTTCAATGTTCCAAGTGAACACTTAAAATAGGGGGAGGTTTCCAGGCATCTAAAAAATTTGTGATGTTTTTTTCTAGGCACACTACCATCCACCAGTGCCGTCGGGGCCAGTGATGCGGCCATTCCAGAGGGGGCAGGCAAACTGGCGGCACCTGCAGGAGAGACAGGGGGGATCTAACAGCAGTGGCCGGCGGCGGTAAGTTATATTCATTACTTCTTGACATTACAGCTAGATGGAAGTGTGTTCACTATTTCACAGTACTGTGCGACTTATTATTATACAACGGTTGAAGAAGACACCCTTTACTTAGCATTAGCACTGCAGCGTGAGTAGAGTAACCAATGGCCTCTTCTATTTGACTCCAAAATCAGCTGTGAATGTTTTATGGAGAAGACAAACTCAGATCAGATGACCTTGATGGATGTGTTGAACAAAGAGGGAATGAACTACGGGTGGAAGGACGGGCGAGATAAATAATATGACTGACTGGCAGAGAAGGATATGTTGTTGGAAGCATGCATAGGTGGCTGATAGTAATCAGATCAGATGCATGGGTTGTTGAAGGATGGGTGGAAAGTGAAAGAATGCCTGCCTGGGTGGGCGAAACAGTATGGGTGGAGAGTGCTAGATAGCAAAAATCAGCATTGTTTGGTTCAAATTCAAAGCCAAGGCAAGCAAGGAAGGAGCGGAAGCATGGGTGGTTGTTGGTGAAACCAACTAAGTATGAGAGATATAAAAAAGAAGGATAAACGTTTACTTTAATGGATGTATGCCTGGATGTACTATCATCAAGAGACAGTATAGGTGGAAAGTGTCACTGGAGATTCTTACTCTGAAGAAAATGTACAAGAAACTGCGCGACAGTAGCAAAGCCTAGGGGAATATAGGTAGTATTATCAGAATACAGTACACTTGCAGTAGTTTGCAAGCACGTCATATATATTTACATATATCTATATTATCAAGCGGAAACCCCTTCCTCCCACTCTGGGGACCACTCCCTACCTAGTAATATTAATGTATTTTCGATTGGGGCAGCCAGCCTGCAAAGGGTGGCCTATCTGTTGATTATGGTTATTGGTTACACAATCAATGAAAGCAAAGTACCCTCTGCATTAGCGGTTGGTGGTGGGAGTGTTGGCGGGCGGTGACATGGGGAGGGTACGGGTGGGTGGCACTGGCGAGTAAACTGTGTATTACGGCCAAATACAGGTAATCAACATAAAAATAAATACAATTATTTTCAAGGTGCGCACTACACCGCCGAATGCGATGCAGTGCGTGCAACAAATATTTTTTTTAATGTATTGTTTAATTACCTGTGATTGTCCTTAACACATAGTTTACTATCCCCACCCTGCACCTTCCCACGTCACCGACTCACCGCCCGGCAGCACTCCCACCACCAACCGCTACGGACCTGATGTCGTATCGTATTAGCATCTATAATATGAATATAAGCAATGATCATTGGATCCGATAAATAATCAGCCTTTTTGTAGTACCCATGGCAGGGTGTAAATGAAATTGTGCATGCCATTTGCCCTCATGTAACAGAGTATGACCAGTGCCAACGGCCGTAAGGCGTCATACAAAAATATGAGCTTCCCCACCTGCAGACAGTAGTAGTAAATAAAACAAACGTGAGTCTGCATCACGTGGCTCATATCTGTTTCTCTTGGGTGCAAGCTTAGCTGACGGAGCTGGCATGCCGGCTACAACAAGGTTATGTAATTGGGCTAAACTACAGATAAGAACAACACGACTGGTGTACCGGAGTACATAGTACGATTATATTTATAATGTCGGAAACTCTCACAAATGTTAGAGTCCAAGGAAGTAGGATTAGAGATACTTACCACCAAATCACAAATGTTATGAGCTGTGCTTGCTAGTGATACTGTGACACTATGTGTTGAATGATTTTAGTGTTTCTGTTTTGCTAAGAGTATTGGCTACAACATGTTCTTTTTCTTTCTTGATATAGATACTCCTTCCACACCCACTAAACCATCAAGGAAGGAGTTGGCCGCTAGGGCCCGGCGCCGGAAACTGGAGGCCATCTGCGAACATTATCGCTGGCTGGTGGCTCAGGCAGAGGAGGAGGAGGAGGCGGCTGCAGCTGCAGCCTCCTCCAATGCCCCGGGCCCCAGTCAGGCCCTGCCTCCACTTTCACGGCGCCGTGGTCCGGCATCCGCCCGCTGCCACGCCTCTATTTCCAGCACTGCTGCCCCCCACCCTGCATGTAACTGTAGGGCATTTCGCCGCCAGCTGCTCCGCCGGATGGCCCGCTTAGAGGAGAACATGGAGGAGCGGGTAAAGATCCTGGTGGACAAACACCTTAAGGCCCGCCGACAATAGAGGACCTCGTCGTTTGCCCCTTTTTTAATTCCTTTTGTTGGTGGGTGGGTTTTTGGGCGTTGGGGATTCTTTCGGACATTGGGACTCTTCAACTTTCGTTTCTTTTTGGACATTGGTTGGGGTTAGGGAGGGGGGTGGGTTAGGTCAGAGTGGGATAGTGTATTTTTGTTAGGGGATATTAAATGTTATTCTATTTACTTATACGATGTTAATCTTTTGTGGTGGGTTACAGTTTTCAGAATTCAATCTAAGTTTGTTACTTTGTTTCCGTACTGCTGCATGCCCACAGCCAGTGTTTGATTTAAAAGATCTGCCGATTTTGTAACACACAAACCGATAGATGCAGTACCCCTCAATGAGGTATTTTTAATTGTCATAATAGTACTGTCAGTCTCTCCTCCTAGTCCATACCTCTCACCAAACTTATCTTACCTGTGATTGATGATGAAGTTTGGCACACTGATGGCTGCATGGTTGGTTTCCCAAATTGACGGAGAAGATGCCATTATTGTGGTGGTAGTAGTAGACACTGGCAATAGCATTTGAAAAAAGAAAGAGAAAGTCACTTGACTGAGAGACTGTGGGAGGAGTAGTAGAACAGAACACAAAGTAAACTACAGCATGGGTGGGCAAGCAGAAGAAGATCCTTGCCCTGCCTTAGTTGAAATTCAATTAGTGTTGCTTTCACCACATCTGCCCCAGCAAGCATGTGATCAATTGGTGTACATTTAATGTAGTCATCACATCACACCTCAATATAAATCACACAGCCCGGAGGAAGAGGGTTAGGGATTGATGAATAGATGGGAAGTGGGGTTTTGGGAAAGGTTTGAGAAAGAAAAACAGACAGTATGCATGGACACAACAAAAATAAAACACAATCTTGTAAGACGACCATGATCCATTATCAAAGAAATCAAAGTATGAAGTGAGAAAAAGCAAATGCATGCATGCTGAGGAAGATAACTTGATGGTTAATGATAATGAGTTGTACTTACTATAACTACTATTACCCAATGAGACAGTACAGTCAGGGAAGAAATTGAAATTTGCCTTGCCTGTCTGCCGCCCTCAGAGCTCAGACCGAACCCAATTACATGCTGTACCGGGCTTACTTTTATTTTTCAAGCTAGCTAAGGAAATTAAAAAATAGTTGTAGGGATCAATTAACAAACAAACCACAACACACAGTCGTAATGATTGAAGAGAAAAAAGCAATCAAATAAATTTAAAGATGAATGATGATACTAAAGTTACTGTATTATCCTGGTCCAAATGTGGAGTTGCATCATTCTCGTCATTCCTCTTGGTCCTCCCTTCCATGGACACTCCGCACATCAATCTTGGGTACCACTGCCTGCCTGATGCGGATTGGTAAGGTAAGTGTGAGTCGTTTCTCCCACTATAGCACAGGTTAAAGGCCGGCCTGTAAGTGTAGATGGAAAAACAAACGGGGTATTGAAAAATTACTGCATTTAAAACAATAAACTCAATTACAGTGGAGTGCAAGACGAGAAGACAACACTCTGGAGAGAACACTTTCAGACTGAGGCAGCTTGGATAGGCTACATAGTGTCTACTCTACAGCATTAAGGTACAACAACAACGGGACAGGATTCAGGAGCCAGCACAGCCACAGAACAGGAGAACCGCGGCACAGGCCAGGCATCCTACCCCTTACTTACATTTTGACCGAGCCAGACAAATGTCATATGCACTGCAGCAACCTAGCATTTTCCAATTGAAGTGACTAAATCAATGCGCCACTGTCCCTCATACCACTACACTCTACTCCAGTCCACACCACTACATGGACATCTAGCCTAGGTCTGCTGTGGTTCTTGTTCAAACTGTTTACCTTTTAAGTCAGCCCATGAAACGCAGTTATTCCATCAATTTTCTCCGATCCAACTGACTGTGTGCAAAGATAGTATGCTCAGCAGCATCATGATGATGACCGTGTGGTACGTATTCTCCAACACCAACTCAGTCTGTAGTGACTGATTAAGTTTATAATTATAATATATTCCATATTACAAAATTGCAACGGATATTGGCCAGCACCTGCAGTGGTAGGAGTACAATGTGGTTATTATTAAACAACAAGGAAACATTAACTATCACCACACCTGAGTCACTTTTACTTTGGCGATAAACTAGTATAGTTCTACTTCATGCACAATTATTCGTAGTCAGCCAGCATCCAATGCAATGCATGCCACCATCATTCACAATAATCACTCATTACCTGTCTTGGAGTTCTCTTTGGCTGTCTGATCTGATGCCTGCCTAGCCTTCTGGCAGTCAGTGATGAGTTTCTTTCGGCTTGGAAACAAAATGGAATATAGCTGAAGTCACGTTTCACTTCTTATGGAGGGACTGTTAGAGGCAACATGTATTGTACTATTCTCCATCTCCATCCAATGTCTGACTTGCTTGAAATGTACTTAGGGAGAGTAAGGAAGATGGAGCAGGACCCCGAGGAGTGGAGTGGACAGTTATGCACAGACGTGCAACTCCAATAGGGAAATAAAAAGAGGAGACTGTTGATGGATTTGTTGTGATTAGATTTTGAACCAGAAAAACAGATACACAGTCACACACAAATAAAGGAAGGGAGAACAATTTGAAAGCCTAGTTGTCAGGGAAGAGGAGCTCGTCCTCAAACTCTGGTGGTTCGGACAGAAGTACATCTAACAACCCACTACTTATGTCATCGAAGTCGCTCTCCTCTTCCTGCTGTGATTCACATATTTTGTACTCCAGTGGTATAAAGTGTTGATTCATTTTGATCATGGTTAACCTCTCAATGCTTTTGGGCGAGAGACTGGTCCTTTTGACAGTAACAATGGCACCAGCAGCACTGAAAACACGCTCTGAAGAGACACTTGCAACGGGGCAAGCCACATACTTTATCGCCAGCCTGCTGAGCACTGGCCATTGGCTTCTTTTCCCATACCAATACACCAATGGGCTTTGCTCCATGAAGACCTCTGTTGTGTCATCTAAATAGGCCTGAACCATCCGCTCAATCTTCAGGGGTGCTCCGATTTCCTGGGCTTCTTTTGCCTTTGCATCAGTCATGGACGTACAATACCCTTTCCGTAGAAACCAATCACCTGCCGTTTTTTTAATGTGCCTGATGATCCTGTTGGTGCTATTGATGTTATTGCTGGCAGTGTTGTTGACTGCTGGGAGGCAAACGCACTGCTCTTGGCCTCCGAAGTAGAACTTGACTCTGGGTGCCCTGCAGTACTTTTTCTGCCCTGGGGGGGCGGGACTCTAATTAAGATCCTTTCGTTTTCAAAGTCAGTGGCTTCCTCAGCTATCAAAGTTTTGTACTGGGCAACATCCACTTCTGAAAAAGGAATTACTTCATTACTGCGCAGCAATAATTTGTAACGTGAATCCAAAATTGAGGCAGTAATGAAAGGTGGATGTGACACAATGTTATTTTGAATCCTTGTATTGTCAGATAAGCGAGCGACTAAGGTGTCTGCCAAATAATATGCGTCTACTTTGTCATCCACACCTGCGTACATTTCTAACACCTCCTTCAGCTCTTGCTCTAGCATGTACAACAATGGGATAGCTTGGCCCATAGTACAGTCCTCCCTGCTCACTTCACGTGTGAAGACCTCAAAAGGAAGTAGCATCTCTGTCAGGCATTTGACGAGGTCCCATTGGGCCATCTCAACTGTCATGCCTTTCACAGTAGGATCCCCTGACCTTTTCATGACATACGCATTAAGTGGTATGTACTGCTCAAACAGACGCTCAAGCATGTAATACGTTGAGTTCCAACGTGTTGGCACCTCCTGGATGAGTGCTTTGACTGGCATTTTATGCTCACGTTGAATGACCCTCAGCTGCTTCCGGGCTTTAAAAGAATGGTTGAAATGTGTGCATATTCTTCTGCAGGTGGTCATTAAGCTGCTGACTTTGCTTTCATTTTTCAGAAGGTCCTGAGCAACAATGTTAATGCAGTGTTCCAAACATGGCACCCTGAAATAGCCACCATCTTTCATGGCCCTAACTACATTACTGCCATTGTACGTGGCAACAAAACCAATGGTAAGCCCTATTGGTCGCAGCCAATCAAACACCTTGCTGTTAAACTCATCCAAAATGTTTGCAGCAGTATGAGATTTCTCCATAGCAAACATGGCTACAGTTGCATGTTTGCAGGTGTCTTTAAAAATCTCAGCGGTGTCAACAACACCGTCAGATATCTTATCTTTAACACCCGAAAAAGAGACCCAGTGTGCAGTGATGCACATGTAATCAGTGGCTTGGCAACTGGTCCACATGTCTGTTGTCAGGTGTATACTCTGAACAGCACTCTGTTTTAAGGCTTTTCCAAGCAATTCCAGCACGTTGTGATGTGGTGCTGGAACAGCAACTCTTGCGAAGTAGTAGCGGCTGGAAACTTTCCATTTTGGGCAGATGGTGGTCACAAATTCAAGAAAACCCACCCCTTCAACAAAAGAAAAAGGGAGAAGGTCCAGTGCTAACATTTTAGCCAGCTTTGCATTGTACAAATGTGCTATTGGGTGGTTGCGTTCGTACTGCCCCTCCGGCCTACTAAACATGCTAGGCATGGTAGGCTGCATGGTATTCCTTCCTGTGGTCAACGTCGCACTTTTTGGGCCAGCAGTACTCCTTGGTGTCTCAGGCTGACTCTTACTCTTGTGCCAATGAGATGTGGCTGAGGATGTGGGCGTTACCACTGCAGTGCTGGGGACAGGGCTACTTTGTGCACCACTACCACAGAGAATGTCTCCCTCTTCTTCCTGTTCCACCGTGAGCAGACTTTCTACTCGTTTATGCCCAACAGTAATGGTTCCAGTTTTGATGAGACGAAGGTGCTCCTCCCACTGGATTGCGTGGTGTTTTTTCAGATGGGTCATTTGGCCTCCGGTACCATAGTTTGTACCAAGCTTACAACGACTAACAGAGGTATGACAAACGGAGCATATAGCAATGTTCTCCTCCTTTCCGCTAACCGTAAAGAAGTCCCACACTGGGGAGCTTAACTTTTGTCTCCTGCTGGAGGTGCCACTCCCACTTCCAATGCCGGATGAACTGGAGGGTGTGTGTTGCATTTGACTCTGTGCAGTACCACTACCTACTTCTCCTCAGGTGGTGCTTGTGCTGGATGTAGGACGCTGCCGGCCCTTTGCTAATGTAAATATGGAAGCTGGAGGTCGTGGTGGTGTTACCTGTGTTGGAGGTATGCGTGCTACATCCCTCGCAGCCATTTTGGATAGTGTAAAAATGTTGGTCTCCATCTCCTCAGGCCCAGGAGTGATGTTTGTGATGAGTGGCTCCTCATCATCATCATCATCCTGCTCTTCTACATCAACATCCATATGTGTAAGGCTTTCTGGAACCTTCCTTTTCCCATGCCTGCTCTTGTGATGTGTTTCCCTCTCAGACTCAGTTTGTGGCTTCCAAGTGGCATCTAGATAATCAGAAGGGGGGCTTGGTGAAGAACGTGATGTACTAACCCTCCTTTTCCTTGCTGGGGATTTGGAAGCCAATGGAACTTCTAAAGGAGTGGCTTCCTCTTCTTCCTCTGCATGAGGCTCAATTTCCTGAACTGCCCCTACTTCGGGAGGAACAACAGCTACTATTGCGGGCGGTGGCTGCGGCTGTTGACCACTTATCTGCTGTGTTCCCTCCTGCGTTGATTGTGTACTACTTTGAGATAGCGATAAGTTTAGTTCAGGCTCAGCATCACTGCTTTCCACCATAAGGCTGGCTACCTCTTCCACACTCATCTGCTTGGGCCTGGGTTGGTGGGTTGGGCCCACTGATGTGGAGGTGCTGCCCCCAGGTTGGCCCCCCCGACACCGCTGCTGCAGGCGTCATTTTTGGTGTACCAAAAAAGGTTTTGGGAGGCACACCAGACTTAAGTGACATTTCCTTCTTCTTCTGTTCCTTTTTCTCCATGGCAACTTTCTTGGTACCGGAGGACCTGCTACCTGCTTTCTTTGGGGGCATCTTCAACAGATGTCAAAACAGCACTCAGTTGCACAAGTTGCAGAGATGCCTGGTCAGGTGACTCACACGTCACGTTGTGTACAGCAGCAGAACGTCGGTCTGGCACCACAACGGTGGATGATGATGACACACCTCCTCTGTCTTTTGTGCACCTAAAAGCTAAAAAGCCAGAAGAACATCAGTCAAAAGATCCATAATATATATAACTTATTAGTGTCTGGTTGGTGGTCACAATTAATACATTTTATGAAGTCAGTGAACAACAACAGTATAGCCAGCCATTAAGAGACTGACAAGGCCAGGGATCCTGTTGTATTTGTACTGTGTACACTCAGGAAGAAGAATAGCAAAGAACAAAAACATAAATGTAGTCTAGCCTGTTTGCCCTAAATACAAATTTGTGCATCTTATGGGATGGATGCAGCATCAGGGAGCAACAACAACGAACATATACACAAAAACTAAAGGCATTTATTTACAACACCCAAAAAGTGAAATCTACCCCCGTAAAAAAGTAAAGGCCACATTTTACAATTTAATCCAAAGCCATACATGATGTTGAAATTTAACGCACAACACAAAAACAGTTGTTTAAATTCCATGCACCCGTGATGATTGATGAGTACTACCCCTGGGCCTACTGTACGACTAGGCCACAAGCTTGGAGGCCTATGAAAAAAGCACAATGCCTGCCTCCACAAAATGGCCGCCACACATGCTCAGGCCACCCACCACAAATAACCAAAAAGTGATTACAAAGGACAGGAACAGGAAGTTATAGTCTCTGTGGGACTTACTTACTCTCATAAAAAATATTTCAAAAAAAATAAAAGCTTCTCCGTGCTCCAAAACTACAGCTGAATGACAACCTGAGGAGTTTTTTTAGCAAAATGCACAAAATCAGCGTTTTCGAGATGGATTTATGTTGCTCGCGAGATATTGTTTTCCAGATTGCAAATGCTGCGTGTTCGGGATCGCGAACTGTACAAAAATGCTTTATCGCGTGCGCGAACACGCATATTGAGAGCGCGAACATGCCGAAAACTGTAAGTCCGCATTGTCGCGCTGTGCAGAGTTACCGAAAGTACGCGAGCTGAATCCCTAGAGTTACCTACTGGCTGAAAAGCCCTATTTATTTAACACACACCCAAAAACTGCTATCCCACCCCAAAAAAAAAGCGTTTGCAATAAAACCCAAAGCCATACACGGTGTGAAAAAATAATTCAACACAAAATGTAAATTTAAATAACGCACCAAAGATTTGAGGATGACTACCTCTGGGCGTACTGGCAGACTAGGCCACAAGCTATGAACAGAATGGCAAAAGCAAGCACACTGCTTGGATGGCTCCACAAAATGGCCGCCACACACCCACAACAGCAACAAGAAATGGAAGACAGTCAATGTACGCCTATGGCAAAAGCACAATGCCTGCCTTCCTAAAATGGCCGCTACACACATGCTCAGGCCAACCACCACAATAATAACCAAAAAGTGATTACAAAGGACAGGAACAGGAAGTTGTAGTGTCTGTGGAACTTACTTACTCTCATAAAAAATATTTTTAAAAAAATAAAAGCTTCTCCGTGCTCCAAAACTACAGCTGAATGACAACCTGAGGAGTTTTTTTAGCAAAATGCACAAAATCAGCGTTTTCGAAATGGATTTATGTTGCTCGCGAGATATTGTTTGCCAGATTGCAAATGCTGCGTGTTCGGGATCGCGAACTGTACAAAAATGCTTTATCGCGTGCGCGAACACGCATATTGAGAGCGCGAACATGCCGAAAACTGTAAGTCCGTGTTGTCGCGCTGTGCAGAGTTACCGAAAGTACGCGAGCTGAATCCCTAGGGTTACCTACTGGCTGAAAAGCCCTATTTATTTAACACACACCCAAAAACTGCTATCCCACCCCAAAAAAAGCCTTTTGCAATAAAACCCAAAGCCATACACGGTGTGAAAAAATAATTCAACACAAAATGTAAATTTAAATAACGCACCAAAGATTTGAGGATGACTACCTCTGGGCGTACTGGCAGACTAGGCCACAAGCTATGAACAGAATGGCAAAAGCAAGCACACTGCTTGCATGGCTCCACAAAATGGCCGCCACACACCCACAACAACAACAGGAAATGGAAGACAGTCAATGTACGCCTATGGCAAAAGCACAATCCCTGCCTTCCTAAAATGGCCGCCACACACATGCTCAGGCCAACAACCACAATAATAACCAAAAAGTGATTACAAAGGACAGGAACAGGAAGTTGTAGTGTCTGTGGAACTTACTTACTCTCATAAAAAATATTTTTTAAAAAATAAAAGCTTCTCCGTGCTCCAAAACTACAGCTGAATGACAACCTGAGGAGTTTTTTTAGCAAAATGCACAAAATCAGCGTTTTCGAGATGGATTTATGTTGCTCGCGAGATATTGTTTGCCAGATTGCAAATGCTGCGTGTTCGGGATCGCGAACTGTACAAAAATGCTTTATCGCGTGCGCGAACACGCATATTGAGAGCGCAAACATGCCGAAAACTGTAAGTCCGCGTTGTCGCGCTGTGCAGAGTTACCGAAAGTACGCGAGCTGAATCCCTAGGGTTACCTACTGGCTGAAAAGCCCTATTTATTTAACACACACCCAAAAACTGCTATCCCACCCCAAAAAAAACCTTTTGCAATAAAATCCAAAGCCAACCAATGGTGTAAAAAATAAAATTCAACAGACAACACAAACTGTAAATTTAAATAACGTTTACAATTTTTTCGGAGCACACGTAGATTTATCAAAACAAATTGTTACACAATAGTACACATGAAAGGAATTCATTTCTTATTCTTCTTTCTTTAAAATTCATAGGTCTTCTCATTCTTTAGTTTTCTGAGCCTTATGTCTGAGCCATGCCTGAGCCAACGCGTTTCGTCGATAATGGCATTAAGCCTACGACTTTCTCAAGGCTAAAAATAACATGAGAATTATGTTTTAAATTAAAATACATATACAAACAAATCGAGAAAACCCGAAACACTTACACCCAGTGCAAAGGGCTAATCAAGGCAGTTCATTGGTGACAATACAACGTATACAAAACTAAGGTAGAAGTATAATATTAATGAATCAGCAAGGTAACATCATAAACAAATCATTATAATAATTTCAATGTAATCCATCACGTCACAACCCTTACTATTTATATAGTCTATTTACATCTAGTGAAAGCGTGACAATCCAAATATAATCCCAAGAGTCCAATGGTGAGTATTATGAGTATAAAACCCATTGTGTCAATACAACTCAGTATTCGAGCTATAAGGTACCTGATTAATTCCTATATGTAATTGGATCTGTAAATATCAAAGAAGGAAATTACTTAAGATAAGGCAATGGTCTTAGTCATGGTGTCTAATTTTGATCAGGAAAAATACACGTTATCATCTTGAATCTTACCTTGATAAAGGTAATTGAAATTCATAATGGTACTCCACAGGAAAACAAATTAAGTATCCCCAAGTATAAGTAGTTATATTAGAGCAGACCCAATAGTGCTCAGTCAAATCTGTAAGAATACGAAAATACACAAATTTGTGTTAGCCACCGGTAAAAAGTTCCATTTAAAACATGTGTTATATTAACATGTATTAACCAAGATTCCACAATATCACAAACCTGAAGTATAAAGTCAAAAATTAGCCTGACAGCAATAAATACGCAACTCAACAGTACCATATCCCAAGGTAGCTCTTGCTTATGCTATCCAGGACATATAAATAAAACACAATAATCCTTTCACACCAAAATGCTTATGCTGCGTTACATAATGACGAAAACGGCAAAATGGCCACTTCATATCACTATAACATTCAGTAACCAACAATAAGTTTATAATAATCAACTAATATGGAGATAAAACTAAATAATCTTTAATTCAAAAACTTTGTCCTTGTTACACCAAAAATACCCAATTATCGTACCTCCGTAGTCTTCCCACTTTCAACAAATCACGGCGTCCATTACCGTCGTGTATCCGTGACCCGATAAGGTTCACGAGGTTCTGCACCTACAATGTCAAAAATTATATTCTAAATATACACAACATACCACCAAACATTCCATTCATGTTTGGAACAGCAGCAATCGTAACACGTACCTTCAATTATGTAAGCACCTCCCGAGTACTGGCTACCACCACAACTTCCTGGTTCTTCCTTCAAATAACCTCATCAAAACACAAAGGAAGGACTATCCGGTGTTATGGCAAACTCCGCTCCATCTTGAGATGCGAAATCCAAGTCACACATTTAAGGAGCCTCTCCCCTTACCGATTGCAATACTATCTATATATTGTTACTAGATTTCGTAATATAAGTTTAATTAACTATTACAAGCATATAACTATTAAAAATTATCCTTTATCATAAAAAATCAACTAACGTTAATTTAAATAGAGGTTTATTATCCATGTATAAGTAGCAATTACTACTAGGAATCGCTCCATTTCAAAGTGGGAAATCAAGCCACATGCGTTACAAATCTTTATCCATGTCTTATTCGAATTACCATTAGGGTTAGTAAAAAAGTCTATTACTTAAATCTTGTATTTAAATCTCTGATGGCCACTTACCGAAACAACGAGAGGTCTATCATCATATAAATGATGGAGTAAATAAGAATATAGAAGACACCAAAATAAGGCCCCGCCTAACAATATTATTGTACCAACACCATCCTGTAAATTGAGAGTTACAGCAAGAGACCGAAAATCCAGTATGTAGTTCAAAGGCAACCAGAAATACTATAAATCTTTAATCCAACTCTTAATCCCCCAAAAAATATTGTAGTTCCTGGTCAAAACTAAGACCGTCCTCTACGGCCCTCAGACGCATGATCCATTTTGCCTCTGTCCTACGTAATTTCAATTCCCTATTACCACCCCGTGGGTCCAGTTTTACATGTTCAATACCAAAAAATACAAAGGTTTTATTTGAACCCTGTGCCTTGCAGCTGTGTATATGTTCAGCAATGGGATACCGGAGATCATTATTTTTAATGGCTCGTAAATGTTCAGCAACACGTTCCTTCAATGCTCGAATGGTACTTCCCACATATATCTTGGCACATTTACACTCAATAATATATACAACATACTTGGTGCTACAAGTAATATTCGTTGTTATAACAAATGTTCTACTGTCATTAATCTGAAAATCACGTGTCTTGTCCTTAGCACATCTGCACATTCCGCAATGACCGCACTTGTAAAAGCCCTTAGAATGTTGTGTTAGCCAGGACTCCTATTGTCTGTCCATAGGATAACTAGGGCTTAATAGGGAACCTAGACTTTTACCTCTTCGATAAGTAATTTGTGGTTGTTCACTTAGACAATCTGCTAAAGTTTTATCCAATTTCAAGATATGCCAGTGTTTGTACATACTTTTCCTAAGTGAAGCACTAATAGGGGTAAAGTCCGTTATTAATCTTAAATAAAGCACCAAAGATTTGAGGCTGACTACCTCTGGGCCTACTGCCAGACTAGGCCACAAGCTTGGAACAGTCAATGTAAGCCTATGGCAAAAGCACAATGTGTGCCTTCACAAAATGGCCGCCACACACATGGCCAGGAGGACACAACAAGAACAAGCATAAGCCAAGGGGAACAAAGAAAAGAAATGCAGGCCTTTATGGAAAAAGAAGCACACACTACTAAACTACCACCAAAAAATTGCCACAAGCCACATGGGCACTCACAGTCACAACAGGCCATGGAAAACAATGAACTGAAGCAGGCCTATAATATATGACCGGACAAAGGAGGCCTGCTAATGCTAAACAACACAGCTTTAATACAAAAATGAAAATCAACAGGGCTACGAAAGGATTGGAAAGAAGTTACACATCAAGCACACACATCCAACAAAAGGTATTTCACACACACACACACACCAACAGTGAAATACACCACAGCCACATTTAGCATTTCAAATAATCCTATGCCATCCATGCCCTACATGATGTTGAAAATTCTACAGACACCACGAAACATGGACCCATGGGTACCCTACTGGCTGAAATTGCAGAGAAAAACAACTAGGCCACGATTGAAAGCACAGGCCACCCGCCACAACAATAATTTAAAAAAAACAATGAAAAACCCAGAAAAATGTAGGTAATACAAGCCCCAATGAAACAAACACACCAATTCTTCAACTTACTTGTAGTAAATTAAATCTCAAATCAAAAAGTCCTCAAATAAATCCAATCCAATGGTATGATGCAGCAGACAGACACAAAAAGTGATCCTTCCAGCTCCAAATCCAAATGAAAGTGAACAGCACATGCACAAAGCACTGGGAGGAGCCTGCTGGACAGGAACAGGAAGTTGTAGACTCAGGGGCACTTCCTTCCTCTTGAAAAAAAGAGTTAAAAAAATTAAAGGACTCCTCCTTACACAAAAGACTACAGCAATATCACAATCTGAGGAGTTTTTCCGAGCAAAATGATAATTTTAGAGAAGGTTTTATGAAGATCGCGAGATATTCTTCGCCAGATTGTAGTTTTTGCATGTTCAGGATCGCGATCTTACCAAGGCAGCCGCCGGAAGTCAGATCGCGCGCCCGTATGTCGTGTTCGCGTTCGCACACTCTCGCGGGCTTGGGCAGCCATATTACAAATCTCGTGGCACTCGCGAACGGACCGAAAAGCAAGCTGGCGATCGCAGAATCACGGTAAGACGTTACCACACGCGCAAGAATAAATATTGAGCGCGCGAGGAAGCAAAACTACTACGCTCCGCGCTAGATCGCGTAGCAATCTGCAACTTCGCATTCTGCGCGAATCGCGAAGTTGCCTAAACTTTGCAAGCTCCGCGAACGGAGCGTAGTTCAACGCCCAGGCTTAATTATTTCCCAGGGAAACAAAATCACTCCATTTTCTGTGTGCTGAACATTTGACAACTGCAATTTCCCTCGGACATTGTAACGCTTCCAACAACTGTCTCACATATTCCCCATTTCTAATGGGCAAACCTGAAGATGTCATGAACCCTCTCTGTGACCATAACTGCCCGAAGTCGTGAACTACAGCAAACCCGTACTGACTGTCAGTGTAAATCGTTATCTGAATCTGATCAGCAGCCAAACAGGCACGGGTCAAAGCAATGATTTGAGCTACCTGTGCAGAGTGTACTCCTTCTAAACAAACAGCTTCAACCACTCCTGTGATGGTACATACAGCAAACGCTGCTCTTAATCGACCAACATTGTCTCTTAGACATGAACCGTCCACCATGAAAATGTCATCAGGGTCAGGGAGCGGTTCATCGACAATGTCTGGTCTTGGTTTAGTGCATAGTTCAGTCACATCGAGACAATCATGATCCTCACAATCTTCACCATCTGCATTTGGAATAGGCATCAATGTTCCAGGATTCAAAATAGGACACCTCTTCAAAGTCACATGTTCTGCAGCAAGTATAACTTGCTCATAACGTGTTAATCTGTTGTTCGTGAGGTGCTGTGTTTTGGTCCTCGTCATCAGCAATTCAACAAAATGTGGCACATAAACTGTAAGTGGGCATTACAATACTCTTGCATCTTTCGATACTGACACCTGTTGCAGCAACGGATTTGAGACATCCGGGCAATGCCGAAGCTACTGGATCTAATGTAGCTGAAAAATAGGCAACTGGTCTACGGACACCTCCATGATTCTGAGTCAGAACTGACAATGCACAACCTTCTCTCTCGCAACAGAACAATGTGAATGCCTTGTTGTAATCAGGCATTCCCAAAGCTGGAGCGCGACACAGGGCTTTTCTCAGCCTCAAAAATGACATCAAACATTCATTGTCCCATGGTACCGGATCACTTACATCCTTGTGCGTCAGCCATTGCAAAGGTTTCGCTTTAAAGGAGAAGTTAGGAATCCTTTGGCGACAGTAGCCAATCATTCCCAAGAACATTCTGACTTCTGTCTGAGTGGTGGGCACAGGCATGTTCATAATAGCCACAATGCGATCTGGTGACACCTTTCTCTTGTCCTTCTCAATTCTGTGCCCCAAATACTGTACTTCACTCAGACAGTACTGAAATTTATTCGGGGACACCTTGTGTCCATTCTCAGCCAAATGATTCAGTAAAGCAATGGTATCAATTCTTCAAGCATCTTCTGTTTCTGAAGCAACAAGCAAATCATCAATGGATTGCACCAGGACAGAGTTCTGCGGCAACACAAGACCTTCAAGGTTCTTCTTCAGGATTTGATTAAAGCTCGATGGACTCTCTATATACCCCTGTGGGATACGACACCATGTTAACACATGGTTCTCCAGCCGGAAAGCAAAAAGAAATTGGCTTTCCTCATGGAGTGGGATCGAAAAGAATGCTTGGCACAAATCAATCACGGTAAACCACTCAGCTTCACATGGAATTTGAAACAGTATCACAGATGGATTCGGTACCACCGGACAACATGGAACAACTACTGCACTGACCTTTCGCAGGTCTTGTACGATCCTGAATTTCCCACTTGGTTTCTGTAGTCCCATGATAGGTGAATTACATGGGCTACCCATGATCTCTTTCAGAATTCCCTGCATGATCATAGATTCAATTACAGGCTTGATCCCTGCAATAGTCTCAGGTGAAAAATTATACTGGGGTGTCCTAGGAAATTCCACGTTCGGCTTGACCTGTATCTTCACTGGCTCTACACCTTTGATCAGTCCGATCTCTTCTCCACTGAAGTCCCACACATCAAGTGACACAGAATCCCTCAAGTCAAGTGGAAGTTCCTCCACTGTCAACGCTGGGTACATTTCTATGCACACATGCTGATTTGCAACCTTAAAGGTCGCGTCATCATCTCTTGTCTGTATTTCAACTCCCTTTGGTGTGCAATAGATGGTGCAATTCAACTTGCACAACAGATCTCTTCCTAACAGACAAACTGGACTCGAGTCACACACCACGAACTGGTGTTGATCTTGGAATGTTCCTATTCTCACAGGAATTGGCTCTGTCAATGGGCTAGTCAATTTCTTATTTGCTACGCCAAAAACTTGGATCGATTGTCCCGAGAGGGGTAGGTTGGGGACTACTGCTGATCTTACAGTAGACCAGGTAGCACCAGTGTCAACCAAAAAGGTGGTAGGGTGACCATTAACATCTGCTTCTACAAATGGTCCCCTCTGGTCTACCTCCAAGACTGCTCCAAGTGTGCAATCTTCCTCCCCCCTCAGGCACCGTCATGCCAATGGGTCCAGACCGAACTCCTCACACCTTTCGAACAAGGGCATCTGTTGATAAGTTTGGACTCCTTGCTGAACATTTTGAACCCTAGGTGGCTGAGGAACTTGCACCTGCGGACTACTAGTCCCCCCTTTCACCATCCTAGGTCTAATCACCGTGGGAACTACTTCAGGTACAGGTACCTGAGTTATCGCAATTTTTGCTGCACCTGATTCATTGGGTTCAAGGGACACTCGCGTTTCCAATGTCCAACCTGGTGACAACGATGACACGCGGTGGTCTTTTTCAATGTCACCACATCCATCACTGTTTTGGGATCAACTGACTTTGGTCTCCCCTGATTCTGGGTATTCTGATATCCTCCTTGGTTATTTCCCTGCTTCCTTCCTAACGTCCCTCCACTAGGCTGAGCTTGAACCGTTTGCATCTGGACAAGCATCAACTTATCCTTCAATTTCCTGTGCTTCGATTCTATCTCATCACTACAGTACCTGGCGTACCGTAAAATCTCATCTACAGGCTTATTCTGCCAGCAAATCAGATGTTGCTGAATCATAAGGCTAACCTCTGGTCTCAAGCCCAACACAAACTTTGAAACAAACTGTCCCATATCTTTGGTCTCTAGGGCATCTAATCCGCTGTACTGCTTGAAGACCTGCAAGAGTCTTTCATAATACTCATGCACTGTCTCTTTTGGTTCTTGGACTGTCCGATCTATCTTAACCCAATCAATATCCTGAGGTGAAATTTTTGACTTTAGCCATGTAATCACTTGCTCAAACTTCTTCATGACTATCGGTGATAGACCATTCGAAACAGGATCTCTTTCGGGCTCCAAAGTTGGCCATCCAACAGCAATTTTACATGCGGACCATAAATCACCTGGAACCACAATATCAAACAACGTATTCAAATCAATCCACAACACCTTCGAGATCTTGACAAACCGGTCAACCTGCTTATACACCCCACGGCGGGTTTCTCCCGCAAGCGGGTGTAGTCGTTCGTAAATGCAGCCAAATCACCCCTACTCCAAGGCACATGCACGTACCCTCCATTCTGTACCTCTCGTAAAGGGAAATTTCCTACATCCACCATCCCTCCACCTGGAGGTGGCATTTCTCCTATCGTCCTTTTAGAACTCTTCTTCTTAGACCACCTTTCTTCCCATTTGTCAAGCATTATCCATGCACGGGGTAAAATGATTAAAAATTTCCTCTTGTGCCATCTTAGTGTTCTATTATTTCTTGCTTTTGATATGAAAATTTTAGATATGTTGTTGTCTGCCATAAAGTTAGCTCAGATAAATGTGGGCACCTACGCGAGGTTTTGTACTCTTAGGGTCAGCTATCTAACATCATGGCTTTGGCTAATTTAAAGATATTATCGTGGAATGTGAATGGTCTGCGTACTAAACCCAGGGCTAGGAAACTATTGCAATATCTTAGAGACTCAGAGGCACAGGTCATTTTATTACAGGAGACGCACTTGACTCAGGATGAAATGGACGCAGTAGTCAAAAGTAATAAGTGGATCGACTTTGCAATTTCTACTTCGCAGTCTTTGACTTGTAGAGGAGTATCGATCATTTTTAAAAAGTATCTTAGAGCTAGGGTATTGGATTTCAAAGTCGATCCTGCAGGCAGGTGGGTAATTGCAGCACTCTCCATCTTGGGTACCCAGATAACTCTGGTGGGGTATTACGGTCCCAATCAGGACGACCCGTCTTCATTAGAGATAATTTTATCTCACCTCTTGACTTTTCCAGAACCTGTAGTTTTTGCGGGTGACTTTAATATTGTCCTGAACCCCTCCCTGGACAAATCTTGCAATAGTCGATCGCTAACTTCATCTAAATCAAGGTCTGTTTTGTTAAACGCTATGAAGCAGTTTGGATATGTAGATATTTGGAGGTTAAGGGCAGGGGAAAAACAGGGTGTCTCCTACAGAAATCACAAATATAACCATCAATCTAGAATTGATTTCATACTAATTAGCCATTCTTTAGTAGATCTTGTTAAAGATATTAAATATCTTCCAATCCACCTGTCAGACCATTCGGCCATAGCTTTGGATCTTACATCACTATTGAGGGCGCCGGCGAGGAGCTGGTCCTTCGATCGCTCCTTACTCTCCCACTCAGAAGACGTTCTCTATTTAAAGTCTGAAGTGAGCCTCTTTTTAAGGGTAAATATTGACTCGGCAGACATTGGAATTGTATGGGACTCTCTGAAAGCATTTCTGAGAGGGCTTATTAAAAATAAAGCGGCTTTCAGGAGGAAGGAATATAGGGAGGCCGTTATGTCAGCCGAAGCAAATATTGTTAAGATTCAGACCCAACTAGATGAAGGGGATAATTATAATACAGCAGCGGTCCGTTCTTCTTTGTCTGAGAGTTTACTCTCTTCAAAGGGCCATCTAGCTTCGATTTTAAATCAGAGGGTTCAAGAAAGGTGGGAGGCCAGCAAGCTTGCACACTTTCAATATGGAGAAGGAGCGGGGAAACTATTGGCCTGGAAAATCAAAACTGACCAAGTACGGAATAACATCGAGGCGATTAGAGTCAATGGTTCCCCGCTCTCCCGCGATGATGACATTAGATCTGCCTTTAGAGACTTTTTTCAAAATATTTATCGTGAAGACAAAAATATTAGTTTAAATACCATCAATTTCTGGCTTAGCAAGATCACTCTTCCAGCACTTACTGCTGAGCAGAGCGAAACATTAGAAGGTGAAATCTCGGAGGAGGAAGTCATCAAGGCCCTACATGATGCCAAAAAGGGGAAGGCGTCTGGTACAGATGGCCTCCCGGCCGAATTATATAAGGTGCTTGAGCGGGAACTTGCCTCTTTCCTGGTTCAACTATTTAATAACATCCTATTGGCTGGCGGGTCCCCCCCTAAGTCCTGGGACAGTGCGTCTATCACTGTAATTTTAAAACCGGGGAAACCACCAATGGCATGTAGCTCATATAGGCCTATTTCCATTCTGAATTCAGATTATAAACTATTTGCTTCAATTTTGGCAAATAGGCTAGCTCTTGTTGCACCCAAAATATTACATCCCGATCAGAAAGGGTTTGTCAGGGGGCGCCAGTTACATGAACTGACATATGACCTAATTGGGGCAATAGATCTTGCAGTTCTGGAGCCGTCCCCCTTGGCGGTCCTTACCCTGGATGCTGCCAAGGCCTTCGACAGAGTGAATTGGTCGTATCTGTCGGAGGCCCTGGCGAAGTTTGGAGTGGGACCAGTGTTTCGACGGACAATTGCCCTTTTATATCGGAACCCAAGTGCTCGTGTATTGGTGAACGGAGGTTTGTCCGATCCCTTTAACATCCCGAGAGGCACAAAGCAGGGCTGCCCTCTCTCTCCGCTCCTATTTGACCTTTATGTCGAACCGTTTGCACAAACTCTGAGGGATAATGTTAACATCAAGGAGTTTGCGTGTAGGGGCTGGGAGAGAAAAGTGGCCCTCTATGCGGATGACATCATTATTTATACCTCCGATCCCCATATGGCTCTTCCAGAAATACTCAAGCTAGCCTCAGCTTTTGGAGAAGTATCAGGATATGAGATCAATACCACAAAGACTGAGATGATGACTTGGGGTATGGATCAGTGCACGAGCATTGCCGGTATTCAGCCAGGAAAGAAGTTAAGATACCTGGGCCTTGACATTGTTGAGGATTTAGACCAGATTGTCAAGACCAACTTTTTAAAGATCGTCAAGGACTGTCGTAAGTTACTTCAGTCCTGGTTTTGTCTCCCTCTGTCGTTACTGGGGCGGTCAAATCTGGTCAAGATGACGGTTCTGCCAAAGCTTTCCTTTCTATTTAGTACTATCCCCCTGTACTTTGATCCAATTCCTATTAAAACATTCCAGGCCGAGATTAATACATTTATTTGGAATAAACATCTTCCAAGAATCTCGTGGAAAAAGATAAGGAGGCGTAGGGAAAAGGGGGGCTTTGCTGCTCCGGACATCCAGTTGTATGCATGGGCGTTCCAGCTTTCCCATGCCAGAATGTTGTTAAAAAAGCCATCAGAGTCTGGTGTAGGAATATTATATGCGACCCTGCTAGATGGAGAGGGGGTTAGTCAGTCTGGATTCCTCTTGAAATTTGGAGATCCGAAATACTTCAAAAAGATCAAGCTGAAGATCCTACTGGGGATGGCAAGGACTTGGGTCCAGGTTCTAAAAGCCACCAAAATAGGGTATTATAGCAGTAGGACTCCCTTATGGGATCTCCCCGATCCCCCGGCCTGGTTGTGTGATCTGCTTGCACTACCCATTAGAGAGGCAGGGTTGGAGTGTTGGGGAGACCTATTTGTTGAGGGTGAATTGCTTTCTTGGGATTGTCTGAGGGAGAAGATTGGTTCTGGCCTATCTAGGCTAAAATATCTGCAAATGGCCAGTTGGTATAGATCTTACATAACACAGCCCTCTCAGAGAAGCAAGCCCCCATTAGGCGGCTATAGTACTTTTATAAATTTGTTGATCGACAAACCCCCGGCCAGGAAAGAGATCTCTTTATGGTACAATTTGATTTTGGAGGAGTTAGACGGGGAATTCCAGCTACCTGAGGAGCTTTGGGGGTCAGATATAAGCAATACCAGTCTGCAAGAGGTATGGGGGAAATCATGTAGAATGTTGTGGGATGTCGGGAAGCCGGCATGGTTGCGCAGGAATCACCTCTATACTATCCACAGAGCGTACTACTCTCCCCTTCGCCTGTCCAAATTTACTCAAGGGAACACGGTGAAGTGTGCTAGATGTGGTCTCTTGGCTGCCTCGGACATCCACATGTTTTACGAGTGTCCATCTTTGTTGCAGTTCTGGGAATCTATTTGTAAGATTCTGTAAACGTCTGTCGATTTCAACATAGTATTGGATTCTCAGTTAGTGATCTTTGGAATCCTAGAGGGGGTTTCCAATATGGCGAAAAAGCTAGTCTTCTATGCAATATTGCTTGCTAGAAGGGAGATATGCAAGAAGTGGAAGGACTGTTCACCTCCTTCAGTTATAGAATGGTTTGCTTCCACCCTGCAAGTCTCCAAGCTTGATTTGGTCAGAATAGGGAATCCTGAGAAAAGGTCTTTTTGGAACCTCCTAAGATGGGATCATTGAGAGTCTGGGTTTTTTTTTTTCTTTTTTTTCCCAGGTCCAATGATTAAGCCATCTATACTCTGTCTGGGTATGAGTAATGCCTGGACATTCTTGTTCAGTATTTTGGTGGATCTTCAAAATCCTCTGTAAGGTTATGCTATGTCGATCGTGGGTATGTCAAGCTATATTGCTACTGGACGAGGCTCTCGCTCACCGTTTGGTCCCCTCCAGTCGCCGACTGAGCTAGCACTTTGTTTGCTAACCTATCGATCACGCATATAGAACCTTGGTGGCGCATGAGGACAAAAAAAAAACAAAAAAAAAAAAAAAGCATTATCCATGCACGCATTGCTATAATCAAATCCTTGATATGGGACCTCAATCCCATGACCCTCTTCTCTTCCAATTCTTGGTCCATATACTGCAACCTATGGCTTCCCTGCAATGACTTTGTTTTGGACAGATCCACATCTTACCTTTTGGCCAATTCTGACAATTTCTCATGCGCAGTTCTTGTCTTGCGAGTCACATCTTTTGCTACAAAAAGTAACTCATCTTGTTCATACATGTATATCCTTTCAAGAGGCAAATTTCCACTTATTATCTCATCTACTTCTGCTTTCAACCTTACAACATCTAACATTCTCCCTTTCAAAGCTCCCTTGAGAATTTCTCGACAAGCTGCCCCATTCCGTTCATCATACTCGCATTCCTGTTCTTGAGGTCTAATCCCTTCTGTCATGCTCCTAGAAACGGAACGATTTCCTAAATTGCCTTGCTCACTTTCTACAGTTCTCTCACTCTGATTCTGATTCCTCACCGGCGGTGCCCACATCCGCAAATCTGATCTTGACTCAACCAAAGACCTCGGTCTCACTGACCTCGCATCCACCTGTCCCCTAGAGGAGTCTGCGGTGGCTGGCAATGGCGTGCTCCATTCTATGGGTTTTGGAGTCTGCTCCATCTCATTCACTGATCCATTTCCCTCAACCACACTCCTCGATCCTACAGCTGACTGTGCTTGACTACCAACTCTCTCTTGATCTGGGTCATAAACTGAGACAATGGGTCCAATGGTAACCGGTACCTTTAGAGCATCTGGTAACCTCACACCTCTCCCAACCTCTGTGTTTACTACGGACTGATTTTTCGTGCCCACAGTTCCTGTCGAGATCGTCCCTTCTACTCTCACCTCTGACTGAGTCTGTAATCCACTTGTCCCTTCCGCTTGAGCCGATTTCCCTTCATAAGAATCTGGATTGTATGGAGGTGGTCTCTCAGACAACAACCTCTCTACTAGACTGTCATCTGTATCACTGTCATCGTCATCCACACTCTTTGACTTAGCGCTGTCTGTCTTTTCCAATAACGGGTACAACCTGTCTCCCTCTATCGTTTCTACTCTCAACCTCTTCTCTTGCGCATCCCACCTCGCATCCCGGAATGCCTTAATTGACTTCTTCACCCTTTCTTGACTTCGATCTCTTTTCCTGTCATGCGCTGCTCTGATCCATGCATGCAACGCCTCAAACTGAGTTGGTCTCGGCAAAGGTCGCAACAAAGACATTACAGATTTCAACTGATACAACACTTCCAACCTGAAGGTACTATATCACGGGAAAGCCAGTTCTCCCTCACCATGAGTCATTTTATGCCAATTTTCAAGCCAAATTATAGTATGCAATCCCACATTTCTTGCCATATAATGCGCCGGAGCATCCTCAGGAGGGGCTTCTTCTCCCCCTCGAGTAACCACATGCTTGTCACCTCTACATAATTCTCAGAAAATCTTAAAACATTTCATGATTAACAATTTTTCCAATCACGCACAATGTTTTCCTTCGCTTCCTGATGTCAATCCACTAATAGCAGCACGACTCACACCAACCGACCTATCGCAGCGCGACACCTTCTGATGTCACGCTTCCTCTGCTCGCAGCAGTTCCCCTCCTTCACAATTCACGTCTCACCCTTGCATTTGTCCCATTCACACGCTGAAGTAATTATCTGTCCACGAAACGACCAGACAATCACTTCTCTGACAGTCTCCGACAGTCTCTCGAAATTGTCGACCTCAACTGGCAACTGTCTGTCCGCGAAACGACTGGACAATCGCTGATAGGTTTCAATCACTCAATGTTCCACATACAACAACCCACGACCAGCGTCGGTTACTCACGCACTCGCACATTCGCACCCCCTATCTCGGTCTGGGTAATCGATGACGTCTCACGATCCCCTTTCGGTGGTCAACAAAATCTACCTTGGGTGTCTTCTGCACCACAATTACTTAAGCTACTTGTCGAGCCTGAGATTTTCCCGGGCTGCGCGTGCTCACAGCCTGATCACACAATCACTCAACACTCACTCCAACTCCGCAAGACATCACACATTCAAATCAACCCCGCAATCTACAAACATCTCACCCTATTCATACTCACTCCCCCATGAACTGCTGCTATCCGCCGCACCGCTACTCTCCATCAATCTCCATCAGCCGCCGTCATCCGCAGCTCACCATCCAATGGGTCACCATCACTTGACTTCTATGGGCCTCTAAAATCTCTTATCTTGATCTAGATCTCCCCTCACTATCAAAGATAACCATCATACTCTGCTGCCAAGTGATAGGACCGGATTCTTGCCTACCTGGTTCTCTCCAAGAATCCTCTCAGGTCGCCAGGATCTTTTTATCTGCTAAATAGTGTGGAGGGGAGGAAACCCAATTCTTAATACATAATCACCAGAAGCAAATCTCATTTCAAAAGGATCACTGACTCCGAATCTAAAATTTGTAGGATTTTATTACAACCAAAAATAACTGCACATACAGACACCTTAGCACAAGGTGAAGAAGATAAATGGGCACTAGAACAAACGCAAGTCTACGTAAGAGTCTCATACGCCTCAGAACAAAAAGAATAACAAGTTCCAGGAGCATAAGAAATGCAATGGTTAGTCTAATAGCTACATTAGGAATCATTAGCCTAAAAGAAAAAACAGTTAATCTATCCCTACTCTAGCTCTAAGGTGACGTCCCTACTTAGCATTTTCCTCCCAGGCAAGAGAGCAAAAAGGTGTCAGAAGTGAAGACTTCCTTAGAAGTACATTCACTTAGTCAGAGCTCGTTCTAAGATGCTCCTTCTAGCTTCCCATCTAAACCTCAACTGCTCAACCCTCGGGGCACTGTCCCTAATACAAAATCCCAAAAACGTAAAACAGGCCCTTTGGCACACCTCTTCAGCCAGGTCTTCTCCCAGTACTTTTCCAGTGAAACTTGTACTCCATCCAATGACTGTTAGCTTGACCTTGGGTCCCAGGCACCTTTTGCGCCGAAAGTATCATCCGTAAATTCCAGTGTACTCCCCTGTTGGCTTCTCGAACCATCCTAACTCCTAAAACAAAGACCTAATCTCTCTAACGAGCTAAACGTCCTTGCACCTGCAACAGAAACATGGGAACGAAAAACTTTTCACTTCTCTAAGATTTTCCATTCTCCTTTACTAAGGGAAATCATTTTCGGCCTACAACGTTAGCTAACATCAGAAATGAACAGGTCTTTCTCTTTAAACGTATATGCGATCAGGCCTTTACACTGTTAAACACACTACTAAATCACACTTTGAGCATTACTTTATTATTCTTTTTATGCGTGAATAAGCAGACTACACGTGCAACGTCAGCATGACACGCGTTTAACCTAACACGTTGCATTACATAAAATCAAACATTATGCATTTACTAAAACACATTTGCAATGATCTACGACATTATTCTTTATGAATAATCATGGTTACATATCTAATCACCTCTATGTTAAACGATTCTAGTAATACAATATCTATGTCACACCTAAACTAATTCGAATAATATGTGGGTGCGGACTAACAGTAAATATGATGCACCCCTACAAATTTCAGAATAACGTGGCGCTCTATCAAATGTTAGAGTCAGGGAGGTGCTAAAAGGGCAGATGAATACTCGATATTAGAATGCCGTTGGAGCAAATCAACAAGCCCTTGATACAGGTAGTCTGGCTCACAGACTGTTGACTCGTTTCGACCCTGTTGAGGTTCCTATAATGGTTTCATCATAACTATGACTGACCTAATACTATAAAAATTTTAAGGGAAGTAGATACACAGGGTAAATGTGGTTACAACCATATTCAAAATTCAGTGTTACGTTAAAAATTACCACAGGTGGCAGCGTGAAAGCATACGTATCTATTCTCACTTCTGCTGACTTAATTATAACCGGGTTCTGTCACAAAATCAAAAAATAGAAAAACGAAATAGATGACCCTACAAAGAAACAAAGAGCTACACATTGCATCTCATGACCAATCTGTGCTAATGCTGGGAGGTACCTGGATATCCAGAGTTAGTTGTATTGCGAGGACTCATACTCCAAGGTGCGCCTGGCCCAAATGGGGACTTCGAAGGATAATCATAGCACACAGATGACACACATAAGTGGAGCGGTGCTTCAATCCTGCCGGGAGTGTCAGCACAAAAGATCAATACAGGTGCTGTGATCGTCTGCCTGTTACATACGAAGTGGGCATGGCTTGGTGGCATACAAATGCCACTTGGCTGCCTGGTTGTGATGCATTTAAAACAATATTTTAGGAATGTGAACTGTGCATGGATGAAAATGAAGAAAAACAGTGTCACTGTGCATGAAGTTTGGATGCAGGAATACATTGGATACGTGTAAATAAACAGAAACACTTGCTGAAAGGGTCACCAACAAATCATGGTAGCCTTTGGTGTGGAGCAGTCCCAGAGCATATCCGGTGCCCACAAGTCTCATCATTGATCTGGCCACAATTGATTCATTTTTTTGTTTGACTTTCACCAGATTTGGTCATTCTTTACTAGACATAATAAGAGGCGCTATGGATGTTCAACAGTCATCCACACAGGAACCACATCAGCATGTGGCAACGCTACATAGACAATATCTTCTGCATCTGGTTAAGTAGTCAAATATATTGTGCGGGGTGTAGCAGCTCCAGGCATGAATGTAGGCAGTCAGCTAGCCAGACCAGTTATACTGATAGCCAAACAATACAGATCGGTACATATCTGCCCAGGGATAGGTCAGCCGTCAAAGCACAGTTCTGCTGTCTGTAGCCAAGGTGTGGTAAATCTGCTTAATGTGAAAGAGGAGGGGGTGTCTCTGCCGCCTTTAACCATCGATGGATAGCTGTGCTATGTGTAATGATCATGGAAGTGAAGACATTAGAGCGGGACTTCTCTGTCAAAGGAGAGGAAAGCTCTGACATCTGTGGAGAGTGAGGGATAGCTGTGCTAACTGGGGCAACTAAGGAGAAGTTCTGCAAATCGGATGTAACTGCATTGAGTGAAAAATAGGCCAGCTAAGAATGCAGTAACTGTTCAGTCAGTGGCATGTGTACATTGACATTATCTGTGGAAAATATACAGTTTATCCCTGTTAGGGCAGCGGTGTGTTCTCAGACCTCTGCCCTTCAGGATGGCATTGAAATGTTAGCCTTGCTGCTCCCTTTTCACGAATTGATACATTTACCTGCAATCACAGGCAGGCCTTCCTAATCCCTCTCATTAATCAAAACTTGTATTCATAGACCCCAGAATTGCAGGAAAAACTTATAGGAGGGAGAACAGGGGGAGAGCCCTTCTCGCTTTTCTCTAAAGACCTTGGACTTCTGGGACCTATGTTAAGAGATGGAGCTCTGTTGAGCCTATTAAATGTGTAAGGAAGCTTGCAGTGCTATGCCAGGATTGAATCTGTTCTGGGTGTGGGGGCAAGGCATCACAACCAGTACGTCAGCAAAACACAATAAAAACAGTCCATTTATCATTTTCAACAGTAAAAAACAAGAAATTCGGCTGTTTGCTACACAAAAAACAGGTCTATTAGTATTGGGGCTTGAAATTAAATCAAGCTCTTTGGATACAAGTGCTAACCAGGCAGACAGCATGGAATGTGATGAAATCGTCTCTAACTAGTATCATAAATCTTTCCCCATGGCATGTATTTCAAAATCCGTCTTCACTGACAGACATAGTTTCAAATTTAAATTGCTACAAATAGATCTAAAGGCATACGCCGTTTTACACATTCCTACTATTTTTTCACACATACCTTAACATCAACTTCTGCAAAACAATCATAAATCACCCTTGACTAGTTACACATAATTTAAGGCAGATGCCCACTACTTTGTCCTTTCAATCATGCTTAATGTGCTTAGAGTAAATAGAAAGTATTTACATTTTCAGGATGCGCTGTGGTAGGTGATGTGGTAAACATCCTTCACACTCGATTCCTTCAAGATATGTCTTAATCTGGAAGCAGTTAATCGTCAGGTTCCCAGTGTGAGTTGGACATACAACAGTGAGACTTCATACCTTATTGATTTTACACATGAATCAAAATATTTCATGAGATCTTCAGTGCCTAACCTTGGTTCATCCATTCAGAAAGCAAGTCCTAAATACCTTTGTAAACCATCTTGAAAACTCTTAACACCCTTTTGGAGCTCTATATGCTGCTGTGTCTAATATGGTGGGACTAAATGTCGTCCAAAACAAAAAAGTGGAAGTCATTATTTGTGTGAGTATTGCTGTCAGAATTCACATTGTCAAATACCAAGTAGGTTCCACACTCTGGTAAGTATGGGAGAAGCTTTATTCTGTACACATCAGCAACAGCATTATACAACTGTCACCTCAGAGTTCAACCTGCCCCTTCTAGAACCTGGTGATGCCAAGATTCCAATGTTCTAGTCCCTTCCACAGAGACAATGACAGCAGTGGCAAATACCACACACATGTTCTACAAATCTATATTTTTCGGGAAAAAATGGAAGGCACAGAAGCCAATTAGTAGGAGACACATTTGGCGCAAAGAGAGTGGAGGGAGATAAAATGAAAAACTAGAAATCTGGCAATATACAAGTACTTCTGAGAAATTAACCAGCAGTTGACAAACAGAACAGTAACGGTGTGCGAGGTAAAAAAAAGGTTGTGGTAAGAGGTGAATGTAATTGAGGACTATGTTTGGCGTGATGAAGAAAGTCACCAGGATAGTGTCCTGAATGGAAACCAGCATTAAAAGCCTAAAAAGGTAGGCACCCGCAGCCTTGGATACATGGCAGAACACATATGTGAAATGACGACTAATGTAGGAAAAAGAGGGCCTGGAGAAATGTGACAATAAATACATAAGAGAGAGAGAGAGAGAGACTGCATATAGAGGGTAACAAGGCAGACAAGATATTGGTGTGGCATGACTGTCTCATAGCCACTATGCTGTGGAAGGCTGACTTTTCACACCATACATGCATCGGGGATCAAAAGAAATTCATCAGAGCAAATGTATACCTAGCCCCCAAAGACTCAACATTAGGACTGGACACAGTTCACAGAATGCTGCTACGCGGAACTCCGCAAAAGACACCAAAACTCTGCCGCGCTACGCGAAGTCCGCAAGCATGGGAATGCGTTAGATCAGTGGTTCCCAAACTTTTGACTCCTGAGGACCCCCATTGAGTCACCACTGGAAGCTGGGGACCCCCCAAGCAATTTGTAGGATTTAAATTTCAATCATTAAAACAGTAATTCTAAAAAAATAAACGTATGTGTGTACACAAAACAAATACTCAAATTACTAAGGATTTTAGGGGCATATTTACAAGTCCCTATCGCCATGGGAACGTCACTTTTTGCGATGTTCCTGTGGCAATAGGGGCTTTGCCTTATTTACAAAGCTGCGTTAAGCCACTTATTGTGGCTTAACGCTGCCTTGTAAATAAGGCCCCCTTTCACGCAATGCTTAGCGTGAAAAAGGTGGGCAGTGGAAGTTGCAGTGGGCGTTTCACTCCAACACCCATTGATTTTGATGCTGCCCTCTATTTAGGGCAGCTTAAATAGGAGACAGCACCAAAATTAAGATCATGAAAAACCTGGTCTTAACTTGGCGAAATGAGGAGAAATACCTTATTTCTCCTAGTTTTTGCTTTTTCCGTTGGAAAAAGCAAAACACCTTTAATTGTTTATGACATGCTCAGGAAGGTGACCCTTCCTGCACATAAACAATCTTTAATAAAAATGACGTTTTGTAACTTCCATGTGTGCTGCATTAGGAAGCACACATAGAAGTGACAAAAAGGCATTACAAAATTGTTCATGTGCAGGATGTGGGAACATAGCAGCATCAGGATAATGATAGACAGGGAATAAACATATGTTGCTAACTTTTACCATGCAGTTTGCAAGTAGCTGTTTGATAGTTTATAGGACACTGTGCTAGATTACGATTGTCCCTTATGATTTGCACAGTGACAAAAGAATCTCTGTGACAAAATCAGTAACCCACTGACCTATGCACATGAAATACTGTTTTTTAAAATGCATTGTACACGTTCTTTGCAGTAGGCATATTAACCCTCTGTGTCACATTAGATAAGTCAAAGCTGCAACTGGACAACACTCGCATCTCTCTCCAGCAGGTACATTAATCACTGGAATTTTCTTGACACTTTTATAGTTGCTCGAAAACTGCTAATTTTACAAGGAACTTTTCAGTGCTTTTAAAACTGCTGCCTGCGGACCCCCTGGGAATGTGCCACGGACCCCTGGGGGTCCTCGGACCCCAGTTTGGGAAACACTGCGTTAGATCGTGCCGTTCATGCAGTTTTTTAGCGCTGGTATTTTGTACCACGCTGGAAAATAAGTGCAAATCGCATCATGTGCAGCACAAGAGGGCTCTGCTTCTTTCTGCCGCTCGAGTAGATGTTCTACTCGACCGGCAGCTTCTTCAAAGAGAACGGAGGGTTTCTCAACATGAGCAGTTGCGGCCACCCACAACCGCCCGCATTGAGAAATCTCGCCAGGAGGTGGTCTGAAGTGACATTTTCCTAGGTAGCGCTTGCCAACTTAATGCTGAGAGCTGAATGGGAAAAACTTTGCGTGAATTTCACGCCCAGGCTTATTCAACTCAGCATACAAAAGATGGTTTAAATATTGACACACAGTGGAACCTTAAGTCTAATGCTCCCTTCATGTAAGAACTTGAATGACCAACGAACAGAACTGAGATATCAGCATCAATTATAAGCATGGCACGGGCCAAACACTCAGTGGTGATGGCAAACCAGTTGTTTCAGAGGGCCTTTTACTCCTGATGTCCTGGGGCCTGACCTGCTACAATTCCTGAGCAACTGGGCCATGGACCCCTCTAGCATTTGACTCTCAGTGGTGGCGTGGGCAAAGCAGCCCAGGGCGTCTCTAGGGAGAGGTAGCTACAGTTGGGCGAACACAGAGTACTCAAAGCACGTTCAATAGCTGTATTTACTGATTCAGTTAAATTCTTACTTCTATGACAAAAGGTGTATTCATATACAAACGCAAAGTGAAATACGGCATACACAAACAATACACACAGCCCCTTGAGGTCAGGGCTCTACTGTTCAATAGGCAGGTCCCTGAGTTCCACTTCCCTCTCACTAGCAGAAGTGGTTATTCCCCATTGACTATAGGCCACATTTAGTTTACACCCCAGTAGTAGTCTGATCCTCATTCAGGGCTTGGGCTTACACTGGTCACCACAGTGGCCTCTCCTCCTGATGACTTGAACCAGGCAACTGACCTTGTCCTTTCCGTTGGCCCCACCTGGCCTATGGGCTCACTAAACAAACACAAGGAGATGATGGACAGAGCACTGAAACTTTTCAGACACTCCCCCCAGTCACAGATCTGGATTGAATCCATCATCGTTCTTTAGCTCACTTCGCCACCTCAATTCAGACCCAGAAACCAGTCCCAGGATGATTGTTACTGCTTCAGGGAAGACCGGGCTTGCAGTTTGGGCTGGACTGTTCCCATGAGGCACAGGGTCAAGAATCACTTGCATATAGCTGGGTCTGAACTGAGGTGGCGAAGTGAACTAAAGAACGTTAATGGATTCAACCCAGATCTGTGACTGGGGGTGAGTGTGTGAAAAGTTTCAGTGCTCCATCCATCATCTCCTTGTGTTTGATATGGGCTCCCTAACCTTATTCTGCACACAGGCAATGGCATGATCGAAACCGTAGTAACTTCACATCAGCCCACCTGGCAAATGGGGTTGCCGACTTTCCTCTGCACAGGGCTACAAACCGATTGGCACAGCAGTAATCTTCACAAAAGCAGCTTCAGCATACAGGTAGTTGGCTTCACTCCGCACATGTGATACACCCAATCAGCATGGCAGTGATACTGACCTTGGCTAAGTTCATGGCGGCCTCCTCTTGCATACAGAATTACCAACATTAACCTGCACACGGGCTATGATCCGTTTGGTGCAGCAGCCATCTCCTCACACCTCGCTACAGGATCCACTCTCCAGCATCCCCCACTTGACCACGCCCCATTCAGTGTTGTCCTCTTCTTCACAGGGCACACTGTTTTTGACAAGCAGGCAGGCACTGGTGCTCCAGGCTCCAGGGGCAGCTGATCTTGGATGTTCCTGGGTGACGTGCACTCACCTAGCTGGGAGACTGGCAGGCCTCAGTCTTCAGATCTAGTCACAGGCAGAAGTCTTGTAGAGATTCTCCTCCTATACAGCCTTACAGACTGCTTGGCAGTGGGCAATTTGGGGGGCCTCTATATATTCAAGACACCAAATCTGATTTAGGATCTGAATCTTTGATGTTTGTGTTGGGGATCCTCTTACTTTTGAAGTGTCCACTTCCCTGCCTTTCCTCCAGAAAGCAGTCTGTCACACCAGAAGCGACTCCAGATGTGTCTATGGGAGTAACTAGAGGTTGACCTGGAGTCAGACACAGTGATGTGTGCATCAAAAGTTTACACCAGGGCCCATAGACCTACTCTTTATGATTCTCTTATCAGCCCAATTCCATCCTGAAATGGGCAAGACCCCTTTCCAGTGACCTCTCCCTGTTTCAAGGAGCATCATTTGAAGTGTACTGAAGAGTTTATGAAGAGCCTGGCTGTTCTTCCTCCATTGTCAGTCCAGTGCACGTCTCATTCAGCTCACAGTAATGCGGCAATCCACAAATCTATCTGGGGGATACCTCTACCTCCTCATGCTTCTCCAGTCAGCCCTGCGTCTCCTGAAATGGAACTTAGAATCTTCCATATATTACACCATTCACAGGCACACATACAGGCATACAACACAGATGCACTGCACAGTGCTACATTCACATTGATGTCAGCCAAGGGTGAGTTAGACACACAGCTGCAGAAATTTATATGAGTGACCCTGTAGGTCTCAATCCAGTGACACCAGTAAAAAGGCCTGTGCAGACCTAGTTATCACCACACGGTATGCTGCAATCATCACACTTGTGATGCTTAACACCTGGTAAGGCATGATACTTTCAGCGCTTTCGGTAGGCCTCCTGGTCCAACAAGACTGCAATTTTTGAGAAATGCCTATGTCACGGCACACACACATGAGCTGTGTTCGCCCATAACAACAAAAAGTCAATACCAGGGATACAGAAATCGTTGCAGCTGGGGGACTCTAGGCAGGGGTACATGCCCGTCACCACACAAGGGAGTTTTCCCGACCAACAAGCTGTGTTTTACAATGCATATAGTACACAGGAACAGTTTGTATTGTGCAACCTCTTCTAGGCAGGCACATTGGCTAAGAGCAGAGCAGGAAATATGAATGTGTAACAGAAAGGGCATAAGCTCCCTATACTGTATGCTTGGGTGTTTGATACCCTTGCGGGAATGTTGCATTAAAATGCCTGGAGAATAGTCTTATTGACAGACATCACAGGTCACATCAGCCCTGATTATGAGTCGGGCAGAGAAGTAGATGCTATTTATTGCACCTCATAAGATTTGACTCCCCAGGGTTTGGAATTCATCAGGTGTGATAAACACCAGCTATCCCTAGTTTTTGGGTTAAAACCAGATTATGGTAAATGCCATTCTTCTTTCCCCTGTTATATTACGGCAGGTTTGATCTGCTGAAATCTAATGAAGGGTGAGTTATTTAGAGCTCACAGTAATTACTGGATGTGGTAAATATCCTACAACTTTGAATTTTTGAATTTTGACACTTGCATAAACAGTGGTTTGCATAGAGGTCGAAAAGCACCAAACCATTCATAATCAGGGCGTTAATCTTACTTCATGCAGATGATATGTTAGTTTACGTTATCAATCAAATTCACTGTTCCCTGAATGTTGAAGGAGATCATTTTGTACTAGTACCTGGACTCACAATTGACCTGTGCTGCTCCCATGAACTCTTCATGAGAAACTGTACCCTCTTTGAGGTGGCAAGCGGACTTCTTTGAATATCTGGAAACATGATTGCTAAAGGTGGAATAGGCATTACGAAACTCTCCCCCTTGTTGTCGTGCTCGTGCCCACCCACAGAACGTCACATGCTGTCACACACCAGAATGCTAAAGGCCAAGCACTAAGCGTTCCGGAGAAGCCACGGAGGTTCCACATCGGGCCCAATGTTCCATCCCAAACAGGGTGCTTTTGGCCCCAGCTGGTAGATCAGTCAGGGTTTTGCTCATGACCGCGAATGGCACGTTTGGTCATATTAGGCTACCCAAAATTTCAATTATGCTAGCAGCTTGTAGTTGTCCTTCTTGCTGCAGTCGCCACTGATTCAGTGTCTGCCAATGTGGGTGAGTACGCGGCAGGGAGGCAGGGCGGCATGTGGCTTTTTGTGGCTGCTGGAGCTGAGGACACCTGTGGGAGAGCTGGTGCCATACTTGTCAGACTTGAGGCTGCACCACACCAAAGGAGAGATCCCTCTACGACGTTATGGTAAAGCACGGTGAGCTATGTCTGAGCCTTTTTGGAGCTTGAGACAGTGCAAAGCACCTAATTATCCGCTGGTCTAACAGGCTTAAACAAGCACTAAAGACAGAAGGCACAAGCAAGGGCTCTCAGTCATACATTGGGGGAATCTTTAAATAAGGAAGGAATCCCATCACCTACTGAGGTGGCATGCTTCATCATTTGGGATTTCTCCTCTCAGCTGCAACCCCTAGTGCAACCAAGGTCTATAACCTCCTGACTGTGAGGGAGGAGCTCAGGGATGTTTTTTGGATGTTATTCAGATATAGGATCTACTAAAATCCACCAAATGTAAAGCGCTATAGTGTTCGAGTGAAGGGCGCAGTGCAAGCAAGGAAAGTGATCTGTGTTCTAAGATTGGCTACCAAGAGAAAAAAGAGCTTTATTGGTTAACTCTCGGTGTCAAGGTTAAAAACAGTGCATGTGCAGATTGGAAATAATAACTGCAACAGTCCAGAAAGCAGGTCTACATGTTTCGGCCAGTATGATCAATTAGATTTGGGCCTCCCTCAGGACCTAGATGTTTATTGCTACTACGTGATCTGTGATAAAAAAGTGAAAAATCAAACACTTATTAGTGTAATTAGAACGTATACAACCTACAAAAACCAGTAGCCACAGTTTTGGTGGGTTACGATATGTTGGTCATACCTGTGGAAGACAAGGAAATGTAAAATGAAAACAACAATAACAGAGAGATCAAATGCTTGTACTAAATAGTCTTTCGATTACGTGAGCCAAAAGTGCTCATCGTTTCATGTACCTTACAGTATACACTATAAATTGAAATATAGAGTACGCTTACCCGTTGATTACGAGTAGGACACCTCACCTCACCTGGCATCAGCTCAGGACGGGAGGCACCACTCTAAAAAAGGGAATTTCTTTTAGCATAAATCAAACAGAAGAGACAATCTCCAGCCTGATACTTTAGCACCCTCAACGTTGTTTATCTCAATTCATTTGACATGTGCTTTCAAAAATTTGTTGAAAATAGAAACGAGTATACAGAGTAATACCACTGCTCGTATTTCTACTAGTATATAGCCATACTTTATGGAATAGTTATCATATACCTCATTGTCACTAACATGATTATGTGATTGTAACAATATGCACACAAAGATCGTTGGGAACAAATGACGAGGAGTCAGTGAAGTATTTGAAGATCTAAATAATACTTTACTGAATGCCTAACCTTTCTGTCAGCCTACCGATAATCTCCGTTTACATTTGTTGTCTGCAGTATCATATAGACTGTGCCTTTAAAAGGAAATTCAACAGAGTCAGGGGCAGATAGTAACAATTGACGCTCTGCATTCAAAGATCGAATATGCGAAAAAAATCTCATAAAGTGAGCCGCATCTGAATCGATCAGAAACTCTCTAGCACGGGAGAGTCTGTAAATTGAAGACAAAAAGCCAAAAAAGACAAAGCGAGAAAGCCGCTAAACCACTGGACCATGGATTTTAGGCATTTACGGAGTATTTGGGTTCACTTACCTGTCCGTCGGTACCCTAGACTTCCAAGAGCTGCGACCGGTGGTACCCGACGGCAGGCGACACTGAACCTTTTAAACATACTTTGTCTCGACCGCCTTACATCAGTGTGTCTAATTGGCGTGTCTTTGCGGCCCTTCTCAATGACGTTACGTTCCAAGAACTACACATTAGCCCATGGAATCAGGGAATTTGTAGTTTCTAGCTCATCTGATGAGCGTTTCTGGTTCTCGTGTTTTTGTAACTTGTCTGGTGACCTAATGTGCCACTCAGTGGCCTGTGGAATCATAAAATGTATAGATTCTGACTGATTTATATTATACTTTATGTGTATTTACATATGCATTTTTCAAAAATGCTGCGTAGAAGGGTTCACCGGACCTCTTGGTTAGTATATACATCTTTGGGTGGTCTATGTCTACAGCGCTTTGATCAAAACGGCAGATGGTCGTTCCATTGGGAATCAAAATAGCATTAATTAAGTATGTAGACCAGATGTTTGTGAATGCATATTTCCAAAATGCCACACAGGAGGGCTGGACAAACCCATTGGTTGGTATATACATGATTGGGTTGTTTGCTTTCATCGAAAAGTACCTCCAGATTACAAACAGGCAGACGACCGTTCTATTAGGAATCAAGGTATCGTTTATGAAGTATGTAGATTAAGGATCTATAAAAGCATATTTCCATGCTTGAGATAGATGTTAAAATGAGTGCGCATAAACAGTGATGTATACTGTACAGCACTTGATGTGGTATTCAATATATGCATAACAACATCTATTTTAAACTAATGGATGCTTTGTGTATATATATATATATATATATATACATAAAAAAGAAGAAACCAACTTGCGGCTGACCAAGGTCCTGCACCTCTACTTCTCAAATAAACGATTAAATATGTTGTCCGTGCAATCTCGTCCAGAGTGCGCCGCACTTATACTCCACTGGAGAGCCAGATAAAGTGATTCAAAAAATTGAAGGACGGTGCACCAGAATAAAGTTGAGAGAGATCCGGATGTATTCCAAAATATATATTCATTTATTGATGTCTTTTTAAAATTAAGATTTGAGCATCAGCCAACGCGTTTCATTCCAAAAGGAACTTCGTCAGGGCTGAAAGAAATACACAAATAGAAACAAACTAATACGACATACAGAAAAAATATATATATACATACATATCCACATACAACATATACATTAATAACACTGACATAACGACTAACTAGAATTACAGAAGATTCAATTCTGAAGCAAAGGTCTCATCGAAAAGCATTTCCTAGTCAACATCAGTGTCCATTTCAGAAAACGACCAAAAATAACTAACAGGGAAAGAAAAAGTGAAAGAAAGATAAAAGAGAGAAGATCAATCTGCTATTCTGAGACGGAGAAACAAATAATAACCATCCAAAATTAGAAAAAACTAGACAAATCACAGTACGAAAAATTATTTGAAATAGTAATCAGACATGTACAGACTGGTCAACTCAAGAGACCATCTTCAAAGTACACCCATTGTACAAAAAGGAGAAGGAGAATAAAAGTTCAATAGAATACCCAAAGAGCTGGAAAAGGTGCTGAGAAACAGAAAAAGGTAAGTATATATCTCTATTTGATGTGGAAGATACATTTAGAACACAATTTGCACCATAAATTCAACTAGAGCTCTCACCAAGAAACTTCATATTTGGTATCACAAATTATCATTTATTAATAAATAGATTTCTTTAAAAAAGTATAAATTCTGTGTATGAGAAACGGGCAAGAGTATACAGAGAAAATCCACTATTAGTAATTAAAATAATAATCCAACCCACCAGTTTATAGTAAAGAACCAAATGGAAATTCAATTTCTATACTAATATTCTCCCTCAGTCCAGTAAAAGTCACACATAAATGTGAGACTTACCAAAATTCATATGATATATTCATCATCCCACTGGGTTCCAGTTATAACAATTCTTGTAGAAACCAAATCCTAACCGCAAAATAAAAATATAAAGTTATACCATGCTGCCAACATCTTATCCAAATTGGCTCAAACAAGTCTTAAGTGATAGCTAAATCCAGAGCTACCTATCTTGGTGATAACCTTGGTTCTGGTCAAAGGTCTACAATTTTATAACCCGAATAGGTAAGGGCGCATAAAAACATCATCTTACCTTCGTATTTCACCATCAAAATCTCATCAAAAAATATATAAGGTGGCTCAAGTATTCAGTAATTGTAAAGAGTCCTGGGAAGAAGAAATACAATATTGTATAAGTCTCCCCTAGTTCCAAAGTGGCAAGAAACATACATACGTCATTACTGAAATGGTCAGACTGCCCAATGTTATCAGTACAAACCTCCTATTGATAGAGCAAATAGTGAATCAATCAAATAATATATTCTTAGAAGCAAAATTTAAACAAACAATGTGTATACAAATAACCACACAAAACGCTAGACCCTAAAATCTGGCCATGTTTCAAAAGACAAGCTTCACCAAATGGTTTAATAAACCCACATTCATCATCGAATGCAAACACCTTGAACGTCTGTGGAGAAAAGACTACACTCTAGCCTCTAAAAATACCTACAGAGACTGCCTTCACAGCTACAAAAAATTGCTTACGGAAGCCAAAAAACTGTTCTATGGGGAGCAGATTAACAATGCAAAATCTTCTATAAAAGAATTATTTAGCACTGTTCTAAAACTGACTACTCCAGTCTTGGCCAAATCAAACGGCAACCCGGAATTCTGCGAACTCCTTGCCTCTACTTTTCAAGAAAAAGTGGGTTCTATCTTTTTTTCTTTTAGCAATTCACAGGCAGAAGACTCAATAAAAGATACCGAGGACTTTCCCGCAGATTGGAAGGCACCGGTACTGATGAATCATTTTGAGATTATGAATGTTGAAGACACCATAAAACATTTGCAGGCTCTTAAATCTGGTTCTCCTTCAGATCCCTGCCCTGCATATATAGCCAAACTTGTACCCAACACTATTAGAGCTGCTCTCAACTCTGTATGTAATAATATATTTAATAGTGCCTTGTTCCCTAAAGTTTGGAAACAAGCCTCTATTCTTCCCCTTCTTAAGAAGGCAAATTTGGATCCTAAAGTGCCGAATAACTATAGGCCCATCTCCCGACTTCCTCTACCTGCTAAGATAATTGAAAGAGAGATGAACAGCCAGTTGAGTGCATTCATTATAAAAAATGAACTTCTTGATTCCACTCAGTTTGGATTTCGCACTGAACACAGCACGGAACTTGCGCTAATCAAATCCACGGAAGAGATTAGAGAAACATTAGATCATGGTGGCTCGGCCATTCTGATCATGTTAGATCTGTCCGCAGCCTTCGACACTGTACACCATGATGTGTTGCTGGACCGTTTAAATAGGAAGGGGGTTACTGGTAAGGCACTTGCTCTTTTAAAATCCTTTCTTTTAGATAGACGCCAAACTGTTGATATTGGCACAGATTGCTCTAAGTCCTTTTCCCTGCCCTGCGGGGATCCTCAGGGCTCGGCGCTTAGCCCTACGCTTTTTAATGTATATGTTTCTCCGCTGGCAGTTCTTATCCGTTCTTTTGGCTTCCAACTTACCAGTTATGCCGATGACACCCAAATATTGATGTCTATTCAAAAAGGCAAAGAGGAGGAGGACGGTCGGGACTGTTATAACTGTATGCAATCCATTGCCGATTGGATGACTGCAAATTGCTTGAAGCTCAATGCTGGAAAAACTGAGGTGATTATTTTTGGTAAACCCTCAAATCTTTGGTCACCCAGTTGGTGGCCCCAATCTCTGAGCTCACTCCCAGTTCCTACTGCAAAGGCAAAAAATCTAGGAATTGTGGTCGACTCCAGACTGTCTTTTGCTGACCAAATAAGTAAGGTGGTATCATCCTGTTTTTTAATTCTCAGGATCATGAGGAAAATCAAACGTTTCCTGTCGGATGACTGTCTTAGAACAGCAGTAACGGCATTGGTCATGTCCCGCCTAGATTACTGCAATGCTTTATACATTAATATACACAAAAGGCAACTCAGCCGATTACAGACGGCACAAGATGCTGCTGCCAGACTTCTTCTGGGCATCCCTAAGTTTGTATCTATAAAAAAGGGAATCAGTGACCTTCACTGGTTACCTATAAGACAGCGGATTGAGTTCAAGGCTCTTTATATTGTTTTTAAAACTCTGGAAGGAGGTGGGCCTGATTTCATGAGAAAACACATACACTGGTATACCCCTTCCAGGGTACTTCGCTCAACCACAGCAAGACAGGTACAAGTTCACCGAATTAAAACAGCCAGCTGGGGAGGCAGAAGCTTTTTCCACTGCGCTGCTAAGCTTTGGAATAATCTCCCCTCACAGCTGAGAGAGGCCTCTGGCCTGCTTGAGTTTAGGAGGGGTCTCAAGACCTGGCTTTTCCTCTAGCACTCCCTTTCATGAATCACAATTCTGTATTTAGTTATGATTTCACCATCTGGATCAGCAGGCAATGCACCTTTTAGCGCCAGGACACCTAACGGTAGCAGTGCGCTTTACAAATCCCACTAACATAACATAACATAACATAACATAACATAACAAAATATCACCACATTAGAGTTTACGCACATACACGCCAATAATCAAACATCATTAACATCAAATATGTGGGACAGAACATCGAGAGTCAGTTGTAACAACTCCCACCCAACTCATACCATTGTCGCAGTGGCCACGTTATTATCTCTGCTCGTGCTCACTCTGATTAATAACTTCCTAGAGAAACGTGGACACTGTAGAGCCCATTAACGAAACATTACAAACATATAACAACATCAGTATATACACAAATGCACATTGGAATCAGTGATTAATCCTAGTGGACATCACGTGGCCCCATTGTTAACATCACACATCATTGGGGTCATACCATGAATCAGTTATAGTAAACTCCCACCCGTCTGTCATTGTCACAGCGGCCGTATTACCAACAATATTCACGCTCACTCTAAGAGATAACTCCAAAGGGCAACGCCGAGAGTCAGTTGTAACAACTCCCACCTAACTCATACCATTGTTGCAATGGCCACGTTATCATCTATGCTCGCGTTCACTCTGATTACTAGCTTCCGAGAGAAACGCGAACACATAGAGCCCATCATTGAAACCTCACGCACATATAACAACATCAGTATGCACACGCGCACACGTTATGATCAATAATTAATCTTAGTGGACACCACATGGCCCCATTGCTAACATCGCATATTAAAGAGATCATACCATGACTCTATTGTGGTAAACTCCCAACCATCTCATGCCATTATCACAGCGGCCGTATTACTAATAATATTCACGCTCACTCTAGAAGATAACTCCCAAGGGGCAACGCAAAAGACCGTCCCATCTCAATTTGTTAACCCATCTCTGATCCTTTAGAAACAGGAATTTCATTATATCTGCAATATGGGCAGGGATAAAAGGTTGCTCCAAAACCGTCCATCTGAGTTTGTCCGCTTCATGTTTCAGAGCCAGAAAATGGTTAGGTAACCTAGTGGCCTGCTTATTGCACCTTATAGTGCTTTTATGTTTGTATGTAATGAGCTTGACTTTGCGGGTAGTCATACCCACGTAGCAGAGCTTACATGGGCATGTGATTAAATAGATGAGTTTGTCACTATTGCAGTTTTTGTGCTTGACTTGTGACTATGGTCTGTCAGTGCCTATACCCACTGTGGCGGTGTGTTCTGTTTGTGGACAAGCAGCACATGAGCCACAGGGAAAATGACCTTGGACTGCTGGCAGATTCCACAGTGTCTCTTGTATCCAAGATGACTGGATTCTTGGTCTCGTATGGACCAAATTGTCCCGTATGTTCTAACTCCTTTTGAAGGAGAACAGAGGTGGAGGTATAGCTTCATTGCCAATGTTCAGGATCCGCCAGTGTTTTCGCACACTTTTCTGGATCCCACTCGACAGTGTGTACTGAAGGTGTTTACACACGTTCATCTCGACATCGGAGGTTTTGGTGTTGGAAACGTAAGTAGTGCCTCACGGTTGTTGTTTAATGCATGCTTACAAGAGCGGCATATGAGATTCTTTGGGTATCTTCTGTTTTGAAGCTGCAGGGAGAGATTTTTGGCATGTTCCTCGAATTTCTCTTTGGTGGAACTGTTCCTTCGAATTCTAAGGAATTGACCGTATGGTAAATTATCACGAAATGATCTGGGATGATAACTATCATACAATAAAAGACACAGTGCTCTTTGATACTCTGAGAGCTTGGAAACTGCAGAGTAACCATTGTACTGGTACTACACAGGTGTTGACTACAGTCTTCACTGCACTGGGTTGTTGATTTGCTGTGTTTGCTGTGGGTGGAGGTGGTGGCCATCGCTAAGACTAACAAGTCCAAGGGGAGGAGGGAAGTGAGTGTCACCCTGTGGATGCTGTTGATGTTTTTTGAGTTCTTATCATAGCTTCGTACTACATATTGTATCTGCCGCCATCTGCAAAGACTCTGATAGTCTCCTTGTCTGTACCTGTCGACTGTTGGACTAGCTACTCGCGATGGGTAATTGCAAACTGGCCACAGGAAAGGGTAGTGCCACTGTTAATCCCTAAGTTGGAACAACATTGGCCTTTTTTGCTGGCTCAATCAGTGACTGTAGTCAAGAAGGAAATAGAGTTGGCAGAGAGACCTTTGTCCCTTGAAATGGGGGAGACGCCTAGTTTTGTCTCATCAAGTATGGAACTTTTACAGTCTGGTACCGCTAAGCCAGCTCCTGTAGGTCGCTGCAGCCTAACACCTTCGGAGGCTCTAAGCCATGCTTCCCTGATGTCCCTGGATAGGGAGCCAGCTATGGATGTGCTTGATTTGCCTGTGATCACTAGCCCATAGGAGCCATTGGCCAGGAAGAAGAGGAATACCACCAAAACAGGGTCTATTCCTGGCAACCCTAAAAAACAGGGGCCTAAAATACAGGAGGCCTACTGCCTGTTCCCCTACTAGTGTGCAGAAATCTGCTAGCCCTAGTTTCCAGCCGGTGAAATCTGCACCAATTACCAATGCAATGCTGATGTGAATGGTGGGGAGCCTGAATTAATTTGAGAAGGCATTCTGGACCAAGTTAAAAGTATTGTGACAACTTTGCTCTCTCCCCTTGCGATCAGGTTATCCTGGAATTAACTTCTAAACTGAATTATCCATCGTCACTCATAGGCACCATGCAGTCTTATGACCGAGTACCTTCTAACAATGGACCCAGCGTTAATAACATGATCTGCAATACTGATCAGAGGCCCATGTAGCATGTGAATTAATCTGCTCAAACTGCAAAAACTCCTACTTTAGTATCGAAGGCAGGGTCTTTGCCCACACTAAGTTGTGATACATTTGGATTTGGGAAAAAAGCCTGATGGGGTTAATAGTCCAAACAGACCTCCCCCCCAGCCTTATTCCACTCGAGTCCTGTCATCCTTGAATCTGCCACCAGAATGTTGTCCGTATGTCGCTGTTTTGGCAAGGGACCCGCCTCTTTTATTTAAAAGGAAGGAATCAAATCTGGAGTTGAAAAATGACGTTTGCATTGGCTCTCATGGAACACTGTATTTGCCATTTCTGAGTTTGATGACATACTGTTGGTGAGAGGATTGGGTGGATCGGCTGATCAACTAAATCCGTTGAAAGGGATTTGCGTGGTCATTAATTTCAGGTACCCTGACCTGGTGCACTGCCGGTCAAAACTGGTTGTGTGCCTGTCGATGCAGTTGTAACTCAATGCATTGTCCCATTGGGTTATTTTTATAGACCTAGCCCTTGGGCAGTGGACATGGAGAGGGATTCCTCACCATCGAGTGGAAGCGCTGGGTTCATTTGCTGGCCCCATCCATAACAGATATCTGCCACTTTCAGAACTGGATGCTTATGACTAACTTGTTCAATCCCCGGACCTACAGTAGGCACTGGTATGCTGAGTGATGTGGAAGCTGGAACTACCACACCCTTAAGTTGCTGACCACCCACACCCTGTCCTTGATGTTCATAGCTCTTATGTTGATATGTTGCAAATCCCTGCATCCGATAGCCCCAAATCTCCAGTAATTCTAGCTCCTAGTACAACCACTTGTTGCGATTCCTTGCCTAAGGTTGATCCCCTTACCAAGCTCATCTCCTGGAACCTTGCTGGTATCAAAGAGAAACTGGCTTGTTTAGATCGGTGTGATTTTGTGGACCAGTTTGACATTTGTATGTTCCAGGAGACCTAGACTGTTATCTCCCAATTTCGATCAGGATTCGCTAGTTTCGATCGACCTGCCTTCTTCTCTGGGTGGGGCCTGCCGTCGGGGGGACTTGCAATCTGGATCAAAACTACGGTGGTCTGCACATCCAAATTTATTGATTTAGGCTCTCCATATGTATTGAGTTTAATCTTGCAAATTCCTGGTGGGGTTTGCTATGTTTGTTCAATGTTTATTGCAGGCACGAAGGCAGCAAGACTAATTTAGCAGCTATCAATGTAATTAATGCTCACCTGCCAATCCTCCCAGCGCATGTATTTAGAATTGTGCCAGTGACCTCAAATGCAATTTTGAAACCCTTGGCTTTGCTACTGATACTGATATATTTATTGAAGAAGAGGATGAAGTGTGGGCAGTCCTTGAGCTATCGCTAAAACTGATTAAAAAATGGCCTGCTGCTGCTTTCCAACTAAATGCCTTTACTCTCAAGGAAGCTCTGGAGTCATGAGAAGGCAAGTGACATAGAGGAGATGGAGAATCGTTTCATACAACTTCTCACCAAACTCCCTGCTAGTACCCCTCTTATCCCCCTCCGGCTAGATCTAGGTCTGAGACCCCTGTTGAACTAGAGGAGGATCTACTCCCCTGTCGATCTAGTGCCCTATTAGATGGGTTTAGGCAAAATCTTAAAGCTGCCTGGGGCCAATAAGATCCCTTGGTTGGGGTTTATTAAACACTTCCTAACAGGAATTGGGTGTGAGAACCTCTGGGTGAACCCAGAGATGGAGGGCTGCATAGGACCAAGAGGGTGGGCTCTGACCGCAGCCGTTCTACAGTTTAAAGATGATTACTCTCCGGAAGAGTACATGGATGCTGTTGAGGTCTCGTTAGCTTGAACTCTGTATATTGAATTAAAGATTGGGACATTGCTAATTCGAATATTCACTGCGAAATGGCATTTTCCCTTTGCCGATTCAAATATGAATTGCCCCCTCCTGCCCTGAGGCATAGGAATGCCTAAATCACGTACTGTTGCTCTGCCCATACAATCGTGCTTATAGAAGGACATGAATCTTGCTGTTGTGTAGCAACCTGGATAATAGTATTAAGGAATCTTTGATCTTTGATCAAACACAGCACAACCAATTGTATTTGCTGTCTCCCGTTTCCTACCACATGTGTGGAGATGTAGACAGAAGAGGGCTGCTCTGTTTGCACCATACTAGGCTTGGGGGAATTCTATATATTCGATGTCTGTACCATGCAAGTGGTTTCTATCACATTCATTTTATGTTGTCCTTTTTTGGTATGAACTTGGATTAGTAGCAAAATGCATGAATCTCATGTATTTTTTGATTTTTCCGATTGGATTTTTGTTACCATTCTTTATTGAGATGATTTTAAAGAGTTTTACAGTACCGATGTATCATATTTTATGTGCTTTCCTGGCAATTTTCCGAAATAAAGGCTTGATTAATTGATACTCGATTGAGAAGAATAGCAGGCCATATTTGCGGACTTCAGTAGAATTCTAGAACACTCAGCCACTCTCAATGATTGGCATTGGCAAAATGATCCTGCTACCTCGATGTTTATGTTTTTCTGAATTGTATGTGTATGTGCTACTGGGTAAAGTGTCTAGGGTGGTTATCATGGCAAGGAGGAACGTTCTGAAGCTAAGGTAAGAAGAGAGGAATGGGGCCTCCAGATTTTGACTTCTCTTACTTGGCAGCTCAAGTACAGTTTGTGGTCGGCAGAATGAAGGAGAAGCCAAACATTTACAAAAAGCTGCTAAAAGGTTTTGCTGGCTGACAAGTCTTTGGAGGAGATACTTTACGATTACTAAGCTACTGGGGTACGCCTCCAATAAGTGAAAAACCTCACATAAAATGGCGAGCAGAGGGTAAATCACCAAAACGCAAATTGTGAAAAAATTGGCAAAAAGACACCAGTATGAGGCCTTCCACATTTAGCAAGGCCTTTCAAAACGTGTATACAGAGGTGTTTAGGAGGGGCTGTAATATAATAGGAGATGTATTAGGGAACAGATGCGTCCAAGCATTTGAAAAACCCTAGGAACATATTTGACATTCAAGTGGAGGTTTTCCTACAGAGCCAAGGATTAATGGATTCATTTATATATATTTTTTTAGTATTGTTTAGCACAAGCTTGGTCCAAAGGAATTAGAGCTAAACCTTGTAAACCTCAAATAAAGAGTAATTCCGAAAAGGATAACTCAAAACAAGCACAGAGTCTACAAAGAAGTGGGATAGTAAGAAGAACAAAGATAAAACTTAATCACGAGGTGGGTCTCTGTAGGAAAGTGGGTTTCTGTTGCAGTAAACCCCCACTTTTTTCCAGACTACTGATGTACTTTTTCTTGGTGTGCCCTGGGTCCCTGCCAATCAGGTTCCCAGTGCCTGTATTTTTTCCCCAAAACTAACCCAATTGGCATCTCTGGCCACAGGTCATCCTTTGCAGGCTGCGTGTCTTGGTGCAGAACAAAGTGAAGAATCGACATGGCACACATCCCCGTGTGCCATGCCTACAAACCACTGCCCTGGCATGCATCAGTTACCCCTCTAGCTGGGTGCCCTATGTCAGTGGTGAGGAATACAGGTGCATGAGCCCTGTACCCCTACAGTGCCCAAGTCCATTCATGGGCACTGTAAGTGCAGTGCTGCCATTAAGAGTATATTGTGCTGGGAGTTTGTCATTACAAACTCTACAGCACAATAAAGGCCACACTGAAGACTGGGAAGTTTGGTATCAAACTTCTCAGCACATTAAACCCACACTGATGCCAGTGTGGGATTTAATGTAAAATGCACAACAGAGGGCATCTTAGAGATGCCCCCTGAAATTCGAGCAACTCCTAGTGACCTGACAGAGTGGCTGCTTAGGCTGCCACCCCCAGACTTGTTTCTGGACCCCTGGGTCGAGAGCTTGCTGCTCTCGGGGGCCTGAAACAATGCACATCCTGGGACAAGGTGCCAAGCCTCCTCCCTCCAGGATGGGCAGGGTTCACGAAGGAGAAGCTTCAAAGGCATGCCGCCTTTGTGAGCTTCTCCAGACCATTTGCTGCTTTCAGCAAGTGGTCCCCACTGGTTCTACCGCCCACTTTGGGTGGGAGAACCGGCAGAAGAAACAAGTGAGGAAAACAAGTGTGCCTACCTCTGCCAACCCCACCCCTCAGGTGGGAGAGGCGAGGTGACGCACAACCTCGAGTCCCCGCCATCTTGAGGATGGGGGGACTCAGCCAACCAGGGACAGGCTCCTGCCCCCCTCCCACTGGAGAGTGGCACCCCAGGGAAGGGACCCATTGGTCCCTGCCCTTTACCTACCTGTAACGCGCATACATTTAGTATTTAGGGGCACCCTGAACCTTCCTTCTTCAGATCAAGCAACAAAAATAAAAGAAGATTAGAAGAAGGACGAAGAGCCGTGCAGAGCTAACAAGCGGACGACGTCCACTGACTTGGCCCCAGCCCTATAGGCCTGTCTTCCCCCAAACCTGCTTTTGCGAAATCCCGGCGTGTCCAGCAGCCAGCAACCTCACAAACCCCGGAGGACCTGCATGGCTTCACTTTCCAGACTGTTTCTCCCGTGAACACCGGACGTGTTTAAACTGCAGCTCCTGGTGCAAGCCAGGGACCGCGAATCCAACCCACTCTGCACCCGCCGAACCCGGCCCAAGCTCGAGTGGAAAAACACCACAAGGAGGTCCCCTGGTGACCCTGACCTGAGATCCGGAGACTCCTGACCTGCCTCAAGCTTCCTGACGACGCCTGCAGCCTCAATCCAGAGTACCCTCCCCTACCGCGACCAGTGCGGGTAAGAAAATCCGACGTCCCAAGACACCCCTGCACCCGACGCCCCACGGCCTTGTGTGCGCAAACCAACGGTGCCTAACCAACCCTCAACATCCCAACTTACCCCTCAAAGTGGTGGTCACTCCTGGAAGATCCTCGTCCCCGAGCCTGCGGTGTTTCTTTGTCCCGGAGAATCTCCATTGAAATCAACAGGGCACCCGACCTCAAAAAAGCACCCTGCACCCGCTGAGGGTGCACCTCTGGTGCTACTTTGGTCCCCAACTTGCCCTGAGCTAAACCCTAGGAGCTTTTCTCCCACAACCCCATGGCCTGCTTGCCAGCAGCCACCAACCGGAGCCTCCCTATCCTCCATAGGATAACATTGGGCCCAACACTCTGCACCCGGCCGCCCTCGTGCCGCTGAGGGTACAACAACAGTGCATCACTGACCCTGGGAGACCCCTTAGTCTAACCCCATAACCCCAACTCCAAAGACCGAGTACTTACCTCAAAACCGATAACCTGCTTTTCCTCATAGGATAACATTGAAACTTTTTCTCCCAAAAAGTTTGTCTGCTTTTGAAAACTAAGAATATTCTTTAAAAATCGCACAAATAACCAAAACGCATTTTCTCAACTGTTCTAAGGAAATGTCCCAGTGCTTAATCTAGGTATCCAGCACTGATTAGGAAAAGTAACATAAAACTAACTTACCTGTGAATTGAATTTCCTTTCATAGGATAACATTGGTGGTTCTCTGTGACAAATTTTTGTGTTAACTTTTGAAGTACAAGAATATTCTTTAAAAATCGTACAAATAACCAAAATGTGCTTTCTCACCTGTTTACAGGACATGTCCCAGTGGTGAATCTAGGCATCCAGCACTGAGTTAAAAAACAGTAACGTAAAAGTAACTTACCTGCAATTTGTTGAAAAAGCCTATTCATTTCAATGTATAGCTCCAAAAAATTTCTGTGTGGAGTTTTGAAATCTGAAAAAATTCTTTAAAAGTCGCACAAATAACAAAAACGCATTTACTCACCTGTTTCCAGGAAATGTCCCAGTGCTGAATCTAGGCATCCAGCACTGAGTTAGAAAAAGTAACGTAAAAGTAACTTACCTGTAATTTACTGAAAAAGCCTTTTCATTCCAATGTACTGTATTTGCTAAGTGTTGCATACTACTGCTCCCCTGTAAATCAAACAAAGTACACTTTCTATTGCATTTTCAAACTGTTCTATATCCAGTAACTTATTACAGAAAAGTATTTAATGCTTACCTGTACCAGGCTTGCTTGGTTCTAAAAATAAACAACAGTATATTTTTATACAAACCCAATTGGCCTAGAGTTCAATTCTTGAGTGTGTGAATTCATTTGCTGACTGAGTGTGTACATCAGATGCTTAACACTGTCCTCTGATACTGCCTTACTGCTCGACCAAGCTACCACTTTAGAGAGTAAGGTTCTATCTAACTTTAACCTCTGCCTACCTTTGGGGACTCTTGAACTCTATACACACTGTACCTCACTTTGGTGCAGTATCAATAGAGCCAGTTTCTTACAGTCTCCTCAACAGGAAGCCACTGAGAAGTGCTATAACCTGCACAACCTTGATAACATTAAACAGCCTGACAAGTTTCGTCTTATTCTTTTCAGGAGTCATGCAAACATTTATCGGAGACAGGTGGATTGTCAGAGCGCAGATCAGAGGAGTATGTGAAACTGCAGAGGCAGAGGCGCAGGGTCAAGACTGATTTGCATATGGGCACGTCTAAACTGGGGTGGCATGGTGAGCAAAAGAATGATGAATTTAGCCCAGATCTCTTGACTGGGGGTGAATGTTTTGATTTGTTCTGCATTCCGTCCATCAATTGTGTGTCTTTTGCTTTCTCGCCCTAAGTGCGCCGGGTATGCCCAGATGTGGGTCCCGGAGCTCTCTGTGCCACTGGAATCAAGCTATCCTGGCTTATGAGGGATGAAACCCCGAAACCGGTCCTAGGATGCTTGTTTCCGGTCCAGGGAGGACCTGATTCGGCAGTTCGACCTGGACTGTTCCCATGAGGCACAGGGTCAAGACTAATTTGCATATGGGCAGGTCTAAACTGGGTGGCTTGGTGAGCAAAAGAATGATGGATTTAACCCAGATCTTTTGACGTGGGGTGAATGTTTTGATTTGTTCTGCATTCCGTCCATCAATTGTCTGTCTTTTGCTTTACCTACCCACAATGAACATATCTTTTGCAACAGACAGCACTGGCAATCCATTAACGTGCAGGTTGTGTGTAATTTACTTGTAGAAAAAGTCTCCCTTTTCTGCGCAAACATTCACTGACTTTTATTCACCATTCAAGTCAAGTCAAGTCAAAACCACTTTATTCGATTAATTAAAATCATAAAAGTATGCTACACAGTTAAATATATAAAATCTTGCAATTCACAGATATACAGTTAAAAACAATTCCTATTAAAAAATTCATAATAGACCATAGTCAACGTAATTTCTTAGTACAGGTTCGGTTTCCAAGTGTCAGATAGGATCCACATCTTGTATTAGTTTTAGTCTAACCCTCCTTTCTCTGACAGCTGCCACTAAAAAGCTAGCAACACTGAACATAATTAACGGACATTCAAGCATGCTTAAGAACAATAGAGCTGGCTTATACTGTGTAAAATTCCTACTTTTTAACAAAGGAATAATAAACTTCTTCCTGGCAAATTTAAAAAAAGTACAAAAGAGCATAAAGTGCGTAGTGTCTTGTGGAGAAATGTCATCGCACTTGCAAGGGGCAACATCTTCTAGCCTGTTCCAGCCAACCACATCCCAAAGAACTATATGTACTTGGTTGAACTGGAATTTGGTCAACAGCCATCTATGAAAAGGGTTGGTTACCATTGTAAGATATAATGACAACCCTGAAGGCTGGGATACCAGGACATGTCCCCTAACAGAGGGTTTACGAAGTTCATCTTCTTCCCGCTCGGCCTCCCTTAATTTCATAAAGTTAGATTTTACCCACTCAAGATCTGCCTTACAAAGAATTTCAGGGTTAGAAAAGATTTCAGGTCTCCCAATGTAGGCAGATAACAACTCGATATTTGACAACCATTGAATTTTATTCATGTTGTCAAGTCGAGTACAGTCCTTTAGGATTTTATGATTTAAAGTAAGATTCGGGTTTAGCCATATTTTAATCCATAGCAGCAGAGGGGCTAGTTTAATCATATCTGCTATGTAACCAATCCCGAGTTCCAAATGGACTGAATAAGAAGCGGTTGATTGGGGGAGGCCAAGGAGGGAGCGCAGGAATTTATTTTCCTCCGTTTGGATCACGTCGTGTTTAATGTAACCCCAGATTGACGCCCCATACCTTACAATGGAATCAGTTTTGGCTTTATAGATAGTTAATATTGCCTCTGTCGGCTTTCCTCCCAACCTTTTTGCAAAACCAAGTACGGCCGCAGATGAGCTTCTCACGGAGTTTACCTTTATAGAGAGCTGAGGGGACCATGAGCCTTTGTCATCAAAGACTACTCCCAAGTAAGTGAAAACCTTCACTCTTGAGATTTCAACTCCCCTACAGAAAAAAGGTTTTACCTTGTTTTTCGCGTGACCTAACGACATAGCATGTGATTTGCCGTTATTAACCACCAAGTCCAGGCTATGCATGAAGTCCCCAAATGAGTCCAGCAATCTTTGCAGCGCCAGGGGGGTCCTGGCCAGCAGGACAGCATCATCCGCGTATAGGAGGACCGGAATAGGGGTACCTCCCATACGCGGAATGTCCTGCGTAGCAGCCAGCAGGTTTTGCTCCAAGGAATTTATATATAGGGTGAACAGCATGGGAGCTAAAATGCATCCCTGTCGAACCCCTCTGCTGGACTTAAAGCTGGACGTACACTTCCCATCAGTCGTCATCCTTATCGAGGCATTCAAATCTTTGTGGAGCTCTGAAAGAAAATACACAAGGGGTGGGTCAAGTCCCATCTCCAGGAGCATTGTCCACAGCTTTGACCTATTTACGAGATCAAAGGCCGTGGACAAATCCATGAAACCCAGATAAATGGAGCCCCCGGTCGCCTTAGTGTATTTATCTATTATTAGGAGGAGGTTCAGACATTGGTCCTCCGTGCTCCGGCCGGCTCTAAAGCCATACTGTGCGTCAGACAAGATGTTATTATCCAAGGCCCACTTTGTTATCCTAGCAAGTATGACCTTCTCCAGGATTTTTATAGAGGAGTCTATCAAGGATATGGGCCTATAGCATCTAGGGTCAGCCCTTTGGCCTTTCTTGAACACCGGTATTATAATAGAACGAGTCCAGGATTTAGGAAAACCCACAGTAGCCGAGGTGTTAAATACATTAGTCAATATATTGGCCCAGAACACCGGGTTTGCCTTATACAGATCGGTGGGGACTCCGTCCGGGCCAGGAGCCTTCTTTCCTGCAGAGTCTTCAATTGCTTTAGTGACTTCTCCTATATGGAACCTAACTGGTGTCAAGGTGGTAACCAAGGCTTGCCCATTAAAATATTCTAAATCAAGGTGGCTACCATATATGTTTTTAAAATGACTCAACCAATCCTCCTCTGCTATATTATTTTCCAAGACACCGTTTTTAACGTCGGAAAAAAGAGGAGTATTGATAATAGACCAAAATTTCGTACTATCTTTTAAGGTTGCTTTATCCATAAGATCGGCCCAGGCATTATATTTAATTTCTTTTTTCCGGACCATCAATGCTTTTTTATAGTCGCTTCTTAACTGCGACACCAGAATTTTGTTCCTCGGACTGGCCTGAAGCGCATTTTTGAGATTATTATGAGCTTTGGTACAAGTGTGATCGAACCAGCCGGAAACTACATTCTTGGGAGCTGGTTTACTTTTACTAGTTAGGCCCTTAGCCACAGTGGAGCATATAACTTCAAACGAGGAAATTACTTCCTTCCCCGTAAGAAGTTGGTCTCCACAGGTTTCCAGGTCCAGGGCCACCTCTAACTTAATTGATTTAAAGAACTCCTCCGGAACCACCTTAGACCAGTTTAGCCTCCTCCCCTGGTCCTTTGCCTTAACTTCAATGTCCATCATATGTGGGGTTAAGGTATTTAAAAGGGAAAGACCATCTAACATTTCAATTACCACTGGATTATGGTCGCTAAAAATAGACTGAATCGCATTATAAAAACATACATATTTTAAAAGACCAAGAGAAAAAAATAAAGTCAATTATAGTGTTACTATCCCTTCCAATAAAGGTGGGCACCCGAGAATTTTGATCGTAGAAGCCTGGATCGTACAACTGGTTTTCGGAAAGAAGTTTTTCCAGAGCTTCCCCCTTGCTTGAATGCTCAAAATGCTGAGGGGATATCGAATCTGGCCCATCAATATCATATAAGCAACAATTATGACTACATAAGTGTACATTAAAATCACCTAACAAAATATAGTGACAGAAAGTGGTTTGCTTCAAAGAATAAGTATTTAAAAAATCCGCCAACCATAACAAGTGGGCGTTCGGCGAGTCCCCTTGCTGAGAGTTATAGCAATTTATCAGTAATAATTTTGTGTTATTGGATAGTTTAAATTCCATAATAAGAAAATTATTACTTGAGCAAGTTATCCTGTTAACTGTTCCTTTTAGATTCACCGAAAGCAGAACCACTAAACCTCCTGTAGCCCTCCCAGATGCTGATTTTGATGCTGGAACAAAATAGGACGTATAGCCATCTAACCAAAAATTACATTCAGTTTCCCAGGTCTCTTGAAATGCCAAGATGTCATAGACCTTCAAGAAACTTAACCAGGATGTGTTATCTCTCTTGGCACGTAGGCCCGCAATATTCCACGTTAACATTTTGATTAGCCTTTTGGTTGATCCCCCCTTACAATTATCAACAGTCGAGTGACTAACATTAATACATACAGGAGATACAGGGGGATGATTTTCTTCGTGAAGGACCTGAATCAAGGGTGGCTCATCCCCCCCATGGATACCAACCTCCTGTCAATCACACATATCCAGCAAAGAGAGTGCCTCAAAACGATTACACGTGGGTATGTTAGGCCCACCCAGAGACAGATGGTCAGCTCCTACACCCTGATGGGGAAAAGGCATCAAATCCGTCGCTGAAGTGTGATTTCTCCACCTTATCGGGTGAAAGCGATTCCTAGGGGGGAGGTGGGTATAAAAGAAACCTAGGGGACGCGCCTGAATACTATTTGCATCTTGTGCCAAGGATGCTGCCATCAGTAAAACGGTGGCCACTGTTGCGTGTGTCTGAAATTGGCTATGACACAATCGCCAGTAAATGATTTTTTGGAAGGCCCAATCCAATTTACTCTTCGAGTAGTTAAGATGTCGTTAGCCAGATTAAGAGGGAACCCACACTTCCTATGTAACCACGAAACTGTCTTTTGCTTGAGGGAGTCATGCGATTCCTTGTACGAAGAAACTGAATGCCTGTCCTGAGGTGGGACATTGGTTAAAATCACAACATAAGGGGAGCATGCCGGAGGTAAGTTTATAAATCTACCTTTCATTTCCACCTCTTCTTCATGTGCCGGGACCAACTCATTTACTACTGGGATAACTGGATTCAAAGCTAAAGTAATCACTGGAGAGGTTGGCGTGACTGTAGCATTAATACTGAAGGGCTGAGGTGGTAGCTGTAGGTGTTCTACTCTATCTAGGCTTTCTCGCCCAGCTGCACACTGCCCCTTATTTTTGTTGCTATCTACCCAGTTTAAATGTTTTGTTAATAAACCTCCCAGCCTCTTAACCTCGTCAGCGACCTTATCGAGTTTCTGTACTAGAGGTTGCATGAGTAATTCTAATTTAGCATCAAGCAAAACCTCAAAGGAACTAAGTAGTTGGGAGAATTGGTCAGGGAATAGTGGGGTATTTTCCATAATATCGACCCTTTTTTGTGCCTTTGTGAGAACCCCCCCCTTTTTGCTTTGTTGCTTTCTACAGTTCCTGACCGGTCTAGGGACAGGTGTAACCTCGTCTATAACTTCACTCGCAGGGGTTAAATCCGCGACTAAAGGATCCGTGTAGACCTGAGCTATGGCCGTAACGGTAACGTTGGCTGGGGGATGGGGAGAGGAGTCACAAATACCTTTGTCCAATGGGTCTCTCAGAGCATTTAAAAGATTTTGGGGGTTATCTTGAGGGCTATCCATCCCCAAGGAAGCCCTTCGATCACTGTTAATTTTATTAACCTTTTTCACTAAGTAATTGTCAAGAGGGCCTGACCCCGATAAACATGGTTCCCTTTGGCTTATAGGCATGTTGAATGCAAGACTGGATTACAAATGTCAATAACAGTGAGTGTTAAACTAGCTTGAAAGTTCAACTGAGCAGTCAACCATTTGACAAATTACCAGAGTAGATGTCTTCAAGGATCTGGGAATCCTAAGCTCGGTGGTAAAGAGTATGGCCCAGCCCAGCCTCGGACAGTCCCGGACGGCCACAGACGGCCCGCCCTCTGCCCGGGCTCAGCCCGGCGCCGCCCGCGCGCGTCCCGCGACGCGGAGGGAGCCTCGCTGTTTATTGCGCCTCCGGGCGCGTTATCCGGCGTAAGTGGGCGGGGCGGGAGAGATTGCTGGGACCTGTGGTTCTCGCCCAACTTCGGCCTCGGATGACAAGAGGCGGCGGGGAGAACGGAACGGCCAAGGAGAAGGTTAAGCTGCCACCAGAGCCCAGGTAAGTCCACTGAGTCCGCTGTCCTCAAGTGTCGCTACACAGTCCCCCGTGCGCCATTTCAACCAATTCAAACTGACCACTGAGGGTTATTAAAACTATCACTCAACGTTATTTAAAAAAATAATAATAATAAATAAACACTAAACAATGATACCTATATTTGTGTAAAAAAAGGTCAGATTTATTACATATTTTTTCACATTGAAAAGTTTTGTAAAACAATATATGTAATACAGAAACACATTTTTGTTTGTTATTTCATATATCAAATTCTCTGGGGTGTGTCTCCCTCAGATATATCAATTTCCAATTTAATATACTTCTATATAATCATTCAATATCACAGAATTAAAGTACAATAATAAGTTAAAAAGTTGAATTTACAATGTCACATTATATCCAAATTTGTAGTAAAAGAAAAAAGAGAAATTGTTGATGCGGTGTTTCGGTGACTATTCTCTCCACCTTCTTCAGGACAAACAATGATATTAAGAACATGAATCAATCTCTACATGGAAATTCAGTTTCCTTTCTTATTTTCAACTTACGTTAAGTTTAATCCTCAATCGAGTATAATCTTTCTGTCTTTAGTTACTCTTTCTCTAATAGGACCATCAAAGGTTTATTTCTCCTTGAACAGAATGTAATTAGGTGATCACTATAGTGATTCGATCCATCTCAATTATCTATATTTTGTAGAGACTCCTTCTTTGATTTCTGTTTTTTGGAGACCCTTTTTAATTTAAGTACATTTAGTTAGTCCAAAGTACCACAATCAATATCATTCCTCGTGATCTCTTAGGTACCTAGCAGTCTCTATCGCTTTTTCACTTCTCAATTTCAGGAAATGTCAGTGGCTGCTTTACTGATGTGTTCCCAGGTAGTCCACATGAGAGCTACATATTTCACAAGTCACCTTTTACCCGGCAGATGGCAGCGGTAGAATTTGGCACCATGTGGCTTCTGGGTACTCAAGCACCAGACAAGTATTACATCTGAAATTGTTGTCTTCGTATACACAACCATCAAAATTCACTAATCCTTATGACACATACAGGCCCCAATAGACCATGCATGTACCATTTCATACTTTATGAAATGTACAGATGCAAGAGGCACATGTACAAATTTTTCCCCATTTTCCTCGCCAGGTGATGCTGCTTATACACTCTCCCCATATTTCATCACATCATACAGATGTCCAACCACTGTACCTTAAAGTAGGTACAGTAGGGCACATATACATACACAAGCCATCATAGAGCACATTTTTGGTCTCCTAAAGCCGCGATTTAGATGTCTTGATGGTACATGTGGGTACTGTTGTAATCCCATTATGGTGTGCGCAAGGTTATAGTAGCCTTTTGCATCTTGCACAACATTGCAGTAAATCATGGCTTACACATACCACTGGACACTTACCTAGGTCTGAATCTAGGGAACTGGGCCATTGTACCGAAAGAGGGCAGGGTATGCAGGTGCAAGACCAGCTGGTTGAAACTTTTTTCTCTTGAGCAACCAGTTGTGTTACAGCCTTTATGTGGTTTCACAGCCTGTTGTCAATGATGACTGGTGGACATATAACACTCTGCCCATAAATTCCATCCTGAGACTGCTCTGTAAGCCATACATGATATATGCAAAAAACAGCTGTTGTAAAGAGTCAAAAGATGGGCCATTCAACACATTTCTTACACATGTCAGTGATTAGTGTGGACAATGTCTCAAAGGACTCCATTGCCTTAGGGAATTAACTGTCACTGCATGTGTGAGACCTCCCTGGACAGTATAACTATATGGATTTAATGTTGGTCTCTGAGACACAGTAGTTGTGGTGCTGACATAGTAAGACTAAGAATGTCAAACACTTCGCTTCCAGTGATATACAGTGTACCATGATGAATCATGATGGCTAGCAAGACCTCATAGTAACATTACTACACACTCCTTCAATTTCCTTGTTTCATATGTGATGTACTCTGTTGCTGAAAACACAATGGTAATCATCTGTGTGGAGCTGGGTTAGGGATTCATAACATGAAACATGTGAATGTACAGGTATTGGAAATATCTTGGATCGATTTACAAAGGGCCTTCTCCCTCATGGCGGAGGCCCCTCACTCAAATGGAAGTCTCTGCACTTGGGACAAAATCTCTGCTGTGAGAAATCTCATTGCTGAGACTCTGCGCTGAATGCGGAGACTCCCCCCAACTACGAGGCCACCCCGTGAGGGAACCAGTTCGGTATCTGGCGCAGGTGTTAAGGAAATATATCTGTTTCGGACTATTCTCGGGATTACAAATCAACTGGGATAAATCGATAGTCATACCATTAACAGAGAACACGCCCCGCAACTATGGACTACCCTTTAGTGTGGACCACGGACCCAGTAAAATACTTGGGGATATGGATACATCGGGACCCCAAACTAGTGATCAGGGAGAACTATGGCAGAGCATGTGCCACACTGTGGCTGCGAGTAGACAGATAGAATAAGCTGCCGCACTCGCTGGCAGATCGTATAGCGATCATTAAAATGGTTGTACTACCACGATTTTTGTATTTATTCTGTAACCTCCCCATTAAGCTGACACAACAGTTTTTCAGGGACATCCACTTGTCTCTCACTCGCTTGATATGGGGGGAAAGCAGGCCAGAGTAAGCTGGACTGCACTCACACTGGATTATGCTAGGGGAGGTTTTAGTGCTCCGGATTTCTTTATATATTATCTTTGTGCCCAAGCGCAATATGCCTACTATTTGTTTAGAATGCATGCTTACACTCCATATGTCGCAGTGGAGGATGAAGATGCACACCCAACCCCGTTATCCGGTGTCCCCACACATATACACAGAGGTACGCCACGAACTAAAATCAACACGATGGACGCGACTATTGCAGCATGGCAAGCTATAGGCAAGATGTCCAATAGGCTCCCAGTTTATGCACCTGCACTGCCACTCGAACATCATGCAGCTTTATCTGTGACAAGGGAAAAGGGCCCAATCAGGACATTGAGAGAAGCGGGCATGGTGACTATGCACGACATCTACCAGGATGGGCACTTCCTTACAGCAGAAGACTTGAGTTATATAACTAATCCCAGGCCCTTGTTTAATTTTACCATTCACAGACTGAGACAAGCGATTAAATCTCACTATCCCACATACCCATTAGAACCCCCGGTGCTGCCGGTGCTGCAAACGCTACTGGTTGCACCTACTAGGCGTAAACTGGTAACGAAACTTTACAGAGCAGTGAATGAAGGGAGGGACCTCAGATCGGATAGGAGCCCGATATAACAGCTTAACTCCGCCACTACTAGAAACAGAATGGGAACATATATGCAGGTTGACTAGCACCCTCACGCCTAATGGCAACTTGCGCATCATACATTTCAATACATCCACCAAATTTACCACACGCCTATTAAATTGCATAGATGCGGACTCCGAGAAACTAGCAATTGTAAAAGATGCGGACATCCCGATGCGGACTTTTTACATTTGGCGTGGGGGTGTAGATGGGTGCTGTTGTTCTGGGAGGTGGTATTCTAACACCTACAGGAAATGACTGGGATTGTATTGCAGTGTGAGCCTTCGATATGTTTGGTAAACCATGTACCTCACTTAAAAGGTGTGATAGGTAAATTTGTGCGCGTTGCGCTGTTGCTGGCCAAGCACCGAGTTGTGCTGCACTGGGAAAGTGCGCTGGCCCCCAAGGCTTAGTGTTGGGTAAAGGATATGGTATATTGTAACAAAAACCTTGTGTTATATGCAGAAGGACTGCCGACCGCATCCAGTCCCAGTGACATATGGGAACCTCTATGTCAATACCTGCAACAACTAGCTTCCACTGACACACAAATTGATTAGCATCACTACTAATGTATTCAAAGTGATGTACTGCCGCAGTTTCTGATGAAAATGCTGTTATTTATTTATTCTTTGAAAACAGCGACTTCTAGTCCTGTTTTACTTTGAAATAAGCAAGACTACATGTCCCAGAATTCAAAGTAAAAACCTGAACTGAAGCAACACATCATTCATGGACCTGGGAAAATTGTCAGGGCTGTGTGCTCAGAAACAGACTCGCTCATGCATCTGACTAATAACTAAGGGCCTGATTTAAATAACTAGACATGTTGTATTGTGTGTAATGTTGAATGCATCACCCACGCAGGTCTAATGTCCATCTATTATCATATGTTACTGTCTCATAAACCCTTTCAGGCACCTTGTGAGGTATTTATCAAGTAGTAGCTGGTACCGTATGAGCTGTTAATGTTGTACTAAAACATCCTCCCAGCACATCTTGGCCCGTCACAGGTACACACACTACACTGCAGCACACAGTGAGATCACTATAGAATGGATTGTGCACTGCATCACTCGGTTGTTCCTCTGGTCCCCATAAAGGTGAGGGTACTTATCAAACGCCCCCTCAGTAAGTATGTCTAAATCATTTTCACTGAAAGGGATGCCCTGTCATCAACTCCCTCAGCCATGTTAGGGGTAGGTGAGTTAAAGAGAGCAGCAGGATGGTAGAGGATTATGTTTGGAGGAGAGGATGGTTCAGAATGAATATAAAATGGCTGCCTGCAACTTCCTGTATTGAACTTCCTGCTTTATTTTTTTCCTGTTTGTCATTTTATGTATGAAATCTTCCTTGGATGCAGCCATATCATTTGTGTTGGCCCAACAACCCACCCAGACAACTGTACTTGTGTATCACAGTTCCTCTTCCCTCACTGTTTCCTCTGCTACCCCTGGTACCCCTCATGTTGCCCACTCCAAGTGGGATGTCTGGTCCTGCACCGGCCAGCTAGGACAAGTCCACAGGAGCAGAGGATCTCCACATTGTGGAGAAGGAGGACAGTGAGGATGACCATTGACTGGACTATGTTTGGACGTGTTGTATTTATTTTGCTCAACCACTTCCAGGTTCCCTTGTCCATTCTGCCTGAAAACTTTTATTTTATTTCCTTTCACCCTTTCCATTGGACAGTTTACCTAATTTATTTCCTCATATATAAATATTTTTCTTCAACACAAACTCTGTCTTGTGTTGTTCATTATATTGGCTGAATTCAAGGTATGGAGGTCAACATCGGTAGGTATTTAGCTATGCTTTCAACAGGATACCTTGTTACACAGATGGTCCTACAAATCTGCATGTCTCACTCACACACATTTATCATCACATGTATGGCCTACAACCAGAGTAACTGATTGACCATCACCAACTATTACGCAACTCAGTACTGACTTGTGAAGAATATCTTTTTATCCACATATATTGGTGGTATACATATTTACACTGATCATGGGCAATCTCTAATTATGACTTCGCAATTGTGATGGTGAGGATCTCTGTGAGTAAGTACATTTCTGTGTTGTTGCTGACGTGGGGGTGGGTGTGGTGCATCTGCCTGTACAGCTGGTGAGTGTGCCTGTACAGGGGTGGGGGTGGGGGTGGCTGTATAGGTGGGCGAGGTGCCTGTACAGGGTGGTTAAGGTGAATGTATAGGTGGGGGAGGTGCCTGTACAGATGGGGGATGTGATTTGGTGGGGACATGTGCAGGGGGGTGGTGCCTGTGCACATCGGGGTGCTTGTGCAGGTAGTGGTACAGGTGGGTGAGTGGGTTGTGGTGCAGGTATGTGTGTTGGGTCCCCTCCGTGCGCTGACTGTGAAGAGAGACTTTGGTAAAGTTTCAACATGCCCGCCATCATTTTCATGACAAATGCACGGCAGCCTGCACTATCATCCCTATAGATAGCTATGATGATATTTTGACTGTATGCTATGTCTTGGCAAGATTTCTCAATCCCGTCCAAGACATGGGTCTGTCTGCCGATCATCTGAGGGATTTGACATATTCTCTGTAGTGAGTCTGAAATTTCATACAGAGTAGCCCCTATGGCACAAATGTCTTGCCTCACATCAGCCTGCTGTTGGAAAAATTAATCTTCCCACTGGCCACCATGATCATCTGCCAGCCCGCTCCACATGGAACGGCCTCTGATATGACCGTCAGGTCTACCAGCGTGGGGAGGGGTAGCACCTGGGAGGCTGTGGGGAGGAGATTGGTGCCTAGGAGATACTGGCTCCTCACCAGGGGTGTTAGGTCCATCAGAGGCTTGAGAGAATGCCTGGGAGGCAGAGTCATGGGATGAGTGTGTAAGAGATGCAACACGTCTGCCCTGGATGTGAGGGCTGTGAGGAGTTGATGGTTGTGTTGAGGTAGGTGAATTATATGGCTGGGTGGCTGACTGCTCTGAATGGGCGATCCTCAGAGGCAAAGTGGGAGATGAAATGTAGGCCCAACAAAGTGTAGGCTTTGATGTTTTGCCCAGTGGGCCAACAATGCAGTCTAGAGAATCTGACCCCTCTTCCATGCCCAGCACCAGATTGTCTTCTTCATCCTCCTCTTCTTCTTCTTCCTTATCCTCCTCTTCTTGTGTGGTGCTGGCCGCTGACATAGCTGCTTGGAGGAGGATTGGGTTCTCTCCTTGGGTTACCCGTTGCCTTCCACTGGTGAATGGTGTATCTTCCTCAAGTGACTCATCGTCCTCAGCACCTGACAGACAGATGTTGCAACAGGATAATTATTTGCCTTAGTATTTCATGTGCTACAACACAAGGGTTGGGTCAAGCAATCTTTGCATCTATCTGATGTTCACATGTGACCTGGTTTGTGTAAAACCTACGCGTGACAGCACACGCTGTAGCATTGAGGTGTTCAATGCACATGTGCAATGAAAATTCACACTCACCAGTTTCAGCCAGAGCTCTGTGTGGTATTGAGATCTCCTGTGATGTCAGCTGCTGAACCTGGCTCCTTGAGTGTGTTGCAGAAGATGTGGTCCTAAATCCAGCATCTTCAGAGGGAGGCGACACCTAATTAATGTTCAGCATGATTTATATGTGAACCTGCAAAATTAACAAAGACATCACTGATTATGTTAGGAACATATTACACACCAACTTCAGATGCTACAAAAAAAGTAATATCCTTTCACAAGGATTTTGTTTTTGTGCACGATTTGGGAATCAATAGTTTACCTGACTGTCTGACTGCTGCAGCCAGAATGTCTCCCAGATCCAAATTCCTGGTTGGTGTACTCTGGATCACCGAGGAAGTTCTGACAGCAACATAGGTATAGACCAGTGATACTCAAATGATGGCCCTTTACATGCTGCCCCCCTGGCCAGAAGCAGCACTGGGCTACTCGATGTGGTGCATTCGTAGAACAATCTTAAAGAAAACGATTGTAGGAAAACCCTAGCCCTAAGCACCCTTTTTATACGCTGCTATGCTATGTTTGCACATATTTATCGTATGATCACTGTTTCACAAATGTTCTCCCCTCTGACTTGCGATTTGTAGAGGAAAGAAAGAAAAGAGAAAGAAAAAAGAAAAAAAGATTTTTTTTTTTTAATTATTTCTCTTAATGTAGTTTTTTAACATTGTTATGATGACCTACTAGATAAGTCATAAGCTTTTTAACACTTGGTAGGAGTCTTATATGTAGCAATGAATCGGCTAATTGTTTTAATACACAATATTTTAATCCACCCTGTACTTAAGGTAGAACACTTATCCTGTGATGATTACTGTTACATACCCAAGTTTAGCATTTGAGTGTTGCTCTGAGAGAGCATATCCAAGAATGAATTAGAAAACTCTCCATAAATCAGATTCGCATCATCCTTTAATATTGCACCAATGTACATAAACTGTATGATAACATATTTTAGGTTTAATTTTAATCTTAATACTTTTCTCATGATATATAAAATGTACTGTATTGTCTTTTTCTTATGTGCTTTTATGACCATACAGCCGAAATAAAGCCTTTTTGACTGACTGACTGGCTGTTAACACAGCAGTAACATGAAACGACAATGATAGTTAAAGAAAGGAAATATCTAGGGAATCCTGCACTGCTTAACTTTAGAAACACCTTCATTTTTAAAGACATCTTGCAGCAAAAGTATGATAAAGTCTCTTCACAAATTCAAAAGTGTATTTATTAACACTCAGAACTGTTTCACCTTTGTACATCAGATTATAACAGTGCATTGCAGAGTATTTTTTTAAAGGGATAGTTTTCAAACAAGAATTTGGTAACATTCATTCTTCCACTCCCCCCCCCACCAATAACAATGTCAATAGTGAACTTAGAGCGAAAACAGTTTTAAAGTGCACTCTTTGGGTGGCCTGGGTTCCTATTATGCATGAACAACATCACAATGTAATAAATCAAACACTGGAGAAGGTTTTATACGGCACACATCCTGAAGTAATGCATTTCAAGGTTCTCTTATATGTGATTATAAAGAAAGAGGAGGGAAGTGAAATAAAACAATTGCATAAGATCACACAGCTTTGTCAAGTGGAGAAGATGGGATTAATCCCATGATTTCTGGTTTCACGTTGTGGAGTTCAGCCACAAGATGTATATGCTTCGCTTCCCCTACACCCACGTTACCAGCCAACCCCTTCCAATCCCAAACCACCACCAAGCTGGCATCAGTGCAGCCATCGATCACATCACTGACCATACCTTTTGGCCCCTGGGAAAATGTTTTTGGGTATCTATATTATAGGCTTTCAAACCAGTTGTGGCTACTCCTTTTTAAATGAGACAAGATAAGCAATTTGGTACATGCTGTATTAATTTATCATAAATGTAGAGTCATCTTTTCATTAGCCAATGTGTTATGAAGTAATATACTCTCATGAGCCATATCTGAGCATATGGAGATGATTGACAACAGGGATATTAGACCCACACAACATACCACTGACTTATCACACAATATTTAAGACCATGAGCTTTTTGTTTTAATTTCTAAGTGTACTTACCAGGGTCTACCATCTGCCCAGTGTGTGGTGCCTGACCAGATGTCACACCTGTATGTGGCACATAGATCGCTGTGGGCTGTGCTTTTCTGGACAACGTCACAGGTCCTAAAATTATATGAGTGTATTAGGTTTACATTTTAGTTGACACATGGAATGAGCGACATTGCCTAGTGCAATTCACATGTTTGAGACCATTGCTGATGGTGTGGGTTGATCTGCTCCATGATGTTTCCTCCCTGCAAGTGCAGGGACCTCTGCTCCAGTGGGTGAATCTACTCTGGCAGTATGTGGCAATAAAAAGGAGAAGTCACCAGAGACTACCAACAAATGATAATTATGTACAACCTGTCGCATATTTACACAATTGCATTTACAAGACAACAGTGATAGTTACTAAATCTGGCACGTTTTCTAGAGGCATTTAATAGTATAAGATCAAAACACAAGCAGAGATGTGCCACTGTGAATGAGAAATTGGAAGTTACCATCTCAAAAGATTCTGGGACTTGTAGTACAATAGACCAAGTTTGAAACATGAAATTATAACTCACCATGTATATTTGCACAAACTTGGAGCGACTTCCATAGTCTAATTTGTAGTGTATCTTACACATTGATCAGCTTAAGTCATTGTTTAAATCATCACATATTACCTAGTACCACATTAAGGTCATCCTTCACTGGCAGAGCATGCAACTGGTGGGGGGCACAGTGGAAAGCCCGTCCTTCTCAAGTGTGGTGAGTTGGATGGGCGTTCTAGTTGGCCCACCAGGAGGAGCTCTGGACACCTCTATCCTGGGGAAATCCTCCTTCACCTGCCACTTCTCATCCTAGCACTTCCTTTTGATGTCTGTGACAGTCCTGACATCCTCCCCAAATGTAGTTAGTGCAGTTACCAGATGCTGCTATAAAGCTGCCTTCTTTGTTGCACTACAGAAGTATGGAGGAAGACCATGCAATTTTTTGTAGTTCCTCACTACAAAAGTGACTATCATATTGGCCTCGTCCTCTATATAATTCTTCTTCCTACTCAAAGGTAGCATGATGAAAGCAAAGCACCGAGCAGGCAGGTGAAGTATCGGTGTGGAAAAACCAGAGCCTTGAATGTGTGCTGCTTTTATGTGGTTTGTAGTGCAGGGGTTGCAGGTGATGTTAATTGTCTGCAGATCTATGAAATTATACATACTCCACACTCATAGTGGAGATTCAGGCCCGACTTCGGGGATTCCACCCGAATGTGGAAACTCTGCAATCGTAAAGATACTACTTGTTAGCCCCTTTGTAAATACCGAAAGTCGAAAACTTAGACTTTGGTCTTAGTTTACTTTTGTGAATTGGACTTCTTGTCTATAAACATGGAGCCATATACATTGATGTCATTTACATGACCCAAGAATATTTGTGATGATTATGACTGTACCATATATGACAATGAAAAGAATAGGGGCCCAATCTGAGCCACAGAAAGGGCTGTTTAAATTACATGTCGTCTTTTATTTGAAAGTGTAAAATATTGATTACTGCATTGCGATTTTGCTTGTAGCCCTGAAGCAGTTCGCAAGTTTTGAGCAGTCGTCATGAAAACTGGAGTTTTGCAAACAATCAAGAACATTTGAGAGATAATATGGACGTCTTTCGCCATGGAGAAATAGGTTTCTTGATGTCTCAATTGGTATAAGAACTTGCAGGTTACCTGTGTTGTATTCCTTTAATAGTTTAAAGCTGCTACAAGTGGATTATGTCTCAAAATATGTATTCCATGTTTCATTGTACAAAAGTGAAATGTTGAGTTCTATATAAAGTTCCATATTAGTTCCTGATGGAAAAGCGTGATATGACTATTAATGGAACTTCTGCCTGTTTTCAGTCCTTCGTGGTGTTCTCAAATCTGGTGGGAAAAAGAGGGTGTTTGAATACGTTTTTCAAATGTTCGGGACATTTCTCAGTTTAATGTTCAGTCTTAAACTGGAGACTGGGGCAGTAGCACAAGCCCCACCCAGGAAGCTTTGTTGCTTAATTTAAATTCATCCATCTATGAAAATGAACGAGAACAAGCACACACCACTCTCCCTAGGATAAGTGACCCAAATGGAGCCAAAACCTTATTAACAGATGTGTCTGTGGATCTCAGCATATCTCAAACATTCACCATAAGTCTCTGACAGCTATACTAAAAGACATGTTTTTCTTCCTTCTATATTTACTCAAACTATTCAAGATATGTTTAAATAAAAAAGAATATTTCTGAGACACCAAATATGGAAAACATAATTCAAATACATTGCAGTCTAATAAAAGTGTGTGACTTCTTGGTTAAAATATTTTGAGTGAATGTGGCTTTTTCTTTACTTCAAAGGGCTTAGATGAAGGACTATTTCTATATTGTTCTACTGTAATTACCAACGTGCACATCTGGTGTAACTGAAATGAAGCAAAGCCTCATTTTCAATGCCGTAGGTAGTTGTGTAAAATGGGGCGTAAATAGTGATTGTGTTCATTTTACACCTGGCACACATCTTGCATTTTGCACAAATTGCCCCATGTCCAAGTTTTTAGGTCTCGTGAGCCAAAGGCTCGAAGAGACATTTTATAACTGGGCATTTTCAAAGTGCTGCCGTGGCCTAAAGCTACAGTGCACGTGAACGTGCACGCGCGCAGCCGCCAATCACTGCTGCGCGCGCACCACTCGCGTGCTTGCCACACAGCGCTCCCGTCCAAGCGATCGCGATCACTTGCTTTGATCGCGATCGCTATTACTTTCGTTTTCGGCCGCGCGGCCGAATGCTTGTTTCCCTCTGTTGTGGTGGGATCCATCTCAGCACTAATGACTGGGACTTGGCGATTGGCCTTACAGAGATCCAAGAATAATGACTCTAAGGGAGGTGATGAGGAGGAGCAAGGGCATCAGTTGTTAGGTTATTGCATAGCTGATGCTGAGAGTGTTTGTGGTGGATGGCTGGGTGGAGGGAGAGAAATGCCCAGCATATTGCACTCAGGAAAGATCTCCTCACAGGGGTTCAAACATGGAACAAGCTTTGTCAATGAAAGCCTTTGGGGGAAATTCATTACATTTGTGATGTATTTGTCGTAGACAGCTAGGGAACAAAGGCAACTACTTCTACAGATTGTCTTTTAATAATTTAGGAATCCCAAGTGTATTGTCCCTTTAAGCATCGAGCTCTGTATTTGTTACGATGATTTTTCTCTGTCGCTTCACATTTTAGTTACAATCTTCCTACGTCTGTTCTGTACTGTTGAAGCTTTTTTTGATAGATCAAGCAACGAACGCCAAGCAAAATCAGCCAAAAACGTTCAAAGCAGCTTCACGCTGGAGGAGGCCACGCCTAAAACCGGGCAAAGGGGGATTGCTTACATGTCCGGCAGCTCACCCAGCTCTGAGTGCAGCTCTGTACCCTGTCGCCCAGTGGGGAAATATCCACTACAACACCCCTGTCAACAATGACCGCAGCAACGGTACTTGACTCAAAGTAGACCAATTCGAGGGCTATTTTATTTTAAATATTCCTGGTTTAACTCCTTTCCCTGAAAATATTGCTGCTCGCTTCAGTGACAACACCCAAGTTTCAAAAATCTGCGCAGGCGCGGCTCTTCACATGTACCGTAAGGGCCAGCTCAAATGCCAATCCCTCTCAGGAACCTACTTATAAGTTAGTGTAGCAGGCAGGGCTTTAAGTGTGATGGAAAACTGTAGGGGCGTGGTCGATGTAATAAGGGCGTGGCTTAAAACACGTAAACTGGAAATCTGTGCTTAGCATCGTGTGCCGTCTGATTGGTATTTGGCTGCTTCTGTCATTGCATCCATGTATATATTTTACGTAAGTAACTTAACACTTAGCCAGGACCATTGGCTTTGTCAATGGTTGTTAGTTGCGTAAGATAAATAAGCAACAAATATGGCTTCTGTATAGCATATTGAGAATGCTTCGGTTCTGACATGGTGAGACTGTGAAAGAACTTAACGAGCCTCTTTGAAGTGACATCAAAGGCAATGAAGGGTGGCACTGCTGCAGAGTTAAGATTTATTTTTTTCACCGAGAGTGAGGGCAAAAATGGAGAGCCCGATATGGACCCGTCTCAGCACCATATTTTTAGAACTGCAGGTGCTCCGCACCGGCAGGACCCGGCCCACTTAAATCCCAGGTGCAGCTGAACGGAGGTCTCGGTGAGTGGGGGCCCTGTGCGCCTCAATTATGGACGTCTTTCTACAAAATATAGTCGAAGGGCAGTTGAGCTTATTTCCCTTACCTACTTTATGATACATTGCCCCCTTGTTACGGTGCTGAATTTTATATCATCGTGAGCTCCACGGAATCTGCCCTAATGTGCTCTTAATACCTCCCAGTCTCCTCCCGCCAACTCAGAACCTTCCAGTCTTACATAAGAGCGAAGACGCTAAACAGAATCTCAAGCATCCACTCTGCTTCCACTTTCTATTTAATCAGGTAAACCGTAAACGTGTCCTGGTCTGGGCAATTAAGACTTGCCTGGCACAACAGTTACTCCATCTCGTCCAGTCAAAGTCAACTAGAAATGCGCGCCGTCTAAATATGCCACCAAACCCTATTTAGCGTGCTCATTAACAGCTCTCTGTCCACGCTCCAGCACCAGATGCACATTAAAAGGAAGGCTCGTGTTGCCGCAGACTGAACGTTTCCTTAACTTTAGACTGCGAATTGTACATTTAAAAACAAATACATTTTATTGCATGCATTTAACAGTGGCCCTCTTTGTCTCACGTGACGAGGTAAATCAACAGTTGTGCAAAACCAAGGAAGGCACCAGTGCCAAGCAAGGTTATAGTGGGAGCACTCAGCTAATAGGTTGCATTCTGTACCTATTTGAGGAAAACGTATCCATTATTCTTGTCTTCGAATTTCCCTTGTGCTGCATGAGCTAAAAATATCCTGCTGGCACTAGAGACGCGCTGTAGGCAGGATCATTAAGAATCTACTGTGTGAAGAATGGCTGCACCTTGCATTGTGCAGTCGTCCCTGTATCTATTATGTGACACCAAGAGACAGAGAGAGAGAGAGAGAGAGAGAGAGAGAGATAGATAGAGATTTACAACATCTGACGTCTGATTTTGGATAAGAGCTGCAATCATTAAAGAAAAGTAAGCGAGGCCTTTTTATCTTTACACGTGTTGCAAAGTCATGTTGAGACAACTGGAAACAAGCATTGGCATAGCCAATAGGTCTCGCTTTTGGGACCTTATAAGTGTTTAGCCATGCAACAGTTGATGTTGTTGCACCAAGGATTTTGTGCTGCATAACTAAATACTTATAAGGTTCCGAAAGCGAGACCTATTGGCTATGCCAATGCTTGTTGCACTTGCAGTTGCCTTCAAGTTCTACATGAGTGAAATTGCACATGCTAACCGGTGTGATGAAGGGATTTACCCTGTGTAAATAGTTCTCAAAAGCATCTTTTGCACATCATTCTACTTACATGGAACAAACTTGAAATACGACACGCAAGTCTACTGGGTGTTGTGCACAAAACAAATGGGGCAGATTTACAAGCCCCTTTCGCCGACTTTACGCCGCTGTTGCGTCACTTCTGTGACGCAGCGGCATCGTAAACAATGCGCCATGATGCGACATATTTACAACGTGACGCATCTAGGGAGATGCGTCACGTTATAAAGCCCTGCGCTACATTATGCCTGCGTCAGGTATGATGTATGCAGGGTGAGTGTTCCGTCACAAGGAAGCCTCGTCAAAACCTTGCGCCTGTTTGAAGCAGCTGTAAGGAGTGACACAGCATGTTAGGAATAGGCATTCCTAACCATTGCTGGAGTTGTGTCGTGCTTGCGACACGACTCCAGCAATGCGCTGTCCTTACGCCGACAAGATGCGTCACGCATCTGTTTATCCTTGCACTACGGTGCACCGCATTGTAAATGCGGCGCATCCATGGTGGCGCAAGGCTAGTTTCCGATCATGCAAATTAACTGCCACACCCCTGCTAATATGCAGGGATGCGCCAGTTCTTGTAAATCTGCCCCAATGTCTCCACAGAGCGTTTTCTGCACTCATTTCTAAAACCGCACTCAGAAGTAAGTCGGTAGTCCCGGCAGGTAATTGTCATCATTGTTAACCTCTGAGACAAAACGCTACAAGGAATTCCTGGCGTACCATTTGCATTATTTCCAGAAAACATCTAGCACATACTACTGCAATAATTCATGTTACCCGACCCCAAAAACATTGCTGTAGACTGCAAATACCTCATCTGAGAGTAATTCTTCCATAGCAAAACAGAAACTTCCCTTTCTGGCCAACTCAGAAAAATGAGTTTGGTAGCTGGTGTCCAGTGGAAAGTAGGAAGTATTTTGTAGTTGTTCTTTGGTGTGCCTAAAGTCGCTGCAGTAGTAAACTCAAAAATGGGCGCTTTAGGTACCACATTAGGTCATGCTACACTTTGTTCTATTACGTGCTGTAACGTGTTTATCTTGTTATCTCATGGTGTAAGGATTGCTCAGTGAGTTTTATTCCTTATGAATGCATCTTCTGTGACCTGCATCTGTACCTCGGCATGGCAAAGTCGGCCTCCCATCCTTCTGAGGTTTGTCTGTGGGGTTCCATTACATTGGCCATTATTACACCTGTGATTTACAGTGCTTACAAACAGCCCGCGTGTGGTATGGAATGCTGCAGCGAAACATCACTTTTTCATGTTATCTAATATTTATGATTCTTCTGTAAAATAATCCTTAGGCTCATGCAAACTACGAGTGAATCGCCTCTCGACTTCAGGAGTAAACCCGGAGACAGAGAGAGCGGCTCGAAGAGAAAGCATGGGGTTACAATGATGAACCACGGACCCTCCCTTGCCATTACGTTGGTCAGATCACTTTGCAGTGCCTTTTTACATACCTGATCCTTCTTCACCCTCCTTGGTTTCAGCCGGGCCCCAAAGTCACTGTCAGAAACTGGTCTAACCTAGACATCCCCACTCTTAATACCAGATTATTGAGTGCTTTACGATATCTGATACAGAAGATTGACTCTGATCAACCCTTGGTTGATGACTGGATTAGAGATTCTTCTGAAGCTATCCTGGCAGATTATCTTTAATCCTCATCCAAGCTTCATTTCCTGCCCCATGGTTTAACAAGGCCCGATACAAAGAAAACAAGCATTGGCATAGCCAATAGGTCTCGCCTTTGGGACCTTATTAGTGTTTAGCCATGCAACAGTTGCATAACTAAATACTTATAAGGTCCCAAAAGCGAGACCTAATGGCTATGCAAAGCGGCCGTGTGGCTGCGAAAGTGAAAGTGATCGCGATCACGATCAAACATCAAAGCGGCCGTGCGGCCGCGAAAGTGAAAGTAATTGTGGTAAAGCGCGGCGCGCGCGCCCGCGCACATGCACTGTAGCTCTAGGCTGGCCTGGTAGCACTTTTTGGAGCCCTCTCAATAAGTCTCGCCAGACCAGCGCATGCGCTGGGTCAGGCGAGACCTAAAAACTCTGTAACAAAGTGTAAAGAGCCTGAGCAAGGTGTATGGTGGAAATATAAAACTCAAATATAAAGCATCCCTGAACCAACGTGATATGCACTGCAGAAATGGTGGAGCCACATTCTATTCCGACAAAATTGCAGCGGCACAAGATTGCTCCAAAATAATCTTCGAAGTGGTCCAAGAACTTTCTGATCCTAGCAATACAGCTCCATCTCCCTCACTGTCACAATTACAATGTGAGGAGCTTGAAGGTTTCTTTGTTAATAAGGTAATAGAAATCCAACAATCCTTTACTACAACCCGGACATGAAAAATCCATCCTAAAGGCCACAGCCCGAATGCCGGCCTCCATAGACATCCTCCAAACAGTGAAGGAAACCCTTCAGACATAGGTCACCCGCCCGTAATAATGAAGTAACTAGTCCCTTTGGATTCCCCCTCTTTTTGACTCTCCTGCAGTCAATAAAGCAGGGCTTGCCAAGAGAGTCTCTTCCCCTGGCTACGCTGAGCACCCTGAGCTCTCATCTTATGCAAATTCTGGTTGGACTTTTGAACTCTTCCCTCCAAGAGGGGCACATAACAAAAGCATCGAAGCATGCCATGGTCCTGCCCCTACTACAAAAACTTCACTTGCATCCTTTCAACTGGTCCAACTTCAGACCATCTCAATTTTGCCTATTCTCTCCAAGGTCTTAGAGAAGCCAATTAACACTTAACTTAACACATTTGTAGCGTCCCAAGATGCCCTTTCGCCCTCACAGTCATTCTTCAAAGCAAGACACAGTACCGAATTTGCCCTTCTTGGAGTCATGGAAAATCTGAGACAGCTTTTGGATACAAGTTGTACGGCGGCGTTGATTTTACTTGACCTCAGCTTACTTTGACACTGCATCAAATGCCACCATCTTAGAAAGACTGATGCAGCTGGGTATCCAATGGACGGTTCTGGCATGGCTGGCCTCCTGTCTGGCAGAACGCACCTTTCAGGTTTTCTCTGTTAACGTTGCATCCAGCCTACATGCCCTGACACCAGGAGTCCTGCAGGGATCGGCTCCCAGCCCTATGATATTCAACATATATGTCCGACCTTTAGCGGACATGGTGGAAAGTTGCGGGCTCACCTTGTTCTCCTACGCAGATGACACGCAAATCATCTTCTCTCTGCCGTTTGACCAGGATTGCAACTCTGTGGATCTAAACTCCTGCCTCGGTCTTGTCTCCACTTGGATGAACACCAACTATCGAAAATTAAATGGTGATAAGACCAAGGTAATAATGCTCGGAAGAACCCCTGCTTTGGGGACCTCAGCACTGGCCTTCAACTCTACGTGCACTTCTTGAACCAGTCCACAAGGTAAAGAACCTAGGTTTCGGTCTTGGCGCTAATCTGTCAATGAAACCGCAGGAGGCCAAAGTGCCTCAACATGCTTTGCCATCAAGAAATGGCTAAAATATCATGTGGATGCTCCCTCTGTCAGCTCAAAGCATAGTCATTCAGGCCTCAATCCTTTCTAAGATAGACTATGGCAACATTCTGGACCTGGGGGCAGATAAGGCTGCTAAAAAACGCCTTCAAGTGGGCCAGAACTCTGCCGCCAGACTTTTGGTCCAACTTCCTAAACATGCCTCAGTGTACGGTCTCCTTCAGGACCTCAACTGGCTTACAGTAGATAAGTGAATCAAATTTAAGGCACTGTACTTCATGCATAAAGTCTACTTGTGCACTGGTCTATGGTACCTGCAAAAGCAGATGGCTCCTTACCAGCCCTCCAGCAATCTACGCTTGAGCAGTTAATTTCTCTACACTGTTCCCAGAGTCAAACATGCGATGGAGGCCATTCCTTATTTTACCTGGGCCCCACATTATGAAGCACCCTCCCTGAGTCACTTGAGAAGCTGTATATCACTAACCATTTTTCGTAAGAACTTGAAATATTGTGATGTGCAACTCGTTGTTGCTGTAAAGAAAAAGTTAATACACACTCATATAAATGTAAAGATTTCACAGTAGACATAATTTCTGTAACTGTTCAAGTGTATTAGGCTACATTATTATGGTTACATCACACAAGTACATATGGAAATTCGTAAACATATATGTGGCCTAATTAAACAGCTTCTCTAATGGAGTATCAAGCTATCATAGATTACAATCTGTTGTTGTAGGACAGACCATCTAAAACCTTGCAGTCTTTCGCATATTTTGCCTAGATTCCTCTAGATGTTTCATGTCATCATAGTATTTACTCTAACGCCTCCTTCAAATCCACATCTGCTCTTTTCCTCTTCACTCCCCTTCTAACCTGTGTATACTGTATCCCTTAAAGCTCATCAATAGGAATATTACACAAAGATCAATTATTAGAAAGGTTCCCAAATTTCCAAAACATTTACCAACGGCAGACAATCCCTTCCCAATGGCTTCCCACGCTCCTGTCACTTCTAACTCTTTCAAATCTTTTGTCAGATGTGTTCCAAATATACTTCTCCAGATTTTGACTTTCGTGTGAGATATAAGTGCAGCATTGTTGAACTTTGAGCATCCTGTAGACTACGCCCCTTTTACGAGTAAAAGATCTAACACAAGTCGGTTCTGTAAAACCATAGACCTTATTGCAACCATATTAGCATTTACAAGCAATAAAGAATTTGCAGTGCTAGTAGCCAGTTTATCCATTATTGTAGACAGCTTTCTAATTTTCAGGTGATACAGAATCAAACCTACAGACAGGATTATAGCACCACAAATATCTCCTACTACTTCCACTGCACTAACACCCCGCCTGCCTAGCTCTAGCTTTAGTTTCCCATACAGGATAATTGAAATGTTGCACATGGTAAATTTTGGGAAAAACCATACCAAAATAACATGTATCATGCCACAGTGGTGGTTGCTGACATTTGAAAGTGGTGAGGCGTAAAAGATCTCGATTAGTGCCCTGTGGCGAGCGCGCGTAGCGTGCCAGCCCGACTGTCATAAGGTGGTTCTGAGGGGTGGGGGAGGGGGGATATTTTCCTCAGGAAAATCTTGAAAAAAACATGGAACAAATGGTGGATTTTCAAGAGAATTTCAGAAAGCAAGGTTAAGGCAATTGCTAATTTGTAGTTATGATATCAATGAAGGGATTTCATATGATAAGGACACTCATGCAGTCTGCCACTTGGTATTATCTTGCCCACGTACTTGATATCCCTCTTTCACACACAGCACACCCACACACACATGTAGTCAGTATCCCTCTGACTATTACACAATCTGTTGCCCTCTGTCTCCTTTACACACCCTGACTAGCCCTCTGTCTCCCTCACATCCATTACTCTTCAGATTGTCTCTCACAGTCTGTTTTCTGTCTCGCAAACAGAATCACTCAGTTTGGCTCTATCTCTGTTTCTTATCTTCTCAGTCACTCATTGTCTAACACTCAGTAGTCCTGTCTCTCACTCTCAGATGCCTTCTGATTCAAACTCTGTTTCTTTGTTCAGAGTGCCTCATTGTCTCACATTCAGTAGATACATCTCTTACTCTTAGTTGCCTTCTGACTTCTATCTCTGTGTCTTACCTTATCAGTCGCTCACTGTCTAACACTCAGTAGCCCTTTCTCTCACTCTCAGTTGCTTTCTGAATCTATTAATGCTTGTCACTTTCTTAGTCACTCATTTTCTTTTACTCAGTAGCCCTCTGTGTCTCTCACTCGAGTCCTGTCTCGCAAGCTCTAAAAAAAACTTTCTTGCACTGTTGTATCCCAGTTATGCTGTTTGTAGTCTTATGTCTCTGATATTTCCAAACCTTTTAGAGACAAATTTATCAAGACTTTGTGTCAGTGAAACGCCACAAAATCCAGCAAGTATTTTTGGTAAAGTATCAACATTCCAGTGCAAAACTTTATTTGCTCTGTAAAGCAGTTGTTCACATTACTGTTTTCTCTCTCACTTCATTGTGTTCCGCTGTTGGTGCTCGTTCCTGGCCATCCCTGTGATTCAGAGCCAGAGCCACAGCAGGTTGGATGTCTGAGGTGGAGCCTGAAGCGCCATTCACTAGTTTCCAAACAAGTGCTCTTTTGCAACGAATGGTTGCAAAATGGAGGAGACTTACCCAGACTACAGGCATGATTTTCTGCGGTAGCAATACCCCCTCGCCACTGTGTACCACTCCCTGTGGAGGTCGGACATGCAGAAGAAAGTGGGTGGCCGTGTTTACCCAATGTGTGGAGCACCGTTCCCTCTAGGCATCTTAACGAATTATGCGCACAGCGCTGTGGGGTAACAAAGTTACCAAATTTTCGCAAAGGTTGAATCAAAGTTCATTTATTCATGATTAGAAATTCATTGTGCTGTGTAGCAAATTATCACATGTTGTATCAACAACGGTACCAACGGATATCCTCAATGCATTTCGGGTAGAACCCTTCGTCAGGAGGAATCCTATAAACAGAAACAGGAGATAATGTAGCATGTCCCCTCACGGGATTCCATGAATCAACGAATAATAATAACAAACAAAACGATACCACAGTTTTTAGCCTAGAACCATGTGAGACTAAATGTGTGACATATCCCGTCCGGGATACCGAACACAAAGAAAGTGCGCGAAAACAGATAAAGGAACGCTATTGAAAGGAATCACCAAACGTGTGACGTTAAACCCAAGTTATCCTCTGTTTCCAATTTACCGCGTGTAAAGAGTGCGCCGGAATAAAATACGGTAATGGCAACATATTAAGTGAAATAGAACCACGTACCAAGGTCGGGTAAGATAGTTAGTCGGAGAAGTTACCTCGGTTCACCCGTTTAAATGAGCATCTCCAAAATGATCTGCTCCGGAAGACTGTTATTGTGCGTGTGACCGTGTTAAGTACAGGAATCCAGTGGTAAACAGAAAAAGAGGACTCGAAATGTGGCGGCCATCTTGGAGCAGGGAAATTTAGACAATGTCAAACCGTGAGTGGAACGAGAATCGGTAAACGACAACTCGAAGGAAAAACGTCGAAGGAAAAACGTGCAATTGATAGGGTACGATGTAACAAATAACTGAATGTGAGTTGAAATTATAAATTAAAATATCCAGTGTTAGTTGAAGAAAAAAGTATTAGTTGAAAAAAGTTGTGTCTGAAACAATAAAGTTATGGAAAATCAAACAACAGGTCCAGGAATAAAAAACATGATGGAGGAAGCACATGAACAAAATGGGTTAAAAAATGGGTTAAAAAATGGGTTAAGAAAGAGTTAAGGGTTAAAAAAGAACAAATGAAAATAATGGCATTTGAAACACAAAAAGGATTAGAGTATCTTTTAACTAAGGTATGAAATGTATGAACATTTGAGCGTTCTTGCAGGCATCAATGCAAAGTCAAATAAAGCAACTCAGTTCGAGGCGGTCATTCAGTCCAAGGGGTACCATGGAGTTCATTTTGTATATCCAAAAGGTTTCTCTTTGGATCAGAAATTTTCTGTTGTCACATCCTTCTCTTAATGGAACTGTTTCACACACTAGGAAGCGTAATTGGCTGACATTGTGTTTATGTTCATTGAAGTGTACAGCTACTGTAGATTTGAGGTTGTTATTACGGATGTTGCTTTTGTGTTCATTTAGTCGGGTTTTCATTTTTCTTTCAGTTTTGCCGATATAAGGCAAGCCGCATGGACACTTCAACATGTAAACAACGTTTTTGGAATCGCAGGTTGCTGAAACAAACAGTTTTATGTTGTGGCCCTTCGTCGGATGCTGTATATTGGTACCTGTGATGATGTTGTTACAGTTCCCACAATTGTGGCAAGGTATGGTGCCCTTGTATTCGGAAAAAGGCTGTGAGGAGCATGTTGGTTTTAATACCTCCATGAAATTTTTACTCCTTTCGTAGGCAAACAAAGGTTGCTCCGAAAAAATCTGATTGAAGTCAGATTCCATTTGTAGTAGGGGCCAATGCCTGAGAATAGATTTCCTGATATTAAAACTTTCTGTGGAAAATTTTGTGACCATAACCATTCTCGAAGATGAGTCTGAAGATGTTGATTGATTTTCCAACAATGTTCTCCTTTGTTTGTTTAGCGATTTGTCAATGGCTTTTGCCAAAATTTGTGATGGATAGCCTCGCTTAACAAAGCGTCGTTCCATTTCCAAAATTTGTTGGGTTAGTTGTTGAGGTTCAGAAATGATTCTCTTTATCCTGAGAAATTGTGAATATGGTAAGTGGCGTTTGAGTGAAGGTTGATGAAAGCTGAGATAGTGTAGCAAGTTGTTTCTGTCCGTATCCTTCCTGTAGAGTGTAGTTTGGATGTGTTGATCAACGATGTAGATGTGGACATCTAAGAAATTTATGTGTGAGTCACTGATGTTGAAAGTGAACTTCAGCCTATCGTTGATGGTATTGAGGTTCATAATCGCTTCAGTCAGTGTGGTTTTAGAACCTCTCCAAATTAAAAAGATGTCGTCAATGTAGCGGACAAACAGTAACAAATGATTCTCCCAAGGTGTGGTGTGCAAAATGTAATCCAACTCAAACTTATGCATGAACAGGTTAGCGTAGCAAGGAGCTGCACAATTACCCATAGATGTTACATTCAATTGGAGAAAAAATTGATTGTTGTGAAAAAAATAACTGTGATAGAGTGTGAAGTGTAAAAGCTCCATTAGAAAAAACTGTAAATCATGAGGAGTCTGTGATTGTAAAAGAAAATGTTCCGTGGCTTCTAACCCCATGTCATGGGGAATTGAAGTGTAGAGGGAAGTGACGTCTATCGTACAAAGGTACATGTCACTTTCCCATGGGATGTTGAAAAGAATGCTCGCTTCATGAACCTGTTGGTAAATATTTAGACAGGCACCTTCAACCTCTCGTGCAGTCTATGTCTACCTATGTTAAAGATACAACAGACTTTTTGAACATTCTTCTCAAGTTCAACATCCCATGGGAAAGTGACATGTACCTTTGTACGATAGACGTCACTTCCCTCTACACTTCAATTCCCCATGACATGGGGTTAGAAGCCACGGAACATTTTCTTTTACAATCACAGACTCCTCATGATTTACAGTTTTTTCTAATGGAGCTTTTACACTTCACACTCTATCACAGTTATTTTTTTCACAACAATCAATTTTTTCTCCAATTGAATGGAACATCTATGGGTAATTGTGCAGCTCCTTGCTACGCTAACCTGTTCATGCATAAGTTTGAGTTGGATTACATTTTGCACACCACACCTTGGGAGAATCATTTGTTACTGTTTGTCTGCTACATTGACGACATCTTTTTAATTTGGAGAGGTTCTAAAACCACACTGACTGAAGCGATTATGAACCTCAATACCATCAACGATAGGCTGAAGTTCACTTTCAACATCAGTGACACACACATAAATTTCTTAGATGTCCACATCTACATCGTTGATCAACACATCCAAACTACACTCTACAGGAAGGATACGGACAGAAACAACTTGCTACACTATCTCAGCTTTCATCAACCTTCACTCAAACGCCACTTACCATATTCACAATTTCTCAGGATAAAGAGAATCATTTCTGAACCTCAACAACTAACCCAACAAATTTTGGAAATGGAACGACGCTTTGTTAAGCGAGGCTATCCATCACAAATTTTGGCAAAAGCCATTGACAAATCGCTAAACAAACAAAGGAGAACATTGTTGGAAAATCAATCAACATCTTCAGACTCATCTTCGAGAATGGTTATGGTCACAAAATTTTCCACAGAAAGTTTTAATATCAGGAAATCTATTCTCAGGCATTGGCCCCTACTACAAATGGAATCTGACTTCAATCAGATTTTTTCGGAGCAACCTTTGTTTGCCTACGAAAGGAGTAAAAATTTCATGGAGGTATTAAAACCAACATGCTCCTCACAGCCTTTTTCCGAATACAAGGGCACCATACCTTGCCACAATTGTGGGAACTGTAACAACATCATCACAGGTACCAATATACAGCATCCGACCAAGGGCCACAACATAAAACTGTTTGTTTCAGCAACCTGCGATTCCAAAAACGTTGTTTACATGTTGAAGTGTCCATGCGGCTTGCCTTATATCGGCAAAACTGAAAGAAAAATGAAAACCCGACTAAATGAACACAAAAGCAACATCCGTAATAACAACCTCAAATCTACAGTAGCTGTACACTTCAATGAACATAAACACAATGTCAGCCAATTACGCTTCCTAGTGTGTGAAACAGTTCCATTAAGAGAAGGATGTGACAACAGAAAATTTCTGATCCAAAGAGAAACCTTTTGGATATACAAAATGAACTCCATGGTACCCCTTGGACTGAATGACCGCCTCGAACTGAGTTGCTTTATTTGACTTTGCATTGATGCCTGCAAGAACACTCAAATGTTCATACATTTCATACCTTAGTTAAAAGATACTCTAATCCTTTTTGTGTTTCAAATGCCATTATTTTCATTTGTTCTTTTTTAACCCTTAACTCTTTCTTAACCCATTTTTTAACCCATTTTTTAACCCATTTTGTTCATGTGCTTCCTCCATCATGTTTTTTATTCCTGGACCTGTTGTTTGATTTTCCATAACTTTATTGTTTCAGACATAACTTTTTTCAACTAATACTTTTTTCTTCAACTAACACTGGATATTTTAATTTATAATTTCAACTCACATTCAGTTATTTGTTACATCGTACCCTATCAATTGCACGTTTTTCCTTCGACGTTTTTCCTTCGAGTTGTCGTTTACCGATTCTCGTTCCACTCACGGTTTGACATTGTCTAAATTTCCCTGCTCCAAGATGGCCGCCACATTTCGAGTCCTCTTTTTCTGTTTACCACTGGATTCCTGTACTTAACACGGTCACACGCACAATAACAGTCTTCCGGAGCAGAGCATTTTGGAGATGCTCATTTAAACGGGTGAACCGAGGTAACTTCTCCGACTAACTATCTTACCCGACCTTGGTACGTGGTTCTATTTCACTTAATATGTTGCCATTACCGTATTTTATTCCGGCGCACTCTTTACACGCGGTAAATTGAAAACAGCGGATAACTTGGGTTTAACGTCACACGTTTGGTGATTCCTTACAATAGCGTTCCTTTATCTGTTTTCGCGCACTTTCTTTGTGTTCGGTATCCCGGACGGGATATGTCACACATTTAGTCTCACATGGTTCTAGGCTAAAAACTGTGGTATCGTTTTGTTTGTTATTATTATTCGTTGATTCATAGAATCCCGTGAGGGGACATGCTACATTATCTCCTGTTTCTGTTTATAGGATTCCTCCTGACGAAGGGTTCTACCCGAAATGCATTGAGGATATCCGTTGGTACCGTTGTTGATACAACATGTGATAATTTGCTACACAGCACAATGAATTTCTAATCATGAATAAATGAACTTTGATTCAACCTTTGCGAAAATTTGGTAACTTTGTTACCCCACAGCGCTGTGCGCATAGAGGGACACCACCCTGGATGGGACAGTGCAACTATCATTATTTACCGACCTTGGTTTAGGGGTCGCTCCTCTTGCAGCACGCCACTACCTGTTAAGCTCAAACCACATTTAGAGATTAAACCGGTGTGCGCGATATTTCAACTCTTGATCTTAACGAATTAGCCAGGGTAGCCAGGACTCGATAGCCATGAATTGGAAATGTGTACTGCACTCAACTCTTTCCCATCCATATTTTACAATCCATGAGGCCGCCTTTGCAAATACCAAAATTAAGGATAATGAGAGACCCAGTAAAAGGAGAAGGGCATCAGATAAGAAGATAAAGTGCCAACGGTTTCTAGAAGGAAGGAATGGGCGACTATGTATCCTAAAGGCCTGGGGCAGCAAAGGGCAGCAGCACTCACCTTGACGAAGAGGAAGATGTCCAACAAGGGGTCCGCCTGGGAGTTTTCCTTCTCCTGCGAGTTTTTATTGCTGCTGCTGGGTACCTGGCTCTGCTTGCGATTTTTACTCACCGCATAGCCTTGAGGTTTGCTCAGGGCCATCGGGGTTGACTTCCTGCCAAAGCCAAAACGAATCTAACCAATCCTGGAACTGCCTCATGATGTTTTCATCATGAGAGAAGTGCCAGGATTGGTTTGAGCAGGCTAACCAAGCACTTCTTTTGAGGCGATGGGCCTGTGTCTGCAATCCCTTTACAGATTAACACTGCTGGAATTGGTACAGTCTTAAGTGTGCATGCCGGGCTGGTCGTCACCAGACAGCCTGCCAATCCGATACATGCACAACTAACTGGCAGGCAAGTCATCCTGCTGCCCATTTTATTACATTTATTAACATTCACCTGCGGCGCTCGCAGCAGGTGGGGCAACACTCCTCCGCCTTTTAGGAGGAATCGCCCCTGCATTGCCAATCATGTAGCAATTTAAACTATGTATACCGGTTACAAATAAAATAAATTCCAGGAATCACAGTGTCCTGTCCTTCTAAGAAAAGGTCATTCTTCCCTCTCACCTCAAAAACATGTTCACAATCACTATGTCCTAAAAATAACTGATCTATATAACTTTGATCAACATGTATACACAGCTTTCCCTTATGCTGCCAATCTAAGGTCAGGGCAGGTAAATTTCCCTTCACCTGATATTGAATTTCTTTGCTATTCCACCTATGGTGTTTCTTAAGATCTTTATCACTTTCAGATTTGGACTCTAGATCTCTCCTTCTGTCATCCACCAAATTATGGAATTTCTTGTCCAGATCTGACATGGAACTGGCCAAATTATGTCTATGTGCGTATGCAGTGTCTAGTGACTTGAGAGATGCAACATACTTCCCTGCAATCTCAGCACCTTTGAAATAAGGATTCTTATTCAAATGTTTAAACATCAGGACTTCTGAAAGAACTAAATCATATTTCAAAAAATATTATTGAAAACAACCCTGCCTATAAAGTAAACTCAATAGAAGACTAAAAGAAATTCTATATTTCAAAGGGATATGATGGTACATAATTCCCCAGCAACTTCATGGATATGTAACATTCTCTTGCATTCATAGTGTCAATATATTCATACAGCTATCTAAAATAAGCATTCAAACCATAATCTCCTCATGATAAATCTGTGTGCAGTTTCCTAACTCCCCACAACTGTAAGCTATTGTCAGCAGGATATGGTGTAATATGAGCAAAAGTAGGCTAAACTTCTACTAACTTGTATGTATGTGGCTATAACTCTACAAGCATGATGGTTAATACAACAACTACAGCTATCAATGTGCCTGCTACAATGTATCTACACTTATTAGTACTCAAATTGGCTTCAATTGTTTTGTTAGACTCTAAACTGTTGGGTGGAATGGGAGAAGCTACAGAGTCTTTTATGTCTGTCTCCACCTCCTCTGCAAGCAGCAAAAGCAAAGTTCATATGATAACAAAATTATGTACAAAAGTCTTTGTGAATCTTCTTTCTTCCCTACTAAGTCTAGTTATTGTCTCTAATAATAAAGGGTTCAAGTTCACTGATAATCAGTTTGAGAATAAAATGTTTCAGATCATCAACTAGCAATGGAAACTCATTTGCATCCAAGAAAGGAAATTCAGTAAATATATAGGAGAAGATGTCTCAAGGCACTCAATTTTACTTACAGAGGAAGTTCAAATGTAAGCCCTAACTGGTGATCAAGTCCCCGAAGTTTCAGTTGAATTTTCGCAATGATTCCAGAATTCCCAAAACACGATCTCTCTGCATGGATTCGCATTTCATTTGCATTCGCATGGATGTAAGGCCATTCAGGAGAAGAATACCGTCAACAAGACACTCTTGCTTGCTTTGACATTCTGAGTGTATTCCATCTCCTTCTCCGTCACTCAGATTGGAATCATCAGTATCGTCTGAGATGACTGCGAGATCACCTTTTCCCTGCCGGACCTGTCTCCCCCTCTCCTATCTTCACAGGCAACATTCTCCTGATATTACCCATGGTTATACAGCACTAAACCCTTCATCAGGGTCCGAGTCTGGTTCAGTTACAACCACAGGACAAGCCCCTTAGTTTTCAGCTTCAATAAACAACTCTCTGAGGCTGTACAAGTATTGTTTCATATTATTGCTGGTCCCCAACAGCTTTACTAACCTGCTCCCATGGCTTTTCGACCACTGCTGGTACTTCTTTGAAAGGTGTTGTTACATCATCAATGGGAAATGGAACTCAGCAAGTGTGAGCAGCAGGCATCCATTTGGGGAGACCTCTGCACTTGACAGCAGTTGTAGTGACTATAATCACCTGGTATGACCCACGCTAACGAGGCTGCAGGCAACTCTTTCAAACATGTTTCTTCACCAGAACCCAATCATCGGGGCTGAGGTTATGGCACTGCTCCTAGTGAGGCAAGGCTGTGGGAGCTTCAACCTGATGAGGCACAGAATGCATCGCATCAGCCAGCCCTTTGCAGTAATCAAGTATCAGATCATATGTAAAGTTCACAAGCACATTTGCAGGCCCTGCTGGCAACCTCATTGCCCTATCCATGATGATCTCATGGAGAGACAATCCTGTCCTTCGATCAGGTATGCTGCGGAGACTCATCAACATAATCTGCAATGCATCAGGCCAACTCAAGGACATAGAAGCACATACTTTAGGAAGGCGTGATTTCAAAGTCCCACTGACCTACTCGCCCAGACCCGAGGCATCAGGTTTGTAACTACAATGCAGTCTCTGTTCAACTTGTAAAGCAGCTCACTGCATCCTCAGTATTTCATTGTTAAAGTGTGTACCTCTGTCAGATTCCAAAGAAGTCAGGAAGCCAAATCTTGGTATTAACCCCTCAACAAAAGCTTTTCTCCTGAGAGACTGTTATTTCTGCACATGGGATATGCCTCAGCCCATAGTGAAAAGATACACACAACAGCCAACACATACCTCAGTCCATTGCACACAGTCATATCAATAAATTCGAACTGCATACTGTTGAAAGTAATTTCTGACCTCCCTATGTGACTCAGTGCTACTGCAGTCCTTTTCCTCACATTATTCTGTTGACAGCCAGCACACCTATGGCATAATGCTTCAGCCATTAATCTAAACCTTGAATCAAAACAAGTCTGCCTGAACAACCTAGCCATTGCGTGCCTTCCCACATGAGTATAATCATGATAATGTCTGGCCATCAGGGGTAAATGCCTGTTAGTCAACACTGGTCTGCCATCTCCAGAAACCCAAATCCCATCCTCATCTCTCTTGATGCAACCTGATTTGACCCAACTCTGCTGTTCCACCTCTGACACTTCTTCCTGCAACCTCTTGACTTTCTCCCAAGTATCAGCTGTAGTTAACAAAAGGTTGTAGTTGGCCTTGTCTGTTCCCTCCTTTGTATACTCTCCATTAAAGGAACAAGCATTGTAAGTACAATATCTGGCAAATTTGTCTGCATATCTGTTGTCAATGGTCACATAGTCATCTCCCTTACAATGCGCCACACACTTTACAATGGCAATTTGTGCGGACATCTGTTTTGCAGGAGTTTTTGGACTTTCTCCCCATTCCAAATACACAAGCTCGAGGAGGTCATGAACCCCCTCTGGGACCATAACTGTCTGAAATCATGAACGACAGCAAAGCCATACTGACTATCATTGAAAATGGTCACTCTCTACTGGTCTGAGACACAGCATGATCTAGTAAGAGCAGTCAACTCAGCCACTTCTGGTGAGAACACTTCCTGCAGCCACAAAGCTTCCACTACTCCTGAAACCATACAGACTGCATGATCACTTTGTAAATTTCCTTCATGGTCTCACCAACGCGAGCCATCCATTAACAATGCAAAACCGGATTCAAGCAGTGGCCCGTCTTGCAAATCTGGTATCAGCTTGGTGCACAGTTCAGTAACATTGAGACAGTCATGCTCCACTTCATTTTCATTATTATAATTCTCAGGAAGAGGCAATAGAGTGGCAGGATTAAAAACAGAACCCTTCTTTAAGGTAACATATTCAGTGGCCAGTATGATCTTTTCATACTGGGTCAGATGGCTATTTGTCAAATGCTGCATGCGAGTATGTGTCAACAGTGTTTCTACAGAGTGATCCACGTACATTGTTAAAGGATAACCCATGACAATGGCTTCATACCTCTCGATTCTGACACCCGCAGCCGCTACAAATTTAAGACATCTAGGCTCAACTACCCCTAATGGGTCTAACATGGTTGAAAAATATGCTACATGTCTACGGGCACTTCCGTGAGTTTGTGTAAGTACTGAGAGAGCTCAACCCTCATTCTTACTGCAGAAAAGCAAAAGCGCTTTGTTATAATCATTCATTCCTAGTGCTTGGGCACATAAGAGACTTTATCTCAACTCTAGGAAGGCAACCAAACAATTGTCTCGAGGCACTGGATCTGACACATTCATGTGTGTCAGCCTCTGTAAAGGTTTGGCCACTAGGAATAAGTTGGGTATCCACTGACGACAATAACCACCATTCCAAAAAACATTCTGACCTCTTTCTGGGTGGTTGGTGGTTTCATTTGCAAAATCTCCGATATTCTCTCCTGAAACATCTTTTTGACTCCTTACTCAATGTGATGACCAAGATAGAAGACTTCTTTCAAACACTATTGCAACTTACTGGGGGACACTTTATGTCCATTCTCAGCCAGTTGGTTCAGCAATTGAATTTTATCAGTTTGACATGATTTTCGAGCATTTTATGTGACCAGCAGGTCATCAATACACTGCACCAGAACACAATTACAGGGCATAACCAAGGACTCCAAAATCTTTTTAAGGATCTTGTTAAAGATAAAAGTCTATACGCATACCCTTTTGGGACTCAGCACCATGCCAAAATAATGATTGCCAAGCCTCAATGCAAAGAGGAGCTGACTGTTCTCATGCAAGAGTATGGAGATGAAAGCCTGGCTCAAATCAATAACAGAAAACCATTCAGCCGCACATGGAATTTTAAATAATATCACAGCAGGGTTCGGTACCATGGGATAGCAAGGGATCACTATATTGTTTATCTTGCGAAGGTCCTGCACTATGTGGTACTTACCACTAGTCTTCTGCATGAACATAATGGGTGAGTTACATGAACTCCCCAATATCTACTTCAAAATGCCTTGCTGTATCATTGGCTCACATACTGGAGTTATTTCTGCAATAGTTTCAGGGGTCAAATTATACTGTGGTGTTCTGGGATATTCTGCATTTAGCTTTGTCTGTATAAGGACATCCCCAACTCCTTTAATATGTCCAATGTCAATTCCTGAAAACTTCCAAACCTCAGACCTCCAAGTATCTCAAAGATCCAGAGGTAATTCTTCACTTGTCATCATAGGATACAGTACAATCGCTGGGTTTTGATTAACAATTTTAAAAGCCACATCTTCATTGTGGGTCTGGAACTCCACATTCCTCGGTGTGCAGTAAATGGTGCAAATGAGCTTGCACAGCAAGTCACGCCCTAACAAACTTACAGAACTTGAGTCACAGATTACAAATTGTCTTGATTATCTTTACATTTTCTTATTTTCACATGCACATCGTCAGTAATGGGATTCCTTGTTTGTTGATTAGCAATTCCAACAACTTGGATAGTTCTTCCCGAGAGTGGTAGGTCTGTAACTTTCACTGTTTGCACACTAGAACAGGTAGCACCAGTATAAACCAAGTATGATACAGTATGGCCATTTATCTCACCATTTACTTATGGGCAACACTGGTCTACCTCCAAGACTGCACCAAGTATGCAATCTTCCTCCCCCTTCAGTCACCGTCAGGCAAACTGATCTGAATCAAATTTCCCAATAATCTCAAACATGTGATATTGCTGTTAAGGAATGTTACAGTGGAAAGAATTTTGATTGACATTCGGAACTTGATTCAAAACGAAGTGGCGGGTTGCTCTGAAATCAGGGGTTGTGGGACTTCACTGGGGCTTGGGGTGCATTAAAAGTATGTGACCTCAGTCCAGGTACATTCTGCAGCTGCATAGGATCATTGTTCTGCGTCTGCGTAAATACTGGATTCTGACCTTGATTTGCAGGTCACAGTCCCTCTTCCACTGCCCAAATCGGTTACGGTAGTGACACGGGCTAGACTTCTTCGATGTGGCTAAATCAATGCCAGTACTTGGATCAATAGGAATACCCCTACTTCTACCTTGAGACTGAAACCCACCTCCACCTTGCATAGCAGGAGCTCCTTGTGGATACACTCCCTGCATAGTGGGCGCATCCCCGACAAATGGCAGACCTTGACTTCCACTCTGGGCAGCTTTCATCTGTGCTACCATGAGCTTCTCCTTTAATTTCTGGTGCCTCGTGTGAATCTCGCCGTTGCAATGCTTATTATATCACAAAATCTCTTCAATCGACTTATTCTGCCAGCAAATCAAGTGCTGCCGAATTATCATACTAATAGCGAGTCTCAATCCTATCATAAACCTAGACACAAAATGTACCATGTCCTTAGGCTCCAGCATTTTCATCCCACTATACTGTTTCAACGCCTGCAACAATCTCTTATAATATGCATGAATAGTCTTTTTCGGTTCTTGAGTCGTACGTTCGTCTTGACCAAATCAACATCTTGGAGTGCCACTTTACACTTTAATCACGTCCTCACCCGGTCATACTTCCTCATGACTATGGGTGACAGACCATTATTCAAAGAATCTCTAAGTGATTCTCTCTCGGGCCATTCTGTAGCTATCTTCCATGCTGTCCACAAGTCACTTGTAACCACAAATAGAGTATTTAAATCAGTCCACAAAACCTATGAAATTTTCACAAACCACTCAACTTGTTTGTAACATTCTGCAAGTTTCTCTCTTAACCTAGGGAAATCATTAGTGGATGATGCAAGATCACTCCTACTCCAAAGTACATGAACATAACCTCCACTAGGTACGCCTTGTGAACGTAGAATTGCAATTCCCGCTCCCCCCTCTCCTTAAGGAGGTGGGTCTCTCACTTTTCTTTTGGGCCTTTTCCCTTTCACCCATCTAACTTCTTACTTATCCAGCACACTTGTTTTTGCAACCCTGATATTCTCATATTTTCTAAATCCTGATCACAAAACGAGAGCCAGTGATTATCCTGCAAAGCTTTCGTCCGCTCCAAATCTACTCCATATTTCTGAGCTATTTTAGATCATTTATCATAAGCTTGCCTTGTTCCCCTAGTAACAGCCTTACTCATAAACAGATGTTTATTTTGCTGATAAGTGTCTATTCAAACCAATTCAAGACTTTCCTTAACTTATTTCCATACTTTCACTTTCATTCTGAGTGGCACTGTGAATCTTCAGCCAATCATGTAGCTTCTAAGCATCTAAGCATCAAGTATATGTGTCCCCTCAGAAATTCTTGGTACTCGCCCTTCTTTGGGAGCACTAATATGCCAGGCCAGCGGTGGCTCCCAAGTAATCTAACCCAAATCTGACAGCCCCTAGACTGACCTCAAAGATCCAAATCCAGTCTCATTCGCTGATGGGTCTGCACTTGCACCACAAGGGGAGCTTGCTTTCAGTGGGATTAAGGGAATAACTTTACATTTGAACTTGCAAGAGCCTACTCTGGGGCCCTCGACTCAGTTGGAAAAGCCAAATTATGTGTAACAATCCCTTTTGAGTTGGGATTATATATAGGTACTACAGGCCCAATGGCAACCGGAACAGTAAGAGCACCTGGAACATTCGAAGCTGCAGTAACATCGGAACTGTTGAGGGGCCGGAGGCAAAAATCCTCAAACTCCTGCCACGACGATCTGATTCCTGTTTGAAGGAGTGGTCCCCACGATATTAAAACTCACAGTTATATGTTCCGTAGCAATTCGAGAATGTTCACTAACATTAGAATTTCCACCTTCCCTGATTTGAGTGTCATTGTATGGGAGTGGACGCTCGGAAAGCAGCACATCTAAGAGATTATCACTAGCATTGCTGTCACTGTTTTCATCTCCAAGACCTGATTAATTCACTGCATTCCCTCCCTCTCTCTTTTTCTTCTCTAGTCAAACCTTCCCAAACTCCTCACCTGTCAATGCTGGAAACAATTTGGCTCCCTCTATCATGTCTATTCTCTATCTCATCTGATCTACATCCCACCTTGCATCAACATAAGTGCTTACTGCCTTTCTAGCTCTTCTCTGGGATCTTTCCTTCTCTCTAGCCTGAGCTGCACACTTCCAGGCATTGAGCACTTTAAACAGTAAAGGCCTAGGATGTGGTTTCATCCCATATAAAAATCCTCTTCAAATTGTCAATGATTCTCACATTAAATGTATGATAGCTTGGAAATGCCAGGTCACCTTCTTTCTCAGTGATCTTGTGCAATTGTTTAAGTAAAATACAACTGTTTAGCCCTACATTTATTGCCATATAATGTTCTGCCATATCTTCAGGTGGCACTTCTACTAATAGCAATCGTCACATCTCCCCTAACCAGATCTAGTATAACCTTAAAACATTTAATTTTCCTCTCTCACATATATCAATACTGGGAGATGCTAAATTGATATCTCTGAATGTGTGGGGCCTCAATTCCCCAAACAAACATAGGCAGGTATGGCAATATTCTGCAAAACATTGCTGATGTTGTCCTCCTGCAGGAGACTCATCTGTTGGGGGTGGACTGGCACTGTATGGCACAACCGAAATACCCAATGCGCTACTGGGCATACACTGACAGCAAGCTGCTTGTGTTTGTATTCTCTGCAAAGCGGGGTTTACCTTATCTGTAACTAGGGTAGTATGAGATAGGGAAGGTCGGTTCCCTGCCATATATCTCTGTAGGGGACAGCGGAAGCTTACACTTCTCAACATCTATACCCCAAACACCTCCCAAGACACCTACCTTTGTTGCATTGTGCGAGAGCAATTGGAAGGGGTGAAAGACGATATCATTGTGTATAGAGACCTTCATCTGGTGTGGGACCCAGCCAGAGACGGTAGTGCAACTACCTTTCAAAGTATTGAGGCCATGTCATCTCGCCTCAAGCAGGACATTGAGGACTTGGGACTGACAGATGCATCGCATTACATACATCCTGAGGCACAGGACTACTCCTTTTATTTCCCATGTGCAAACATCATACTCCAGCATAGGCTATGCCTTGGTCACCCACTCCCTTCTCCACCACCATGAACAGTGTAGATCTCCGACATCTCCATATCTAACTACGCCTTCATAGAGCTGTCATGGACTGGCAATACAACAACTCGCAGAGGGCCACCATGCTAGCCTACCCCGGCACCCTCTGTGTGATTCGGTAGAGGTGTCCGAGATCCGTAAAGAGATCACTGACTATTTCTCACTTAACGCGTTGCCAGAAACTCTCCTCCACACACATTGGGATGGGTTCAGAACCACTATCTGGGGTATAATCACTTCAACTGCCCTAGCGAGAGGAGTTGGCCTAACGCCTAGGGCGGTCGACATCGAAGAAGGGGACCCAGGTTTGAGTCTCGGCAAGGACCCTCAACATCCTGTGATTCTGGGCAAATCACTTAATCTCCCCGTGCCTAACAAAAATGAATTTGTCCTCATGTAACGCAACTGGTGTTTGTGTAAAGCGCTCTGATACCTGATACCCTCGGGTCAAGTTTGCGCTATATAAAACTCTGTAAAAATAAAAAAGAAATAAAATAGCACGAGGAAGAGAAGCCAGACTGGTGGATTCTAATTGCACAACAGAAATTAAAGTGTTAGAGCAGCAGGACCAACTCTCTCCAAACAAAAAGGCAATTTGCCGTTTTGTACGGCCAGCTACAAGCACATAGAAAGAGCAAGGTGAGGCACACATTCCTGGCATTGCAACAACACTACTGTGTCTCGGGGGTGCAACGTGTGTTTGCGCCCGCTTTGCGCGCCCCTTGGGCACTTTGGTATTAGAGAACTGGGTGCAGAGGCTTATTCGTCCCATTCTATGATACCGATAGCGCTGGCGCACTTAAAGGGCCAGCGCTATCTTCAAATGGTGTTCCCTCATTTGTATAGGGTATGTCCTATGCAAATGAGGGAATTCCTTTGACTCAGCACCTGCGCCATATTGCAGAAGCGGATGCAGAGTCAAAGGAGCCCTCAGGAGGCGCACTGACAGTACGCCATTTAAAAGGTGGCGCACTGTCAGTGCGCCTCCTGAGAGTAGCCCTCTGCAGGGGGTCTCATGGACCCCCCCCAGACATCCCTTTATAGGCAGGTGCAGTCACTGACTACACCCGCCTGAAAGGGGATCTCTATTACCCTGTGAAAGTGCAAGTGGGTGCCGGCTGTACTGTGAAAACACGCAGCAACTGCTCCGTGTTTTCACATGAATGCGCTGTCCTGGGAGCAGCACGAGTTCGGGGCTGCCCTGGGGACAGCGCATACACCATAATTGGGTGCATTTTGATTGTGTGCACCTGGCGCACCTTTTAAAAGGTGCGCTGGGTGCAAACAATCACAATGCATAATACGGCCCCAGGTGGGCATGCATTTAGGCCGCAGGCTTCGCCAGCCACAGTCCAAAGCACATATTGCGATGCTGCGGAGGGGAGATACAGGGTGGGTAATTGCTGAGTGGGACAAACTGGAGGCATTTTAATGTATGCCAGAAAGACTTTTCTCCTCAGCTTAATAAGACTTACTTAGATGCTTGCGAGTGTGAACCCCTACACCCTCAGCATTTGAACCTATGCAATGAACTGATCACTATTGAGGATCTACGCGGTGTGGTCCAGGCCCTGCCACTAGGCAAAATGCCAGCACCAGATGGTCTTCGGGCCAGCTTTTATCTTTTTTTTTTTACTCAACTGCAGGAACACCTGCTACAGTTTTTTACTCTTTTACGCAAGACATTCGTCTCGCCCCTACTATGGCAGCGGTGGAAATCTCTCTAATACCAAAAGATCCAACCACTTCCTCCTCTTATCACCCCATAGCTCTTCCGAATATAGATACCAAGCTTTCACCAAAATAATGGCCACTAGACTTAAACGCTACCTCTCAGGCCTTATTGACCTGGATCAGGTGGGCGTTATCCGATACAGGCAGGGAGCGGATAACATCCGCCGCATTGCACATTTGGTTATAAATCGCACCGTTATGATATCCCATCATGCCCTCTTTCGCTTGATGCGAAGTAGACTTTTGACAGGGTGAACTGGCCTTTCCTCTGAGAGGTGCTAGGCAAAATAGGATTGGGCCCAGGTATGATTTCCAAGATAATGGCTTCATTCATAGCACCATGGGCAAACTACGAGAGCTGTAACCATCCTATGCGATATGTGCCAGGGGTGCCCATTATCAGCCATTTTATTTGCTCTAGCAGTAGAACCTCTCGCTCTCACAATCCATAGCATGGAAACAGTGACGGGTATTCCATTCAGGGGCCAGACACATAAGATCAGCATGTTTGCCAATGATCTATTGCTCATGCTTGCTCAGCCCGATGTCTCTCTTCCAGCCATAGTTGCTTGCTCAGATACCTATGAGGTGGTATCAGGCTTTAATATTAATATGATTAAATTGATTGCACTCAGTTTGACTATTCCAGAAAAGGACCTCCTGGCTCTGCAGCGCCCAGCGCCCTTCCAGGGATTGTAAGAGGCAATCAAATACCCAGGCCTTAACATTAGGCCTACGCTTAGGTCCTGGACCATAGCCAACTGGCCACACCTCTGATGCTTCATCCTTCTGGACTTTCGGCAGTGGAAGCATCTCCACATTTCCTGTATGGGACGCGTGAACATCATAATTATTAGCCCTGTATCCATTTCAATCTTTGCCCCACCAATCCTGCAAGATGACATACTGCACCTGCAACATGAAATCTGACCTTCATTTGGAACGGAAAGTGACCTCGGATGCTAATGTTCTACTGATACAACCACGGGACCGGTGAGGCCCCAATCTTCTCCAATATTACTGGGCTACATCTGTGCTACATTGATGAGTGGGTGGTGCGGGAAAGCGAGAAACACTGGTTCAACATGGACTGAGAAGTAGCTCGTCAGCCCCTGTGGGACCCAGCTTGGCTGCCCAAACATGCTCAGCCACGCAGTGCGTACATTGCTACTCATACTAAGACTGTGCTTGAAAAATGGGACAGGGTAGCACTCAAGAAAGGACCTACTAGCTTTTCTTCCCCACACATGCTTATCTCTTGTAATACAGAATAAAGCCCGGCGGTGTCACCCCTCTTATTCCGCTGCTGGAGCCCTGGCGATTGCAGGATGCTCCTAGATTTCTTTGTGGGAGATAGCATGCTGTACTTTTTTCATTGCAAGGCAGACTACCAGCGCCCAGACACAGCAAAGTTTAAATGCTGCCAATTATTTAACTGGGTGTTCTTCCCCTCGGTCTACCCTGAGGTTATTCATCCTTACACCCCTTTTGAGAAGCTTGTACAGGCTTATGATGGCGCATGAGGCCTTATATCCAACACTTATCATATGCTCCAACACTCCACACTTGCTCGCATTCATAGTTACCATGGCACACAACAGCCCAGGAAGACATTGCGTCCAAACAATGGGAAACATTATGACAGGACATACCCAAACCTTATTGTAGCCTCTCTCTCAGGGAAACGGCATATAAATTGATGTTTCAAAGGAATTACATGCCAGCTCGCCTCTCCACCATCTACCCGGGTACCTATCACCTCTGCTGGTGCTGTAAAGAGGTAGTCAGATACTTTAGCCATATCTTGCAGCTTTATCACCACTTACTGGAACGAGATATTGGCCACCTTAAAGCCATTGTGGGCTAATCACTCCCCTCCTCTTATCTCACAGTTATCCTGGATATCCAACCCCCGGCCTCAGAAGCAATGGCCCATTCTGACTGGAAGCATATTAGCTACCTGCTTCTAGCAGCACTGTAACTTGTGCCACTAGCAAGGAAATAGACAACACCCCTTCAATGGCACAATGGTTTACCCGCTTGTGGCACATTCTAGCAATGGAACAGATTTGCCACAGCTTAACTGAGACAGAGGCTAAATTCCACTATGTTTGGCGCCCATTGATCCATTACCAAGTCAAGTCAAGTCAAAATGAACTTTATTTCGGAGAGAAATCTCCATAAAAGATACATGAGTTTAGTAATATAAAAACATTTAAAACATACATTAGATGATTAAAAAATGGTTAAAATACTTAGAAGATTAAAAAGACCAGGACATCTATAAGTCCGCTAGTTACGGCAATCATATACAATTTAACCCAGTACATGTTGAGTCAGGTAAGCATTTTCAGGTACCGTCTTCTCGTATGCCAGAAAGCCCCCAGAAATTTGGCCACAGCAAACACAATATGAGCAGCCATTTCGCTCTTGAGAATTCTGAAGGCTTCATGACACCTAATAAAACCCAAATTCCTACAAGTGGGGATGATCCATTTTCTGCGCGCCTCACTATAGCCCGGGCAAAAAAATATAATGTGCAGTTCGGTTTCGTCACTTACTCTGCATGCCGGGCAAGTGCTGGGTGCAGACTCAGATCAATGACTAGTAAAAGCACGGATTGGCAAGGACCCGTGCCTCCATTGTAGAAAAAGCTTCCTAATTAGTCCTGGATAAATATTGCCCAGGGTTGGTTCCAGACAATAGACATTTTTAGTACAAAGAAATTGCTCCGTAAGAGTCCCTAAGATTGTGGGGGAATACAGTGTGGGTGCCTTGGAGTTGTAGTACAACTTAGTAAGTGCCTTTTTTGGGAACCTGGGACAAGCGTCTAGGGGATCATTCCAAAGGGTGTCAAGACCTAAGCCCACCAGACTGCTCTTTACAAATTTGAGCCAGGCAATATTCCCCGAGTTCGGAAGGCTAAGGACTTCCTGCAAGCCCTGCCTATGGTGAATCAATTTGGGCACCGCCCATAATCTACGCCAGTAGATCAGAGGGCGGAGCGCCAGTTCTTCTTCCAGGGGTCTAATGCCTAGGTCGAGTCTTAGCGGCACTAAGGGTGTGCTTGGAGGGAGGGCTACTAAACACCTAAGAAACCTATTCTCCTCTTTTGTCAAATTGGGCGAAACTGTGTGGCCCCATAATTCGCTACCGTAAGTAACGGCTCCTCTAGCTTGCACCCTATAGATGTGGAGCGGAGGACCTATGGGTTTAAGAGTTGACCTGTTCTTCCCTGCCAACCTTAGTATCCCACCCACGTGTTGCACTAATTTTAGCCTTGCTTTCTCCTGGTGCAGACCCGACCCCATTTTCTCATTGAGGGTTACACCAAGATATTCAAAGGTGTTAACTCGTTCTAGCGTATTATTCCCTATACGGGGAATGCGGTGGAACCTAGGTGGCGGATTGAAGGCCATAAATTTGGTCTTTAGAGTATTAATCTCCAATCCATGCTCTTTACAGAAGTCCCCAAAGCCATCAAGCACACGCTGAATTCCCATCGGCGACTTGGAGAGGAGGAGGGTATCATCCGCAAACATGATTGCCGGAACCCTCCTTCCTGCCAACTTTGGGACGTCAGAATTGGGGACCTCGTTGAGGTGATCGATGACCCCGTTGACAAAGAGGCAGAACAGGGTTGGTGCAAGTACACACCCCTGTCTTACCCCTCTGTCAACGGGAAACTTATTGGATAGGGCGCCTTGCTTGCCACACCTCACTTGAGCATAGGTGTTGGTATGAAGGCGAATAATCATCATCAAAAGATCACCTGGCACCCCGATTCTAGCCAGCACTTCCCACAGCTTACCACGTGGGACCAGGTCAAAGGCCGCCCTTAGGTCCACAAATACAGTATAGAGACTGCCACCCTCCAATTGTATTGTTTTCCAGTATATGAGGGACAGCCTGAAGACCTGGTCTATGGTAGAGATCTTTTGCCGAAACCCGGCCTGGAGGGGGCTCAAGATATCCCTGTCTTCGATCCAGTCCAAGAGACGATCCAACAGAAGCCTCGCGAAAAGCTTCTGGGGGACGTCTATCAGTCTGATCGGTCTGTAGTTGGTCGGGAGTAGAGGTGAACCCCTTTTGAATATAGGGACGATCTCCGCCCCCAGCCAAGTGGGGGGAACCGCCATACCTTGGACGATAGCATTGAACAGTACCAGAAGGTAGGGGGCCCAGATTCTAACCTCGTGTTTTAGGAGGTCGCCTGGGAGCTTGTCGAGTCCTGGCGCTTTTCCTGAGGAAAGGCGAGTAATTGCCATTTCCAATTCATCCAAATTAAAATCTTCCATCGCGGAAGAGTTACCAATAGTTGGGGACGCTATCTCTCCGACCTCGGTTCCTAGGTGATCCAGTCCAACTGCACTATAGAGGGATGAAAAATGTTCCTCCCACACTTCAGGCGCAATATTTGCCTCTATAGCCATAACAGGCTCAGCAGAGCCATGTTTGACTATTTGCCAGAATTTCCTAGGGTCTCTGACTTTAAGTGCAGATGTCATTTCTGACCAGTTCTCCCAGTCCCAATCTATTTTAGCATTTTGAAGAAAGAGCTTGTAAGCAGCCCGTTTTTCCCTAATAACCTGAGGCTCCTCCTTATTTTTGAATGTCTGGAGAAGGTCTGCCTTGGCTCTCCTGCAACTGGCATTGAACCAGGAGGCTCTTTCTCTCCTCACTTTCCTCTCTCGAACCACCGGGTTCAATACCTCGGCAAGGTTATTGCACAGGGTCAGATGAATGTCCCCTAGCGAGAGGCACCCATCGGGCGAGGGCAATAGTGGGAGAAGTCTTCCCACCTTTTCAAGGGCTAATGCCACTAGCTCATAAATTGACCTGATGCGGTTTGGTTTTTCCAAGAGTTTATCCCACCCTATTCTTCGCCTATTACTGGATATAGTTAGACTTGGGACGAGTACTCTGTTTTCTGCCGCAGCAGCGTTAAAAAATCCGTCAGCAGCCAGGGAGAGGGACAGGCCATTGTGATCACTGTCCAGCCTGGGGACTATTTTAAAATCTTTGACTAATTTCCAGTCCTGTAGTTTGATTAATACATAGTCTATCCGGGATTCCTGGCCTAGTCTGTTAAAGGTTGGTTGCGGCGGTATGTCCCCTTTAAACCTGCCATTGCAAGCTCTGAGTGAGTTTGCAAGGGCCATAGTTATTATTTGGGATAGAAGTGGTGAGCATGACCTAACCGGGGGACCCGCAATAATTGGGATGTCCCAGAGATCATCCTCCTCGCTACTAACCCCATCTAGGTAAGCCGGGAATGGTTCATACTGGGTATTAAAGTCACCTCCGACAAGGAGTGTTGCTGAACTAGAGACAGAATCAAGGAATGTCACCAGATCCTCCATTGTCCCGGATGTGCCCGCTACTCCAACCGGTCTGGAATATACATTTACCAGTATTAGAACCATCCCGGTGGGCCAACGCAAGGCCACACACATAATGTCCAATGAATTGGTTTCTACAATCTCGGCCTTACAGCCAAGATGGGAACCAATCCATATTGACAGACCACCGGACCGACGTCCCTTCCCTCCCCATATGGCTGAAACGTTAAAAGTTGCAAACCCAGCATGGCAATAGTTCTCTCTAGCCCATGTCTCCTGGAACATGCATATATCGTATTTCTTTATGAAGTTCGCCCATTCGCTACAATCTAACTTATTGGGTAACCCCGCAATGTTCCAAGATAGGATTTCTAGTGACCTCAAATCCTTGGCTGTACTTGTAACAATCTCGTCGGGAATACTTTGAACTAGCCCGGAGGGGGCCCAGTCCCCGGTGTCATAGCATTCACTATCTAGGATAACCCGTGGCGAGGGGATCTGTCTTAGTGAGCACACACCTGCCCCATTATTCCTCTCCCCCTCAAGTGCTGGATAGACGGTGCACTCCCCTTTGGGATTACACCGTCAATCCACAGCATCTAGGCAGTCGAATCTATTGGAGTGAGTGAATGGAACCCCATTCTGATCTAGGGCTGTCTGATTCCATCTATTCATGCCCCAAGGGTCCCCAAGGGGATGGACTCCTCTTTCCTGGTGCAGCTTTCTCCGGCCCACCCATGACCAACCCTCATCGCCTCCCTCCGCAGACCGCTCTGATTTGTCGGGGTAGAAGGCCGATAGGGGAAGTGTCTGTATGGAGGTGTGTGGTGAACCCCCAACCCAATTGCAGATGTAAGCAACTGTTCTTGGGTCTCTAAAATTGACCAGAACACAATCCCCTGTTCCCCTTTTGATTGTCTCTCCTACCCACGGAACCCGCCTTGCCAGAATGACCTTGTTATACATGCCTGGGGGTAGGGGCCTAAATTTATTGAGCCAGTCTATAGTCTTGTTTTTGATCGAAGTGGGAGTCTCATTAGAGCCCTCAGCAAGCTCTGGGACACCACTAAGGACTACCACGTAGGGAGCGGCACCAGGAGGTAGATGGGCTGATCTCCTGGCGGAATTGGGATAAGGAGTCTTCATTTGAGGTTGCGTGGGTTGCTCCCTGGGGTGTAGATTGGGACCTTTTGGGAAGTTTACCGGGGGGTTAGGACCCTGTGTCTGAGTAACAGGGATAGCCGTTGCCAAAGTTTTGTTGGTAATGTCTCCCCTGTGTGATAGGGGTGGGGGGGGGTGGAAGGGAAGGGTTTGAAATATCCCGTGCTGTATTAATGCTTGGGGCTAGATTGTTGGTAACAGATGTACTAGGTTGGGTGGTGGCTGAGTAGAATGGGTTCTTTTGGTGGGTAGATGATGGTATTGCGGGGGCTACACCTCCCCTTGCTGCACACTTAGGACAGATACCACTGCTATTTAGCGATACCTTCAGTGTCCCTAAACCCTTTACCAGATCTTTCGTTAAGTCTTTCATTCTAGTCAACCTACCCTCTACTTTCACATGCCCCCTGGTGGATTCCTTAAGGGTTCGCTGAGTGGCATTTATACCCTCCTCAATGCCACTTAGCCTAGCCTCTAGCCGTGTTAGGCTATTTTCGAGGGAGTTTATCAGGCGTTCAATGGTGGAGCTCAGGACTCTATCCCCTGGGTGCGCTTCCCCGTCAGCATTGGAGATTGCAAGGAGACTGCTTGACAATAGGGGAGTAGCTTCAAGCCTTGGGTTGGTGTTAAATACCTGGGGGGTCCTCCCTCGTCCCTTGCTCTTATTTCGTGGGGGTTGGAGCTTATCATGTTTTAGAATTTTAGATTTTCCCCCCCCCCAGACCCTGGGTGCACAGTTTCCTTTTCTTAGTTGCGCCTTTACCTTGGCTAACCTCTAGGGTCTTATTCCTGGTTTCGGGACCCTGTGGGGGTTGGTTGGAGGGGACAAGGAGAAGGCTTTGAGAATCACCTTGAATATCAGTGATATCAATATTAATTGAAGGTTGAACATCGTCAACTAACCCTAATAGTGGTGGTGTTAAACTCAGATTCCTGGTGTTCTCCGGTAGGCCCTGATGAATAGGTGATAAAGCCCTAGCGATAGCCCCAAGAGAAGAGCGTTTTGATGCAGCCAATCCCTGTGACAGTCTCCTCTCTAGCGTGATTATTTCTTTGTCCAGTACAGAGTTGGCCCTTATGAGAAAGTTATCCATAGTCCCCAAAGTAGAAGGTAATTGTGCTCCAGACCTGGCAGCGGTGCTCCTGGTTTCCCTTGCAGCCATGACCACCTGGTTGTATCAAAGATGGAATAGAAGGGTGGGCCGGACCCGGCCTCTACCGTCCTCGAACGGCCTCAAACGGCCCGCTCTTTGCCCGGTCTTAGCCCCGTGCTGAGACCCGCGCGCGTCCCGCTTGCACGTGTAAGCGTTAAGCTGGTTTTAAGGTGAGGGGAAGTGGTGTTGGGGGAGGAGTCGGGAAGAGGACCAGGTGCGGCTGGTCAGCGTCTCGCTCAGCACCCTGGTCCTCGCAGTCCCGAGTGCGCCGGGCGTTCCCAGCAGTTCGTGAGTCCAACAACAGCCCCTCAGCAGATTATGGCACAGCGGCCAGTGCGTGATCCAGTCACCACTGTCGCCCCAGAAACAAGCAGCGGAAACCCAGTCCCTCGAGCGGCACCCGCGGAGCGGGGGCCGCGAGTCGTGGTGGAAAATGTCAAGGTAAGGAGAAAATCCAGGCAATCCCAGATAGTGCAGAGCAGCAAAGTAGAATACCTCTGGCAGAACCCGGAGGGCGAGAGCTGCACCGCTTGGTGAAGGTGTTGGGGGAGGAGTCGGGAAGAGGACCAGGTGCGGCTGGTCAGCGTCTCGCTCAGCACCCTGGTCCTCGCAGTCCCGAGTGCGCCGGGCGTTCCCAGCAGTTCGTGAGTCCAACAACAGCCCCTCTGCAGATTATGGCACAGCGACCAGTGCGTGATCCAGTCGCCACTGTCGCCCCAGAAACAAGCAGCGGAAACCCAGTCCCTCGAGCGGCTCCCGCGAAGCGGGGGCCGCGAGTCGTGGTGGAAAATGTCAAGGTAAGGAGAAAATCCAGGCAATCCCAGATAGTGCAGAGCAGCAAAGTAGAATACCTCTGGCAGAACCCCATTACCTTACAAGTATGAAGTTCACATGCATTAACCGAACTAAGCTTAGAATGCTCTATCTCTTTGATTGAACCTGCCATTAACGCCTTACCGTATTATAACGACGGCTGTTGCTTAAATAGAAGAGCACTTTCTACACTCTACCACAATACTGCTTCTACACATACACCTGTCACAGAAGACTCTGACCTGTAGTTGATGATTAACACTGTGTTACTTGGTTTGTGTTCCTTCCCTTATGCAATGTGACATATTGTATCTTGCAGCTTTGTTTATTGGGCATGACAGACACCACCTCTGCACTACTTCTTCTTGCTATATGATGTGCGCATGCTTGCATCTGCTGCCTCTGCCCTGTATAAGTTTTACCACTCTGAAATACAATAAATATAATTGGAGCAAAAATATTTGTACATTTTCCCACAATTGTCAATAATCACAGTTAAAATTGCTTTTTGGGGAATAGAATCCAATAATTTGCTCACAATTTGCATTCCAAATCAACAACCAATAACAGAGCGGCATTCCATGACGCAGACAACCAATACCAGCGTGGCTTTACACCAACCGACCAATTCCAGCGCCTCACACTATGACGTTGGACTCACTCCTTGCAGTTGTTCACCCTCCTTTAAAAACATTCACGAACATGCTCTTTTCAGTAATATGCACATAAATCAAAGCAAATGCAAATAACAACAAATAACAAATGTCTGCTTTATCAAAGAAATCAACAAAATGCGATCACACTAGACATACTTCAAAACACGCATTCAAATGTACCTTTGACCTGGGGGGTCTCACTCTGAACAGTACAGTTACCTCTGCACAAAAGGTTCACCACACGGATTATACCTCACTTACACACATAAAGATAATGCCCCTATCTCAATTGGGCTGTCGACAGCATCTCACCACAGACCCCACAAAACCTTAACAGACAATTACAATACAGTATCCTCTACACTTTTAATACCATTCCGGGATATTAGGCTACTTTGGACCAGTTAATAAAGTCAACTTGTTATTATTATTGTTATTGCATTCTTGATTAGCGCGTAGCTACCCGTGGGGTGTCCCAGCCCTTCGATGGAAGACTAAACAGTTTAAGAGTGATGTCAGAAATAACAAGGTTTTAGCCTCATCGGCATGAGGGGTAGATTAGAATAACCAGGTTTTCAGTCCACTGCCAAGGCGAGTAGGGAGGTGCAGCTACGCAAGAATTCCGGGAGGGCATTCCACAATCTGAGTCCTAGTGAAGAGAAAGAGCGGCCGCCCATCGGACTCATCTAACTCTGGGAACTGTGAAAAGAAAACGATTGCTAGAATGCAGTGTGCCAGAAGGATGGTATGGTTTTAATGATTTTGCAGATACTGAGGTCCTGAGCGAATGTGGATTCTATACATACAGCACAGTGCCTTAAAATCAATACGTTTGGCCACTGAAAACCAATGGAGGTCATGCTAGGAGGCCAGACATTGAGGAGTATTTGGGGATCTGGAACAAGAGCCTGGCTCTGAACAACCTGAAGGCATCTAATCACAGTTTTATCTGCTCCCAGATATTAAACATTGCCATAATCTAGCCTAGACATAATCATGGCCTGGATGACAGTTCTCTGGGCAGAGAAGGGAAGTACCCATAGGATCTTTTTAAGCCTACTTCTTCACTTAGAACACCTCATTCACACAACATTCAAAATACCTCCTCCAAACATCACACAATTTTTATAACACTACAAACTAAGCACAAGCCATACACATGCAATCCTTAGTAATACTAACTTCCCCACTGTTACCGCTCTGACACAAACTGCTGGAACTCCGCCAATCTTCCAAATCACGCAATGGAATCTGGAACTAGGATTGGGGCTAGGACCTCAACTATTTTCTCATGTAAAACCTCCTACCACCCTCTCTCTGGACCTACCCATCCTCTGCGACCATCTGAGAATGCATTTAACATGGACTCCTTCTTCCTGCCCCCCTTTGTAATTGAAAGTTCCAGAAGCCCGAGGAACTATAATTCCTCAGGCTACAACTACAATTTACCAAATTACACTGTAACCCATTTGGTCACACAGTAAAGCTCAGAGTTGACTGATGGGCTTAAGTATGGATTTATCGCAAATTCAAAGCCAAGCTGATATCAATTAGTCGCAGAAACATAGTATAAAAATACAGAATCACTAGTGGATAGCCAAAACGTCAAATAAAATTGATCCTCAATGACAGAAAGTAAATGAGGAATTCAGTAGTCGCAATGCATAGAATGAGAAAAACAGTGTGATGAGTAGATTGAAAGTTACGATCCTCTTGCCTATGCATGAGGTTATCTAAGGTAAACCACTAAACCCTATTCTAACTCGGGATCAAGGAAACCCTATTAGTTCGGGGAATCAGAGAATGGTGTCAGCATGGCAGAACTTCTGTTGAAGTTCTCAAATGTAAAGTATATTATACAGCACAAAGTCACACATCAGAGAGGTCGCAAAGAGGTCTGTGCCTCTTAGTGTCCAAAGGGAATCTGAACAAGCCAATGTGAAACGCCCAATTATACCCATCAAAGAAACTTCAAGACTCCCAGGTCATGTGTCCAATTTATTGTTATCCTCAAACAGCTAACTTGGCAGCTACACTCAAGATTTATTTCCTTTGGTCCACACATTAAATATCCTTGGATTACACCTCTCACCGTACTCAACTCTGAAGGTAAGCCTCCATTTTTTTGTTAAATTTTCTTATCTTTGCCAAGAGATACTTCTTCAAGCCTCACTATCTCTTTCACACAATGTCCCGTTCTTCGACCATGAACTCAAAACTGTCCCTGCTGAGGAGAGAAAAACATTGCACCCAAAACAAGCATTAGGTTAAAATTAAACATTGCAAAATGCAAAAGCTTAATAAGGTCAACTTTAATGCAGGAGGCATTTCAATACACGTTTAACCCCTTCGCTGCTAAGCCTCCCCCCGTGCTCAGCCTTTTTAAGCTATTTGGGGTAGTTATTGCTTAGGCCCCTGTAACTTTTTGTCCACATAAGGTATCCACGTTAAATTTGCGTCCTTTTCTTCCCACATTCTGAGAATCTGAAAGGTTCCTAGGGTTTGCGGATTCCCCTGGAGGGGACCCAAAAATTAGGCAAAATACAGCAACATATTGCTTTTTAGGGAAAAATCAGGAAAAAGTGCTGCAGAAGAAAGCCTCCGTTTTTTCCCTGCAAATGGTATCAACAAAGGGTTTGTGGTGCCGAAATCACCATTTCCCCAGCTTTCAGGGACAGGCCGACTTTTGTCAGAAAATCTAAATTTTCTATACAGTTTTAGCATTTTACTGGGACATAGGCTATATTTACTATTTTTTGTACTTTCAACCCCCTTCCAGTTAGTGGTAGAAATTGGTGTGAAAGCAATAATGGATCCCGGAAAGCTATACATTTCAGAAAATTAGACAAAATTCTAAATTTAGCAAGGGGTAATTTGTGTAGATACTTCAAGGTTTTCCTATAGAAACTACCAGTTGAAATAAAAAATATTGAAATAGAGTTGAAAGAAACAGACATTTGTGCCAACATTTTCACCTGTAACTTCTTCTAACTGTTATATTCTTCCTTTTGATTAACATTAAATGCTTGTATTTCATATGATGCTTTGGAATGCTTGCTACTCCCTAGTAACCTGCTTCCTCTGTTGCTGCTCTGGAATGTGGAGAGCAGATGGTGAGTAGTTGCAGTGGAGAGCGGCTGGTGCTCAAGGGGTTCGTTCCTTTCATCTTAATAAATCAACTTAAATACATTTCATGTGTCCTGCCTCTTCAAAACTGGTGACGAGGATGGGATTTCCTTAAAATACGAGGACACCAACGTGCTGGACTAATTCTACGTCTTACTAAAGAAGGAACATTTCCATAAAGAGTAAGTGACCCCTGGATTGTCTTTATTTTCAGACATTTACAGACACTAAGCCATACAGTGTCCACCTAGCCATTGTGACATCTACAGTATCTTTAAATTTCATTAAGAAGACGGCAAACTTGCTACTTTATCTTAAACGGGCTTTACAATACTTCTGAACTTGTTATATTTCCGTGTAGATTGTCTATTAAGCACTCTCCTGTGTTTTTCTATGGACTCTTTTTACAGTAATTAAAGTTCACGTAAGAGTTGTCCACCCCAATGTAAGCATTAGCGCAAAAATCCTGTGTGTTGAAAAGAGCTTACTTTCAAACTGTAACTGTTGTGAGGCCGGCGCGTTGAAGCATCCCGTGCTTGGTGAGCCCGTGCATTCTAAAGGCCCGTGCGCTGTGCAGCCCATGCGCTACGAGATCTTTGCCATTGTGAGTCCGGACATCATCATCACTCGGATGGACGTCCTGATGTTGACGCACATGTCACGCACGTTGCATGCGTAATTTACATGCCGCCATTTTAGGAGTACTACATCTACAGAGAAACCCAACGCATCTAAAAGACGTTTCAGTTATTCCTTTCAAGTGTCAATTCGCCTACCAATTCGCCCGCAGTTTGTCAACATTCCTGTCAGTTCTCCATCTAGCTTAGTTACTTCTATACGATCATCTGTGTTTCCTGGTGATACGCACACCGTTTCTAGCGTGTCACATTCGAAAAAAGGATTTGTCTGCATCAGTGACACGCAACGCTCATCGTTTGGCGGAAAAATACCCCAGGTGATACGCACACCGTTTCTAGCATGTCACATTCAGAAATAGGATTTGTCTGCATCAGTGACACACAACGCTCATCGTTTTGCAGAAAAACATCCCAAGAATACATCTCTTCAAGAAGAAAGTCACATCGTCATATCTTGGGTATTTTGTTTTATACCTCATTCTTAAACATAAGCATTCTTTCTCTATTTTTTCTGTGCATTTCTGTTCCTTGTGTATTGCTGCTTATCTTACATTTAAACTATGTCATCCCAAGTCATTCCTGCACCACCATTTTTCATGGCAAGTCCAGGTCAACCATGTATGTTGTGGGAACATTGGAAAGAGACCTTTGAAACATACTTGGAGGCCATAGGTGGTGATGATTATGTTTTGAAAAGGAAATTAGCAATTCTTGTGCAATTTTTAGGATTAGAAGGCAGAAATGTTCTTAAAACGTTACCTTTGATGGAAACTACAAACATAGAAGTAAATGCAGAAGGCGAAGCTGGGGGGACAGCAATATCGATGTATACGAAATTGCGTTAAAAGCTTGAGAAGAAAATTTTGAAGAAAAAGTTAGTATTGTAGTAGAAAGACACAATTTTTTTTCACAAGTGCTATCAACAGGGGAAACTATTGAACAGTATGTGGCAAATTTAAGGATGTTGGCTGTCACTTGTAGATTTAACGACATGAGGGATGAACTAATTAGAGATCAGTTAATCAAAAGAATGTTGAATTTCAAGATTCAGGAAAAATTCCTGGATTTAAAAGATCCTTCTTTAGACAAAACTCGATCTGTAGCTAAAAGGATGGAGAACACCTCCAGATATGTTAAAGAGCTTAACTCTGAGTCAAATCAAATCAAATCAAATCAATCTTTATTCGGATGTCGAAAAGACAACCATAAAAGTACATAAAAATAGAATTAGCAAGGACATCTTCAAAGTTTCCAGCATAGAAGAACGAAAATGCTAATACAGACATATTAACATAACAAAACCAATTTAAAAACAAATATAAAAAGTGACACGCCAGTAAAATATTATGCAACAAAATAAGTATGTTATCAAAGGTTTTATAGAAAGAAAACATAACTTAACATGTCACAAATTCTGCCTGTGTCTCACGACTAATTTCAAAAAGATGACTATCTGGTTAGCGAACAGCTCAGCGTCCAATAGTTGGAGAACAAGAAAAGTGGGGCGGCATCTACGCAAGCCCCAAATTTTCAGAATCGGGATTAGCCACTGTTTTCTCAAATCCTGATAAAATTTACAAAACAATACTGTATGCATTGTGGATTGGGAAGAACTCATGTCGCAAGGGCAAGGTTGAAGATGTTTTTCCCAGGGTTTGGATTTAGGAAAGGTAACCGAATGGTGAAATATATTTAATCTGAGCTTTGTTAGAAGAGATCTCTCGTAATCTGTGAAATTAAAGGTCAGATAAGGCTGGATTGAGAGAGTCGTTTGAACCAGTAAAGAATATTGAACTGTGGGTTTGTGAAGTTCGCTAGTTAACCTCAGAGATTCTAGATGAGCGAGGCACAGTTTTTAAAATTGCTTCCTGGGAAATTCAGCAATTTTCAAAGGAAAATAGTAAAGCTGTGTCATACCCAAATCACCTAAGAATCTCTTTATGTAAGAGATCCATCTAACCTTATGTGCTCTGTCTAGGGCAATACAATCTTTGATAAACCCTTGGGAAAAAGTAGTGGCATTAGAAGTCCAAATACGGTGCCATAATAACAGGGGTAGAATCCTTATTAGATCTGATACATATGGCAACCCTACTTCTAAGTGGCATGCGTAGGTCGAAATGGTCCGCGGGACTGCCAAAAGGAATCGTAAAAAGCTGTTTTCTACCCTTTGGACCTCTTCAACCTTAGCATAACCCCAGACACCAGCCCCATAAATTACGCTACCAATACATTTTGCCTTATAGATCTCCAAGAGTTCAACCGTGGGTCGTCTGCCTAGTTTGTTGGCAAAATTGACCAGAGCGGCTGTTGTTCTAGCAAAGGTGAGTTTCCTAGACTCAATGGCGCTTTTCCATGAACATTTATGATCGAAAACAATGCCCAGGTATGGGTACGTGATAGTGCTCTCTATTTTTTGATGATCTACAAAAAAGGTCATTCTATTCCTTTTCGTTGACCCTAGAGACATTACAAATGTTTTTTTAATGTTTATCCTCAGGTCCAAATTCTCCATGAAAGAGTGATATTTCGCAAGGGCACGCTGCAATTCAAGTGGAGTGCGAGCTAGAATTACAGCGTCGTCCGCATAGAGTAGAGCCGGTATAGGACGATGGTTTATAGTGGGGAGGTCCTGTGCCCCAAGTAGCATGGCTTTCTCCAAGCCGTTTGTGTATAAGTTGAATAAAAATGGGGCCAGGACACACCCCTGTCTAACACCGCGCTCCACTCTAAACGGCTTTGTCACCTCGCCCCCCCAAACCATATCTCACGCGAGCTGTAGCATCTGAGTACAGTCCGCGCAGGAAAAGTATTAGGGGCTCCTCTATTCCCATGTTTTCTAGGATAATCCACAATTTGGTGTGGTTGACACAGTCAAATGCTGCGGAGAGGTCCACATATGCCAAATAAAGGGCCCCTCCTTTAGCACTAACATATTTGCCTATCAACAGGGAAAGGTTAAGGGCTTGCTCTGTAGTTCCCAAGCCCTCACGGAACCCATATTGTAGATCAGAGAGAGCATTGTTATCCGATGCCCATTGCTGTAGGCGCTCTAGAATAACTCTGCCAGCCACTTTCCCGAGCGAATCTAGCAAAGAGATAGGTCGGTAACAGGATGGCAAGTGGCGGTCCCCTTTTTTAAAAATAGGGACAAGAATTGATTTGGACCAAGAATCAATAGGGCCCAATGCACAAGAAGCTTGAAGGACCCTCGTTAAAATTGGAAGCCATAGGTCCATAGTAAATTTAAAGAAATCAATTGGTACCCCGTCGGGGCCCGGAGCTTTACCATTTTTGCTAGCCTTTAGGGCATACTCCACCTCCTCATATAGAATGTTAATTGACAAAGGGAATTCTTGTGTTTGTGATCTGGAAGGTATTAGAGGAGCAGCAGTTAAAGGGAGGCTGAATATCCGCTCAAAATATTCAAGCCATGTTTGTTCATCTATCGCAACCTCGACGCTGGGTTTAGACGTAGTGTCGATTAAAAAAGGGGACTTCACAACCTTCCAAAAGGCAGCAGTGTCCCCAAGAGTGGATGTTTTATGTAGTTGGTCCCAGAGCTCTTTCTTAGTTATTCTTCCTACGTCTTAGGGCTTGTTTGTAATTAGTTCTGGAGGCTGCAATGTCCTTGCTGTTCCTTACCTTGTTATGAAGAACTGTTTTCAAATTCTTGTAAGCCTTTGTGCAAGAGGAATCAAACCATCCCTTAGGTTTTCCATTTTTAAGATTTACGGATAAAGAGTCCTTTATAATAATGTTGCAAAATTATCCATAATTCCCTCGTTGGAAGTACCTGGATCAAGGCATTTAATGATCACTGGACCCATTTTTTTAACCAGCGATACTGTAATAGCCATTGGATCTACCTTTTCCCATCTTAATGAGTATCCATTCAGTCTATCTAAAGTTAAGTTGTTTTGAGCTAGTGTTACCTTGATGTTAAGCCTCTCTCGGTTCTTGGGGGTTTTTAGGGCAAGACTAATTGGATAGTGATCTCTAATAACAATATCGTGGGTTTTACAGGTGGATAGGTCTTTGCCTGCAGCCATAGAGAGAAATATAAAATCAATTGTGGATGGCCTGCCTCTTCCATTAAAAGTTGGTACTACCGGTATGGGAGGATTCATCATGTCATTAACTAGTGCAATGTCTAGTCCACCTAAGATCTCATTCAAGAAATACCCAGGTGGAGTGTGAGAAAAGTGAACCATCGGAACACCATTTTCATCCACTATGCCACAAACTATGTTGGCACTATGGGTGCATAAATTTTGATTGAAGTCCCCACCCCAAATTAGAACCAACTCCTTGTGAATTTTTGAGAGCAGTTCTTGAAGGGAACAATATATTTCCTTGGTTACATTCGCCAAATCAGACACAGAAAGGTTGTTATAAAAATTCACTATAACTAAAGCTTTACAAGTGTTCCAATGAAGAATAAGAATTTGAAAATTTGCATTCGACTTAATGGGAACTATTGATGTAAAACAAAGGGTGTTCGAAACAAAAATGGTCAAACCCCCTTTGCCCTGCCAGATGCGGAAGGTGATGCTGATGAAAAATATGTTTTAAAACCCTCGAGATGTATTTCAGAAGGAGCCCATGTTTCCTGAAAGCACAAAATATCAAAATCATGTATAAAAGCAAGCCAAATATCGTTCAGAACCTTGGAGCGAAGACCGGCAACATTCCAAAAAAGAATTTTAAGTAGTGGGTCATCTTTGTGGGCCACAAATTCAGGGTTCGTTCCCAGGGGATCCTCATAGTTAAGACACTGGATAGTGGGCAGAGAGAGAACTTCAGATACTTCAACACCCTTGCACATATGATCCGACACTGCGCCAGGGGTGGGTGAGTTACACATAGCCGTGGGTAACAATCCCTCTGGCTTGAGTCAATCCACTCTCTCCAATTCAGAAAGGTGATCATAATAGTTGGAGGTCGGAATGTTATATCGTAATCTGGGCCCTTCACTCCTACCCAAATTTGATGGATCTCGGAATTGTGTGTCTAATAAATGAGAAGAAAATTGGGGATAAAAAAAAGTCAAATCCCTGACTTGAATATCGGTGTTAGCACTGTATGGGGAAGAGTTACAGATGTGATGAATCACTCGCCTGTCCCTAAAATTTATGACAATACAGTCTCCTATCGTATCCTTTCTCCTACGGCCCACCCAGCTTAACCTTCTTGCAAACAGTATTTCCCCGGAGATAATAGGGGGTAACGGCCTGTTCTTGTTCAGCCAGTGGGCAACTTTATTTCTTAACTCAGGGAATGTTTCTATTTTGCCCTGTGGTAGTTCTGGAACCCCAACTAAAACAACAGTGTATGGTATTGATTGTGTGGGTAAATCGATATGTGGGAATGACTGCTTCGGGGTTGCTTGCGTGAAACGTTCCCTAGGGGGACCTGGAATATTAGCAATGTTAGTCACACGACCTACGGTCTCAATGTCTCTATGTAAAACAGCTTCCCCTCTTTCCATGGGTTCGGTCGTCCCCGAGAGACCAAAAGGTCTGTTAGCAGACGATGTAAGCGATACTAGGGGACTGGGGACAGTTGATAGCTGTCTATTTTTAATTAAATGGGGGTCAGTAGTTGGTTGAGCCTTAGAGTGTGAGTTGTCTGCCAATTGGCTGGAACTGGTGGAAAGAGTTTTCATTATTATTGCCATATTATCCATTTTTTCCCCTAAACGTTTTACCCTTTCCAAAAGTGGAGTCATTAGGGACTTCATAAGATGATCAATTTTTTCAAAAAGGCTCTCACTTAATGGGAGAGAGGGTGATGGAATGGGTAATTGGTCTGCTAATATAGCATGCAAGCCATTTTCCTGAGATGATATGGATGCAATCTTAGGTAAATTCTTGTCTGCTTTTTTTCCTCTCGTGACAGTAGATTTAGAAGTAACCTTTTTGTGTTTATTATCACCAGAGGTACATTTAGATATTTTAGCAGTCTTTGCATTTTTTATATTATGCCCATCTCTATTAGATTGCTTTAGGGTGCACCTAGCTTTCTGCCCCCTTGTTGTTACCCTCGGGGTATGGGCTAATGGTCTTGACAGCGGAGGTGAAGCCGGAGTGGGAGTGATAGGTAGCTCACGAATAGGGTTTAGGGGAACAACCCCTGACTGAGGTGGGGAATCGGAAGGTGGTTCATTAAAGAAAATAGTGGGGGTCAGTGATAACCTAGATGGAACTGGGATAATATCAGGGGAGTCATTGCCTGATATAGGTACAACAGACTGGGTAGTGGAAATGGGGTGGAATCCCAGTAAAGCCGCAAAAGACGGGGCCAAAATCGAGTCCTGGGAGTTAATGGTTAGGAACGATGTATTGGCCGCGTATAGAGGGGGGAGAGTGCCAGCAGGTAAAGAGAGGCGGTGTTCGGTGTTTTCGATAGCATTAACCACCACCCCTATTGTTTTCTGCAGCATACGGTCAATGGCGGTCAGGCTAGGTAATGGTTTGTTTGGATTCTCATTATGGTTTTTGGCATGTATAGAGGCTGAAGGGTTTATCCTGCTCATATTTTCATTATCAATGACACACAGAACGTAACAAAACAATGCAATGGACAGCGGGGTCTCAGAACCAATGGGGGTGGCCCAGCCCGGTCTCTCCGGCCACTAACGGCCACAAACGGTCCCGCCCTTGTCCCGGGCTTCTCCCGGCTCGCGACCGCGCAGCGGATAGGTCAATTAGTTACATATCAGGGGCGGGAAGAGGATGCAGCTGGTTCGAGTTACGGGGCTGCTGGTCCTCGCAGTCCCGTTCTGAGCGTCCACCCGCCAGCAGTTCTGGAGTCAATTTCAGAAATAGAGCTCAGGTTAAAACACAGGGCAGGCTTCCAAAGCTTCACAAGACTCCCACGGCGAACGGCTCCCGCGAAGCGGGGGCCGTGAGGAGTTATATGGCCACAGGTAGCGGGGCGGGAAGAGGATGCAGCTGGTTCGAGTTACGGGGCTGCTGGTCCTCGCAGTCCCGTCCTCAGCGTCCACCCGCCAGCAGCTGTCGAAAGGTTCTGGAGTCAATTTCAGAAATAGAGCTCAGGTTAAAACACAGGGCAGGCTTCCAAAGCTTCACAAGACTCCCACGGCGAACGACTCCCGCGAAGCGGGGGCGGTGGAGAGTTATATGGCCACAGGTAGCGGGGGCGGGAAGAGGATGCAGCTGGTTCGAGTTACGGGGCTGCTGGTCCTCGCAGTCCCGTCCTCAGCGTCCACCCGCCAGCAGTTCTGGAGTCAATTTCAGAAATAGAGCTCAGGTTAAAACACAGGGCAGGCTTCCAAAGCTTCACAAGACTCCCACGGCGAACGGCTCCCGCGAAGTGGGGGCCGTGAGGAGTTATATGGCCACAGGTAGCGGGGGCGGGAAGAGGATGCAGCTGGTTCGAGTTACGGCCGGGGCTGCTGGTCCTCGCAGTCCCGTCCTCAGCGTCCGCCCGCCAGCAGCTGTCGAAAGGTTCTGGAGTCAATTTCAGAAATAGAGCTCAGGTTAAAACACAGGGCAGGCTTCCAAAGCTTCACAAGACTCCCACGGCGAACGGCACCATTTAATTATCAGCCATGGATCATTCAGGCAGCCCTTCATGACAGGCTCTTCTTTCCTCTCATCCGCGTTGGGCCGAACACCCGCTACAAGGCCACGAACCAAGCAGCCGAAGTCTCCATCCTCCCTGTGGCGCCGCAGTTCGCCCCGAAACAAATTGGCCATGATGAAACTGTGCATATCATAAAAAAGTCTGTTAAAAAAGTCGATGAAAAAACTATTCCAGATAAGAAACAAGAAGGCCCAAAATTCAAGTCCAAATTTTGTTTCAGGTGTGGTAGCCCCAAACACACAGCAGATACAAGTCATTGTCCAGCTGCAAAAAGCAGATGTTACAAGTGTAGAAGATTCGGCCATTTTGCAAGACTATGCAAAAGTTCTGAATCTTCTATTACCCCCAAATCTGTTAACCTAATAAATCAAACAGATTTGTCCCATAACGAAGATGTTTAATGTAACAGTGATGATGACAATGTAGAGGTGATGGTCATTGAATCCAATCAGGTTCTTAAATGTGAAGTGGACAAACATGATAGCTATCGATCACCCAAATGCATAATTAAAATCAGGGGCAAGGATGTGCAAGTCTGGGCAGATTCTTGTTCCCCATTTACCATCATTGACAAATCTATTTGGTAAGGTTTGGGAGGCAGAATAGATGAGTTACAACCCACTGATGTTATTCCTGAAGGATACTGTGGTGAAACACTACCTGTTTTGGGGTACGTAGAAACAGAAATGTGCTTTTTGGGCAGAAAAACCATCGCCAAGTTATACGTTGTACACAAGGGTAGATCTCTTTTAGGTTGGAAAGAACAAAGGGCTCTTGATATCGTGTTAAACCCAAATCATCCACAACAAGTGCTATTAACATCACCGGGGAACACTTCCGAGTGGGTTACCAAATTTCCTGATTTGTTCAGCAAAACATTAGGATGTTTGAAAACGTTTAAACATCGGATTATCTTAAAGGTGGATGCTGTTCCCAAGGTACATAAAGTAAGGAATATTCCGTTTATACTGAGAGACAAACTCAAAGACGAGTTGCATAGGCTTTGTAACGAGGGTGTAATCGAGCCTATTGAGGCATCCGAGTGGTTAAGTCCCATAGTTTTGGCCAGAAAACCCAATGGAAATATTAGAATATGCATTGATATGAGAGATGTTAATGACAACATCTGGATAGACCGACAGCCTCTTCCTCGCATCAGCGAAATGTTAGCAACTGTGAAAGGAGGTACACATTTCACCACATTGGACTTATCCAACGCATATCACCAGGTATTATTGCATGACGATTCAAGACACATCACATCCTTCATCATTCCTGAGGGTGCTTTCCAATTTGTACGCATGCCTTTTGGTGTGGCGTCGACTTCGGCCGTATTTCAAAGAGTGATGCAATCTGTTTTAGCAGGCTTGAAGAATGTTTTAGTGTTTCAAGACGATGTTTTAGTGTGGGGAAGTGATAAAATCAAACATGACAAAATTTTGGAAGAGGTACCAAAGAAAGTTTTGGATGCTGGAGTCACAATAGCCTTGGAAAAATGTAAATTTGGTATGAGTGAAGTCGAATATTTAGGCCACACTTTAACGTGCAATGGTGTAAAACCCAAACGGAGTTTAGTCGAAGCCATAGAAAAAGCACCTGCTCCAAGTGATAAAGATCAACTCAGGTCGTTTCTTGGCCTTGCAGAATATTACTCCAAATTTGTACACCATTTTTCTGATAAAGTCCATGAGTTGAGGAAATTGATGAAAAAAGGTGCCAAATTTGAATGATCTGAAACATGCTAACTGAATTTTGAAGCTATCAAAAAGGCATTGCCAGCGCTGTTACCCTAAAACCATTTGATTGTGAAGATCAGACCATTATCTCCACCGATGCCAGTAATCATGGTCTTGGTGCTGTACTCATTCAGGAGCACAAAGGAAACGAAAGAGTAGTAGCTTTTGCTTCCCGCAAAATAAGGGGTGCAGAACACACATATTCCACCATTGAAAAGGAAGCTCTGGCATGCTGGTAGGGTGTGCAATATTTTAAAACATTTGTGTGGGAAACTAAATTTCAACTACACACTGACCACAAACCCTCAACAGATCTGTTCTGCACAAGAGGTGCGGGTAAAGCCACTCCAAGGATCGCCAAATGGTTATATCGTCTTCAAGAATATATCTTTGAGATAAAGTATATCCCTGGTGCAAAAAATGTAAATGCCGATTGTGTATCAAGATTACCATTAGATATGGTACAAGATGATGAGGATGACAAATGGATGGTGACAGAAATAAAAGATGTGTGAAGTGCCATCAGTGAGGAGGAGTGGAAGAAAGCAGTTGTTGAGGATGACGTGTTGAGTAAAATCAAAAATGTTCTAAGCAACGAACAAGGATGGAGATTACACAAAGAATTGGAACCATTTAAATTAATTTGGTCTGAATTGAACGTTATAGATAATTTACCTAGGAGAGGGTGTAGGTTTGTTGTACCTGTGGTATTGAGAGTGTTGAAAATCATGCACAAGGGACATGGTAGAATGTCTACCATGAAAAGAAGAATTAGAGAGGACTTTTGGTGGCCCGGTATGGACATTCAAATCGAACGATATGTTTGTGATTGCATAGTGTGTGCGTGCAGTGACAAAACCCATTCTTCCCAGGAAACCACCATTGTTTCATCACCCATGCCTAAGGGTCCTTGGGATAAATTGGCCATCGGTATTTGTGGACCCTTTGATGTCTTGAACGTGTGTGAGAGATTTGCCATAGTCATGGTAGATTACTTCTCTAAGTGGCCGGAGGTAGCTTTCATTAGAGAAGTCAAGGCTACTAATGTTATTTCATTTTGTGAGGATATCTTCAGAAGGGAGGGCTGCCCTGCAGAGATCGTCACAGATAATGGACCCCAATTTATTTCTGAAAAGTTTGAGACATTTCTTGTCAAATGGGGCATTAAACATACTAGAACACCCGTTTACCATCCAAGGGTAAATGGCCTTGTGGAACGCTTTAACAGAGTTTTGGTTGAGGTTGTTCAACTAGCGTGCATGAGTGGGGAATGCTGGAAACAACAAGTTAAGGATATGTTATGGTCATATCACACCACTCCTCATTCGGTGACAAAAGAGACACCTTTCTCTATACTCAAGGGCAGAGTAACGTGTTCGGTAGCTGTACCAGCTTGGATGAACAGAGCTGGAAAACGTAATATTGATTTAAAAAAAAGTATGTTACAGAGTGGACATATACCAAAAAGCTTACTGTCATAGACATAATAAGAACATTGTTAAATCCAAACGTTTGTTCACGCAGGGAATGTTTATAAGATTGTTCATGGGGGATAAAGCTAGAAAAGGGTGTTCGAAATGGTCCTCCCCCAAGAAAGTAGTTCATGCTAAAGGGAACAGCGTGAAACTATCAGATGGTAAATGGTGGAACACAAGAAAAGTGTCGCTATGTTCGGACACTGAGATTGCTGTATCTTCTGATATCCAACTTGATGCTGACTCATATAAAGCTGTTCCTTGTCTAAATGATGTATCCACTCCAAGGTTTACTACTGGTTCTAGACGCATCCGTGTGATGCCTAAAAAATATGAGGATTACGTATGTTCATAATGTTAAAATTTGTTTGAGTTAGAAAATTTCTTAAGAGGGGAGATGTGTTATATTCTTCCTTTTGATTAACATTAAATGCTTGTATTTCATATGATGCTTTGTAATGCTTGCCACTCCCTAGCAACCTGCTTCCTCTGTTGCTGCTCTAGAACATGGAGAGCAGATGGTGAGCAGTTACAGTGGAGAGTGGCTGGTGCTCCAGGGGTTCGTTCCTTTCCTCTTAATAAATCTACTTAAATACATTTCATGTGTCCTGCCTCTTCAAAACTAACTATGGCAGATTTTTAAAAGAAATATTTCATTACGTCTGCTGGACCCTTCTTGTTGTGGTGATATATAGAATTTGTAGGTTCATCAAGAACCAGAGGTACCCCGAGCCAATAACTGAGCTGCGTCTTGCAATGGGTTTTCATTGTGTACCGGGTATATAGCAATTCATTTCTTAAAATATAAAGAGTGAGGAAATAAATATCAAGGGTACCTATGTATTTCTGAAATGAGAACAAAATATAGAGTTTAGAAGCAGTAGTTATTTGCACATCTCAGAAATTATGGGTACCCATACTAGCATGTGAATTATAGGACATTTTTCAAAGTGACTTCTTTTTGACACATTGTCTTACATTTGGAAGGCAGATATGTATAGAAAGTCAATAGTTAATAACAGTTGTTCTACAATTCTGTGTTCCCCTAAGTCTCCTGATAGAAATGGTACCTCTCTTGTGTGGGCAGGCCTAGTGCCTGCAACAGGAAACGATCCAACACGGAATGTGGACACATCCCATTTTTCCACTGAAAACTGACCCTTTTTTTCAATGGGCCTAGCTGTGGATTTTGAATTCTAGCTCGGCACCTAGGGAAACCTAGCTAACCTATGCATTTTTTAAAACTAGACACCCAGGGGAATCCAGGATGTGGTACCTTGTGTGACTCTCACAAGATTCTCTTATCCCTTGCAAACCTCAAATTCTATCAAAAAACTATTTTCCTCATATTTCTGTGATGGAAAGTTCTGAAATCTGCATGGATCCACAAACGTCCACCCACCCAGCATTCCCTAATGTCTCCTGATAAAAATGGTACCTCACTTGTGTGGGTGGGCCTAGTGCCCGTGACTGGAAATGGCCCAAAACGCAATGTGGACAAATCACATATTTCCACTGAAAACTGACCCTTTTTTTGCAATGTGCCTAGCAGTGGATTTTGAACCCTAGCTCAGCCGGCACCTAGGGAAACCTAGTAAACCTATACATTTTTGGAAACTAGACACCCAGTGGAATCCTGATAAAATGGTACCTGACTTGTGTGGGTGGGCCAAGTACCCGCGGCAGGTAAGAGCCCAAAACGTATTGAGAAGACATCAAAATTACCAATCACAATATGATCTGGTTTTGCAAAGGGGTTTACCTGGGTATTTGGCCCCGAGTTCGGCGGCCATCTAGGGAGACCTACAAAACCCACATATTTCTGAAAACGTGCGTGCATCCCCCAATGTTTTCCTACCCAGAATCCCCTGCAAAGCTCAAATTTACCTGAAAACAAATCACATTTTCTCACTTTTCTGTCTGAGATCACAGTGCCGGCACAAATATCCTACCACTCAGTCAGTCAGTCAAAGTACTTTATTCGGTTAATTAAAACCATAAACGCATTCTATACAAAAATAATAAAAATGAATATGACAATTATTGACAACAAAGATATTGCACAGGTTGCATACACAAGATAAGCAGACACTATAAAATGCAACATTAAAACCTAGCTATTAAAACATTAATTGATGTAAACTAGAGAATAGAAATCGCTCTCACTTTTTTCCTCCTTTATCCTGACTGCTGCAGTAAGGAGACTTGCTATATTAAAAATTTCCCATACATTGGACAACATCTGCAAATATATAAGCACTGGTTTTGCTTGTAAGAATTCTTTATCCTTTAGAATTGGAAGAATAATATGTCTCCGACTATATAAGAAATGCTCGCAGAATAAAACATAGTGCAGTTTATCCTGGGTGGAGAAGTTATCAAAAGAACAAACTCCCAGATCTTCCACCCTTCTCCATCCCGGGGGATCAGCAAGGAGAAAATGTAACTAATTCATCCTGAATCTAACCAGGAGAAAGTGGTGGTTAGAGTTGGTTACCACATTTAAATAGGGTTCAATTGCACAGGACGTTTTTAACAATTGATGAGCACATACCACTTGGTTTACCAACTCCCTTTCCTCTTTTTCCATAAGTGCCCTATATAAATAAGATTTCTTAACCCACTGCATATCTCCCTTTACTAATTTGTCTGGAGAATTCAATAATTCTGCCTGTCCCAATTTCTCAGCCAGCTTTTTGTCGTGACCCAACCAGGGAATGCTACCGGCTCGGTCTAAAGCCAAACAGTCTATCATAATTTCACGGTTCATTTCAAGTTCAGAGTTTAGCCAAGTTGCAATCCTTTTTAATAGGGGTGCCATTGCGATTAAATCCTCCACAAAGCCTATCCCAGTCTCTTGATGAATTATATATGTTGGCGTGGATTGAGGCACCGATAGCAAGTTTCTTAAAAATTTGTTTTCGACTACTTGGATTTCCTTTGCTTCTCTGAATCCCCAAATATCCGAGCCATAGATTGCGATAGAGGTACATTTGGCTCTGTATACATTTACAGGGCTTGAATTGGTTTTGCCGCTAGCCTACGTGCAAAACCTGAGACCGCAGATGTGGATCTATCCAAAACATTTCTCTTTGCATTCATTTGCAGGATCCATGCGCCTCTCTCGTCAAATATTACACCTAGGTAGGGAAAAGTGGAAACCTTAGTGATCACATTACCCTCACAATGGAGAGTTTTAACCCTTTTGGGCTTAGTGCCTATTATCATTGAGCGTGATTTTGAGAAATTTACACTTAGGTCCAAAGATCTCATAAAAACAGCGAAAGAGGTTAAAAGGCATTGTAAACCAACCGCAGTTCTCGCTAATAAGGCAGCATCATCTGCGTAGAGGGGAGCTGGAATAAATCGCTCCCCCACACGCGGAATATCTTTACTGGCTTACCCTAAGACTTGATCCAGATTATTAATATAAAGGGTGAAGAGTAGGGGGGCCAAGATGCAACCCTGCCTAACATCGTTGGTGATGCATATGCCCTGGGTGCAATTCCCCCTTTGATCGTAGCTCACTGTAGCTTTCAGATCTCTGTGCAAATCGACAAGGAAATGGACGATATTTCCATCCACACCAAGTTTGATGAGTATAGCCCATAACTTGGATCTATTCACTCAGTCAAAGGCAGAGGAAAGATCCATGAACCCTAAATACAGTGTTCCCTTCTTGGCAATGGTGAACTTCCCAATTAATAGGTGCCTATTCAGGCACTGGTCAGTAGTGCCCCTTCCTTTCCTAAAGCCGTATTGCAGATCTGATAGGGTATTGGTTTCAGTTAACCAGGACGTAAGTTTGCTAAGTACCACCCTTCCAAGAGCCTTAACAGTCGAATCTATGAGTGAGATTGGTCTATAACAGCTAGGGTCCACTCTATTACCCTTTCTAAAAATCGTGACAATAACCGACTCAGACCATGATCTAGGTAGACCTAATTTGCATGCTATGTTAAAAACATGAGCTAGAAGTTTTGACCAAAGTACTACATTAGATTTAAAAAGATCGGCTGGGACACCATCCGGTCCAGGAGCTTTATTACTTGTCATTTTGTTTATGGTCTCCGCTACTTCTTGCTCTATAAAAGTAATAGTATATGCCTCAACTTCAAATGCAGTGCCCAGAGATCCTTGATTCTCCTGATCGCCATATATGGATTTAAAGTGGTTGATCTATTCCTGCTCCTGCATATTACATTTGAGAGAGCTGCCCATAGTTTCTTGGAAAAAGGGCTTATTCACAAGTTCCCAAAATTTGGCACTGTTTTTAATAACGTCAATGGACAAGAGATCATACCAGGCCTCGTTTTTAATTTCTCCTTTAAGTTTATTTATTGCCAATTTATATATTTTACTTAATGCAGCTACAGTACTTTTATCTTGTGGTTTGTTTTTTAAAGCCACTAACAGCTTTTGATGGGCAACTGAGCAGTTATGGTCAAACCACCTCTCCCTTTTAATTTGGGGAACCTTAAATGGGCGTTTAAGATCAGAGGCCAGCTGATTGCAAATGTTAATGTATGCTGCAAGGACCTCTTTGCCCTTTAAGTTATCATCTAGGCAGAGGTCCAGCTCCCTTCCAACAGTGTTCGGCAAATTTGCTTGGAAATGCCCCGGCACCACCATACACCACTTAAGTCTACGAGCTTGGTCTTTGGGTTTTATATTAGAAGTAAGTGCACAACTGTTAGGTTTGGGATTGTGCTTAAGACCTCCCGCCAATATCAAGAGTATAGGGTTGTGGTCACTAAAATGAGACCACATAGTGTTATATCCCATCACCCGGGGGGTCAGTGCTGCAGTGATGAAAATATAGTCAATCGTGGAGTACGTTCCCCTGACTTTAAATGTGGGAATATCATCAGTATCAAGCGTTGTGTTGGGATAAAATAGACCATGATCCGCTAAGATACCCTCCAAGAGGCCACCTTGCTGGGAATGTTCAAAACGCATCTCTAAATGGTTATCAGGACCTAGATAGTCAGAAACATGACAATTCAATTGACATTGATGTACGTTAAAATCACCTAAAACAATAACCGAATAAGAAGTGGCTTGTTTCCCACTATACAACTCAAGGAAATAATTCAAACTGACCAAATGTTCATTTGCGATAAATCTATCAAATGAATTACAAAAATTAATAATAAGAAGTTTGGGTGCATTAATATGGGTAATCTGCACTACTAAGCAGTTTGATGAACCTGACTCCAATTTACAGTGAGTACCTGCTACCATTAAGGAAATCAAGGTTAGTAAACCACCCTTAGCCCTGCCAGCTGCTGATGGATTGGCTGCCTCAGAGTAGGTGGTATAACCATCCATCCAAAAACTATCATCAGTTTACCAGGTCTCCTGGAGCCCAATCATATCAAACTCACTTATAAAATCTTCCCACCTATCGTCAACTGACTTCTTTTTGAGTTGCTATGTTCCAACTTAATGTCTTGACATACTGCCCTAAATTATCCTCCTCCCCCAATATTGGTTTAGTAGTACAGTTCATATACTTATCTCTGTCTTTTCTATGCCCATCGGTGAAAGAACAGGGGTCTAGTCAGTCGTTACAATCCAACTGGCTCAAGGGGGCATATCTATTTGTGGTCGCAAACCTACTCTCTTTAGTTCCATCATCTGCTACGGCAGTGGGGTTTCGGTAACCTTGAGATGAATCAATGGTGTTAGCACAAAAAGATTGTCCAGCATTATACACAGATTTAACAATGGGTCTTGATGACCCTTTTCCTGCTGGATGTCGTAGCGAACCCTTACTGTCTCGACCCCGGTCACCCATAATCGGAGGATAGAATAAACCCAGGGGCAAGACTGTAAACCCTCCCAAGCCCCAATTAGGGCTCTCCTTAAGGAGCAAGCCTGCCACATCTATCCGACCAAATTAATCACCATACAGTTGCTCTCGTCTGTTTTAGGGTGGCTTCCCACTCATCCTACCCGCCTGGCCATGATAATGTGTGTAGATGCTCTAGAACCTCCCTCTGAAAATCTGCTGCACCAGAACTTAACTTTACGAATAAGTTCCTCCGTTGTCTCAGTGCTATTTCTTTTAAGAGGGGGCACCCCTATTAGGACCGCTACAAGGGGGTTGCTTCGGGTGGCAAGTTCAGCCTTTCTTGTTTGATAGGTGCTCCTATGGGTATTTGGTTCGACCCTGTCAAAAATGGTAATTTGGTCTTCCACTGAGAAGCACTTACAACTCCCTTATCAATACCAACCCTTTGACCATTACAAGCCTCATTCATTTTTATGGTCCCCGCAGATGACTTAGTCAGAGTCCTTCCCTCTTCAGAAATTATATTCTGTGTGGTTTTTAAGCCTGTACTAGACACAGCCCTACTTTGACTATTACCAATAGCATTGGGATCCTCACTCCTACCCATAATAGATTCATCCATTTTGGTCTCATTTCTAATCAACCTTTCCAACACACGATTTAGACCAGATTTGACATACTTAAATAAGTCCTCCTTGAGTGAGTCAATAAGCGTGTCAATATGTAATAGGACTGAGTCCACACTTGCTTTGTTCAGTTTAGAAACCGGTGACTCCGCTATAGTCTGGTGGTCGGCACCCCCCTTCCGTGTTAATAGATCCTTTGAGACAGGGCCTATTTTGAGTCGTTTTTCCCTCCTTTTTTTGCCGACAGCTACGGCCACGTCTCTTGGCAATTCGGATCCCCCCTTTCCCTCCATTTGACCTTTAGGACATGAAGTAGACGGAATTTCATTGACCCTGATAGTATTATCTATATCTGCCTCTGGAGCGGGGCTAGGGTCAGGATCTAGGCATAAAACATTAGAATTAACAATCGGTTCCTCAGTTCCCATCCCCATACCCCGCTGAGCCTCCACATCATGGATTTCATTGGTTATCGCTCCCACAGCTGTAGTCAAATAGGAAATAATGGAGGTTCAATTGCGTGGTATCTTTGCCTTGGACTTAATAGTGTCTGCGGAACATAAATCTTTTCGCTTACCCATACTGAATTCTGAAAGAAAGAGAGTTGGCCCGGTCCGGTCTCAGTCGGTCGCTGATGGGCCCAGACGGGCCCACCCTTGGCCCGGGCTTTGCCCGGGCGCGTACCGTGCTGCGGAGGAGCCTGGGCGATTTTATCGTGCCTCTGGGCACATTTGGAGTGGCGATGGTGCAAGGGTTGCTGGGTGTTGTGGTTTGGGCCATTCCCCTCATGGCCAGAAAATGAAAGCGCTTAGCTGTTTTCCTCATGGCAACAGCGGAGGCTGCTGGACAGAAACCAGGTGAGGTTTAGCGCGTCCCGCGCTGCGGAGGAGCCTGGGTGATTTTATCGTGCCTCCGGGCGCATTTGGAGTGGCAATGGTGCAAGGGCTGCTGGGGGTTGTGGTTCGGGCCGTTCCCCTCGCGGCCAGAAGATGAAAGTGCTAAGCCGTTTCCCTCATGGCAACAGTGGAGGCTGCTGGACAGAAACCAGGTGAGGTTTAGCGCATCCTACCACTCAACATTCCCCTCAGTCTCCCGAGTAAAATGTACCTCAGTTGTGTGGGTGGTCCAAGGGCCTGCGACTAGAAGGGCCAAAAACATAGGGATTGAAGGGACAGCAAAGCAAACTCTAAGCGATATATTTTTTTAAAATACATTTTTAGGTGATTCTGCATTGTGCACCCACATTAATGAGGTATCTTTTTTATTGGAAGACCAAGGGGAATGCTGAATGGTAGGACATTTGTGCCGGCACGTTAATCCCACCCAGAAATGTGAGGAAAATTTGATATTTTCAGCTAAATTTGAGGTTTGTAGGGGTTTCTGGGAAGGAAAACGTTGGGATATCCACACAAGCCACACATCCCTGGACTACCCCAGTGTCTAGTTTTCAGAAATGTGTGGGTTTGATAGGTCGCTCTAGATGGCCGCTGAGCCCACAACCAAAAACAGAGGTGACTCCCTTGCAAAACCAGGTAGCTTGGCAATCAATACTTTTGAAGTCTCCACAGTACGTTTTGGGCCAATTCCTGTCGCGGGCACAAGGCCTACCCACACAAGTGAGGTACCATTTTTATTGGGAGAACTGTGGAAATGCAGGGTGGTAGGAAATTTGTGGCGGCCCGGTGATCCCCCAACTTTCCCACACCGAAAAGTGAGGAAAATTTAATTTCTTTAGTTAAATTTGAGGTTTGCAGGGGATTCTGGGTAGGAAAAGGTTGGGAGATCCATGCAAGCCACACCTCCCTGGACTCCCCTGGGTGTCTAGTTTTCAGAAACGTCTGGGTTTGGTAGATTCCCCTAGATGACCGCTGAGCCTGGGACCAAAAAAGCAGGTGACCCCCTTGATAAATCAGGTCATTTTGTGATAGATAGGTGGGCACCTGTGTTTTTGGTCCCAGGCTTACAGACATCTAGGGGAACGGGGAACCTAAAAAACCCAAACATTTCCGACAACTAGACACCTGTGGGAGTCCAGGGAGGTGTGGCTTGCGTTGATCCCCCAACATTTTCCTTCCCAGAATCCGCTGCAAACCTCAAATATAGCTAAAAAGTCAAATTTTCCTTTAATATCTAAGTGGGAAATGTATGCGATCACCGCACGGCACAGATTTCCTACCACTCTGCATTAACCTCTGTCTCCCGACAAAAATGATACCTTACTTGTGTGGATGGGCCGAGTGCTTATGACATGGAGGGGTCAGAAACATGTAGAGTTTGAGCGGGGCCAAAAGCAAGTCCAAAAGGGCAGTTTGTTAATACGTTTTTAGGCTGACGCTACTTTGGGCCCCACACAAGTGAGGAATCATTTTTCTCGGAAGGCCAAGGGGAATACTGGGTGGTAGTAAATTTGTGCCTGTGCAGTGATCCTACAGCTTACCCACACAGAAGTGTGAGGAAAATGTGACTTGGTAAGCAACTTTGAGGTTTCTGGGTAAGAAAACGCTGGGGGATCCATGCAAGCCACACCGTCAGCCAAGAGTCAGTACATGCACACCACTAGCCAAGCTCCATCCATGCACACCACCTGCCAAGCACCATCCACGTACACCGCCAGCCAAATGCCATCCATGTGCACAGTCAGCCAAGCACTATCCACGCACACAGCCAGCCAAGCGCCACCCACGCACTCTGCCAGCAAAGCACCATCCCAGAAAACACAGACAGCCAAGCATGGCCGGACTGGTAACAGAAACCAGTCCTGGCAGACTGCTGCTCGACTGGCCCTGAGAGAGGGGGGCGTGCTAATACAAAGCACTGCTTCCGCTTTTGTTACTGGGGGTGGATATTGCAGCACTGCTGCAAAACTGGCCTCCAGTGACAAAACCGGCCCCTACGGCCAGAAAACCAGCCCCCACCCCTTCAGCCCACCGGGAAACGGCCGGTGCACGCTACGGCCAGTCCGGCTCTGCAGCTAAGAACCATCCATGCACTCAATCAGCCAAGCGCCAGTCTACGTACACCAACAGCCAAGCGCCACTCCACGCACTCCACCAGGCATGCGCCAATCTACAAACACTGTCATCAAGCGTGAGTCTACATGCACCATTAGCTAAGTGCAGATCCACACACACTGCCAGCAAACTGCCAGCCAAAGGTCAGCACACGTAGATCGTCAGCCAAACTCACGTTGAGACACACAAAAACTCTCCCTGGTTTCTAGTGCTTTTCTGACCCTTCTTAGGGGCAGATGAGACTAAAAATATCACTAAAACAGCCAATATGTGTGCCTAAAAAAAGGGAGCGACCATTCCCTATGGTGCTTCTCCCTGACATGCCCACAAACATATCTGTGATGACTAGTGGGCTTTCTGCCAATCCTGGGGGCAGATAAGGGGCTATTGCCCTCATCTGCCTTCTGGGGGGGCAGAAATACTTTTTTGGGGGTTGGGGCATTAGCATGCCCTTTCTCAGCAGCCTCCACCCCTACATATGACAAGAAAACATACTCCCTGGTGCCTGGGGGGCAGAGCAGGGACTGTTGCCCCCATCTTCCTACCGGGGGAGGCCCAAGACTGTGGCTAACTGTTTTGGGTGTGAGGGCATTGGCATGCTCATTCTGGGAAGCCCCCACCCCTACGTTAAATAAAAAACATCATCCCTGGTGCCTAGTGGGCTTCCTGCCCCATGGGGTCAGATAAGGTTCTATTGCCCCATCTGCCTCCCGGGAGGCAGAAATAATGTGGCAATGTTTTTGGGGGGTGGGGGCATTGGCAGGCTCATTCTGAGCAGACACTACCCCTACTTTTATTTAAAAGAAACGATCCCTGGTGCCTAGTGGGCGTTCTGCCCCCACCCGGGACAGATAAGGGGCTATTGCCCCTATATGCCTCCTGGGGGAGCAGAAAGACTGTGGAATTTTTGAGGGGTGATGGGGGCATTGGCATGCCCCTTTTGGGAAGCCCCCAACTGTTTAGACATAAAATAAAAAATCCCTGGTTCCTAGTGTGCTTTCCGCCCTCCCCCCAGGGGGGGGGCAGATCGAGGGCTATTGGCCCATCTGCCTCCCAGGGGAGGCAAAGACTGATCTGGACCAAAAATATGGGGGTAGCAAAAGGCCTTGCCGAACGTGCCGCTCCCCCCTCCCTGGTACCTAGTGGGTGCCTGGTTGGGGATCGCCCTCCTGAGGCAATCCACTAGGGAGGGATACCAATGGAAAGGGGAGTAACTCATTATTACTGTAAAGAAAACGTTAATACACACTTATATAAATGTCAAGATTACACAGCAGATGCACTTTCTTTAACTGTTCAAGTGCCTTACGCTACATTATTAAGGCTGCATAACACAACTACATAATGCCATATGTAAACATATATGTGGCCTAATTAAACATGAAAGGGTAGAGCCAAAATTATGCTGCTCCATTACCTATTGCAATGGGGCTGCCTAAATGGATGTTACACGCACTGCATACTACGGATAAAGAGCAGTAGCACTTTACTGCAGACCATCTTCAATTTCCGCTTTTTGAGAACTGCCCATTGAATGTGGTAGTGGATGTATGCTAATTTAGAGCAGGCCTAACCTAGATCTTACATGCACCGTACAGTGTCCTTTTTAACTTTCTGCACTCCCTAGTATGATCCTTACAAACTGTTAGAAATGGGGGTCTCTAGTTGGCAAGAGCTTGCACCTTTGTCCAAATAGGGACCCTTCTTCCTTTTCAGGATAAGGGAGTTACACTCCTTAAAATAACCCCTGCTCACCCCCTTGGTAGCTTGGCACGGCAGGCAGGCTTATCTTAGAGGCAGTGTGTAAAGCATTTGCACATAACCAACAGTAATACAGTGTGAGCACTACAAAAGGACACCACACCAGTTTAGAAAAGTATCCAATATTTTTATATACTTAAGACAAGACTAAAAACGATAAAAATCCACGATACAGAACTTCAAAATCTTCTTTTATCAAAATATGCTTTTAAAAATAGTTCCTTGATGTCGATAGCTCTGTCCAGGGCTATCACGGCATCGTGAACAAACAAATCCAAATAGTTCTGGTGCAGTGGTGGTATGTGGTGCCCTCAGGTCGTGGATCGAGCAGCGGCTCGGTGGCAGCGTCGGATGGCGTCGTCGTGAGACCAGGGTCGCGGTGCGAGATGAAGGTGGTGCTCATTACGGTGCTGGCAGGTCACGATGCAAGCAGCGGCGTTGTCGTTGCTGAAGCATTGTCGTCGGCTGACAAACTGGAGTCGATGGCACCGGCGTCGGTAGGCCAAGGCTGCGGTGTGGGATGAGGGCGGTGTGTCATGCCCTCGAACCACGGTGCAAGCAGCGGCGTCGATTTTGGTGTGGAGCGTCGTCGGCGGGGATACCAAGTCGTCGTTGTGTTGCAAGGTGGTGTGGAATGTGGTGCCCACAGGTCGTGGTGCAAGCAGCGGCTCGGTGGCAGCATCAGCAGACATCATCGGTGAGACCAGGGTCGCGGTGTGGCATTGCGGTGGTGCCCTTTGCGATGCCAAGGAGTCGTCGTGAAGTGAGGCAGTGCGGAGTGCGGTGCCCACAGGTCGCGGTGCGAGCAGCGGCTCGGTGGCAGCGTCAGCAGGCATCTTCAGTGAGACCAAGGTCACGGTGTGGTGTTGCGGCGGTGCCCTCTGCGGTGCTGTCAGGACAAAGAGTCGGCAGCGGCGTCGTAGACGTTGTCAAGTTGCTTTTCCTCTATTGCAGCACAAAACACCCAGTCTCCAGTGCTGCGGGTAGAAGAGTTTGAAGTCTTTGTTGTTCCTGAGACTTCTTGAACAGGGGGCAAGCTCTACCTCAAGCCCTTGGAGAAACTCACAAAGCAGTTTGCAGAATGTTCAATCCAGTCCTTTCACTACCCAAGACAGAAGCAGTCACTGCAGGCCAACACAGCAAAGCACACAGCAAAGTGGTAGGTCCTCCTCACAGCATCTCCAGCTCTTCTTCTTGGCAGTCTTCTTGATCCAAAAGAGTTCTTAAGTTCAGGGGTCGGGCCCCAATATTTATATCCCAAAATCCTTTGATCTCTTGGGCAGAGAGTGTCTGTGCCCAGCCAGAACCAGTTCTGCCTTCTCTGGTGTGATTTCCTGGCAGGAGGTGGAGACAGCAATGTCAGAGGCAGACCAGGCCCTTTGAGGTGCAAGGAAATCTCCTCCCCCTTCCCCCATTGTAGCTCAGGTCTATTCAGCCCTTTCCTGAGCCTACCTAGACTATCAGGAGCCACTCCTGCTCCGCAGCGTTCTGTCATCCAAAACCCACACAGGCAATCCACATTCCAGCAGAGGCACACGGGATGACTGAGCAAGAAAATACCTACTTTCTAAAAGTGGTATTTTCAAACACACAATGTAAAAATCACCTTCACTAAAAGATGTATCTTTAGATTCTGAGTTTAGGCATACTAAACTTTATTTTTCCAACCTAGTTCCCAGGGCCAGTTATGTTTATAAGATGTTATAAACAAACTTCCCACTCTGTCCTATGGGAAAAAGTTGCCCTTTTAGGGCTACTCATGTGGGGGGCACAATCAGTGCTGCAGGCCCACTAGTAGTATTCGATTTACAGGCCCTGGCACACGCAGTGCACTTTACTAGAGACTAACAAGTAAATCAAATATCCAATCATGGAAACACCAATCCATAACACAATTTACCATAGGGGCACTTGCACTTTACCACTGATCAGCAGTGAGGAAAGTGCGCAGAAATACTACGCCAGCAAAAACAGAGTCCAAACCGGGAGGGCAGAAAGAAAAAACTCAGGGGAAACACGCCAAAAGATGCCAAGTCTAACACAAACCATGACTGCTCCAAATATTTGGTGTTCTGTCGTTTTCTTGATTTGAACAGTCCTGCTTGGGCCTAGACTCAGATCCACGGAAAAAACAAAAAAATACCAATCACACTGAATTTCCACACTGCAGTCGCCACACCCCCGAGATTCCCCACAAATTGGATAACTGAGGGTTTAAATGGAAACCAGGACACTTAACAGCCCGCTCGGATCCAGCTGGACGTTGCCGACCAAATGATGCCCGAAAACAGATGTAAGATGCTCTCTTCCTTCACATGTGGAGTTCCCCATGTTTTCCTGCTCTGCGTTCTTTCCAGTTTTTCCTTGAAAAGCGTCGATTGTAACGTGGACAGAAATGCTGTAATGTGTAAAGAGGTGCACAGTGATGTGATGGAGTAAGAATGAGGGGTGCTTGCCACGTGCCAACTCATGATATGAACCATTAACACCAAGCCAGTCAACAGGAAGAGTGAGCGATGAAGGCCGCCTGTAGGGAGACACGCCAGGGCGCAGCGTGCAGGGCCACGCCGCAGCCCGCAAGGTGTCCCATGCTCTGGCATGTCTCCTGAAAAACAAGGGAAAAAGAACAACATTTGGAAACATTTTGACAGACGTGCGAACAGCTTTGAAAAATGAATCAAAATTGTAGTCTGAGCTCGTGCTGGGATATGGAAGGCGATGAGGGGAAATACAAGAACAAGCACGCCTCTAAGTCATTTTTGATCCCTCGGTTATTTTCCTTTTATCATTATCAGATTTTTTGTTTTCTTTTTGTTTCTTTCGTCATGGCATTCATTTATCTTTACTACTTTGCTAGACGTCATTTTGCTTTTTTAATTGTTTCTTTGACTGTATAACCTATTACTTTTGTGTGGCTCTTTCTTTGTCGTTTTGTTTCACTATGCCTATTCACTAACTTTCAATCTTTATTTTTTCCGGTGCTTCTGTCTCTGTACTCCTTTCCTCATTTCCTTCCTTCCTTGCATTTTTCCTTGTTTTTCTTAATGTTTGCCTTTGGTTTTCCTGTCTTTACTTTCGTTCTTTAAATTCTTACACACTCCTTTTCTCAGGCTTTCCTTGGTTCTTTCTTGAAAGGCTCCCATTTATCTTCACTTCGTCGTTTATTTCTTAGCTTCCTTTCCTACGTCCTCCCTTTCTTTCACCCACTGTCTCTCTTTTGATTTCGGTTGTCCTCTTCCTGCTCTTAATCTACTTCCAAACTTTTTTCTACTTCTCTCTAAATTCGACTCACCTTTGCCTATCTTTCTCTCTCCCACTTCATTTCCATTCTTTTATTTTCCATTTTCCAACGATTTTTTTACCTTTAGTTGTTTGGTTCCTCAGTGCGGCTCCTAGGTAGGGTTTCTCCCAGAAGATGCCATGAATACCATCCCATTTCCAGTGCTTTAGTTTAGTTACCTTACATCCTCTAGGAGCTAGGGGTTTACAGGATCCTTTTGAAAGCCCCCTGTTGAATGTTGAAAGACGACGCTGGATTAATTAGAACAGTGGAATCCTTCATTAAAAGTATCGAGCCCTTAGCCAGGGGGTGCTCTACCTTCATTTCCACATGTTTTCCATTGCTCTCTTTCTCCGTCATCTTCCCCTATAGGCTGGCTAGGTTGCCTTTTACTAACATCCCTCACCCAGCTCTGTTCAACGCTTCAAGCTAAGTTGAGAACATATTGTTCCTCTACTGCCGGCCAAGGCCTGGTTCCCAAGGCACCGCTTACCCAAAGCAGCGCTACATCCATCTTGCCGTTCAAGCAGGGACCGCTGGAAGCCAAACTGATGGTGGAACATATGCATGTGTTTCCCTGCCATGCGGTCAGCCAAAAGGGGGAAAGTGGCACAGCGAGACCCGCATTACCTCAGACGCCAGTTGCTATCAGCCTAATCGACTCACTGCAGGAAATGGCTTTCTAGTTTGGAAAATGTGTATCGCCATTGATGAAATAATGGGGACTTTAATCAAAGCAATGAAACAATCACTGTCTGATGGGAGCCACATGTGGCTAAGTCACACCTGCCTCCATGCTTCAAAGGCACTGCCAGTGACTTGTGTTGGCCACGCCCACCACAAACTCATTGTTCCAGCCACTAATAGTGACGGCCATCTCCTGTCGTTTCACCGGAAGAAGACCGAGAACTGCTTTAGAACTCAAACATTGGGAATGACTTCTGGATACTGAGAACGGTGTTACATTCCTCAAAGTGGAACACGCAGTATGAGAAGGGGGAGTGATTTTAACTCTGTCCCCCTTTCCAGAGACAATTTAGGGCATATGGGCTCACACTTTATTGCTGTGGGCTTAGAAGTGATTCCTCTTGCACTGGGAGTTGTCCAGCAGGACGCTGGGACACCACGCACTGCGTCCTTATACATTTTGATAAGGGGCGCATCATGGCTCCTGCAACCAAAAGCGCATGAACATGCTTCAGTGACATTATTTTATCAGGCAATATGTTCAGGCCTCCACGTCACATTTCCAAATGGTTATGTGGCCCTGTGGGGTCAGTGGAGCACTGTGTGGTATATTATTAACATTACCCTTTGGAGAAAGCATGGAGGAGAAAGACATGGAAGGGAAAAAGAAGGAAGGAAGGCATGGAAGGGGAAGAGAGTGGAAGGATGGCATGAAAGGAAAAGGGAGAAGAAAGACGGCATGAGAGCGAAGGAAGGTGTTCACCCTGAACACGGTAACACCTCATTTGCCGTGTCAAGCACCTCTTCATCATAGGCTGCACAGTTTAATAGCACCCAGACTAAGTCCTTCATTACACAAATCTCCAGGTGAGGTGCAAAGGTAGGCTGGTGTGGGGGGGTTTGTAGGAGCGGGGGTTGACCATCTGTCACTAAGTATAATATTGGAATATCGGATGGCAGCTAAAAAAATCTAAATAAAGAGTCATTTTAGGGACAGAAATTCTAGACAAAGTGCAAAGTTTATGTTGCAAAAATTGTGATGCTTAAGAGATAATCAACAGCTGCTACAATGTTTTGTGCTATAGATGTCCTGCTCATGTAATAAAGCAGACAAGAAACCCTATACAAAATGCAAATTCTTACGATTTTTCAGCCACATGCCCATATCAAAATTCGTAAGTTCTCTTAGTGTCTGAAAGTAGTGTGGTTTAACAAGTAGATCCTGCAACTGCTGGATAAGAGTAGGGATCCAGCCAGAGCTTTAAATGGGACGGTACTCACCGGTACTGAGTACCGGCACTACTTAGATTGATAACTCTTGAGTACCGGTACTCATGAGAGGTAGGCTCATTGGCTGTGCTGGTGAGCAGGAGTGGGGCGTGTCTCTGGCAGCCAAGACGCCGCTTCTGCACCCCCCCCCCCATCTGAGCCCCAGCTGAGCTATTCAGCAGGGCTCATTTGAATATTGTCTGGGTGCTCACCATCACGCTGTGCTTGACAGAGCTGTCAATCACAGTCACACTATCCTGTGCATTCCTGCAAGCACAGGAATCATGTCAGTGCCCTGGCAGTGGCAATCAGGCTACGGCCAGTCCGGCCCTGGTGGCAATTAAAAAAGCCATGGTAGGTGAAGGGAAAAGATGGCTTTCATCTACCTTAGTCTTTTGTGTGTCTGCTATGTTTGTGTGTATGCCTGTTTTTGTAAGAAAAAAGTGAGAGAAAGAGAGCGAGAATCCAGACACTCTCAGTAGGTATTTTAAAGAAAATAGGTGGCACTTTGTTTGTACACGTCTGCTCGGCGACAAAGATTCATAAATAACGTAAAAGGGAGGGTGGGTGAGTGAGTGAGTGGATGGATGAGTGAGCAAGGGTGGATATATAGATGGATGGATTGATGAATAGATGGATGAATGAGTGAAAGCATGCATGGGTGAAAGAAGGTGGATGATTGGATAAAAGGGCGGATGATGGTTGGAAAAGTGAAAGATTGGATGGATGAATGAAAGGTAGGGAGGATGGATGAAAGGATGGATGATGGATGAGTAAAAGGAGGGATTGAGTGAAAGGGTGGATGGAATAAAGGAGTGAAAGGGGTGATGGATGGATGAGTGAAAGGATTGATGGATGAGGGAAAGGGTGGAAAAAGAGATGGATGAGTGAAAGGATGAATGGATAGGTTTAGAGATGGATGGATGGATAGGTTTGGATATGAAGGGTGGATAGACGGAATGGTGAAAAACTGAATGATTGATGAAAGACTGAATAGACGATAGAATGTAAAAGTTAAATGGTGGACATCAGCAGGTAAATGGTAGGATGAAAGGATGAATGGATAGATCGATAGAAGAAACAAGAGATATCTTCTGGGGAGGGTCATGATGAGTTGCTTCATTTGCTTGGTACCATAAGAGCTTTGGTTCGACGTGGGGGTATTTGCAGTTTCTTCCTACTCGCGTGCTCAAAAATATATAGTATTGTGCCAAACAACAACAGTATGACATTAAGAAGGTGCAACTATTGCAAAACAAGCACTGGCATAGCCAATAGGTCTCGCTTTTGGGACCTTATAAGTATTTAGTTATGCAGCACAATATCCTTGGTGCAACAACATCAACTGTTGCATGGCTAAACACTTATAAGGTCCCAAAGGCAAGACCTATTGGCTGTGCCAATGCTTGTTGTAGTTGTAGATCACGTGCTCTGTATTTCACTGCCACTTAGTGTTGGATTTGAGGTATTGCATGTTGTTTACTTCACGATTCCTAGTTATATTCTCCCCGACTCTGCCTAATTTTAGAAGCATTTACCCCATTCCTTTAGTCTGCTTAATATGCTTGATTATTGGAACAATTTAAAAAAGGATGACATCTTGGACTACCCCACCCAAGTTAATCTTTATAAGCTTTCTTCCCAAATATTTGCAGAGCAGGGAGGGGCGAGGACACCGAAAGACCAATTTTAGGATTTCATTGAGAGGCCAACCGAACATCCCAGGCCCAACATCTCTGTTACTATGTGATCCCCTCCATACCACAGGAAGGAAATTATGTTAACAAACTCTTGCTGGGCAGTGGTCTTGGGTCTGTCAGTTTGTTTATGTTTTGCCCCCACCTATACGATCTATGAGGTACATGCTCAAGGCAAAAAAAAAGCTGTAACGTCCAGAGAAGACGAAGGCAACCTAAATTGGAGCCACTCACCATTTCCCCCCTCACACATGGGACCCCCGGGTCTGGGGTGATGCACGACTGCTGAAGTCTAGTCTACTCTCCACAATATGATACGCTGATCAGACTCGGAGAATGATGGTGCCAAGCTCCGGGAAATCTGCCACCCAGCAGCTTGCTTAATACTCCTCAGGGTGTCGGGTTCAGGGGCTAGGCTGTGCAGGGTGTTATGCTAAGCAGGCTCAAACAGTAACACCGGCCAAGATCAAACAACAATAGTTCCTGGGTCAGGGGTGAAGTCAACCAACCAGTGGAGGCTATCCAGTCCCGGGGGTGGAGGCTATCCTGTTCCAAGGGCTGGGAGAGCCAATAGGGTTCTGGGAGGCAAAAAGGCATGTTAACCAGGTTCAAGATTAGAGAAGTGAAGCTCCCACAATTCCTTAAGGGATAATGGCGTAGTCGTGACCATGGGTGGGCAGCGAAGTCTAGGACAGGACACAGGCCAGACTCAGAGTGAAAATGCTCTCCCTTAAGCTGACAAACAAGTGAGTTATTCACCTGCAACCTCTGGAGAAGCGAGGGGCTAGCGACACCCCCTTTGGGCATAATGCTGGTCACTGGTACGGGCTCAAGAGCTACCACCAATACCCCTCTTTGCCCATCTATATTTACCACACTAGACAACCCTTCAAGAGAGACCCGTTTCTATACCCAATACCATTTACTCATTTGAGTTTCCTGCGCTGCTTTGTATGCATATAAGGGAGACACGTTGCTTTGTACGCAGAAAAGGAAGACGGCAGAGTGGTTCTGCAAGCCTGTAGTGCACACCACTAAATGGCAAAGTGATAGTCTATTGAGCAATTTCCAAACAGTCTCGACTTTTTATCCAGTACAACTTTGCCTGCTGGGTCAGTAAATCTACATTTATAGCGCTTCTACGCCTCGCTGAGGCTAGTAAGCGCTATATGAAACATGATTGTAATTCCAAGAGAAACAACAGGTTCCAGAATGCAATGCGCAGTCAGGACTGTTAATGAGCTCCGCCTGCCAGCTCTGCATTCCAGTCTGCTGCCGTATTCCTCCTCACCTTGGACATGATGTTGTTCATGGCGCCTCCGAGGTGTGCAGCGGGCTCGTCCTGTACAGTTCTGGGGGGCCAGCGGCTGCAATCTGTCGGAGCACAGCAGAAGTATCGAGCGAGTCCTGCTAGTGAACGGCCCCGACTCTGAGCCCTCAGCTAGTGCTTGGTATGACCGGGGGTAAATGGACCTTCTTGTTTCCGAAAAGGCAAACAGACAAGGGGGCTTGTCTGGAGCAGCGTACACACCGGGGATGTTTGTGTATATATACTTGTGTAGCGGGCTGCGTCTGTGGGCCCAGAGCCTGCACTGTCTGGGGTAAAGGCTGGGCAGGGGCAGGAACAAGTGCCTCGTGGAAGACAAGTGCGGCCACGCTTATTAAAAAAACAGATGGCCCCTGCGTGCAGAACAAGCGCTGCGTGGGAGACAAGCGTGGCCACGCTAATTAAAAACAGATGGCCCCTGCACGCCACTGCTGGCTCCCGAGATCAAAACGCTCTGGGAGTAAACATTTCCCAAGAAGCTGAGACATCCACACGCCTTTGGCCAATTGCGTACGAAATCCAGACACAAAGGCAAATAGCATGTGAGCACCACATGCACTATCTAAGCTGAAGTGATTTCAAGAAGTCGATTAGGCTCGACCTAAAAAGGAATTGTTAACATATTATCCCATTTTTCGTTCATTTTGTGTAATGAGTTAATCAGCTTTGTTTATATAAACACATTTCTCATGTGTTTTGGTATGTGCTGCAACTAATATAGAAGTTAAGTATCATCATGTCTTGACATTAGCCCTGCCCCTAGCCCCGCCCCCTCAGTACACCTCTAGCTCATTTTAATGAGTACCTGCACTTATTTTTTCTCATTTAAAGCACTGATCCAGCCTGACCCATCCCATGATGGATTGGTGACGAGGGGGATTCCCTCCCAGAGGAACCCTTTTTACCTATTGAAATCTTCATATACTTACATGTATATTTATAAAATAATCTATCTGTATTATATGTGTGTCTCTGAAGCGTTTTTGACCTAAATGAACATATAAAAGTAGAGAGATATGATGCTTTTTGCATCATGCTTTTCTAAATAGATCAACCAATTAGCTGCAACTCTAAAGGGGAAACAGGAGAAATGTCACTACTACCTGTCAGAGAGGAACTCATTATTTTCAGTAAGTCAGGAATGATCCCATCTATAACTGTCTGCTCAATCTCAATATAAAAACAGAATGCAAAGTAGAGAAATATTTTTGCAGCATCACTGAAGCAGTAGCTCATACCGAGACCCATCACCCTTCCAGAAAATAATGTATTCCTTAATGTTTATCCCAGGGCGAATGAAAAACCTTATAAATCTGGAGTCAGGGCACATCATACACATTATTTTCCCCGTGTTTCTTCAGTAGTCACTCTATCCCCCACAAGCTCTATATCGTGGTAGTGCAGATCTCCCCTCTATTTATTATTCCATGTCTCCCTCTCCCAATAACTGTGGAGCAAGGAGTGTGTGTTCCTGTCGATGCATTTCTAGCTATCAAACGCTCTGCACAAGAGTAGTGCAATCTTCCCTTGGTGTCCTTGCTGTGCTCACTCCACATCCCATTAGGTCTTTGCTGAGAGTCAGAACAGGCGTTGCATGAGTGTTCCTCTTTCATGCCCCACTTTACATCAAAGATATAGTGCAGGCTGCCCATCTTTAATTTGTTTATTTTTGTAGTTTTATATAGCGCTAACTCGACCCAAAGGGATTGGAGCGCTTTGCGTGAGCACCAGTTACATTGCACAAAGTTGCATTTTTAAAATTGTATATTAGGCATGGATAGATGAAGTGATTTACCCGGAATCACAAGATGTTGAGCCGATGCCAAGATTCAGAACTGGTCCCCAGTTCCATAGTCTGCAACTCTGGCTGTAACGCCACATCCTCCCCTCTTTGTCTCCCAGAAGGATCTGCTTCACTTCAAATGGCTCTTTTCGAGGGCGATGCATGATATGTCTGACTATCCATGCGGAAGTTACTCTTCTTTAGGGTGTCGCTTCTATTGCTTGTATATTTTACATTTACCAATGTTGTTTTCACTCCCTCTTCTTCCTGCAGGAGTCCATTCCTGCTGTTCATTTTAGCACACAGAGGAGTAGCTCCTCACTCATTCATACCAACTCCTCAATCCCCGCCACTGCCCCAGAATCACTCTCCATACTTACTCAGTCTTAACATTGGACTTGATTGTCGACTTTGCAACTGGTCTCCGATCTTCGTACAGGGATTATTTTCCAAATTCAGTCATTCGAGCCGCTCTTTCCCCCTTTATACCAAAGAATTTGGTGGAGACACTCGGGTTGGAGTTAGAAGGCATCGGTTTATTACCCTTGTGCTCTTCCAGTCGCATGTGGGTTATTATTATGCAAACCTTTACTCATTCAATTACATGATCATCAACAAATACTGATATCGCTGTTGAATTGTGTCTACTTATCTCTCTCTCCTCTTGTGGAGGGCTGACCATTTGTCGTGGTTTATGCTTAACTTGCTGCCATAGTGACTGTCCTTCTGCTGCCTCCTGCCCTGATTGCGCTGCAAATGCCATTTCTGTACCATGGCTACTCCAAGATGGATTCCCAGTTCAACATTCCAAGGCTCTCTGGTAAGGAGGACCTTCTTGCTGGTCTTCCTTGCGAACTTGACTTTGATCTTGTAAGTGTGGGGGAGTTGACTGTCACTGTTATCCCACCTTCCTCTGAGGCAAGTTCAAGACACACCTTGTTGATTGTTCTTGGGTTCGGTGTGGATGGGTCAGAATGCTCCTCCACAGCTACTGCCTGGTGTCTGTTGTGTGGCTTCTTAAATTTGCCCTCTTAAAGCCAAGCTCTCAGTGGCTCAAGTCAATGCTACTCCATTGCATGCCCCTTCCTCCTGAGCAACATGCTAGCTCCAGCAGCGCTCCCTGATGTTCGGAATGAACATATTTGTCCTGACAATGGATATGTGGACCCTGCACTCTGCATAATAATCTACCTATTTCACATTTATCACTCCGTGCCTCACATCCCTAGCCATGTTCTTGACAATTAATGCCCATTGTTATGTTTTCTGAGAGATTTCTCGTACACTTTGTGTAGACTCCAGGGATCAGCACAGCAGTGGCGTAGCAAGAGGGGGCCGTCCAGCCCAGGAGGCACATGTTTTGGGCGCGACCACTCTTACCTGCCGTCTTGGGGCCAAAATACCCCCACTCTTCAATCGGCCGCCGCACAGATCAAAATAGCATGGTGTGGCCAAGTAGCCTTGCTATGGCCACCAGATACTCTCATCAATTGCTTTCAGCCCAGTGATGTTAGACCATTGCCTCTCAGATGTATCAGCAAAATACCTGGCTTGTCATTCATTGCCACCAGCTACTCAGTTGTTGGTAGCAGCTTGCACGACCTGATTCCAGTGTGAGGAACCACCATACAATTGTGTTAGCCTAGAAGATTCCCTTAAACATTGCACTTTTTTCTGCACAACTCTGTGCCCTGGCAATGTAAAAAAGTCTGACTACCCACATGTTTCTTGCCGTCATCTTTTTCCATGCTGGGTATAAGAGAGAATATCAGAGGTGGGTCAGGGTGATCTGCCAAATGCATGACTAGTATGCTTTTGAGCTCCACTGGTCCCAATTTCATCCCCTGACATACCATTCCCTTCTTCGTTGAGTTCCAAAGCATGCAGCAGCAGCCCCACATTGGCCAGGGCCAACCGCATGACCTGCTTTAACTGGAACTTGCTCCAGGTGGTCCCTCTCCCTGGTCTTGCCTGCTTCCTTTGTATGTGACCACAAACAGTGAGCTTGCTCAGCCAGTCTTTGTGCTGAAGTCTCTTCTGCCTCTGGTGTCTGCCAGTTGCTGGGGAAATGTCTGTGTGGGTCACCAGTTTGGAACACCCTCACCATTCCTTGCTGGATTGCCTCGCTGTCTTCCACTGTTTCACCTCACAGTCAGCTCCTCCTGGTGGGCATTCAGCAAGATTTTCCCAAGATGCTCTTGGTGGTAGTTCAGCAAGGCATCCCCAAAATGCTCCTCCACAGCTGCTGTTCCAGGTGTCTGCTGGGGAGCTTTTTAAATTTGCCACCCTTCACCCCCATAGATCAAACAGCGCTGGTGTCAGCCATTGGCTGTGGCCCCACCTTTCATGCCTCTTAGTGCCTTTTTCTGCAGGCTTCATCCCGTATATCGCCCAATAGCATCGCAGGTGGGGAAAGAACATTTTATTCTGATTCCCTGAAATTGGAGTGGTTGGGGGCTAGCATACTTTCAGCCTGGTTGCAGGTTTGGGCCCCTCAAGGCCCACATTGCAGGCTAGGCCCACTCTCTTTTCCTTTGTCATTCTATGACCAAGATTGGTGGATATCACCACTTGAGCTGATTCCTTTCTACACTGAATTACAGATTCGCTTTCCTCACATTGCTCCAAGCACTGTGTAGTTGCAGGACTTTTAGGTTTCTCCCATGCCCATAACATTCGAGCTGTATTCCACATTTGCAGCTATGTTTGATGGTGTGTGCATCTGAAGTAAACCCCTGTGTCACCTCATCCTCTTTTCTTTGATGGGTTGGGGAATACCTCTCATTAATTCCAAGAGAGCCTAATTGGGAGGACCACAGAGTGTTATTGGCTGTAGAAACAGCTAACCCTGGGTGCCTTGTGTAAGGCTGTGGATGTGTTCATGGGATACTGCAGAGGCAAGCTTTGAAGCACACAGAGATCTGAAGGTCTGCCTGAGAGACTTCCTTTCATTTCACTTTACAAGTAACATCTCTTTTGGTGACAATTATAGGGAAATAACAATAGTAATGGCTGATTAATAGTTCTACAAACAATGTGTACAGATGTACGTCTGTCTGAGAAAAATACAGATGCCTGGTCACCCTCGTTGTGAGAAGCTGGTCTGGTATATGATGTTCACATATGTAAGTGGGCACCTTGCACCAGTCCAGACAACCCTTATGGTGATTTAGGAGGTATTAGACAACCGTAGAAAGCTCTCTAAGTGGTAGCTGTGGAGAGCAGCCTTCAGGCCTAGTCCAGAAGGAGTGTAAAGCAGCTTGTTTTACCAGAATGCATTCTTATGTGTGTGTATGTATATATATATATATATATATATACATATATATATATATATATATATATTATTAATATAATATATATATATATATATATATATTATATTATATATATATATATATATAATCTACTGGCGGTCGCCAGTAGATAGTTATAGTTACAACCTAGTTTCCATAGGAATCCTCGCGAAATTTTCAAAACAAATGGGGCGCTCCGTTCAGCTCCTACCCTGAAAGTCTCGGGGTGATTCGTCAAGCGGGGGCCGAGAAAAAGGGGAGGTCCCAAAACGCGTTTTCCCCATGCATTTTTCCATAGGACCTTTAGTCGAAGGTACAGCCCGAACGGCCGAACAGAATTACGTGAAATTTGGCAAAGAGGTAGCCATAAGGTCAAGGAAGTGCCTTTTGAAGGTCTCGTGTAAATCTGTTCAGTATTTCCTGAGAAAATAGCATTTAAAACCATATCCATATCTATATGCGCGCACCGTGCGCGCACTGTGCGCGCACCCTGCCGTGCGCGAGCGCAATTCTGATTGGTTGTTAGATGTCGGTAAACATTCGAATCGTTCGAAACCAGGAAGTGTCGGCCGCCATTTTGTCTCTCGCAGTCTGAGGGGGTGAAAAACAAAGGTGGAGAACGTGAAAAGGGGGCAGGGTGGACAGTTCCTGACCCCCTAGCCTTGGTCAGGGGGTCACAGAAGGACCCCCAAGGGAGAAAAAAACATTTTTTTTTTTTAAAAATCGCAGGGTGCGCGCACCATGCGCGCACGACACGCACTGTGCACCGGGGGTGCTCGGTGCGCGCACGGTGAAAAACCTGAAAAAAAAATAAATTAATAAATACATAACTTAGCATTTAAAAAAACCGTACAAATTCACTGAAAAAACCATAGGTTTCACACACGTTATAGTTACGAATTAGCATTTAAAAAACCTTGCAAATTCACTTAAAAAAACATAGGTTTCACACATGTTATAGTTCGCTGGACATTTCACTCGTAAAAAATCAATGAAATTCCCCCGTTATAGTTAGTGCAGGCAACTATAACTCACGCGACCGCAATCCTCTGCTGATGGCGTCAGATATTACATCACTGATGACATATGTGTCTTTCTGAAAAATAAATATTTGTAATATATGTATAGCTAAAGATTAATGGAAGAAGACAAGGGTAAATAAGTGTCTAAATACAGTGATGTAATATCTGACGTCATCAGCAGAGGATTGCGGTCGCGTGAGTTATAGTTGCCTGCACTAACTATAACGGGGGAATTTCATTGGTTTTTTACGAGTGAAATGTCCAGCTGTGTGAAAGCTATGGTTTTTTAAGTGAATATATATATATTGGCAAAAAATATTGGAACAGTATGCACCTTGAATTTGATAATAAATTTTCGGGACATTTGCAGGAAAAAACGCTATTCAGCAAAGAAGAAATATTGCACTGCGCCACACTTTGAAGTATTTATGGAGATGCATCCTGGGGCCTGTAGTTTGACACTATGGCCCATGTGACCACTGGGACTATCAAACGCCACTCACCTGTGATCAAGGCTGTTAAAGCAGTAACGCGTAAGGAAAGGAGTGGTTTTAAATGCTGCAGCGCGATGATGAATAAAGGTCATGCTTGAAAGGAAGACGAAGTTGAGCTCTGTGTTTTCTCCTGGTAAAACCCATACACAGGATTCTCCATTTCCTGACTGCAGGGCCCGCCCTGCAGGGTCGGGGGCCCCCGGTAAATGGAGCCTTTCTAAAACATGTTATGGAGGGGGCATGACCTGCTCAATGAACGTGCCAGCCAAAGGATTGTCATGGCTATATGGTAAACGTAAGTGGGAAAGGGAGATGAGAGAGGTGATATGCTCTCTTTGGCAACTTCGCATTTTAAGCAAATATAAAAACGCTGCAGCTGAAATATGCACTTGGCAAAAAATATTGGAACAGTATGCACCTTGAATTTGATAATGAATTTTCGGGACATTTGCAGGAAAAAACGCTATTAAGCAAAAAAGAAATATTGCACTGCGCCACACTTTGAAATATGTATGGAGATGCATCCTGGGGCCTGTAGTTTGACACTATGGACCATGTGACCACTGGGAGTATCAAACGCCACTCACCTGTGATCAAGGCTGTTAAAGCAGAAACGCGTAAGGAAAGGAGTGGTTTTAAATGCTGCAGCGCAATGATGAATAAAGGTCATGCTTGAAAGGAAGACGAAGTTGGGCTCTGTGTTTTCTCCTGGTAAAACCCATACACAGGATTCTCCATTTCCTGACTGCAGAGCCCGCCCTACAGGGTCGGGGGCCCCCGGTAAATGGAGCCTTTCTAAAACATATATATATATATATATATACATATATATATATATCAACTCCGCTTTTCCCTAGTGCATCATCGCACCGAAACAGGAACACGAACACTTTAATCTGCTGTTGCCAGAATTTTATTTCATGTGTACAAACGGTGCTGCCTCAGACGCGTTTCGGACACTGGGCTGTGTCCTTGTTCACTTAACAAACGGGGAGGCTTAAACAATATTTAAAGGCACAGTGTTGGCACAAATATGTGACGTGCATCGTCATGTTCACAAACATAGAAACAGTACTTGTTATGCATTATTTTCTTTCTCTTGTCAGAACCGCAATGCGATATTTACCAGTTCATTATTTTACACACATAGACCATATCGATTCATACTATAAGAATACCGATACATGCTCCTTTCACAATGTATCATTATTCTACATATCATCCTAATTAGTTTTGCTAATGAGCACATAAATCTAATGCTCGTCTAAATTCACAGTGCATCTATATTCTACAGGACACAATGTGAATTAAAGCAAGAATAAACATATCATGTTTAGTGTAAATACTGTTAATAATTCGCGAGCCTAGTATGGTAACAGTTGCTACTTGTGTGCAAAGAAGCGCATATGTGCAAACTGGCTAATGATGTGCAAAAAACAGCATAGAATAGGATAAAAACCGGTTCAAATGCCAACTGATGTACATAAGGTAAAAAATGCATATGTAAATAACCACATATTTTAGTGCAAATAATGTCTCAAACGTTGGAATACAGTACTAAAAATAGAATAATATTCCAGGTATAAATACCCTGTTATTGTTGGACCTTCATAATATAAATATACAAATACTGCTGTATTCATTGCCTAAAGCGGGCATTTCAAATAACGATGACCTGTACCCATGTACATATATAATACATAACTATGCGTATCATAATTATCCCCAAGCTGTTCAAATGACGCAATAGTATGGTGAAATGGAGAAAAAATAATAATCGGTAAAACCAGAACAGTACTATTTAAAGTGCAAAATGTGCCTATAATTCCAACAGTGCTAAAAGTGCTTTCGTGCTCAAGCATAAATTCTTATGTTTGACTTTTTTTACCTAATAAGAAGATATAGCAGCCATAATCGTTATTTACATACAGTTATTATATCACTATATAGCCTAAAGTTTAAAAGGGGATAGGAAAAAAGAATTATTTTTCCCCTCGACATATTGTCTTTGCTACATTCTGTATTTAATATGAAAGTTTAAACTCAAACCTATCTATATATAAGAGTGAAGCATAGATATTCTATCCAGATAGTAATCATTGTCGAATAGAGTATTGAAAATAAGGTGAAAACAATGAAAAGAATACACAGAAGGGGGGAAAAAAGAAAGAACTCTACCATCTGAGAAACATCAGTATTAAGCAAGAGAATTGACAGGATCGCCTTGTTGGAAAAACCACCTAGCGGGTAGATACTCCCCGGGATCACCATACTCCGAAATATTAAATGGGATTGTATGTAAAATGAAGTTACATGTACAATATACAATATAAGTAAGTTCCTCCTCGGGATTAGATGTCTATACAGATGTGCTCATGTATATGACAAATGATCATAGGAAATTATAAAGTTCTTCCCCTATGTTCAAACCTGCCGGGAATTTACTATCAAGATTCACTATGTAACGTGACTCTAACTGACGTATTGTTTTCTCTCTATTACCTCCCTTTTTATTTGGTGCCACGGCATCAATAACAAAATACTGTAAACAGTTGAGGTTGTTATTATGTACAGTTTTAAAATGTCGGGCCACTGGATAGGATTGGTCAGAGTTTACTATAGCCCTGAGATGTTGCAAGATTCGCGCATACACCTGCAGTTTGGTGCTACCCACGTAGCAGAGATTGCAACTACATTTGAGTACGTAGATAGCAAATTTCGTTCTGCATGTGTAGTGGGCCTTCAGAGCTATGGGAGTGTCAGAAAAAGGTGTTACATAAGTGGTAGTGTTAATGCCGAACTTGCATGCTCGACATGAGCTACATCTAAAAAATCCCTTGCGGGGTGATAACCAACTTGTGGTGGTGTCAGTTTCTGGGCTGTTTCTCACTAATTCATTGCGCATAGAGTATGCACGCCTGAAGGTTATGGTCGGCGTACTAGGGACAACTTCTTTCAAGGTAGGATCAGTGAGGATAATCGGCCATTCTTTTTTCATAATGTTTTTAATATGCTTGGCCTGTCTACTGTACCCTGTGATTAATCTGATTTCCGAAAGTTCACTGTCCTTTTGATCGGTTACAATAACACCATCATGTTGGAGATTCCTGTTGGGATCTAAAAGGGCTACACGGTTGAGGGCATTTGCTTTCCTCATAGCCGTATCTTGTCTGTTTGGTGAATAGCCTCTAGCTTCCAACCTTTTTTTGGATTCCAACTGGTGGTATTCTCTAATTTCCGGAGTGCTGCATGCCCTATGGATACGAATGAACTCGCCATATGGACTGGCTATGGTATGAGATGGATGGAAACTCCCTGCATGTAATACCATATCTCCCGATGTAGGCTTTCTGTATAAACATGTTTCAATCCTACCATCTGATATTTGCACCTGAATGTCCAGAAATGTGGTGACAGTACAATCAATATTGGCTGTAAAATGTAAATTCAATTCATTTTCATTGATGGTATCAACAAATTGTTTGGCTTGTTCTTCTGTGCCGTGCCATATAATGAACACATCATCGACATATCGCCAATATTTGACTATATGTTTAGACCATATAGTAGCATGTTGTGCCTTGAGGACATGCTCCTCCCACCAGCCCACGTGGAGCCCCGCGTAGCTGGGAGAGAAGCATGCCCCCATAGCTACACCTCTTAGTTGTTGGAAAACCGTATTATCAAAACTAAAAACATTGTTATATAAACACCAATGAATCATTCTAAGTAGCATTTGATTATGACGGTACATTTCTATAGGTCTCTTGCCCAAATAGAATTCCACTGGTCTCATTCCATCCAGATGGGCAATACTCATGTATAAGGATGATATGTCCATAGTTAAAAAAAGATACTTACTAGACCATTCACAGACATTCAATTGGTACAAAAAATCAGTGGTGTCTTTGATGTGTCTTTGATGTATGCAGGTAAGTTAATAACAAATTCCTGAAGGTAATGATCGATATACTTGGAAGTATTCTCGAATGGATGCCACTATAGGTCTCCCCGGGACAGGTGTTTCCTTTTTATGCACCTTCGGTATGAAATAGATGTATGGTAAAGAAGGAAATTCTTTGTTGAGAAACATGAATTCATCTTTAGAGATAAGTCCCTCCCTTCTCCCTCCCTTCGCCATTCGTTGAGTTCATCCTTATAGTTCTTTTGAATCGCTTTTACTGATGCCATGTTGATTCTTTTATAGCAAGCTTCGTCATTGAGGTGGCGATATGCCTCTTTAATGTAATCTTTCTTGTCCCAGAGAACGATATTCCCACCCTTATCAGATTTGTTAATGATGATGGTGTTATTACTTTTGAGTTTATTCATCAATGTTGAATATTGTTTCATTTGTTCATTGGGTATCCTTTGTTGGGTTTTGGATTTGTGCTGTGATGTTTTCAATTCCTCAATTACGCGATCATGATAAATGTCTATGGCATCACGTGGCATATTAGGACAAAACGTGGAGATGGGCTTAAAAGGGCTTTGGCCTGATTTCAATATATTGATGTCCTCTGCCTCCGCTAATTCTTGCGTGTCATTGATTTGCGTGTCTTCGTTGTTGAGTTCATGTAAGGTGCTGACCAACGACATGTCTTTAGCTTGTAATACTGAATGAGTGGTGTTGGTCTTACTCTCGAAGATCTTTTTCTGTTCCAAGTTGTTTTTGATGGTAAAATACTTCCTTAACTTGATCTTCCTAATAAATTTGAAGACATCAATACGAGTATTACAGTATCCAAAATTACTCTCGGGACAGAAGGACAGGCCTAATGATAATAATTGTCTCTCAGCTTGATCCAGGTTAATTTTTGTGAGATTAACGATGGTATTGTCATCTATTTTTGGTTCTTTTTCCAAAATTGCCGCCTTCCTCTTGTTCCAGAAGCATTTGCGCCGTTCGCGCCTCCTTGCATTTCGCCTTTGCTTATTGAGGCGATTTGTTTGCGCGGACGTAATGACTGTTTGCGCTCCATCCAGATGTAGTCTAGTTCCTCTGCCAGTGTTAATTGCCCTAGATCCCCTCGTTTTGCACCAGGGTTGCAGTCATCTGATTCCTCCTCACTTGGAGCTAAACTGGCATCCGAGGACATATTGGAGTCGCTGGTCGCCATATCAGGTTTACTTGAACCGGCCACGGCTTTGTTGTTGCCATTGCTTTCTGTTGTCGAATTTACGCGCAAATGTAAAAATTTGCACTGCCTCATAATCCTGTTTATCGCGGGCAAATTTAAATGCCTTCCTTGTTTTACTTCTTCTTGTTTCCGTAGGCGGTCATTCATCTCTTTCATACTTTTATCGATAAAGTCTTTACTATCGAGGTGCTCTGGTTTGTTTAGCTCATTGTTGATCTTAGCTATTTCTTCCAAGTTTTTGTCCCGGTCGATCCTGGCATATTTCACCAGCAGACACACCAAGCGCATAGATGGCTCTAAATTACTTTCAGCCCACTCTTTTAAAAGCAATGGATTAGGGCTATATATTCACTGAAAAAAACAAAGGTTTCAGGGGCGTTATAGTTAGGAATTGGCATTTAAAAAACCTTAGAAATTCACTGAAAAAACCATAGGTTTCAGGGGTGTTATAGTTAGCTGGACATTTCCCTCGTACAAAACCCTAGAAATTCCCCTGTTATAGTTAGTTCGGCTAACTATAACTCATGCCCCCGCAATGCACTGCTGATGACGTCACATATTACATCACTCATGACATGGTCAGTGACATCACTGATGACATCACTGATGACATCTCAAATGACATCACTGATGACATCACTGATGACGTCATCCATGTGATAAATTAGTGCATCTTCTCACACCCTAATATAACCTTTGATAAACCGACTCAAAAGTTCAGACGGCCATTTTGACAACCATAGATACTCCAATACCAATAACTACTCACCCACTTATTGACTTTTAGGTCTACATACATCTCCACTCACTCACCTGTACAGTCACTCATACTTACAGTCACTCTGTGCATTTATACACCTATATAGACACTCACACACCGCCAATCATCCATTGAGGTACTGACACATCTAGTCAGTCATGCAAATAATTAATCACAGTAAAACTTACTCACCTATACAGTTAAAAACACTCAAGTTCACTTGCTCATAAAAATACTAATAAATTCTGTGTCTTCCTGCAGAAAAACAAACAGCACATGACACAAATATCCTTGCACTATGGCGCATACAGCCACTCCCAAAATCACACACTCTCACATATAGATAGTTATATACTCTTACACAAATATACACTGTGTTTCACATATGTAGTTACTGACACATGTACAACTGAGATATACATTCAAACACTAACACACCAATACATACACTCACCCAGCCATACAGTCCATCACAGATGCACTCTTAAAAACATGCACCCACTGAATCACCCACTCACACATCTAGTCACAGAGTCACACACACCCTACCCACACAAACACTCAGGCACCCATACAGATACTCAGACAACCAATCAATAACCCATAGAGACACTCATATAGCTATTCACAAAACCATGCAGCCACTTATACACCAACACACAGACACATACAGACATTCACACAGTTTAGTCACTAGTCTGCAGTAAGATACATTTAATGACTCACTTATAGACTCAGTTACGCACCTAGAAAATCATCCATTCACACACTTGTACACCCACTTATTTTTCAACAGGCCTTTCTCTATATATATTAAACATAATAAAACTGTTCAAAAACACATACTCAATGGATGATGTCATCAGTGATGTTATTTGAGATGTCATTGCGGGGGCGCGAGTTATAGTTGGCTGAACTAACTATAACAGGGGAATTTCTAGGGTTTTGTACGAGGGAAATGTCCAGCTAACTATAACACCCCTGAAACCTATGGTTTTTTCAGTGAATTTCTAAGGTTTTTTAAATGCCAATTCCTAACTATAACGCCCCTGAAACCTTTGGTTTTTTCAGTGAATTTCAAAGGTTTTTTAAATGCCAATTCCTATCTATAACTTATCTCTGAAGATATCATGAAAAGCATTCTTTCTTAAAAGTAGGGTGCACATTATTTTTGTGGAAAAGCATCTTTGTGATTGGTTAAGAAAAAGCAGTTTCAACGTGGAGTACATATCATAGGATAAAATTTGCTCATCTCAACCACACCTGCTACTTGCATTTGGAAGGCACTGTTCGAACTTAAAACAATCGTCAACTTTTAACCTGCACGTGTCGTTAAATGTTCAAGAACATGTTACAAAAAAATATCGTAAAGTTTTAAAAAATTGATGAACTTTTAACCTGCACGTATTGTAGAACGTTCTAGAAAGTGTGTTGATAGAATACGTTGCACTTCTGACTTCTATGTGTTGTTGAATATTAAATAAAACGGTTCATATGGAAAATTAAAAAGAAACCAATAGAGAAGTTTTGAAACCTAAAAGAATCAAGGAACTATTCTAATTTATTCTTTACATGTATTTATGTGTGCAGCAACAAAATTATAGACACAACAGCACTATGAAGAGGAAGAAGCAGGGAGTGGGGGGAGATGGGCAGAATGGCACAGATGCACAATTAAGTACAACACACATATAGACTAACAATGGCCAAAATGAAACACACCAACAAGGAGCACAAGTCACACAACCTGCCAACATCACACCACTGAACGAGCATAGAAGTGAAAACCACGCTGCATTCATACAGGATGTGTACAAAGGCCAGTCGTTGGTGTTGTGGGATGTCTGCGACCGTGGTCATCATGGATGAGATGCCCAGCATGTGGCACATGGTCGAGTTCACTGTGTGTTATGTTGCCAAACGGCTGCTCCTCCCTTCCACGAGCCCCCACACTTTTGTACGGTGAGCTGTTGTATCTTGTGCACTCGTACGGCACACCATTGTAATGCCTATTTGCGCATGTCCTGCTACATTCCAACTACAACATCACAGTGCCGTTTGGAGGTGGTGCATGCCACTTTACAACATCGACTGCTGCGGCTCTTGTAACAGGCCACACCAGAACACAGAGACACACTTACCGCACTTCCTGTACACGGACATGTCCGAGACACCCCGTTCCCCTTGCTGGATAGGCACACCCCTGCACTGACCTGTGAACGACAGACCAGCACACGCCAGTTGTGCTTGCAGCAGGATGCGTATGTAGCTACACATCCTGGCTCGCTGCCAACGCTGAGGTGACAGCACACTGTGATGTTGCAGGGCTCGTGCCTATCATGCTAAGACAATGACCACAGGGACACACTTACTAAGTTTTGGGGGCATTGGCGGTCCTGGAGTTGTTGAGATGAGTCTTCTGGCCCTCATGGGTATCCCTGTATCATGCTCATTGACTCAATGGCACCTGTGGGTGTTCTGGTGTGGCTCTTGGCTGTGTTCCCTTTCATGGTGCAGGTAGTTGTCCTGCTTAACACCAGCAGAAAGTAGGTGTAAAATCCCAGGTGCTAACGTGTCTTATCGCCGGAATTTGTTTCGCATTGCAATTGGTGTGAAAGTTGTGATGTGATTTTTTTCGTGTGCACAACAATATACGAACTGAGCAGTGTATCTGGTCAAGATCCAGCACCTGACGCACTATTCCCAATCAATATAAATACAATGAGATTTCTTAATAGATTTTGTGTGTACACTGTAAGTGCAGCCAATATCTCAGTGCAATACAATACAGGATTTTAGTATTTAGAATAAATCGCAAAGGTGCACCTGGTGTCTTTTTGCACGGGAACGGCTACTCTCCATTTCATTATCAGCACTTTAACGGAAGTAAAGTTGAGATAAATCTAACACACTATTCAGAAGTTGGTGCAAACTGCAGATATCACCAGTATTCCAGTGATAAGTGCCCCAAAATTTAACACCATGGTGGACTCCATCAAATAACAGTAATAAGAACAAGAAAGAGTCACACAGCAGTTAAGAGAACAACCAAAAACATTATTAATTTTTTTTCAAACTTTATTTTTTATAATAATAAATATATAAATGATAAACTATTTTCAAACTTTATTTTTTTATTAACATATATATAAACAATAAACTAATAAACAAAATGTAACAACAATAATACAAAACAACAAGGCGGAACACTCCTGTGGGAACCACGGATGCCGACGACAGACCTGGAAAATCACAAAGATTGTTAAAAAAAAACCAACATGGTATTCTCAACAAAATACCACAAGAAACAAATCACAGATATATAAAATGCATACAGCTAACAACATTTTATAAGTTTAACTTACAAAAACTGTAAATGTTGCCGCTTTAAAATATTTACCGAATCTGAGGATTTTTTTTTGCAGAAGGCACCACGCCCACAACGTTTTTCTTCAGTGGTGAAGAAATGTTTTACTTTTTCCAAGGGGCAAACAAAGACCAATGCCACCTTCTTCATTCGCAAGATTTGCCAAAGAGTTCTGTTACACGGGGATCCTAACAAAAAATACTCATGCGGCACAGCAAGTATGATGAAACACCTAAGGACCCTTCATCCAAACAATCTTGCATGAGAAGAGTGCAAACAGATGAAAAACACTCCTGTTCTATATCTGTAAAAAAGAATCACAAATAAATGTATATTAATAACTGTCAAATTTATGCTATTCCATTACTGTACAAACACATTTTATATAAGCAAAGACTGGCTTCTAATGCTACTAAAACTTGACAACATGACAGGTTTTAAAACAGTCATCTGTCAGCAAATACATGATGTTACCAAATGCTTCTCTCACAATCCTTACCCAAATGCACACAGACTCACAGTGTGATTTTAGACAAGCAACACTATCCTAGGAGTTTACCAAAACTCATTCACTACTCTGGAAGAGTTAATGGTACTGCACAAAATCTACATATTTAAGTACACCACATCAGTGTCAAAGCATGACTCATTTAATCAACGCATAAGCAAAGACTGGATTCTAATCCTACTAAAACTTCACAACATGCCAGGTTTTAAAACTGTTATCTGTCAGCAAATACATGATGTTACCAAATGCTTCTCTCACAGTGATCCCAAATACACACTAACTCACAGTGTGATTCTAGACAAGCACCACTATCCCTAGGAGTTTACCAAAACTCATTCACTACAGTGGAAGTGGTAAAGGAACTGCACACAATCTACATATTTCACGACTACACTTTAATGTCAATGCCTGACTAATTTAATCAACGCATAAGCAAAGACTGGCTTCTAATGCTACTAAAACTTGACAACATGACAGGTTTTAAAACAGTTATCTGTCAGTAAATACACAATGTTACCAAATACTTCTCTCATAATCCTTACCCAAATGCACACAGACTCACAGTGTGATTTTAGACAATCAACACTATCCTAAGACTTTACCAAAACTCATTCACTACTGTGGAAGGGGTAAGGGGACTGCACACAATCTACATATTTAAGTACAGCACATCAGTGTCAAAACATGACTCATTTAATCAACATATAAGCAAAGACTGGATTCTAATGCTACTAAAACTTCACAACATGACAGATTTTAAAACAGTTATCTGTCAGCAAATACATGATGTTACCAAATGATTCTCTCACACTGATCCCAAATACACACTAACTCACAGTGTGATTCTAGACAAGCACCATTATCCCTATGAGTTTACCAAAACTCATTCACTACAGTGCAAGTGGTAAGGGAACTGCACACAATCTACATATTTCACGACTGCAATTTACTGTCAATGCCTGACTCATTTAATGAAAGCATAAGCCATAACTGTCTTCTAATGTTACTAAAACTTGACAACCTGACTGGTTTTAAAACAGTCATCTGTCAGCAAATACATGATGTTACCAAATGCTTCTCTCACAATCCTTACCCAAATGCACACAGACTCACAGTGTGATTTTAGACAATCAACACTATCCTAGGAGTTTACCAAAACTCATTCACTAGTCTGGAAGAGTTAATGGTACTGAACACAATCTACATATTTAAGTATAGCACATCAGTGTCAAAGCATGACTCATTTAATCAACGCATAAGCAAAGACTGGATTCTAATGCTACTAAAACTTCACAACATGACAGGTTTAAAAAAAGTTATCTGTAAGCAAATACATGATATCACCAAATGCTTCTCTCACACTGATCCCAAATACACACTAACTCACACTGTGATTCTAGACATGCACCACTATCCCTAGGAGTTTACCAAAACTCATTCACTACAGTGCAACTGGTAAGGAAACTGCACACAATCTACATACTTCAGGACTGCACTTTTCTGTCAAAGCCTGACTCATTTAATCAAATCATAAGCCATAACTGTCTTCTAATGCTACTAAAACTTCACAACATGACAAGTTAAAACAGTTATCTGTCAGCAAATACACGATGTTACCAAATGCTTCTCTCACAGTGGTTCCCATATTCACACAGACTCACTGTGTGATTCTAGACAAACAACACTATCCCTTGCACTATACCAAAACACATTTCTTCATCTAGAAGTAGTACTACATTTTAGTATAGAAACATAACATAACTCATTTTACAAATTCATAAACAATGACTGGTTTCTAATTCTACCAAAATATAAAAACAGCACAGTTATCTGTCTACAAACACATGAAAAACACAAATGCTTATCACAGAATGGTTTCTACATGCACACACATTGTAGAGAAAAAAAGTACTCCCTACACTTTAGCAGGAAAATACATTAGTCTGATTAAAATCAAAATAGTCTACATACATCACCTCACAATTAAATAACTCATCTTTCAAGTTCTTTTGTAGATTAAGAAGTATATCAATCACTCACCATATTTTCTTTTAAAGAATCTCTGCACTGTGCACCTCTCAGCAAAAGCAAAGAATGAAAAAGTTTCCCTTTCATTTTCCACACATATACATGTAAACATCAAATCACAATCCTTCGCACATAAACTCAAAAGCAAACACACATTTCTATTGGTTAAACATTTCAACCCTTTCCAACTGAAATACATTTCAACCCTTCCCCCAATCTGCCTTCTGCCTGTTACCATAGAAACAGGTCATGGAACACTGCACTGAGCTCACAGGTCACAAGTTCAGCACACAATGTTCCTACACAAGACAGGAAGTGTGCTTGACTTTTCAACATATCAGCTTATCATATATAATGTTCCTTACAATCTGTTTTTGTTAACCAATAACAATCATACCTTTAAAAAACAGAAATATACACCCTACCTTTCAGTGTAGAAAGTTGTCATATAACCAATGATTTCTTGTCGTTTTTCCAAAAACGTTGCCGTGGATCCGCACACCCACCGCGAGAGAATCCGTGCATCCAACGCGATAGGCAGTATGCGTGCACCATGCGCACACTTCCCTGTGTTTTTTTTTTAAAAAGGGGGCCCCAGGGGGTCCTTCTGGGACCCCCTAAGCACCTCTAGAGGGTCAGAGTATTTCCACTCTGCCTCTTTATATGTTTTACACACTTATTCCCCTTGCATCTTCAGCCTCGCTTCTACCGAGGCAGAAAATGGCCGCCAACAGTTCCTGGTTTCGAATGTAGAGAGACACTCGACAGCCAATTAGCATTCAGCGCGCGATCGGGAGGGTGCGCGCTCGGTTCGGGGAGGGTGCGCTTACGGTGCGGGTATGGTCCGTGGATCCTCCGCGGCCATATATATCACTAACTTTTTTACCCTAATTTTCTCAGGAACTACTGAACAGATTCACACCATATATGCAAAAGGCACGAGTCCGAACTGAGGACTACCTCTTTGCCAAATTTGGTGTCATTCCGTTCAGCGGTTCGGGCTGTAGCTGCGACAACAGATCCTATGGGAAATTGCATGGGAAAAACGCGTTTTGGGACCCCTCTTTTTTCTCGGCCCCCGCTTGACGGATCACCGCAAAACTTTCAGGGTAGGAGCGGAGCGGAGCTGGCCAAAAGTTTGGAAAATTTTGCGAGGAGTCGTCAACCGGTGCCAACGTTATTCCAAATAGAATGTTGCGGATTTCCTATGGAAAATAGGTCCTAACTATAACTATCTACTGGCGACCACCAATAGATAATATATATATATAGTTGCGGTATTGGGGGAGCCCTTGGATTCTTTGAGGCACCTTTGGAACATTGTTGGTCCCATATTTTTAACTTTTTACGGATATTGAGCGAGGCACCGCCCACTTGGGTTTGAATGAACTACCAGTCCCAGAATGCCAATTGCTTATCTGTAAGGCATTGAAATAAAAGAGGGAATAATCTGTCAGTCTACTGTGTGCCTTTCCTGTGTCTGTCTGTCCAGAGGAAGGGAGTTTCCCGAAACGCTTCGGCAGGAGGAGTGGGGAAATTAACTGAATGCTGTCTCCCTGCTGTGGCTGTAACCCCCAGTGAGTGCGACCCAACGAAGCGGCAACCTTCTTTTTTCAGATTTTTGTGGCCAAGTCCAGGTCACGGGCCGCACCTCCGCGATACGTGAGCGGGACCGCCACAAGTACACTGGTACAGCAGTTGCGGTATTGGGGGAGCCCTTGGATTCTTTGAGGCACCTTTGGAACATTGTTGGTCACATATTTTTTACTTTTTACGGACATTGAGCGAGGCACCGCCCACTTGGGTTTGAATTAACTACCAGTCCCAGAATGCCAATTGCTTATCTGTAAGGCATTGAAATAAAAGAGGGAATAATCTGGCAGTCTACTGTGTGCCTTTCCTGTGTCTGTCTGCCCAGAGGAAGGGAGTTTCCCGAAACGCGTCGGCAGGAGGAGTGGGGAAATTAACTGAGTGCTGTCTCCCTGCTGTGGCTGTAACCCCCAGTGAGTGCGACCCAACAAAGCGGCAACCTTCTTTTTTCAGATTTTTGTGGCCAAGTCCAGGTCACGGGCCGTACCTCCGCAATACCTGAGCGGGACCGCCGCAAGTACACTGGTACAGCAGTTGCGGTATTGGGGGAGCCCTTGGATTCTTTGAGGCACCTTTGGAACATTGTTGGTCCCATATTTTTAACTTTTTACGGACATTGAGCGAGGCACCGCCCACTTGGGTTTGAATGAACTACCAGTCCCAGAATGCCAATTGCTTATCTGTAAGGCATTGAAATAAAAGAGGGAATATTCTGGCAGTCTACTGTGTGCCTTTCCTGTGTCTGTCTGCCCAGGGGAAGGAAGTTTCCCGAAACGCGTCGGCAGGAGGAGTGGGGAAATGAACTGAGTGCTGTCTCCCTGCTGTGGCTGTAACCCCCAGTGAGTGTGACCCAACGAAGCGGCAACCTTCTTTTTTCAGATTTTTGTGGCCAAGTCCAGGTCACGGGCCGCACCTCCGCGATACCTGAGCGGGACCGCCGCAAGTACACTGGTACAGCAGTTGCGGTATTGGGGGAGCCCTTGGATTCTTTGAGGCACCTTTGGAACATTGTTGGTCCCATATTTTTAACTTTTTACGGACATTGAGCGAGGCACCGCCCACTTGGGTTTGAATGAACTATCAGTGCCAGAATGCCAATTGCTTATCTGTATGGCATTGAAATAAAAGAGGGAATAATCTGGCAGTCTACTGTGTGCCTTTCCTGTGTCTGTCTGCCCAGAGGAAGGGAGTTTCCCGAAACGCGTCAGCAGGAGGAGTGGGGAAATGAACTGAGTGCTGTCTCCCTGCTGTGGCTGTAACCCCCAGTGAGTGCGACCCAACGAAGCGGCAACCTTCTTTTTTCAGATAATATATACATATATATAAATATATATATATATATATATATATATGTATGTATGTATATATATATATATATATATATATATATATATATGTTAAGTGAAAAAGAACCACACAAGGTATTTTTTAGAATATGTATTTATTATATAATGCTCCCTAACTCATACAAATATCTCCTACACAGGGATATGCACAATGCACACACACAAAATACATAGTGGACCCAGGGGGGGAGGCAAACCATATACTAAGAAAATGGTATAAAACCACGACTCTGGTCAAGACAATGTCAAGAGGATGTAGAAGTGCTGGGGACCCAAGGAACCACCCAAGGTGAGTGATTAGGAACCCCACGGAGAGCGTGTGCAGTGTGGGAACACGACTGTGTGCTCCGTACAAATCAAGGTGAAAGTCATGGTTGTGTTTTTAAAGATTAAGGACCCTGGCCAGTGGACCCTGAAGAAACTCTGTTGAAGACAGAAGGTTGAAGAGCCAATCCACCCGTGGTTACCCTAGTACCCACATTACCTACACCAGGGAGGCTGGGTACTTAGGCGTGAAGTGGTGACAGAAACCGCAGTCCAACCCTATGGAGGACTTCAGGAAAGGGCCGCTGCTGAAGAAGGAGAAAGTGTCCGGTGGAATTCTAAGGTGGATTCTAGTTGAGAGGTACATAAAAGCAGAGTGGACAGAGTCTATGTCACTCAGGAGTGAACAGGAGACTTGGAAGATGAATCCACTCCGATGTCGGGTGTTGCAGGAGAGATGACGATGACCTTGACTCTACAGCTGTGAGGACCAGGCGATGCTGAGGAAGACCAGGAGCCATGCACGTGCTCTCCCACATCGGAGGTCGAGTGCTGAGGGGTTGGTGTCCGGCGGGAGTACCAACAAGCCTTGGCAAATGCACCCAATGCAGAAGTCAAAGAAGGTGCAATGTCGGGACCAGCATCTTCCACCGCCATGTGTGGAATAAAGTCATGAGGACTGTACCAGTAATATGCATATTGCGCCTGTGCACAGAGATAATACAAATGTAAGTCTGGCACACTAAAGCTGCCTTTATTGTAATCAAGGGTAAGTGTGTTCCAACTCACACAAGACTGTTTTCCTCCCCAAATTAAATGCACCAGCAGCGAGCACACATTAGTGAAAAACTGCTGAGTCAGTTTAATTGGTATGTTGCTGAACAGGTACAAAAAGCGAGTTAGAACAATCATCTTAATGAGGGCAATACGATCTGCTAAGGATAGATGCTGCCTTGTCCACCTGCCCACCTGTTGCTCCAGCACAGTATACGCCCTGCCATAATTTTCCTTGGCCACTGTCTCAGGATCACGATGCACCCATATTCCCAAGTATTTAATCGGGTCGGAAGACCACACAAGAGGGAACTCCAGAGTGGGAGGAGTCATGTTGGGCATCAGTGGTATTATCACTGATTTAACCCAATTAATATTTAGCCCCGAAAAATGGACAAATCTGATGTATTCAGGGAACCCAGATGCTAAATATCTCTGCGGCTCTCTTATGATCAGCACCATGTCATCAGCATAGAGCGATATGCCGACTAGACGGTGTGCAAATCTGAGGGCGGTCTCTGTGTCGCTGTCTGATTATGCAAGCCAGGGGTTCCAGCATTATAAAGAACAGAAGTGGTGAAAGAGGACACCCCAGTCTGGTCCCTCTGCTAATCTGAAATGGCTCAGACGTTAGTCTGCCCACACAATCCCATGCAGAGTGATCAGTGTTCAACAATAGCACCCATCTGTTAAAGACTTTGGGAAACCCCATTCGCTTAAGGACTTGAAACATATAACTCCATTCAATGGAGTCGAATGCCTTAGCCGCATCCAGCATAATAGCAGCAGCGGGGAGAGCAGGGTCAAGTAAATGAAACATCGCAAAAATCGTATGCAATTGTGTGACCTTTCTGGTACAAAACCAGATTGATCTGGTAGGACCAATTTCGGCATTAAAGTTTGAAGCCTAGTGGCTAGGATTCTTGCCAGTATTTTTGCATCCAAATTAATAAGTGATAGGGGGCGGTATGACTCGCAATGAGAAGGTGTCTTGTCTTTTTTTAAAAGGGTGATTATCATGGCCTGTCGTAGCGTTGGTGGAAGCCTGCCTGATTCATGTGCCTCTCCATACATTTCTCGTAGATGGGGCACATGTATCTCCGCATATTCTCTAAAGAAATTCTGCCGTGAGGCCATCTGGACCCAGTACATTTTTGTTTGGCAAGGCACGAATTGTCTCTTCAATATCAGAGGCTTCAATCGGCTCGCTCAAATACTCTTAGTGCCCTTTAGCTAGCCGCGCGCAAGCTATATCTGTCAGGAACTCATCTAATGCTTGCGGGTCAGCACCACCTTGCGATGTGTACATCTTAGCATGGCAGGTTCGAAACTGTTCGACTATGGCCTGCAGTGTATAGTGGTCAGTTCCTTCAGCATCTGTATTTTTTGTTATGGCCTGGTGTTCAGTACGATATTGAAGCTTAGACGTTAGGTTATGTCCTGGTCTGCCACCCTTGCCGTATGCCCGAGCCACATATTACTTGGAGAGGTAGCGAATCTCTTCCGCTGCCAACTCGTTGTGTTCTAATACGAGATCTTTGATTCAAGACAATGTGTTTGCGCATGGAAGCAGCTCATATTCTCTCTCAAGCTCTGTCAATGCCCTCTCGACCCTAGTGAGCTGCCCCTTAATATCCTTAAGTATACTTGCCGTTGTGCTGATGCAGGTGCCCCAATGGTAACCTTGAAGGCCTCCCAAAGAGTCGCAGCACTGTCCACAGATCCCGTATTTGAGTCAAAATACTGGACTATGGCTTCCCTGATCATGTTAGCGTATAAAGGGTCTAGCAGAGCTACAGTTCGGAATCTCCATTTGAACTGGCGTGGGATACTCATCGGGATATGTAAGGTGAGCTTGACTGGGTTGTGATCGGATAAAGTTCTGGGAAAAGTAGTTATATCAGATGCTCAGGCATTCGCCCCTTCACTTAGCAGTCAGTAATCCAAACGGGACCAACTACCATGTGCAGCAGATGCGTGTGTACCTTTTAGTTTGTCACTATTATGGAGCCGCCACGTGTCTACTAGACCCAGTTCGACCATTCCATCGTTTATGACCTGTGCAGCTCTAGGTGTGAGCCCTCCCTGCTTACTGGATTTATCTTTGCTGGGGTCTAGGTGTGTATTCAGGTCACCTCCCCACAGAATTTCGGCTTCAGGCCACTCGCCCAGTACATTAAGAATACCTGCAAATAGTTCAGGCTTATCGGTGTTGGCCCAGAAACATTGACAATGGTTAAGAGCGAATTTCCTAACTTGCCATGCACAATAGCATAGCGTCCCTCCTCATCTGTGTGTGTTTTGATGGCGGTGAATGTAAGGCCCCTCTTTATGAGTGTAATGACCCCTCTTGCATATGAGGAATATGAAGGGGACAGCCGATACCCTACCCACTTAAGGGCAATCTAGGCCTCAGTTTGTGTGGTCAAATGTGTCTCTTGGAGGAGAGCGATCTTAACCCAGTGCCTGTCTAGATAGGGAAATACTTGTCTGATTTTTTGGGGAGAGTTTAACCAGCGGATATTCCACGTTAGGCAGGTGAGTCTATCCTTATCCAGTGTCATTGTGTACACTATTCGATGATACACGTAGTTCCCTCATGTTCAAAGACAAACAGGCACATTGTAACGATAATCTTGGTGTCCAGCTAGCCACATACAACATACCCCAGTAACCAGATTTGCCACTCCCTCCCCCCACCCACATTAGCATGCCCAACTTGCCAAAGCCATCCCGTGATCTAAACATAAGACCCGAATGTGAAACATGAACATAGTTAAATGCGGGGTACACCCACTGGGGAACACCGGAGCACATCAAACTCACTTAGTGGAAAGGGAGGTGGCAGAACAATTTGAGATATGTTCCCTTAACGCCTTAAATATCAGGTCAATGGAGCGTTCAAACATTGAAACATTGCAGCATATCAGTTTACAATACTCACAATCCGGCAGTTACTCAATTTGATAAAGAGTGCAGGCAGAGGTATACATACGCGATGTCATATAATTTATTGAAGCTGTCAATCACATCCGGTAGTACTAAAACGTCCATTGAATATGCCCCTGATCACTGTCTCTCTGGAATTAAACCTCGTTGACCGATGCATCAGGGACAGCTTGCTTGTCACGTCTGATGGTTTATGCGTACTCCAGCGCCTGCTTGGGATTGGTGAAGATCTTGGCCTTGTCGTCCGATCGAATACGTAGCTGGGCCGGGTACAGCATGGCATATTGCAAATTTTCTGCTACTAACATCTTTTTCACTTGCTGATATTCCTTCCTCGCTGCCTGGACTGCGGCGGTGAAATCAGGATAAAAGGCCACCATATTGCCCTGATAGCTTATGTTGCCTTTCTGACGAGACATGCGCAACACTGAGTCACGGTCCCTATAATTTAGCAAACGGGCAATAATCGGTCTTGGAGGTGCCCCCTGAAGAGGTCGAGCTGCCAAGGAATGATGGGCTCTCTCCTCTATTAGCAACTGAGACAGGTTCTCAGCTCCAAAAATCTCCAGCAACATATTCTCAACGTAGGCCTCCAACCTGCCAGTATTGGAAAACTCCGGCAAGCCAGTTAGTTGCAAATTATTTCGCAGTGACCTGGCCTCCAAGTCTTCATTTTTGGCATGAATAACAGCGAGCAGCTTCTCCATATCCAGTGACTTGGAGGTCACATGCTGCAAGCCGTCCTCTGTATCTGATATGCGTTTTTCAGCTTCTCCCAACCTGGTAGCATGCCTGTCGAGTTTTGCAGGCATGTGATCCATACAGCTGTTAAGAGCCTCGATTTTACCATGTATGGATTGCAGACTGGTCTGTATGGCAATCAGCTTTGCTTCCAGTGCAGATGGATGTTCTGAAGGTGCATCCAATTCAGAGTCAGAGGTAGCCCTCTGCTGCGACCTGCCAGGTTTCGGCAATTCACAATTGAGGTGCGGCTTATTTTTCTCTGGCTTGCCCATAGTTAGCTTCTCTGTGCAGCGCAGCCATGCCAGTCATTTGGGCCTGCAACACGTCAGGGCGTCCTCTCTCTGATGGCTGCCGTGATCACACGCTGCTAGCTCCAGTCCGCATCTGCAGGCCCAGCGTTCCACAAATGTGACACCGCGGAACACCGCGGCCTCCGAGTCAATGCCAAGCTGGGAGGGAGAATAATGCACCCTGCGTCGTCGCACTACACACTAAGTCAAGCAATCAGTAGCTACAATATTGTAACATTACAGCAGGGGCCGGTTCAACGATGATATGCAGCACCCTGAGCGGAGCTCTTTGCCCCGCACCCACAATTCGTGTACGCGGGCCTCCCGCTGAAGCGTAGCAGGTCTGGGCCTGCCCCGCGACTCCTGCAGCGTCTTATGGCATCTTATGGCTACAGTTCTTGGAAACCGGAAGCCACACCCATGTACGCCAGCAGACTAACCTGCCCGTCTCACCTGAAAGCTGCACAGTAGTCCAGCAAAGCTCCTCCAGCATCATACAGCGTTCACCAGGGGCAGACAGACTCTACACGGCTCAGAGCAGCGCCGCATGCCCAGGCTCGACCCGATCCACTCTGCCCAGGCTTCAGCAGGTATACGGTCTCACACAAGGCACCTGCATGCGGCGTAGCATCTATTGATTCGGCTCAGTGCGAAAGCTGACCACCGGCAGCTTCTATACCGCCGACAGATGCATGCTTTCCCACATGGCCGCCATGTTGTTCTCCGGTCCGCATCCACAGCGGTCGGCAAGGTGCATCAATCCCGGCCGTTGTTCGTGGAAAAACCACCTCAGTCGGTCGCCCTGCAGTCCTGCATCGAGTGCCTCTGGTTATGGAGCACGGATGGTGTTTAGGGAGCAGGATAATGGTCGGATTAGCGAGTCGGCCGGCGGAGCTGCACAACAGCGCAGCCATCTTGCTGCACGCCCTCTAGCACTCTCGGGAAGGGTACCATCTTGCCAAGGATGTGCCACAATATTTTATTGATGATGTACTTTGACAAGAATGGGCACCATTTTGACAAGGATGGTACACAAAATGTGGCAGGAATTATGTCAGGAATAAGCACAATCTTAATAGTACTATTCTTTGCCACAGGAGAGCACCATCATTCCAAGATTGTACAAAATATGCTAGTTTTGCATAGCAGCACACCACAGCTGCCTCCTTTGATGTCAAGGATATTGTTGTAAGGACACATGTTGTACATATTTAAATTAGCCATTGTAAGGACACATGTCGTACATATTTGAATTAGCTATTATAAGGACACATGTTGTACATATTTAAATAAGTCATTGTAACGACACCTGTTGTACATATTTGGATTAGTCATTGTAAGGACACATGTTGTACATATTTGAATTAGTCATTGTAAGGACACATGTCATACATATTTGAATTAGCTATTGTAAGGACACATGTTGTACATATTTAAATTAGTCATTGTAAGGACACATGTTGTACATATTTGAATTAGTCGTTGTAAAGACGCATGTTGTACATATTTGAATTAGCGATTGTGAAGTCAGAGGTTCCAGCTTGAAATCAAGCTAAGGTTCTGGCCAGGGCTTTAAGTGGGCCGGGTCTCACCGGTGCTGAGCACCAGCAGTTTTTCAAAGGGGGCCTCGAAACGGGTCTCTATCGGGCTCTGTTTTGTGTCCTGGCACAGGCAGTGCGTTTTTTTCCGGACTGCAGTGACAGCAGGTACATTGATGTGCGCGTGCTAACACTACTCACTTCTCACAAGTGTAGAAGTTACGGCATGACATCATTCCAGGTGAGCGTTGTAGGGGAAGGGAAATCCTTTAAAGAGAGTCATTTTCTCTCTGGATTTTCCTTCACTTTTTGAACTCAGGAGCAGCAACATTGTTGTGGTGCCACCAGGGCTTTCAGTAGAAGCTTTTTCAATATTATATACAAGCCATATTTTCTGCTTATTTATCTTATGCAACTAACAACCAACAAAGCCAATAGTCCTGACTTGTAGGTATGATGGTACTTGTGTCATATCTGGATGCAATGACAGAAAACAGCAAAATACAAGTCAGGCGGCACACTATGCTAAGCACAGATTTTTAGCTTAGTTGTTTTAAAGCCACGCCCTTAATTACATTAGCCATGCCCCTTTAAGAGACCCCCCCAGTTTTTTCATCCCGCTTAAAGCCCTGGGGGCAGATTTACAAGCCTCTTGCGCCACTTTTGCATCACTTTTCCCATGTTAAAAGTCACGCAAAAGTGACGCAAGGGACTTGTAAATCTGCCCCCTGGTTCTGGCATTAATGGGTTTGTAAGTTACTGCCAGGGTCTTGGTGTGAACAGGTGTGCTGTGCATCGTGGGTACTTCGCCACATAAACAAAGACTTACCTTTTGCATTACTTCTGGTGTAAGTCTTCACTACAGATATCCACAATATGCTAAGAACAACAATCACTCCATCAGCAACAGCATTATATGAGCGGAGTGTCCGTTCAAGTGAGAATTGCCCCCATACTCCATGAGTGGGGCACTTGATAGTATGGGTCATGGAAATACAAATGGTCAATTGGCCGCTGATGATGTAATTTGCAAAACTGATAGGACACCACATGAGGCACACCTATTCTCCCTCATACCCAGACACACAAGCAAGCTCACAATCACACAAACCTATGCATATGAGCACCCAGACACACTAATCGGACAATCCCAGCCCTCACAGTTTTGGATCACTGACTAAATAGCAAAGGTCAAAATATTGACCTACAAAAATATCCCGGCAAAAAAATCGAGGACAAGAATATCGACATCCTATCTTCATTAAGGTAAGTACAAAAATATCGGAAAAAAATATTGGTAAAAAATATCGTTTTTTATTTAAGTTATAAAAAATATTGTGAAATAATAAATATAATTAAAATAAACAGTTAAAAATATTTTTAAATGCTTAAAAATTATAAGTAATATATAATTGAAAAATACATTAAACATATATATAGTATATATATATATACTTATTAATATGTTTTAATCTTTATTTTAATCACTTATGAATGGTTATTTTTTTATACATTATAAATACATCTATACACAATAATACAAATAAAAATTAAAAAATATATATATAACAAATTTAAACAATTTAAATAAATTTTTTTTTTTTTTTAATTTTATTGTGCAGAGAAAAATGGTACAAGCACGGGCCTACAACCACCTGGGCCGGCCGCTAGTATTCAGAAATGTTCAAGCAGTTCAAAAACAATGACTGGCCCGCAGGGGCTCCGCTAAATGACAGGAGATCAGGCTGCACAAAAGGGAAGTCAGGATACACCCTATTTTACATAAATATCAACAAAAGTAAAGAAAAACAAAAAGCAAGGCGAAAAACATTCAAAGGGCGTCTAACCACAGCAGAGGAACTCCACATAGGACCACCCTAGGGTGGTCAATAAAAAGGGGGTCTGAGAGGGAGGGGGGGGGCACGGGAAAACCAAATCTATATTCAGATGAACAAATTAAGCAAGGAACCCTCAAGGATCAGGGGGACAAGGCAACATCAGACAATTTTAATAATTTTTAAACTTTTTTAAATTAATTATACAGTACATCAGCTAAAATAATACAAAAAATATTAGATAGCGGAAGAAATAAAATAACTATTCCAAACCCAGTGACTACAACAGTAGGAAAAGTGTTGGATAGCGTAGGGGTAAAATTAGTATTCCCACTCCAGTGAGTGCAACAGTAGGGAAAATGTTGGATAGCGTAGGGGTAAACATTACTATTCCCACTCCAGTGAGTGCAAAAGCAGGGAAAGTGTTGGATAGCGTTAGGGCAAAAATTACTATTCCCACTCCATTGAGTGCAACAGTAGGAAAAGTGTTGGATATCGTAGGGAAAACAATTACTATTCCCACTCCAGTGAGTGCAACAGTAGGGAAAGTGTTGGATAGTGTAAGGGTAAATATTACTATTCCCACTCCAGAGAGTGCAACAGTAGGGAAAGTGTTGGATAGCGTAGGCGTAAAAATGACTCTTTCCACTCCAGTGAGTGCAACAGTAGGGAAAGTGTTGGATAGCGTAGGGATAAAAATTACTATTCTCACTCCAGTGAGTGCAACACTAGGGAAAGTGTAGGATAGCGTAGGGGTTAAATTGACGTACTTATATATATATATATATATATATATATATATTTTTGTTTAAATAAATCACATATTAATAATTATTTAACAAAATAATTATTAATAAATACCTATTAAATTAACAATTAATTAATTAACATTTTAACTAATTAATTCTATTTAAATTACTTCCCACCCTATTGTCACAGTATCAGAAGGAAGGTACCACGCACCTGAAACTCTTTGACTTCCACAGGAGCAGCAACTTTCGGAGAACCTGGACCTATACGTGATGAAAAACTTCCCAACTCCCCTGCTCCACTACAGCGAATGAATTCACTCCCAGCAGGGCGGGGGAAGGGGGAAAATGGGATAACAAGAGAGACTCCACTGCAACGCCTGCTTCCTCGGATTCTATCTAGGGTTGCTCTGGCATCTGTAATTACAAATAAACACAATTACTACTGTGTATTACAAAGACTCAAACTGCCACCACCCATGCTCACTACACTTTTACCTTAACTAACAGTGGAATTGCCTCTCTCTGAAATGAAGCTGGAGATATTGTAGATAACTCAGAGCTGAAGTAATAGATGTATACTTTATAGGCAGGCAGTTGAAGATTGTTGGTAAGCATAATATATATATATATATATTTCTACATACATGCAATATCAATTCAAGTACTGTCTCTGCCTAGAGATTTTCATAGCCTTCCTGCGCAGCAAATGTTCTTTAGTTCAAGGAAGACTGCTCTGCCCAAGAAGCTCCCAGTGACATCATTGCAAAGTTCAAAGTGACCAGAAGTTATTTATTCAGGAAGAAATTCTCTTGTAGCGCTGCTAGGTTCTCACTTAAAAATGAATTGTAGCAACTGCTAACTCCTGCGCACGGTCTTCCAAATTACTAGGCGAGTATAAACTTGAGTAGACTCACCTATGGCCAGTACAAATAACAGGACTGAAGACACACCACAGATATTGCCTCAAATCTCACTCTTGAGCACTAGTCTCTGAAGGACTTGAAGCACAGCCAGAAATCTCCTTATCTCCTGGAAGTCAGGCGGCGAATAATTGCTGAAGAAGGAATTCGCCCCTGAGGAAAAATTTTGCTGTGAGAGGAAAAATCGGGAGACACTACCTCCTCACAAGCAAATTCAGTTGAAGTGTGCCGCGTTAGAGGAACGCACGCAAGAACTTGAAAATATTTGCGGCACACTAGACCGCTAACCTACGATATCGCTCCTTGAATAAGTGCCATGATGGAAGGGGTGGAGGGAGCTCTAATCACCATTTCAAGCGTCTCTGGGAAGGGAAACGACGGAGTCTGCTCCATGGGTAACTCAGCTGTTTTCTCCAATAAGCTACGAGTTTGGGAGCAGAAGAGGAGCATAGATTGCCTTTCCTGACAGTACCCCCACCCAGAATCCTCCCTCTCTCTCAGTAGAATTATTAGGATGAGTCTTATGAAATTCCCGAACCAATTTGGGGGCATGCACATTGCTACTAGGCTCCCATGAACGATCCTCAGGACCAAACCCTTTCCAATCAACCAAATAAAAGATTTTCCCTTTCTTCAATTTAGAGTCAAGGATCCTTTTCACTTCAAATTCCTCTTCGGACAGATCTCGAATGGGATTTGGAGGCAAATCCATTCTTATTCCCACTGGGTTTTGTTTTACCAATGATACATGAAATACTGGATGAATTTTAAAACTGGAAGGAAGCTTAAGTTTGACACTGACTGGGTTCACCATTCTTTCTACCTCATAAGGACCTACAAATCTAGGCTGGAACTTTCGATTTCCCTTGAGGCGCAAATACCATGTGGACAACATATACCTTGTCTCCTGACTCAAAAATGGGGTTCTTCCTCCTGTTTTTGTCTGCCTGTTTCTTGTGTGCTATCTTGGCCCTAATCAAGTTCTGGGTAGCAATCTGATAGGTTTTTTGTAACTTACGCACCTTCTCTTCAACTGTAGGTACCAGACTTTCTGACTTGTTCACCAGGATATTGGGATGTCTGCCAAGATTTAAAAAGAAGGGGGAAAACCCTGTGGATGAGTGTACAGCATTATTGTATGCAAATTTGGCTGCCCATATTAACTCTGGCCAATCTCCCTCATGGTCCATCAAGTAGAGGCGCAGATATTGCTCCAACTCTTGATTGACTCTCTCTGTTTGCCCATCAGTCTGTGGGTGATAGCTGGTGGACAAACGAGAGTCTATCCCCAATTTGCTCAAGAAGGCTCTCCAAAACCGTGAGATAAATTGGGGTTCCCTATCTGAGATGACCACCTTGGGAATTCCATGTGCTTTAATTATATGTTGAGTGAACAGAGTGACCAGTTGATTAGAATTGGGAAGAGATTTCAATGGAATAAAATGAGCCATCTTGGAGAAATGATCTACAACAACCCAAATAGTGGACAGTCCCTGGCTGGAAGGAAGATCCACAATGAAATCCATTGAGATTGTGTGCCAGGGTGATGGGGCGACGGGCAGAGGTTGGAGCAAACCTTGTGGGGCCTGTCGTAAAGCTTTTCCCTTAACACAAATTGCACAAGATGCCACATACTGTCTCACCTGAGCTTCCAAATCGGACCACCAAAAATTTTGTTTAATCAATTCAATGGTCTTAGTTATTCCCTTGTGGCCCGCCAAGGGATCGTCATGACAATGCTGCATTACTTCTCTTTGCAGTTGGGCACTAGGAACGAACAAGGCTCCATGATGATAAGGTTTCCCATCTCTTATTTCTCTCCCAGTATCTTCTTTTACCCACTCAGCCAATTCTTCTTGGGACATTGAATTCTGGATCTCTTTTTCAAATTCCGTAAAATGAATGGTACCAATTATCTTTTCTCCAGGAATAATGTGTTCTTCTCTGGAGGTTTCCTGGAGTTCGCTTGCATGCAGCCGAGACAAAGCATCTGTCTTCCCATTTGCTGTTCCCGGTTTATATGTCAAGACAAAGTTGTAGTCTGCAAAGAACAACGACCATCTCAGTTGTCTAGGCGTGAGGGTTCGCGCTGATTTCAGAAACTGTAGATTTGGGTGGTCAGTATAGACTGTGACTTCATGCTTAGCTCCAAGCAAGTAATGCCGCCATTCCTAGAAGGCATCCTTCACTGCCAACAACTCCTTATCGGCTATAGAATAGTTGATCTCGGCCGCCGATAGCTTTCGTGACCTATGAGCTACTGGATGAAGTTGGCCAGTATCTTGATGTCTTTGAGACAAGATTCCTCCTATTGCCTGATCGGAGGCGTCCACCTCCATAAAGAAAGGTTCCTCCACATTTGGATGTAACAAAATCGGAGCAGTGGTAAAAGCCTCTTTCAATGACTGGAAGGCCAACTCGGTTTTCTTAGCTCCACACAAAGGGTTCTTTCTTCTTCAAGAGACGAGTAATCGGGCGGACCTTTTCTGAGAAATTGGAGATAAAACGTCTGTAAAAGTTAGCAAAACCAATGAATCTTTGTATCTCTTTGACGAAATGAGGGCCAATCTCTTATTGCTTTTACTTTTGTATCATCCATTGACACACCACCTGGAGACAGGATGAAACCCAAAAATTCTACTTCGGTGGAATGAAAGACACATTTCTCCAATTTGACGTAAAGCTGATGATCAAGCAACTTCTTCAAAATAGCCCGCACATGCTGAACATGCTCCTCCATGTTGGCCGAGAATACTAGGATGTCATCAATGTACACTACTGCGTAGCGATCGAGAAATTCTCGAAGAATATCATTAACAAAATGCTGAAACGCAGCTGGGGCATTACACAGGCCGAAGGGCATGACCTGGTACTCGAAGAGTCCGAATCGAGTTCGAAAGGCTGTCTTCCACTCATGCCCTTCAGCCATCCTCACCAAATGGTATGCCCCTAGAAGATCCAATTTGGTGTACACTCGAGCATCCTTCACCTGATTCAAGAGTTCTGAGATCAAAGGTAGAGGGTATCTATTTTTCTTGGTCACCTGGTTCAAAGCGCGAAAGTCAATGCACGTTCTAAGCTTTCCATCCTTCTTAGGGATAAAAAGTAAAGGAGAGGAAGCTGGAGACTGAGAAGGCCGGATTAAACCGTTGGCCAAGTATTGCTCTAAATATTCCTTAAGGTGAACGTTCTCAGCTTCAGAGAGCGCATAAATTCTGCTGCATGGCAGTAGCGCACCAGGTTCTAATTCAATAGTACAGTCATACTCCCTATGAGGGGGTAATTTCTTGGCCTCCTGCTCATCGAAAACAGCTCTCAAATCTTGATATTCTATTGGAATTGCTGGAACTTCAAAAGCACAGGTCGCCAAAGATGGCTCCGCCAATAAAGTAGATTGGGAAGTTTGAGGGTTAGATTCCTTCAAGCGAAAGCAATGTTTGTGACAACAATCTGAGTTCATTTCCAACGTTCTTCTTGCCCAGTCAATCCTAGGATTATGTTCAGTAAGCCATGGAAGACCCAGAATTAGTTGGAACTGCGGGGCATTGATTAAAGCAAACTTCAATATGCTTCTATGTCGCCCAGGACCATCCAAAATAATTTCTTCGGTATCCCAGGTGATAGGCCCAGAAGAAAGATTTGTTCCGTCTACTGCTCGTACCGGTTCTGGCTTGATCTTACAAACAAATTGTACTCCCAAAGATTTGGCAAATTTTATATCGCAAAACTGTCCAGTAGCGCCTGAGTCAATCATAACTGCAATGTTTTCCACAGACCTTATTCCAAAACTTATCAGACAGGAAATAAACAAATGAGGAGCTGCAGACTGAAGAGTATTAGCGATAAATTGGGAATCTGGAGTCGACTTGTCAGCTGCGCCCACCAGAGCAACTCCTCCTACTGGTGGGGCCTGTCTTTTGGCCCTGTGCTGGTCTTAGGCTTACGTGGACACTCCTTGACAAAGTGCCCCACTGTTCCACAGTACATACACAATTTCCCATTACGACGCCTCTCCCTTTCTTCCTTGGTCAAGGGGCCCCTCACAGACCCTATCTGTATAGGCTCTTCCACTGAAGCAGGCTCAAAGGACTTAGTAGGTTCAGGCCTAGCTCGATCAAATCGCGGTGGGATTGGTCGGACTTGATTGCGACGCTCATTCCTTCTTTCACTTTGCCTCAGATCAATTTGGAGGACAAGATCCATTAACTCTGAAACATCTGTGGGCCTCTTAGGAATTTGCGCTAATCCATCTTTCAATTCATCTTTTAATCCTCGATAAAATATCGCAGCTCTCTTTTCTTTAGGCCACTTTGTTTCCACTATCAGTTTGTTATACTGTGCAATGTAAGCAACCAGTTCCCGATTCCCTTGTTTCAAATCCAAAAGTTCATTATCTGTCAGTTGGGAAACAGTTCTGCGATCAAAAATTTGAAGGAATTCTTCCTTGAACTCCTCAAAATTATACAAAATAGGATCATTGCAACTTACTAATGGCAAAGACCATGCGGCCGCATCGCCGCTCAGGTAAGACAGTACAAAGGCCACCCTCGATTGATCTTCCTTAAAAACGATGGGCTTACAAAGGAAGTGCAAAGAGCATTGGGTGAGAAAAATTTGGGCCTTGTGCGGGTCCCCTGCAAATCTTTCTGGAGCTGCCAAAGGTACGGTGGGGGACATTGCATGTATAACTTGGGTGGTCAATTCAGATGTGGAAGGAGAAGGTGAGAATTGGAATGGTTTGGGGGCCTTAATCTCAGTGCTAGCACCAGTAACAAATTCTTCCAATCTCTGTCTAGGGAAACTCGCTTCCTGACTAGACTTCCTAACCTCCTCACTAAGCGTCTTATTTGCCTCCATGGTGACATTTAGCTGTTCCTGTATTCCCTCCAACACTAAGGCCAGTGTCTTGACATCCAGTCCCTCCGCCATACTGCCAGGTGGAAGTTTGGTAATGGCACTTCAATCTGTCACAGTATCAGAAGGAAGGTACCACGCACCTGAAACTCTTTGACTTCCACAGGAGCAGCAACCTTTGGAGAACCTGGACCCATACGTGATGAAAAACTTCCCAACTCCCCTGCCCCACTACAGCGAATGAATTCACTCCCAGCAGGGCGGAGGAAGGGGGAAAATGGGATAACAAGAGAGACTCCACTGCAACAGTAGGAAAAGTGTTGGATATCGTAGGGAAAAAAATTACTATTCCCACTCCAGTGAGTGCAACAGTAGGGAAAGTGTTGGATAGTGTGAGGGTAAATATTACTATTCCCACTCCAGAGAGTGCAACAGTAGGGAAAGTGTTGGATAGCGTAGGCGTAAAAATTACTATTCCCACTCCAGAGAGTGCAACACTAGGGAAAGTGTAGGATAGCGTAGGGGTTAAATTGACGTACTTATATATATATATATATATATATTTTTGTTTAAATAAATCACATATTAATAATTATTTAACAAAATAATTATTAATAAATACCTATTAAATTATTATTTACTTAAATGACCTTAAATTACTTCCCACCCTATTCCCCTATAAACACACAGTTAATTTAATTATCAATTAATCAATTAAAACAATTAATTAACAATTAATTAATTAACATTTTAACTAATTAATTCTATTTAAATTACTTCCCACCCTATTGTCACAGTATCAGAAGGAAGGTACCACGCACCTGAAACTCTTTGACTTCCACAGGAGCAGCAACTTTCGGAGAACCTGGACCTATACGTGATGAAAAACTTCCCAACTCCCCTGCCCCACTACAGCGAATGAATTCACTCCCAGCAGGGCGGGGGAAGGGGGAAAATGGGATAACAAGAGAGACTCCACTGCAACGCCTGCTTCCTCGGATTCTATCTAGGGTTGCTCTGGCATCTGTAATTACAAATAAACACAATTACTACTGTGTATTACCAAGACTCAAACTGCCACCCCCCATGCTCACTACACTTTTACCTTAACTAACAGTGGAATTGCCTCTCTCTGAAATGAAGCTGGAGATATTGTAGATAACGCAGAGCTGAAGAAATAGATGTATACTTTCTAGGCAGGCAGTTGAAGATTGTTGGTAAGCATAATATATATATATATATATATTTCTACATACATGCAATATCAATTCAAGTACTGTCTCTGCCTAGAGATTTTCATAGCCTTCCTGCGCAGCAAATGTTCTTTAGTTCAAGGAAGACTGCTCTGCCCAAGAAGCTCCCAGTCACATCATTGCAAAATTCAAAGTGACCAAAAGTTATTTATTCAGGAAGAAATTCTCTTGTAGCGCTGCTAGGTTATTACTTAAAAATGAATTGTAGCAACTGCTAACTCCTGCGCACAGTCTTCCAAATTACTAGGCGAGTATAGACTTGAGTAGACTCACCTATGGCCAGTACAAATAACAGGATTGAAGACACACCACAGATATTGCCTCAAATCTTGCTCTTGAGCACGGGTCTCTGAAGGACTCGAAGCACAGCCAAAAATCTCCTTATCCCCTGGAAGTCAGGTGGCGAATAATTGCTGAAGAAGGAATTTGCCCCTGAGGAAAAATTTTGCTGTGAGAGGACAAATCGGGAGACACTACCTCCTCACAAGCAAATTCAGTTGAAGTGCGTCGCGTTAGAGGAACGCGCGCACGAACTTGAAAATATTTGCGGAACACTAGACCGCTAACCTATGATATCGCTCCTTGAATAAGCGCTATGATGGAAGGGGTGGAGGGAGCTCTAATCACCATTTCAAGCGTCTCTGAGAAGGGAAACGACGGAGTCTGCTCCAAGGGTAACTCAGCTGTTTTCTCCAATAAGCTAGGAGTTTGGGAGCAGAGGAGGAGCATAGATTGCCTTTCCTGACACCTATTCCCCTCTAAACCCACAACCCACTACACAATAAAAAAAAAAAATTAATTTAATTACCAATTAATCAATTAATTTAAATTAATTCCAATTAATAGTTAACTTACAATAAATTAATTAACAATAACAATAAATAAAAATTAATACAAAATTATTCATAATTAATATAATTACGAATGAACAAAAATGTATGACTAATTAACCCCTTGTATGCCCATGACGAGCTGGACTCGTCATGGAGCACAGTCGCGCTGTGCCCATGACGAGTCCAGCTCGTCATGAGGCATACCCTAGGGAATCCCTCTGGTGCGTGCACCAGAGGGATTCCCTTTCTACCAAAATAGCCTCGGGAGCTGGGGAAGAGCTTCCCCAGCTCCCGAGGCCCCACCCCCCTTCACTGTAATGACGATCGGCTCGCACGTCGCGCCGACGTCATTACAGTGAAAGTGAAACTGAAATGAGGCAAGAGGCTCATTTCAGTTTCTCTTTCTACGTGCTCAGGGGGCTATCTCAGCCCCCTGAGCACGTAGAAAGACGGGAGAGGTATCATTGGAAAGGGGATCCCTGCTTGGGGATCGCCACAGGAGGGCGATCCCCAAGCAGGGATCCACCCACTAGACACCAGGGAGGGGGGAGCGGCCCCTTGGGCAATGGCCTTTGCTCCCCCATAAAACTGGGGGGCAGATGGGGGCATTAGCCCCCAATCTGCCCCCCCGGGGGGGCAAAAAGCCCACTAGACCCCAGGGAATATTTTTACCAATAAAAATAGGGGTGGGGGCTGCCCAAAACAGGCAGGCCCATGCCCCCACCCCACCCCCCTATTACTACAGTCTTTCTGCCCCCCTGGGGGGCAGATGGGGCATTGGCCCCTAATCTGCCCCTTCGGGGGAGCAGAAAGCCCACTAAACACCAGGGATTTTTTTTAGGGTGGGGGCTGCCCGCACCATTACAGCCTTTCTGCCCCCCCTGGGGGGCAGATGGGCATCGGCCCCCAATCTGCCCCCCGGGGGGGCAAAAAGCCCACTAGACACCAGGGAATTGTAAAAAAAAATTAAAAATAGGGGTGGGGGCTGCCCAAAACGGGCAGGCCTATGCCCCCACCCCACCCCCCAATTATCACAGTCTTTCTGCCCCCACGGGGGGCAGATGGGCAATGGCCCCTAATCTGCCCCTTCGGGGGGGCAGAAAGCCCACTATACACCAGGGATTTGTTCTCAGTTTGTTTTAGGGTGGGGGCTGCCCAAAACGGGCACGCCAATTCCCCCACCCACCCACCACCATTACAGCCTTTCTGCCCCCCCTGGGGGGCAGATGGGGCATTGGCCCCCAATCTGCCCCCCGGGGGGGCAAAAAGACCACTAGACACCAGGGAATTTTACAAAAAATAAAAATAGGGGTGGGGGCTGGCCAAAACGGGCAGGCCCATACCCCCACCCCACCCCACCCCACCCCCCAATTATTACAGTCTTTCTGCCCCCCCGGGGGGCAGATCGGGCATTGGCCCCTAATCTGCCCCCTTTCTGCCCCCCCACCCTTCGGGAGGGGGGGGGGCAGAAAGCCCACTAAACACCAGGAATTTTTTTTGCGCAATTGTTTTTAGGGTGTGGGCTGCCCGAAACGGGCACGCCAATGCCCCCACCCTCCCCCCACAAAAATGACAGTCTTTCTGCCCCCCAGGAGGCAGATGGGAGCTGTAGCCCCCAATCTGGCACCCCCTGGGGGCGCAGAATGCCCACTAGAAACCATGGATTTTTTTGTTTTATTAGTGTAGGGGTAGGGGCTCCCCAAAATGGGCATGACAATACCCCACCCTACCCCCAGAGAAATTCCAGTCTTTCTGCCCCCCCGGGAGGGAGATGGTGGCAGTGGCCCCTGATCTGCCCCCTGGGGGGGCAGAAAGCCCACTAGGCGCCAGCGAGTACGCAGGCTTTTCTTATGCGTGGGGGTGGGAGCTGCCCAAAATAGTCATACCAAAACCCACACCCCCACAAAAATAGCCACAGTCTTTCTGCCCCTTTAGGGGCATATCAGGATGAAACCCCCTTCCACGATTCCCCCCCAGGGCGGCAGAAAGCCCACTGGGCTCCGATTTTTTTTAGCAATGTGCATACCTGTGGATTTTGGGCCCTAGCGCAGTTGGCACGTAGGCAAACCTAGCAAACCTGTACATTTTTTTTAACTAGACACCGAGGGGAATCCTGGATGGGGTGACTTCACTGGCTCTCACCAGGTTCTGTTACCCAGAATCCATTGCAAACCTAAAAATGTGTCCAAAATAACACATTTTCCTCACATTTCTGTGGTGGAAAGTTCTGGAATCTGTGTAGGTCCACATAATTCCACCCACCTTGCGTTCCCCAAAGTCTTCAGAGAAAAATGGTACCTCACTTGCGTGGGTAGGCCTAGTGCCCGCGCCAGGCAAGGGCTCAAAACCTATTGAGGAGACATCAAAATTACCTATCACAAAACAACCTGGTTTTGCAAAGGGGTCCCATGAGTTTCTGGCCCCGGGCTTGGCGGCCATCTAGGGAAACCTACCAAACCCACACATTTCTGAAAACTAGACACCCGGTGGATTCCAGGGAGGTATGGCTTGCGTAGATCCCCCAACGTTTCCTTACCCAGAATGCCCTGCAAACCTCAAATTTAGCTGAAAAAACACCTTTTTCACACATTTTTGTGTGGGAAAGTTGTGGCATCACCGGGCTGACACAAATTTCCTACCACCCAGCGTTCCCCCGGGTATCCCGATAAAAATGGTGCCTCACTCGTGTGGGAGGCCCAAGTACCCGCGACAGGCAAGGGCCCAAAACGTAGTGAGGCGACATGAAAATTGCCTTCCTCAAAACGACCTGGTTTTGCAAGGGGGGTCACCTGGGTTTTTGGCCCGGTGCTAGGCGGCTACCTAGGGGATCCTACCAAACCCACACATTTCTGAAAACTAGACACCAGGGGGATTCCAGGGAGGTATGGCTTGCGTGGATCCCCCAACGTTTCCTTACCCAGAATGCCCTGCAAACCTCAAATTTAGCTGAAAAAATCACCTTTTTCACACATTTTTGTGTGGGAAAGTTGTGGCAACACCGGGCTGACACAAATTTCCCACCACCCAGCATTCCCCCGGGTCTCCCGATAAAAACGGTGCCTCACTCGTGTGGGAGGCCCAAGTACCCGCGACAGGCAAGGCCCCAAAACGTAGTGAGGCGCCATGAAAATTGCCTTCCTCAAAACGACCTGGTTTTGCAAGGGGGGTCACCTGGGTTTTTGGCCCGGTGCTCGGCGGCCACCTAGGGGAACCTACCAAACCCACACATTTCTGAAAACTAGACACCCGGGGGATTCCAGGGAGGTATGGCTTGCATGGATCCCCCAACGTTTCCTTACCCACAATGCCCTGCAAACCTCAATTTTAGCTGAAAAAATCCAATTTTTCACACATTTTTGTGTGGGAAAGTTGTGGCATCACTGGGCTGACACAAATTTCCTACCACCCAGCGTTCCCCCGGGTCTCCCGATAAAAACGGTGCCTCATTCGTGTGGGAGGCCCAAGTACCCGCGACAGGCAAGGCCCCAAAACGTATTGAGGCGACATGAAAATTGCCTACCTCAAAACGACCTGGTTTTGCAAGGGGGGTCACCTGGGTTTTTGGCCGGTGCTCGGCGGCCACCTAGGGGAACCTACCAAACCCACACATTTCTGAAAACTAGACACCCGGGGGCTTCCAGGGAGGTATGGCTTGCGTGGATCCCCCAACGTTTCCTTACCCAGAATCCCCTGCAAACCTCAATTTTAGCTGAAAAAATCCAATTTTTCACACATTTTTGTGTGGGAAAGTTGAGGCATCACCGGGCTGACACAAATTTCCTACCATCCAGCGTTCCCCCGGGTCTCCCGATAAAAACGGTGCCTCACTCGTGTGGGACCGTTCTATAAAAAAAACCTTGATGGATCTACACAAATGACCCCTTGCTGAATTCAGAATGTTGTCTTCTTCTCGAAAATGTATAGCTTTCCAGGATCCATTATTGCTTTTATACCCATTTCTGCCATTAACTGGAAGGAGGTCAAAAGCACAAAAAATAGCAAAATTAGGCTATGTCCCAGAAAAATGCCAAAACTGTGTAAAAAATGTTGGGTTTCTGACAAAAGTCTGGTATCCCCGAAAAGCTGGGAAAATTGTGATTTCAACCCCACAAACCCTTTTTTGATAACATTTGCAGGGAAAAACCCAGATGCTTTCATTTGCAGCCCGTTTTTCCAATTTTTCCGAAAAAAAACAAAATGTTGCTGTATTTTGGCTCATTTCTGTGACCCCTCTAGGAGAATCCACAAACCCGGAGTACCTTTAGAATCCCCATGATGTTGGAAGAAAAGGACGCAAATTTGGCGTGGATACCTTATGTGGTCAAAAAGTTACAGGGGCCTCAGCGCGCACTACCCCAAATAGCCAAAAAAGGGCGTGGCACAGGAGGGGAAAAGGCCTGGCAGCGAAGGGGTTAATAATTAACAATAACAATAATTAAACACATATTAACTAATTAATTATTTTTAAATTGCTTCCCACCCTGTTCCCCTATAAACCCACAACCCACTACACATTAAAAATAACATAATTAATTTAATTACCAATTAACAATTAATTTACAATAAACTAATTTACAATAACAATAATTAAAAATCAATAATATATTATTTATAATTAATATAATTATAAATTAACCGATTAATACATTATTACAAATAAATAACTAGTTAACAATAAATTAATTAACAATAAAAATAAATAAACAGGAATTTCAAAATGGAGTCCTGTCCTCATTCAATAAAGTACAACACAAATACTTCATGCTGACCTCACCATACACATATATGAAGAGTACTCTACTTCCATTTTATACTACTCGAGGCAAGAAGGTATCTCTCTTGAGTGGTGACAGGCATAAATAGCTCACCCCTTCTACAGTCATTTGCTGCCTCCACTGCCCGGTTCTTTCAGCCTGGTCAGAGGACATTAGTCACTTACAAAAGGGGATCCACTTTGTGTACCTCTCCTCGCCTCAGGCCATGCTCTGGGGTCTCAAAGTATTAAACTGAAGGTCTTAACAGATCATTCATGATTTTTGTGTTAACTGAGGCGAAAATCAAAATCATGCAGAGGCAAACCGTGACTTCCCTAGCACTCTGTCGCAAAGCAGAGGCATACGCCCTCTACAGCCATGCAGGAGAAAGTTTAGTCCCCACATGTATGACTAGACAAAGGAGGCAATCCACGCAATAGCTATGTCATGAAAGCTCATGTTATTTTTCGGGTGTATAGGGAGGTGATATCTTTGGGTGTACCAAAGCCTGCTTATAATTCAAGCATCATCTCCTAAATCTCCATAACTTAGATTTCTGTCATCTGACGATGGCAGAAACTATTTTCATAATAGCCCATTTCGTTATAGTTAGGAATTTTCTTTACCATTTAAAAAGTATATCATTTTTACTTTGAATGATTTATGTTAAATGTTCAGGGTGTGGACGGTGGGAGGGGGTAAAAGATTTGGTTCGACAGGAAACATCTGCAGAACTCATTGATAAGCCCCATATGCAGGGGTCAATACACAGAGGGGAAAAGCAATTTCTTCATAGCTTAGCCCTGGTGAACTTCTGCCGTTCTGAGTCAAGAACTAGCTGTAGAGCAAGAGAGTTATACAGAAAGACTTTTTAAAATATGAGATGTTTATCCTAAACGTGTTTAGTATGTCGACCTTATTTGTCCAGTTGAAAGTAGTCTTAGAATGCGCGTTCATAGAGTGCATTCTCAGTCAGACATAGCACATTGAAAATGATGTGTTGCCTAATTGGGAGCTGGTGCAAAGTTCCCAAAGGTAGGAAACTGTGGATCGAGTGCTAAAACCTGAATATGAGACCGGTGATGGAGAGGGTTGGTGCATTTTTGCACTCGCTTTGCGTGCCCTCTTCCTTATGAACAGCTGAGACTTAGGTTCTCACAACAGTTAGCTTAAAAATCTATTCTGGTTGAGTATCTTTTGAGGCAATTTAAGCTGTTTCATGCTCACTTGAACTTCTGTCTTGTGTTAATTAAGGGGGACGTACACCATAATGTATTACTAAGGAACTGTTATCAACTCGTTCTCTTATAAAAGAGAAAAATTGGGACAGAGGGTTTTTGTGAAGCAAGGACTCAATTATGATGTTAAAAAGGCTTCAATAAGATATGGACAACAACCCCCAGCAGCCAGTCTTCCTGCAACACCGTCTGCCCCTCTCTACTGGAATCCAAAAAGCTGCATTCCAATAGTAGAAGTCAGCGGTCGCCCAGGAACTCTGTTGCCAAGGATGCAAGAACACATTATAACATAACATATCTTCTTTTCTTAATAAAACAAACATAAACAATTTTGATAAATTTTTCATCATCTGCATACGTGCAAACATAATCCTGAAGTTTCTTAGGTTGCAATTTTAAACTACTACTAGGTTCTCTTGCACTGGTGCTTTGCCAATCCTCCCTTTCAAAAGGTCTCTGTTTCACCCACTCTTGAACTTCACAATCACCACACTTGGTTGCACGTCTGGCATTCCACCAGTTGCCGTCAGATAGTTTAAGTAAATCACCCTTGACCTCCATTACTTTTTTAGGGTGGATAATCTTGAACTCCCTTTCCTTGTGGAAGCATCCGTGTGTACTCTCACATACATTCCTTCTCCAAATAATCTACATTTTTACTTAATTTATCGTTGTGCTCTGTTTATATGATTCCTGGTATTTTCCCACTTTGTTCTGTACCTCACACTCATTTACTTGTTTCCTCTCACATCTTTCCATCCATGCAGGCACTACTACTGTGCAGGAAACTCTCCCTTTTAGCAAACAAAAAGGAGTCTCGCCTGTTACTAGATGTGGGGTTGTCCTATAACTCCACAACTTTTTTTTACATGACTCCTCCAACAATCATTTCTCTTTACAGCCATTTGAATGCTTTCTCCAAGAACACGGTCAAAGCGCTCAACTAACCCATTTCCCCTTAGATGATATACTGGTGTTCTGCAGTGTTTTAATCCCCACCTCTTTATAAATTCACAGAATTCACCAGAGACGAATTGGGGACCATTGTCAGACAATAGTTCGGCTGGGCATCCTTCCCTGTGGAAAATCTCCTCACAGAAATTAATTACATTGCACGTCTTGACCTCCCTAACAAAAGTCACTTTGTGCCACTTTGAGAAATAATCTATCATTACTAAAGCATATTTTTCACCTACACCCCAAATTTCAAAAAGGCAACATATATCAACAGCGACTTTTTCCCAAGCTCGCTCTGGCCACTTCACTGGACATATGGGCGTCTCTTGTACTACATGAGTTTTGTCACTGTATGTGCATACAATACATTCTCTCATAAACCTTTCAATTTGTCCGTCCATTCCTGACCACCAAAAATCCATCTTGGCCTTCCTTTTCATCGTGGACATGCCACCATGGCCCTCGTGCAAAAGTTCCATTAATCTTCCTCTCAGACTGACCGGAACAACTAGCATCATTCCTCCTCAAAATACCACCTACAGCAGATAACTCTTCCCAAACTTCCTTGTATAGTATGATATCGTCATCCAATTTCCATCCACCTACTTTTGGCAAATTTTCTATGACTTTTTTTTTAGAGATTCATCAACCAAAATGGCTTTTTTCCACTCACTGTCTTCTATGGACTGACATACATCAACTACATTAGCTACCACCCATTCATTCTCTTCTGATTTAAATTAATCATTTTCTTGTTTTTCTAATGGCAGGCGAGATAAACAATCTGCATTAATATTTATTATCCCTGGAACATATTTCAAAGTAAATACCACTTGGCAGTGTGTGGTGAGGCTTTACCTGCTTCTGTCCTGTTGTGGAACATATGTCAATAAGAGGTTTATGATCTGTATGTAGTTCAAAATGTATACCACACACAAAAACATGGAAATGTTGCATGCCCCACTAACACGCCTGCGCTTCCTTTTCTATTCTGGAATATGTTCCTTCTGCGCTCTGAGTGTGTGTGACACAAAAGCTGTTACTGTTCCCTTTGCCTTATGTACCTGCATCAACACAGCTCCTAAACCACACCCACTAGCATTGGTTACAATTAAGGTGTTGTCTTTGGGATTGAAAGGTTTCTGAGCAGTTGCATTTGCAATAGCTTTCTTTATCTCATCAAAATCTTGTTGACTATCCTTTGTCCATTGAAATTTTATATTCCTTTTCATTTATTCACGCAAAGGATGTACACGATCTGAGAAATTCTGTACAAATTTTGCATAATATTCAGCTAATCCTAGAATAGACCTCAATTTGTCTTTGTCTTTTGGAGCTGGAGCTTTCTTCAGATCATCTACTAGATTCAGTTTTGGTATGATTCCATCTGGAGACAAAGGGTAGCCTAAATAATCTACTTGTGATTTGCTAAATTTGCACTTTTGCAAGATAATAGTTAGCCCAGCATCCTCTAGTTTGGTTAGCACATTCTTCAAACATTCATCATGTTGATGCTTATCCTTTCCCCACACCAAAACATCATCTTGAAATACTAGTACATTGGGTATATCCTTCAAAAGTCCTTGCATTACCCTTTGGAATACAGCTGTGGCAGAAGCCAATCCAAAAGGCTTGCGAATTAATGGAAATGCTCCTTCAGGAGTAATAAAGGATGTCAAGTGTCTAGATTCTGGTTGCAATAATACCTGATGGTATGCCCTGGAAAGGTCAAGTATAGGGAAAATGTTGCCATTATCCACGCTGGCTAGCATTTCATCTATATGGGGAAGTAATGGCGGTCCACCCAAATGCACTCATTTAAATCTCTCAAATCCACACACATGCAGATACTGCTGTTGGGTTTGCATGCAATAACAATGGGACTTAACCAATCTGAACCCTCTATGGGCTCCTTACATAATCTCTGTAATTCACACTTCAAAGGTTCTCTTAGAACTAAAGGTACATTCCGCACTTTATGTACCTTGGGAACAATCCCTTTTTTGAGAATTATGCGATGTCTGAACCTCTTTAAGCATCCAAATTCTGCTTTGAAAAGATTTGGAAAAGAGGAAACCCATTCACTCTCACTGTGTGACTCCGTTAACAACACCTGTTGAGGATGATTGGGGTTAAGTACAATTCCCAAAGCTTTTTGCTTTCGCCACCCCAGTAAAGATCTACCTTTTTCTACTACATACATTTTAGCAAAGGTCTTTCTATTTTGAAATGCAATGTTGGTAGAAAAATACCCAAGAACAGGTAACTTTTGACCACAAAATCCCTCTGGTTTCACGTCTGAAACATTCATTTTTCTTGAACCTAGACTCTCCCAAACATGTTTGTCAATAAGCGTAAAAGTTGAACATGAGCCTGCCAACATGTGTGCGTCCTTATTATCAATGAATATACTACACTTAGGTCGACAATACATGTTACACAAATCCTCAATTTTATCATTTATATCACTCACTGCCAACACTTCTATATCACTTTCGCTTCCTGAATTAGCTTCTGTGTAATTTTTTATCACGTTTATGGCTTGTTTAGCACGAGACACCGCATCTGCCTTGCATACTCAAGAGAAATGACCTAGTTTCTTACATTTGAAACATCTGCTTTTCAAAGCAGCACAATGGACCGCTTCAGCAGTATGCCTGTTGCTACCACACCTAACACATATTCTTTGTTAAAATTAGTAAATTGTTTCTTATTGTTGTTTTTTTTGCCCTCCTCAACTTGCAAACCTTTCTTCGTGTTACTCACTTCACAAACTTTATGCGTGTCTGTTTCAACCTTAGGTTCATCACTTAGTAAACTCTTTTACAAATTGTGAAGTATTTTCAATATGCCTAGCTACTTCAAAAGATTTATCTAATGAGGCATCCTTCAAATCTAATAATTTCTCTTGAACTCTTATATTATTCATTCTGTTTATCAATTGATCTCTAGTTATCTCATCTCTAAGATCTTTGAACTTGCACGTGACAGCCAATCTCCTTAAAGCTGCCACATACTGTTCTATCTTCTCTCCCTGCAACTGCTTGCGGGAAAATAACTTGGTGTCTCTCCACAACAAGGCTTAACTTCTTTCTTTCCTTAGCTCTCCGCTAATGCAGCTATGGCAGTTTCATAAACATCTTCTTTCTCTTTGTCTGATCCTGCGTCAGCATTTCTCTCCTCCAATAATGGTTTGGGAAGCGTCTTTAACACTCTCCTTCCCTCCACCGGCAAACTATGTTTTAAAATAGCCAGTTTCATTTTGGCTATGTATACATCTCCTCCTATCGCCTCAAGATACGTGGTGAACGCCTCTTTCCAGTCTTCCCAGTCCATACAAGTAGGGCCAGGTACTTGCAGAAATGTGGGAGGTGGAGGCATCGATTGTGTCGCCATCTTACATTTAATGTATATTTATGAAAGGTATATTATGAAAATGAGAATTGTTGTGCAGCAAAGTCGATTAATAAGTGTTGATTCAGAAAAAGAAAGTTATTAGAAAAGTTATCAAAATGATTGAGCTGTAAATGATTCAGAGTTGCAGAATATCTTGTGACGACTGAAAACAAATTTACACTTTACCATATTATGACAGGCGGTGTGCCTATCACCGACGTTATCCTTCTCATAGTACAATTGCCACCCTGAGTGATGTCAATCTTCACTGCATTTATCAGTTACACGCACTTCGATCAGGAATGACAGTTTGCTCTTAGCCACAACGGAAGTATCAAAAAATAATTCCTCCTCAACAAATATGGCGGCACATTCAGCATAAGGTCACACAAACGTAAGGTAGCAAACAGCCAGAGCATGACTCATGTCAAAGGAACACTCCGTCTTGAGTTACTCACAATACCCGAACCTCAGGACTCTCACCGCAGTTCCCGCAGCGTCCGCACACCCACATCGACTTGTGATGATTCGAAATGCTGCTGCTACAACGTCTCGCCCGCTTCAACCAGGATGTTGCAAATTCAAAAGTAAGCTCACTTACTTGTTGATGTAGAGTTGAGTTTATTCATATGAATCCTCATGTGTAACACACACTGCTGCCTCACCGACGTCTAGGGGTCTCCGCAGTGCTCCACAAATTAATTGAGGTTTTGCGTCAGGAATTCCACCAGCATATATTTTTTTTAAATCACCTCAAGTATGTTGTCCACAAGTCGACGAATCCACTTCACAATGGGCATCCCATACTCGTCGCCATTTTTGTGAAGCAAGGACTCAATTATGATGTTAAAAAGGCTTTAATAAGATATGGACAACAACCCCCACCAGCCAGTCTTCCTGTAGCACCGTCCGACTCTCTCTACTGGAATCCAACAAGCTGCATTCCAATAGTAGAAGTCAGCAGTCGCCCAGGAACTCTGTTGCCAAGGTTGCTAGAATACAACATTCGAACATAACAAGGGTACATTTCATCAGCACGCTAGCACTTTAGGTCAGGTGAAGACTTAGGCCCTGATATATCAAGGGGTTTACCCACTATGGTGCCAACTACGATCCTGGAAAAAATTTCCCCGTACGACTCGTATCCGGTCTTTTTACCGTACGAATCGTACAAGCGCCGTACGAACTGGCAATCACGATTCGCATGGTAAAAAGTCCATACGAACCGCATCGGGAATGATTTCCCACACGTCCTCGGGTCGGAAAATGTGTCCGACACATCCTCGGACGATTTACCGTACAAATGTGAAAGGTGAAGTCCGACCGAGGAATCACGATCCCACCTGTGCGTCCGAACTCACAACCGTATGGTAAAAACACCGTCCGCACCGAACTCCCATTGCAACCATGGAGATATGTGCCCGCATACGCGCCAAACACTCCCCCCAGCACCCATACATTCGAGTCGTACCCCCGTTCAATGTACACCCCCCCTGGATGTACACCCGTGTACGTGTCGAATCCCCACCCGTGTATGTACACCCCAGTATGTTCGAGTCGTACCCCCACCCCTGTACATGTCGTACCACCGTGTACCCACACCCCAGTACGTTCGAGTTCTTCCCCCACCCCTGTACGTGTCGTACCACCGTGTACCCACACCCCAGTACGTTCGAGTCCCACCCCCACCCCTGTACGTGTCGTACCACCGTGTACCCACACCCCAGTACGGTCGAGTCGTACCCCCACCCCTGTATGTGTCGTACCACCGTGTACCTACACCCCAGTACGTTCGAGTCCTACCCCCACCCCTGTACGTGTCGTACCACCGTGTACCCACACCCCAGTACGTTCGAGTCCTACCCCCACCCCTGTACGTGTCGTACCACCGTGTACCCACACCCCAGTACGTTCGAGTCGTACCCCCACCCCTGTACGTGTCGTACCACCGTGTACCTACACCCCAGTACGTTCGAGTCGTACCCCCACCCCTGTACGTGTCGTACCACCGTGTACCCACACCCCAGTACGTTCGAGTCGAACCCCCACCCCTGTACGTGTCGTACCACTGTGTACCCACACCCCAGTACGTTCGAGTCGTACCCCCACCCCTGTACGTGTCGTACCACCGTGTACCTACACCCCAGTACGTTCGAGTCGTACCCCCACCCCTGTACGTGTCGTACCACCGTGTACCCACACCCCAGTATGTCCGAGTCCTACCCCCGTTCAATGTACACCCCCCCCCGGATGTACACCCGTGTATGTGTCGAACCCCCACCCGTGTATGTACACACCAGTACGTTCGAGTCGTACCCCCACCCCTGTACGTGTCGTACCACCGTGTACCCACACCCCAGTACGTTCGAGTCGTACCCCCACCCCTGTACGTGTCGTACCACCGTGTACCCACACCCCAGTACGTTCGAGTCCCACCCCCACCCCTGTACGTGTCGTACCACCGTGTACCCACACCCCAGTACGGTCGAGTCGTACCCCCACCCCTGTACATTTCGTACCACCGTGTACCTACACCCCAGTACGTTCGAGTCCTACCCCCACCCCTGTACGTGTCGTACCACCGTGTACCCACACCCCAGTACGTTTGAGTCCTACCCCCACCCCTGTACGTGTCGTACCACCGTGTACCCACACCCCAGTACGTTCGAGTCGTACCCCCACCCCTGTACGTGTCGTACCACCGTGTACCTACACCCCAGTACGTTCGAGTCGTACCCCCACCCCTGTACGTGTCGTACCACCGTGTACCCACACCCCAGTACGTTCGAGTCGAACCCCCACCCCTGTACGTGTCGTACCACCGTGTACCCACACCCCAGTACGTTCGAGTCGTACCCCCACCCCTGTACGTGTCGTACCACCGTGTACCTACACCCCAGTACGTTCGAGTCGTACCCCCACCCCTGTATGTGTCGTACCACCGTGTACCCACACCCCAGTACGTCCGAGTCCTACCCCCGTTCAATGTACACCCCCCCCTGGATGTACACCCGTGTACGTGTCGAACCCCCACCCGTGTATGTACACCCCAGTACGTTCGAGTCGTACCCCCACCCCTGTACGTGTCGTACCACCGTGTACCCACACCCCAGTACGTTCGAGTCCTACCCCCACCCCTGTACGTGTCGTACCACCGTGTACCCACACCCCAGTACGTTTGAGTCATACCCCCACCCCTGTACGTGTTGTACCACCGTGTACCCACACCCCAGTACGTTCGAGTCCTACCCCCACCCCTGTACGTGTCGTACCACCGTGTACCCACACCCCAGTACGTCCGAGTCTTACCCCCGTTCAATGTACACCCCCCCCTGGATGTACACCCGTGTACGTGTCGAACCCCCACCCGTGTATGTACACCCCAGTACGTTCCGGTCCTACCCCCAACACAACCTCCTAAGTACGGAGCGCACCCCAGGCCCCAACATCACAACCGCATGTACGAGTCGTACCAACCCACACACAAGGACAGCACCGTGCAACCAAATGGCCCATGTACACACCGTACACACGCTCAAAACGCACGGACACAACCAGGCCAAAACAAAACAACACAATAATACACTATACGAATGGCACAAAGCCACTAAACATGGCCAACAAACACTACAAAAACACCTTCACTGACCTGCAACTGCCAAAGACAAACAGAGGCCCAAAACACCACCACTACTTATAACACACCCACCCAAACTTCAAACACAGCCACACCCACCCATGGACCAATAAAAAGGGCCCACACACACAAACCATGAGCCTTTGCAACAGACTCACTGCTGCCAGACACCACAGAACCATACTACAAGCTTCACCACACCTTACACTTGCACACCTTCACACAACCACCTTCACAAACACACCCTCATCACATTCACACACACACACCCACAACCATCCACACCCCCCCCAACATCCACACACCCCCCCCACCATCCACACCCACACCCCTCACCATGCCCACTACCAAGAATCCAAAGTTCAGTAACCGAGAGTTGGAGGTCCTTGTTGATGAAATCCTCAGAGTCGAGCCACAGATCTTTGGAACATTGGTCAGAAACACCAGCATGGCAGCAAAAACAGCCATGTGGCAGACCATCGTCGATGCTGTGAATGCTGTTGCGGATACCAGAAGGACCAGGCAGGAATGCCAGGACAGGTGGTACGATCTGCGGAGGAGGGTCCGAGCCAAGAGGCAGGAGGAACACGACCAGGCCAACGCCACAGGAGGAGGGCCCTCCCGCAGACCCGTACACTACCAGCCCTGGGAGGAGAGGGTGATGGCCATACTGCCGGTGGAGGCAGTCGAAGGATTAGAGGGACTCCGAGACCCGGGTGAGTACACAAACAACGCACCTCACATGGGGGGAACGGCATCCACAACCAAAATCACTAACAGGCACGCAACCACCACAAGTCATCGCATGACTCAACCACACTCCATGAGCACGCACATGCCACTGCTGCCACCATGCCCCATGCACCCAGCTGGACAATGTCAAGTCACAGGCCACAGAAGACACCAACACATGACACGGTATCCCGGATGGCGGGAGGCTGGGCCACAAAAATCACTAAGTGCAACTCAGAAGCAGACAACAATGCCCTCTGCCCATATGGCCTAGGTCACAGCCAGACAAACAGTGTGTCCCAACACAGGAATGACTTGCCAGCAAATGGCGGACGCCTTGCATCAACACATGGGGGTGAAGGCACTGTTTTGCACATGACAGCAGCTAATGAACAGCCAACATTGTGAAAGAGTGGCAGCACACACCACCACAGCAGCAGCGCACAGACACACATCACACCCAATGGGTGCCTGGAGATCAGAAACAAACTCACATCAACAAGCCAAGGGCCACTCAAAGATCTGCTAACAGTGTGTGCCCAGGAAGCTGGGCTGAGGTGACAGAGGGTGACACACAGAGGGAGGGAGAGGGGGACAGAGAGGGAGGGAGAGGGGGACAGAGAGGGAGGGAGAGGGGGACAGAGAGGGAGGGAGAGGGGGACAGAGAGAGAGGGAGAGGGGGACAGAGAGGGAGGGAGACGGACAGAGGGAGGAGGCTGACACACGGAGGGAGGGAGAGGGGGACACAGAGGGAGGGTGAAGGGGACAGAGAGGGAGGGAGAGGGGGACAGAGAGGGAGGGAGAGGGGGACAGAGAGGGAGGGAGAGGGGGACAGAGAGGGAGGGAGACGGACAGAGGGAGGAGGCTGACACACGGAGGGAGGGAGAGGGGGACAGAGAGGGAGGGAGAGGGGGACAGAGAGGGAGGGAGAGGGGGACAGAGAGGGAGGGAGAGGGGGACAGAGAGGGAGGGAGACGGAAAGAGGGAGGAGGCTGACACACAGAGGGAGGGAGAGGGGGACAGAGAGGGAGGGAGAGGGGGACAGAGAGGGAGGGAGACGGACAGAGGGAGGAGGCTGACACACGGAGGGAGGGAGAGGGGGACACAGAGGGAGGGAGAGGGGGACACAGAGGGAGGGAGAGGGGGACAGAGAGGGAGGGAGAGGGGGACAGAGAGGGAGGGAGACGGACAGAGGGAGGAGGCTGACACACAGAGGGAGGGAGAGGGGGACAGAGAGGGAGGGAGAGGGGGACAGAGAGGGAGGGAGACGGACAGAGGGAGGAGGCTGACACACGGAGGGAGGGAGAGGGGGACACAGAGGGAGGGAGAGGGGGACACAGAGGGAGAGAGAGGGGGACAGAGAGGGAGGGAGAGGGGGACAGAGAGGGAGGGAGAGGGGGACAGAGAGGGAGGGAGAGGGGGACAGAGAGGGAGGGAGACGGACAGAGGGAGGAGGCTGACACACGGAGGGAGGGAGAGGGGGACACAGAGGGAGCGAGACACAGGGAGAGCAAATCAGCCGTGTGGCGTGTGCGAATGTCTGCTCGTCAGCAGGTAGACTGCGTGCATGTAGACAAGGGTGGCCAGTCCCAGAACCCCCCCTCTTCACCATGGAAAAACACAGGGCCATGTCACAACCTGTTCACGAGCACAACGACAGCTACCTGGATCATATAAGTGTGTGGATCCACTCCATGTGCACATGTACAGTGCTACACGGAAGGCGCCAATGCATGGCTCGCCACACCTGCCCACTCCACTGCTGACTGCAGTCACACTTGACGCAGCAAGTAAGACCGTGCCACACATAGTGAAAAGGGCAAAAGTGGTGCACAAGGGACACACCCATGCACAAGTGCACTGTGAGTGGAATGCAAGACAGATCCCAATTCCAAGAGGAAAAGTGCCAACTTTGACACTGATGAAACATGGATGTTGCATGGACCAAAATTAACATTGTCTCTCTCACACACAGGTCAACGTCGTGGTGCACCCCCCAACACTGGGGGGGAAGACTCACAGGACCCGGATCTGCAGGAGCCCGATCCCACCGGCAGCGACCACTCTCACCACTCTGTGGATGACCCCGACCGACCTGGCCCCTCTGGTGTCCAACCACCTGCAGCACCTGCGTCAGGTACAACTGTGCCAACCACCACCCCCACTCCTGCCACATCCCAGGAGACACCCAGGATCCCTGCCCCAACACCACAATGCAGCCAGGCTTGCCAGGAGGGACACGGTGTCCCGGGCACCCAGGAGGAGGCAGGCGACAACGCCAATGCCACCCCTCAGGGGTCCCGGAGACCCGATGTGCCCACAAGGGCAGGCCAGGCGCAAGTGGGCAGGGGTGGTGGGAGTGGAGGACGGCGGAGGCGCGAGCCTGACCAGTTGGCTGGGGATCCGGTATTTTCCCATGTCCATAACATCCTGGACTCATACCGGCAGGACACCACGGGCATGGCCCAGGTTGTGTCCGTCCTCGAGGGGATCAAGGCCCAGCAGGCCCAGCAACATGCGGAGCTACATGCCTGTCTACTGCAACACCAACGGAGGATGGAGGACAGACAGGCTGAGCAAGTGACGGCATTCCAGGGGATTCACGCTACACTCCATCGGATGGCCAACAACATGGCCGACCCTCCCTGTGCCAGAAGGCGGAGAACATCACCACCCACAGGTAGGGATCAGGAGGAGGAGGAGGAAACATCCGATGGAGCATCCCAGACGTCGTCACGGCCTGCTGCTGAGGGTCCCCGCAGGAGGCCGGGTCGTCCACGGAAAGGACCGTGAGGGTCGGCGCTACATCACCATCTCCCAGGACACCTGGCCTGGCACCTGGCCCACTGGAGCAACAGCATCACAGCATCAAGAGACATTCTCTGCCACATGGCCCTGCTGGTCACTGGCTGACCAATGTTGACAAAGACTGTGGCATGGACTCTGAGGATTTCCAATGGCAAGGACACCAACTCCCCTACTGAACTTTGGATTCCAAAATCCCGGAAAGCCCCTCACTTTGTCCCCCCCCCCCCAATAATAAATCACACTATGAAGAGTAGATGCCTGCTGGTAGCATTATTACCTAACATGTGTCTTGTAAAGTCTAAACATGCCTGAGTCATCTTTTGTCTTCAACCATCCACACCCTGGGGCCTGAGTCTGGCACAGGACACATGGGTCACGGTGTATTAGGCAAGACAGACATGGAGCACCATACACACCCGTGATGGGCCCAACCAGCTGAGGGGGTTGCCGAACAACCGTGCTGACACACACATTGAGTACAGCAACAGTCATGCGCAGAGGTCAGGGATCCAGTCCAGTGTCCTGGGGGGCACCCAGGTATGTGTAGACAGGTGGCAGAACCATGTCCTGCAAGCTTGAGTCCGGTGGATGCAGAGAATGGGGGCCTGGCCAACGTTGGATGCATGGGGATGGCACATGTCACAATACCCACACAGTCATGGACATCATGCCCAATACACAGTCTCAGCCCACACACACAGCTTGCATCTTGCTACTCGACACATTGACACATAGCCACAATCAGGGAATACCATGCCAGACATGCTGAATGCACCGTGGCAACACACCAGCATTGACTGAGAAGAGGCACCTTGGAGGCATAGGGACACCTTTATTAGTCATGTATTCGGGATTGCAGAGGCAACTCGAAGTCCACATGAACACGTCATGTGGAGTAACATGTGGGTACAACACTGGCACCCCCCTTCTGCAGCACAAATGCGTGTTCGCCATGGAACTGGCACACAAGCGTCGGCTAACAGCTAAATACCCACAGCTGCACACGGAGAGCCTGCCATACACCATAGATCCGCTGATGTCGAAGTCCCACACCATGTCAAGCCAATGCTAACCGTATGTGGCCGAGGGCAGTGTCACACACATTGATGCCATCATCACAATCCCCTATCCCATCACTGATGACTGTCAACCAGGCAGACCATCTCTTCAGGTGTACACAGCTGCATGTCGTGTCCCATGGGGATGCAACATGGCTGCAGAGGAACCAAACATCGACAGGGGCAGTGTGCATACATCGTGAACAACTGCCACACCCAATACACCCCAGATGCATCCCTTACCCCATGGAGACTTCCAAACGTGTCCGTGCCTGTAACGCTGAGTCAGCCCACGATGTCATGTCCATGAGGAATAGCAGTGCCACAAAAATGCAAGCAGCAGACGGCATGCGCAAGTACCTGGGGAAGAGAGACACACAAGAAGTCAGCCACAAAAAGCACAGCCACTTGCATGTGCATTTACTCGACACATGTATGGATGACAACATGCTAGGTCACAATTATGACTGGGGAAGTACAACCATCACTGCCACCATCACTCCAGTGACACACCCACACACACCTCTGACTCACGTGCCATACATGCAGGTGGAGACACACATCACAACACATGCCACACGGGGACCAATGCGTGCACACTCACACACTGGTACTCACCACTAAGCAAAGAAGTCGCGTATGAGCCGAGTCCGGATGTCCTCTTGCGGCTCCACATCCTCCACATCACTAGCCCCATTGCCAAGCCCTTCGTCCTCCACGGGTGGATGGTCCTCGTCATGTTTATCTAGGATGAGTGGCACAGCTCTTTCAACGGCCATGTTGTGCAGCATGCAGCAGACCATGAAGATCTTGCAGACCTTCGCCGGGGCATATGGGAGTGCGCCGCCGGTCTTGTGTAGGCACCTGAATCGGCTCTTCAGCATGCCAAACGTCCTCTCCTTCACTCGCCTTGTCCGGCCATGGGCGGTGTTGTAGCGGAGCTGGGCCGGCGTGATGGGGTTGCGGAGAGGTGTCAGCAGCCAAGGCATGTTGGGATAGCCAGCGTCCCCTACATGGGAAGCACATGGACATCGTTAGTAGTGGTGAAGCGGTCGTGCTGGTAGGCTATACAGAATACAGGACAGACAGACTGTACCCACCAACAACACATGCCCGTTCGTTGCGCAGCTGCATCATCATTTCAGGCATCCTGCTACGCCTCATGATGTAGGCAACGTGTGCTGATCCTGGAAAACGAGCACAGACATGTGAAATCACCATGTTGGACTGACACACCACAAGGGCATTGATGGAGTGGTAGTGCTTTCGATTGCGGTACGCCACCTCCCGTGCGTGTGGTGGTACCAAAGCTACATGTGTCCCATCTATGGACCCAATGACATGGGGGATCCCTCCCAGGGCATAGAATCCACGCTTGACCGCAGTCATCTGTTCAGGGGTTGGGAACTTGATGAAGTCATCCAGGTGAATCAACATGGCCTCTAAGAAATCATGCAGCACACGGCAGAACATGCTCTGGGACATGCCACCAACATTAGCTATGGTATATTGAAAGGTACCCGTGGCAAGAAAATGTAGGGCAGCCATTAGCTTCAGCTGGGGTGTCAGTGCCGTAGGATACCTGTGCTGCAGTTGCAGGTGTGGTGCCAGTCTCGCCGTCAACTCCAGAATCAACGGTTGGGTGAAGCGGTAGAGCCGGATGCTGTCATTCTCCTGCATGGCAGCCATGTCCGGAATTGTTCGGGCAAGAGGCGGCGCTCTGCAGTAATTTGGAAGTGACAAGGAAGAGTGAGTGCAGTACGCCAACAAATCATGTGTACTGAGCACATGTTAATCTGTCAATACACACATGCTACATAGGGAGTCAGGTATGTGCTACATGGCGAGGACATGTATGGATGCAAGGTGACACTCCTACCAAGACCCAGCTACACACGGAGATTGAGAACCTCCCCATGCCACGCCATGGGAATAGCTGTGTCCCAGTGCAAGTGAACAGCCAGACGCAAGACAGGAGTGACATACGCCCACACATCAGCAGCAGTAGGATGCCGATTGCAGAGACTGGTAGCGGAACACTGGAGCCACAGGTCACATGACATTACACTAGGACAGCCCACACACCTTGCCATGAAGGTGCACATGTCATGACTCACCACACATTCCTTGTGAGGATGCTGACATGTCCTTGTCACGCTACTCCGTGTCCCATGCATACATGTGCACCTCACATCCGATACCACTTGTGGCATGGTGTGCGGAACAGTGTGCAATGACAATCTACACACAGACACATGTTGGTTGCTGCAACGGCTGCAGCTTTTGAGGGTGCTCCAACATCAACCTGATGGGAAGCCCCCACACATACATGACATAGTCACATTGTGCACCGTGGGTAGTGACAAGTCAGGTGTCATAACCCCTGTACCGGGCATCAGGGGACACTTCCGTGTGTTGGTGTCCGTGCCATGCCAGTGACGCTCACCCCAAGTGTGCAGTACGACATGCACACATGTCAAAGGAGTCAAGGGCATGCCTGGCACACATAGCACCATCACACAGTACATCTGTACACATCTCATCATACATCTGGTGCCTTCTCGACTCAGGAGTAATGTTCCACATCACAGGCCGTCACACCTGTGCCCCACACATGTAGTGATGCACAGACGATGCCTTGATGTCAATTAATGGACAAGTATGTCCATTCATGGACAAGTATGTCCATCCATGGACAAGTATGTCCGCCCTATCCCTACCTGTGTGCCGCCTGTCACCACTGTGATGTGTGAAAACCGCTGTACTGCTGCGAAGAGGGCCTGTGTACGTTCCCATATCACTATGGGAGTGCTGCTGTATGTGTAGCCATCGTGATGGCGAGCGTACAGGCGTGTGTACGGCCCGTACCACTACGAGTACGCATACGCGAGGACACCCATAGTGGTACGGGCCGTACACACGCCTGTACGCTCCCTATCACTATGGGTGTCCACGCGTATGCGTACTCGTAGTGGTACGGGCCGTACACACGCCTGTACGCTCCCTATCACTATGGGTGTCCACGCGTATGCGTACTCGTAGTGATAGGGAGCGTACACACGCCTGTACGCTCCCTATCACTACGAGTACGCATACGCGTGGACACCCATAGTGATAGGGAGCGTACAGGCGTGTGTACGGCCCGTACCACTACGAGTACGCATACGCGTGGACACCCATAGTGATAGGGAGCGTACAGGCGTGTGTACGGCCCGTACCACTATGGGTGTCCTCGCGTATGCGTACTCGTAGTGATAGGGAGCGTACAGGCGTGTGTACGGCCCGTACCACTACGAGTACGCATATGCGTGGACACCCATAGTGATAGGGAGCGTACAGGCGTGTGTACGGCCCGTACCACTACGAGTACGCATACGCGTGGACACCCATAGTGGTACGGGCCGTACACACGCCTGTACGCTCCCTATCACTATGGGTGTCCACGCGTATGCGTACTCGTAGTGGTACGGGCCGTACACACGCCTGTACGCTCCCTATCACTACGAGTACGCATACGCGAGGCCACCCATAGTGATAGTGAACGTAGGCACGCGTGTACGGGCCGTTGCAATGCATTTGGGGTTCCCTAGGGCCCCGGAACGCACCGTACCTGTGTGTGAAGCTCCAAATTACATAGGGGACACATGAGGGACAAGTATTAAGGCCTACATGCATGCTGGTTGTCATGGAGACCAAGTTCAAAATTCGAATTTCTTCTGGAAGGTGCACAGCAGAAGTCAGTTGGAATTAATCTACTTTGTTGCAATGTGTTTGTGGAGCTGACATCATGCAGGAGAATGAAACCGATAGAGTACACACAGACTGCTAGGTTTGAAGGGATTGGTGGAAACATAGGATGCAAATGTGAGTGACCAATCACTCTGTACTCCTGTGCATGAGACAGGGCAGGAAGGCACATATAAGGCAGCCAGGTCCCATGAGGGAGTACTTGCCTGCACATCTTTGAATTCGTCGACCCAGCTGCTGCTACTGATTCCCTGGAACCATGTCAAGGGCTGTGGAGAGGACACAGCCATTCACCCTGGAGGAGAACATGGCATTGCTGGATGTGATCCTCCCACAGTACCCCATGCTGTATGGGCGACCAGGGTATCAGGTGAGTGCATAGGCCACTGGCACACTCTGTCCCTATGTTGTGACTGTGACTTCTGGCATTGTGTCCTGGTGTGACACACATGCCATGTACTGTAGGGGGGGTCCCAGGGGGGGATGCCTGATGCCTCCCAGCCAGAGCATGCTGTGGTGCATGTCTGCTCTCCTCACTTGCATTGTGTTTACTGTGACATTCACTGCATGTGGCATTACACATTGTGCCTGTCTAATCCTCCAGGGTATGGGGCTACTACAGTCCTCCTGTGATTCTGTGGTTACCCCAGTGTGACAGTTGACTGTGCCTACAGATGTGTGTTTGTCCACTGTACCTATGCTGAGAGTGTCCACATGATGTGTTTGTCCCCTGGACATCTGTGTGTGTAAGTCCAATGTCATTTGTGTGGGTGCATATGTGTAGTGGACCACCCCAGATGCATGAGGCCTGGATATGCCCTGCACATCTCATGTGAGCAGGGAGCAGTGCTGTGTGTCTGACGTGCAGAGACAGCCCCACACCTGTGAGCCCCCCCGATCTAGTGGCACATGTGCAGTGAGGTTTGTATCTGCATTTGGCAATGGCAGGTGAATGTCCTGTGCCTGTGTGTGTCTGTGTACTCTGCTGAGGTGGCGTCAGTGGCCTGTGGCATGTGACTGCTTTGAGGTGCTGGCCAGACACAGGAGGTGTGTGTGCAGAGTCCTCCCAGCAGTGCCCTGAGACAGGAGGGGTGTGTGCCTATCACTACCAGCAGTGCCCTGAGACAGGAGGGGTGGGTGCCTATCACTACCAGCAGTGCCTTGAGACAGGAGGTGTGTGTGCAGAGTCCTCCCAGCAGTGCCCTGAGACAGGAGGGGTGTGTGCCTATCACTACCAGCAGTGCCCTGAGACAGGAGGGGTGGGTGCCTATCACTACCAGCAGTGCCCTGAGACAGGAGGGGTGGGTGCAGAGTCCTCCCAGCAGTGCCCAGAGACAGGAGGGGTGGGTGCAGAGTCCTCCCAGCAGTGCCCTGAGACAGGAGGGGTGTGTGCCTATCACTACCAGCAGTGCCCTGAGACAGGAGGGGTGGGTGCAGAGTCCTCCCAGCAGTGCCCTGAGACAGGAGGGGTGTGTGCCTATCACTACCAGCAGTGCCCTGAGACAGGAGGGGTGGGTGCAGAGTCCTCCCAGCAGTGCCCTGAGACAGGAGGGGTGTGTGCCTATCACTACCAGCAGTGCCCTGAGACAGGAGTGGTGTGTGCCTATCACTACCAGCAGTGCCCTGAGATAGGAGGGGTGGGTGCAGAGTCCTCCCAGCAGTGCCCTGAGACAGGAGGGGTGGGTGCCTATCACTACCAGCAGTGCCCTGAGACAGGAGGGGTGGGTGCAGAGTCCTCCCAGCAGTGCCCTGAGACAGGAGGGGTGTGTGCCTATCACTACCAGCAGCGCCCTGAGACAGGAGGGGTGTGTGCCTATCACTACCAGCAGTGCCCTGAGACAGGAGGGGTGGGTGCGGAGTCCTCACAGCAGTGCCCTGAGACAGGAGGGGTGGGTGCGATGCACAGTGTGAGCCTTGATCATTGATTGTGACATTGCCATCATTCCACCTGTGTACCTACAATGGCACGTACTGCTTTTTCCCTCACCAGAGGATCATGTCCCTATGACAAAGGTGCAATGCGTTGGCTGCATGACATGCCTTGTTGTAACCAGCTAATTTGTTCTCATATGTCTCTCTGTGACATGTGGCTGGTGTATTGATGTGGTGTCACTTGTTCTTCCTCACAGGTAGGCGCCACTGCCAAGGAGCAGATCTGGCTGACCGCCGTCAGTGCCGTGAGGGGTGTGGATGGTCGGAGGCGGAGCCTGTCCCAGGTGAGGAAACGCTGGCAGGATATCCGGTGCTGGACGCGGAGGATTGCACGGGTCCTGCTGGGGGACTCACCTGAGAGCCACAAGAACCGCGGGCGCCGCCGTCTGAGCCACCTCCACAGTGTGCTGCCGGTGGTCTTTTCAGACTTGGAGAGGCGCTTACAGGAGATGCAGCAGCCGGAAGGGGGTAGGTACATGTGTGTTTGTTGTGTGTCACCGGCATTTGTAAGGGCACAGTAGCATGAATTCACTGCCAGGGTTTAAAGGTGCTGTGCAGATCCAGGTTGCCCCAGTATAGCGCTGCGCTCCTGCCACCCTTCCCCTCCTTGCAATGTGTTCCCTGGTCTGTGTGTAGTCACTCCTTCACAAGGTAATGTAGGCTGGCGCTTTGTCCACGAGAACTATGCCTGTAGCGTCATGTGTGGGGGTGGTGTGTAACAGGTTTTGGGACCTTGGCTGTGCCCTGTCCAGTTCACTGCATGTGGGTTCCATGTCAGTTGGCACTGATGCTGAGTCCAGACATGGGAGTTAGTCTCTCAAGTGTCATGCCTTACAGCGCGCATGTCCTATGTAGTGGCCTGTGACATGATGTGCATGAGTGTGCGATACGCATAGTGCAGGGATGGTGGCGTGTGTTGCAGTCATTACCATTCAGGAGCATGGAGTTGCGTGGCCACTACTGTCCCCTGGGGCACCTTTTCGTCAGTGTTGTATGTGTCATCACAAAACGTGAACACTCTCAGTGTCTACAGCGTAGGTTGTGCTCTGTGCCATTGTCCCCTGGCACCATGTATATAGACGTGCAATTTTGTACAGGTGTCCACTGTGCAGCCTGACCTGAATGTCCTTCTTCATACTCACAGTTGCCAGTGCCTGTGTGTCTTGTTATACTCATCTGAGGATGGGCACTGGTACCTCATTATTTGTACAGGCGCACCTTGGGTGTTTGGCGTCCAATCTTGCATTTTGGCTGCCCCTGTGTTTATCACCCAGACTATGAGATGTTGGTGCCACCTGTGTCTCAACAATTTGCCTCGTGTAGGGGGTGGTTGGGACGGGCAAAGCCTATATGTCAAATCCTGATTTCTACTTGCTGGGTCTGGGCAGTGTGTGATGTTTGTCTGGACACACACGCAAGGTGCAGTGACCCAGTCATGTTGGGCATGTTTTCAGCATTACCTATGCAGCATGTGTCTCAAGTTCAGGGATATGGTCCCTGGTCATCCCTATTTTCGACAACGCTGTGTGGTGCAGATGCAGTGCTGGATTGTCCCCAGGGCCTGGGTGCTATGTAAGACTCCGTTTCCTGTCTTTTGCTATTGTCTCATGCTCTCCATGGTATTTCAGTGGCATGGTGGCTCAACCAACTGTGTGTTTCATGCCCTACATCGGTACCTTGTTTAGTAGATGTTAGGGATCTTCCTTTTCAGGCTATGCAATGTAACCTATGTAGATTGGACTCATGTGACAGATGTGTACAGGTGTCTGATTAATTTCTGTCTCTCCACCCTGCCCACAGCATCGTCGGGGGACACAGAGGGAGACATGGCCACAGACCAGGCGGAGGGACCGAGCACCAGTGCCAGCCGTGACATCGGGGCTGGCACATCGAGTGGGACAGAGGCGGAGGAGAGTGCGGGCGAGGACCTGTCGAGTGGCACGTCAGAATACGAAGCTGACAGGTCCGAGGAGGATGTCTCCGAGTGGGCGGAGGCTGCACCAGCAGCTGACAGCGGAACAACACCTCGCACCGCCCCCTCAGTTCCCATCAGCCGCCTTCCACTTGCTCGTGTCCCTTCCCAGCGTGCCCGGTCACCGCATGTCTCCTTCATGCCAGGCACCGCACCCCCTGCCCCTGTCTCCACTGCTGCCGCCAATGCCGAGTCTGTGGACATCCAGCGGCAGCTGCAGGTTGGTCAGGCTGCGATCCTTAATGTCCTCCATGCCCACGGGCAAACCCTCACCAACATCGAGGCATACTTGGAGGGCATTCATTCATCGCAGGCTGACCAACGCAACTTGCTGAGGTCCATAGACTCCACACTGACTGCAGCAGTGAGTCTCCTGCAGCGCGACCTCCCCCACCTACCCCTGCCCCATCCACACTTCCCACTCCCATGCCTGTCCCACGTACACCCAGACGTCGGCATGCACCCACATCAACAGACACAGGCACCACACCAGCAGGGAAGGTCCACCGCACTCCTCCTGACACGCACACACAGGGTGAGGTAGGCACACCCACTGGGTCGGGGGGCAAACGTGTGACATGCAGCCATAGTGGGAGTCCGCATTCCACCCAGTCCACTCCCTCCAAATCCCCTCCCCTCAGCTCTCCTGGCCACATCTCCCCCAAGGACTCCTTCATGGCCGCTCTGTCCCTGAGCCCCACAGTGATACCACCACGCAAGCGGTCGAGGAAGTCCTCGGTCAGGGTGGTTGATTCTCACCCCCTGTCTCCACCCTCCCCCGGTGGCGCTGCGACCCATCCCTCTGACCCCCCCCCTCCTTGGGGCCTGTGGATCCTTCGGGTGCAGGGGACTCCCTGGAGGACCTTGCAAAGGTGTGTAGTGCCATCCTGGCCTCCGCCTTTGGCCCTGCCCCACCCCCTGTGGTGGAGTCCTCCATCCCTGCACCCACAACGCCTCCCCTTTGCCCTCATGTCCCTGCGGTGCCTGGTGCTTCCCCCCCCCCATGATGCCCTCACCCCTGTGGAAGACGAAGGCATGTAACTGTGCAGGCAAGGTAGGGGACACGCATCGCACTGTGTCCCCCATCCAGCTGAGACTCATTGACTGCCCTATGGGCTTTGTGAATATTGAACTGCCTGCGATCCACGGACATTGTGCTCATGCTGAATAAAGCTTCATTTTTTTTCATTATAACACTACTGCTATGCTGGTATTGGTGTTGGTGGGGCTGCTACATGGTTTTGGGTGGTGTTTATGTGTTGGGTGTGTGGGAAATGTAGTAGTGTGCTGCTCATTGGGGGGACCCGGGGATCTGTGTGCCATCACAAGGTGTTAGCTCACTTTCTTTGTTCATGTAAGCAGTTACTGCATGGTGCAATTGTCCCAGGGTGTATTCCTTCCTCTGTGTACCCTGATATCTTCCCTGCAGGGTGTTCCCAATATTTAGCGCAGAGCTGTGTCTACATGAGCTGTGTGTGTGACGGAGCCCTTCTACTTTGGCCATGCATGCAGGGCCATGTCTCCACCTGCAACATTCGTGGCATCCTTGGTGATCACTGTACTTGTGTATGGAGTCTGTTGACATGAGTTCATGGGGACATGTTCCCTTGTAGGCAGTATGCATGTGTGTACTTCCAGCCTCACACACATGTGTTACACCCCTCCTGTCTCAGGGCACTGCTGGGCGGACTCTGCACCCACCCCTCCTGTCTCAGGGCACTGCTGGTAGTGATAGGCACCCACCCCTCCTGTCTCAGGGCACTGCTGGGAGGACTCTGCACCCACCCCTCCTGTCTCAGGGCACTGCTGGTAGTGATAGGCACACACCCCTCCTGTCTCAGGGCACTGCTGGTAGTGATAGGCACACACCCCTCCTGTCTCAGGGCACTGCTGTGAGGACTCCACACCCACCCCTCCTGTCTCAGGGCACTGCTGTGAGGACTCCACACCCACCCCTCCTGTCTCAGGGCACTGCTGGTAGTGATAGGCACACACCCCTCCTGTCTCAGGGCACTGCTGGGAGGACTCTGCACACACACCTCCTATTTCTGGATATGTACGCTTGGAACATACACGGTGGGGGTACGCTCCATGCATTCGAGGTGAGGTTACGAGTCGTACTTACACTGGTGGGGTGGGGGTAGGCTCCGTGCATACGGGGGTGGGGGTACGTGTCGTACTTACACTGGTGGTGGTGGTGGTACGGTCCGTACGTCCGCGGGTGTGGGTACGAGTCGTACTTACACTGTTGGGGTGGGGGTACGCTCCATGCATACGCGGGTGAGGGTCCGAGTCGTACTTACACTGGTGGGGTGGGGGTAGGCTCCATGCATACGCGGGTGAGGGTACGAGTCGTACTTACACTGGTGGGGTGGGGGTAGGCTCCATGCATACGCGGGTGAGGGTACGAGTCGTACTTACACTGGTGGGGGTGGGGGTACGGTCCGTACGTCCGCGGGTGTGGGTACGAGTCGTACTTACACTGTTGGGGTGGGGGTACGCTCCATGCATACGCGGGTGAGGGTCCGAGTCGTAATTACACTGGTGGGGTGGGGGTAGGCTCCATGCATACGCGGGTGAGGGTACGAGTCGTACTTACACTGGTGGGGGTGGGGGTACGGTCCGTACGTCCGCGGGTGTGGGTACGAGTCGTACTTACACTGTTGGGGTTGGGGTACGCTCCATGCATACGCGGGTGAGGGTCCGAGTCGTACTTACACTGGTGGGGTGGGGGTAGGCTCCATGCATACGCGGGTGAGGGTACGAGTCGTACTTACACTGGTGGGGTGGGGGTACGGTCCGTACGTCCGCGGGTGAGGGTACGAGGCGTACTTACACTGTTGGGGTGGGGGTACGCTCCATGCATACGGGGTGAGGGTCCGAGTCGTACTTACACTGGTGGGGTGGGGGTACGGTCCGTACGTCCGCGGGTGAGGGTACGAGGCGTACTTACACTGGTGGGGTGGGGGTACGCTCCATGCATACGGGGTGAGGGTACGAGTCGTACTTACACTGGTGGGGTGGGGGTACGGTCCGTACGTCCACGGGTGAGAGTACGAGTCGTACTTACACTGGTGGGGTGGGGGTAGGCTCCATGCATACGCGGGTGAGGGTACAAGTCGTACTTACACTGGTGGGGTGGGGGTTGGCTCCATGCATACGGGGTGAGGGTACGAGTCGTACTTACACTGGTGGGGTGGGGGTACGGTCCGTACGTCCGCGGGTGAGGGTACGAGTCGTACTTACACTGTTGGGGTGGGGGTACGCTCCATACGTACGCGGGTGGGGGTAGGGTCCGTACATATCCGTCCCCACGCTATGTGATGCTTGTGCGGTCCGTACCCAGGCCTTTGCCACGTGGGTACGATCCGTCCCGCCATTGTTGGGGTGACGTGGGTGTGGGCGTGGTACGTCTCGTACCCACGCTCTTCAGGCGTGGGTACGGGACGTACCGGTCTGGTTGTGTTGCCGGTTCGCGTGGTGACGGACTTCCGTTGTGGCGGTCGCTGGCTTGGCTGGACACGCCCCCACCCCCTCGTAGTGACCAGGGCATGGGTGTCAGGTATGTCCTGGGCATGTGTGGTGTGTGACTTTGGTGGGGGTTTTGTGGCCTGCCCTGGTCCTGCCACCCCCACCCCACCCCACTTTCCCCCCTCCCTTAGTTATTCTGACCTTCTGCGGCGTCTGCGTCGGAACCTGTAGAGGAGGTGGACTGCTATGAGGGCCGGGATGACACGTAGGTTCGGGTCCATGTCTGTCCGTCACGTACGGGTCCTCCTTGTTTGCGTCGTCCTGTGTGTCCGTCGCGTACTGGTCCTCCTTGATCGCGTCGTCCTGTCTGTCCGTCGCGTACTGGTACTCCTTGATCGCGTCGTCCTGTCGCGTACTGGTCCTCCTTGTTCGCGTCGTCCTGTGTGTCCGTCGCGTACTAGTGGTCCTTGTTCGCGTCGTCCTGATTTCCCGACAGTTTTTGGCAGCCGGAAAATATTCACCGTGCGGGATGACGTCGGTGCGAATCGTAATTCCTGGGTCGTGAATGGCTGGCTGCGAGCGTCCCGACGTCAGGTCGGCGCTTTCCCGGATCGCATTTGTAGGTTTATTTTGTTCGGTCGGGCTTTTTTACGAATCGTACGGAAATGGTGTTCCCGTGCGAATCGTACTTCCTTGTTTGTAAATTTTGACGACCGGGTACGCGTCGGACGGAGAATATGCTCCGTCCGACGGTTCGTACCCGGTTTTTACCGGATCGTGATCGGCACCTAAGTGTCTATTGGCAAAAGTGCTAATACAAGAGAACACCAAATCCCTAACACTGCTTGTAAACGTATATTTCCTTTCCGCCTGTTTCATAGCAATCAGAATAGAACTGGTGGTGGTGCAGTGTCAAGTGACAGTGTTTTTCACAAGTCCACCCCATCACGTGCCAACCTAGCACTGTGGTGTTAAAGCACTGCTTATGGAATTACCATACATTCTTGCAGTCATATAGAAAAATGAACACTCACCTACAAGTGTGGTATGCTATCAGTAGCTTCCACATCTTGCAGTGGAAAATATCCAAGAGCAATGTTGTTCATTGGCTGTATAGTCTCCTAGTCATGGGTTTCACAATTTGCGTGAGGTTATGTCTCTTGTGTTGACATTTATGTTTTCGACAATGTTAAACTGTCAGACTTGAAAATTGTATGTGGGTGAGCAAAACATGTTTTTAAAGGATTAAAAATAGGAGGTCAGAGTAATGGACCCTCCTTCTCTTTTCCATCAACATGAAGGAACAGTGAAGAAAAGTAATTGTCTAGGATCTCACTATTTGGTCAAGCTAGGAAGTAAGGATTAAAACCAGGCTTCCTGATTAGACATTGTGTCAGTCAAATCCTCTGTGGATATCGTATTCTTCCCATCTTCTGGCCTACTTGCTAGTAACAGAGTCCTTTCAGTCACCACCAAACCTTTACTCAGCCCTCCATCATATCATCCACTAACACCCTCCTCCTCTGTTTACCAAAAACACACAACCAATCATTAAACACCACTCCACCACACATATTACCTCTTCCAGGTACCAAATCTAACATAACTCTTGTCCATCCCTTCTCACACCACATACCTTTTTTCCAAATAACTTCACTACTCCCTTTATTATTCAACTTCCACTCACCAACAGTACTTTGCATACAAACCCTTCTCAGAAAACCACTACATCAACATCTTATCTCACTACTCCACAAAAACAAAACATAACACACACACCAGCACAGCAATATTTCTCCCACACAATTTCATAATATATTCTGTTACAAATTCGAAACATACACCCATCTTAACTCTTATGACTGCACAAATAATATACATCCTAAAACACCTTTACTCCCAATTTTTCTATCTTCACCAATACCTACCACAAATACTCCAAAACAAAAACTCTCATTCACCTGCCTCTAATCCATTGTACAATTTAAAGCCGTAAAACATGACCACCCTTAACCCCTAAACCTTCCACCATAAAAAGACACAAACAAAATAAACAACATGCCACTCTTCACAACTTTGCATCTCTTCATGGCTATAACACAACAAAGCTACTCTACAAAAGCAACACAGCTCAACAACACACTCTCAACCAGGGCCGGATTGGCCGTAGTAGGCACCGGGCGTTTTCCTGGGGGGACGCCAGGGTGGGCCGGTTTTGGGTCCTTGGTGGGCTGTTTTTGTTACCGGGGGTCAGCAATATCGACCCCGTAATAAAATCGGCCCTAACAAACAGCTCGGCCGCATCCCCCCCACCCTCCAGGGGGGCTGGCTGAGCAGTTTGCCATGGCCAGTTTCCGTTCTCAATCCGGCCCCGTTCTCAACCATCATCCACCACCTGCACATGCAGAATCAACAAAGCGCCTTTTAAGCCTGCTGGGCGAGGAATATGATATAGAAAAACAACACTACTGCTTTACTTATACAGGTAATACCAGTTCTAATGACACACCTGCTACAAGTTAAAAAAATACTGCTCACTCTTCTAGTCAACAAAGTCACACCACCACCAAAACACAGTCTCTAAACTGCTTACTGATAAATGCTCAATCACTCTCCAAAATCAAGTACCACATCTAAGACCTACTCACTGACACACAACCTGACTTGTTCTTCATAACTGGATAATGGTTGAGAGATAACATGGCTCTGGTGTCGCATGAAGCAGTAGTTTCAGGCTATAAACTGCCACACAAAATCATATAGGCAAAACAGGAGGTGGACTAGTTAATATATTCAAGCAAAAAACAAATCTCACCAAAGCTGACAACATTTCCATACAAGGGCATGAGGCCCTCATCACCAGACACAGTTTCAAATCTTATACCACTACAATCAAACCTACGTATTCTGGGTGACCTAAATATTTGGTTTGACAAACCCAATATGCCCATACAAAAGTTATCATCACTAGCCTTGTCACTCTGAACCTACATCAGATTGTACACAAACCCACACCCATCGCTGGACACATCCTCAATCTCATTTTCCAAATCCAGAACTGGTCACTTTTCAAATGTTTACTCCAGTCACATTGTCGGATCAACATTTGGTAGCTTTCCAAAATAAAACACCACAAAACAACACACCTAAGACCACCTTACATGCATCCACCTAGCGACTGTGGAACAAACTCATTTTTGAATACTTAGAAACACAACTAACATCCAACACAGATCTAGACACAATAGGTTCCGTTCAAATACCTCATGAGTGGCTACAGGAATACCACTATAAACAACAAAACAGGACATAAGAAAACAAGCACCTCGGAGAAATACATAACTAATAAAGATAGGAAATTAGAACGCTGCAACACACATGGCTCAAAACAAACAGCAATCTAGACAAACTTAACCTATGCAAACTTAACAGAAAATACAAGTCAACAATCAAAAAAGCTAAAAAAAAGTACTATTCAGAACTATTCAGACAGAATTCAAAATGCTAAATGTTCAAATAAAGAATTTTATAAAATTCTCACAGAATTTTGTAAACCTAGATGCACAGCAGGAACTCATCCCGCTACTCAAGAATTCACAGACAAAGTGGCCAATCAATACACAACCAAAGAAGACACGTTGAACTCTTAGATAAAACAAAGGAAAACCACAAACACCAACCGATTTCCCAAAATCCCATCCAAGAGTAGACCAACCCAGGCTCTGCATTCTTACAAACTAATATCACAAAGTGAGTTTTCTTCATGGTCGTGGTGATGAGTTCGATGGTGGCAGGGTCCCAAGACATGTTGGTCGGTTTGTCGGCAGTGATGGGTAGGAGGGTGGTTTCTGGGGCTGGTTCACTGAAGTTGTCGTAGAGGTCCTTGATCTTCCGATAGAAGTAGGAGCTGAGCTTGTTGCATAGTTCCTGGGAAGGTGTGACGTCTGTGGCTTCGCAGGCAGGTCTTGCGAACTGTTGTATGACGTTGAACAGTTCTCTGGCGTCGGTAGGGTTGGTCTGGATTTTGTCTCTCATGAAGGTCTGTTTGGTGTGTCTTATGTGCTGGTGGTATTCTTTCAGGGCGTTCTTGTGGTTGTTCCGTGCTTCTGTAGTCTTCTGGTTCCGCCAGGTTTTTTCTAGGCGTCTGCAGGTTTGTCTGGCTTCTTGGAGTTCTGTGGAGAACCAGGCGGCCTATAGCGGGTGTTGCTTGGCAGGGGGACGGAGTGGTGCGAGCTTGTCCGTGCAGCAGGAGATCCAGCGGTGCAATTCCATGGCTGCGGAGTTGGTGTCGGTCATGGCGGCGGGGGGGTTTTGACTGAGGGTGGCGTTGAGGAGTTCTTCTCTGACCTTGCTCCAGTTCCGTCATGGCAGGCGTGCGGTGGTGGTGTTGAAGGTGAAGTGGACGCAATGGTGGTCCGTGGGAAAATTATGACCCACTCTGCGCCTGACGATCTGGGACCACCTCCTAAAGCACCTAAGGAAGTAAGAAAACTTGGAATTACCATGAACTCCAAGTTATCAATAAAATGCCCAAGTGGAAAAATTAGCACGATCAAGATTCACCATCATGAAAACTCTGACATGCATCATCCCCACCTGGGATTCCCACACAAGGTCCAGGCTACGATCTCTCTTGTACTGTATAAACTTGATTACGCCAATGACCTCTACAATGGCTCATCTTTATCAACTATGAAAAGGCTACAATCGATTCAGAATTGTGCTTCCAGACCACTCCTACATGTAAAGCCACAAGCCCACATCTCTCCTGGCTTGAAGATCCTACATTGGTTACCAGTTGCCAGAAGATCCACCTTGAAGCTGCTTTGCATCACCCACACAGCAATACATATAACATACCCCGCTTTTCATCAGGAATAAAATCAACAAATGCGTTGAACAGAGGAACCTCTGCTCAAGATTGACACTTCGCCTCAAAACCCCAGTATACAAGAAAAAATCACACGTGGTACATACTTCTCTGTTCACGCAGCAAACCTATGAAATTCATTACTCCCAAACATAAGATTTACGGATAACTACTCTATCTTCAGAAGACTACTCAAGAGTTGTCTCTTTCCTACTCAATCACCATACAGCATAACCCTATGTTTGTGAACATTTATAAATTGATATATATATTCCTTTGTACAGATATGTATAATAACGATGGTTTCAAAATATATCGATTCGAGGTAAATATAAATTTTATATATATATATATATATATATATATATATATATATATATATATATAGTTTTGATGCCTGAGTTGCTGTACTGTCCCAACACACAGGTGCGAACCTCTTAAATTCTTCAAGAATGTTGAAAGAAAGCTGCTTCAAACAACCGGGGTAGCTTCTTAGTTTAATTTATTCAGCCATTGTAATAAAAACAGACAAGTGTCCGCCCTGGACGCGTTTCGATCGACAAAGCGATCTTGATCACCTGACGCGCCTGTGACGGGTTACCTTATTTAAATTACTTACAACCAATGAAAACCTCTCAACAATTAAGCCCTCACGGAGATTTAAAGAAATACCAGCATTTAAAGTGACACAAGGATTTTAACAGATCACTTCGAATTCAAAATAATTACAAAGTAACGTGCAAAGTGTAGCAAAGTCTAGTGCCACACGTATGAAAGTAAGTATCATAGAATCAAGATGCATAGTGTAAACAAATAATTGTTAGCAAAAGACTCACGTCTAAATCTTGATATAAGCAGTGACCAATAATTTTTACAAAGTGAACATGTGAACACTGTCCCCCAAATGAATTCAAATACACATACACATGGGTATTTCAAACGAACATTTTTGTATGTACAGCCCTACAAAGGACCCCAGGACATGGATTGTATTATAACTAAGGCATATATATATATTCTATGCTTAACATGTTTATAAGCCACTGCATAGTTTTCATGTAAGTTATTTGATTAGATGCTTATGGGGCCCTGTTTATTTATCTATCACAATATGTAAATATTATCACAACTATTTTAACTATAAGTGCTTCACTATTAAAATAATGAGGAAAACTAAATAAAATAAAAAATAGTTATAAAGAAATTAGCTTGAAGTACAGCAACACTTGAAAGTCTGAGTTTGTACAGTACAACTTAAAATCTTGATATATCATCATCCTTTTATATGTATATACTTTCTATGTTGTTTTGTATCTTTATATTTATTACTTTGCTCCTACTGTAGGAAAATAAAAAAATATATATTTTTTTTAAAAAAAGCTTTGACTCTCTCCAATGCACTATGCCTCACCCTATACCTCTCTCAATATATATTCTACTTCCATTCTCTGATTCATTCCAATTCTCAATCTGTTGCTATGATCTCCAAAATAACCTGACAGCTCATTTTACTACTATGATCTCCCAAGCAGACCTTTTTTTAACTCTTCACTCATATACCCTTCCTTTGACACATCCCAAATATAATTTAACTACTATGATTTCCAGAATCCCTTTCTACAGACTCTTCCCTCCTCCATCTCTCCTTCTGCTCATCCCAAGCCTCATCTAACTACTATGATCTCCCAAATAACACTTTCTAGACTCTTCCCTCTTCTATCCCTTCATTATCCTATTCAATCCAACTAACAGACTTGCATATCCTTCGCTCAAATTAACACATTTTCCCTATATAAATCCACCAGTAATTCTTAGGAGTAGTGTAATACTAGCCGAAAAGTGCGTTGATGCCTCGTCAGGGGTCGTAAGTACTATATAAATACAATTACACATTCTTCAGCATATTTTGAGGGACTACTAGTCCCAGTGAGCTCGGTGAATCTGTGACCATGCTGCAGGGAGGAGGCTGAGATGCACCAGCCGTGCTATATAACGCTTGCCAGCAGCCCACTGCGCGGGAAATTCTTCTGCATCTTTTGAGGGACTACGAGTCCCAGTGGGCCTAGTGAGCCCGTGACTGTACTGCAGGTAGGTGGCACCCGTGGGCTATATACTCCTTGCCGGAAGCCCGCTGTGTGAGATGCATGCTGGATGCACCCAGGCGAAGACCAGGCCAAGAGCAGGCCCGTCTATGCCTGACAGAGCCCAGAGGAGGTCGGGCCTGGCCGCCTCTCTTGGTTCTTGAGTGTGTGTACGGGCAAAAGGAAAATCTGAGAGTCCACAAAGCCTAGGAAGAAATTAGCACCAAGGTAAGCCTCTTGGACAATAAAGCTCTCCCTGTTAAATTTAAATTGTGACATTAATTTGACTATTTCCCGCAATCATCCTAGTTATGGGAAAGAGGAATTCATACAAACTAAAAACAGGAGAGACAAAGGTTCCCTATCTTATCGCACTATTGCTTCTTTCTTTTCTACAGACCTGAGCTCCATTACCACCAAACTCGAGATAGTTGAGGATTGTATCAATGCAGTACAAAGACTGATAAAAGATCCCTCAACACAACTTGAAACACAACACCTGGATGTTAGTACTGGATTCAGAGTGGCAGAGGTTGGGAAAATCTTGAATTTAGTTTTACTACTAACACTTCACTGCAGGGACTGAACACATGTAGAATAGTCCATGATCAACTGAATGACATCTCCCCTGTATCTTCTCGTCCCCCAAGGTTCAGAGCCAACAAACCCCCTCCCCTTAGAGAAAGCGGGAGGAAGCAAAAGCACAGAGGAATGGTTCAGTGAGACCCAAAATATCTGAATCAAATAACCCTGCTAGGGTAAGTAAAAGGTTTCAAGCTGTTGCCTTCATACAAGCTCCCAATGTTTTGGGAAGGAACAAACTCACAAGGGCATACAAGACTGCTGTAATTCATTCTTGGCAAATTTAGAGGCTCCTGTGAAGAACTTCTGTCAGGATATCATGGGGCAGTTTAAATCCTTGGCCGATAAAGTTGAAGCTCTGACTGAGTCACGGAACCGATTTATGAGTGGAAATGTTGGTTCACATAATGAGACAATCACAGAGAGCTATGCCACTCATCCCATTATACTGGTTGCTCCTCTCCTTCCATCTGCAACAAACACTCCCAAAAGAAAAAACTCTAAAGAGATGAGCAATGCAAAATCAGATCATGTAGCTGGACCTGCAGGTCCCTTTCCTTCTGAAGCGCCGTACAGCCAGTTCACACACGTCCATCAAAAAGGCAGACATGAGGTGCATCTTCACCTCCCCCAGAATACACTCCATATGTCGTTGTTGGGCCTAAAAAATAAAGTAGTTCTTTGGTGCCGGAAAAACACAGGGTGGTCGACGTACCTAGTGGATGGCATTATTTTGACCCATAGAGAAGACTGGCTGGGTCCATCACCAAAAGATTCTAAGGGGGATTGCATAGTCATACATTTTAAGGACCCTCGCTTAGTGAGTTACCTGCTGTACCCCTTGGAGTACCTAACAAACCAGCAGGGCAGGATTTGCTCCCTTCCTCTAATCTTTTTCTACCGCCTACCTTTTAGAAGGCCTATTGATGCTGTTTGGCCCAAGATGGGTCCTATAGCAGTATACATGCCCTTTGCAATCCCCACAAATAATTGCTTCATGCCACTATCTGGGCTCCCTGATATTGATTGACTGGCCTCAGATTTAGGTTGCCAATCTATTGAGACTTCACCTGCTATCGCCCCTGATTCTGCAAGTGATTCTATGGCCTTAGCCTCAGTTTCTCAATCTATTGAACCCCCACCTATCCCTGATTATGCAAGCATTATTATGGCCCCAGCTCCAGTTTGTCAATCTATTGAACACTCACCTCCAACTTTTTTATTTTCTAACTTTATTTTTTCAATGTTTTTCATAAGGTACAGCAAATACATACAAATCTACAATTACATGATAGGCAGTGCATTTTATCCCTCTTTATATGCAGACATATAATAAAAACCAGAAGGAGCATTAGTATAGTCATTTTAAGAAAGCTGACTTTGCAGGTGATGGGTGGGAATGGACCTGATGTGTGTTTACAGAGCACAGGGTCCCACCATAGGCAGATAGCAGGCAGGGCTACTAAGACTGTGAGCTGGCAGTGTCTTAGAGTGTGAGGAGATAGGCTTGCAAAGGTTACCATATGTTCAGCAGTCTGGAGGTAAGCGGCTGCAGAGTTGCATACAATTGGCTGTTAGTGTTAAAGTGTATTAAGTTATTAAGCCATGCACTTTGAGTGGGCGGGTGCCTGCTTCCCCATTGTATAGCAATTTCTCTTTTGGCGATTAGCAGGGCAAGAGTGATAAAGCAGCATGAGGCTGTAGGGATGTCTGGGACGTGTCCTAGGAGTGCCAGTACCGGCGAAGATGCAAAGTTGATTCAGGTCATGTGTGACAGTTCAGTAAATATGGTTCGCCAGTACAGTGCTATCTTTTTACCACATGTCTGCGATGTCTCTAGCACAACAATTTGTTTTTCTTTTTTGTTTAATAATTCCTTTGAATTCAACCTCCATTTGGCTGCCTTTTGAAACTCCTCCAAAATAATCCTCAAAACAAACAAATATATGCTTGCTTTTTCAACTGATTCAATGTTAATCGTTCCAACAGGAAGTGGATCAAAATGAAGCCTGTTTTGGGTCCATTTACCGGCGTCCATCTTTAAAAATTCCAAGGTCTAGTGTTTTTTCAACCGATTCAGTGTTAATCGTTCCAACAGGAAGTGGATCAAAATGAACCCTGTTTTGGGTCCATTTACCGGCGGCCATCTTTAACATTTTAAGGTCTAGTGTTTCCAGCCACATCTGTTTCCTATCAAGCATGCCTCCTTGCACTTTAAAAGACCGGGCTCTGGCAAACCTCAGTTAGGTTCCGACGAGCCACGAGAAGGTACTTCCTTTGGTGATCGCGCTCCTTCCAGCATGTAAGTAGGACAATGGCATGTCCTTAAAAAAGCCAAAGAGACCACGCTTGTTTGTTTAAAAACCACCCTGGCATTAAAACCTTGTTTTTCCTTCTGTTCTTTTAAAATACCCACAGTGCCTATGTGAAGGCGCCCTACACCGCTCGTGTGAGCTCATGCAGCGATAACGATAAAATTCTAAAGTATGTATTATTATGGCACGTCCTTTTGAGAGCATGAATACCATTATTTTTTTTTTTAAATAAAAAAAGACACACCATGAGATCACAGTTTAAAAAGGACGAGTGCACAGACTTTTGCCAAACATCTCCCATTTTTTCCAAGGCCCGTCATAGAAGTACGAATGCGATTGCTCGTTTGCTGTGAACATTAATCTGTAACCTCTTTGGGCACAATCAGAGTGTACATATACTTCCTTTATGTATGAATGTTTTGTAACATAAGATGTATCTTTCTAGGAGATACATATGTATGATAGAATGTTGAGTAAATGTGATACTGGGCACTAGAAATCACAAGGAGTGTTCTTTCAGATGATTTATGAGTAGAGGATATTTACCAAATGGTACCATTACCTACAACAGAGTTGCACAAGAGAAATATATCACAAAAAAGCTTAAAACTTTCCACGTGATGGTGATGTGAATAGATAAAGATAAATGATGAAAGCCATGATTTATCCAAAATATTTTTCTTTTCAGGTTCTTAAGATATACAAGTGGTATATTTTTCTACTCCCATAACAGGGAACAAAGGACAGTGTTTGTGACTATCAGGCATATGTACATTTATTCTATCACCCATTGAGGTGTAACAGGGATCGTTTTTTTGGTCCTGAGGAAGAAAGCCAAGGGGATGGCTTCTGAAACATGTCGACCTTGTAGGAGGTGACTCATTATAGTACACCATCTACACCTCCCCACTTTTACTATTCTCAACCAGGGAAGACAATAAAGTATTTTTGTTTCACTAGCCAGAGAATTTTTAACCATCTCACATTTTCTTTTCACGATCCCACGCACTACACATACTCACCAATCACTGAATAAGTGCTCCTGCGTCTACGTAAGTCGTAGCATGCCCCGTCCCGTAGAGGGGCGGGAAGACCCCAATGATGAAGCATGACACTGAATCCGGTTTCAGTGTGTGAGGGGTAGTTTACCATTTTTTGAAACATTGCCCTTCCCACAAATTGAGAGAAAGAGCTCTGATCCTTTTGCACCATTTTTCACATATGAATAAACACTTCAAATAAAAATAAAAATAGCAGCACACACATGGGTGCATATATATTCACATAATACATGGTAGAATCCCTATGTTGGTAATAGTATCAAGAGGAGGACGATTCTACCTTTTTCGTCTTCACTCCCTCCTTTGATTTTTTGATAATTTAAAAAATGTAAACATACGTATATAAAATGTAATATATACCTATATTTACTTTAAAACAAACTATTTAATTCATTTTATAATTTTATTTATAAAAATGTATAAATAAATACATATATATAAATACACCAATAACATAAAATCTAATTTAAAAAAAAAAAAACGTTATATTATAAATTAAAATATTAAACTATTTAAAAGTTTTTCAAATTTATTTTTCAACTTCAGTGAATGCAACAGTAGATACATTGTTGGATAGCGGAGGGGTAAAAATTACTATTCCCACTCCAGTGAGTGCAACAGTAGAGAAACTGCTGGACAGCGGAGTGGTAAATATTAATATTCCCACTCCAGTAATGGAACAGTAGGGAAAGTGCTGGATAGCGGGGGGGTAAAAGTTACTATTCCCACTCCAGTGAGTGCAACAGTAGGGAAAGTGTTTGATAGCCAAGGGGTAAAATTTACTATTCCCACTCCAGAGAGTGCAACAGTAGGGAAAGTGTTGGATAGCAGAGGGGTAAAAATTACTATTCCCACTCCAGTGATTGGAACAGTAGGGAAAGTGCTGGATAGCGGAGAGGTAAAATTACTATTTCCACTCCAAAGAATGCAACAGTAGGGAAAGTGTTGGGTAGCGGAGGGGTAAAAATTACAATTCACAATCCAGTGTGTGCAACAGTAGGGTAAGTGCTGGATAGCAGAGGGGTAAAAACTACTATTCCCACTCCAAAGAATGCAACAGTAGGGAAAGTGTTGGATAGCAGAGGGGTAAAAATTACTATTCCCATTCCAGTGAGTGGAACAGTAGGCAGCCGCGGTCGGTAGTAGGAGTAACTGCAGGGCGGTGACGTGGGGAGGGGGAGGGGCAGGGTGGGGGGTAGTAAACTATGGATTACAGAGGTTTACAAGTAAGTTAACATATAAATTAATAAAACGAATTTCGTTGCGTGCACTGCATCTCCAAATGCGTTGGGTAGCGGAGGGGTAAAAATGACTATTCTCACTCCAGTGAGGACAACAGTAGGGAAAGTGTTTGATAGCAAAGGGGTAATAATTACTATTCCCATTTCAGTGAGAGCAACAGTTGGGAAAGTGTTGGATAGCGGAGGGGAAAAAATTACTATTCCCACTCCAGTGAGTGCAACAGTAGAGAAAATGCTAAATACCTTATTAGTAAAAGAAATTACTATTCACACTGAAACACTAAAAAATATATATATATATATATATATATATCAATCACAGTTTCTTCATTTACGGAGCCCCAGACCCTGACAGGGCGGCTTCGTCGAGCAGGAACGAAGAATCCTGCTTTTAAATCCACACAATATTTCTAAACAGAAATACGACGACTCTGATAAAAAAGGCAACTCCAAGCACTTTATTTCAAACTTCAGAGACAGGCAGGCAGTCCACCATAAACACTTTGCCCATAATCCTTTTTGAAAGTGTGCTCATCAGAAAGGGACACAATAATTGGTGGACTACAACCAATCCGGTAGTCTGACCTATGCTAAATAAGCATGTGACTCCTGCTTTGATGAAATGCCTACCTGTGACCAAGGCTTGAGAGAAAGCTGAAACGTGTAAGGATTATGGGCAAAGTGTTTATGGTAGACAGCCTGCCTGTCTCTGAAGTTTGAAATAAAGTGCTTGGAGTTACCTTTTTCATCGGAGTCGTCGTATTTCTGTTTAGAAATATGTGTGGATATTATCTACTGGCGGTCGCCAGTAGATAGTTATAGTTAGGACCTATTTTTCATAAGAAATCCGCAACATTCTATTCCCAATAAGTCTGGCGCCGGTCGAAATTTTCCAAACTTTTGGCCAGCTTCGCTCCGCTCCTACCCTAAAAGTTTCATGGTGATTCGTAAAGTAGGGGCCGAGAAAAAAGGGGGGGTCCCAAAACGCGTTTTCCCCATGCAATTTCTCATAGGATCTGTTGTCGCAGCTACAGCCCGAACCGCTGAACGGAATGACACCAAATTTGGCAAAGAGGTTGTCCTCAGTTCAGACTCGTGCCTTTTGCATAAATGGTGTGAATCTGTTCATTAATTCCTGGGTAAAAAAGTTAGTGATATCTATGGCCGGGGAGGATCCGCGGACCTTACCCGCACCGTAAGCGCACCCTCCCCGAATCGAACACGCACCCTCCCAATCGCGGGCTGAATGCTAATTGGCTGTCGAGTGTCTGTCTACATTCGAAACCAGGAACTGTTGGTGGCCATTTTCTGCCTCAGTAGAAGCGAGGCTGAAGAAGCAAGGGGAACAAGTGTGTAAAACATATAAAGGGGGCAGAGTGGAAATACTCTGACCCTCTAGAGGTGCTTAGGGGGTCCCAGAAGGACCCCCTGGGGCCACCTTTTTAAAAACAAAAAACAGCAAAATGCGTGCAGGGTGCACGCATCCTATCGCATTTGGTGCACGGATCCTCTCGCGTTGGGTGCGCGGATCCAAGGAATTTTTTTTTTAAAAAGACAAGAAATCATTGGTTGTATGACAACTTTCTACACTGAAAGGTAGGATGTATTTTTCTGTTTTTTAAACGCATGATTCTTATTGGTTAAGAAAAACTGATTGTAAGGAACATTATATATGATAAGCTGATATGTTGAAAAGTCAAGCACACTTGCTGTCTTGTTTAGCAACATTGTGTGCTGAACTTTTGACCTGTGTGCTCAGTGCAGTGTTCCATGACCTGTTTCTATGGTAACAAGCAGAAGGCAGATTGGGGGAAGGGTTGAAATGTATTTCATTTGGAAAGGGTTGAAATGTTTAACCAATAGAAATGTGTGTTTGCTTTTGAATTTATGTGTGAAGGATTGTGATTTGATGTTTACATGTATATGTGTGGAAAATGAAAGGGAAACTTTGCCATACTTTGTTTTTGCTGAGAGGTGCACAGTGCAGAGATCCTGTATAAGAAAATCTGGTGTGTGACTGATATCTGGTGTGTGACTGATATACTTCTTAATCTACAAAACAACTTGAAAGGTGAGTTATTTAATTGTGAGGGGATGTATGTAGACTATTTTGATTTTAATCAGACTTATGTATTTCTCCTGCTAAAGTGTAGGGAGTTCTTTTTTTCTCTACAATCTTATTGACAGTGTGTGTGCATGTAGAAACCATTCTGTGATAAGCATTTGTGTTTTTCCTGTGTTTGCAGACAGATAACTGTGCTGTTTTTATATTTTGGTAGAATTAGAAACCAGTCATTGTTTATGAATTTGTGAAATGAGTTATGTTTCTATACTAAAATGTAGTACTCCTTCTAGATGAAGAAATGTATTTTGGTATAGTGCAAGGGATAGTGTTGTTTGTCTACAATCACACAGTGAGTATGTGTGCATTTGGGAACCACTGTGAGAGAAGCAGTTGGTAACATCGTGTATTTGCTGACAGATAACTGTTTTAAAACCTGTCATGTTGTCAAGTTTTAGTAGCATTAGAAGCCAGTCTTTGCTTATGCATTGATAAAATAAGTCATGCTTTGACACTAATGTGCTGTACTTTAATATGTAGATTGTGTGTAGTTCCCTTACCACTTCCACAGTAGTAAATGATTTTTGGTAAACTCCTAGGTATAGTGGTTGTTGTCTAGAATCACACTGTGAGTCTGTGTGCATTTGTGAACCACTGTGAGAGAAGCATTTGGTAACATCGCGTATTTTCTGGCAGATAACTATTTTAAAGCCTGTCATGTTGTCAAGTTTTAGTAGCATTAGAAGCCAGTCTTTGCTTATGCGTTGATTAAATGAGTCATGCTTTGACACTAATGTGCTGTACTTAAATATTTAGATTGTGTGCAGTACCCTTACCTCTTCTAGACTAGTGAATGAGTTTTGGTAAACTCCTAGGATAGTGTTGCTTGTCTAAAATCACACTGTGAGTCTGTGTGCATTTGGGTAAGGATAGTGATAGAAGCATTTGGTAACTTCGTGTATTTGCTGACAGATAACTGTTTTAAAACCGGTCATGTTGTCAAGTTTTAGTAGCTTTAGAAGCTATTCTTTGCTTATGCATTGATAAAATGAGTCCGGGTTTGACACTAAAGTGCAGTACCATGCACTATTCTCTTCACTGTGCCAGAACTGAAAATTTAAAAGTTTTACCCAGGCACTGTCCTAGCAGTAGTCTCATGATTTAGTCAGTTTCCAAGTACTCATGTTGTGAACCATACATTACCACATAGATTGCTTCAAATGTCTATTCCGTATGCATGCAGTCTTCTAACATACTATACACTTGTCTTTCACACCTTCAATTCCCTAGTCAGTATCCATACAGTCCAGCAAACATCCTGTCACTCCCTTTGCACTCCTCTAGTGACCCATTCAGTACCAAGTACTAATCCATTCACTGTGTCATAAGCCTACCACTTATAAATTCACCCAGGCACTCTGCTTGCTGTACTCTAATCATTCCGTCAGTACCCAAGTACTCATGCAGTGAGCCAGGCCTTAGCACATAGACTGCTTCAAATGCCTATTCACTATGGATGCAGTCCTCTAATCACCTACACAGTTGTCTTTTCACACCTTCAATTCCCCAATCAGTATTCATACACTTCTAGCAAACACCCTGTCACTCACCCAGTGTGTCTCCTTATAGTACTGTAATCATTCAGTCAGTTAGCATATAGTCTTTTAGTGAGGTAGGCTTTAGGGCATGAACTGCTTCAAAGTAGTATGCACTATGTATGTAGTGTTTTAACCATCGTCACACTTGTCGTTCAGGGCTATAGTTTCTTAGTCAGTTTTTATATAAAGTGTGTTTGTACAGTAATGGAATAGTATAAATTTGAAAGTTATTAATATACATTTATTTGTGATTCTTTTTTACAGACACAGTTTTTCAATGTAAAAATCGAGGAATCATGCCAGAAAAAAGAAGAAACTCAGAAAGGCGCAGGAGCAAGAGTGTTTCTCATCTGTTTGCACTCTTCTCGTGCAAGATTGTTAGGATGAAGGGTCCTTAGGTGTTTCATCATACTTGTCGTGCCGTACGAGTATTTCTTGTTAGGATCCCCTCGCGACAGAACTCTTTTGCAAATCTTGCACGTGACCAAGGTGGCATTGGTCTTTGTTTGCCCCTTGGGAAAAGTAAAAAATTTCCACACCACTGAAGAAAAACGTTGTGGGCGTGGTGCCTTCTCCAAAAATGTATCCTCAGATTCGGTGAATATTTTAAAGTGGCAACATTTAAAGTTTTTGTAAGTTAAACTTATAAAATTTTGTTATCCGTAAGCATTTTATATATCTGTGATTTGTATCTTGTGGTATTTTGCTGAGAATAGCATGTTGTTGTTTTTTTAACAATCTTTCTGATTGTTTTTTTTTTGCCCGCTGTTAAGTGATGAGTACAATTGAAATCACTATTTTTAGTGAAATCAATATATTCTGAGAACAGCAAAAAAGGCAAACAAATTACTTTGTGGAAATTATGCTGTGTTGTAAAAAATGTATTATTACATGTTATAATTTTTTTTCTCCTTTTCTTTCACAGATCCAAATCTTAAAATAAGCAATTTATATGAATTTAGATTTCAATAAAAATCTGAAAAAAATGTATACCATTTTTTATTCCTATTACTGTGAAGGTAAGTTTAACTAAGTCTCAATATGCAGAATGAGGAGGTCTGCAAGAAGCTACAAAGTTGAAACACGTTTCTAAAAACACTCTGTTTATACCTATGTAGATTTGAAATCTGACCGTGTTAGACCCGGCCTTGTGGCATGGCCATCCCTGACCCCTAGCCACACCCCCTGACCCGTACACCTCATTCAGTCCCTCAGTACATGGCCTAGCCGGTCCTGCCCGCCAGGACCCACACACACCCGACCCGGACTTCCCTGTCCATGTCCTCCATCTTCCCAGCACCACAGGGCCCGCGTGCCCACTTCATGCACCTACGATGGCCGCCCGGCCCCAGCACAACCCAGGCCTAGAGGCGCCGCCCCGGCTGGGGATCATCGCGCTCCCATGGAGTGAGAGAGGGAGGAACAGTTTCCATGGCACCTCTGGCCTCCCCTCGGGAGATGAGTTTCGATGGGCCCTCCGGCCTTCCTGACGGCTGGCTCCATGCCTGCTGTGTGTCTGGGACTCCTCCCGACCCGGCCCTGAAAGGATCAAAGGACAACATGGCAGGAAACTCCAACGAGCGGCCCCCAGGCGCTAAGACCCCTGCCTACACGGACCCCAGACATCAAAGAGGGGTTGACCTATAACAAGCGGAGCTCTGAGATTATCTGGTGATTCGACTCTGGAACGACGAGAGCCCTGCTGACGTGGTCGCGGCTCCCTTGCAACCTTGGAACCTCTGAGCCCTGCTGAGTGACTCGCGGCTCCCCTGAAGATTGTAAGACCTCCGAACTTGTGCTTGAGCCCTGCTGAGTGACTCGCGGCTCCCCTGAAGATCGTAAGACCTCCGAACTTGTGCTTGAGCCCTGCTGAGTGACTTGCGGCTCCCCTGAAGATCGTAAGACCTCCGAACTTGTGCTTGAGCCCTGCTGAGTGACTCGCGGCTCCCCTGAAGATCGTAAGACCTCCGACCTTGTGCTTGAGCCCTGCTGAGTGACTCGTGGCTCCTAACTACTCCCTCGGTCCGGCTGGACCGCAGCGTATCCCCCAGCTCGAGGATTGTGAGTTGTGCGTTGGGTACGCCCTGCATTGATCCGGATCCCCAAAGACCGTCCCGCTACCCCCTTTCCCTACCGAGACTCTCTGAGCCCGTGCTCTATTTGTACATATCCACCTTGGTGATCATAAAGATCCGACAAAGTTGAGTAGATAAAAGATCTGTTCCCAAGAACCTACCGTGTGGCGTCTCTTTGTCGTGTGGTGCTGTGTGTGCGATCCTAGATACAAGACTCTTCCCCTGAGGAGTCTCCCGCCAGATCCCGGCTACGTTACCCCGAGGGTAGGTCTCAGGGTGTTCAGGTAACCTCCCTGTCTCCCCTGGGGTCGCCTTCTAACATTGGTGGCAGCGACGGGATTCGGGCCCATCATCTAGAGATCGTACCGTAAGCGGCTGACGCACTACTGGCAAAGACGGCAGAAGAAAACGCCATGAGTCTCACAGAAACCAACGCGAGTGCTGTGTTCCAGGCGGAACAACTGGAAGAGTACACGCACAAAGAACTAAAGCAGTTCTGCAAAGAACTAAAAATCGCTACCACTTGTCTCAAAACCAAAGAAGATATGCAGAAGGCACTGAAAGCTTGGGTGGAATCCGGAGCCCCCCGCCCAGAAGGAGCGGTGGAGCTCCAAGACGAAGCTGGACTCTCCCCAAGAGAAAGCAGCAGCAACCAGGTACGAAGCTTCGTACCAGACGGGGGTCTATCCCCGGAAGAACTCGCAGACAGAGAAAGAAGTCGTAATCACGAACTCGAACTGGCCAAACTGAAAATTGAGGGCGAGTTAAAATTAGCTGAGAAGAAGCTAGCAGTGGAACAGATGCGAGTACAAGGCGAACTGGTAGAGAAGAAACTCCAACGAGAGCACGAAGGACGAAGACTTCAACTGGAGCATGAACGCAGCTTGAAAGAAATCGAGCTCAAGGCAAGGAGCGAAGAAGCTCGACCCCTGGAGAACCGGGGGGCGCCACCACTGGCGGAACAGAAGGTCCACATCCCCAAAGATGTGGTCAAGGAATATTACAAAAACGATGACATCCAACAATGGTTCAAGGCCTACGAGGTCGCCATGACCTCCCACCGAGTCCCGCAGAAAGATTGGGGGGCTGGGTTGTGGGGCCGATTTTTGAGCGAGGGGAGAGACACCCTGCTCGACCTACCATCCTCCCTGCAGACCTCCTACAGCCACATGAAGGAGGCCCTCCTCACAAGGTACGGCCTCACCCCAGAGATGTACCGCCAGCGGTTCCGGGACTGCAAGAAGATCCCCGGCACCACGTGGGTGGAGTATGTGAACTTTTTCAGCCGTGCATTCGACGGGTGGATTAATGGCAGCAAAGTAACCACCCTGGATGAACTAACCGACCTTATGTTATGGGAACACCTGGCGGCGAACTGCTTTGTGGAGCTACGCCAGCATCTGCTCGACAGCAAGCTCACGGATCCGAGGAAGCTGGCTGTCGAGGCGGATCGCTGGACCAACACCCGGGTCTCCCGGGGCCCTAAAGGAGAATATCCCCGAGCCAGTCACGGACCCCCCCGCCAGAGAGGGGGAGGGAACCAGGGAGGGCAGAGGGAATCCCAGTCCAGACCTCCGAAAAGCCAACCTCCGCACTTCCCGGCACCCCCACCAGCTGTATCCGGTCCACCCGTGAGACGGGGGCACCGGGTGCCCATCACTTGTTTCCGTTGCCAGAAGCCCAGGCATTACGCCAATGACCCCGAATGCCCCATGGCCCTGCGCGTCCCCACTACAGCCCCCACAGCCAGACAGATAGCCAATGTAGCCCTAGGGGAGGAGATTGAGGAGACCGTAGAATGGGAACCCGCCGCCATGGCCTTGGTATCATTAGGAGACAAAGAAATGGTCCCTGGGAGCCTCCTGCCCTCCAACACGAAGAAATACGGGCAGCTAGTGACGATCAATGGCCAACAGTTAGAGGCCATTCGCGACACCGGGGCGAGCATCACCGGTGTCCTCAGCCACTTAGTCCACGAAGACCAGATCCTCCCAATATATTTTGCCCTGTAATCGCAGCTGACAACACTGAGAGTCTCTGTAAGGTAGCCCTGGTGCCTTTGGAATGGGGCGGAGTGGTCGGTAAATTGAAAGTAGCAGTAAGAACCTCCCAGCCGGTCGACTGTTTCCTGGGAAATGACCTAGAAAGTTCCCCCTGGCAGCAAGTCGAGCGCAAGGCCCATCTGGGGATGATGGGTCTCCCCGAGTGGGTGTGCGCCACCATCCGATCTATGGCGGCCCAACTGCCCCCCCTTGGGGAAGTCGAGGATGCACCTGCCAATGAGGACAGGATTGTCCCAGCCGAGGTCCCCCACACCTCCCCACGTGGAGAATCTGTCGCCAGCAACGAACCCCTACCGTCCGACCCCGCACAGATCGCAGAATTAGGCGATCTGCCCGAGTTGGCCCAGTGGCGCCACAAGGGGGGCCCCTCCTGAGAGGAGTTCTGCCAGGAGCAAGCTACCTGTCCCACCCTGGTCGGACCCCGGTAGCAAGCAGAGGCCCAAGCCGCGGGCGACCAATCTGGAACACACCGGCTATATTGGGAAAATGGCCTTTTGTACAGCGAGCAGAAGTCGGTGGAGCTAGGATCAGCCCGTGTGCTGGTGGTACCCCTACGCTTCCGAAACTTCCTCCTGGGCTTGGCCCACGATGTCCCCCTCGCAGGCCACTTGGGCCAAGATAAAACCCACAGTCACCTAGTGACTCACTTTTACTGGCCTAAAATGAAAGCAGATGTAGAAACCCACTGCAAGTCCTGTCCCACGTGCCAGGCTAGTGGGAAGAGTGGAGGAAAGTGCAAGGCTCCCCTCCAACCCTTCCCTGTCGTCAATACCCCGTTCGAACGGGTCGGGATCGACATCGTGGGGCCCCTGGACCCCCCAACCTCACAAGGTCACTGCTTCATCCTCGTCCTAGTGGACCATGCCACCCGATACCCGGAGGCCATTCCCCTACGCACCATCACCGCCCCCGTGGTGGGCCGGGCGTTGATGGGGATCTTTTCCCATGTGGGTTTTCCCCGCAAGGTCGTAAGCGATCGCGGGACGAACTTTATCTCCAAATACATGACGTCCCTGTGGCAACAATGTGGAGTGTCCTATAAGTTCACCACCCCGTACCATCCCCAAGGAAATGGCCTAGTAGAGCGGTTTAACCGGACTCTGAAGGGGATGATCGCGGGCCTGGAAGAGCCCCTCCGGCGCAAGTGGGACGTCCTGCTCCCCTGCCTTTTGTTCGCCTACCGGGAACTTCCCCAGAAATCCTTGGGGTTCAGCCCCTTTGAGTTACTCTACGGGCACCCCGTCCGGGGGCCCCTCAGCCTGGTCAAGGAAGGGTGGGAGGCGGCGCCCCGAGGCCCCCCCGAGATGTGTTCCGATACGTTCTGACCCTCCGAAACCAGACTAGGAAGTTTCGAGAAATGGCCGAGGCCAACCTGGAGGCGAGCCAGGAAGAAATGAAGTGCTGGTACGACCAGAATGCCATTCTGGTCGAGTTCCAGCCGGGCCAGCAGGTATGGGTCATGGCCCCCGTGAAACCTTGCGCCCTCCAGGATAAATGGACCGGGCCCTTCAAAGTCGTTGAGCGGAAGAGCCAGGTCACGTACTTGGTCGACGTCCAGTTACCTCGGGACGCCCTTCGGGTCCTTCACGTGAACCGCCTCAAGGCTCACTTCGTGCGGACGGAGCTGAGTCTGCTGCTGGCCACCGATGACAGGGCCGAGGAGGAGTCAGATCCCCTCCCTGACCCCCTGTGTACCAAGGAGAAGGATGGCTCCGTGGAAGGAGTGAACCTCTCTCCATCCCTCACTTCCGAGCAACGCGAGGACTGCCGCCAGCTCTTAGGGCAGTTCCCCGACTTATTCTCTCTCGTCCCCAAAGTCACGGACTGGTGTGTCCATGACGTGGACACCGGAGACAGCCCGCCGGTGAAGCAACGAGCCTACCGAGTCCCTGATCGAGTCCGGTCCTGCATTCAGGCCGAGGTCTCGAAGATGTTGACCTTGGGGGTGATCGAACCCTCAGACAGCCCCTGGGCCAGCCCCGTGGTACTGGTCCCGAAAGCAGCGGCCCCCGGTGTCGCCCCAGAACTCCGATTCTGTGTGGACTACCGGGGACTCAATGAAGTCATCCGAGCCGACGCTCACACCATTCCCCGAGCAGACGAGCTCATTGACCGTCTCGGGTCGGCTCATTTCCTCAGCACATTCGATCTAACCTGCGGGTACTGGCAAATTGCGCTCACAGAAGGAGCCAAGGAGCGGTCCGCCTTCTCCACCCCAGATGGGCACTATCGCTTTCGCGTGATGCCATTCGGGATGAAATATGCCCCGGCCACCTTCCAGCGACTGGTAAATAGAGTTCTGGCCGGGCTAGAAAAGTTCAGCGCCGCATATCTAGACGATATCGCGGTTTTCAGTTCCGAATGGAGTGAGCACCTCCAGCACCTCCGGAGGGTGCTAACGGCCCTGCGCCAGTCAGGCCTCACAGTAAAAGCCAGCAAGTGTCAGATTGGGCAAGGTTCGGTGGTCTACCTAGGGCACCGAGTTGGAAGCGGGCAGGTCGCCCCTCTGCAGCCTAAGATCGACGCCATCCTAGCCTGGGAACCACCCACTACCCAAACGGAGGTCCGAGCCTTTCTGGGCCTCACCTGCTACTACCGGAGATTCATCCGGGGGTACGGCAGCCTTGTCGGTCCCCTCACGGAACTCACGTCCAAGAAACAGCCCAAGAAAGTGCAGTGGACCTCTGCCTGCCAGGAGGAGTTCGATGCCCTGAAAGCGGCCATTGTACTGCCCCCGTGCTCCAGGCCCCCGACTACTCCAAGGAGTTTGTGGTACAAACTGATGCCTCCGAGCATGGCATTGGGGCAGTCCTGTCACAGGTGAATGACCAAGGCCTAGACCAGCCCGTAGCCTTCCTCAGCCGAAGGCTGTTACCCAGAGAACAGAAATGGAGCACCATTGAGCGCGAGGCGTTCGCCGTAGTCTGGGCCCTCAAGAAATTACGACCCTATCTGTTCGGCACCCACTTCAAAGTCCAAACCGACCATCGCCCCCTGCGATGGCTCATGCAGATGCGAGGGGAAAACCCCAAACTATTGCGGTGGTCAATCTCCCTCCAGGGGATGGATTTCACCGTAGAGCACCGCCCCGGTACTGACCACGCCAACGCTGACGGCCTCTCCCGGTTCTTCCGCCTCAGCGAAGAGAACCCCCAAGAGGATGGGTAGTTATCTCCGGCTTTCAGCTGGGGGGGACGCGTGTTAGACCCGGCCTTGTGGCATGGCCATCCCTGACCCCTAGCCACACCCCCTGACCCGTACACCTCATTCAGTCCCTCAGTACATGGCCTAGCCGGTCCTGCCCGCCAGGACCCACACACACCCGACCCGGACTTCCCTGTCCGTGTCCTCCATCTTCCCAGCACCACAGGGCCCGCGTGCCCACTTTATGCACCTACGATGGCCGCCCGGCCCCAGCACAACCCAGGCCTAGAGGCGCCGCCCCGGCTGGGGAACATCGCTCTCCCATGGAGTGAGAGAGGGAGGAGCAGTTTCCATCACACCTCTGGCCTCCCCTCGGGAGATGGGTTTCGATCGGCCCTCCGGCTTCCCTGAGGGCTGGCTCCATGCCTGCTGGATGTCTGGGACTCCTCCCGACCCGGCCCTGAAAGGATCAAAGGACAACATGGCAGGAAACTCCAACGAGCGGCCCCCAGGCGCTAAGATCCCTGCCTACACGGACCCCGGACATCAAAGAGGGGTTGACCCATAACAAGGGGTGCTCTGACACTATCTGGTGATTCGACTCTGGAACGACGAGAGCCCTGCTGACGTGGTCGCTGCTCCCTTGCAACCTTGGAACCTCTGAGCCCTGCTGAGTGACTCGCGGCTCCCCTGAAGATCGTAAGACCTCCGAACTTGTGCTTGAGCCCTGCTGAGTGACTCGCGGCTCCCCTGAAGATCGTAAGACCTCCGAACTTGTGCTTGAGCCCTGCTGAGTGACTCGCGGCTCCCCTGAAGATCGTAAGACCTCCGAACTTGTGCTTGAGCCCTGCTGAGTGACTCGCGGCTCCCCTGAAAATCGTAAGACCTCCGAACTTGTGCTTGAGCCCTGCTGAGTGACTCGCGGCTCCCCTGAAGATCGTAAGACCTCCGACCTTGTGCTTGATCCCTGCTGAGTGACTCGCGGCTCCTAACGACTCCCTCGGTCCGGCTGGACCGCAGCGTATCCCCCAGCTCGAGGATTGTGAGTTGTGCATTGGGTACGCCCCTGCATTTATCCGGATCCCCAAAGACTGGTGTCTCTTTGTCGTGTGGTGCCGTGTGTGCGATCCTAGATACGAGACTCTTCCCCTGAGGAGTCTCCCGCCAGTGCCCGGCTACGTTACCCCGAGGGTAGGTCTCAGGGTGTTCAGGTAACCTCCCTGTCTCCCCTGGGGTCGCCTTCTAACAGACCATAATCAGATATCATGTGACCTGCAAAAAAAGAGATTTGAGGGGTTCATAATATTTCCCATTGTACCTATTGAAGGACCACAATCATTTCAATCATTCTTCTTTAAACATCTTTGCAGACAAAACTCTGTGCTTACCTTCTATCATTCGCAAGGAATTTTAAAACCGGAAATATGTCACTTTTTGTAACATAGTTATTGCGCAAGACACTCTTTCATATTTACAAAGAGAGGAAAAGGCACTCTGTGCACTTTTTATACTCCATGTAAATACAACCTCATTATGCACACCAGTTTGCGTTGAAAGGGTGTTCTATAAGTGTTGTTGTGCATGATTGCACTGAATACTCATAGAACAAGACACATGTCTAGATTTATCATAAATCATAAATCTCGATATGTGTGTGAATGCTGCACAATTCTAAAATTTGTGTAGGAAAGCACAACAAGGAGAATTGTTTTCATTTCTCCACATTTTTTTATCTTTAATGCATGCTACAATGCTCAGCATACATTGAAAGAGAAAAATGCCTTTACTGATTGTTTTTGTGCAGGAAGGTGTGACTTCCTGCACAAAAACAAACAGCACATGACACAGATATCATTGCACTATGGTGCAAGGGTGCCTGTGTCACCACATGGCTGCAGTTTAAGCAGCCGTGCAGAGAGAAGAATAGATTTGCAACATATTTATGTACATATGTTGCATCCCTGTGCTTCAGAAGTGCTACAGCACACTGCAGTTAAAGATGTTACTGTGTGATGCTGCAGCACTTCCTCATAGTTCTGCACTTATACATTCACCATACGCTACTAATGCATTCATTCAGTCAATTACATTCTACACATACATTCATCTAAACTTTCACACACTAACAAAGAAATGTAGCTCTTTTTTTAAACCAGGAAAGTTAGTTCTTACAAGAACTTTTTTTTGTCTTCTTTTTTGTTTTTTATTTTTTGGGGGGTTTTCTTTACAATTTGTTATTTTTTTTGGTTTTTCGGCACAAAAAAAACCAAAAAACTAAACAGGAGGAACCAAACAATGAACTTCAGGGAACAATAAAAAAAAAAAAATATATAGCAAATGTGACTTTCTTGCCGGCGGCAGATCAGATCGATCGACCGCTTACCGTAGCACAAAGTCGCATTGCACTTAGTGCAGAGCACTTTTAAAAATTGAAATTGAGGACGGATGTCCAAATTTTGGGCTGATGGATGCACTCTTGAAGTGCTCAGCTGCGATGAGGTGGAAGGCGCAGGAGCAGGAGTGTTTCTCATCCGTTTGCACTCTTCTCGTGCAAGATTGTTTGGATGAAGGGCCCTTAGGTGCTTCATCATACTAGCCGTGCCGCACGAGTATTTCCTGTTAGGATCCCCTCGCTACAGCACTCTTTTGCAAATCTTGCATGTGACCAAGGTGGCATTGGTCTTATTCTGCCCCTCGAGAAAAGTAAAAAATTTCCACACCGCTAAAGAAAAACGTTCTTTGCGTGGTGCCTCCTCCAAAAATTCATCCTCAGATGTATGAGGAGATGCAGGTGATGCCTGCTGCCCTGAAGCCATTTTTAGTTGAAAAAAGTTAGAGCTAAGTGTAAACTTAGTCTAAAAAAATCTTCTTCTCTGCAAAGAGATACTCCTCCAAAGAAGGTCAAAGAAGAATGATTGAATTGGGTGGGGTCTTTCAATAGTTAGAAGAGGAAGTGCAATGAACCAATCAAATCTCTTCTTTTGCAGGTCACATGGGATCCGCGCACCCTACGCATACGCAGCACGCACCCAGCGCGCATCCGTGAAATTGAATTAAAAAATTATAGGATTAGATGTAAAAATATATTAGTTTTAAGACAAGTTTAGAGTTTGTCTTCAATTAATATTCACAGGAAATACATATATATATGTTTTTTTAAATGTTAAATATTTCACTGGATCCGCGCACCTACCGCATCATAGACGCAGATGACGCATCGCGGAAGAGTGTAAACGTCGCGTTACGTACATCGAACGTGTCGCGTATAGGATGGGAGTCGTGTACCTGTCGCATTGCGATCGCGCACTAAACACGTACCCAACGCATACTATGCGCGGATGCTAACGCGTAGGGATCGAGAACGGTGCGCATAGGGTGCGCGGATCCAAAAACATGGAAAAAAAATATATAAAATAAAGTTTTGAACATATAGTTAAAGAAATATTTTTAAAAATATAAAAAAATATGTTTGAAAAACCCAATAAAAACAAATAATATTTTTTAATTTTTAAAAGAATTAATTTAAAAAAAAAATTTAAAAAATGGTGATAAAAAAGAATTTAAAAAAAAATAATTAATGAAATTGACACACTGAATTTGAAAAATATAGAAATCCAATGAAAATAATTAAACATGATATCTTTAGAGATAAGTTGTAGATAGGAATTAGCATTTAAAAAACCTTTGAAATTCACTGAAAAAACCATAGGTTTCATGCACGTTATAGTTAGGAATTGGCATTTAAAAAACCTTTGAAATTCACTGAAAAAACCAAAGGTTTCAGGGGCGTTATAGTTAGGAATTGGCATTTAAAAAACCTTAGAAATTCACTAAAAAAACCATAGGTTTCAGGGGCGTTATAGTTAGCTGGACATTTCCCTCGTACAAAACCCTAGAAATTCCCCTGTTATAGTTAGTTCAGCTAACTATAACTCGCGGCCCCGCAATGCACTGCTGATGACGTCACATATTACATCACTCATGACATGGTCAGTGACATCACTGATGACATCTTAAATGACATCACTGATGACATCACTGATGACATCATCCACGTGATAAATTAGTGCATCTTCTCACACCCTAATATAACCTTTGATACACCGACTCAAAATTTCAAACGGCCATTCTCAAAACCATAGATACTCCAATACCAATAACTACATACCCACTCATTGACTCTTAGGTCTACATACATCTCCACTCACTCACCTGTACAGTCACTCATACTTACAGTCACTCCGTACAAGACTATCATATGCATTTATACACCTATATAGACACTCACACACCGCCAATCATCCATTGAGGTACTGACACACCTAGTCAGTCATGAAAATAATTAAACACAGTCCAATTTACTCACCTATACAGTTAAACACACTCAAGTTCACTTACTCATAAAAATACTAAAAAACTTCTGACGCTCTTATACAATTACTAATACAAGCACACACTCATCCATACAGCCACTCCCGCAATCACACACTCTCACATATAGATATTTATATACTCTTACACACATATACACTGCGTTTCACATATGTAGTTACTGACACATGTACAACTGAGATATACATTCAATCACTAACACACCCATACATACACTCACCCAACAATACAGTCCATCACAATTGCACTCTTAAAACCATGCACCCACTGAATCACCCTCTCACACATCTATGCACAGAGTCACACACACCCTACCCACACAAACACTCAGGCACCCATACAGATACTCAGACAACCAATCAATAACCCATATAGACACTCATATAGCTATTCACAAAACCATGCAGCCACTTATACACCAACATACAGACATTCACACAGTATAGTCACTAGTCTGCAGTAAGATACATTTCATGACTCACTTATAGAGTTAGTTACGCACCTAGAAAATCACCCATTCACACACTTATACACCCACTCATTCCTCCATAGGCCTTTCACTATAAATATATAAAACATATTTAAACTTTTCAGAAAAACACACATTCACTGGATGATGTCATCAGTTATGTCATCAGTGATGTCATCAGTGATGTCATCAGTGATGTCACTGACCATGCAATGAGTGATGTAATATGTGACCTCATCAGCAGTGCATTGCTGGGGCGCGAGTTATAGTTAGCTGAACTAACTATAACAGGGGAATTTCTAGGGTTTTGTACGAGGGAAATGTCCAGCTAACTATAACGCCCCTGAAACCTATGTTTTTTTAGTGAATTTCTAAGGTTTTTTAAATGCCAATTCCTAACTATAACGCCGCTGAAACCTTTGGTTTTTTCAGTGAATATATATATATATATATATATATATATATATATATTATCTACTGGCGGTCGCCAGTAGATAGTTATAGTTACAACCTAGTTTCCATAGGAAATCTCAAAATTCTATTTTGTATAACTTTGGCGCCGGTTGACGAATCCTCGCGAAATTTTCAAAACTAATGGGGCGCTCCGTTCAGCTCCTACCCTGAAAGTCTCGGGGTGATTCGTCAAGCGGGGGCCGAGAAAAAGGGGGGGTCCCAAAACGCGTTTTCCCCATGCATTTTTCCATAGGACCTTTAGTCGCAGCTACAGCCCGAACGGCTGAACAGAATTACGTGAAATTTGGCAGAGAGGTAGCCATAAGGTCAAGGAAGTGCCTTTTGCAGGTCTGGTGTAAATCTGTTCAGTATTTCCTGAGAAAATAGCATTTAAAAGCATATATATATGTGGGCGGAGCCTAACCACACATCTCATCCTGAGATCTGATTGGCTGTCAGCACTTCATCCAAGAAGTGTTGGCAGCCATCTTGGGACCAATATACATGATAGCACCTCATTAAAAAGCATTGCAGTTAATAGAAGGTTTTAAGACTTTAGTTACATTATAAATCATTTGTTGATGGTACCATACTCATTTTAGGAATTGTGGTATGTTCTAAGGTGATTTCACCATGTAAAAAAGCCTTCTGCTGGGATATCATGATTGAGAGAAAAATATTTTCTCATGCTTTTACCACAGAGGTTTGGAAGGTGATCTATAAGCTAAACTGAGAGCTTATTTTCTGTAAATTCACATTATCTTTCTCAGTCATGTGAGAATGAAGTCTGACATTCTCAGTAAAACATGTACATCCAACAAGGGCAGAGACTGTCAGTTGATTCCTTTGTGTTCTACTGCAGCTTCCCAGAGTGTTCCAAAGAACTACTAGAGCGCTAACAGTCCTACTTATGATAAACGTATGGCACACCTGAAGCCATCTTGCTTGGATTAAAGTGGTAACTCTTAAAACATTTAATTTAAAAAGGAACAAAATGAGGGGGTTCATTTTTCCATAAAATTATGATTAGTGCTGCAGAAAGAAAATTTAGGGCACATTTTGAGTGACTTCTCAAATCCTCTTCTATTTCATTAAAAAATTCTGACATGCAGACTGAAACATGCACTTTCAATACCAGCAGCAGTTTTCCCTGGTGAGCAGTAGCTTTACTACAGTGATCTAATGAGCACAAAGAGTGCTAACATTCTGAATTTATGGCAAATGTGTGACACATCTGAATGCCTTCTTGATGGAATCAAAGTAAAAAACTGAAAGTATTTCCTACCGAGGAGACTGCAGTAAATGAGGAAATTAGGAAACTTCATAACAAATAAGTCTCCCAAGATGGCCACCAGAGACAAAAGAGCCCAAATGTAGCCCAAATATCACCTAGATGTAGCCCAAGTATAGCCCAATGACAGAATGTCCCAGAATGTTCTTAAAAACAACTAGAGCGCTTACTGTCTTCATTATGACAAAAGTATGGCACACCTGAAGCCATCTTGATTGGAATAAACTGGTAACACTTAAAACATTTAATTTAAAAAGGAACACAATGAGGGGGTTCATTTTGCCATAGAAATTATGATTAATGCTGAAGAAAGAAAATGAGGGCACATTTGGAGTGACTTCTCAAATCCTCTTCTATTTCATTAAAAAACTTCTGACATGCAGACTGAAACATGCACTTTCAATACCAGGAGCAGACTTCCATGGTGAACAGTAGTTTTACTACAGTGATCTAATGAGCAACTAGAGTGCTAACATTCAGAATTTATGGCAAATGTGTGACATATCTGAATACCTTCATGATGGAATCAAAGTAAAAAACTGAAAGCATTTCCTACTGAGGAGACTGCAGTACATGAGGAAATTAGGAAACTTCATAACAAATAAATCTCCCAAGATGGCCACCGGAGACAAAAGAGCCCAAATGTAGCCCAAAATCACCCAGATGTAGCCCAAATATAGCCCAATGACAGAAGTGTGCAAAACACTTATTATTTTGTGTTTTTGCAGTGTTATATAGTGCAGACTTGTCAGGTATTGGAGTGCTTTACAGGAGCATTGGTTACATCACACAAGAACAAATTCATTTTGGTTGTAGACATGGGGAGACTAAGTGATTTGACCAGAATCACAGAATGTCGAGCTGAAGCAGAAACTTCAACCTGGTTCCCCAGTTGCAAAGTCTGCAGTTCTGGAACACCACATCCTCTCCCCTAAGTGCAACATTTAATCAAGTGGTCAACTGGATAAAAAAACATAAAGATAACAAATAATTTAAAAGTGCTTTGTCGCTATTTGAAAACTCAAAAAATATGTCCTTATTTTAGTCTTTTAGAGCACTAACCATAATTTTGATGCCAATAAGACCCTCTCATATATGTAATTTCTAAAGGAAATGCTCTAGGTATTACAGTTTTGATTACATCAAGATGATGTCAGGCGTTCCACACTTTTGTAATAAATATAGAATGTTAGCAATCTAGTTGTTCATTAGGATACTGTTGAGAGGAAGAGGCCAGGGGCACGGACTCTGAAAATTGAAGGCAGGTAGGAGGGTGCAAAGGCAACAATTTAACCACACTGAGCAGGCAGGAAGGGCCGTGGAAGCACAACAGACTATGGAGGGCAGTGGAAACAAACCAACAATACAGGACTTGCAAGAGAGGCTGTGGCAATGTAATAGACCATTGTGGGCAGAAGGAAGAGGCAATGGTAGTATAACCATACATGCCAACAGACCCGATTCAGCCAGGAAACATACAATGTTTTTAAGCTCAAATGGGCTTTATTTGATCTGTCTCCTGTCTACAATCTCCTCTTTTTCAATGTAACTCAAAGGGGAAAATCAATACCCCAGTTTTTTTTCAAAATCTCCCTCTTACCAAGTTCAAAATGTTCGCAAGTATGGTACATTGGATCATGGAAGGAAATGGGATAGGGACATGGACTTGGATAACAGATGACAGGAGGGACATGGAGAGGTGCACCAAACTGACCCTGCAGGGCAGGCATCAGGGTTTGCAGCAGCACAATACACCACACAGAGCATGCAGGACGGGAGTGCAGCACAACAATCCATAGAAAGCAAGAGGGAGGGGACAGGACCATGCACATGGACAACAGAGAACAGAGGGGCAAGAGGCAATGGTAGCTGACCATAATGGACAGACAGGAGAGAAAGCTGCAGCATAACAGACCATAAAGGGCAGGAGGGACGGATCAGGGGCATTACAATGGAACAGACAAGCCAGGAGGGAGGGAGTAGGGGTCTGCACATGTAAACAGAGGGCTGGGGGCAAGGGGGCAGGGCAGGAGCAGCAAGATAGCCATGGAGGTCAGGCAGGATGGGCACTAGAAGCAAGACACACTATGAAGAGCAACAGTGAGACTGTGATGGCATACACACAGACCATGGAGGGAAGGTGGGAGGGGGTCAGGGGCAGCTAACTGACCACACAGGGAAGGTGGGAGGGGCCATGGCAGCACAGAAGACCATGCATGGCAAGTGGGAGGGTTAGTGGCAGCACAATGGCTATGATGGGCAAGAAGGAGGGTGCAGGGGCATGCACAAAGGACGATGGAGGATAGAAGGGAGGGTCAGGACCTGTGCACAAACAAGAAAGTTCAGGGGAAGGGGCCTCACAACAGACCACACGGGGCAGGCAGGAGGAGCGGTTGCAGCACAACAGACCAGGGAGGGCAGAAGGGTGTGGCAGTACAATGGACCATGTAGGACAGGAGGAAGAGGATAGGGGCATGGCATGTGGACAGGCAGGGTGGAGGTGGCAGGGACAGGTTACAGTCATCTGACAATGCTAGGCAGGTGGGAGGGGAGTGGCAGCTCAACAGAACACTCAGAGTAGATAGGAGTGGCAGGTCCATGGAACATGGTGGGCAAAAAGGATGGAGCAGGGGCATGCACAAAGACATCGGAGGGCAGGGGGAAGGAGAATAGGGGCAGCAAGCTAAGCACAGAGTTTAAGCAGGAGGTCAATGATGGGGCATAGAATTGGGCAACGGAGGGCAGGAGAAATGGACTGGTACATCATACTAAATTGAGGGCAGTGGCAGCACATCAGACCATGCATGGCAGGAGGGAGGAGGCTAGTCCATGGATTCACACAACAGAGGATAGGGAGGAGGGGGATGGGGCAGCAAGCTAACTGTTCAGAGAAGGCGGGTATTAGGAACTTTATTGTTTTTAAAACATTGTGTCTGTGCGAACTGCTTAAAATATGAACAAGTATGCAGCATAATCTCACTTTTATTCAGGAAGAAGAGGACGTTTGTGACTGTGACTCCGGGCTCACTTGGCAGAAACACCCCCTGACCCTCCACCCCCTATCGCAAAATGTAATGCCCGTGAAAAGGGTAGGTGAACACAGTGTTATATAGAACATAGTCCTGAGAGCACGATTGAAAATGAAAACTAGATATAGTGTATGGTATAAACTATGCACCAAAAAGTGTGATATAAGATGAACCGGGCGTGAAATATAATATGCAATACATTGTGCGCAATGACAGATTCATTGGAGAGCGCGAGATAGCACAGGCACTAGCGCGTGCTATGCGATATGCGCCTTGGAGTGTAATATGCACAGGGCAGTGTTGTGTAACCTAACTAGTCTCTAAAGTTGTAATATAAAATATGTGCTGGGGAGTGTAACGTTGCATATGCACTGTGACAAAGATATGGATCCCAGATTGTAATATGTATGGCATAGCACTGTGCGTTATAACATAGGCATCGAGGAAGGCACGTTAGATGGGGCAATATAACCCGTGCGAAGACAAGTGTGGCATGACATATTCACGGGGTGGTGTTACAGTGCACATGGGCTAGAGAGTGTCATAGCATATGCACTAGCTAGTGGAATACAACACAGAGGTGTGTGGCACTCGGCAGGCAATGGTGGGTGTAACACAGCATTGGGCTCTGTCAGGAGCGCGCTGTGACTCTCAAGTGATGTTCGTCCCCTTTCCAGAGAGTAAAATAAAAAGTATTACACATCCGGCAGTGGATGTGTGTTTTATTAACTGTGAGGGGGGTTTCTTGCATAGTTTTGGTCGAATTTTTGTCGAATCCCCTTTGAATGGCTTGGTGTGCATGTGTATTAAATGTGCCCGTCAATAGCTACCCATGTTTGTATAAATAAACGATAAGGGTGTCTACTGGGATTAAGCACGGTAGAGCATCAGACATGTCAGAGCTTCACTAGTGGTGTAAATACATTCCACGTGGATTCATTGTATGCATAGTCGCCTTTTAATGAATATCACGCAAATCGTCATGGTGATAGGTACGTACGGTTTGTCCAGCATGTCCTAGGTGTGTCTATAAATATATATTTTTTTTAAATAATAAAAAACAGTGGCCGGCCCTGGGGATTGGGGTCAAAAAAATATAATTAGGAGACAGGCCCTGGGGGATGGGGTCATCAGGGCCAATAAATTAGAATAAGAAGGGGAACCACACAGCCCCCCTTCTTAAAAAATTAAAATAAATAAAAGACTGGCATTGTGCCGGAGGCCATGCCCCCTCCGTGCAGCACTCTGCAAACGCGCCCCCAACAGGCATCTCCAGTATGCGCCAGGGAGCTGCGCTGCAGACAGGTGTTCTGAGGCCAAGCCCCTTTTTACACCTCTCTGCAATGCAGCTCTGTGGCGCTTACTGGAGGTACCTAGTGGTCTAGTTTGACCCTAGGGACCCTTAGGATTCAAGGGGACTTAATCTCTCAACTTAGAACAGCCACAGGGCACGTTTACACAGTGGTGAAGGGAGGGGACGGGGCCTGAGGTGACGTGTGCAAACACGCACTATGGCACGTTTTAAATTGGGGATATAATTTCCCTTCAAAACTGAGCTGCATTGCAGAGAGGTGGTCCAGGACGTGCCACTTTTTACACCTCTCTGCAACGCAGCTCTGTGGCACTTACTGGAGGTACCTAGTGGGCTAGTTGGACCCTAGGGACCCTCAGGATTCAAATGAACTTAATCTCCCAACTAAAAACAGACACAGGGCGTGTTTACAGAGTGGTGAAGGGAGGGGACGGGGCCTGAGTTAACATGTGCAAAAACGCCCTGTGGCCTGTTTTAAGAGGTAGTTTTAATCCCCATGCCCTATTATATACTAGGGGCTTACAGAGGAGGTCATGCTAATCACAGGGGGACCCCAACGCATAATGTTCCCTAGTGTATGTAGGTGTTTTCACTGTATTCTAAGTGTCTTTTAACATAGCACTGGCTCTAGGACTGGTTAGTCAGACTCAGTTACCACCAGTATCCGTCTGAAAAAGTTGAGGGTACAGGATGATTTTGCAACAAGGCTTCTTTCTGCTCTTCTTTTTGTTCTTTCTGCATGTTATCCTTCTTCCTGCACTTTTCTTCGTCTTTGAGGACTTCTGTTGCTTCTTTCTGCACTTCTTTTGTTTCTTTATGTGCATTTTTTCTTCTTTCTTCACATGTCCTATCTCTGTAGGCATAGTTAGAAATTAGCATTTAAAAAACCTTTGAAATTCACAGAAAAAAACATAGGTTTCACGCACGTTATAGTTAGGAATTAGCTTTTAAAAACCTCAGAAATTCACTGAAAAAACCATAGGTTTCAGGGGTGTTATAGTTAGCTGGACTTTTCACTTGTACAAAACCATTGAAATTCCCCCGTTATAGTTAGTTCAGCTAACTATAACTCACGCGCCCGCAATGCACTGCTGATGACGTCACATATTACATCACTCATGACATGGTCAGTGACATCACTCATGACATCACTGATGACATCTCAAATTACATCACTGATGACATCACTGATGACATCATCCTTGTGATAGAGTGGCAGACCTCCTCTCACCCTAATATAACCGTTGATACACACATTCAAAAATAGACTAAAATTTTCAAAACAATGGACATATCAATACCAGTTACAACAACCTCTTCAGTAATTCTAAGATCCACATACACATCCACTCATTCACCAACAGTCCTATACAGTCACTCATACATGTACTCACACATTATATGTACTCATACACCTATACATCCTGTTACACAATGCCACTCATCCATAGAGTTACTCACACACATAGTCACTCATGCTAATAAAGAATCAAACATACATTTACTTGCATATACAGTTATACACACACCACCACACTTACTTCTACGGAAACTTACACATACTAAGGTGGCGATTACGATCCTGTAAAAAAATTCCCCATACGACTCGTATCCGGTCTTTTTACCGTACGAATCGTACAAGTGCCGTACAAACTGCCAAGTACGAATCGCATTGGGAATAATTCCCCACACGTCCTCGGGTCGGAAAATGTGTCCGACACATCCTCGGACGATTTACCGTACAAATGTGAAAAGTGAAGTCCACCCGCGCAAGTACGATCCATCCCGTGTGTCTGATGTTACAACCGGATGGAAAAAACACCGTCCGCACCGAACTCCCATAGCAACCATGGAGACATGTGCCCGCATACGCGCCCAACACTCCCCCCAGCCCCCGTATGTACGCGCCCAACCACCCCCCCAGCCCTCCTATGTACGAGTCGAATCCCACCCGTGTATGTACACCCGTGTACGTACGAGTCGAACCCCCACCCGTGTATGTACACCCGTGTATGTACGAGACGTACTCCCACCCGTGTATGTCCACCCGTGTATGTACACCCGTGTATGTACACCCCCGTACGTACGGCCTGTACCCCCACCCGCGTATGTATGGAGCGTACCCCCACCCCAACCGTGTATGTACGACCCGTACCCTCACCCGCGTATGTATGGAGCGTACCCCCACCCCAACCATGTATGTACGACCCGTACCCTCACCCGTGTATGCATGGAGCGTACCCCCACCCCAACCGTGTATGTACGACCCGTACCCTCACCCGCGTATGTATGGAGCGTACCCCCACCCCAACAGTGTATGTACGGCCCGTAACCCCACCCCAACCGTGTATGTATGACCCGTACCCTCACCCGCGTATGTATGGAGCGTATCCCCACCCCAACCGTGTATGTACGACCCGTACCCTCACCCGTGTATGTACGGCCCGTACCCCCACCCCAACCGTGTATGTACGACCCGTACCCTCACCCGCGTATGTATGGAGCGTACCCCCACCCCAACCGTGTATGTACGACCCGTACCCTCACCCGCGTATGTATGGAGCGTACCCCCACCCCAACCGTGTATGTACGACCCGTACCCTCACCCGCATATGTATGGAGCGTACCCCCACCCCAACCGTGTATGTACGACCCGTACCCTCACCCGCGTATGTATGGAGCGTATCCCCACTGCAACCGTGTATGTACGACCCGTACCCTCACCCGCGTATGTATGGAGCGTACCCCCACCCCAACAGTGTATGTACGGCCCGTACCCCCACCCCAACCGTGTATGTACGACCCATACCCTCACCCGCGTATGTATGGAGCGTACCTCCACCCCAACCGTGTATGTACGACTCGTACCCTCACCCGTGTATGTATGGGGCGTACCCCCACCCCAACCGTGTATGTACGACCCGTACCCTCACCCGCGTATGTATGGAGCGTACCCCCACCCCAACCGTGTATGTACGACCCGTACCCTCACCCGCGTATGTATTGAGCGTACCCCGACCCCAACAGTCTAAGTACGGAGCGCACCCCAGGCCCCAACACCAGCACCTTCACCCAACATCGCGCATGTACGAGTCGTACCAAGCCGGAGACAAGGACAGCACTGTACAACAAAATGGCCGATGTACATACCGTACACACGCTAAAAACACACGTACACAACCAGGACAAAGCAAAACAACACAAGAAGACTCTATTCGAATCGCACAAAGCCACTAAACATGTCCAACAAGCACAAATACAACACATTCACTCACCTGCAACTGCCAAACTCCCAAACAGAGGCCCAAAACACAACCACTCCTTATAACACACCCACCCAAAGTTCAAACACAGCCACACCCACCAATGGACCAATAAAAAGGGCCCACAGACACAAACCATGAGCCTTTGCAACAGACTCACTGCTGCCAGACCCCACAGACAACCCACAGCACCATACTTGAACCTTTACTACACCTTACACTTGCACACCTTCACACACCCACCTTCACAAACACCCCCTCATCACATTCACACACACACCTGCACAACCACACCCACACACCCACAACCATCCACACCCACACCCCCACAACCATCCACACCCACACCCCTCACCATGCCCACTTACAAGAATCCAAAGTTCACTAGCCAAGAGTTGGAGGTCCTTGTCGACGAAATCCTCAGAGTCGAGCCACACCTCTTTGGAACATTGGTCAGACAGACCAGCATTTCCGAAAAAACAGCCATGTGGCAGACGATTGTCGATGCTGTGAATGCTGTTGCGTCCACCAGAAGGACCAGGCATGAATGCCAAGCCAGGTGGTACGATCTGCGGAGGAGGGTCCGAGCCAAAATGACCGACGACCACAACCAGGCCAACATCACTGGAGGAGGGCCACCCCGCAGACGCGTACAATACCATCCCTGGGAGGAGAGGGTGATGGCCATACTGCCGGTGGTGGCAGTGGACGGAGTAGATGGACTCCGAGAGCCGGGTGAATACACAAACAACTCACCTCACATGGGGGGAACGTCATCCACAACCAAACTCACAATCATGCACGCAACCACCCCAAGCTATCGCATGACTCAACCACACTCCATGAACACGCACATGCCACTAGCGCCACCATGCCCCATGCACCCAGCTGGACGATGCCAAGTCACAGGCCACAGAAAACACCAACACAAGACACGGTAAGCCGGATGGCGGGAGTGTGGGCCCCAAAAATCACATAGTGCAACTCAGAAGCAGACAATAATGCCCTCTGCCCATATGGCCTAGGTCACAGCCAGACAAACAGTGTGTCCCCACACAGGAAAGACTTGCCAGCAAATGGCGGACGCCTTGCATTAAGACATGGGGGTGAAGGCACGTTTTTGCACATGACAGCAGCTAATGAACAGCCAACACTGTGAAAGAGTGGCAGCACACACCACCACAGCAGCAGCGCAGACACAGACACTACACCCAATGGGTGCCTGGAGATCAGAAACAAACTCACATGAACAAGCCAAGGGCCATTCAAAGATCTGCAAAAAGTGTGTGCCTAGGAAGCTGGGCTGAGGTGACAGAGGGTGACACACAGAGGGAGGGAGAGGGGGAGAGAGAGGGAGGGAGACACAGGGAGACGGACAGAGGGAGGAGGCTGACACAGGGAGGGAGGGAGAGGGGGACAGAGAGGGAGTGAGAAAGGGAGACACAGGGAGACCAATTCAGCCTTGGGGGGTGTGGGAATGTCTGCTCGTCAGCAGGTGGACTGCGTGCATGTAGACAAGGGTGGCCAGTGCCTGAATCCCCCTCTCTTCTCCATGGCAAAACACTGGGCCATGTCTCAACCTGTGCACGAGCACAACGCCAGCTACCTGCATTATATAAGTGTGTGGAACAACTCCATGTGCCCACGTACAGTGCAACACGGAAGGCGCCAATGCATGGCTCGCCACACCTGCTCACTCCACTGCTGACTGCAGTCACAATTGACGCAGCAAGTAAGACTGTGCCACACATAGGTAAAGTCTCAAAAGCTGTGGCCAAGGGACATACCCATGCACAAGTGCACTGTGAGTGCAATGCAAGACATATCCAAATACCCAGAGGAAATGTGCCAACTTAGAAACTAATGAAACATTGATGTTGCATGGAACAAAAATAACATTGTCTCTCTCACACACAGGTCAACGTCGTGGATCACCCCCCAACACTGTGGGGGAAGACTCACAGGACCCGGCTCTGCGGGATGACGATCCCACCGGCAGCGATGACTCTCACCACTCTGTGGACGACCCCGACCAACCTGGCCCCTCTGGTGTCCAACCACTTGCAGCACCTGCGTCAGGTACAACTGGGCCAACCACCACCCCCACTCCTGCCACATCCCAGGAGACACCCAGGATCCCTTCCCCACCACCACAATGCAGCCAGGCTGACCAGGAGGGACACGGTGTACCGGGCACCCAGGAGGGGGCAGGCGACAACGCTAATGCCACCCCTCAGGGGTCCCGGAGACCCGATGTGCCCACGAGGGCAGGCCAGGTGCAAGTGGGCAGGGGTGGTGGGAGTGGAGGACGGCGGAGGCGCGAGCCTGACCAGTTGGCTGCGGAACCGGTATATTCCCATGTCAGAAACATCCTGGACACATACCGGCAGGACACCACGGGCATGGCCCAGGTTGTGTCTACCCTCAACGAGATGAAGGGGACCCTCGAGGAGATCAAGACCCAGCAGGCCCAGCAACATGCGGAGCAACATGCCTGTCTACTGCGACACCAAGGGCGGATGGAGGACAGACAGGCTGACCTCGTGACGGTGTTCACGGGAATTCACCGTACACTCCGTCGGATGGCCGACAACATGGGCAACCCTCCCTGTGCCACCAGGCGAAGAACATCACCACCAACAGGGAGGGATCAGCAGGAGGAGGAGACATCCGACGGAGCATCCCAAACATCGTCACGGCCTGCTTCTGAGGGTTCCCGCAGGAGGGCGGGTCGTCCACGGAAAAGACCATGAGGGTCGGCGCAACAGCACCATCTCCCAGGACACCTGGCCTGGCACCTGGCCCACTGGACCAACAGCAGCACATCAGCAAAAGACATTCTCTGCCACATGGACTTGCTGGTCATTGTCTGACCAATGTTGACAAAGACTGTGGCATGGACTCTGATGATTTCCAATGGCTAGGACACCAACTCCCCCAGTGAACTTTGGATTCCACACACCCGGAAAGCCCCTCATGTCATACCCCCCCCCACGTACCCCAAACCAAATAAAAACTTACACGATAAAGAGATGATGCCTACATTTTGCATTATTACCTTACATGTGTCTTGTAAAGTCTAACCATGCCTGAGTTCTCATATGACTTCAACCATCCATACCCTGGGGCCTGAGTCTGGCACAGGACACACATGGGTCACAATGTATTAGGCAAGACAGACATGTAGCACCATACACACCCGTGATGGGCCCAAACAGCTGAGGGGGTGGCCGCGTAACCGTGCCAATAGACATATTGAGTACAGCGACAGTCATGCGCAGAGGTCAGGGATCATGTGGAGTGTCCTGGGGGATGGGGTTACCCAGGTATGTGTAGACAGGTGGCAGAACCATGTCCTGCAAGCTTGAGTCAGGTGGATGCAGAGAATGGTGGCCTGGCCAACGTTGGATGCATGGGGATGGCACATGTCACAATACCTGGTAGAAACACAAGGGAACCTCATTTCGATTCCCAATGGAGCTGCACAACCTATTAGAATGAATCCAATGCATTGAATCCGTAATCAACTCTATTTCTTTCACCATATTAATCAAATTATGATTGTCCTTTTATTTCTCTGTTATTTTCTTCAATCCATTTTACTCATTCGCTCTTCTTAAACTGGTCATTGAAACGCAGGAGCATAACTTTGTTTCCACATGTCACGCTTTAATTAAAATCACCCAATGCATTTCGGGAATAATCCCTTCTTCGGGGGTTTCTAAGATACAAAAAAATATAACATATCAGTGCCATAATGATCCTAGTGATTCAATAACCAAAATACACCACAACCATGTTTCACAATTGTTAAAGCTGTACTCAAACCTATTACAAAAAGAATTTAGGGCAATGTAAATAACTCGTATAACAGAACCTGCACTGTTCACACTACATAAATCACCTCGCATATCTAAAATAATACTGAATGATTCCTCACCTCCTGTAATCACTGGAGACTAGTTTATGATATTAAATAATGTTAGTGCTTCGCTCCGTGCTTACCGTGACAAATGCTGTTAAAACCACTTGAATAAATCTCCTATTTCATCTTGATAAAAATGCCTCGCAATGAAGCGCCAGCGCTCTTCCCTTTCCTCTCGATAATAGAGACTGCAACTGCCTTCAAGCAACAAAAACTCACATTTATCGCACTAGCTGCCTACAGCTGGAATGTCACATGTCCTCAATCTTCTGTTGAACTGCGGACTGGATTACAAGAATATTCTGTGCAAGTCACTCTAATGCTGATGAAATAAACTGCTTCACCCACAATGCCCCTGTGCGTGTATAACTGAACCTGGAATCTGAATTACGCGCTGACATGACTGACTGATGTTAGTATTCTGAACCAAAAAACATAATGAGCCTCAGAATATTATTTTTTGACTGTTACTCTGTGCGTCTACTTGATCTTGACACGTGTTTTCATGCTGAATAATGTCAATCATATAAAAAACAATTTAATTGTGAGCACAGTCTTGAATGACAGGGAAACACTGACTCCTGCGTCTGCGCTGATGTTGAACGCAATTGAATGTTCTTTTTATCCTTTTTCCACTCGAAAATTTCTTCTGGGTGCTACCTCAACGGTTAGGGCAGAAAGTTCATTCAATAACACATACATGGTGTTGAGATGCACACCGTTGTACTCTTGCTTACAACTGCTAATTCCTTTGTTAATGTCCTCCGCAATTTTAAACTTTGTCGGCGTGCTCGCTCACTCCGCGCTCTGCCCACTTGCGCTGCAAATTGGTAGAAACACAAGGGAACCTCATTTCGATTCCCAATGGAGCTGCACAACCTATTAGAATGAATCCAATGCATTGAATCCGTAATCAAATCTATTTCTTTCACCATATTAATCAAATTATGATTGTCCTTTTATTTCTCTGTTATTTTCTTCAATCCATTTTACTCATTCGCTCTTCTTAAACTGGTCATTGAAACGCAGGAGCATAACTTTGTTTCCACATGTCACGCTTTAATTAAAATCACCCAATGCATTTCGGGAATAATACCGTCTTCGGGGGTTTCTAAGATACAAAAAAATATAACATATCAGTGCCATAATGATCCTAGTGATTCAATAACCAAAATACACCACAACCATGTTTCACAATTGTTAAAGCTGTACTCAAACCTATTACAAAAAGAATTTAGGGCAATGTAAATAACTCGTATAACAGAACCTGCACTGTTCACACTACATAAATCACCTCGCATATCTAAAATAATACTGAATGATTCCTCACACAGTCATGGACATCATGCACAATACAGAGTCTAATCCCACACAAACAGCTTGCATCTTGCTACTCTACACATAGACACATAGCCACTATCACGGAAAACCATGCCAGACATGTCGTATGCACCGTGGCAACACACCAGCATTGACTGAGAAGAGGCACCTTGGAGGCATAGGGACACCTTTATTAGTCATGTATTCCGGAATGCAGAGGCAACTCGGAGTACACATACACAGGTCATGTGGAGTTACATGTGGGTCCAACACTGGAGCCCCCCTTCTGCAGCACAAATGAGTGATAGCCATGGAACTGGCACACAAGTGTCGGGTAACGGCTAAACACCCCCTGCTGCTCACGGAGAGGCTGCCATACACCATTGATCCTCTGATGTGGAAGTCCCACACCATGTCAAGCCAATGCAAACCGTATGTGTCCGAGGGCAGTGTCACACACATTGATGCCATCATCACAATCCACTATCCCATTACAGATGACTGTCAACAAGTCTGACCATCTATTCAGGTGTACCCAGCTACATGTAATGTGTCCCATGGTGATGCGACATGTCTGCAGAGGAACCAAACATCGACAGGGGCAGTGTGCACACATCGTAAACAACTGCCACACCCAATACACCCCTGATGCATCCCTTACCCTAAGGAGACTTCCAAACTTGTCCGTGCGTGTAACGCTGAGTCAGCACACGATGACGTGTCCATGAGGAATAGCAGTGCCACAACAATGCAACCAGCAGTCGGCATGCGCAAGTACCTGGGGATGAGAGACACACAAGAAGTCAGCCACAAAAAGCACAGCCACTTGCATGTGCATGTACTCGACACATGTAAGGATGACAACATGCTAGGTCACAATTATGACTGTGGAAATACACTCATCACTGGCACCATCACTCGAGTGACACATCCACACACACCTCTGACTCACGTGGTATACATGCAGATGGACACACACATCGCAACACATGCCACACGGGGACCAATGCGTGCACACTCAGACACTGGTACTCACCACTAAGCAAAGAAGTCGCATATGAGCCGACTCCGAATGTCCTCTTGTGGAACCACATCCTCCACATCACTAGCCCCATTGCCAAGCCCTTCGTCCTCCACGGGTGGATGGTCCTGATCATCTTGATCCAGGATGAGTGGCACAGCTTTCTCAACTGCCATGTTGTGCAGCATGCAGCAGACCATGAAGATTTTGCAGACCTTCGCCGGGGCATATGGGAGGGCGCCGCCGGTCTTATGGAGGCATCTGAATCGGCTCTTCAGGAGGCCAAATGTCCTCTCTATCACTCGCCTTGTCCGGCCATGGGCGGTGTTGTAGCGGAGCTGGGCCGGCGTGCTGGGGTTGCGGAGAGGTGTGATCAGCCATGGCATGTTGGGATAGCCAGCGTCCCCTACATGGAAACCACATGGACATAAGTAGGACAGGAGAAGCGGTCGTGCTGGAAGTCTACGCAAAATACAGGACAGACAGAGTGTACCCACCAACAACACATGCTCATTCGTTGCGCAGCTGCGTCATCATTTCAGGCACCCTGCTACGCCTCATGATGTAGGCATCGTGTGCTGATCCTGGAAAACGAGCACAGACATGTGAAATCACCATGTTGGACAGACACACCACAAGGGCATTGATGGAGTGGCAGTGTTTGCGATTCCTGTACGCTACCTCCTGTGCATGTGGGGGTACCAAAGCCACATGTGTCCCATCTATGGACCCAATGACATGGGGCATCCCTCCCAGGGTATAGAATCCACGCTTGACCCCAGTCAACTGGTCAGGAGTTGGGAAATGGATGAACTCATCCAGGTGAAGCAACATGGCCTCTAAGAAATCATGCAGCACATGGCTGAACATGCTCTGGGACATGGCACCAACATGAGCTATGGTATATTGAAAGGTACCCATGGCAAGAAAATGTAGGGCTACCATTACCTTCAGCTTGGGTGTCAGTGCCGTAGGATACCTGTGCAGTGGTTGCAGGTGTGGTGCCAGCCTTGCCATCAACTCCTCAATCAACGGTTGGGGGAAGCGGTAGCAGCGTATACAGTCATTCTCCCGCATGTCAGCCAAGTCCGGAATTGGTCGGGGAAGAGGCGGCGCTCTGCAGTAATTTGGAAGTGACAAGGAGGAGTGAGTGCACTACAACAACAATTTATATGTAGTGAGCACATGTCAATCTGTCAATACACATATGCTACATACGGAGTCAGGTATGTGCTACATGCCCTGGACACGTATGGCTGCCAGGTGACACTCCTACCAAGACCCAGCTACACACGGAGATTGTGAACCTCCACATGCCATGGCATGGGACTAGCTGTGTCCCAGTGTAAGTGAACAGCCAGACGCAACACAGGAGTGACATATATCAACACATCAGCAGAAGTAGGATGTCGATTGCAGAGACAGGTAGCGGAACACTAGAGCCACAGGTCACATGACATTACACTAGGACAGCCCACACACCTTGCCATTAAGGTGTACATGTAATGACTCACCAGACATACATTGAGAGGATGCAGACAGGTCCTTGTTACGCTACTCCGTGTCCCATGCATACATACGCACCTCACATCCGATACCACATGTGGCCTGGGGTGCGTAACAGTGTGCCATGTCCATCTACACACAGACACATGTTGGTCGCTGCAACAGCTGATGCTTTTGAGGGAACACCAACATCAAGCTAATGGGAACACACCACACATACATGACATAGACACATCGTGCACCGTGGGTAGTCACATGTCTGGTGTGGTAACCCCTGTAGCGGGCATCAGGGGACACTTGCGTGTGTTGTTGACTGTGTCATGCCAGTGACGCTCATCCCAAGTGTGCAGTATGACATGCACACATGTCAAAGGAGTGAAGGGCATGCCTTGCACATATTGCACCGTCACACATAACATCTGTACACATCTTATCATACATCTATTGCCTTCTCGACTCAGGAGTAATGTGCCACATCACAGCCTTTCACACCTGTGCCCCACACATGTATTACTGACCAGACAATGCCTTGATGTCCATCCATGGACAAGTATGTCAGCTCTATTCCTTCCTGTGTGCTGCCTGTCACCACTGTGATGTGTGAAAGGCACCGTACATTCGCTCTGAGGGCCTGTGTACGTTCCCTATCACTATGGGAGTGCTGCCGTAGGCCTACCCATAGTGATAGTGAGCGTACGCGCGTGTGTACGGTCCGTATCACTATGGGTACGCATACGCGAGCACACCCATAGTGATATGGACCGTACACACGCCTGTACGCTCACTATCACTATGGGTGTGCTCGCGTATGCGTACCCATAGTGATACGGACCGTACACACGCCTGTATGGGCCGTATCACTATGGGTACGCATATGCCAGCACACCCATAGTGATAGTGAGCGTACGCGCGCGTGTACGGTCCATATCACTATGGGTACGCATACGCCAGCACACCCATAGTGATAGTGAGCGTACGCGCGCGTGTACGGTCCGTATCACTATGGGTACGCATACGCCAGCACACCCATAGTGATAGTGACCGTACACACGCCTGTATGGTCCGTATCACTATGGGTACGCATATGCCAGCACACCCATAGTGATACGGACCGTACGCGCGTGTACGGTCCGTATCATTATGGGTACGCATACGCCAGCACACCCATAGTGATACGGACCGTACACACGCGCGTACGCTCACTATCATTATGGGTGTGCTCGCGTATGCGTACCCATAGTGATACGGACCGTACACATGCGCGTACGCTCACTATCATTATGGGTGTGCTCGCGTATGCGTACCCATAGTGATACGGAGCGTACACACGCCTGTACGGGCCGTTGCTATGCATTTGGGGTGCCCTAGGGCCCCGGAACGCACCGTACCTGTGTGTGAATCTCCAAATTACATAGGGGACACATGAGGGACAAGTATAAAGGCATACATGCATGCTGGTTGTCATGGAGACCAAGTTTAAAGTATGAATTTTTTTCTGCAGATGCACAGCAAAAGTCAGTTTGAATGAATCTACTTTGTTGCAATGTGGTTCTGGAGTTGACATCATGCTCAAGAAAAAAAACAATAAAAACCCACTGACTGTGCGAGGTTTGAAGGGATTGGAGGAAACATAGGATGCAAATGTGAGTGACCAATCACTCTGTACTCCTGTGCATGAAACAGGCCAGCAAGGCAGATATAAGGCAGCCAGGTCCCATGAGAGAGCACTTGCCTGCACATCTTTGGATTCTACGACCCAGCTGCTGCTCCTGATTCCCTGGAACCATGTCAAGGTCTGTGGAGAGGGCACAGCCTTTCACCCTGGAGGAGAACCTGGCATTGCTGGATGTGATCCTCCCACAGTACCCCCTGCTGTATGGGCGACCAGGGTATCAGGTGAGTGCAGAGTCCACTAGCACAGACTGTGTCCCTTTTTTGTGACTGTGACTTCTGGCATTATGTCCAGGTGTGACACACATGCAATGTACTGTAGGGGGGGTCCCAGGGGGGGAATGCCTGATGTCTCCCAGCCAGAGCATGCTGTGGTGCATGTCTGCCATCCTCACTTGCATTGTGTTTACTGTGACAATCACTGCATGGTGCATGCCACATTCTGCCTGTCTAATCCTCCTGGGAATGTAGCCTCTACAGTCCTCATGTGATTATGTGGTCAGCCCAGTGTGACAGGTGACTGTACCCACAGATGTGTGTTAGTTCTGTGTACCTGTGCTGAGAGTGTCCACATGATGTGTTCGTACCCTGGACATCGGTGTGTGTGTAAGTCCCCTGTCATGTGGGTGGGTGCATATGTGGAGTGTCGCACCCAAGCTGCATGAGGGATGGATATACCCTGCCCATCTGATGTGAGCAGGGAGCAGTGCTGTGTGTCTGACGTGCAGAGCCAGCCCCACACCTGTGAGCCCCCCCCCCTGTCTAGTGGCACATGTGCAGAGTGAGGTTTGTTGCTGCATTTGGCAATGGCAGGTGAATGTCCTGTGCCTGTGTGTGTCTGTGTACTCTGTTGAGGTAGCGTCAGTGGCCTGTGGCATGTGACTGCTTTGAGGTGCTGCACATAATCCTGGTGTAGCTTGTGATGCACAGTGTGAGCCTGGATCATTGATTGTGTCGTTGCCCTCATTCCACCTGTGTACTTTCAATGGCACGTACTGCTTTTGCCCTTCCCCAGAGGATCATGTCCCTATGACAAAGGTGCAATGCGTTGGATGCATAATATGCCTGGTTGTAAACAGCTAATTTGTTCTAATATGTGTCTCTGTGACATGTGCCCGGTGTATTGATGTAGTGTCACTTGTTCATCCTCACAGGTAGGCGCCTCTGCCAAGAAGCAGATCTGGATGAACGCCGTCAGTGCCGTGAGGAGGACGGACGGTCACAAGCGGCGCCTGGCCCAGGTGAGAAAATGCTGGCAGGATATCCGGTGCTGGACGCGGAGGATCGCACGGGTCCTGCTGGGGGACTCACCTGAGACCCATAAGAACTGCGGGTGCCGCCGTCTGACCCACATCCACAAGCGTGTGCTGGCGGTGGTCTTTCCAGACTTGGACAGGCGCTTACAGGAGAAGCAGCAGCAGGAAGGGGGTAGGTACATGTGTGTTTGTTGTGTGTCACCAGCATTTGTAAGTGCACAGTTGCATGGATACACTGCCAGGGTTTAAAGGTGCTGTGCTCTCCTGCCTCCCTTCCCCTCCTTGCAATGTGTTCCCTGGTCTGTGTGTAGTCACTCCTTCACAAGGTTATCTAGGCTGGCACTTTATCCACGTGAACAATGCCTGTAGCATCATGTGTGGGGGTGGTGTGTAACAGGTTTTGGGACCTTGCCTGTGCCCTGTCCAGTTCAGTACTTGTGGGTTCCATGTCAGTTGGCACTGATGCTGAGTCCAGACATGGGAGTTAGTCTCTCAAGTGTCATGCCTTACAGCACGCATGTCCTATGTTGTGGCCTGTGACATGATGTGCATGAGTGTGCGATACGCATAGTGCAGGGATGGTGGCGTGTGTTGCAGTCATTCCCATTCAGGACCATGGAGTTGTGTGGCCACTACTGTTCCCTGGGGCATATATTCCTAGGTGTCATGTGTGTCATCACAAAATGTGGACACTCTCAGTGTCTACAGCATAGGTTGTGCTCTGTGCCATTGTCCCCTGGCACCATGTATATTAACGTAAAATGTAGTACAAGTGTCCACTGTACAGCCTGACCTGATTTTCCTTGTTCATACTCACGGTGGCCAGTGCCTGTGTGTCTTGTTACAATCATCTGATGATGCCCATTTGTACATGATTATTTGGACAGGCGCACCTTGGGTATTTTGTGTCCAATCTTGCATTTATTCAGCCCATGTGTATTTCACCCAGACTAAGAGATGTAAGTGCTTCCTGTGTCTCAACAAATTGTCTCATGAAGGGGGTGGTTGGTGCGGGCAAAGCCTACATGTCAAAACCTGATATCTCCTTGCTAGGTCTGGCCAGTGTGTGATGTTTGTCTGGACATACACTCAAGGTGCAGTGAGCCACTCATGGTGGGCATGTTTTCAGTATTACCTATGCAGCATGTGCCTAAAGTTCATGGATATTTTCGGCAACGCTGTGTGGTGCAGATGCAGTGCTGGATTGTCCCCAGAGCCTGGCTCCTCTGTCAAAATCCATTTCATGTCATTTGCTATTGTGTCATGCTCTCCATAGTTTTTCAGTGGCATGTTGGGTCAACCAACTGTGTGTTGCAGGGCCTACATATGTACCTTGTTTTGTAGATGTTACTCATCTTTCTTTTCAGGCTATGCACTGTAACCTATGTAGATTGGACTCATGTGACATATGTATACAGGTGTATGATTAATTGCTGTCTCTTCACCTTGCCCACAGCATCGTCGGGGGACACGGAGGGAGACATCAGCACAGACGGAGCGGAGGGACCGAGCACCAGTGCCAGCGGTGACATCGTGGCTGGCACATCGAGTGGAACTGAGGCGGAGGAGAGTGAGGCTGAGGACCTGTCCAGTGCCACCACAGAATATGAAGCTGACGGGTCCGAGGATGAGCTCTCCGAGTGGGCGAAGGCTGCACCAGCAGCTGACAGCGGCACAACATCTCTCCCCGCCCCCTCCATTGCCATCAGCCGCCTCCCACTTGCTTGTGTCCCTTCCCAGCGTGCCCAGTCACCACATGTCTCCTTCCTGCCAGGCACCGCACCCCCTGCCCCTGTCTCCACTGCTGCCGCCAATGCCGAGTCTGTGGACATCCAGCGGCAGTTGCAGGTTGGTCAGGCTGCGATCCTTAATGTCCTCCATGGCCACAGCCAAGTGCTGAACAACATGGAGGCATACTTGGAGGGCATTTTTTTGTCACAGGCTGACCAACACCAGTTGCTGAGGTCCATAGACTCGACACTGACTGCAGCAGCGGGTCTCCTGCAGCGCTACGTCCCACCCCCTACCCCTGCCCCATCCACACTTCCCACTCCCATGCCTGTCCCACGTACACCCAGACGTCTGCATGCACCCAACACAACAGACACAGGCACCACACCAGCAGGGAAGGTCATACGCACACCTCCTGGCACGCACACACCCTGTGTCTGGGCACTGCTGGGAGGACTCTGCACACACCCCTCCTGTGTCTGGGCACTGCCGGGAGCACTCTGCACACACCCCTCCTGTGTCTGGGCACTGCTGGGAGGACTCTGCACACACCCCTCCTGTGTCTGGGCACTGCTGGGAGGACTCTGCACCCACCCCTCCTGTGTCTGGGCACTGCTGGGAGGACTCTGCACACACCCCTCCTGTGTCTGGGCACTGCTGGGAGGACTCTGCACACACCCCTCTTATGACTGGGCACTGCTGGGAGGACTCTGCACACACCCCTCCTGTGTCTGGGCACTGCTGGGAGGACTCTGCACACACCCCTCTTATGACTGGGCACTGCTGGGAGGACTCTGCACACACCCCTCCTGTGTCTGGGCACTGCTGGGAGGACTCTGCACACACCCCTCTTATGACTGGGCACTGCTGGGAGGACTCTGCACACACCCCTACTGTGTCTGGGCACTGCTGGGAGGACTCTGCACACACCCCTCCTGTGTCTGGGCACTGCTGTGAGGACTCTGCACCCACCCCTCCTGTGTCTGGGCACTGCTGGGAGGACTCTGCACACACCCCTCTTATGTCCGGGCACTGCTGGGAGGACTCTGCACCCAACCCTCCTATTTCAGGATATGTACGCTTAGAACATACACGGGTGTGGGTTCGCTCCATGCATATGCGGGTGGGGGTACGGTCCGTACGTACACTGTTGGGGTGGGGGTACGCTCCATACATACGCGGGTGAGGGTATGGGTCGTACATACACGGTTGGGGTGGGGGTACGCTCCATACATACGCGGGTGAGGGTACGGGTTGTACATACACAGTTGGGGTGGGGGTACGCTCCATACTTACGTGAGTGAGGGTACGGGTCGTACATACACGGTTGGGGTGGGGGTACGGGCCGTACATACACTGTTGGGGTGGGGGTACGCTCCATACATACGCGGGTGAGGGTACGGGTCGTACATACACAGTTGGGGTGGGGGTATGCTCCATACATACGCGGGTGAGGGTACGGGTCGTACATACACGGTTGGGGTGGGGGTACGCTCCATACATACGCGGGTGAGGGTACGGGTCGTACATACACGGTTGGGGTGGGGGTACGGGCCGTACATACACTGTTGGGGTGGGGGTACGCTCCATACATACGCGGGTGAGGGTACGGGTCGTACATACACGGTTGGGGTGGGGGTACGCTCCATACATACGTGGGTGAGGGTACGGGTCGTACATACACGGTTGGGGTGGGGGTATGCTCCATGCATACGGGGTGGGGGTACGGTTCGTACGTACACTGTTGCCATGGGGGGTACGCTCCATGCATACGGGGGTGGGGGTACGGTCCGTACATACACTGTTGGCATGGGGGTACGCTCCATGCATACGGGGGTGGGGGTACGGTCCGTACGTACACTGTTGGCATGGGGGTATGCTCCATGCATACGGGGTGGGGGTACGGTCCGTACATATCCGTAGCCACGCTGTGGAATGCTTGTGCGGGCCGTACCCAGGCCTTTGCCACGTGGGTACAGCCATCCCGCCATTGTTGAGGTGACGTAGCTGTGGGCGTGGTACGACTCGTACCCACGCTCTTAAGGCGTGGGTACGGGACGTACCTGTATTGTTGTGTTACCGGTTCGCGTCGTCAACCACTTCCGTTGTGGCGGACGCTGGGGGTCAGGTATGTCCAGGGCATGCACCCAACACAACAGACACAGGCACCACACCAGCAGGGAAGGTCATATGCACACCTCCTGGCACGCACACACCCTGTGTCTGGGCACTGCTGGGAGGACTCTGCACACACCCCTCCTGACTCTGGGCACTGCTGGGAGGACTCTGCACCCACCCCTCCTGTCTCTGGGCACTGCTGGGAGGACTCTGCACACACCCCTCCTGTGTCTGGGCACTGCTGGGAGGACTCTGCACACACCCCTCTTATGACTGGGCACTGCTGGGAGGACTCTGCACACACCCCTCCTGTGTCTGGGCACTGCTGGGAGGACTCTGCACACACCCCTCCTGTGTCTGGGCACTGCTGGGAGGACTCTGCACCCACCCCTCCTGTGTCTGGGCACTGCTGGGAGGACTCTGCACACACCCCTCCTGTGTCTGGGCACTGCTGGGAGGACTCTGCACACACCCCTCTTATGACTGGGCACTGCTGGGAGGACTCTGCACACACCCCTCCTGTGTCTGGGCACTGCTGGGAGGACTCTGCACACACCCCTCTTATGACTGGGCACTGCTGGGAGGACTCTGCACACACCCCTCCTGTGTCTGGGCACTGCTGGGAGGACTCTGCACACACCCCTCTTATGACTGGGCACTGCTGGGAGGACTCTGCACACACCCCTACTGTGTCTGGGCACTGCTGGGAGGACTCTGCACACACCCCTCCTGTGTCTGGGCACTGCTGTGAGGACTCTGCACCCACCCCTCCTGTGTCTGGGCACTGCTGGGAGGACTCTGCACACACCCCTCTTATGTCCGGGCACTGCTGGGAGGACTCTGCACCCAACCCTCCTATTTCAGGATATGTACGCTTAGAACATACACGGGTGTGGGTTCGCTCCATGCATATGCGGGTGGGGGTACGGTCCGTACGTACACTGTTGGGGTGGGGGTACGCTCCATACATACGCGGGTGAGGGTACGGGTCGTACATACACGGTTGGGGTGGGGGTATGCTCCATACATACGCGGGTGAGGGTACGGGTCGTACATACACAGTTGGGGTGGGGGTACGCTCCATACTTACGCGAGTGAGGGTACGGGTCGTACATACACGGTTGGGGTGGGGGTACGGGCCGTACATACACTGTTGGGGTGGGGGTACGCTCCATACATACGCGGGTGAGGGTACGGGTCGTACATACACAGTTGGGGTGGGGGTACGCTCTATACATACGCGGGTGAGGGTACGGGTCGTACATACACGGTTGGGGTGGGGGTACGCTCCAAACATACGCGGGTGAGGGTACGGGTCGTACATACACGGTTGGGGTGGGGGTACGGGCCGTACATACACTGTTGGGGTGGGGGTACGCTCCATACATACGCGGGTGAGGGTACGGGTCGTACATACACGGTTGGGGTGGGGGTACGCTCCATACATACGTGGGTGAGGGTACGGGTCGTACATACACGGTTGGGGTGGGGGTACGCTCCATGCATACGGGGTGGGGGTACGGTTCGTACGTACACTGTTGCCATGGGGGGTACGCTCCATGCATACGGGGGTGGGGGTACGGTCCGTACATACACTGTTGGCATGGGGGGTACGCTCCATGCATACGGGGGTGGGGGTACGGTCCGTACGTACACTGTTGGCATGGGGGTATGCTCCATGCATATGGGGTGGGGGTACGGTCCGTACATATCCGTAGCCACGCTGTGGAATGCTTGTGCGGGCCGTACCCGGGCCTTTGCCACGTGGGTACAGCCATCCCGCCATTGTTGAGGTGACGTAGGTGTGGGCGTGGTACGACTCGTACCCACGCTCTTAAGGCGTGGGTACGGGACGTACCTGTATTGTTGTGTTACCGGTTCGCGTCGTCAACCACTTCCGTTGTGGCGGACGCTGGGGGTCAGGTATGTCCAGGGCATGTGTGCTGTGTGACTTGGGTGGGGGTTTTGTGGCCTGCCCCTGCTCCTGCCCCCCCCTTTCCCTCCTCCCTGTGTTGTTCTGACCTTCTGCGGCGTCTGCGTCGGAACCTGTAGAGGAGGTCGACTGCTATGAGGGCCGGGATGACACGTAGGTTCGGGTCCATGTCTGTCCGTCACGTGCAGGTACTCCTTGTTCGCGTTGTCCTGATTTCCCGGCAGTTTTTGGCTGCCGGAAAATATTCTCCGTGCGGGATGACGTCGGTGCGAATCGTACTTCCTGGTTCGTGAATGGCAGGCTGCGTGCATCCCGACGTCACCTCTGCGCTTTCCCGGATCACATTTGTATGTATATTTTCATCGGTCGGTGTTTTGTACGAATCGTACGGAAATAGTATTTCCGTGCGAACCGTACTTCCATGTTTGTATCTTGTTCCGACCGGGTACGCGTCGGACGGGGAATATGCTCCGTCCGACGGTTAGTACCCGGTTTTTACGGGATCGTAATCGGCACCTTAGTCTTTTAAACAATCACTTATAGAAACACATACTTATTCATACAGGAACTCTTTCAATCTCTCACTCTCACATATACTCACATATATACACCAATAGTCACATATACTAGTTTAAAACATATGTAGTTACTCATAAAGACACTATTGAGACAGTCATTCACTCACTAACACACCCATACACACACTCATCCACCCATACAGTCCTGCACACATGCTGTGTTCAACACATACAAACAGTGAGTCACTCATTCATGCACCTACGCACTACGTAATACCCCCCACCGAACAATGCAGACACTCAGACTGATACTCAAAAAACCAACTAATAACCTATATAGACACCCATGTAGCTACTCACCAACCCATGCAGCCACTTATACACAAAGTGAGAGACTGATACAGATATTTACATATTTAAACATTACTCACTAAGCCATGTATTCACTATGATACACTTAATCAGTCAGTTACACAATCAATTTTTCAAAAACAAATCATCCATTTAGACACTTATATACCCATTTATTCTTCCATCGACCTTGAGATATACATATATAAAACATATTTAATTTTCAGAAAAACACACATTGACTGGATGATGTCATCAGTGATGTCATCAGTGATGTCATTTGAGATGTCATCAGTGATGTCATGAGTGATGTCACTGACCATGTCATGAGTGATGTAATATGTGACGTCATCACCAGTGCATTGCGGGCGCGCGTGTTATAGTTAGCTGAACTAACTATAACGGGGGAATTTCAATGGTTTTGTACAAGTGAAAAGTCCAGCTAATTATAACACCCCTGAAACCTATGGTTTTTTCAGTGAATTATATATATATTATCTACTGGCGGTCGCCAGTAGATAGTTATAGTTAGGATCGGGTTTCCATAGGGAATCCGCAACATTCTATTTGGAATAACTTTGGCGCCGATTGACGAATCCTCGTGAAATTTTCAAAATAGGTGGGGCGCTCCGCTCCGCTCCTTCCCTGAAAGTCTCGGGGGGATTCGTCAAGCGGGGGCTGAGAAAAAGGGGGAGTCCCAAAACGTGTTTTTCCCATGCATTTTTCCATAGGGACCTTTAGACCAAGCTACAGCCCGAACGGCTGAACAGAATTACTTGAAATTTGGCAGAGAGCTAGTCCTCAGGTCAGGGATGTGCCTTTAGTAGGTCTGGTGTAAATCTGTTCAGTATTTCCTGAGAAAATAGCATTTAAAAGCATATATATATATCTATAGGCGCGCACCGTGCGCGCACGGTGCGAGCACCCTGCCGTGCGCGAGCTCGCTTCTGATTGGTTGTTAGGTCTTAGTAAACATTCAAATCGGTCGAAACCAGGAAGTGTCGGCCGCCATTTTGTCTCTCGCAGTCTGAGGGGGTGAAAAACAAAGGTGGAGAACGTGAAAAGGGGGCAGGGTGGACAGTTCCTGACCCCCTAGCCTTTGTCATGGGGTCCCAGAAGGACCCCCAAGGGCCAAAAATTGTTTTATTTTTTTTACGAAAAATCGCAGAGTGTGCGCAGCGTGCGCGCACGGTATAAACGGAAAAATTCTGCGAACTGCGTAACGTGGGCGCGTGGTGAAAAACCTTAAAAATAAATAAATAAATAAATACATAACTTAGCATTTAAAAAACCGTACAAATTCACTGAAAAAAACGTAGGTTTCACACACGTTATAGTTAGGAATTAGCATTTAAAAAACCTTGCAAATTCACTTAAAAAAACAGAGGTTTCACACATGTTATAGTTAGCTCGACATTTCACTCGTGAAAAACCATTGAAATTCCCCCGTTCTAGTTAGTGCAGGCAACTATAACTCACGCGACCGCAATCCTCTGCTGATGACGAAAGATATTACATCACTGATGACATATGTGTCTTTCTGAAAAAAAAAATATTTGTAATATATGTATAGCTAAAAATTAATGGAAGAAGACATGGGTAAATAAGTGTCTAAATACAGTGATGTAATATCTTTCATCATCAGCAGAGGATTGCGGTCGCGTGAGTTATAGTTGCCTGCACTAACTATAACGGGGGAATTTCAATGGTTTTTCACGAGTGAAATGTCCAGCTAACTATAACATGTGTGAAACCTATGGTTTTTTAAGTGAATATATATATAGATATATATAGTAAAAAAACAAAAATATAATAAATATTAATAATCAATATTTTAAAATTTTAAATTAAATGTTTAAAACATATAAAAATATTACATATAACAATAATAATTACATATAACAAAAACTTACAAATACTATATATATTACAATAATATATTTACCAAGAAACATTTCTTTGAAATATTTTCAAAAAATAATTAATGACAAAATAAATGTATTTATTTAATTTCCTAACCTATAACACCACACCAATAATGAAACACGTCACAATTCTTATTACATTTATTTACACATTTTACATAATTAATAAACAATTAAAAATGTATTGCTAATAACAAATATAAACATTAATATATTACACACACTTTCACATTATAATTTGCACAACATAAACTAAATTAAACTATCAAATACTAAAACACATTCAAAACTTATCTTAAAATTACAATCAATTACTATTAACAACTAGTACCTAAATTATTAAAGTGTATTTAATGCCAACCCTTTACCCCTTTAAAAATAAATATAGCAATTGTTTTTAATTACCCAAAATATGTATCTATTAATTAACATTAACTAACAACTATATATTAATTAAACACAAATTACTTCCCACCATTTGCACCTATAAACACCACAACACACACCTAAAATTAATTACACAATTACCATCATTAATTAACAATTAATGAAATAAAACAATTAACAACCAATTATTAATTCATAAATTGAAAATAAATTTCTTCCAACCATTTACACCTACAAACACAACAAGACACATCTAAAATTAATTACACAATTACCATATTTAGTTAACAATTAATTAATTCAAATTAATTACAAACCAATTATTAATTCATAAGTCAAAATTAAATTACTTCCCACCATTTATACCTACAAACACCACCACACACCTAATATTAATTACATAATTACCATAATTGATTAATAATGAATTAATTAACATTAATTAACAACCAAATATTAAATAACTAATAATAATTAATTTACACGTTTAACACTATCAATAAAACAAATATTCCTAAATAAAAATGAATCAATACATTTAAAATAATTGAATTTCCTCCCACCCATTTCCCCTATAAACCCACAACCCGCAACAGAACTAAAAGCGCAAAATTCATATTAAATTTTTATTATACATTTAGGTGCCGATCCGTTCCGGGAAAAAAGAATTGCGTACGACTCGTATCCGTATATTTTCACGTACGAATCGTACAAGTACCGTACAAACTGCGAAGTATGATTCGTACGTTAAAAATACATACGAATTGCGTCGGGAAAATGGTCCGAGAGGGAGCCGTAAATTGTTACGTCCGAATAGCGTCGGGAAAAGTGTCCGATAGGGAGCCGGACATTTTTACGTGCAAATCGGAAAACAGAAGTCCGAGCGCGCAACTACGATCTGTACCACCCGTCCGAATACACAACCGCATGTAAAAGGCCCCGTACGGAGCGAACGCTGTAGCCAACATGTACACGGGTAAACTTGTGCCCGGATACAAGTCGTACAGCCCCCCTCACCCCGCACATGTCAGCACCGTACCCCCGTATGTCAGCACCGTACCCCCCCTCCGCACCGTACCCCAGCACCGTAGTACAGCCCCGCACCTGTACGCGCCGCACCCCAGGCCCGTCTCCCAGCCCTGCACCTGTACGCCCCGTACCTCAGGACCGTACCCCAGCCCCCCACCTGTACGCGCCGCACCCCAGGCCCATCTCCCAGCCCCGTACCTGTACGCACCATACCCCAACACCGTAGCCCAGCCCATACCTGTACGCACCGTACCCCAACACCGTAGCACAGGCCCGCACCTGTACGCACCGTACCCCAACACCGTAGCACAGCCCCGCACCTGTACGCACCATACCCCAACACCGTAGCACAGCCCCGCACCTGTACGCACCGTACCCCAACACCGTAGCACAGCCCCGCACCTGTATGCACCGTACCCCAACACCGTAGCCCAGCCCCGTACCTGTACGCACCATACCCCAACACCGTAGCACAGCCCCGCACCTGTACACACCGTACCCCAACACCGTAGCACAGCCCCCCACCTGTACGCGACAAACCCCGGGCTCGTACCCCAGCCCCGTACCTGTACGCACCGTACCCCAACACCGTACCCCAGCACCCTCACCCAGCATTGCGTATGTACGGACCTTACCTATGCGAAAAAGACTCGTACAGAACCAGGACACTGTAAAACAGCACAAGGAGGGTCAATTTGACTCGCACAACACCACAAAACACGTCAACATGACAAAATACATCTCTATGACTGACCTGGCACATCCAAACAGGCAAACAGAGGCCTTAAATCACAACCACCTCTTATAACACACCCACCACAAATTCAAACCCAGCCACACCCACAAATGGACCAATAAAAAGGGCCCACACACACAACCCATGAGCCTTTGCAACAGACCCACTGCTGACAGACCTCACAGACAAACAACTGCACCTTACTTACACCTTAACTACACCTTAACTTACACACCTTCACACAACCTCATTCACAAACACCCCCTCTTCACATTCACCGTCACATTCACACCCACACACCCACAACCATCCACACCCACACCATGCCCACAGACAAGAATCCAAAGTTCAGAAGGGCGGAGCTGGACCTCCTCGTCAACGAAGTCATCAGAGTCGAGTCACAGCTGTTTGGAAGATTGGTCAGACAGACCAGTATAGCCCAAAAAACAAGCCTGTGGCAGAGGATTGTCGATAAGGTGAATGCTGTTGCACCCATCCGAAGGACCAGGCATGAATGCCAAGCCAGGTGGTACGATCTGCGCAAGGCAGTCAAAAGGAAAATGAATGAGGAATACGCCCAGAGTAACATCACTGGAGGCGGGCTGCCCCGCAGACCCGTACATTACCATCCCTGGGAGGAGAAGGTGATGGCCATGCTTCCGCCGGTGGGAGTACACGGAGTCGAAGGAGTCGTAGAGCCTGGTGAGTACACAACATGAGGGGAATGCCATCCACACCACAAATACACAAAATGCATGCAACTTCCCCCAAGCCCTCACCGCACACAACCACACTCAAAAACCACGCTCATGCCACTAACGTCTCCATGCCCTATTCACAAATAAAGGCAATGCCATGTCCCAGGCCACACCAACCACAAACCCAAGACTGGATGTCCGGGATGCTGGGAGGGTGGGGCTCACACAACACATTGTGCAACTCCGAAGCAGACACCAATGCCCTCAGCCCATATGGCCTAGGTACATACCCATGCACCATGCCCAATGCACAGGGACTGGCAAAGTACTGACAAGGTAGCTGACACTTGGCCCTGCTGTATGCAGCACAAGGCCCTTCTGTGACCACTGTACACTCAAACACCAACTACACAAGCTCAGATATCTAGCACAGGCACTCAAACTCACTGTCATGCCAGCATGCACCATGAGGGGACAGACACATCACCTGGGAGACCCAATGACAAATCACACTACACCCAACAGCAGGCCCGGTCACACCCCCCCCCCCCCCTCAAACAACCACACATCCCCGGGGCAGGCAACAGATTTACCCACTCTCACAATGGACATGTGACACAACAAGACCAATCCATCGCCAAAAAAGCATCCGAGCCACAATTCTACTGGTCAAACACTCAGGAGAACATACCAATCTGTCCCCCGCAACATACCCACCCCCAAGTGGACATTGAGAGGAATGCTAGGCACATCCAACTACCTGGAGGATCTGTGACAACTTGAATATGTATGAAACATGGATGTGGCATGAAACAGCATTAACATTGTCTCTCTCTCACACACAGGCCAACGTCATCGACCTCCCCCCAACAATGGGGGGGAACAATCACAGTCCCAGGCTCAGCGTGAAGATGATCCCACCGGCAGCGACGACTCTCACCACTCCGTGGATGACCCCGACCAACCTGGCCCCTCTGGTGCCCAAGCCCCTGCAGCACCTGCGTCAGGTACATCTGTGCCAACCACCACCCCCATTGCTGCCACATCCCAGGAGACACCCAGGAGCCCTGCTCGCACTGAACAACAGAACCAGTCTGACCAGGAGGGACAAGGTTCTCCGGGCACCCAGGAGGAGGCAGACAACCACGCAAATGCCATCCCTCAGGGGTCCCGTAGACCCGATGTGCCCACAACGGCAGGCCAGGCTCGTGTGGGCAGGGGTGGTGGGAGTGGAGGCAGGCGGAGGCGCGAACCTGACCAGCCAGCTGAGGGAACCGGTATGTCACACATACGCCACATCCTGGACACATACCGGCGTGACACCAGGGGCATCAGCCAGGTAGTGTTGAGCCTCACAGAGATGAAGGGGACCCTCGACGAGATGAAGAACCTGCAGGCTGAGCAACATGCCAGTCAACAACAACACCAAGGACGGATGGAGGCAAGACTGGCTGAGCTCCTGGCGGTGCAAACGGACATGAGCCGTTCACTCCGTCGGATCGCCGACAACATGGGCAACCCTCCCTGTGCCACCAGGCGAAGACCACCACCAGCCACAGGGAGGGAGGAGGAGGAGGATTCGTCCGACGGAGCATCACAGACATCGTCAAGGCCTGCATCTGAGGGTCCCCCAGGAAGGTGGGTCATCCACAGAAAAGACCGTGAGAGTCAGCGGACCATCCACATCTCCCAGGTCACCTGGCCTGGCACCTGGCCCTCTGGCGCAACAGCAGCACCTCATCCAATGTCATTCTCTGCCACATGGACTTGCTGGTCACAGTCTGACCAATGATGACCAACACTGTGGTCTGGACTCTGATGACTCCAACTGACAAGGATGCAATCTCCCCCTGTGAACTTTGGATTCTATGCACCTGGCAGAGCACCTTAGTACATCTACCAAAAGACTTACCCCACCAAAAATTTTAAAAAAAAAAATTCATGAGATGTTGCTGTCATTTGGCATTAGTCCACAACATATATGTGTGTAAATGTTAAACTATGCCTGAGTGTTGAACTAACTCCAGCCATCCATACCCTGGGATCTGAGTCTGGTGCAGGACACACATGGGTCACAATTTATCAGTCAATGCAGACATGGAGCACAATACTCACCGGTGATGGCCTCAAGCTGCTGAGGGGTTGCTTGCAATACTGTGCGGACAGATCTATTTGGAAGAGTATCATTAAGGCATAGATGTCATGCCTCATTTGGAGGTTCCCGGGGAGGGAGTCCCAGGTATGTGTTCCCAGGTGGGAGAACTATGTCCTGCATGCTGGAGTACGGTGGATCTGAAGAATGGTGGCCAGGTCAAGGTTGGATGCACGGAGATGGCACTACGGGTTCTCGGATGACAGTGGTACAAGGTTGGTGTTGGGTCGGGGTTGTGGCCTGCCTCCTGAGTGTGGGTGGGGAGTCTGAAGGTCATCCTGCAGCACACAGTGATCCATTGCAGGTATCTCTGCTAGACGGTGATGTGGCTGGGGCTCGGGATGTTGCAGCTGAGGTGTGCAGATGCAGCCTGGATGTGGACTAGTGTCCTGGGAGTTTGGATGTGGCTGCCCCGTAGAGGGCAGGGCAGTATTTGACACGGATGTTGTCGTGGACCTGTGGGATGGTCCGTCTTTCCTTGGAGTGGATCTATCTGGATATCATGTGCATAATGCAGAGGGTGTTGCAGTCTGAGGCACAGATGCTGGTGATTACCATGGCAAATGTGAGCAAGCAATCCATGATGCACACCATCTTGTGTGCATGGACACTGGGTGCTTGTGCGGGGCTTCTGCGGGTGGGACACAAGCAGTTGACCCAGCTGTAAGGGGACAATCCTCAGATGTTGACCTCAGTCCTGTACAAGTCCAGCCTCAGGTGGCTTCTGTTCTGCCATTCATCAAATGGATCTCAGGCAATCTAGAATATTGGAACTGGCAATGTCTGCATCCTTGGTGAGGGTGAGGAGCACCTGGCTGTCAATGGCATACGAGTTGATGATGAGGTTGTGTGCGCATGTGATGGTGGAGAGGGGGGTCCTGGACACACTGTATATTGACACGCTGAGAGATGATACCTGTGCCATTTGCCTCACAACGACAGCATACTACATGCAGAAGCCTTGAGTCCCACTCCCATGGCCTTGCCGGGGTACAGAGCCGGTGGGGAGTAGGAGGGACATGACTTGGTGGGTGTGACAGGGCCTGGAAGGCGTGGCAGCGCTGTGTAGGCAGTCGGAGTTGCACACTCATCATGCAAAGGTGATGTGTGTGCGCTTAGTGTATGCCTGAGAGCTTGCGGCAGATGTGTGGATGGACATTGCTTGGAGGGTGGCTGCAACATCAGACTGTAGTATGATGTGGGTCATGCAAGGACATGAGGCTCGTGCAATGTGCACGTTGCATGTGCAGACGGTCCAGCCTTTGGCACCGCGTGGCCGCAACTGTGGCACAGACAAGCTGATTCTTATCACATAAAGAGGGGGGGACCGGGAGCGTAGTTAGAGAATAGGTCCAGTACCCGTGCTCCCTCAGAATCACTTAAATATTATGAGAGGGTAACTGTTCCTGTTTAGGAACAGTTACCCTCTCATAATATTTACAGACAAGCTGATGACAGCCAAATGAATGGGTTGATGGAGGAAGGGAGGAGCATCTTTGATGTGTGTGTGTGTTTCCAAATCAGGAAACTTCGTGTGCCCTTGCTGCAGTGGCTGCAACAGCAGGCGGCATGTCCTGGGAACTATGCCACAATTTCTACACAAAGACTAGGATGTCAGAAAGGACTAATGCAACAGGTGTATGTCAAGGAAGGAGTGACCGGTTTTCAATGGCACACGCAGAGACAAAGGATGCACAATCCCCAAAGATGACTGACACCGGATCATGAAACTGAAGGCCAAGCTGCGCACAGGAAACACACCCCAGAAGGTGTTGACGGCCCGTTGTGGGGACCAACATACCAAAACACATACACAGCCATGGACTTCATGCACAATAGAGAATCAAATACATGTAGAACAGCATGCAGGTTGCTAATCTACACATAGACTCATATGCACAATCCTTGACAACCATGCCAGAGATGGCGCATGCACAGTGGCAAGAGACCTGCATTGACAGAGATGAGGCACCTTAGAGGCTGAGGAACACCTTTATTACTCAGGCTCACACCTATGGAAATGCATCAATATTAACAGACTCACATGTCTTTTGGATTAACATGTGGGACCTACACTGGACACCCCCTTCACACCACAGATGCTGTAAATCCATGGGAGTGGCACACAAGTGAAGAGGGTGAGCCAAACATCCCCTGCTGCACACGGAGAGACTGCAATTCCTCATTGAGCATCTTATGGGGATGTCCCACAATATGTCCACCCGTAGCCTCCCGTATGTTTCCGAGGGAAGTTGTACACACATTGATGCCTTCATCACAAACCACAATCCCATAATAGATGACTGTCACGAAGTGTGACTATCAATTCATGTGAGTCATGCTACATGTCATGTGCCCCATGGTGAGTCGACATGTATGCATAGTAATAAAACTTGCACAGGAGCAGTGCCCACACATCACAAACAACTACCACACCCAAAAAGCCTTGCTGCAATCCTCACCCAAAGGAGACTTTTCACCATGTCTGTGTATGTAATGCTGATTCAGCACACGTTGCATTACTCATGAGGAATAGCAGGAGCACAACGATGCCACAAGCACACAGCATGCGCAACTACCTGGGGATGAGAGACACACAAGAAGTCAGGAAAAACATAGTCATCCGCATGCATGGTCATGTACTCTACATGACTAAGGTTGACACCATGCTAGTTGTCAATTGAGTGTGTCAGCTAAAATGTGTGGAATGACATCAGCACTCGAGTGACACATCAGCACACACCTCAAAGTCACTTAGCATACAGTCAGCTGGACACACACATTGTAACACATGCCACACAAGGCTCCAAGCGTGCACACTCAGACCCAGGGACTCACCATTATGAGAAGAAGTTGCGTATGAGCGGACTCCGGATGTCCTCCTCCTCCTCCTCCTCCTCATCCTCCTCCTCCTCCTCCTCACTTGCCTCGTGACCAAGGCCGTCATCCTCCACGGGTGGATGTTCCTGCTCATTGGGATCCAGGATGAGTGGCACAGCTTTCTCCACTGCCATGTTGTGCAGCATGCAGCACACGAGGAAGATTTTGCAGACCTTCACCGGTGCATATGGGAGGGACCCACCGGTCTTCTGGAGGCAACGGAATCGGCTCTTCAGGAGGCCAAACGTCCTCTCAATCACTCGCCTGGTCTGCCCATGGGCGTTGTTGTAACGGTGATCTGCAGCTGTTCTCGGGTTGCGGAGAGGCGTCACCAGCCATAGCATGTTGGGATAGCCAGAGTCCCCTACATGGAAACATCATGTAAAGAAGTGGGTCAGGAGATGCCGTCACATACTAAGATACCGCTTAATACTGGACAAACAGAGTCTACCCACCAACAAGACATGCTCGTTCGTTGTGCAGCTGCAGCATCATTTCTGGCACCCTGCTACGCCTCATGATGTAGGCATCGTGTGCTGACCCTGGAAAACGTGCACAGACATGGGAAATCACCATGTTAGCAAGACACACCACAAGGGCATTAATGGAGTGGTAATGTTTACGGTTACGAAAGGCTACCTCCTGTGCCTGTGGTGGTACCAAAGCCACATGTGTCCCATCAATGGACCCAATTACATGGGGCATCCCTCCCGGGGCATAGAACTCACCCTTGATACCTGTCAACTGCTCAGGAGTTGGAAAATGGATGAATTCATCCAGGTGCTCCAACATGGCTTCTAAAACATCATGAAGGACACGGCTGAACATGGTCTGGGACATGCCACCCACATCAGCTATGGTCAATTGAAACGTACCGGTGGCAAAGAAATGTAGGGCTGACATTACCTTCATCTTGGGGGTCAGCGCAGTCGGATAACTGTGTCGCGGTTGGAGGTGTGGTGCCAGCCTGTTTGTCAGGTCCACAATTAACTGTTGGGGGAATCTGTAGTGGCGTATGCAGCCACATTCCCTCATGGCAGCCAAGTCTGGCATTGGTCGGGGGAGAGGCGGTGCCCTGCAGAAATTTGGAAGGAATAACGAAGATTGAGTACATTACTACACCAATGTCAATGAACTGAGCACATGTTCAACAGCTAATACACATATGCTACATACAGAGTCTGGTCTGTGCAATACATCCTGCACACGTATGCCAGCCAGTTGATACTCCTACCAAGAGACAGCTACAAACGTGGATTGTCAAGGTCTACATGACATGCCATGAAAGTAGTTGTGGGCCAGTGTGAGTGAACAGCCAGACACATTACAGGAGTGATATACATCCACATATGTGCATTTGAAGGATGTCATCTCATACAGACAGCTGCCGGCAAGCTAGACGCACAGGTCACATGTCATGGAAAAAGGACAGATGCAAAAACAACAATTGATGGACAGAATGCAGAACAATGTCATACATTCACCCCAGTACAGAGATCTGGGCCTAAATCCATCGTTTTTTTGCTCACCATGCCATTCCAGTTTGAACATAGCCATATGCAAATCAGTCTTGACCCTGTGCCCCATGGGAACAGTCCAGCCCGAACTGCCAAGCCAGGTCCTCCCTGGACTGGAAACAAGCATCCTAGGACCGGTTTCGGGCTTTCAGCCCTCGTCAGCCAGGATAGCTTGATTCCAGTGGCATGGAGAGCAAGGGACTCACGTCTGAGCATACCCTTCCCACTCGGGGTGACAAATGCAAAAACAACAATTGATGGACAGAATGCAGAACAATGTCATACATTCACCCCAGTACAGAGATCTGGGCCTAAATCCATCGTTTTTTTGCTCACCATGCCATTCCAGTTTGAACATAGCCATATGCAAATCAGTCTTGACCCTGTGCCCCATGGGAACAGTCCAGCCCGAACTGCCAAGCCAGGTCCTCCCTGGACTGGAAACAAGCATCCTAGGACCGGTTTCGGGCTTTCAGCCCTCGTCAGCCAGGATAGCTTGATTCCAGTGGCATGGAGAGCAAGGGACTCACGTCTGAGCATACCCTTCCCACTCGGGGTGACAAATGCAAAAACAACAATTGATGGACAGAATGCAGAACAATGTCATACATTCACCCCAATACAGAGATCTGGGCCTAAATCCATCGTTTTTTTGCTCACCATGCCATTCCAGTTTGAACATAGCCATATGCAAATCAGTCTTGACCCTGTGCCCCATGGGAACAGTCCAGCCCGAACTGCCAAGCCAGGTCCTCCCTGGACTGGAAACAAGCATCCTAGGACCGGTTTCGGGCTTTCAGCCCTCGTCAGCCAGGATAGCTTGATTCCAGTGGCATGGAGAGCAAGGGACTCACGTCTGAGCATACCCTTCCCACTCGGGGTGACAAATGCAAAAACAACAATTGATGGACAGAATGCAGAACAATGTCATACATTCACCCCAGTACAGAGATCTGGGCCTAAATCCATCGTTTTTTTGCTCACCATGCCATTCCAGTTTGAACATAGCCATATGCAAATCAGTCTTGACCCTGTGCCCCATGGGAACAGTCCAGCCCGAACTGCCAAGCCAGGTCCTCCCTGGACTGGAAACAAGCATCCTAGGACCGGTTTCGGGCTTTCAGCCCTCGTCAGCCAGGATAGCTTGATTCCAGTGGCATGGAGAGCAAGGGACTCACGTCTGAGCATACCCTTCCCACTCGGGGTGACAAATGCAAAAACAACAATTGATGGACAGAATGCAGAACAATGTCATACATTCACCCCAGTACAGAGATCTGGGCCTAAATCCATCGTTTTTTTGCTCACCATGCCATTCCAGTTTGAACATAGCCATATGCAAATCAGTCTTGACCCTGTGCCCCATGGGAACAGTCCAGCCCGAACTGCCAAGCCAGGTCCTCCCTGGACTGGAAACAAGCATCCTAGGACCGGTTTCGGGCTTTCAGCCCTCGTCAGCCAGGATAGCTTGATTCCAGTGGCATGGAGAGCAAGGGACTCACGTCTGAGCATACCCTTCCCACTCGGGGTGACAAATGCAAAAACAACAATTGATGGACAGAATGCAGAACAATGTCATACATTCACCCCAGTACAGAGATCTGGGCCTAAATCCATCGTTTTTTTGCTCACCATGCCATTCCAGTTTGAACATAGCCATATGCAAATCAGTCTTGACCCTGTGCCCCATGGGAACAGTCCAGCCCGAACTGCCAAGCCAGGTCCTCCCTGGACTGGAAACAAGCATCCTAGGACCGGTTTCGGGCTTTCAGCCCTCGTCAGCCAGGATAGCTTGATTCCAGTGGCATGGAGAGCAAGGGACTCACGTCTGAGCATACCCTTCCCACTCGGGGTGACAAATGCAAAAACAACAATTGATGGACAGAATGCAGAACAATGTCATACATTCACCCCAGTACAGAGATCTGGGCCTAAATCCATCGTTTTTTTGCTCACCATGCCATTCCAGTTTGAACATAGCCATATGCAAATCAGTCTTGACCCTGTGCCCCATGGGAACAGTCCAGCCCGAACTGCCAAGCCAGGTCCTCCCTGGACTGGAAACAAGCATCCTAGGACCGGTTTCGGGCTTTCAGCCCTCGTCAGCCAGGATAGCTTGATTCCAGTGGCATGGAGAGCAAGGGACTCACGTCTGAGCATACCCTTCCCACTCGGGGTGACAAATGCAAAAACAACAATTGATGGACAGAATGCAGAACAATGTCATACATTCACCCCAGTACAGAGATCTGGGCCTAAATCCATCGTTTTTTTGCTCACCATGCCATTCCAGTTTGAACATAGCCATATGCAAATCAGTCTTGACCCTGTGCCCCATGGGAACAGTCCAGCCCGAACTGCCAAGCCAGGTCCTCCCTGGACTGGAAACAAGCATCCTAGGACCGGTTTCGGGCTTTCAGCCCTCGTCAGCCAGGATAGCTTGATTCCAGTGGCATGGAGAGCAAGGGACTCACGTCTGAGCATACCCTTCCCACTCGGGGTGACTAATTGGAAAAAGGACAGACCACACACCTTGCCATGAAGGGGTCCATGTCAAAAATGATCACACAGACATTGAGACTACGCAGATATGTCCTAAGCTCGCAAGTCCCTGTTCGATGCATATAGACACACGTTACGTGTTATTCCACACGTGTCCTGGTGTGCGTAATAGTGTGACATGGGCATCTACACACAGACACATGTTGGATGCAGCTACAGCAGATGCCGTTGACGGAACACCAACAGCAAGATCATGGGAATACATGACACACACATGACATAGTCACATCGGGGCACGCTGGCAGTGAGATGTCAGGTGTCATCATCCGTGTACCTGGCATCAGGGGACAGTTGTGGGTGTTGGTGACTGTGCCATGCCAGTGATGCAGTGCTTGACAAGTTTGAACTACATGCACACATGTAAAAGGTGTGAAGGGGAAGTGCGCCACATAGTGCCCCATCACACATGACATGTGTACACAGGTCATCACACAACTATTGGGTTAAAACATGAGAAGACATGTGCCAGCTCACTGCCTGACACACCTAGGCCCTACACATGAAGCACTGCACTGACAATGACTTGATGTCCATCCTTGTGCGAGTCAGACACCTCCATTCCTTTCCTGTGCGCCTCCTATCACCAGTGTAAGCTGTGAAACGCACCGTACACACGCTCTGAGGGCGTGTGTAAGGTCGTATCACTATATGGGGTTTGGGTAGGAGTACGTGTGTGTGTACGGACCGTACACACGTACGTGTACACATTGGTCCTATCCCTATGGGAGTGTTGCCGTAGGCGTACGCCATAGAGATACGGCTCGTACCCGCGTGTGGCGGGCCTGTAGCACTATGGTAGTGTTGCCGTAGGCGTACGCCATAGTGCTACGGGACGTACCCGCATGTGCACGGCCCGTAGCACTATGGTAGTGTTGCCGTAGGTGTTACGCCATAGTGCTACGGGCCGTACCCGCGTGAGTATGGCCCGTAGCACTATGGTAGTGTTGCCGTAGGCGCACGCCATAGTGCTACGGGCCATACACGCGTGTGTACGGCCCGTAGCACTATGGTGTACGCCTATGGCAACACTGCCATAGTGCTACGGGCCGTACCCGCGTGTGTACGGCCCGTAGCACTATGGCGTACACCTACGGCAACACTGCCATAGTGCTACGGGCTATACACACGCGGGTACGGCCCGTAGCACTATGGCGTATGCCTACGGCAACACTGCCATAGTGCTACGGGCCGTACACACGCGGGCACAGCCCGTAGCACTATGGCGTACGCCTACGGCAACACTGCCATAGTGCTACGGGCCGTGCACACGCGGGTTCGGCCCGTAGCACTATGGAGTACGCCTACGGCAACACTGCCATAGTGCTACGGGCCGTACGCACACAGGTACGGCCTGTAGCACTATGGCGTATGCCTACGGCAACACTACCATAGTGCTACGGGCCATACACACGCGTGTACGGCCCGTAGCACTAGAGTAGTGGTGCCCTAGGGATACGTGTGAAACGCACCGTACCTGTATTGGGATTAGAAATTTACAATGGGGACACATAAGGGACAAGTATTAGGGCCTACATGCATGCTGGTTGTCATGGATACCCAGTTTGAAGTTCAAATTTTTCCATCATGTGGCCTGGAAAAAGCAGTTGGCCACAATATACATTGTTGCAAAGTGGTTGTTGACTTGACATGATGCTGCAAATTTGAAAAGATGCTAATGCTGTCACTGGTGTATGTTTAAAGGGATTGGAGGGAACGTAGGATGCAAAGGAGTCTGACCAATCACTCTGCACTCCTGTTACTAAAATAGGCCAGCAAGGCAGATATAAGTCAGGCAGAACCCATGAGAGGGCACTTGCCAGCACAACCTTTGATTGGACACCACTGCTGCTGCTTGTGATTCCTCTGGCACCATGTTGCGGTCTGTGGAGAGGACCCAGCCATTCACACAGGAAGAGAATGAGGCGTTGCTGGACGTCATCCTCCCACAGTTCCCCAGCCTGTATGGTAGACAAGGGGTGCAGGTGAGTGCTGACTCCGCTACTTTTGACTGCGCCCCTTCTTTTTGTGACTGGCACTTCTGGCATTGTGTTCAGGTGTGACAGACATGAAATGTTGTTTAGAGTGGGTCCCGGGGGGGGAGAATGGCTCATGTCTGTCATGCAGAGCATGATGTTGTTCATGTGTGCACTCCTCACTTGCATTGTGCTTACTGTGACATTCACTGCATGCTGCATGGCACATTCAGCATAGCTAATCCTCTTGGCCCTTCTTGTTCTATAGTCCTGAGGTGATTCAGTGTTCCCCCCATGTGACAGGTGACTGTACCCACAGATGTGTGTGAGTTGAGTGGAGCTGTGGTGATAGTGTCCAAATGATCTGGACATTGATGTGTGTGAATGTTCCTTGTCATGTTGGTGAGTGTCTATGTGGAGTGTTGCACCACAGCTGCATGGAGGAGGCAACAGCTCGACCCATCTGATGTGAGAAGTGATCCGTGCTGTGTGTCTGACTTTCTGGGCTAGCCCCACGCCTGTGACACTCCCCAGGCAAGTGGCACATGTGCAGAGTGAGGTTTGTATCGGCTGTTGCCACTGGCAGGTGAATGATCTGTGCCTGTGTGTGTCCGTGTAGTCTGCTGTTGTTGGGTCAGTTGCCTGGGGCATGTGACTGCTTGGAGGTGCTGGCCATCAGCTTTGTGTTGCTTGTGATGTCCAGTGTGTGCCATGATCAGGGAGTGTGTCGCACCCCTCATGCCACCTGTGTACTTTCAATGCCATGTAGTGCATTGGGGCTTCCACAGAGCCTAATGTCCCTATGACGAAGGTGCTATTCGTTGGCAGCATACTATGCCCTGTTCAACATATCAAAGATGTTCAAATGTGTGTCTCTGTGACATGGAGCAGGTGTAGTGATGTTGTCTCACTTTGTCATCCTCACAGGTAACCGCCTACAAGAAGGGGGAGATATGGAAGCGGGCCGTCAGGGCCGTGAGATCTGTGGAGGGTCGCAGTCGGCGCCTGGCACAGGTGAGGAAACGCTGGCAGGACATCCGGTGCTGGACCAGGAGGATCACCCGGGTCCTGCTGGGGGACTCACCAGAAGGCAAGGACCGCGGGCGCCGGCGCCTGACCCACCAAATGAAGCGTGTCCTGGCGGTGGTCTTCCCTGACATGGATAGGCGGTTACAGGCGATGCAGCAGCAGCAAGGGGGTAGGTACATGTGTGTTTGTTGTGTGTCACCAGCTTTGGGAAGTGCCCAGTCGCATGGATACACTGGCAGGGTTAATATGTGCATTGCATTTCCTGTTCCCCAAAGTCATCCGCTGCTGTTCTTCCTCCTTTCCCCTCCTTGACATGTGTTCCCTGGTCTGTGTGTAATCACTATTGCACATGGTCATCTAGGCTGGCGGTTAATCCAAGTGCACATTTCTGTCTGCTTCATGTGGGGGTGGGGTCGGAGACATGTGTTGTTACCTTGCCTGTGCCCTGTCTTGTTCAGTCATTTGGGGGTTCATATCAGTTGGCACTGATGCTGAGTCTCAACATAGGAGTGTGAGTGTTCAAATGAACAGACTTGCAGCATGCATGACCGATGTTGTGGCCTCAGACATGATGTGCATGAGTGGGAGATATGCATAGTGCCGGGACGGTAGCTCATGTTACAGTCAGATAATTCCAGGCCCATGGAGCAGTGTGCCCACTTCAGTACCCTAAGACACCCTTGCCTCGGTATCATGTGTGTCATCCAACACTGTGCTCATTCTCAATGTGTTCAGCATAGTTTTGCCTCTGTGGCATTGTTCCCTGGCCTCATTTGTATTTATCTAAAGTGTGCTACATGTGCCCATTGTACAGGCTGACCCCATTTTGCTTCTGCATCCTCACACTGGCCAGTGCCTGTGTGTCTATCTCCAAAAATCTGTTGAGGTTTTCTGTCACAAATATGTGTTGGCTGCCTCACGAGGTGATGTGGAGTACATTTAGGATTTCCTGATGCACTTTTTAGTAAACCCAGATTGAGAGGTGTCACTTTTTGAGCTGTCTCAATCACATTGTCTCAGGTATGGGTTGTTTTTGCGGGCAAGGACTACATGTCCATACCTTATGTCTCCTTGCCAGGTCTGACCAGTGTGTGATGATTGTCTGGACAGGCACTCAACGTGCAGTGACCCAGGCATGTTGTGCAGGGTGTCATGTCTGTGCTTTGCAGCATGTGTCACAAGTTAAAAAACAAGTTTCCTGCTCATCCATTATTGGCACGGGTGTGTACTCTAGATGCTATGTGGTTTGGTCTGTGTGTGCTGACATCTGTGTGGACATTCTTCGTTCACATCAGGGTGTCTCCTCAGTGCAGGTGCTCCTTATTCCAACACAATTTCAGGGCCATTTGCTAATGCATTGTCCTGTGTCTGGACATGTGTGCCACTCCACATGACAGGTAGTGTGTCAGATGTGTTGCCAACTGTGTCATCATGGTACGGATGGCCATGTGACAGGTGGCATGTTTTAAGTTGTTATTCAAGAAGGCGTGTGCCCTGGCACTCACTACACTTGTCAACATGTCCCAATAGTTTATATGCTTCACTTTGATTTTTGTGAAGGACAATGATGTGCCTGCATGACAGAGGTCTCCCAAGGGAGTGCACAAGTACCACTTTTACACTTTTGTGGAACACGCTGGCACAATTGGAACATGGGCACATTTCAGGCCAAAAGTTGTTTAGGATTTATATATTCCCATGTTCTCACAGTGTGTTAGCATTTGGGTTAGTCCTTGGTTGTTGCTGAAGGCAACTTACCGGTGTCAAGTCATCCCGACCACCGTGGTGCCATGTATGTGTACTTCCTGATACCACATTTCTTCTTAACATTGGCTTCTTGCCATTAGGCGGGCAGCTCATACTATGACTGTGTAAATGTAGTTTTGTGTGCACCTCCTTGTGTGACTTCTGATATTCATGCACATGTGTGTTCTGTTCCACAGGTGGGACATTCACACATTCCAAATATGTCAAATGTGTAAAGCTTTGTTCTTCCCAATGGATCAGATAGTATTACATTTGCTTTTCTACAGTACTCACAGGTCTATGAGTGTGGGGACCCCTTCAGCATTGGCGTCTGTTATTTGGCATTGGGTGCACCAATACTATTTCGTTCACAGTGACCAGGAGGTGGCATGCCGTCATGGTCTGCCTGTGCTCCACTGTTCACAGACACTAGCTTCTCTGTATAATTGGATATCCAGTTATTTGCTGTGGTGTCCTGATTTTCATTATTTCAGGGGGCATGTTGGGTGAACCAACTGGGAAGTGCAGGGCTTACATATGTGCTGGGTATTCTAGATGCTCCTCATGATGCTTTTCATGATATGCACTGTGACCTATTTAGTTTGGACTCATGTGTCAGATGTACACAGGTGACTGATTATTTCCTGTCTCTTCACCTTGCCCACAGCATCATCGGGGGACACCAAGGGAGACACCTGCACGGACGTGGAGGAGGGATCCAGCACCAGTGCCACCACACCTGGCGAGTCGGCAGCATCAAGTGGCACGGAGGGCGAGGTGAGTGCGGCGGAGGACCTGGGTAGTACCACCACCGACTACGACGCAGACGGGTCTGAGGCTGAACTCCCTGAGGGGGCGGAGGCTGCTCCAACAGCTCGCAGCAGCACTGCAACTGTCACCGCCCCCTCCATTCCCGTCACTGCCCTCCCACTTGCTCAGGTCCCTTCTGTCTGTGTAGGGCAACAACGTGTCTCCTTCGTGCCAGGCAGCGCACCCCCTGCCCCTGTCTCCCCTGCTGCCCTCACTGCCGAGTCTGTGGATATTCAGCGGCAGTTGCAGGTTGGGCAGACATCGATCCTGACTGTCCTCCATGGCCACACCAGACTGCTGACACAGATGGTGTCGTACATGGAGGGCATGTCATCAGCGATGTCTGACCAACGGATGTTGCTGAGGTCCATGGACTCATCACTGACGGCTGCAGTGAGTCTCCTGCAGCGCTTCGACCCCCCACCTACCCCTGCGCCATCCACACTTCCCACTCCCATTCCGGTCCCAAGCACACACACACCTTCCCAGGCAGGCACCACACCAGACACAGGCAGCACACCAACAGGGAAGGGCAAGCGCACACCTCCTGTCACGCACACTCAGGGGGAAGAAGGCACACCCTCTGGGTCTAGGGCACACAGGCGGACACGCAGCCACACTAGGAGTCCGCATGCCTCACTCCCCAGTCCCTCCGATGTCACTCCCCTCGGCTCCCCTGCCCCACAATCTGAGAAGGAGACCTACTTGGCTGTGCTGGGCCTCAGCCCCACTGTTTCACCTGCGCGCAAACGGGCAAGGCACTCCACGGGTAGGGGAGTAGAGTCCCCCCCTGTCCACCACCTCCCCCAGTAGCGCTGCAACCCATTCCTCCGACCCCCCCCGTCCTTGGGGCCTGTGGTTCCTTCGGGTGCAGGGGAGACGCTGCAAGATCTTGCGGACGTGTGCAGCGCAGTACTGACCTCCACCTTTGGCGCTGCCCCACCCCCTGTGGTGGAGTTGTCCGTCCTTGCACCCCCAACACCTGCCCTACCCCCTCCTGTCCCTGCGGTGCCTGGTCCTTCCCCACATGATGCCCTCACCCCAGTCGATCAACCAGAGGTATCTGATGTGCAGGCAAGGTAGGGGAGACGCATGGCCATGTGCCCCCCCCCCCCAGGACTTCGTGTCTGGACTGGCCTATGGCCTTTGTAAATAGTGTCCTTTTCTACTTTTTGTTTTCATGCTAAATAAAGCATTTTGTTTTTCCTTTGCACACAATTGCTTTTCAGGTATTGATGTTGGTGCTGATGCTCCATGAGTTGGGGTGGTGATCATGTGTTGGGTATCTGGGAAATGTAGTGGTCTGCTGCTCATGGGGTGGACCCTGGTATCTGCGTGGCATCACAAGGTCTCTGCAATTATTCTTTGGTCGTGTATGCTCTTTGTGTTTTGAGACATTGTCCCAAGGAGTGTTCCTTCCTCTGTGGCACCTGACATCTTACCTGCAGGGAGTTGCACCATTGTTGTGCTGACCTGTGTCTACATTCCCTTGGTGGCTGATGGATCCCTTCAACTATGTCCATGCCTGCTCAGCAATGTGTCCGGCTGCATCGTCTGTGCCATCCTTGGTAGTCACTGTACTTGTGTATAGAGTAGGTTGCTATGCCTCCATGGGGAAATGGTCCCTTTTCCGCGCTATGCATGTGTGTACTCCCAGCCTAGCACATATATGGTACTTGTTCTGCAGGGTATTTAGTCACCTGACTGACAATTGTGGGCATTGTATCTGTGGGAAGTCCACCATATTCCTTCCATGGGAGACAACAACTTGGTGGCTGTGACAGCACCTGTACATTCCTATCAGTCCTGGAATGTGCGTGACAGTGTGTGTTCCCTTTGGCTCTCTTAGTTTAGTGGGTTTCACATGACTATACAGTCTTGTGACATGATCTCAGTGTGTGTATTGTGCAGCCTCCGCAAGGGGTGGGTATGCATGTGTCATTTGTCATCGCACCCACATGTGGTGTGTCATGCAGTGGGGTAATGACATCCATCCTCATGGGAGTGGGACACTGCTGTCAGTGATGTGTTGACATGGCACTCTCAACATAGTCGCACATTGGGGATGCGTTCATGGACCCATGGAGTTGTGGTCATCTGAGGATGATGCACCCACCCCTCATATGTCTGGGCACTGCTGGGAGTGACATGCACCCACCCCTCATATGTCTGGGCACTGCTGGGAGTCCTCTGCACCCACCCCTCATATGTCTGGGCACTGCTGGGAGTGACATGCACCCACCCCTCATATGTCTGGGCACTGCTGGCAGTCCTCTGCACCCACCCCTCATATGTCTGGGCACTGCTGGGAGGCCTCTGCACCCACCCCTCATATGTCTGGGCACTGCTGGGAGTCCTCTGCACCCACCCCTCATATGCCTGGGCACTGCTGGGAGTGATATGCACCCACCCCTCATATGTCTGGGCACTGCTGGGAGGCCTCTGCACCCACCCCTCATATGTCTGGGCACTGCTGGAGTCCTCTGCACCCACCCCTCATGTGTCTGGGCACTGCTGGGAGTGATATGCACCCACCCCTCATATGTCTGGGCACTGCTGGGAGGCGTCTGCACCCACCCCTCACATGTCTGGGCACTGCTGGGAGTGACATGCACCCACCCCTCATATGTCTGGGCACTGCTGGGAGTTATATGCACCCACCCCTCATATGTCTGGGCACTGCTAGGAGGCCTCTGCACCCACTCCTCATATGTCTGGGCACTGCTGGGAGTCCTCTGCACCCACCCCTCATATGTCTGGGCACTGCTGGGAGTGATATGCACCCACCCCTCATATGTCTGGGCACTGCTGGGAGTGATATGCACCCACCCCTCATATGTCCGGACACTGTTGGGAGGCCTCTGCACCCACCCCTCATATGTCTGGGCACTGCTGGGAGTCCTCTGCACCCACCCCTCATATGTCTGGGCACTGCTGGGAGTGATATGCACCCACCCCTCATATGTCTGGGCACTGATGGGAGTCCTCTGCACCCACCCCTCATATGTCTGGGCACTGCAGGGAGTGATATGCACCCACCCCTCATATGTCTGGGCACTGCTGGGAGTGATATGCACCCACCCCTCATATGTCTGGGCACTGCTGGGAGTCCTCTGCACCCACCCCTCATATGTCTGGGCACTGCTGGGAGTGATATGCACCCACCCCTCATATGTCTGGGCACTGCTGGGAGTGACATGCACCCACCCCTCATATGTCTGGGCACTGCTGGGAGTGACATGCACCCACCCCTCATATGTCTGGGCACTGCTGGGAGGCCTCTGCACCCACCCCTCATATGTCTGGGCACTGCTGGGAGTCCTCTGCACCCACCCCTCATATGTCTGGGCACTGCTGGGAGTGATATGCACCCACCCCTCATATGTCTGAGCACTGCTGGGAGTCCTCTGCACCCACCCCTCATATGTTTGGGCACTGCTGGGAGTCCTCTGCACCCACCCCTCATATGTCTGGGCACTGCTGGGAGTCCTCTGCACCCACCCCTCATATATCTGGGCACTGCTGGGAGTCCTCTGCACCCACCCCTCATATGTCTGGGCACTGCTGGGAGGCCTCTGCACCCACCCCTCATATGTCTGGGCACTGCTGGGAGTCCTCTGCACCCACCCCTCATATGTCTGGGCACTGCTGGGAGTGATATGCACCCACCCCCCATATGTCTGTGCATTGCTGGGAGTGACATGCACCCACCCCTCATATGTCTGGGCACTGCTGGGAGTGATATGCACCCACCCCTCATATGTCTGGGCACTGCTGGGAGGCCTCTGCACCCACCCTTCATATGTCTGGGCACTGCTGGGAGTCCTCTGCACCCACCCCTCATATGTCTGGGCACTGCTGGGAGTGATATGCACCCACCCCTCATATGTCTGGGCACTGCTGGGAGTGATATGCACCCACCCCTCATATGTTTGGGTAGTGCTGGGAGGCCTCTGCACCCACCCCTCATATGTCTGGGCACTGCTGGGAGTCCTCTGCACCCACCCCTCATATGTCTGGGCACTGCGGGGAGTGATATGCACCCACCCCTCATATGTCTGGGCACTGCTGGGAGTCCTCTGCACCCACCCCTCATATGTCTGGGCACTGCTGGGAGTGATATGCACACACCCCTCATATGTCTGGGCACTGCTGGGAGTGATATGCACCCACCCCTCATATGTCTGGGCACTGCTGGTAGTCCTCTGCACCCACCCCTCATATGTCTGGGCACTGCTGGGAGTGATATGCACCCACCCCTCATATGTCTGGGCACTGCTGGGGGTCCTCTTCACGCACCCCTCATATGTCTGGGCACTGCTGGGAGTGATAGGCACCCACCCCTCATATGTCTCGGCACTGCTGGGAGTCCTCTGCACCCACCCTCATATGTCTGGGCACTTCTGGGAGTCCTCTGCACCCACCCCTCATATGTCTGGGCACTGCTGGGAGTCCTCTGCACCCACCCCTCATATGTCTGGGCACTGCTGGGAGTGATATGCACCCACCCCTCATATGTCTGGGCACTGCTGGGAGTCTTCTGCAGCCACCCACCCACCAACCCACCCGCCCTATGCCAACATTTGTGGCGTGTGTACGCCTTGTATCCATTCTGTACTGGTGCCGTAGGGGTACAGGTGGGACAGACCCTAACCCCGCATTCATAGGGTGTACGCGCCGTACCCACACTGTGGGGGCGTGGGTACGGGCCGTACCCACGCTCTGGGGGGCGTGGGTACGGCCCGTACCACCATTGGGGTGGTGATGGAGGGGTACGCGCCGTACCCACGCTGTGGGGGTGTGTGTACGGCCCGTACCACCATTGAGGTGGTGATGGGTACCCACGCACCCATAGCGTGGGTACGGCGCGTACACCTCCATCACCACTACAATGGTGGTACGGGCCGTACCCACGCTCTGGGGGGCGTGGGTATGGCCCGTACCACCATTGTAGTGGTGACGGGTACGCGTCAACGTTCACTTCCGTTGTGGCGGTACGTGGGATTGGTGGACACGCCCCCCCGAAGTGACCAGACCATGGGGGTAAGTTATGTGCAGGAGATATATGTTTTAACTTGGGGGGGTTATGTTTCCTTCCCCTCGCCCCCCCCCCCCACCCCTTTGCCCCTGGGTGTTGTTCTGACCTTCTGCGGCGTCTGCGGCGGTTTCTGTGCACCAGGTCGTAGGCTAGGAGGGCCTTGATGAAACGTAGGATGGGGTCCATGGCTGTCCGTCGCGTACGGGTGGTCCTTGTTCGCGTCGTCCTCAATTTCCCAGCAGTTTGTGGCTCCCGTAAAAAATGCTACGTGCGGAGTGACGTAGGCACGAATCGTACTTGCTGGTCCGTAAAACACTGCCTGACTCTGTTCGGACGTCACGTACGCGATGTCCCGGATCGGAATTGTGGGTATTTTTTCGCCGCACGTAGTTTCGTACAATTTGTACGGAAATGGTATTCTGTACGAATCGTACTTGCTGCTTTGTAAGGTGGATTTCCCGGGTACGAGTCGTATGGAGAATACGCTCCGTACGACCATTCGTACCCGGGTTTTACAGAATCGGAATCGGCACCTTAATATAATTAAAAAACTTCCTACCCTATTCCCCTATAAACCCACAACCCGCTAAAAAAACTAAAAGCGCTAAATATATATATATTTTTTATAACTACTAAAAATTTAACACATATATTAAAAATACAAACAATTCTAATACACAAAAACATACATCACATGCATCTAAAATATACACTAAAATACGTAACAATAATAAAAAAAGATATTTTTGCAAATGATATTGAACACTTCGATATTTTTAAAACCGATATTACACACCTGAATTCGATATTCTTAACCTCGATATTCTTGCTGTCTATATTTCTGACCCACGATTTTTCCAACTCGATATTTGTGCACCCCGAAATTTTGTACTCAATATTGTGTCTCTACAACAGCGAAGGTTAAGGGATATCAGTCGCGTTTGTGCACGACATTTATATCATTGGGAATCGGTCAGTGGGTGTCCAAGGTCCTGTTCCCAGGCGGAGCGCACCTTAGCATTCCGGGTAGGGAGCAGGACCGTGCTCGCATAATAGAGTTTAGATATGAAGTGACACCTCCGGTGTCTGTGATAAGTAGCGTCAAAGGTGGAAAGTCATCTGGCTATATGAGGTAGCTGGGGACCTGGGCTCTGAGTTCCCCCTGCATCCAGCGCAGCAAAAACTGGTCCATTAGAGGATCAGTTTGAAAATGAATATCTTCCGTCCACGAGAATACATGAGCTTTGGGGAAGAGGTCCTCAATTGTGTTCAGGGAGTACCTAGAGAGGGTTCCAGGGCCTCTCGCGTGATGGGCTACCAAGGGTTTGCGGATAGAGGAAGGGCTGAGGAATACAATCAGACATGTACCTAGAGATACTTAATGGATGCATCACACCACACCAGAGGAAATCCGCTATCAGTTCTGTTTGCTACTGTTGTTATGGGGAATAACTCGGACTTACCCCAATTTATATGTAACCCTGACAAGGCACCATATCAAATTATTTCCCTTAGGATGGGTGCCAGGTTTTGGCCTGGAAAGCTCACATTGAGCATCAGCATTAAGTGTGATTAGAAGTGGCCCAGTTTTAATCTGCAGTCCTCTGTGAAGGTGCCGAACCTGCAGGTAGCATATCAGGTGGTCCAGGGCTATAATAAATAATAGGGTTGACAGCGGGAAGCCTTGACTTGTTCCCCGTGTTAGGGAGAAAGAAGCATTCAGTGCTCCATTTAAATGAATTCTTGCTCTGGGCTGTGTATACAGTAGCGTGATGAGGGATGTAAATCCCAGTGGAAATGAAATATCCATTTTACACAATGTGGCCTGCAAGAATGGCCATTCTAGTGAGTTGAATGTTTTTTCGACATCTAAAAGCACTGCTGAGGCGGGCACGGTTGGGGATATTCTATGTAGTACTGCGAAGGGCGTGCACAAATTCAGGGCTATTGATCTATGCAGGACAAACCGAGATTGAGCTCGGGACACTATTTGATTCAACAGGATGGAGAGTTGGGTCATGTTAATTTTTGCCATGATTTTAGTGTCAAAATTTATATAGGAGCCGCAGTGATACAAATTTTTCCCAGGTTTAGGGAGCAGTCATTTCTCCTCTTCATGGAGAGTGGACAGGAGGACACCCTTTTCCAGCACCTCATGATAGGGTTCCAGGAGGTGTGGGGCTAATAAATGTTTGTATGTTTTATAGAAAATGCCCGAAAACCCATCGAGGCCCGTCCATGGCTTCTATTGCTTGGATTATTTCTTCCACTGTAAATGATGCCCCGAGAAACTGTTGGTGTGCGCAGCTAAGCCACACCGAAGCTATCTCTTCCAGGTAACATGTTCTGTGAGCAGCATCATCTGTGATCCGGGAGGTGTATAGATCAGTATAGTAGGTAAGTATTTCATCCTGGATACCCAGTGTGTCTGTGACATGGGAACCATCTGAACGCCATAGGGCAGTTATGTAATATTTACCCCTGGTGGGGTTGCAGCCGTCGATCAAGTAGACGACTCGGTCTCTCTCCCTCCCCATACTTCCTGGGCTTTACATATTTTCCGAGACAATGTGTTTCTCTCTCAGCCGCCTCGCAGAAGTTGGCTAGAAGGGAGGTAGGGCAATTCAAGTGTGTCAGTGATCCGTGTAATGCCTGATCAATCTCAGATAGTTGCCCCTCTATTTAGAACAGGGTGTTTTGTAAGTCCTTTGGAATCACTGCATGATTAGAAATACAGGCTCCTCCTAATATAGGCCTTAAATGCTTCCCATAGGGTGGCCAAGGATTCTACTTTCCCTGTGTTTACTTTGAAATATTTCATTATAGCGTTATGGATGGAAATCTGTCCTAAATAGGTCATCTTGGAGCGCAATTCCGGGAAAACTCCACTATCTTTCAACCCCACCCACCCTAGTCACATGGACCTTCAGGGGTCCTGGGGAATGATCTGACAGTGTACGTGGCAAGTGCTGTGTGTAGTCAATCCATGGAGCCATAGTGGGCGTAAGGAGTCAGTAGTATAGGCAGGGCCAAGTATTGTGTTGTGCTGAGTAATATCTGTAGGCAGGCTGTGAAGAGTGCTGCTGATGCAAGGCATCAATCAGAAAATGTGTTTCCCATACGTCCCACAGGGCACGCCAGGATCCTGACTTGGCACTCAGAGTGTCTGCAGTACTGTCACATTTGGGGTCAAGTAGCAAGTTAAAGTCCCCTCCCATACAAATGTTGTCTGCCTCCACCAAATCAATCTGTGCCTGCAGGTTTTGATAACATTCCGGACTCTCTGTGTTCAGCGCATATATATTTACTAATAGTTGGTGTGACACAGTGATCGGCCACCACCAACAGATAACGACCCTCTGTGTCAGTGTGCACCACGTTCAAGTGGAATGGCACAAGTTTGTGTATAAGTATTGAAACCCCCCTGACGAATGTGCTGTAGCCAGCAAAGAAATTGTGAGCTCCCCATGTAGAAGCAAATGTGGGTGATGGTGTGGAGGGCAGGTGCTTTTGTGGTAAAAAGGCAATACCAACTTGATGTCTCTTCTGCAGAGAGTATAGTACATGCTTGCCCTTGCATGTATTGTTCGGCTCCCATATGTTCCAGGTTGCTAGCATCATGACTATAAAAGGGTGAATGCTATCATGTACTGCCATTGCATATCTGAGAGAAAGGAGGTGATTGTTGCTGGGAAAACTGTGCGGTACCAACCGTAAACTGTAAGTCGAACATTTGCAAAGCCGTCTGTAGCTCAACATATGTTCCCTCTCCCCTCCCCATTCCTGCAAGGAAAACCCAACCCCTACATAATTTCTGCAATTATCAATTCTTGCAGCATAAAATGATATCCAAACAGTTACGTGTAGAACACACTCGAGGGGTGGCAATGCTACGCCAGATCCCCACTTCCTTTAGGGATGAAAATTACTAATAAGCAATGCAATTCGCCATATACTAATATGTTAAGTATTAATCCTGGCCATAAAGAGGCATGCAGCATCATTAGTCAGTCCTCAGCACATCCGTGACATAGGTAGAGACAAGTTAGGTTCAATAGTGTCAGCCTGTGGAACAAAGATCAGCACTCGCGCCTGAGTGTGGATCCGATGGCGATCTCTCAGGTGAGTCACTCTGGTGCATAGCTTGGTTTTCAGAATACTTGCGACAGAAGTCTTGTACTGCTGTTGGGGTGTCAAATAAATGTGGTCTGCCATTGATCTCGACCCGAATACGGGCAGGATATGCCATCCTATAGCGAAGTCCCAAGTTACGTAGTGTAGCCTTCACACCATTGTATTTGTGGTGGGCGTCCTGGCCCATTGCTCAAATTCTGGATATAAAGAGATGGATGAACCTTGCCAATTGAGAGGTCCATTTTCTCTAGCTAGTTGCAAGGCAGTGTCCCAGTCCTGGAAATTTAACAGGTGTGCGAGGAGTGGCTGTGGTGGGCGTCCAGGGTTTTTGGCACGACCCAAGGGAGTGGTACGACCTATCGACCACAAATATTGATGTGAAAGAGTCTTTGTCAAACAGATTGACCAGGGGCTATCAAGGCAGCCAGTGTTCGTGGATTCCAGTATTACCAGGATGCGGATGTTATTGCGCCTACTTCTTAGCTCTAAATCCTCGTTCTTCATTGCAACTGTCTTTAGGAGGTTTTCCATGCTGTCTATCTTCTTGGCCGATTGGATTGCCCTGTCCTCCAAGTACGAGACCCTGCCCTCCACTGTGTTGAGTCTCCTTTTGTGGTATTCCAAGCGCACCCCCATTGCATCTAGGTGCTTGTCTAAGGTATCAAAGCGGCTCTCCAGGCCCTTAAAACCTGCTCTCAGTTCCATTATGAGAGCGTCAACATTAGGCGGCGTCGCAGAAAGAGTGTCCGCCATCGCCAGACCTGGGCTGCTCTCCGGGGGTTTGGTCTTATTGAATGTTTGCCGGCCTGTTTTGGGTTACCTCGGACCATAGCCTGTAGAAGTGTGCAGCCACAGTGTCAGACAGCCTAGGTTCGGCACAGCGCCCAAACCATGCCCTGCGTATAAGTGGTGACCAGGCACCCCCGTTCCCCACATCGATGCCAACTGCAGAAGGGGGTACTCCTGCTGTCATCTACAGGTGTTGTGTGCAGGACTAGTTCTTAAGTACAGGTGCAAAGGAGGTACAGCAGTTGCATCCCAAATTAACAGGGAAGGGGCACAAATCATCCGGCCCAACAACCCTGCAGCCCAGCTAAGCAGCTGGCTTTTTCCAGCAGGGGTTAAAGACAGCAGATGAGCGGTGGATGCCTCAGCCACCACGCGTTGTACCTGCTATGCACAGTTATGTCGCTGTTACCCATGGCTCAATATTCATGAGGGCGTCAACCAGGCAGCAGGGGGTGGCTCTGGCAGACTGGGAGTCAAGGCCTGTGGGTTTCCTGCCAGTCCCATCTCCTGTGCGACCTCCAGGCCTCTCAAGTGCATGGGAGCACTGTGTGATGCAGGAGGTCAGGTCTCAGTCAATCATGGGCCCACAGGCCCATCCATGCAGCTTCCTCCCAGGCTCACAGTCCTGCTCCACAGGCCACCTCTCTCTCCTGGTCAATGCGAGCAGGTTCCAGTCGGAGAGATCAGCGTATGGTAAAGGGAGGAGGCTGGGGGAGACAGGGGGCCTGCACACAGCTACAGGCCGCCCCAGCCAGCCCAATGGCTAACGCCCAGGCTCACCCGTGGACCTGTCACTGCGTGGCCTTCGGGAGATGTGTGGGCCGGCCTTACCTGCTTTCTGAATGCGCTCGATCTTGATGCGTCCTCCCGCCAGCCCTGTGTTTCGTCTTCCGCCATCACCAGAGTCTCGTCCCGCAGCAATATGTGTCCCCCCGCCACTCAGTCTTGGTACCATCCGCCCAGATCCTCCGGATCTGCTGTTTTCCTCCAGGCACTCAGCAGTGTGGTGGTTTGGTCGTGCAGTCCGCTTCAGGGAAGGCCACACTTCCAAGGTAGGCCCGCATGGCCGTGGGAGAGCCAAGCCATGTTGCAGCCACACTCAGCTCACATGCCGGCAAGACCGATGGTTACAGCCTTGATCACGTCGCCTCTGCTCACAGTGGGATGTCCCCCGGTGTAGCGGCTTCCAATACAGGCTTTTCCCGGCTAGAATGGCGATTAATGAATAATATATCGCTAGGATTGTGAGGAGGCCAGTGGAGCTTCAATGCTACAAGGCCATCGCTGTCGGCAGCTTGACCACGACCCTACTCACCTGCAACATTTTCTGACCCCGCAAGTCACTCTATGAAACCATATAATCTGGACCTGACACAGGAGGCAAAAGTGGGCCTGTATGTTCTTAGATCATCTTCATGTAATTCAATTAATGCCCACCAGAGCTTGACGCCCGATGTTCGGCTACAACCAACTAATAATCTTGATAGTGTAACATGTCAAGAGCCACAGCTCCCACTTAATCTTTTTATGGATAGCTATCAATCTGTGCAGGAAAAGTCATTTTTGTCTGCAAGGCAATCAGTAGGGGCCGAGGTTGCCAGTCTGGATTTACTGGGGTACATCTATTTACCAGGTCGGGGAATGGCACTCCCCCTCCCCCTGCACAAGACATTGATGTTGTTTTTCCAATAGGCGAATTGGCATATTTGGAGGCCGACAGGGAACTGTGTGCAACCCAAGATGTTTCCCTGTATAAAATGGTCTTAGCCTCATCTCCTGGAATACTGTGGGAGCCTGCTTCAAAATTGCAAACTCTGAGTGGGTTGCATTTATTAGTGCTTGTGAAATCATATGCTGTCAAGAAACATGGATGATAGAAAACTTCTATATCAATATGTATCACGCTTTATTTCAATCATCTTTTCCATCAAATGCAGGAAGAGCAAATGGGGGGCATTGTCACTTTTGTTTCAGTTAATATGTCTCCATGCCGGTCTTCAGCACTTTGGTCTTTCCCCTATTTTCTGATAAACCTCTTATCATTTTCAGCTGGTACAGATATCATGTTAATTAATTTTTATTATAATGTTTTTAAACAGAATGTGATTAAAGCAATATAGCATTTTGATGGGTTTTTAGAAGATTTTTTTTTTTATCAGGAAGTATATCGTACGGTTTATGGTGAAGCCTTAAATACCCTTATCCTATAATCTAAATTTGGTTAGTGACACTTTTTTAGGGGAAAAAGCCAACTTGCCAACTTTCCTGTGTACTCACTCTGAGTTATAGAATGATATTGGCTGAGCTTACTCCCCTACTTTCTGGTTTTCAAGTGGTCCCTTAAATGTACTGGTGATCACAACTCTCCTACCATCTTGTTGACTGCCCACACAATACCAAAAGGTCCTAAAAACATTGATCGGTTAGGTTATTCTAAGAGCAAAGGATCGAGGATCAAATGTGATATGATTGACCCCATCCTTTTAAATTAAACACAGTGGGTCTGGAAATATGGTCTCTATTTTAACTTGCCTTTCAAAGGATTGTCGGCCCGGTTCCATTCAATGTGAGTTTAAGAACATTTTTAAATCTATATCGGACAAAATAACTTCTACAAAGTTCCCAAGTGAGCTTCCCTCCTTCCAATTTGATTTGATTTGATTTGCGAATTTATAAAGCGCACGGTTGCCCATGGGTGTCTTGGTGCTGAATCGATGTAAAATCAAGGTCTGCCAAAGAATGGCGTTCTGACCAAGAAGTAAACAGTCAGGTTTTTCCCTCTTTCCTGAATGCGAGTAGAGATGGGGTGTTTTTGATTGTAATTGGGAGAAGGTTCCAGGTCTTGGCTGCCTGAAACAGGAAACTTCTTCCCCCCATCTAACTTGCCTGAATTTAGGAACCTGAATCAACTTTGCCTGACTTGATCTCAGGCTTCTGGAAGGCTCATATTGTTTCAAATGTGTTTTTAAAAAATGGGGTCCTACCCCGTGGAGGGCTTTATAGGCCAGACAGACTGACTTAAACTTTATCCTCTTTTCAATAGGTAGCCAATGGAGGGCTCCTAATCTGTGGGCGACTGGCTCAAATCTGGGAATGTCCAGCATCAGACTTGCTGCAGCGTTCTGTAAGCGCTGTAGTTTTGCTAGATATTGGTTTTGTATCCCAGCATACAAGGCATTCCCGTAATCCAGCCTAGATAAGGCCAGTGCTGTTACTAATGTTTTACAAGAATCTTGGGGAATAAACGGCAGTAGGTTCAACGCAGCCTGTTCAGCGGCCCACAAACAGTTGCTGGTGTCTCTCAAATCGCACCCATGTATAATACTTGCGGCGAAGGATGCAAGAAGATTTATAAATCGACTACAGAGAGGAGGAAAGGTGAAATAAGAAACAAGACATGGGATGATCTTATAGTTGCAGGTTGAACTAGGGCTAATACTAAGGTTTGGGAAGTAAGAAACCGGCCCTTTTTTGTTGATTTGGATGTACCAAAAGTTGAATCCCTAATCTCCGTTGACTCCTGGGTGTGTCTTTTTTCAAAAATCTTTCAATCTGAGCAGATTTTACCACCATTTGGAATCAGTCATTATTTGACACTGCAAATCCAACTAAGCCTACCGGTTTCAATTAGTATCTCTAAAGTAACTACAGCAATTGAGAAGTGTGTCTCCGGGAAGACACCAGGCCCGGACGGTGCCCCGGCAGGCATTTTCAAATCAAATGTAAATATGTGCCCCCCGCCTCCCCCCACCCCCTTTTAGAAAACATTATTAGATCTTTCATGGCACGCCCTACTCCAGATTCTAGGAAGACAGCTATAGTAGTCCCTATTTTTAAAAAGACTACAGAACCATTCCATCCTGTTATAGGCCCATATCATTACTTGACTCTAGTGTTAAGATCCTAGGGCATGTACTTTTGTCCTATTTGGAGAGTTGGGCTGCGAAAAATACCGCCTTAGCTAGGGGTTCAATATGTTTTTAGGCCAGGCGTTAGCATGGTTCATCAGTGCCTTAACCTATATCTTATCGCAGGAAAATGTGTTAGGGCAAAAGGAGGTTATTTACATCTGGCCTATATAGATTTTCTCAAAGTTATGAGATCTAGTGGGTAAGATGGGTGTTGAAAATGAACTTCTAATACTTATTAGGTGCCTACATCAGGCCCTGTCCGTACTGGTTCGTTGACGGTCCTCAGGGGAAGGGTCCCCTCATATTAACTCCACCAGGGTCGTTAGACAAGGGTGCATTTTGGTCCCATTCCCTTTTGTGCTCTATGTAAATGGGATAAATAAACGTCTAGCGGATAAAGGGAAAGATATGCCGCTTATGGGAACACAGTCAATAACCATCTAAATATACGCCGATGATTTGGTGCTTCTTGCCGTACTCCTTATGTCCTACAGATCTTATTAGATGAGTGTTCAACTTACATGGATGAGTTGGACTTGCAGGTAAACAATTCAGAGTAGTACATTATGACCTGCTGCCACCCAAGAACGAAATAGAAGTGCTTTGTGGTAGGGGACACACCTTGCAAAGACTAAGGGGCATATTATCAAGCACTACGTTAAAATTATCGCTGCTTTAGCGGCAGAAAACTGCGGCTAAAGTGACGATAATGAGCTTGATAACATGCCGCAGAGAATTCCAATAGAAGCCCATGTTGACACCAGAACATGGGCTTCTATGGGAATTCTCAAGGGCATATTTATCTGGCCCATTATCACCGGTTCTTGATGATATGCCCCCAAATCTTTCAACTATTTGGAAATTACTTTCAGTTTATGTTTTAGTTGGACTTCATTATTAACTTTAAGATACCAACAATTTAATAGGGCTATTGAGGCCATTTTTAGATGCACACACAAACTAGGGTATAAACCGATTAAAAAGATTCTGTGCCGGGGGCGTGGCTTAGCGCCCGAGTGAATGGCGGCACCCGGGTGACGCTCCGCAGTCCACCGGGAAGACTCGGTACCGCAAGAACTGCTGCAACTTGGACGGAGACACGCCTGCACTCCTGAAAGCTCGGAGCTTCCTCTGGGGCCCCCGCAAACCTCTCATGCGGCCTCAGAATGTCGAAGTGAGTCTGAAAACGGCTTTACTTTCAGCGCAGCCGCCATTTTGAATTTCGGCGCGCGCTTGGATGTCTCCTCAGAGCGATGTGGGTATATGACTTTTGCTCAGCAATGTTAATTCACCTAAAGACACTGCATTAAGAACGCTGACTGGCAGCTTTTCTGCGGGGAAACTGTTTTTTTTTGTTGTTTTTTTACCTCAGTGTGTGCAGAAATCATTATGAGTGTATCTTTATCTTCTCTCAGCAGAACCTCAAACTGCAGTGCTCCCTTACATTAGCACCCTTGCTCCTCACTTCTCTCAGCATATTTATAAAGGGGGACTGTCTTTGACAAGCTCTATTCATCCGCTTTCTGCCATGTGCCTTTTCTTAGATTGTTTTTCACTGATGATATAAGTTGCAGTACACCGTTTTCAGTGCTCTCATTTACTTCTTGGGCTGTGTACTTCTTTCTTCGGCACACCAGTACTTTGATGACGGCATGGTGACTGACTGTAAGAGGTCTTTTTTGACTAGCAGTATTTCCCCTGTTGCTTTCAGAGGGTGTTTTTCTTTCTTTTTTTTGTTGTTGTTGTTGTAATCTACGCACTGTTCGTTATGCTCCATTCCTAATACACCAGCACTGGTTCGAAGATAACTACACTATATGGGTAAACCAAGAGCACCTCATTCTTCTCTTTCCAAACCTAAACACATTTTTATAAAGAATTCGACAATTATTTCTGAATTCTCCAAACTGGAAGATTCTCTGGCCTTATCTTCTCAAAGTCCTGATATAACAATGGAGCCCTCGCCTACAGTTTCAGGAAAATCCATTACCAAGCGCTTAAAAAAGGATCCTCCGTTGCCGCCTAAATCAGCTTCACCGGTGTCGCTGGAGCTTTTATTGGAGGAAATAAGAGCTCTCCGGCCATTCATGGAAGAGACTAATACTAAACTACAAGTCTTAACGGACAACTGGTCTCAACTTGAAGCTAGAGTCTCATCAGTTGAACATAATGTCTCCTCCTTCAAAGAAACCTGTGTTACTGTTTCTCATCTTCACTCTCAAGTTTCTTCACTTCAGAAACAGGTTGAAGACTTGGAAAATCGCAGTAGACGCAATAACCTGCGTATTTATGGCCTGGAAGAAGGACTTGAAGGGACAGACTCTCTTACCTTTTTTAAATCATTTCTCCCTAAGCTGCTCCATATGCCAGAGGGGACGGTCCTTAACATTCAGCGAGCACATCGGCTAGGTCGTCTTCCAGCACACGCTACATCTCCACCAAGGCCTAGAGGAGTCATCTTGTACTTTCTTGAATATACGGATTTGTTGAAGGTTCTTTCAGCGGTCAGACCGTCTCCTAGAATCACATGGTCTGGCTCGTCTTTGTATTTTGCGCAAGACTATGCTAAAGCTACCGCTAATACGCGCAAAACCTTTTTGCACATGCGAGATGACTTACGCTCAATAGGAGCCCGATATGGTCTCTTTCATCCTTGTCTCTTCAAAGTCACATATAATAACAAAACTACCACATATGAGGATCCTCTGTGTTTACAAAGCTTCATCAACTCATGTAAACCGAGTGTCATGGATTCCTCTGGCCCTGCTCCCTCTCTTTAACTGTTCGACATGGCTTTTTACTGTACTGCTGATTGAATTCTCGTTTTTCCATTACTTGATATTTGACAGTTTGGATGTTGTTTCTTCTTGTCAATGGCATATCTGAGGGTTTTTCTCTGTGTTTCTCTTTTGAGACTCTGTTTATTAAGGTTCTTAATTATTATTGTTAGTGTACCTTCTCATGAAATATTCTAATATTGATTCTGTTTTGTTACCACAGATTTCCTATATTTGTTCTATGATGTCTTCCTGGTCCTCCGCTTTGCTAACCCCTAGATGTTTCGTCCGTTCCATGTGGTTCCACCCCCTCCCCTGTCTCTACTTGGTTTCTCCTTATGTAGGTATGTTATCCTCCTGTATTCCCATCCTTTTTGTTTTCTTCATTTTCTTGTTTATCTTTCTTCGATTGATTCTTTTTATTCTCCTTGTGGATGTTGCTTTGTCCTTTTCTTTTTGCGGATCTTCTCATGTTCTCTTCTTGGTTCCATTCGACCTTTATCTCGAGGTGGTTTTTTCGCAACTGTTATCACTATTTATTCCTTTCTTCTCACACTCATTTTCTTATCTATCTATTCCGTCTCACAGCTCCAGCTATACTTCCTTCTGCTTTTTGCCTCTTCCTCATAGAATCGTTTATTTTCTTTCTCTACTTTCTGTTCCTCTTTTCTCTTGCACTTGGGTCCAGGTAACCATGTTTATGATCTTTATTCTCTTGTATGCCCTATTTTACTCTTTCATTGAATTGATTCATAGATATTCACTTACCTTGTTTACTTTTACTTTTGAATTGCCATGCCCTTAAGATTAGTTTCATGGAATATTAGAGGATTGAATTCCCCCATTAAAAGGCAAAGAGTTATGACCCATTTAGCCAAATTGAATGCTGACATTGTATTCTTGCAAGAGACTCACCTTACGGAGACTGAGTCATCAAAACTAAAACGAGGTTGGGTAGGGGAAATATTTTATTCCAACGGTGATGGCAAACGCAATGGGGTCATGATTCTTTGTCATAAATCGCTTAGTTGTAAATTTATATCACAGGAATCTGATGTAGAGGGCTGATGACTACATGTTAAGTTGATGTTGAAGGATGTTCCAGTCTCCTTTTTCAATGTATACGGTCCTACTGGTGGTGATTCCTCTTTTTGGTCTTCAATGGCCCAGCAGATGGCCCTTTGCATGGAAGATAATTTTATCCTAGCAGGGGATTGTAATCAGATTTTTGACCCTTTTGTTGATAGAAATTCCAAAGTTTCATTTATTCCTAACAAACCACATAAATCTTTTATCCATGCTATCACTCAGCACAAACTTCTGGACGCCTGGAGGTTGTGTAACCCCACCACCAGAGAGTATACTTTTTATTCCCCTGTGCATCATTCCCAAACGCGTATTGATTATTTTTTTGTCTCCCACAATATTTCCCAAGCTCTTCTGAATGCTGAAATCGGACCCATATTATTATCTGATCATGCCCCAGTTTTGATTGATTTGGACATTTTAGCTAAAGTTAATGCGCCCAGAAGATGGACATTTAATAAGTCCCTTCTTCTAGATCCTGTATTTTCTTCCTCATTCTCTACCTTTTTTGATGAGTACTTTTCCTTGAACGATACCACTTCCCTACCTTTTTCAACTATTTGGGACGCCTTTAAGGCCTCAGCGAGAGATTTTATTATCAGCTATGTGGCCTAGAAGCGAAACATTGCTCGCAAGCGTTCGAGGTCCCTTCTTCAGGATATTAAGAGACTGGAGCATTCTTTTTACCCATCCAATTCAAAAGCTGTTCTTGATGCCCTTATAAAAGCGAAATTGCAATTTAATAAGGAATCTACTGACAGTGCCTCCTTTTACCTCCTGAAATCTAGTGCAAAATATTATGGTGGGAAAAATAAAGCAGGTAAAATTTTAGCCATCTATTTGAAAACCAAACACAATAAACTCAATATCGAGTCTGTTTTTGACGGAAACTCTATCTTAAAATTTAATGACACCGAAATTTTGAATGAGTTTGCACTTTTTTACAAATCATTATATACTCCTGAAACGAATCCCACTAATCATACACTTTCACAATTCTTCTCAACCATACATAAAACTCGACAAGATTTCCCCGACTTGTCGTCCTTAGAAATGGACATAACACAACAAGAACGCTTAGCCGCACTCCAACACTTAAAAAAAGATAATGCATCTGGGCCGGACGGATTCACTGTCGAATTTTATCTCCACTTCTCTAAATTATTACTACCTAAATTACACCTTCTGATTAATTCCTTTAACCATCTGGGAGAATCTGTAGGCTCTTTCTCAGAAGCTCATATATGTCTAATCCCTAAGGAAGGTAAAGATTTGAAACACTGTAAGAATTACAGACCCATTTCACTGGTCAATATAGATTACAAAAAATTTTCTTAGACACTGGCCTTACGTTTGGACCCTATTTTACCAAATATATTAGGCAGGGAGCAATCCGGTTTCGTGAAAGGGTGTGTCAATAATGATAATACGAGACTGTTTTTTAATATTTTATCTAAAACTCCGGATTTTAAAAACTCACTCGCTGCTATAGCGCTTGATGCGGAGAAAGCATTTGAAAGAGTTGAATGGCAATATCTATTTTATACTCTCCAATGGTTTGGCTTTGGTCCTAAATTTACAACCCTGATCTCACTTCTGTATTCTAATCCGCGAGCTGCGGTTTGTGCTAATGGTCTAATTTCGCATTTTTTTTACCTCGGTAGGGCTGTGCGTCAGGGCTGCCCCCTTTCTCCTTTTCTTTTTAATTTAGCCCTAGAACCCTTTCTCTCAAAGATCCGTCAAAACACACAAATACATGGTTTTCAAACTCAGATCGCGGATGTCAAACTAGCAGCAAATGCTGACGATATCTTGCTTTTCATTTCCAATCCTAGTGATGCAGTTCCTGCCTTTCTTAAAGAAGTTCAATCCTTTTCGCTGGTTTCAGGGTATAAATTGAACAGCGAGTAGTGTGAAATCTTACCTTTGACTACATTTACTTTTAAAGCTGATTTTGACTCAACAAACTTTACCTGGAAATCCTCTCATATTAAGTACCTAGGATTGCATTTCACGCCCACAATCAAAGACACAGTTACTTTATGTTTGAATAATTGTATTAAAAAACTTTCTGACCTTACTACTAAATGGCGTCCCTTGTACCTTTCCTGGTGGGGCCTTTTAGATACCATAAAAATGATGCTCTCCCCTTTAGTTTTATATACTATTTCCAACATTCCAGTCCCCATTTCTCCCAAATTATTTAAATCAATTAATTCAATATTATCTTCTTTTTTATGGAACAATAAGAAATCACGTATGTCTATTTCCAAGTTAATACGTCCTAAAGTTGAGGGAGGGGTTAATTTTCCCAACTTTCCTGTTTATCAGAAAGCTTTCTTCTTGCGGCAGGCCTCATATTGGCTGCTCGATCTCACGGATGACTGCCCCTTGTGGGCATCAGTTGAACGTTCGTTTTTGTCCCCCTTTTCCTTTCAAGAATACCTTTCTTTTTCCCGTAAACCCCAAACATTATCTACTCCCCTGGTTAAATTAACTTCCAAACTTCTTTCCCCTTTATTGCCTTTAATTCCTGATACTCTTGAGTCCTTTTTAGCATCAACCATTTGGCATAATAACACTTTATTAATCAACAATAAACCTTTTTATTGGAAGTCATGGAGGCAACATGGTTTGATCTGGGTCCACCAATAATTCTCAAACAATGAGTTTGTTTCTTTTTCTTCGCTCCGACAGACTTATAACTTACATGCCACTCTAATTTCTAAATATTATATTCTACGTCGCACGGTGCTTGAGGTACACACTAACCTCACCAATAATTCTAGTAATTCTCATACTACTGTTGTACCTACTGATTTGTCTATTCTTTTACGTACTAAACCTAAAGCCTCTTCTTTATATACTCTCCTCCAATCTAAAGGTTCATCTAGACAAAAATCTAATGTTGAAATCGCTTGGGAGAGGGATTTTAGTGTGGTTTGGCCCGTGCCGATGTGGAATAAGATTTGGATTAAGATACGTAAAACCTCTAGAATAAGCTAGTTTAACGCAAACAATGTTTTACATATAAAAAAGGCTTTTACTATCTCCTCACACTTTAAATAAAAGATTCTCCATTGCACAGGATACTTGTTCGTCTTGCGCATCTCCTGATGCAGATTTGTTTCATATGCTTTTTTCATGTTCACTTGTACATACTTTTTGGAAACAGGTTTGGTCTCAAATTAACCTAATTTTTGGTACCAATGCCCCATTCTTTGTAAAGGACATTTTCTTGGGAAGCCTTTCCCCAATTTGGGATAAATACGAGATAAATGTCAGAATTGTTGATTTACTACTAGCAGTTGCTTTTCAGCAGATAACGAGAAATTGGAAAGATTTAACGAAGATTTCTTACAAAGCTTGGTGGTATGATGTCATAATCACAGACTGGATACATTTCTCCTGTTTCCTTTACAAATGGCCATGAAGCGAATTCAGTTATGGTTACCTGTTACAAAATTTTTTGATAAATGTGCATTGAAACACTCTTTACCAACCCCTTCTCAGCAGGAAGTACTTAAACCCCCCTGACTTCTTTTGATGTTTTCTAGTTTTATATTATATATGCACTGTATTCTTCCTGATTATCTTTTTGCTGTTTTTTTAGTCTTCTTCTTACTTGTATATTTCTGCTGGAATATGTATATGATGTATTATTTTTGTTTTTTGATCAGTAATATGTACTGTATACTACCACCTCTTTACCTTTAATAAACTTTTTTTCTGAACTTAAAAAAAAAAAAAAATTCAAAAGATTCTGTGCCTCTACAAAAGTAAATGCATCTTGGCTGGTGTCTTTGGCACAGGGGTTTGGGGTCATAGTGCTGAGAGGATCCTCCAGGGTACCGCAAATCACTTCACTCACAGACTGTTGCAAGCTGCTGGTAGAACGGCCACTTTTATATGTCATGAGGACCAAATTGGGCTTTCCCCTCTATTACGCTGGATTAAGAGCTGGGATACCTTGAGGCGGGCCTCGTAAGAACCTGCATTGATGACTACCTGTCTTTTGATAGATTCCTTGGCTCACGTATTTGAGGAAAACTTTTCTTATCCTAGGTCTCTGAGATCTATACAGTGACCTCTTAAGATCGCGCTCAAACATAAAGAAGTAGTCAAGCAGCGGTACCTAGACTTCTGTTCGAATAGGCATTTGGAGATGGCTCAGTAAAAGGAGTCTATAGTAAGATATACACAGGTTTCAACCACTAGGAATATGGAACCCTATCTAGCCTGGTTTCTGAATCCTTCTGATCATTTTTATCTTACCCTTTTCAGATTGGGCACATTGCACATTAAGTTGGCTTTTCCTTTGCAAGGCCATTGGCAGCACAACTTACGTCCTTGCCACTGTGATAACACCGCCAAGCAAAGCACAAGTCACTGTATCCTATTTTGCACTTTGTACTCAGCGCCCCTCCTTTTTCTTGGTTCCTATTTTGTGTAACAACAGTTCAAGACAGTACAAGAAGGGGCTCGCGTTTTTGCAGTGCCTTGGTACGATGGCGATCTCTATTACTATTTTAAACTTTGTTAGAATGGCTTTTAATATTAGAAAACGTTGTGAATTTTTTAATTTATGATATTGGTATGCTGTATATATTGTATACGATGATTTTCTGTACTTGTGATAATTTTATACGAATGCATTTTCCGTTTGTATTATTTTTTTGTGTGTGTACAAATTACAATTACATGTAGGTCGCAGACAAATCTTTGGAGCGGGTACTTAAGCCTCTGAGATGAATGCATAGGCGATACCTGATTGGATACAAGGGTTATGACACCACTCTCAGGGGATATTGCAAAACTGCATGCTGACAGTCCTGCTCATCGCACAAGGAGACTTGCTGTTTGTGTTGATTCTTTGGTGTTCCATGTATTGAGAAGAAGCTGTAATTTACTAGTTGACAGTTTTAGTGCATTCTTGCCACAGTGTTAGTAACTATGTTGTAGACTGGCACAAAGCTGTCAAACACTTTGAAGAGGTTTTGATTTGAACGGCGCTAACACAATCCCAGCGTCGGTGCCGCACCTGTTCAAAATGTTGAGAGCCGCCAATGGAAAGCAGTTTGGTGTATGGACAGCAAATAGCTGACTGGGCTATTTTTTGTAAAACAAACACAAACATCAGAAAGCCTTGTACTTCCGCTTGTGCTGGTAGGCTCCCAAAGACATTGGCGCAGCCCTTTCTTTCTGCATCTTGCTGCTCTTCTTCCCAACAGTTAATTTCCGGTCTATGGATTGTCCACTGTGTTCCCAGTGACACTCACTGCCTCGCGCTGTTGCGTGCCAGGCGTACGCCACTTTGGTTCAGGAGTTATGGCTTCCTGGCTTGTCTTCTAAGACTCCATCAGTTGCTTAACGTCCCAGACTCCCTACAGCATTAAGAACGGTTTGTTCTGACATTTTGATTAGATTTTTTATTTTCTTCAGAATGCCCTAAAATATTACTTTCCATCTATTTTAAAAATGCTGAGCGTGTTGAACACGGTGTTCACTGCTTACATGTGTTCTGATTCAGAGGTTTACTTGTGGGCTGGGCCTCTACTTTTCTACGGTATGTGAGTGAGACATTACGCTACACAGCTGGCAGTGATATTCCAGCCGTGCGTGCACCGCGGCAGGTGTTCTTGATTTCGTGTGTAATGCCTTTTTGCCCTTTGATATGTAATATTGTTCGACCAGCTTCAGTTGTACATTTTTTTACCTTGCCACTTTACGTTTGCTTTCATCAAAACCGAATGCTTTAAGAAGCGTTACGTAAATGCGACGATGCAGCACTCATGTAGGGTGTTACTCACGGCGGGTACTTGAACGCTAGCATTTTAGCTTTTTTGCGTCCCTGCTTGTGTCTAATTTATTGTTCATTTTTGCTGCATGGTAGTGCCCCCACACACTACGGGGGTAATTACCTGAACTGGAAACCCATTTTTATTGGGAGCAACTGAAGTATTTTTAAATTTGTATACAAATGGTTCATCCAGGTTTGGTAATCCCAGGGGAACAAACATTTTCCGTGTCAATCTTTAGAGAAAATGAACTATGTTGTGAACATTACCACTTGGTCCCTCTTCCTCAGGGGCAGCCTGTCTATAAGGACAGAGGGGTCTGAATATCCCACTTTAAAAAATAAAAAAAACGAAGTGTGTCTGTCAGGCTGAGGAAAGGTCAGACTTACAGACACTCTTCATGTTGAGGTCAGGTGCCAGGAGCTGTACATGCAATAAATGCACAGGCGTCTGGCTGCCTGAGTTGAACTTTGCCAGGTTGAGGATTTCACAGCCCTATGGGCGTGACGTCCTCAGTCTAGCAATGTGCATGGAGATCCTTCCCCTCGTGATGAGAGGGCGCGTCACGGATAGACTCAGAGCTGGGTGCTTCTGTTTTTAGCCCTGAAGTGACGAGCTCTGAGTGTCCATCGGTGATGCTTGTCACAGATTAAGGGGGTAGGGGGGTCCTCAACTCTCACTGACCTCATTTCACTCTATAACAAGTACGGGACTGCTATCACCTCTCATGGACCGACCCAAGGTTAGTCCACGAGAGGAGATGGAAGTCCCAACCCCCCAGGAACTACAAGGGTTCCCTCCACAAATCACCGCTAGGGCCTGATAAGTTAAAATAAAAGTGATGCGTGTATGCCTGTGTATGTATGTATGAATGTATGTGTATCAGTGCATGCTGTCAATAGGTGTGTGCTGGTGTATGTGCTTGTGAATGCTGGGTGTTTGTGTGCATGCCTATGTATGTATGGGTGTGAATGAGTGTGCATGTGGCTGGGTGAGTGTGAGTATGCAAATTTGGCTGTATGACACACCACCTGCTCAAATGAACAGCCGTCAATGATTTACCTTTGCTGCCAGTTCGTCGTGGGATTTACAGTGAGACTCCTTTTCAGCGCCAGCAAATCGCCGGACCCGCTGCGCGGGTCCCGCAGCGCCCTCTTAACACCGTAAGGGTGCTCTGGAACAGGGTTGAACTAAGCGGGGTGAGCAGTAGCAAACAGGGCTGCGAGCTGCAGGGGACTCCATTGCCCAGGAGTCCCTGCGTGCCCAATTGCTTCCACCTGGGCTGCTCTCCCTGTTCGTCACGCCCCCCTGCATAGCCGCCTGATTAAAACAGAGCCAAAACCTTGTTTGCTTGGGATTTACCTTTGCTGCCAGTTCGTCATGGGATTTACAGTGAGACTCCTTTTCAGCGCCAGCAACTCGCCGGACCCGCTGCGCGGGTCCCGCAGCGCCCTCTTAACACCGTAAGGGTGCTCTGGAACAGGGTTGAACTAAGCGGGGTGAGCGGTAGCAAACAGGGCTGCGAGCTGCAGGGGACTCCATTGCCCAGGAGTCCCTGCATGCCCAATTGCTTCCAGCTGGGCTGCTCTCCCTGTTCGTCACGCCCCCCTGCATAGCCGCCTGATTAAAACAGAGCCAAAACCTTGTTTGCTTGGGATTTACCTTTGCTGCCAGTTCGTCGTGGGATTTACAGTGAGACTCCTTTTCAGCGCCAGCAACTCGCCGGACCCGCTGCGCAGGTCCCGCAGCGCCCTCTTAACACCGTAAGGGTGCTCTGGAACAGGGTTGAACTAAGCGGGGTGAGCGGTAGCAAACAGGGCTGCGAGCTGCAGGGGACTCCATTGCCCAGGAGTCCCTGCATGCCCAATTGCTTCCACCTGGGCTGCTCTCCCTGTTCGTCACGCCCCCCTGCATAGCCGCCTGATTAAAACAGAGCCAAAACCTTGTTTGCTTGGGATTTACCTTTGCTGCCAGTTCGTCGTGGGATTTACAGTGAGACTCCTTTTCAGCGCCAGCAACTCGCCGGACCCGCTGCGCGGGTCCCGCAGCGCCCTCTTAACACCGTAAGGGTGCTCTGGAACAGGGTTGAACTAAGCGGGGTGAGCGGTAGCAAACAGGGCTGCGAGCTGCAGGGGACTCCATTGCCCAGGAGTCCCTGCGTGGCCAATTGTTTCCACCTGGGCTGTTCTCCCTGTTCGTCACGCCCCCGTACCTATTCCCCCCTCCTATTTAGGGAAGGTCATTCCAGCGACGCGGGAGCGCGCGGAGCGCCCGGGGCTAAGCCCGGGCAAAGGGCGGGCCGTCTAAGGCCGTCCAAGGGCGTACAGGGACGGGCCGGGCCCATTCTCTTTCACTGTGGACTTGAGGACTTAAAGTATGTTTTAGTTACGAATGTGATGAGATACTTAATGTAGTCACTGTGTGTAAGTTTAGATTTATTTTTATTTTTTGAAGCATCCGTATTTTTAAATTGTATATACTTTTTAATGATGTCCTCATTATCAGGGAAGGGTAGGCGGGTCACAGTAAAGTCAAGTAGCGGTAAAGCCACTGGAACCCTGGATGATTTCATTATCCGGGCTACAGGGATACTGGATAAAGAAATCGCCCTCACAGAAAAGCGTTTGTCTCTGGATTTAGTTACGGGGAAACGTTCATCCCTGGGACGGTTTGCCTCTGTGGTCACTCCTGAAAAGAGTATAGTTAATGATTTGGAAGCTAGCCCAAATTTAGTTGTAACCCCAGATTTTCAAGAAATACCTATGGATGATGTAGCGAACGGCCCAATAGAGGATCGTACTGTATTGAGTTCCATTGGGGATGGGAACCAACACTCTAATTTGAACTTGGTGGGGCCTATTCCCCTACAATCCCAAGTTTCAGATCCTGTTCAAGCAGTTACAAAAATTAGCAAACGTAAAAGAGGGGGAGGTTACATGAAGGGAAGGGGAATACGATCGGGAGATCCCGGTTATCTGACTCATTGCTGCCAAAATAATACCAACGAAGATTTGTTAATACACATTGAGAAGTTGGTAAAAAGTCTTTTGATACCCCTTATAGAGAGAACACAAATTGTTAACTTAAAATTGGACCAACTAGAGCATTTAAAATCAGTTAACACACATTCGCTGGAAACTCTGGCTAATAACAGTAAAACCCCTGAGTCCTTGGGGAATCGTATTATAACAAAGAAGGGGGCTCAGAAAAATTCTATTCAAAATCAAAGTAATCTATCCCAGCCTATTGCATCTGCTGATTCCCAGCGAATCCCCGTACAGTCAGCTTCAACTAAACCTACATTGGCGGCTGATGTGGGCTCTCAGTTAATGTCTATTACAGCTATGGCGTCAACATTGAGCTCAACTACGTCTAAGCTAGCGGCCGCACTTGAAGATAAATTAACTCCACTGAGCGGTTCATTAGTCTTGGGTAAAATGGCACCTTCAAGCAAATCAACCTGTGTGAACATACCTCCTGATTCTGCCCCTTTTATGGCCATCCTGACAGGTGTCCCGGTGGTCGCACAAAATAAACATGAATCAAGTCAGGATTTATCAAATAAAGTCAAATTTTGGCTTGACAACAATAGACCACTTCCCCCAGCTTCTTTTACAAAAATATTAAGTGTACGAAGGGTCCCTTGGGTTGGTCCAAGCAAGAAGGATTTAGAGGGGGATTGTATCCTTATTAACTTTAGGGATAGGTGGGTCAAGGACTTAATTTGTAACAAAGCAAGGTTTGCCAGAATGGGGGATATTCAATGTATAGGCCTTGAATACTTTTACCTCAACCTGTATCATGCTCCCTTTAATCCTCGCTACTCTGGGTCAAGATTGCAGGGCAATAGTTACTCTGGGTGGATACAGAGTAATACTGCATCTCGACCTTCCCAAAATCATCCTGGTTTGTGGCACCAGGGTGATGGAGGTTACATGGGGCCGAAAAGTTTTAATAGTTTCATGCAATTGCCCTATGATCACTCAAGAATAAGATTTCAGGGGGAGGAATACCTAGGGTGGATGTCAAATAACAATATTCCTCTAAGAAACCGTTTTGACCCATTGGCGGGAATGGAGGGTTTAGATTGACCATTAGACAAGAAAAGGGAAAATGTTTCATTTACTCCAGATCTGGCCATGGTGGAGAATGAGGGGGAAAGGCAGAAGGATAACTCGGTGGTGGATGTTTTCAACCACAATGCACAGCCTAATATACTTTTGGACACTCAGGTTGTCAGTAATTCAGGCTGTGTGCCAAACCCACCTATTATTGGGCACGACCTGGTAACTCCAAAAGAGCTTGTGGATGATAAACTAGGGGAACATATGTTGTGCCTAATCTCATGGAATATTGCAGGTCTTGCAGGTAGGTTGGAGGACGAAGCTTGGCTGGATTACGTGGGTGGCCAGGATATCCTGTGCTTCCAGGAGACATGGAGTAGAACGGGTGGGGAAATCGATGGTTTTCAATCTTTAAATGTCTTGGCGGTGCCATCACCAGCTGGGAGGGCTAGGGGTGGGATAATGACAGCACTCTCCATTAAATTGAAGAACTTGATAACTTCAAAAATAGTGGATACTCCCTGGTACCAGTTGCTCCTGTTGGAAAATTTGTTCCCAGAGCCCTTGTTATTAATTAATTGGTACCACAATGTTTTTGATAGGAATGATGTATCCACAATTCAGAGTTTGGAGGAAGCAATACGTAAGGCTCGTAGTGAACGACCTCTATTATCTGTTATTTGGGTTGGCGATTTTAATTGTTCATTGTGCAAGTACGGTGGTTCAAATGTGTGTGGTCTTGAGGACCTAAACGAACAGCCCCTGATGCATTTTAAACACACGCCCCAGGGGGACGCTTTAAATAATATCATTGTCTTAAATTATTTATGTATGGTAGAGCCCTGGGTCGACCCAGACATATCGCCAATACCAACCTTTCAGGGAATAGGAGGTGCAATGAGCACTATTGATTTTGTATTTGTGTCCAGTAATTTTCTCCATTATGTTAATAGGCTTGAGGTAATAGCAAATGCTGTAAGTGATCATAACCCTTTAATGCTATCTTTGTGTGCTCCTGCTAGTAGAAAACATCCGGTTTGGGAGCAACCCATAAAATATAATAAAAATCAGGGTGTTACCATGAAGTGGGGGAAAATAGATGCTGCAGGCCTAGAGGCGGAGATTTTGAATGTTTGTAAAACTGAGATTGATTCATGCCTATTGCCAACATCTGACTCAGACAAGGTCATTGGGAGTTTCGAAAAATTATGCGGGCACGTGGCTGAGCACCTTAAAAAACCAGTGGGGAAAAAGAATTTAAGGTGTTTTAGATGGTTTGATTCCTCATGCTCCGCCTCACATAAATCCCTAAAAGCGGCCCTCATATAAAAACCAAGAAACAAAGAATTGATAAGATCGACTAGAAGGGCCTATAAAGAGGCCATCACAAAGAGGAAGCAGGAGTTGAAAAACCGTGCCTGGGAAGATCTAGAGAAGGCCTCTGAGTTAAAAGATAGTAGGCTCTTCTGGGAAGTAGTAAATCGCCCCCTGTTTAAAAGTGACGACAAGGAAAGCATAGTGACGCAGGTTACTGGTGAATCTTGGGAAGCTCACTTTGGTAACATTTTTAATCCCAAAGCACTATTACTTCCGGATCTGTTGGATGACGCAGGGGTTTTGGTGGTACCATCCACAGCTTCGCTCCTTAGCTCTTCGCTCACATTGGAAGAGGTTGAAGAAGCCTTGAGGAAAGGTATACTATTAAAAGCCCCGGGCCCTGATGCTGTCCCTTTGGACTTTTTTAAACACAATACTGAAGTATGGGCACCATTATTGTTGAACGTTTTTATGGCTGTTGTTCTTGGTCGTATCCCTGTATCGTGGAAGGAGGCAGTGGTGGTGCCGATTTTTAAGAAGGGCGATAGGTGTGATCCCCGATGCTATCGCCCTATATCTTTGATTGATGCATCATGTAAATTATTGGGAAGGGTCATTTTGGCCAGATTGGAAACATGGGCAGACTCTGTTGGTCTAATTGTGAATTTCCAGTATGGATTTAGAAGTGGGAAGGGGACAGTTGAACAGTGTCTGAATTTGGCGCTAATTATTGGCAAGTACATGAAGGCAAGGAGTTCTGCAATTTACCTTGCCTTCATGGACTTGTCAAGTGCCTTTGACACTGTTTGTAGAAGTAAGTTGTGGCAGATGATGGACGACATGGGTTTTGAAGAACCCCTGGTGACACTTCTCCGTAGATTGCATGCAGCAACGTCTGTGGCTATAAGGTTTGGACCTGGGGGCGAAACAACAAAATCCATGCCCTCAACTGAGGGGGTGCGTCAAGGCTGCATTTTGGCGCCTTTTTTGTTCCTAGTATACACAAACGGATTGGAGAAGTATTTGTTGGACCACTGTTGTGACTTTCCAAAGCTAAATGGTAGGAGTATTCCCATACTTTCATATGCAGACGACACTGTTTTGATGACCCTCACTGGAAATAGTTTGCAGGTGTGCCTAGATGCTTTTAACACCTTTATGCTGGACCTTGACCTGAAAGTAAACTTTGCAAAATCTTTTGCAATGGTCTGTGGTCCAAAAGGGTCAAAATCAAGGAAATTTGTGGTGAATCACTTTACCATTGAAAAGGTGGATAATTTTAATTACCTTGGAAATCTTTTCAACAACAAACTAAGTTGGGCCCCATTAATGAAGGCTCGAGTCCAGAGTGCCACCCGCTCCATAGAAGGTCTTTTCCGTTTTTGTGGTAAGCTGGGTCAAAAACCTGTTGCGCATCTTAAAACCTTATATATATCCAAATGCTTGTCTGTGGCCACCTACGGGGCAGGGGTATGGGGGACCGAAAATCCCTCAGTAATACAGGTGATGGAAAATAAATTCCTAAAACGGGTATTATTGATCCCATCGGGCTCATCAAACAGTTTTTGTCATAACGAAATGGGAATGACCAAAGTGACTGATATTATCCGTCTGTCGCCCCTATTATTATGGGGTAAAATATGGTTATCTGATGACCTGCAGCCCTCCAGAGAAATTCTTTTAGACTGTATGAGCCTGGATAATGCAAAGCAGATCCCCTGGCTGTCATATGTCAGTGACATGCTGAACAAGATAGGTTTGGGTTATGCCTATGATAATCCTGAAAATATCCAGGGAAACATAAAAACCCAAATTAAAGCAAGTTATTGGAAATTTTTAGATACATCTTGTTTGGGAGGCCCAACTAGTTATGCACCTAAGTTACAGCATCAGTTTTATTTAACTTTTACAACCAATGTCCAATGGCGGTTTTACTTTACGAGGTTTAGGCTAAATATCCTTCATTTTCTCTTCGCCTTTCCTAAACAAGGGGGCTAGTGTGAGAGGCTACCCCCTTGTCCTTGTAATGACAGAGTTAGCCAAAGTACCATACATGTTGTCCTCTTTTGTTCTTTATATCAGGAACCAAGGACTAGATTTATTAAGCCTATCCTGAAGGGGCGGCAACCATGTACTTATAAAGAAGGCTACGACTACTTGTTGTCATTATCTTGTGTTGAAACTTGTTGTGCTAAGTTAAATTTCATACGAGTCTCACTTCAGATTAGGAAACGCTATGGATAATTTAGCTGTAGAACTGTATTTTGCCATGGGATTTGTATTTATGCTGTATGATGGATTTTCAAATTACAATTATTGTTTTATAGATGGATTATCTTAATTGTGTATTTTATCGCTTTTTAACTTTGTGCTTTTATGATTCATTGTATGAATCGAATAAAGATTTTGAACCGAACCGATATCCCTTGTCCCAGTCTTTATTGGGGACGTGTGAGCCACCCCTGAGGTAGGCACCAGTAAGCTTTTAGTTATAAAACAAAATTAGATCTCTCACTGTTAAGGGAAGACATGTTAGTCCACTCACTCAATGGAATCCCCTGTAAAGGGTAAGGTTGCCTTTGCTGTGACCTTCAGCCTGATGGAGGCATGTTTTTCAGTCGGCTATCTTTTGGCGATGGCGCCTGGTATGGTGAGGTCAAGGGGAAGGGGCGAAGTCGACTGTGGGTGCCTGGAGTAGAGGATTGCCATGGAGTGGAGGCACAACCTAAGTTCCATTTGGGAAGCTGACCAGACTGAAAGTGAGACCTCCTGAAGCACCCAGCAGTCTTCCTTGTTTGGCGCTTGCTTCCCAATATCACAATCTATTTATGGATGGCCTATATGTCGGATAAGTGACTTCATCTGCTAGGTATATTGTTCAACCTTATCTCTAGCTCCGTGGAGAGGATATTGGAATTTACTTTTTCTCGAGCTGTGGTCTACTATGGGTCTGTATCATGGGCAGCACACATAAACATTCATCAATAAGACACCAGCTGTCTTATGGCCACAGTCCTTCGCCTAACGAAATAGTCACCTGCATAAGCAGCATGCAAATGTGAAACCTTGCTCTCCCTCTAGGCTGATTTCTGTATATCCTGGAGTTAGTACATTTTTTGATTGAAAAAACAATGAATGATGTCCTAAATACATGATCTCCAATCACCAAGCTGGTGGGTCCACTCCTGCTCCATCTGCTCCTGAGGTGCTTCCCGTGCCTTATGTCAGTGAGGTGTGGAAGGCTGATACCAGGGAATAATCCATTTTCGTCCTGAAGGAGTGTAGAGTATACCATTCTGAGTCAAAAGTAAAGTATAATAGTCAGGAAGTACTGGCTGACGAAGTGTCTTACTGATGTTACAACATTGTCAAAAGAGGCCCCTTGGAGTAAACAAAAAAAAGACTCAACTTTACAGAAATAAAAAAATATGTAAATCTCACAACAATTATTTTTGCTGAAATCCTATGTTTTGAATATGAAATACGATTTGTGGCCTTTAGGTAATGTGTCAGTAGAGTCAGAGAAACAAGAAATAGATAACAAAAACACACAAAGCACTGGACATTCCTTTAAAGATCATGCATTTTCATTTAGGAGCACCCCGGTACTCTGACTTGATGAATAATTGGGAAATAGTGTATCTCTGTATTTCAGAGAATGAAACAGTCTGCAAAATCAACAGTGTCTGCGCTTGATGAGGGGAAGTATTACTTCATGAGGTCCTGGCCACCCAAAATGGTTTCTGAATTAAACCCAGAGAAGGCTCTACCCCCTGTCCCTACTTGATAGAGCTTAGCTTTTCAAGATGATGACACTGCCCTGTTTCCTATATGTCCTCTACAATACTCCTTACCCTGTCACAGTGAAGTACTTTGAGTCAATAAACTCCACATTACACACATTACTATAGAATAAGGGGTTAGCACGAATAGCACTTTGTAAAGGGGATGGTACGATGGCAGAATAGCACTACCCGATGTACAGAAGTATCATTGGGCAGCTCACCTCACTACTATCAACCAATGGCTGCACCTTCCAGAGGATTAGCTGTCACTCCATATGGATCACCTGTTTATGCATCCTGGGGAATATTTGTGTGCTTTGTGTTCCACTCCCCCATGACCTGCACTACAGGACTCTGTGGCTGTCATGATCATTCTTTGTCACACGGTACAGGCAGCATTGGGTGGAAAGGTAGATTAACCTAATCCATGCCCCTATGGGATTCTGAGGCACTGGGCACCCTTGGTATACTGCTAGGATTTGGCAAGTGGGATCTCATTGTGCTATCCAGGGTGGGGTTCTCTGGGCATGGAGAGCAGTCTTTCCCTTTACTGACAAATAGTGAAAATACAGATTAGCTCCCACCGAAATATACTGTTATTTACAAGTCAGACACACTCCCAAATATCACTACCAAGAGGTGAGGAACTGCCTAAAGTCCTCCCTACTGGAGGATCGACTACTCGATGACCACATGACACATAAGGAGACTTCCCTCACGTAATGCAAACTGATCAATAAGACCCCAGATACCCTCATACATCTGCATGAAAAGTGGGCTTTAGATTTGGATGGAATAGAAGATGATGAATGGCCTGAGGGCCTGGCCTCTCCAGGGGAAATATTAATAAGGGCTGGATACCACCTGGTGCAGCGCAAAATACTACATAGAGGCTATTTTGCTTGTACCCCATTAGTGAAAATGGATAGAGCAGCAGATGACACCTGTCGCAGACGATGTGCTCAGAAAGGTACCTTTTTCCATATTATCTGGGAATGTCCTGTCATACACCGCTGTTGGGAACTGGTTGTAAATTGTATGAATATCCATGTGTGGTGCAGCTGTGCCTCTCTCCGTTAAATGATGCTTGCTTAACATCTTGGAAGATTCAGACCGTTCTTAACCATATGTACCAGACCTGGCGATAGCCAAACTTAACATTGCCTGTTGTTGGGGGGCTGAAATGGCACCATGTCTGAGGGTCTGGAAGAATGATATGGACTTGAGTATGATAGCTGAGGAAGTGGTGTACATGATTAGAGGCTGTCCGAAAAAATGGGAAAAATATGTGACAAGTGGAATGAATTTCGTGTGGGATTCTGTGTTTCTCCCTCACTTGAAAGTGGATTCCACCCCCCACTGATTATATACCCTCATCCTGTACATTTGTATCTGGGTGGGCAAAGAGAGGGCACTCATCTAATGTGCAATACAATTGTGGAGACAGATCTATGAATAACAATGACAATAATGTGGTTTGTTAATTTGCTTCTGGTTCAAATAAGAATAATTTAAACAAGCATTTGCAATGCAATAGGTCTCGCATTCACGCGAGTTTAAGCTATTGGCATTGTAAATGACACTGCCTTTTATTTAAGTTTTAAAAAAGAAAACAAAAATAAAAGGCATTGTTATTTGTAATGTGAGTAGCTCAAACTTGCGTAAATGCGAGACCTATTGCATTGCAAATGCTTGTTCTGCAAATGTAGAGGGGAGTAGAATTACGTGTTGTCAAGTAGAGTGGAAATATGCAGAGTGAAATTATGATGTGTGGGGTGAAATTATGTGGCATGAAAGTATGTTGAGTGGCTTGGAACTGTGTGGCATGGAGCTGAATTGTGAGATGTGGAATTCTTTGGCGTGGTGTGGCATAGACTGCAATTGTATGGAAATGAATTATGTTACCTGGAGTTAAATTATGTGGCATGGTGTGGAATTAAGGGATGTGGTGTGGAATTAGTTGGCATGGCGTGGAGTAGGATTATATGGTGTGGTGTGGAATTGTGTGGAGTGGAATTGTGTGGCATGGAATTGTGTGGCATGGAATTGTGTTGAGAGGAATGGAAGTATGTGTCATGGAATGGAGTGGAAATATGTGGCATGGAATGAAATTATGTGGTGGACTTGAATTATGTGCCGCTAAGTGGAATTATGTTATTGAGTGGATTCATTAATAGTGGAGTGGAATTATGTGGCATGGAATTACGTTCCATGGAGTGTAATTATGTGGTATGGCATGGAATTAATTGGTGTGGATTTGTGTGGTGTGGCCTAGAATTGTGGGGTGTTGAGGAAAATTGTGAGACATGGAATTGTGTGGCGTGGTATGCAATTGTGTGACATGGAGTGCAATTCTGCGGAGAGGAAGTATGGGGTGGAGTGGAATTATGTGATGTGGTGTGGAATTATGGGGTGTGGTATGGAATTATGTGGCATGCAATTGTGTGCCATGGAATGGAATTATGTGGTGTGGATTTATGAGAAGTGGAGAGCACTTTATGTGGCATGGAATTATGTGGAGTGGAATTATTTTGCATTCACTGAGATAGACATGTTACTGTGTGGCGTGAACTACAATTATGTGACGTGGTGTGCAATTGTGTGGAGAGGAATTCAGTGACGTGATGTGGAATTATGTGACATGGTGTGAAATCAAGTGGTGTGGCATAGGATTAGGTGGCAAGGAGTGGAATTATGCTCCGTGGAGTAGAATTATGAGATGTGACATGGAATGGTCTGGCATGGAATTGTCTGGTGTGGAATTGTGTGGTGTGAAATTATGTTGGTTTGGGGAGATTAAATTTAGGTGGTACAGTGTGGTACAATGTGGAATTATGTGGTATGGAGTGGAATTATGTCTCATGGAGTGGAATTATGTAGCATGATGTGGAGTCGTGATGTTGCATGGAGTGAAATTATGTGGAATGGAGTTGAATTGTGTGGCATCGAATTGTGGGGTGTTGACTAGTGGAATTATGTGGTGTAGAGTAGAATTAGGTGGCGTGAAATTATGTGGAGAAGAATTGTGTTGCATGGAATTGTTTGGCATGGTATTGTGCGGCATTGAGAGGATTGGAATTATGCGACATGGAGTGGAATTATGTGGCTTGGATTGGAAATATGAGGGTGGAGTGCACTTAGGTGGCATGGAGTTGAATTGTGTGGTTCAGAATTGTGTTGCATGGAGTGTAATTGTGTTGACTGGAGTGGAATTGTGCAACGTGGAATTGTGTGGCGTGAAATGCAATTGTGTGATGTGGAGTGCAATTGGGTGACATGGAGTGTCACTGAGTGGAGTGGAAATCATATAGCATGGAGTGGAATTATGTGACATGGTAATGAATTGTGTGGTGTTGAGTGGAATTACGTGCCGTGGAATTATGTGGCATGGAGCCGAATTATGTTGATTTGAATTGTGTGGCATGGCATTACATGCCATGGATTGGCTTTAAGTGGCGCAGAATTTTTTGGCATGGAATTGTGTGGTGTGAAATTGTATGGCGTGCAATTGTGTGCCATGGAGTGAAATTTTGAGACATGGAATTGTGAGGAGTGCCACGGTGTGACATGGAGTGCAATTGTGTGGAGTGGGATTAAGTGATGTGGAGTGGAATTACGTGACGTGGTGTGGAATTATGTGGTGTGGAGTGAAAGTGTGTGGCATATAGTAGAATTATGTGGCATGGATTTATGTTATGTGCAATTGTGTCGCATGGCAAGGAATTGAGTTGAGTGGAAATATGTTGATCTGAATTATGTGGCACGAAAGGGAAGAGGCATTATGTGACACAGAGTGGAATTATGTTGTAGGGAGTGAAATTATGTGGCATAGTATGTGGCATGATGTGGAATTATATGTTGTACACTGAAGTGGAATTATGTGGTATGGAGTAGAATTATGTGGCATGGAATTGTGTGAGTGGAAATTTGTGGCATGAGTGGAATTATGAGATGTGGAATTGTGTTGCATGGAACTGCGAGGCCTTGAGTGGTGTGGAATTATGTGGCATGGGGTGAAATGATGTGGTATGGAGTGGATTGAAAATAGGTGGAGTGGAATTATGTGACTAGGAGGGGTAATATATGGCATGAAATTATGTGGTGTGGAGTTGAATTACGTTGCGTGGAACTTGGTTGCGTGGGATTCTGTGGTGTGGAGTCGAATTGTGAGACATGGAATTGTGCAGCATGGAGAGCAATTGTGTGGCATGAAGGGCAGATGTGTAACTTGGAGTGCAATTGTGTGATGTGGAATGCCATTGTGTGGAGTGGAGTCATTTAGGGAGGAGTGGAATTATGTTACACTTTGTTGAATTATGTGGTGTTCTGTCAAATTATGTGGCATGATGTGGAGTGGCATTATGTGATGTGGAGTAGAATTATGTGACATAGAATTTTGTAGCATGGAGTGGAATTGTGTTGCATTGAGTGGTGTAAAATTATGTGGCATATAATAAAGCATAATTATATATAGAGGTCATTTAAGTGCCTGCTGCTTGTTTCCTCTGACAGATGGTCACTTGAGAGCAATGTATCGGAGTTTGGAGCTGATCAATAACGTGTCCACAGGACCCGATGTGTTCTCGGCTCAGAGGGGAAACAGCAATTAAGGAGGATGTCTCTGTCTCCCTTCACGCCCAGGGAGGAGGGAGATGCGAGCAGAGCATCAAAGGGCTGGGTGAGAAGGGAGGGGGGAATGCAGGGGTCAAAGCAGCGAAAGTGAAAGTAATCGAGCAGAGCATCAAAGGACTGGGTGAGAAGGGAGGGGGGAATGCAATTAGCAGAGGAGCAGCTGTGCACGTGCATGTGATCTCGTGCACTCAAGGTTTAGGCCAGCCAAAAGTGTGGGTAGCACTTTGAAAATCCCACATGTAAAATGTCTCTTCGAGCCTTTGGCTCGCGAGACCTAAAAAACCAATAAGGGGCTAGCGGTTGTCTCTCTTGAAAGAAAGATCTCTTCAAGCTTAAGAAAGATTGTGGAGGAAAGCTTCAATTTTCTTTAAGAATGCATCCTTTTGCACTGTGTTAGAAATAACAACAGTATACATTGCCACCATACTGGAAACAATCTCCAATTTTTCTGCAACTCAACTCAGAGGAATTTTTTATATTCATATATTGCAATCTAAATCCTCTAGCACTGATTTTTCATAGGTAGTTTCTGGTTTGTTTTAAACAGTATTTTTCTTCCTTTGGAACTACTGATCTCAATTCATTTTAGGCTACAGTATGTATTGCAGTTATTTTGATCCTATAAGATGGTCTGATGAATGCAAATAGTATAAAGCATTCATTACTACTTCAAGATGTAGAACGAGAAGTGCAAATGCCCAAAAAAACAAGGGGTGGATGTCATTAAAAAATGCTTGGAACTCACTGCAAACCTGAAGTATTCTAAAAAACAAAGACCTTGACCAAATTAAGTGAAAAAGTGAGTAAACTTATTTGACTGATATTTAATTGAGGAGATGTTCAACCGGGACATACACATATAGGACACACTTTGTGAAGAACCTTATTTGTTACGGTTCAGTCACAGCATGGATTACAAGAGCTGGTCAAGCTATCAACTCCACACATGTACTTTCTTATTCAACTGCACAGTTGAGGTTAAGAAGACATACATGCATGTAAGATCTCACTACAAAGCACACTTACGCATGAAAATGGACCCATGTTTGCATATAAAATTGGTGATAGAACTATATATATTGGGCCTCAAGAAGAATCACATCCATACACTATCTGTTGTCCAATGGGTAGACACACTGAGCTACAATGGTTCTGTCGGGGAGAACCCAATTGCTTTGAAGAAAAGAAAAGAATCAAAGACAGTCTCTTGATACCTAATAAATAAGCATGAAAATGGTAGCATTACATTAGTTAATTAATGGCACGCATATTCAATGACATTGGAACACAACAAGAAGCCAAACACCTACTAGTATATGCTTGCGAAAAACTGTTGTATATAAATTGAAGCTTATCTCAAAATTTACACATATTCAAGGGGCTGTCAATACACAATATACTGATAAAAGTGACATGTGGTCAGGTGATATTTGGTGCTCAGTGTTGGTGGGGCAGTACATATATACAAAGTGACAATATATACAGATATGTACACAGGGGACTGGAATGTGATCAGAACAAAAATCGACAAATTCTCTGGTAGAAGGCATGTTTGCTTATTGATTTAGACCCAGAGACTTGATAGCGCTCAACCAAATGTATTCGTCGATGTTTCGACCCTGACAAAGCATTATTAGGATGTCATGGCGGGTCTTCTTCAGGACAAGAAAGGGGGTTGACAGCCCAACAAGTGGGAGGTCTCTCATAGGTGTCTCTCGCTGAGTGGAGGCCATCAATGGATCTGCACGCATCAGGAAAGCTCATGGAATGAGGAATGCGTCAAAGGTAGGAAAACCTAAGTAGATAAAGTCAAGGGCTTTCATGTTTTAATCCAGCCAGTAGGGGACACATAATTAATAGGGTCCAGCAAGGAGGCCAGGTGGCAATCCTGGATATGTTTGCACGTTCTGTTGCATTCACAAGACAGAACCATTGTAGCTCAGTGTATATATACCCAGGTTCTGAGGGACACAGGGTCACCCCATTGTGACTATACCGTCCAATGGGGAGAGGCATGCTTTTGAGGAATTACCCCGAAATATTGGTATTGAGAAAAATCAATGGTGGTACTTCCGGCAATTGAGGCACTGTCTCTCTGTCATGCATTCTAAATGCCTCACCAACAACACTTGCCATGTCTCCCATACACAATTATATCAGACCACTGAACAGGCAAAAGGAATAACATATTGTTATATAATACCGGAAAAACTGAATTATACTCTAACCCCGTGCAGCACTTTCTCTGCCAACAATGGCAAACAGACCTCTCAGAAGAGGAATAGTCCTCTGTATTTAAGATTTATGGCAGAAGTCTGCATGCATCACTGCTAAAAATCACATTTTACAAAATACTGCACAATTGGTATTCATTGCCTGTCTGATTAACGGACTTGGCATCAATCAAGACCCCAGCAGCTGGAGATGTGGGCAGGAGATGAGTACTCTTTGTAACATACTGTGGTCATGTCTGAACATGTGTAATTACTGTACAGAGATCGGGGGCACTCTCACCACATATCTTTTCAACCATTCATGAAAACAGCACTTGAACACGATCTAAACGAAAAACCGGCAAGTACCCTCATCATGGCAAAGCTGGATAGCGACATAATTAGCAGAGCATTCTTCAAAACTGGAAATCCAGGGTAACATCTACAATTGAAGAGTGGATAGTGGAATGCTTTAGATTAGCTTCTTAAGTGACAATAATATATAGGGTAAAATATGTCACATATACATTTGATAGATTACCGGCCCTATTTATGAAGAGCAAATAACGCTCTTACAGTGATGCCCCAAATTAAAGTGAATATATATTTTAAGAGCATACTGACACTGTTTTCTCCAGGCCTTTAAACTTGTTTATATATTAGATAAGATAGAAACATAACTAGAACACCCTACTCTAGACATACACACAATAGAATATAATATAGTAGGGCCTGATTGTATTTGTAATTGTATTAATACAGCACTTACTACCCCTGACAAGGTGTTGAAGCATGCTACTCTGTGACCTAAAAAGGATTAGTGGTGAGTCAGTATAGGGAAATATGAATTAATTGAGCAGTGAAAATGTGAGTTTGTTAGTTGGATTGAAAAATATAATGGAGGAATAGAAAAGGAAAGGATATAGAAAGTGTTTATTTGGAGATCATAGTAGTAGGAGAATGTTTGGGATGAGTAAACTAGAGATGAACGGGGGAAAAGTCTCTAGATGTGGATTAGGGTGAAAAATGAGGTCTCAGATAAGTATATGGAGGGATACATGATGGGTTGTTTGGGAGATTGAATAGTAAAATTAGGTTTGAGGTGATGCAAGGAGGGATAGAGTTGGGAAGAGTCTAGAAAGGGTTATTTTGGAGATCATAGTAGTAAAATGAGGTTTAGGATGAGTCAGAGAGTGGAGGTAGAGTATACATTGAGAGAGGTATGGGGTGAGATATAGGGTAGTGCATTGGACAGAGTCAAAACATATTTTTATTCACAGTAGGAGTAAAGTAATAAATATATAGATGCATAAGTACATGGAAAGTATTTATGTATAAGGAAGGTAATATATCAAGATTTAAATTGTATTAATAAACTCAGACATTCAAGTGTTGCTGTCTTTAATCCGATTTATTTGTGTGTTAATATATTTTTTCTTTTCTTTCAATAATTCAGTAGTGAAGCAATTATTTATAAAAACGTTATGATAAAATGTATATATTGTGATAGATAAACAGAGAAGCATAAACATCTAATCAAATAACTTATATGAAAACTATGCAGTGACCTATAAACATTTAAACCATAGAATAATATAACCATAAGTAATATGTACATTTCCTAAGCAGACCTAAAGAATACCTATATATTTATAAACTTAGTTATTATACCTGTTTACACTAAAGAATGCTCATGTCTAGATAAATATATATAATCAAGGTAATGCTTATACACACAGGAATTTTCTGGTAATTTATGAATGAGCATGGTGGTAATGTAGGGAATAGGCAACTCTTGAGTAGTCTTCCTAAAATAAGATAGTTATCTGTGGATCTTATGTTTGGGAGCAATGAGTTCTATAGCTTGGCTGCTTGAACAGAGAAGGATGTGCCACCTATGTTTTTTTTTATTGTATGGTGGGATTTTGATTCACAAAGGTACTCAGATGTAGAAAAGTTATGAGTGTCGAGTCTCCTCTCTCATGCCGGAGTCTCCACACTCGTGGTGGAATCTCGGCACTCTAAGCAGAATCTCAGCACAGCACACTGATGTGCTCCCTGCAGATGTTCCGTCCCAAGTGCGGAGACTCTGAACTGGTAACTTTATTCCACGTAAGTTCCTTTATGAATTGGACCTGAAGTCTACAAAATGGTGTGTGCCTCTCGTTTTCTCCATCCACCAAGCCTACACTCCCCCAATTTTCGTAACTAACAGTTGAACATGTTTACATTTGTGTACTGACAAGAAATAATTCTTTTAATGGTACAGATTGTCTACATAAGTTTGAACTCCTATTGACGAAAACAATGAATCAATATGTTATTGGGCTTGTTATGATAAGAGAAATGGTGATCTTGCATTTGTTATATTCTTTAATTGAGATTTGTATGATCTTGAAATCTTAATAAAGAATTATTTAAAAAGTATACAGTTGGGCTTATGTGCTTCTTCCAACTGACCACCTACTGTGACAGGAGAAGTACTCTCATCATGAAGTGAGGACCGCACATGTACTTCTGGTCTGTCAGCTAATTTCACAGGTAGCAGTTTGTTTGCAAAGCACTGCTCTGACATTTGAGGAGCTTTTTACAAACAAATTCATGAAGAATCCATTGTAGTGAATTAGAATTGTCACACACATCACGTGCTACTGAACTACTGTATTCCTGTACAGAAATTGTCTACATGAAGGTTACAAACTTTATGAAAGAGAAATTGAGCAAGCTTCACACAATGTTCTCATTGGATCATAGTGCGGAAGGTCAACCTGTAAGATTCATTTTGGAGTCCTTTCCAGTATGCATTCTAGGGCTATATGTACAGTGCCAGGATACTTTTGCAATTGATAGTGTGCTTTACGAATACACGCAACATAACATAACATAACCAGTGGAACACTCGCACAACATAGTAAACTTGATTCTATATCGTGCTCTCATACTGGGTATATACTACCTTAACTGTAGCCAGCCTTTGTAAAGGATCAAAGACTCATCAGCCACTATATTCTGTCCTGAGTTATAATCCTTAGAAAACTTTTCAGATTAATGTTCCATAAATTAATTAATGTTCAACAGGGTGTCATGGTCTTAGTGGTACTATGCAATGCTGCCGAGGTGTCCTTATAATATAGCATATGTTGCAGAATTAAAATCAATCTCTCCTCATGATATTTAGTAAGCTTGGTGTTGCCAAAACTGGGATTGAGAGAAAAGACCAGTAAGGCTGTACTGTAGGTTTGCACAATATTCCCAAGAGCAATGTAAAGCCCCAAAATGATTTGAACTCCCCAAGTGAAGTGGGAGTTCTTAGGTGTGCCCTAGAGTTCCTTCAAAACTCTTCACCATGTAAATTAGTCTTATGCACATTTTCCTCAAGGAGCACATCATCCACAAAAAGTTGAAAGTAGTGAACAGGCATAAAATGTGCAGTATTGACTGTGCGTACAACAATTTCTGTGAAATAATTAATTACAGGCTGGTTTCTTTTAGGGGCTTGCCAATTAGGACCCTGGTGGTGCTCTGCACAGCACTAGTATTCACTGCGTATTGTGCTTCGATCTCACTGTCTGATAACATCACAGGTTGCCTTTGTAAGGGGACATCACAACTGTCCTACTGCACTGCATGAGCACTCTCTTCGGATTCACTTGAAGAGGAACAATCATCTAATGGAAGTCCACCAACTGAAACATCGCTTCCAGACTTGATCCATGATCTTCATTCTTAAAGCTGTCTCTTTATCAGATCCAGCCTCATAGCCTTCCTCCATTATTTGATTTAAATCCTGGCAGGAGTGAACCAATAAGAACCCAAGTCTGCCTTATACCCACAAAAATCCTGAAACCTGGGTGCTAGTTAGGATTTAGAGTTACTGGTAGAAATGTGTATGTACCTTCAATTGTTTAAAACTGAAATCATAGTTCAAAAAGGTCAGGAATTGCTGATCAGTGTGAGGGATCAAACTACATGGGAAACAAATGAAAACAATGCTTCAACTTGCACATCACACAGCAATAAGGAAAAAAGAAAGGCAATTATAGGAGCAACTTAAAAAAAAGAAGCAACAAATCAAAACTGGACCGATGATGATTGTGATCAGACCTCAAACCCCATTTTAGGCACAAACTCCTTTATGTTTTCAAAATGGGATCCCAATGAGGGGCAAATTTCACCTGACAGGAGCTGGTGCACACATTTTGTGCAATGAAATTTTAGCTGCAAATATGGGGTGAAAGTGCACTAAATGTCATTTTGCACATCAATTAATGGGTCACCTTTTGTGCAAACTTTATGTGATTCCCTATTCTTGGATGGACAAACCATAATCAGCTGCAAAAGGCACATCCACTAATGTGCGTTTCCTGTACATTAGCAGATTTATGGATGTGCAATCTGCATCCAATTTTTGTTGACGAACAAGAATCAGAGCAGTGGAAAGTAAACATGCTTATGCTTTACTCTCATTGAACATGCTTGTGTTTACCTGTTCACTCGAATGTCCTTTTTTTCCTTTCCTTTCTTTGTATAACTGGAGCTTTTTGTATTCTGTATTCTTAAAAAATTGAGAGGTGCTTTCCCACAATTCCTGAACAAGAATCCATCCAACGTGGCTACCAATGGAAAAGAGTATATATTTCCCTTTCCAGTGGTAACATTTTTTTGTTTTAGCAAATGTGCCTTTGAGGGCACAATGGTGCAGAATACAAAAATCACAAAATAGCTGGGGAAATGTTCCCTTCACTGGAGAGAGGAGTGTTGATTGTCAGGGCCAGGGCTTTTCCCCAAGGAAAGAAAGAGATTACAGACATTTATATGCCATAGTGGATCGGCCAGTGTGCCAGTGGAGGTTGCCCCTCCCCCCCAAAAACATGGGGGTTATTCACAAACTGCCTTTTGTAATATCTTTAGTAGTACTAAAATAGTAGTACTAAATTTGCAACAAAATGAGATTCATAAACTTACAGCTCTGCCATTCCTGTCCTTTTCTGTGCGGAGATCTCCGCCCTGACTACAGAGCCTTTGCACATGCAAGTAGAAGTTTTGTTAGTAAATATGGGAGGGACAGAGGCTAGAAAATTAATAGTACTTACAACTAAAGTGGAGGGGATTAGGGAAGCGTAAGGAGAGGCTTAAGGAGGTTTAGGGAAGAACATGCACCCGCCAACAGTAAGCACACTGCTATTCACAAACTGCACTTCTAAAGTTACTGCTGCCAAAAAGGGACCCTAATAGTCAAAAATTACTCCAACTCTGAGCTGGAATAAGTCCATCTCCACACATGGTCAACCACTTGTACTGTAAAACCCTGCCATAGAAAATAAACGAGGTAGGGAGTGAATATAAAACAACTTAGGAAACTATGAAAAATCACAATGAATTATTTTAAAAAGTTTAAAAATAATTAAATATCATTCAATGTTACAAAAATCTAAAAAGAATACACATTTACTGTCTAAATAAACATTTTTTGCAATATTTTTTAATTTAAAAGTAATGTAATATTAATTTTTTTCCAATATAATTTAATTACTCTGAATTCCATACATAACTTTTAAAATTAATGATGCATTATAAACATATTTTTTTACTGTGTGGGAATGTAGTTTTTATTTTAAACATCAACAAAATAATTTGAATTTGACAATGTTAAATTAAAGTTCAAGATTCAATTTGAAATTAGGTTAATAGTGATGCAATGTTTTTTATTTTGTTTTACATTTTAAATAAGAAAATACAATTTAATCTAGGGAAAAGTAGAAAAGTGTATTAATCTTCTAAAACCTTAATAAAATTATTTTCATGCTAAAGATTATTGTAAATTAAATGTATATATTTATTTTCAATCCAGAAGAAAATAAAGAAGATTCTAAACCACTACTAGCTTACTAATAAAATCTTTATTTAATTTAAAAATACTAAAGTAAATTATTTTGCTGAAGTTTAAATTAATATTACATTTCAACATAATGAAGTTATTTTTTCTATTATACATTAATAATTCTTTAAAATGATGTATAGAATTAATTTAAAGTTAATTATGTGATAAAATGAAATGTTACAAGAATTATTAATGTGGATCGCGTGATATAGCTTTAAGTGAAGTAGAACTTTTCAAGATATTTTATGCTGTCATGGAGAACACTGCATGGGATAAATCTGGAATGTGCATCTTGAAATGGGGCAGATGGAAGGTGGCTTCTGAGGTGGATGGGACGTTACTCTTTACCTGTTATACTTTATTTAAATAAACATATTTATGTGTTTAACCCTACTGGAAGAATTAATCTTTTCCACATTGGCAACGAGCTGAAACTACTTGCGTGGCTTTGGACGTTTATGAGAAATTACATTCACATGGAAGTCAAGCAAGGGACGATTTTGGGGTCTCGAAAGGTGTCGTAGGAACGTCTTAACGCCTACGATAATGGTGAAATAGACTGCTGTCAACATTTGTGTGAATTATTAGGTAGACTGAGGCAAGATCATATGGAGATTGGGCAAGTACATCTGGGTTTATTACTTACTGCATGGGCCGGGCAGGGCAGAAGGAGTGGCAGTGCAAGGTGAAACTTTACAGATGGTGTTAAGGTGCGCATGCCAGAGAGCGAGCATCTTCACCAGGATTAAGGAGGCCTGTGTTGCATCATTGCTTGCACTGTCATCTGTATGCCATCACTGGCGTTCTATCTGGCTGGCTCCAATACTGCACTGTGCGCTACGCTGCCTGTGCCATTGGTTGAGTACCCTCAAGCTGCTTCAATAATCATGCTGTACGCTGATGTTAGCAATTAGCAGTTAGCAATTTTTGAGATGGGTAGCATGGACCCACAAAGGTATAGCACCATAATGTCAGGTTAATAGACTACACAGGTTCTGGAAATTCCTGCGGGTTGTGCCAATGCTACACTCGGGTGTTAAATCGATGGCATTACTAATTTTTCATTATTTAAATTTAGTATTTTCTTTGTTTTTTGTCCTCTTTGTGTATGATTGCCTTGTAGTACACCTTAGTACGTGAACAAACACTCTTGTGGAAAGAAACTGCAGGTATTGACTGTAACATCTGTGTAAACAGTTGTGGTATTGTAGTAGTGGTTCATAATCTAGATATACAGGCTTATTGATTCTAAGAGGAGTAAGTCATTATGCAGAGTATCACTCCGTTGTTCTTATCATCTCCAGGGAAGCCAGTTATAAAATAAGCTAAATGCAAGAAAGTGTTTTTACACTATGCCAGAGTTTGTGGGACATTGTTAAGTGTATAAAGAAAATCGGCTTTACTTTAACACCATCTAGGTCCTGAAGGACAAGAAGTGTTTGAACAGTTGCATAACATTGGGGATAATTAAACAGAGGAGTTAAATACATTTGATGAGTGTATTAACAAGTTAGACAGTCATTATTTACTCAAGGTTAGTACGTTATTAGAACAATATCATTTTGGCAGAAGAATACAGAGACAACAGGAATCAGTTGAGAGTTACATTACAGATCTGCATAAACTGGGTGCTTCTTGTAAGTTTGAAGGGTCGATTGGTGAACTCATCTGCAACCAATTCATGCTGGGATGCAACATTGATAAGGTCAGGGATGAACAATGGCAGAAGGACGATCCTAAATTAGATGAGGTTCGCTTAATTGCAAAGAAATTGAGCATTCATTAGCTTGTGTGGATATCATAAAACAGAATAATGATAAAGGGGCAGAAGCTTTAGAGAAGAAACAAAGAGTCAGTAAATAGAGGAGAAAATATGTAGCACCTCAAGTGGGGTAAGAAAATGAACTTAAATTCTCTTATGTGAAGAAGTGCAACAGAGATAAAAATGTGGACAATCAAAGAAAAAATTCAAGGGAAATTGCTTTCGCTGTGGAATGCAGGGATATCTTGCATAAGACGGACCCTGTCCTGCTTGGAATGTCAAGTGTATGGTGTGCGGAAAACAGGCCTTTTGCGAAATGTTGCAGAGCTCAGCATAAGTTGAAAGGAGTGAAAGATGTATATGTAGAATATGATTGCAGGGTGAAGAGTTAGGTTGTGGTGAGCTTGTTTTGGATGTGGTGGATCCAAACAAGAGATGTCCAATTGATTGGGGAAAAGTCAACAATTCTACAGTTTAAATGTTGTTTGACTCAGAGGCCAAAATATCTCTGACTACCAGGAAATTTTAATCGGTAAAACTTGTGGACAAAGTGACAGTGTTCAAACCGAATATTCAGCCTTTAGCTTATGGGGGGAGCCCATTAAACTGGATGGGTACTTCATATGAGAAATTGAATATAAGGGAGATATGCAGCAGGGAAAATGTATATTTCTACCAAAGGAGACAGCAGCATCAGCTGGATCCACCAAAAAGACCTAGGTGTGATGTTCGATCCCAATAGTGATGAGCCAATTATATTGAAGGGGATGGGGCCACAAACTGGACAGCTCACACGAAGTATGAGTACAAGTGTTACAACTGTGAGAGATGTGTGTGATGGAAACTTAATAGATTGTTAACAGGCACGGCCAGTTCAGGTGAGAGCGGTGAGGCGGGGTGGGGGGGAGTCGACAGATGACAGAATAGGTAAAATAAAACAAAAAAATAAACAAAACCACTTACCTTGCACTCACCGCATCTCCAAGTCGGAAATAAGGCGAGCACAGGGGAAGTGTATCTTTTTTTTACCTATTCCGTCATCTGTCAACTACCCCACCCCACCCCACCGCCATACTGCTCTTACCTGAACAGGTCATGCCTGATTGTTATACTCTGAATTTTCTTATGTATTTACAGACAAGCTGTGTTGTTTGACAAACTATTCACGTAGAAGTGTGTTGAAAGACAATTTTTTATCCCCAGTGTCAGTAAAGTGAGAGGTGTTCTATTAGCCATGGACAAGAGATGATTGATCAAAATGACGGTCTCAAAAAAGAAGTAATTAAAGATGAAGTTGAACTGACTTAGTGGTTAGCTTCAGTTGTTTTGGCTTGTAAGGCAGCAGTTGTTTCCACCCTAGATCTGCAATCCGCTTATCATCAAATTAGACTAGATGAGCAATCTATGAATTTGACATCTTTTATCACACCTTTTGGTCTGTATAGGTCCACAGGGATGCCCTTTTGCCTGATTGTAGCAACAGCTTTATTTCAAAAGACAATAGAGAATGTTTTGAGGGGTATTCCGAATGTTAAAATTTATCAAGATGATGTGCTAATTAATGGACAAACACAGAAAGGACATGATCAATTACTGAGAGCAGTATTTGAAAGAATTTGAGAGGGTGGGTCTTACTTTAAAGGAAGGGAAGTGCAAAATCGGGTGTAAGGGGATTACCTATCTCTGGCATAAACTGTCTGGAAAGGGAGTGCAACAAAATGAACCTTTGGCATGGACTATTCGGGATATACCTATTTCTGAGAACAAAGAAGCATTGATAAAATGTTTAGAATGACTGTGTGCTATATTAAGTTAATTCCCAAGATTCCCAGTCATACAAATAAACTTAGAATGTTGTTAAAGAAAGGGGACAATTTGTGTGGACATCTGAGTGCACAGGTGAATTTAAGGACATAAAGAATGCATTATCAGATGCCACATCATTTCAGACTTTTGACACTTCAGAAAAGTCTGTTCTTGTAATGGATGCAAGTTCAAAAGGGTTAGGTGCAGTGTTGAAACAAGGACATGGTGAAAATGAAAGAACTATCATGTTTATATATAGAATGATGATTAGTTTGTCCAGAAACCAGGTACTTGGTAATAGAGAGAGAAGCTTTATGCATTTATTGGGCCATAAATACACTAAAGAAATTCTTGTGGGGTACAGATTTTGTGATAAACACAGATCATAAACCTTTGAAGGATGTATTTGGGAAAAAAGGGATTAGATGTGTTATCTAGTAGAACTTGCAGGTGAATCACAGAACTCCAAGAGTACAATTTCAGAGTTGAATACTTTCCAGGTGCTGAAAGTTGTGTAGCAGATTGTCTTTCACACTTAGTGATGGATTCTCAGGATGAAAACCTAGAAAAAGTTGCAGAGGATCATGATGATTTCAATGTGTGTGTGAAGTCACGGATGGAACTGTAAGTGAATAAAACTGGAAAACATTTGTTAATGCTAGTGAGTGTCTGATTCAGGTTATGAATTTGATTGAGAATGGTTGGAATTCAAAACGTGTTTTAGAGATAATCTAATACATCTGGCACATCAAGGACACTTAGGCATATGTAAGACCAAAGAAAGAACTAGGTTTTCTGTTTGGTGGCCTGCTCTTGACATTCAGGTGGAGAGAAAGATTTGAGAATGTCAAGAATGCATGGAAAGTAATAAAGTATGTAAAACAAGGGTACACCCTATGGCAGTGAGGGATTGCCCAAAGAAGGTGTGGAAAGAAGTTGCTCTAGATAGTTTTGGGCTTGTACATTGCAGAGCTGGTCAAACATATGTAATGGTATTAACTGATGTCTTTTCAAGGTAGCCTGAGATACATATTTCTCAGAAAATTGAAACTAGTAATGTTGTAAAGGAATGCCAGAATGCATACTTACTGACAATGGTGTGCAGCTAGTTTCGAATGAAACAGAGGAATTCTTTAACAGAAAAAGGAAAAAAACACAAAAAATACTCTTTTTATCACCTGGATCAAATGGCAATTGTTTAGAGGTTTATTAAAGCACTAACAAAATCCATTCAAATGGCAAAGCACAAAAAGGCAGGATTCGAAAAGAGTGATATAATAAAGGGTGGAGATGTACTGCCTGACACCTCATTTGGGGCCTGATTTAGATAAAGTACGAGTTACTCCATCAGAACAGGGACGCATATCCCATCTGCTGAAATGTAAATCCCATAATTTCTTATGGGATTTGGATTTCAGTGGATGGGATATTCGTCCCCGTTGTGACGGAGTAACCCGTCTTCCGATATCTAAATCAAGCCCTAAGTCACAGGGAAAGTGCCATTCGAACTATTTAGAGAAAAATACCCTGAATTATATTATGTACCCTTCTTAAATAAATAATAAAAATGTGTGTGTGTGTGTGTGTGTGTTAGTGCTAAGAGTAATGACTGGGAAAAGAAACACAAAGAGAGAGTGGAAGTAGGAAAGAACTGTTTGATGTAAAACATTTGGTGCGTCCAACCTTAGTATGTGTGGGTGATCTTGTGAGAGTTAACAAAATTACAGGTGGGCATAAATCAAGTTTCTCCAAATGCTTAAAAGTCAGCAAGTTGTTCAGAAATGCAGTGAAGTTGGAAAATGATCAAATATGGAATTTAATTAGAGTTCCATAGTGCTCTAGGAAATGCTAGAAAATCTCAGGAAAAGATACCTAAGTTTGTACAAGAAAGAAAACTCAGCGAAAGTATCAAAAGAAGAAGGAGTGAAAGATTGATAGAGAAACCCAGTTTAATGCAAGATTATGTGTGACATGTATTTATTGTAAATATTATTTAAATATTTTGTTTGTGTGATTATTGATGATAGGGGATATATTTGGTATAGCTGTAAGTGAAGTAGAAGTTTGTAAGATTATTTATGTTGTGATGGGGTACATTGCATGGGATGAATCTAGAGTGTGCATCCTTTAAAGGGGCAGATGGAAGGTGGCTTCTGAGGTGGATGGGAAGTTCCTCTTTACTTGTTATACTTTATTTAAATAAACATATATTTGTGTTTAACCCTACTGGACAAATCAATCTTTTCCACAGACTTGTTAAAATATTTAATATTGAAATAATGATTTGTTTTATTTTACACTGTTTTAAAACAAAATTAAATGTATTTATACTTTTACCTATTTTAAATAATTGAATTTAATTGAACATTATTTCAAATGGCATTTTACTTTAAATCCCTACCTCCATTATTTTGTATGAGAGGGTTTAATAGTACCACTGGTTGGCCATGTGTGGTCCAGGACTTACTGCTGTTTCCTTTTTGGAGTAGTAACTTACACATGTAAATGTATCTATGTCATGTGTAAGTCTACCCTTTTGAGTAACATTATTCATGGATTTTGTGAACAGCCCATGAGACTAAATTACTCAAAATTGTAAGAATGAGGTTACATGAAGACTTACTCACAAGTTTGATATGCCCCAATAGTGTCCAGCAGAGGGCTCCTCCTCGAGGACTACAGGCCCAACCATGATCCCAAAGCAGGAATTGTTTGGCGAGGAGCACCATTAGAAATGGAAGATTGTTATTTTTCTAATGGTTCCATCTTTCAATTGGATCTGCCTTGGAGGTGGCCTAAGGGCCCTCATTGCAGAGAACCAAAACCAAAAATGGTGGTCACCATTTTGCTTTTCCAGGTGGCCAACTTAGAGGTCGGCTACTATTCCATGGAGAACCCCCCCTTAAAAATAAAATCCCTGGTGCATAGTGGAGGATTTCCGTTTAGAAATTGGAGGCCCAGGTGCAAGCACTGATCTGACCTCCTTTGGAGCAGGATGTCATTGTAAAGGAGAGTATCTCCTCTTTTCAGTGGTGCCCTGCTTTCCATTAGGACTGCCTGGGGTGAGAAGTGATGCAAGGCACCAGGTATAGAGTACAAAAAAGCAAAATGGTGCCCATCATTTTCACTTTGCTGGGGCTTGGTAATCTGGGAGTGCAGGAGCCCTAGCAGCCACTATCCAGGGAAGGGAAAAGGATCCAAAATTAAATATGCCCCAAAGGGTAACAGCTCCATGCCAGAAGGGATCTTCCACATGAAAACACATACCCTTTGTGTCAAGTGGAGGATTCCTGTTTGGGGATCACAGGATCAACTGCTATCCCCAATCAGAAATGCTTTAGAACGGAAGACCATTAGAAAGTGGAGATGTCATATTTCTGTGTGAAGGGAAATTAACAGAAACATTACCTTTGGTGAAAGTTTGCAAAAACCTTAACATACCAATATTATGTGATTCAGAAAACAAACCAGGGTGAGTGAAATTTGTAGCAAAGTGCTGAATTATATTTTATGTACAAAGTTCTAAAAAATGTGTTTCTTCCTGGGTTTCCAACTGGTGTGACCACTCCCTCTTAGGTCATTACAGACACATTCTCCAGGCCTGAACATTTCACATGCAAATCATTAATTTCAGGTGTGTTATTCTAATTACTTGGGCGCAAACTAAGACTAAAACACACAAAAATGCATGAGAGCTATCATATGATCATCCAGGATTGAAAACAGTGGGCTTCATTTATGAGGCCCCTGGCGGCACCGGAACGACACTTTTTGTGATGTTCTGTGGTGCACGAGCCTGCTCTATCTTTAAGAGGCAGCACTAAGCCACTTTTTTTGGCTTAATGCTGCCTCGTAAATATCGATCCCTTTAACGTGGTTTTCTGCGTTGAAGAGGCGTGCAATGGGTGTTGCTGGGTGTGTTACTAGCAACATCCATGGATTTAAGACACTGCCACAGATTAATGAGAAATTGTAACTTTGAGGCAGTGCTAAAAATTGACACTATCCCAGGTGAGTCTCAAGCGAGGCACAACTTTTTCTACGTGTGCTGCATTCTGCAGCACACATAGAAATAGGAAAAACATCTTGTGCTTGCTTTTGTGCAGGAAGGTGTCCATTCCTGCACAAAAATAATCATCCCAGCAATGCAGGCACACTTGCATCATGGTGGAAAGGTGCCTGCATTGACTCATCGCAGCCCATTGTGCCCCGGTGCAGGAGAAAAGGACAGGAATGCGTCATATCTCATAGATACAGCTCATTCCTGCCTTTTTATTTCACCACAGGGCAGCACAGCAGGAAGGCCTGCAGCTCTGCCCTACTGCAAAACCTCATAAATGAGGCACAGTCTTTGTAATGACCTGGAGGGAGGTAGTTAACTTATTCCTTTTGCTCTATAAATTCATACATTTTACCTCTAAAACTTTCTACTAGACTTCCTTCTTGGGGGGGAGAGGGAATGAAACAGGGACTTCATTGATTTCCTCTGCTCCTCCTCTATTCAGTATGTCAACACCATCCTCTTGGGTGACTTTAACCACTAAGACAACATAAGCTAATGAAAACCAAGAGGTGCCCTATTCAACCTCATCAACACAATCAGTGTGGAACAGCATGTCACGCAACCAACACACTTTAAAGAACACATCCTCAACCTTACCTTCTAAACATCACAAATACTCCGATGCAATCTACCTATACCCCAGTCTGAACCAGCCACTTTGCCATCCCTATCTCCTTGTTTTACCTCCAATCAATAAACCAAGTACAACACAAAATAAAAGACCAAACAGTCACATTCTCTAATGACTACTCTATAGACAACCTAATGATCAAGCTCATCTCTCACCCTATATATTCTGTGTCCGACATGAACACCAATTCAAACAACTTCAACACTTTGTTGAAAATCTATGTGAACATTCATGCCCAATTAAAATTAGCAAGTGCAGCCTAAAGTCTTCACCGGACCATCCTGCTTCAAAACACTCCCTAGGGATGCTCTCTCGCCCCTACTCAACATTGTCAAAGACTCCTTCACTTAAGGCATCTTCCCAGAAGGTCAAAAGACAGACCTGATGCATGTCCTTCATTGGTTATTGTCCAGCCTTTCCACCCAATACCAGTTTGTTCGGATAGGCACCTTCAGGTCCAAAAAGATGAGTAGCCCTTCTGGAGTACTCTAGAGTTCTCTTCGGTTTACTTTTATTTTCAGCCTATACATTGAGCCATTTGATGCTTTCCTCAAAGATAACACCATCAAGATTCACTGGTATGCCAACTGTATGCAACTATACTTGAAGTCTCCTTTACTTAAGACATCCAATGCCTCAAACACTGACTGCACATCATCCAGACCTGGATGTCCAGTGCCTACCTGAGGCTAAACCCAAACAAGACAAAACCGCTCTTATTTGCCAAAAATATCAAGCAAGAAATAGTACAAACCTGGCTCAATGACTTGAACCATGATGACTTTGAGCCCAAATTTCACAGCAAATTCACTCTCAAAGAAAGAAAAATAAAGGTGGGCTGCTACGAAGACTCTCTTCTAAAGAAAGTGTAACCACCTCTTTCAGAAAACAATTTCAGAACCGCTATTCAAACCCTCGTACTCTTGCATCTGGATGGTGGTTACACCCTGCATCATGACCTCTAGACGCCACACTGATACCCTAAAGATGCATCGTGCATGCTGCAGAAAGTTTCATCTGGAAATATCGTCACATTCCCCCCCCAATGATGGAACTCAATTGGCTCCCCATGCCAGCCCACACCATCTTCAAAAACAGCTGCATCATTTACAAAGCCATCATGACCAGTACTCATGTTTACCTTGAAGACAAGCTCACTATCCTCTGGTGGCTCTCGGCCCAACCACAGCCAGCACACCCTCAGACTGCTGACAAAGAAGTGTAAAAATGAATAAACAAGGCAGTAGGGCGTTTCCATGAATGCACCCAAGATCTGGCACAACTTCCCCATTTCAATCAGGCCTGCTAAAACACTGCTCCAATTTAGTAAATATTTAAAGAACACTCCAACACAATGCATCAAAAATCTTTAACTCAGCTACCTCTCCTATCATTCGTATTTTGTCTAGGTTTGTGCTAAAAAATACTTTATACATACATGCGTACATACATAAAATCATCTATCAGATTTGTATCTGGATTCATACTTGTGGTTGCACAAGTCCTACAGAAACCTAAAGATGCTTGAAATCACAGTACTCAAGACGTATAGGGAAACAAATATATTACTTTGTCTTTCTCCTGACAGACTTCCAGTGATGCTGAAATATTATCAGTTGGGAAACTTCATGAAAATTGTTAGCAGTGCCATATCCTGTAGAGTCTTGCTTCAGCTAATGGCAAAATGGAGGTCTGCCACCTGGCAACAGATGGTGGGGTCTGGTGGCTCAGTGGACTAACACAACTACTCTGCGAATCTTTGTTTCACTGCATGGTCACAAGTTCAAGTCCCAAGAATCCACCCTGTCTTCTATCTTTCCGGGGTTGATGAACTGAGTAGAGTTAAGTTGAATAACACTAAATATTTGTTATTCAGACCCAAGTTGGCCCTCCAGCTAAGCATGAGCTTTACAAATACATGTTATATTATTCGTGAGTGTGTGCATAATTTCAAAACATATACATTTTTATCTTTTTGGTTTTTGTTAGCAATGGCAAATCACGCCAAAAGTGTCTAGGTTAGTGCCTGTGAGGACAAAAAACGTTTAACAATCTATACATTTTTAGTATTTCAAAAGTCCCAAGGGTATCAATATCTTTCATCCCTCCCTCCTCACTGACACTTTCCTGTGGTACGGAACTAGAAGAGGATTCACACCTTAGCATATAGCATGGTGCAATAGGTCAGCCCACTATAGCAATTGGCTCCGCACACTGTGAGTGATGGCATTTTACTAGTGCACATAAATGTAGTGCACTTTTGTGCTAGAGCTCAAGGGACAATGCCTCCTTTTATATTTATTTATTTTGTTTTAGTTTATAATAGCATAACAGTTCACATTGCTACTGGACTCCTTGCTTCTCTTAATGTGTGCATCATCCCGTGCATATTTTAAAAATTATTTTTGCCGTAGGCATCCTTGGAATAGTAAAATATAATTCAGTATGACGAAACCAATTTAACAATGACCACTCGTGCATGTACATGAGTCTGGAAGCACGGACAGCCCTATGTGAATGTTTTTACTTTTTCTTCACTAGAAGAAATTCCAAGGAAACACGCATTGGCAAAGCCAGTAGCTTGCCAGCCAAAACTAGACCAACTGGCCTTGCCAAAGTCTGGTATACCATGTCATGCAAAATGTTTTTTTTTTTTTTTTAAATAAACAATTTTTCCACAAGCTCTTTTGGTCAACCAATCTGGATGTGGGCAGTCTGTAATCGATACATTTCTTAGAGTGTACAGAATTTATAAAGGTAGGTTTTCGTACAGTTTTGGGGTTCATATATGTCCAGAAATGACAAACATTTGAGAAAGGTTGTCATAAATATGGAAAACCTGTTGACATTTTCCCTTTATATCTGTAGTTTGCAAACAGATATTTATGGAGAAGTTATGCCAAAATATATAGTCAAAAATGTGTGCCTTGTTGCAGAACAAAAAAGAGGATATGGTGTAAGCTTATTAGAAACAGACTCCCTCACTCCTATAAGTACCCTAACATAAGTAACCTTCCCAATGCCTGACATGTGGCGAAACTGGGTTTAGTAAAACTCATAATGTAACGCATTCCGAGAAATCCACGGTGAGAGTAGCTGCACCTTTTCCAATACTTCTTTTGCAGCGCATGTGCTATATTTTATTATGTTAGTGTTATTTGTACAGCGCACAGTCTACCACTGGTGTTGCATCATAACACTTCCCTCTCTGTGTTACTTTTCAACATGGAACCAAAGTTTACATCAAATATCACATCCTGATTCTGCTTGTGATGCTGTACAACTGTGTTAGACTTGGCATCTTTTGGCGTGTTTCCTCTGAGTTTTGGCTTTCTGACCTCCCGGTTTTGACTCAGTTTGTGCTGGCTTAGTGTTTCTGAGTACTTTTCTCACTGCTGATCAGTGGTAAAGTGCAAGTGCTCCTGTGGTACAATGTGTTATGGATTGGTGTTTCCATGATTGGCCTATTTGATTTATGTGCCAGTCCCTAGTAAAGTGCACTGCGGGTCCCAGGGCCTGTAGATCAAATGCTGTTGGTGGGCTACAGCACTGGATTGTGCCGCCCACCCAAACAGCCCGTAAATGTGACTCTGGCCTGCCATTGCAGAGCCTGAGAGCAGTCTGGTACTGCCATGTCAACTTGGCAAGTGCACCCACTTGCCAGGCCGTAACCTTCCTTTTTCTTACATGTCAGCCACAGCCACCCCTAAGGTAGGCCCAAGGTACCCCTGTGGGCAGGGTGCAGTGTATGTGAAAGGTAGGACATGCCCTGGTGTGTGTGGCATGTCCTGATAGTGAATTACTGCAAATTTCGTTTTTCACTATTGCAAGGCTACCTGTTCCCCATAGGACAAAACAGGAAGTTTGTTTATAACATCTTATAAACATAACTGGCCCTGGGAACTAGGTAGGAAAATAAAGTTTAGTATGCCTGACCTCAAAATCTAAAGATGCATCTGTTAGTGAAAATGATGTTTACATTCTGTGTTTGAAAATACCACTTTTAGAAAGTAGGTATTATCTTGCTCAGTAATCCTGTGTGCCTCTGCTGGAATTTGGATTGCCTGTCTGGATTTTGGATGACAGAAGGCTGGGGAGCAGGAGAGGCTCCAAATAGCCTAGGTGGGTCAGGAAAGGGCTGCATAGACCTGGGCTACAATTGGGAAAGGGGGAGGAGATTTCCTCACACCTCAAAGGGCCTGGTCTGCCTCCAACAATGCCGTCTCCACCTCCTGCCGGAAGTCACACCGGAGAAGGCAGAACTGGTTCTGGCTGGGCACAGACACCCTCTGCCTAAGAGATCAAAGGATTTTGGGATATAAATAATGGGGCCCAGATCCCTGAACTTTAGAACTTTTTTGACCAAGAAGAAGAGTCGAAGAAGCTGTGAGAAGGACCTACCACGTTGCTGCTTGCTTTGCTGTGTTGGCCTACAGTGGCTGCTTCTGTCTTGGGCAGTGAAAGGACTGGACTGAACTTTCTGCAATCTACTTTGTGAGTTTCTCCAAGGACTTGAGGTAGAGCTTGCCACCTGTTCACAAAGTCTCAGGAACAGCAAAGACTTCAAGCTCTTCTGCCCTCAGCACTGGGGACTGTGTGTTTCGTGCTGCAACAGAAGAAAAGCAACTTGACGACATCTATAACGCCACTGCCGACTCCGTGTCCTGAAGGCACCGCAGAGGGCACTGCCGCAATGCTGCACCGCGACACAGCTCACCGATGACACCTGATAACACCGCCACCGAGCCGCTGCTCGCACCTCGACCTGTGGGCACCGCACTCTGCACAGCCTCGTTTCACGACGACGCCTGGGTATCCCCGACGCTGCCGCTCCACGCCGAAATCTACGTTGCTGCTTGTACCGTGGTTCGAGGGCACCGCTCGTAAAGTGACACGATGCACAGCCCTCATCCCGCACCGCAGCCTTGGCCTACCGATGCTGGCGCCATCGACTCCTGTTCGTCAGCCGACGACAGCGCTTCAGCAATGACGACGCCGCTGCTTGCACCGCGACCTGCCAGCACCGCGACGAGCACTGCATTCTCTTTGCATCGCAACCCTGGTCTCACAGAGCCGCTGCTCGCAGCGCAACCTGAGGGCACCGCACGCCACACCACTGCACTTTTGCACCGCAGCACTCAACACCTGCTGACGCCAGCGCTCTTAACTTCATCAGAGAGGAGTTCGATCTGCAACGCATTTGACTTCAAAGGCCCCGACGACTCCTGCACCGACCTCTGGAACCGAAGCCTGCGGATGCCGCGCTTTCGGAAGCTCAACGAGAGGTCACCGCCGCCCTATATTTCTAAAAGGTACTGTTTGCGGGTCTTCGCAGGCCAGCTGCGGTCAGCCAGAACTATTTGGATTTGTTTGTTCACGACGCCATGATATCCCTGGACGGAGCTATCAACATCAAGGAACTGTTTTTCAAGCAATTTTTGATAACTGAAGACTTTTAAGTACTGTGTTGTGGATTTTTATCGTTTTTGGGCTTGTCTTAAGTATATAAAAATATTGGATATTTTTCTAAACTGGTGTGGTGTCGTTTTGTAGTGCTTACACTGTATTACTGTTGGTTATGTGCAAATGCTTTACACACTGCCTCTAAAATAAACCTGACTGCTCGTGCCAAGCTACCAAGGGGGTGAGCAGGGGTTATTTTAGGAGTGTAACTCCCTTATCCTGACTAGAGTGGTGGTTTCTGCCCGACTTTGGCACATGCCCTAGTCGACCAAATATCCAATTTATAACAAACTGGCTTTGCTTCTGGTCTGTTTCTTGGTTAGGAGGCTGCCTCTTACTGTGAGAGTAAAACCAAAGGAAATGATGGACGGAGTGTTGAACATTGCAAGCACCCACCCCCAGTCAACTGATCTGGGTTTAATCCATCACTGTTCTTTAGCCCACTCTGCCACCCCAGTTCAGACATGGCCATATGCAAATCAGTCTGACACTGTGCCTCATGGGAACAGTCCAGCCCTAACTGCCAAGCCATGTCTTCCCTGGACCGGAAACAAGCTTCCTAGGACCGGTTTCTGGCATTTCAGCCGTCTTCAGCCAGGCTTGCTTGAATCCAGTGGCAAAGTGAGCAAGGGACTCACGTCTGAGCATACCCTGCCAACTAATGGCGAAGAAAGCAAAACCAAAGGAAATGATGGAGGGAGTGTTGAACATTGCAAGCACTCACCCCCAGTCAACTAATCTGGGTTTAATCCATCACCGTTCTTTAGCCCACTCTGCCACCCCAGTTCAGACATGGCCATATGCAAATCAGTCTGGATTCAAGCAAGCCTGGCTGAAGACGGCTGAAATGCCAGAGACCGGTCCTAGGAAGCTTGTTTCCGGTCCAGGGAAGACATGGCTTGGCAGTTCGGGCTGGACTGTTCCCATGAGGCACAGGGTCAGACTGATTTGCATATGGCCATGTCTGAACTGGGGTGGCAGAGTGGGCTAAAGAACGGTGATGGATTAAACCCAGATCAGTTGACTGGGGGTGAGTGTTTGATTGGTTCTGATGCTCCGTCCATCACCACCCTCTTTTGTACCTCTTACTGTGAGAGTAAGCAAGCAGCTTCACTGAACCCAGTATTATCATTTGCCATGTGGGTGACGCTAAGCAGGCCAGGAACCACTGTCAGGGAGATGAGCTTGAGCTACAGGAAGGCCAATGAGAGATCGAGTCAAGTTATGTGCCTTGGGACTGGGGAAGGAGGGGATATCATCCCTGCCAGATTTTGGAGCGGAAACTGAAGATTAAACCGTGGCAGAATATGTTTCACTGAAGCCATGCTGACATCACACAATTCTCCTTGAGCTGCTATAACATGAGAAGCGAACTCTGTGTGGGCACCAAGACCTCTTTGTTTTGTTAAATGTTCAATTACAGCCAGTGAGGTGTAAAGTCTCTCTATTAATCTTTCTGTTTATCACATGAAGTTAGGTGAGCAATCAGTGACAGTAATATAACAAGCATTGACAAGCCAATAGGTCTGCAGTTGGCACCTATTTTGTTTGTCGATAACTTTTAGCCATGCTGTGCAGTATGGGTAAATAATGTTTCAAAAGCTGTGCGTCATTTTGCATGTACTCACCTACAAAATGACATGGCTGCTTCAGATCAGAAAGTTTTAGAAAGTGGATTTTTTGGGGAAACTGGATTGTGAGGAAGCAACATGGGGACCTTTGGGGCGAATGCATCCATGCGTGCTGACGTCAGGTCTGTACACGACTTTCTGCGCCAGGAATGCAGAGCCATGCAAGAAAGTGACCACTGGTGCCATGAAACTAGGGCCCTGAAAGGGGGAAGACCTTAACCCTAGAATCAGTTCGCAGAACGGGGAGGATGGGCGGGGCGGTAAGGAATCTATCACTAACTAATGTCTCTTACAGGTATATCGTTACACAAGTAGATTCCTTACCTTATAATAGATACCCAAGCAATACCAATCCCGGTGGAGGGTCTTTGAACAGATTACACCAGAATGTCACGGAGAACAGAACGGCCAAGGAAGCCGTCTCTCCGGACTTGACTGTCAAGGCAGTAATGCATGGTAAACGTGTGCAGCGAGGCCCATGTAGCTGCCTAACAAATGTCCTGCAAGGGAACGCCGCATCCCAAGGCAGTAGTGGCTGCAGTTGCCCTGGTTGAATGGGCACGCAGCCCCACATGAGGCTCCATCTTAGCCAAGGAGTAACATGCTTTGATGCACAAAATGACCCACCGCGAGATGGTCCGCTTGTGCACAACCCGGCCTTTTTTGATGCCCACATAGCCAACAAAGAGCTGGTCATCCACCCGGAACTGCTGCGTACGCTTCAGATAGAATGCGAGCGCACGTTTTGGGTCCAGACGGTGGAGCCTCTCCTCCTCCCTTGAAGGATGTGGAGGCGGAAAGAAGGTGGGCAAAGTGACGGTCTGCCCGATGTGGAAGGGCGTGACAACCTTTGGCAAGAAAGAAGGACGGGTGCTTAAAACCACCTTGTCCGGATGAACAGAAAGGAAAGGAGGCATGGAAGAAAGAGACTGGAGCTCACTCACTCGTCTGGCAGAGGTGATAGCTACCAGGAAAGCCGTCTTGAGAGTGAGAAGACGCAAAGGACAGTTATGAAGGGGCTCGAAGGGAGTGCACATCAGATATGGGATGTATGACGTTACAACGCATGCTATTACAACGCCTACCTTTACAACGCATTTTTTACAACACAAACACTACTACAACGCAATACTTTACAACGAATACTGTTACAATGCCAAACTTATTAAAATATTTAAAAGTGCTGTTACAACGAAAACCATTACAACGCATACCATTACAACGCGAAAAAAATATATTTTTTAATAAAAAGTTCAATAAAATCTGGCACGGGATGCAGGGAAATTAAGGGTTTTAGGGTGGGGAAGTGTATTAAAATGTGGAGAAAAACTGCACGTAAATTTACTGAAATGCATGACAAAATGAATGCGCGAGTATTAAAATTAATACTCGAGTATTAAAATTAATACGCGTGTATTAAAATTAATACTCCTATTTCCCCCAAAAATCCGTTTTAACACATTTAAAAGTTTTGCACAAATAACGAAAAATAAAAAAAACAGTTCATATACAATTAAATCATGATTAAATCAAAAAATAGATAAACGGTTTAAAACAGAAGACACATACACACAGTCGCCATTTTATCCATCTCACTTCGAAAACTTGTCCTACAACACTTTCTATGAAAACAATAGCAAAAGACATGTTCCAAAATGGATGCCAAAACGGAGCTAATAAATGAAAACAATACATCTTTCAATGATTTTTTAAATTATCATTTTCCACAGCAAAATAAAGTATACCAAAAAACACAACGAGCGCTGTTTTTTAAAAAATTAATAGTGACACTGACTAAAACTTATAAATACCAGGAAGACACCATTTTGCAATCAGTTGATTATCAACTACCAGAGAGACCAGACGTAAAAACCTGACCCTCTGACACCTAGACTGTGACCTCGACTGAGAGAACACTGCAATCCTTTGGAGAAGCATTGTTACTTTCCAACTACTAGTAAGTCACTAATATATTAAAACACCTTGTTTTGTCCTAAATCATGTTTTATTTCCATACAAAATATGCTTTGAAAATATTTTTATTAATTTATAAAATGTACTGTTTCAAATTTTTTTTCTCTGAAGAAACTTTAATATAAAACCAACTTAAAACATGTACTTGTTTTTCCTGAAACAGAAAGTTGATTTTCTATCAAAAGCAAGATATTGTTTGCCTAATTTTCCTTCACCTCAACGTAATCAACTCACCTTTGCTATTGTGAAGGTAAATGATTTAATATATTTTTTTTAATTCTTTGAATTTAAAAATATACTTTTAACATTAGCAAAAGTGTTGTATGGTATAGGGGTTAATATTTATTTTTTTAAACATTCACGCTGCATCATAAACGAATTTATGCAATGGTGCAGGGGTTAAAAATATCTAATATGACTGCACTTAGGTACAGCAGTAGAGCAAGCGTTTCATGTTACTGAGGTAACTATTACTATTCTAAGTCCCCGAATGTGCAGCAGTAGGGAAATTGAATGATGGTGTAGGGGTATCCATTACTACTCTAATTTCCTAATGTATTGAAAGTGTAGTATGTTTTGGTGTACCAATTATTATTCATGCTCAAGTGTGATGCAGCACCATAGAAAATATGATATGTGATGTAGTTACAGTCAGTTCCAGTGAAATAAAATTTCAGATTTACAATCAATTGGTCTCATTTTTTTTTTTTAACCAACGTTGTCAAAGTTGTTTTAACTATTAATTTGTTTTTTCATTTTCACAGACAATCGCTTGCAACTTTGTGAATTAAATCACTAAAACAAATAACTTAAACCTGCAGCCAGCAGTACAATTCCGCAGCAGCAGCCAAACCAAGAAAACAATCAGCTAAAGAAAACGGTATTTTAAATTTACACTGTTATAAATTCCACAATATAAAAGTTATACCTATTACTATTCTAACTCCAGGAAGGTGCAGCAGTAGGGAAAGTGTTGGATGGTGTAGGGGTATAATTTACTATTCTAACTCCAGGAAGGTGCAGCAGTAGGGAAAGTGTTGGATGGTGTAGGGGTAAAAATTACTATTCTAACTCCAGGAAGGTGCAGCAGTAGGGAAAGTATTGGATGGTGTAGGGGTAGAATTTACTATTCTAACTCCAGGAAGGTGCAGCAGTAGGGAAAGTGTTGGATGGTGTAGGGGTACAATTTACTATTCTAACTCCAGGAAGGTGCAGCAGTAGGGAAAGTGTTGGATGGTGTAGGGGTATAATTTACTATTCTAACTCCAGGAAGGTGCAGCAGTAGGGAAAATGAACCTTTGGCATGGACTATTCGGGATATACCTATTTCTGAGAACAAAGAAGCATTGATAAAATGTTTAGAATGACTGTGTGCTATATTAAGTTAATTCCCAAGATTCCCAGTCATACAAATAACCTTAGAATGTTGTTAAAGAAAGGGGACAATTTGTGTGGACATCTGAGTGCACAGGTGAATTTAAGGACATAAAGAATGCATTATCAGATGCCACATCATTTCAGACTTTTGACACTTCAGAAAAGTCTGTTCTTGTAATGGATGCAAGTTCAAAAGGGTTAGGTGCAGTGTTGAAACAAGGACATGGTGAAAATGAAAGAACTATCATGTTTATATATAGAATGATGATTAGTTTGTCCAGAAACCAGGTACTTGGTAATAGAGAGAGAAGCTTTATGCATTTATTGGGCCATAAATACACTAAAGAAATTCTTGTGGGGTACAGATTTTTTGATAAACACAGATCATAAACCTTTGAAGGATGTATTTGGGAAAAAAGGGATTAGATGTGTTATCTAGTAGAACTTGCAGGTGAATCACAGAACTCCAAGAGTACAATTTCAGAGTTGAATACTTTCCAGGTGCTGAAAGTTGTGTAGCAGATTGTCTTTCACACTTAGTGATGGATTCTCAGGATGAAAACCTAGAAAAAGTTGCAGAGGATCATGATGATTTCAATGTGTGTGTGAAGTCACGGATGGAACTGTAAGTGAATAAAACTGGAAAACATTTGTTAATGCTAGTGAGTGTCTGATTCAGGTTATGAATTTGATTGAGAATGGTTGGAATTCAAAACGTGTTTTAGAGATAATCTAATACATCTGGCACATCAAGGACACTTAGGCATATGTAAGACCAAAGAAAGAACTAGGTTTTCTGTTTGGTGGCCTGCTCTTGACATTCAGGTGGAGAGAAAGATTTGAGAATGTCAAGAATGCATGGTAAGTAATAAAGTATGTAAAACAAGGGTACACCCTATGGCAGTGAGGGATTGCCCAAAGAAGGTGTGGAAAGAAGTTGCTCTAGATAGTTTTGGGCTTGTACATTGCAGAGCTGGTCAAACATATGTAATGGTATTAACTGATGTCTTTTCAAGGTAGCCTGAGATACATATTTCTCAGAAAATTGAAACTAGTAATGTTGTAAAGGAATGCCAGAATGCATACTTACTGACAATGGTGTGCAGCTAGTTTCGAATGAAACAGAGGAATTCTTTAACAGAAAAAGGAAAAAAACACAAAAAATACTCTTTTTATCACCTGGATCAAATGGCAATTGTTTAGAGGTTTATTAAAGCACTAACAAAATCCATTCAAATGGCAAAGCACAAAAAGGCAGGATTCAAAAAGAGTGATATAATAAAGGGTGGAGATGTACTGCCTGACACCTCATTTGGGGCCTGATTTAGATAAAGTACGAGTTACTCCATCAGAACAGGGACGCATATCCCATCTGCTGAAATGTAAATCCCATAATTTCTTATGGGATTTGGATTTCAGTGGATGGGATATTCGTCCCCGTTGTGACGGAGTAACCCGTCTTCCGATATCTAAATCAAGCCCTAAGTCACAGGGAAAGTGCCATTCGAACTATTTAGAGAAAAATACCCTGAATTATATTATGTACCCTTCTTAAATAAATAATAAAAATGTGTGTGTGTGTGTGTGTGTGTGTGTTAGTGCTAAGAGTAATGACTGGGAAAAGAAACACAAAGAGAGAGTGGAAGTAGGAAAGAACTGTTTGATGTAAAACATTTGGTGCGTCCAACCTTAGTATGTGTGGGTGATCTTGTGAGAGTTAACAAAATTACAGGTGGGCATAAATCAAGTTTCTCCAAATGCTTAAAAGTCAGCAAGTTGTTCAGAAATGCAGTGAAGTTGGAAAATGATCAAATATGGAATTTAATTAGAGTTCCATAGTGCTCTAGGAAATGCTAGGAAATCTCAGGAAAAGATACCTAAGTTTGTACAAGAAAGAAAACTCAGCGAAAGTATCAAAAGAAGAAGGAGTGAAAGATTGATAGAGAAACCCAGTTTAATGCAAGATTATGTCTGACATGTATTTATAGTAAATATTATTTAAATATTTTGTTTGTGTGATTATTGATGATAGGGGATATATTTGGTATAGCTGTAAGTGAAGTAGAAGTTTGTAAGATTATTTATGTTGTGATGGGGTACATTGCATGGGATGAATCTAGAGTGTGCATCCTTTAAAGGGGCAGATGGAAGGTGGCTTCTGAGGTGGATGGGAAGTTCCTCTTTACTTGTTATACTTTATTTAAATAAACATATATTTGTGTTTAACCCTACTGGACAAATCAATCTTTTCCACAGACTTGTTAAAATATTTAATATTGAAATAATGATTTGTTTTATTTTACACTGTTTTAAAACAAAATTAAATGTATTTATACTTTTACCTATTTTAAATAATTGAATTTAATTGAACATTATTTCAAATGGCATTTTACTTTAAATCCCTACCTCCATTATTTTGTATGAGAGGGTTTAATAGTACCACTGGTTGGCCATGTGTGGTCCAGGACTTACTGCTGTTTCCTTTTTGGAGTAGTAACTTACACATGTAAATGTATCTATGTCATGTGTAAGTCTACCCTTTTGAGTAACATTATTCATGGATTTTGTGAACAGCCCAGGAGACTAAATTACTCAAAATTGTAAGAATGAGGTTACATGAAGACTTACTCACAAGTTTGATATGCCCCAATAGTGTCCAGCAGAGGGCTCCTCCTCGAGGACTACAGGCCCAACCATGATCCCAAAGCAGGAATTGTTTGGCGAGGAGCACCATTAGAAATGGAAGATTGTTATTTTTCTAATGGTTCCATCTTTCAATTGGATCTGCCTTGGAGGTGGCCTAAGGACCCTCATTGCAGAGAACCAAAACCAAAAATGGTGGTCACCATTTTGCTTTTCCAGGTGGCCAACTTAGAGGTCGGCTCCTATTCCATGGAGAACCCCCCCTTAAAAATAAAATCCCTGGTGTATAGTGGAGGATTTCCGTTTAGAAATTGGAGGCCCAGGTGCAAGCACTGATCTGACCTCCTTTGGAGCAGGATGTCATTGTAAAGGAGAGTATCTCCTCTTTTCAGTGGTGCCCTGCTTTCCATTAGGACTGCCTGGGGTGAGAAGTGATGCAAGGCACCAGGTATAGAGTACAAAAAAGCAAAATGGTGCCCATCATTTTCACTTTGCTGGGGCTTGGTAATCTGGGAGTGCAGGAGCCCTAGCAGCCACTATCCAGGAAGGGAAAAGGATCCAAAATTAAATATGCCCCAAAGGGTAACAGCTCCATGCCAGAAGGGATCTTCCACATGAAAACACATACCCTTTGTGTCAAGTGGAGGATTCCTGTTTGGGGATCACAGGATCAACTGCTATCCCCAATCAGAAATGCTTTAGAACGGAAGACCATTAGAAAGTGGAGATGTCATATTTCTGTGTGAAGGGAAATTAACAGAAACATTACCTTTGGTGAAAGTTTGCAAAAACCTTAACATACCAATATTATGTGATTCAGAAAACAAACCAGGGTGAGTGAAATTTGTAGCAAAGTGCTGAATTATATTTTATGTACAAAGTTCTAAAAAATGTGTTTCTTCCTGGGTTTCCAACTGGTGTGACCACTCCCTCTTAGGTCATTACAGACACATTCTCCAGGCCTGAACATTTCACATGCAAATCATTAATTTCAGGTGTGTTATTCTAATTACTTGGGCGCAAACTAAGACTAAAACACACAAAAATGCATGAGAGCTATCATATGATCATCCAGGATTGAAAACAGTGGGCTTCATTTATGAGGCCCCTGGCGGCACCGGAACGACACTTTTTGTGATGTTCTGTGGTGCACGAGCCTGCTCTATCTTTAAGAGGCAGCACTAAGCCACTTTTTTTGGCTTAATGCTGCCTCGTAAATATCGATCCCTTTAACGTGGTTTTCTGCGTTGAAGAGGCGTGCAATGGGTGTTGCTGGGTGTGTTACTAGCAACATCCATGGATTTAAGACACTGCCACAGATTAATGAGAAATTGTAACTTTGAGGCAGTGCTAAAAATTGACACTATCCCAGGTGAGTCTCAAGCGAGGCACAACTTTTTCTACGTGTGCTGCATTCTGCAGCACACATAGAAATAGGAAAAACATCTTGTGCTTGCTTTTGTGCAGGAAGGTGTCCATTCCTGCACAAAAATAATCATCCCAGCAATGCAGGCACACTTGCATCATGGTGGAAAGGTGCCTGCATTGACTCATCGCAGCCCATTGTGCCCCGGTGCAGGAGAAAAGGACAGGAATGCGTCATATCTCATAGATACAGCTCATTCCTGCCTTTTTATTTCACCACAGGGCAGCACAGCAGGAAGGCCTGCAGCTCTGCCCTACTGCAAAACCTCATAAATGAGGCACAGTCTTTGTAATGACCTGGAGGGAGGTAGTTAACTTATTCCTTTTGCTCTATAAATTCATACATTTTACCTCTAAAACTTTCTACTAGACTTCCTTCTTGGGGGGGAGAGGGAATGAAACAGGGACTTCATTGATTTCCTCTGCTCCTCCTCTATTCAGTATGTCAACACCATCCTCTTGGGTGACTTTAACCACTAAGACAACATAAGCTAATGAAAACCAAGAGGTGCCCTATTCAACCTCATCAACACAATCAGTGTGGAACAGCATGTCACGCAACCAACACACTTTAAAGAACACATCCTCAACCTTACCTTCTAAACATCACAAATACTCCGATGCAATCTACCTATACCCCAGTCTGAACCAGCCACTTTGCCATCCCTATCTCCTTGTTTTACCTCCAATCAATAAACCAAGTACAACACAAAATAAAAGACCAAACAGTCACATTCTCTAATGACTACTCTATAGACAACCTAATGATCAAGCTCATCTCTCACCCTATATATTCTGTGTCCGACATGAACACCAATTCAAACAACTTCAACACTTTGTTGAAAATCTATGTGAACATTCATGCCCAATTAAAATTAGCAAGTGCAGCCTAAAGTCTTCACCGGACCATCCTGCTTCAAAACACTCCCTAGGGATGCTCTCTCGCCCCTACTCAACATTGTCAAAGACTCCTTCACTTAAGGCATCTTCCCAGAAGGTCAAAAGACAGACCTGATGCATGTCCTTCATTGGTTATTGTCCAGCCTTTCCACCCAATACCAGTTTGTTCGGATAGGCACCTTCAGGTCCAAAAAGATGAGTAGCCCTTCTGGAGTACTCTAGAGTTCTCTTCGGTTTACTTTTATTTTCAGCCTATACATTGAGCCATTTGATGCTTTCCTCAAAGATAACACCATCAAGATTCACTGGTATGCCAACTGTATGCAACTATACTTGAAGTCTCCTTTACTTAAGACATCCAATGCCTCAAACACTGACTGCACATCATCCAGACCTGGATGTCCAGTGCCTACCTGAGGCTAAACCCAAACAAGACAAAACCGCTCTTATTTGCCAAAAATATCAAGCAAGAAATAGTACAAACCTGGCTCAATGACTTGAACCATGATGACTTTGAGCCCAAATTTCACAGCAAATTCACTCTCAAAGAAAGAAAAATAAAGGTGGGCTGCTACGAAGACTCTCTTCTAAAGAAAGTGTAACCACCTCTTTCAGAAAACAATTTCAGAACCGCTATTCAAACCCTCGTACTCTTGCATCTGGATGGTGGTTACACCCTGCATCATGACCTCTAGACGCCACACTGATACCCTAAAGATGCATCGTGCATGCTGCAGAAAGTTTCATCTGGAAATATCGTCACATTCCCCCCCCAATGATGGAACTCAATTGGCTCCCCATGCCAGCCCACACCATCTTCAAAAACAGCTGCATCATTTACAAAGCCATCATGACCAGTACTCATGTTTACCTTGAAGACAAGCTCACTATCCTCTGGTGGCTCTCGGCCCAACCACAGCCAGCACACCCTCAGACTGCTGACAAAGAAGTGTAAAAATGAATAAACAAGGCAGTAGGGCGTTTCCATGAATGCACCCAAGATCTGGCACAACTTCCCCATTTCAATCAGGCCTGCTAAAACACTGCTCCAATTTAGTAAATATTTAAAGAACACTCCAACACAATGCATCAAAAATCTTTAACTCAGCTACCTCTCCTATCATTCGTATTTTGTCTAGGTTTGTGCTAAAAAATACTTTATACATACATGCGTACATACATAAAATCATCTATCAGATTTGTATCTGGATTCATACTTGTGGTTGCACAAGTCCTACAGAAACCTAAAGATGCTTGAAATCACAGTACTCAAGACGTATAGGGAAACAAATATATTACTTTGTCTTTCTCCTGACAGACTTCCAGTGATGCTGAAATATTATCAGTTGGGAAACTTCATGAAAATTGTTAGCAGTGCCATATCCTGTAGAGTCTTGCTTCAGCTAATGGCAAAATGGAGGTCTGCCACCTGGCAACAGATGGTGGGGTCTGGTGGCTCAGTGGACTAACACAACTACTCTGCGAATCTTTGTTTCACTGCATGGTCACAAGTTCAAGTCCCAAGAATCCACCCTGTCTTCTATCTTTCCGGGGTTGATGAACTGAGTAGAGTTAAGTTGAATAACACTAAATATTTGTTATTCAGACCCAAGTTGGCCCTCCAGCTAAGCATGAGCTTTACAAATACATGTTATATTATTCGTGAGTGTGTGCATAATTTCAAAACATATACATTTTTATCTTTTTGGTTTTTGTTAGCAATGGCAAATCACGCCAAAAGTGTCTAGGTTAGTGCCTGTGAGGACAAAAAACGTTTAACAATCTATACATTTTTAGTATTTCAAAAGTCCCAAGGGTATCAATATCTTTCATCCCTCCCTCCTCACTGACACTTTCCTGTGGTACGGAACTAGAAGAGGATTCACACCTTAGCATATAGCATGGTGCAATAGGTCAGCCCACTATAGCAATTGGCTCCGCACACTGTGAGTGATGGCATTTTACTAGTGCACATAAATGTAGTGCACTTTTGTGCTAGAGCTCAAGGGACAATGCCTCCTTTTATATTTATTTATTTTGTTTTAGTTTATAATAGCATAACAGTTCACATTGCTACTGGACTCCTTGCTTCTCTTAATGTGTGCATCATCCCGTGCATATTTTAAAAATTATTTTTGCCGTAGGCATCCTTGGAATAGTAAAATATAATTCAGTATGACGAAACCAATTTAACAATGACCACTCGTGCATGTACATGAGTCTGGAAGCACGGACAGCCCTATGTGAATGTTTTTACTTTTTCTTCACTAGAAGAAATTCCAAGGAAACACGCATTGGCAAAGCCAGTAGCTTGCCAGCCAAAACTAGACCAACTGGCCTTGCCAAAGTCTGGTATACCATGTCATGCAAAATGTTTTTGTTTTTTTTTTAAATAAACAATTTTTCCACAAGCTCTTTTGGTCAACCAATCTGGATGTGGGCAGTCTGTAATCGATACATTTCTTAGAGTGTACAGAATTTATAAAGGTAGGTTTTCGTACAGTTTTGGGGTTCATATATGTCCAGAAATGACAAACATTTGAGAAAGGTTGTCATAAATATGGAAAACCTGTTGACATTTTCCCTTTATATCTGTAGTTTGCAAACAGATATTTATGGAGAAGTTATGCCAAAATATATAGTCAAAAATGTGTTCCTTGTTGCAGAACAAAAAAAGAGGATATGGTGTAAGCTTATTAGAAACAGACTCCCTCACTCCTATAAGTACCCTAACATAAGTAACCTTCCCAATGCCTGACATGTGGCGAAACTGGGTTTAGTAAAACTCATAATGTAACGCATTCCGAGAAATCCACGGTGAGAGTAGCTGCACCTTTTCCAATACTTCTTTTGCAGCGCATGTGCTATATTTTATTATGTTAGTGTTATTTGTACAGCGCACAGTCTACCACTGGTGTTGCATCATAACACTTCCCTCTCTGTGTTACTTTTCAACATGGAACCAAAGTTTACATCAAATATCACATCCTGATTCTGCTTGTGATGCTGTACAACTGTGTTAGACTTGGCATCTTTTGGCGTGTTTCCTCTGAGTTTTGGCTTTCTGACCTCCCGGTTTTGACTCAGTTTGTGCTGGCTTAGTGTTTCTGAGTACTTTTCTCACTGCTGATCAGTGGTAAAGTGCAAGTGCTCCTGTGGTACAATGTGTTATGGATTGGTGTTTCCATGATTGGCCTATTTGATTTATGTGCCAGTCCCTAGTAAAGTGCACTGCGGGTCCCAGGGCCTGTAGATCAAATGCTGTTGGTGGGCTACAGCACTGGATTGTGCCGCCCACCCAAACAGCCCGTAAATGTGACTCTGGCCTGCCATTGCAGAGCCTGAGAGCAGTCTGGTACTGCCATGTCAACTTGGCAAGTGCACCCACTTGCCAGGCCGTAACCTTCCTTTTTCTTACATGTCAGCCACAGCCACCCCTAAGGTAGGCCCAAGGTACCCCTGTGGGCAGGGTGCAGTGTATGTGAAAGGTAGGACATGCCCTGGTGTGTGTGGCATGTCCTGATAGTGAATTACTGCAAATTTCGTTTTTCACTATTGCAAGGCTACCTGTTCCCCATAGGACAAAACAGGAAGTTTGTTTATAACATCTTATAAACATAACTGGCCCTGGGAACTAGGTAGGAAAATAAAGTTTAGTATGCCTGACCTCAAAATCTAAAGATGCATCTGTTAGTGAAAATGATGTTTACATTCTGTGTTTGAAAATACCACTTTTAGAAAGTAGGTATTATCTTGCTCAGTAATCCTGTGTGCCTCTGCTGGAATTTGGATTGCCTGTCTGGATTTTGGATGACAGAAGGCTGGGGAGCAGGAGAGGCTCCAAATAGCCTAGGTGGGTCAGGAAAGGGCTGCATAGACCTGGGCTGCAATTGGGAAAGGGGGAGGAGATTTCCTCACACCTCAAAGGGCCTGGTCTGCCTCCAACAATGCCGTCTCCACCTCCTGCCGGAAGTCACACCGGAGAAGGCAGAACTGGTTCTGGCTGGGCACAGACACCCTCTGCCTAAGAGATCAAAGGATTTTGGGATATAAATAATGGGGCCCAGATCCCTGAACTTTAGAACTTTTTTGACCAAGAAGAAGAGTCGAAGAAGCTGTGAGAAGGACCTACCACGTTGCTGCTTGCTTTGCTGTGTTGGCCTACAGTGGCTGCTTCTGTCTTGGGCAGTGAAAGGACTGGACTGAACTTTCTGCAATCTACTTTGTGAGTTTCTCCAAGGACTTGAGGTAGAGCTTGCCACCTGTTCACAAAGTCTCAGGAACAGCAAAGACTTCAAGCTCTTCTGCCCTCAGCACTGGGGACTGTGTGTTTCGTGCTGCAACAGAAGAAAAGCAACTTGACGACATCTATAACGCCACTGCCGACTCCGTGTCCTGAAGGCACCGCAGAGGGCACTGCCGCAATGCTGCACCGCGACACAGCTCACCGATGACACCTGATAACACCGCCACCGAGCCGCTGCTCGCACCTCGACCTGTGGGCACCGCACTCTGCACAGCCTCGTTTCACGACGACGCCTGGGTATCCCCGACGCTGCCGCTCCACGCCGAAATCTACGTTGCTGCTTGTACCGTGGTTCGAGGGCACCGCTCGTAAAGTGACACGATGCACAGCCCTCATCCCGCACCGCAGCCTTGGCCTACCGATGCTGGCGCCATCGACTCCTGTTCGTTAGCCGACGACAGCGCTTCAGCAATGACGACGCCGCTGCTTGCACCGCGACCTGCCAGCACCGCGACGAGCACTGCATTCTCTTTGCATCGCAACCCTGGTCTCACAGAGCCGCTGCTCGCAGCGCAACCTGAGGGCACCGCACGCCACACCACTGCACTTTTGCACCGCAGCACTCAACACCTGCTGACGCCAGCGCTCTTAACTTCATCAGAGAGGAGTTCGATCTGCAACGCATTTGACTTCAAAGGCCCCGACGACTCCTGCACCGACCTCTGGAACCGAAGCCTGCGGATGCCGCGCTTTCGGAAGCTCAACGAGAGGTCACCGCCGCCCTATATTTCTAAAAGGTACTGTTTGCGGGTCTTCGCAGGCCAGCTGCGGTCAGCCAGAACTATTTGGATTTGTTTGTTCACGACGCCATGATATCCCTGGACGGAGCTATCAACATCAAGGAACTGTTTTTCAAGCAATTTTTGATAACTGAAGACTTTTAAGTACTGTGTTGTGGATTTTTATCGTTTTTGGGCTTGTCTTAAGTATATAAAAATATTGGATATTTTTCTAAACTGGTGTGGTGTCGTTTTGTAGTGCTTACACTGTATTACTGTTGGTTATGTGCAAATGCTTTACACACTGCCTCTAAAATAAACCTGACTGCTCGTGCCAAGCTACCAAGGGGGTGAGCAGGGGTTATTTTAGGAGTGTAACTCCCTTATCCTGACTAGAGTGGTGGTTTCTGCCCGACTTTGGCACATGCCCTAGTCGACCAAATATCCAATTTATAACAAACTGGCTTTGCTTCTGGTCTGTTTCTTGGTTAGGAGGCTGCCTCTTACTGTGAGAGTAAAACCAAAGGAAATGATGGACGGAGTGTTGAACATTGCAAGCACCCACCCCCAGTCAACTGATCTGGGTTTAATCCATCACTGTTCTTTAGCCCACTCTGCCACCCCAGTTCAGACATGGCCATATGCAAATCAGTCTGACACTGTGCCTCATGGGAACAGTCCAGCCCTAACTGCCAAGCCATGTCTTCCCTGGACCGGAAACAAGCTTCCTAGGACCGGTTTCTGGCATTTCAGCCGTCTTCAGCCAGGCTTGCTTGAATCCAGTGGCAAAGTGAGCAAGGGACTCACGTCTGAGCATACCCTGCCAACTAATGGCGAAGAAAGCAAAACCAAAGGAAATGATGGACGGAGTGTTGAACATTGCAAGCACTCATCCCCAGTCAACTAATCTGGGTTTAATCCATCACCGTTCTTTAGCCCACTCTGCCACCCCAGTTCAGACATGGCCATATGCAAATCAGTCTGGATTCAAGCAAGCCTGGCTGAAGACGGCTGAAATGCCAGAGACCGGTCCTAGGAAGCTTGTTTCCGGTCCAGGGAAGACATGGCTTGGCAGTTCGGGCTGGACTGTTCCCATGAGGCACAGGGTCAGACTGATTTGCATATGGCCATGTCTGAACTGGGGTGGCAGAGTGGGCTAAAGAACGGTGATGGATTAAACCCAGATCAGTTGACTGGGGGTGAGTGTTTGATTGGTTCTGATGCTCCGTCCATCACCACCCTCTTTTGTACCTCTTACTGTGAGAGTAAGCAAGCAGCTTCACTGAACCCAGTATTATCATTTGCCATGTGGGTGACGCTAAGCAGGCCAGGAACCACTGTCAGGGAGATGAGCTTGAGCTACAGGAAGGCCAATGAGAGATCGAGTCAAGTTATGTGCCTTGGGACTGGGGAAGGAGGGGATATCATCCCTGCCAGATTTTGGAGCGGAAACTGAAGATTAAACCGTGGCAGAATATGTTTCACTGAAGCCATGCTGACATCACACAATTCTCCTTGAGCTGCTATAACATGAGAAGCGAACTCTGTGTGGGCACCAAGACCTCTTTGTTTTGTTAAATGTTCAATTACAGCCAGTGAGGTGTAAAGTCTCTCTATTAATCTTTCTGTTTATCACATGAAGTTAGGTGAGCAATCAGTGACAGTAATATAACAAGCATTGACAAGCCAATAGGTCTGCAGTTGGCACCTATTTTGTTTGTCGATAACTTTTAGCCATGCTGTGCAGTATGGGTAAATAATGTTTCAAAAGCTGTGCGTCATTTTGCATGTACTCACCTACAAAATGACATGGCTGCTTCAGATCAGAAAGTTTTAGAAAGTGGATTTTTTGGGGAAACTGGATTGTGAGGAAGCAACATGGGGACCTTTGGGGCGAATGCATCCATGCGTGCTGACGTCAGGTCTGTACACGACTTTCCGCGCCAGGAATGCAGAGCCATGCAAGAAATTGACCACTGGTGCCATGAAACTAGGGCCCTGAAAGGGGGAAGACCTTAACCCTAGAATCAGTTCGCAGAACGGGGAGGATGGGCGGGGCGGTAAGGAATCTATCACTAACTAATGTCTCTTACAGGTATATCGTTACACAAGTAGATTCCTTACCTTATAATAGATACCCAAGCAATACCAATCCCGGTGGAGGGTCTTTGAACAGATTACACCAGAATGTCACGGAGAACAGAACGGCCAAGGAAGCCGTCTCTCCGGACTTGACTGTCAAGGCAGTAATGCATGGTAAACGTGTGCAGCGAGGCCCATGTAGCTGCCTAACAAATGTCCTGCAAGGGAACGCCGCATCCCAAGGCAGTAGTGGCTGCAGTTGCCCTGGTCGAATGGGCACGCAGCCCCACATGAGGCTCCATCTTAGCCAAGGAGTAACATGCTTTGATGCACAAAATGACCCACCGCGAGATGGTCCGCTTGTGCACAACCCGGCCTTTTTTGATGCCCACATAGCCAACAAAGAGCTGGTCATCCACCCGGAACTGCTGCGTACGCTTCAGATAGAATGCGAGCGCACGTTTTGGGTCCAGACGGTGGAGCCTCTCCTCCTCCCTTGAAGGATGTGGAGGCGGAAAGAAGGTGGGCAAAGTGACGGTCTGCCCGATGTGGAAGGGCGTGACAACCTTTGGCAAGAAAGAAGGACGGGTGCTTAAAACCACCTTGTCCGGATGAACAGAAAGGAAAGGAGGCATGGAAGAAAGAGACTGGAGCTCACTCACTCGTCTGGCAGAGGTGATAGCTACCAGGAAAGCCGTCTTGAGAGTGAGAAGACGCAAAGGACAGTTATGAAGGGGCTCGAAGGGAGTGCACATCAGATATGGGATGTATGATGTTACAACGCATGCTATTACAACGCCTACCTTTACAACGCATTTTTTACAACACAAACACTACTACAACGCAATACTTTACAACGAATACTGTTACAATGCCAAACTTATTAAAATATTTAAAAGTGCTGTTACAACGAAAACCATTACAACGCATACCATTACAACGCGAAAAAAATATATTTTTTAATAAAAAGTTCAATAAAATCTGGCACGGGATGCAGGGAAATTAAGGGTTTTAGGGTGGGGAAGTGTATTAAAATGTGGAGAAAAACTGCACGTAAATTTACTGAAATGCATGACAAAATGAATGCGCGAGTATTAAAATTAATACTCGAGTATTAAAATTAATACGCGGGTATTAAAATTAATACTCCTATTTCCCCCAAAAATCCGTTTTAACACATTTAAAAGTTTTGCACAAATAACGAAAAATAAAAAAAACAGTTCATATACAATTAAATCATGATTAAATCAAAAAATAAATAAACGGTTTAAAACAGAAGACACATACACACAGTCGCCATTTTATCCATCTCACTTCGAAAACTTGTCCTACAACACTTTCTATGAAAACAATAGCAAAAGACATGTTCCAAAATGGATGCCAAAACGGAGCTAATAAATGAAAACAATACATCTTTCAATGATTTTTTAAATTATCATTTTCCACAGCAAAATAAAGTATACCAAAAAACACAACGAGCGCTGTTTTTTAAAAAATTAATAGTGACACTGACTAAAACTTATAAATACCAGGAAGACACCATTTTGCAATCAGTTGATTATCAACTACCAGAGAGACCAGACGTAAAAACCTGACCCTCTGACACCTAGACTGTGACCTCGACTGAGAGAACACTGCAATCCTTTGGAGAAGCATTGTTACTTTCCAACTACTAGTAAGTCACTAATATATTAAAACACCTTGTTTTGTCCTAAATCATGTTTTATTTCCATACAAAATATGCTTTGAAAATATTTTTATTAATTTATAAAATGTACTGTTTCAAATTTTTTTTCTCTGAAGAAACTTTAATATAAAACCAACTTAAAACATGTACTTGTTTTTCCTGAAACAGAAAGTTGATTTTCTATCAAAAGCAAGATATTGTTTGCCTAATTTTCCTTCACCTCAACGTAATCAACTCACCTTTGCTATTGTGAAGGTAAATGATTTAATATATTTTTTTTAATTCTTTGAATTTAAAAATATACTTTTAACATTAGCAAAAGTGTTGTATGGTATAGGGGTTAATATTTATTTTTTTAAACATTCACGCTGCATCATAAACGAATTTATGCAATGGTGCAGGGGTTAAAAATATCTAATATGACTGCACTTAGGTACAGCAGTAGAGCAAGCGTTTCATGTTACTGAGGTAACTATTACTATTCTAAGTCCCCGAATGTGCAGCAGTAGGGAAATTGAATGATGGTGTAGGGGTATCCATTACTACTCTAATTTCCTAATGTATTGAAAGTGTAGTATGTTTTGGTGTACCAATTATTATTCATGCTCAAGTGTGATGCAGCACCATAGAAAATATGATATGTGATGTAGTTACAGTCAGTTCCAGTGAAATAAAATTTCAGATTTACAATCAATTGGTCTCATTTTTTTTTTTTAACCAACGTTGTCAAAGTTGTTTTAACTATTAATTTGTTTTTTCATTTTCACAGACAATCGCTTGCAACTTTGTGAATTAAATCACTAAAACAAATAACTTAAACCTGCAGCCAGCAGTACAATTCCGCAGCAGCAGCCAAACCAAGAAAACAATCAGCTAAAGAAAACGGTATTTTAAATTTACACTGTTATAAATTCCACAATATAAAAGTTATACCTATTACTATTCTAACTCCAGGAAGGTGCAGCAGTAGGGAAAGTGTTGGATGGTGTAGGGGTATAATTTACTATTCTAACTCCAGGAAGGTGCAGCAGTAGGGAAAGTGTTGGATGGTGTAGGGGTAAAAATTACTATTCTAACTCCAGGAAGGTGCAGCAGTAGGGAAAGTATTGGATGGTGTAGGGGTAGAATTTACTATTCTAACTCCAGGAAGGTGCAGCAGTAGGGAAAGTGTTGGATGGTGTAGGGGTACAATTTACTATTCTAACTCCAGGAAGGTGCAGCAGTAGGGAAAGTGTTGGATGGTGTAGGGGTATAATTTACTATTCTAACTCCAGGAAGGTGCAGCAGTAGGGAAAGTGTTGGATGGTGTAGGGGTAAAAATTACTATTCTAACTCCAGGAAGGTGCAGCAGTAGGGAAAGTTTTGGATGGTGTAGGGGTAAAATTTACTATTCTTACTCCAGGAAGGTGCAGCAGTAGGGAAAGTGTTGGATGGTGTAGGGGTATAATTTACTATTCTAACTCCAGGAAGGTGCAGCAGTAGGGAAAGTGTTGGATGGTGTATGGGTATAATTTACTATTCTAACTCCAGGAAGGTGCAGCAGTAGGGAAAGTGTTGGATGGTGTAGTGGTACAATTTACTAATCTAACTCCAGGAAGGTGCAGCAGTAGGAAAAGTATTATGTAGTAATAGATAAATACAATGTCATAATTTCAAAAATGTAATCATAATTTGCATTTCTCACCAACGTTTAGTTTTTTCATTTTTTTTTTTCATTTTTCCAGACAATTTTTTGCAACTTTGTTGTAAAATTCAGCCAAACACATAACTGAAAACACCAGCCAGCAGGCCAATACCACAGCAGAAGCCTCACCAAGGAAAGGAATCCAAAAAAAAAAGGTATTTTTAAACAACATTGTTTTAAAACCATCAATATGTTAGTCAAACCATTTACTTACTAATTGTAATCAGATCCCCAAATGCATAAAATAAGGGTTGTAGTTGGAAGAACTTATTTTTCTAACTCCAGGAAGGTGCAGCAGTAGGGAAAGTGTTGGATGGTGTAGGGGTAAAAATTACTATTCTAACTCCAGGAAGGTGCAGCAGTAGGGAAAGTGTTGGATGTTTTAGGAGTATAATTTACTATTCTAACTCCAGGAAGGTGCAGCAGTAGGGAAAGTGTTGGATGGTGTAGGGGTACAATTTACTATTCTAACTCCAGGAAGGTGCAGCAGTAGGGAAAGTGTTGGATGGTGTAGGGGTATAATTTACTATTCTAACTCCAGGAAGGTGCAGCAGTAGGGAAAGTGTTGGATGGTGTAGGAGTACAATTTACTATTCTAACTCCAGGAAGGTGCAGCAGTAGGGAAAGTGTTGGATGGTGTAGGGGTAAAAATTACTATTCTAACTCCAGGAAGGTGCAGCAGTAGGGAAAGTGTTGGATGTTTTAGGAGTATAATTTACTATTCTAACTCCAGGAAGGTGCAGCAGTAGGGAAAGTGTTGGATGGTGTAGGGGTACAATTTACTATTCTAACTCCAGGAAGGTGCAGCAGTAGGGAAAGTGTTGGATGGTGTAGGGGTATAATTTACTATTCTAACTCCAGGAAGGTGCAGCAGTAGGGAAAGTGTTGGATGGTGTAGGAGTACAATTTACTATTCTAACTCCAGGAAGGTGCAGCAGTAGGGAAAGTGTTGGATGGTGTAGGGGTATAATTTACTATTCTAACTCCAGGAAGGTGCAGCAGTAGGGAAGGTGTTGGATGGTGTAGGGGTACAATTTACTATTCTAACTCCAGGAAGGTGCAGCAGTAGGGAAAGTGTTGGATGGTGTAGGGGTATAATTTACTATTCTAACTCCAGGAAGGTGCAGCAGTAGGGAAAGTGTTGGATGGTGTAGTGGTACAATTTACTATTCTAACTCCAGGAAGGTGCAGTAGTAGGGAAAGTATTATGTAGTAATAGATAAATACAATGTCATAATTTCAAAAATGTAATCATAATTTGCATTTCTCACCAACGTTTAGTTTTTTCATTTTTTTTTCCATTTTTCCAGACAATTGATTGCAACTTTGTTGTAAAATTCAGTCAAACACATAACTGAAAACTCCAGCCAGCAGGCCAATACCACAGCAGAAGCCTCACCAAGGAAAGGAATTCATATAAAACAAGGTATTTTTAAACAACACTGTTTTAAAACCATCAATATGTTAATCAAACCATTTACTTAATAATTTCATTTAGATCCAAAAATGCATAAAATAAGGGTTGTAGTTGGAAGAACTTATTTTCCTAACTCCAGGAAGGTGCAGCAGTAGAGAAAGTGTTGGATGGTGTAGGGTACAATTTACTATTCTAACTCCAGGAAGGTGCAGCAGTAGGGAAAGTGTTGGATGGTGTAGGGGTACAATTTACTATTCTTACTCCAGGAAGGTGCAGCAGTAGGGAAAGTGTTGGATGGTGTAGGGGTAAAAATTACTATTCTAACTCCAGGAAGGTGCAGCAGTAGGGAAAGTGTTGGATGGTGTAGGGGTACAATTTACTATTCTTACTCCAGGAAGGTGCAGCAGTAGGGAAAGTGTTGGATGGTGTAGGGGTAAAAATTACTATTCTAACTCCAGGAAGGTGCAGCAGTAGGGAAAGTGTTGGATGGTGTAGGGGTACAATTTACTATTCTTACTCCAGGAAGGTGCAGCAGTAGGGAAAGTGTTGGATGGTGTAGGGGTAAAAATTACTATTCTAACTCCAGGAAGGTGCAGCAGTAGGGAAAGTGTTGGATGGTGTAGGGGTATAATTTACTATTCTAACTCCAGGAAGGTGCAGCAGTAGGGAAAGTGTTGGATGGTGTAGGGGTACAATTTACTATTCTTACTCCAGGAAGGTGCAGCAGTAGGGAAAGTGTTGGATGGTTTAGGGGTAAAAATTACTATTCTAACTCCAGGAAGGTGCAGCAGTAGGGAAAGTGTTGGATGGTGTAGGGGTATAATTTACTATTCTAACTCCAGGAAGGTGCAGCAGTAGGGAAAGTGTTGGATGGTGTAGGGGTACAATTTACTATTCTAACTCCAGAAAGGTGCAGCAGTAGGGAAAGTGTTGGATGGTGTAGGGGTACAATTTTGTATTCTAACTCCAGGAAGGTGCAGCAGTAGGGAAAGTGTTGGATGGTGTAGGGGTTAACATTTGAGGTATAGTATTTACTTTTACATCCTAATTTTTTTTTCTTCTCTTTTCTTTTCAGATAATGTCTAGTCTTGAAGCAGCCAAATACATTAAATCGAGGAAAGGAAAAAATGTATTAAACCATGGAGGATACATATATAGTAAGGAAAGAATAAGTTTTCCTAGAAATCATTGGAGGTGTGTGCAATACTACACTACCCATTGCAGTGGCAGAGCGGTTACACTTGATAATTTAGTTGTGAAAACAACAGAACATAACCACTCTGCCTCTGCAATGGATGTAGAAATAAGAGAAACTGTTAACGAAATGAAAGCTATTGCAAGCACCTCCAATGATTCTACAGGATCTATTTTAAGAGAGGTTGCACAGCATGTCCCCAGTCATGTTGCTAGTAACATGCCTATAATTCCTAATTTGAGAAGAATTATTCAAAGACAAAAGCAGGCAAGTAACATCCAATTATCTACACCACATACCTTTTCTGATATTAGAATTCCACATGATCTTTCTATTTCTTTTTCTGATGAACCTTTCCTTTTGCATGACAACCAAAACCCTCAGAAACGAATTCTCATTTTTAGTACCCCACGTAACCTTGCAAAGTTAGAAAATAGTGAAATTTGGATGATGGATGGGACGTTTAAAAGTACACCCCATCCTTTCACTCAAATTTACACTATACATGCTAAAATTAACAATAATGTAATTCCCTTAGTATATAGTTTGCTACCTGATAAGACTTCTGCAACATATTCTGAACTTTTATCAGTTATTAAAAGTAAAACATCTCAAAGTCCTAGGAAAAGAATTATTGATTTTGAATTGAGCATGATCAATGTGATCAATAAAACGTACATGGATACCCAAATTCAGGGATGTTTTTTCCATTTTTCCCAGGCTTTTTGGCGTAAATTACAAAAAACATCCCTAGTTGCAGAATATTGTCATGATAGCAAACTACAGTTTGAACTAAAAAAATTAACTGCACTTTGTTTTGTTCCTCCCGATAGTGTGGACGAGTACTACACTGCTATTATAGAATCTGTTTATTATACAAGTAATTAAGAGAAATTGGCACCCATCCTAAATTATTTCGAGGACACATGGATTGGGCACCTAAGCAGATCGGGTCGCAGGAGGAAGCCACGATTCCATGTGGAGTGGTGGAACTGCTACACGAGCTGTTTAGAGGGAGAAGCAAAAACAAACAATGCCATTGAGGGATAGCATAACTCCTTCAACCATACAATTGGCAAACCTCATCCAAACTTCTACTCTTTCTTGGAAACTTTGAAGAAGGAGCAAAGTTTTCAAGAAATGAGACTAGCCCAAACACTTGCAGGTAGTCTAAACCCACGAGTAACTGTCAAAACTAAGGAAATGTCTGAGAGACTATTGGCTATATTACAACAATTTACGTTGTGTGTGGCTATAGACTACCTGGAAAATCTTTCTAACATTCTTTCTTTCTAAAACTAATTTTGTACTTACTTTCTTGCTTTGCTTCAAATTTAAATATCCTTTAATTACAATTGGCATACAATTTTTTTCCAAACATTTTTTCAAATGTAAAAGTCGGGTCTCCTAATTATTGATTTTTTTTTTCCAATCTTCAATTTTTTCTAAACAACCAATGTTTCCAAATCTACTTCTCCATAATATTCGACCAATTTTTAAAAAAACAAACGCCAGTAAATAAGTATCTGAAAACTTCAAAAGTAACTACGACCCTTAAAATCGCTAAAAAAACCAAGTTCACAAAATTTCATAAATCAATCCATTTTTCAAAATGCACATTGCTGCATAAACACCAAATTAATAACAATCTTTTTAATCAGAATTTACGAATACGTGTTTTTTTTTTTTTTTTTAAATGAAGATATAAATCATTAGTATTGGTTCCGAAGTTATGTAATAAACTTTGTTAGCAGTAACTTAAACTAATTTTACAGTTACTTACATTTTTTAATGAACCAATACATTTTCGCGATCCGACATAGGCATACATTACTGACATAAATGTGGACATGTTTTTAAACTTTTTAAACATCAATTAGTTGTTCCGCAACCTCTCCTTATTCTTTTCTTACTATATATGTATCTTTATTAAAGCTTTTATCTATAAATAAAAGTGAAAAAGTTTCCTACCTGGACGCAGATCAGCTTCCTGCTGCTTCCTCCTCCGATGCTCTTCAAAATGGCGCCTTACGTCTACGTTCACGTCATGACGTCATCGCGCGCATCAATGTTAAAAAAGGACTATTTTATTTACTTTTTCTGTAAATAAATGTTTATAAATGAAAATAAATGATGTATATATTTTCTTATAAATGTACCTTATTTTAAAAAAAAACAATAAAACATAAAAGTTTTTTCCATGTTTGTTCTAATAAAGAAATATTTATTAAACGTTATTTGTTTACTGTATTTATTTTTTAAAATTGTTATTTAAACATGTAAAATGTTAATATTTTTTTGTAAATTTACTAAATGTGTTCCTTACCTCGACTCTATTTTCTTTTTCCTTTCAAACTTGCTTTTTCTTCTCTTTCTGTTCCTTCTTTTCTTGTTCCGCGGGTTGTATATTCTTAAGCTGCCAAAATAAATGAAGGACAAATAAGCACATAGACTTCAATGCAAAAGTGTGGGAATTTTTTTAAAGTAAGTTCTATATTCTTATTTCTAATTTTTTTTGTATTAATATTATATTACATTCTTTTTTATTAACTCTATGATTATTTTAGATATAATGTAATATTTTTTTTTTTAAAGTGTCATATTTTAATACTCCAAAAGTACTTTTTCTTTTTTTAATTATTTATTTACATTTATTAATTTAAAAATTTGTTGTGTAAAAATACTCAAGTATTAATTATTTATAATACTACTCAGTTTTTTTTTTAATATTCCATAAGTTTTTTTAATTTAATTTTTATAAATACTCCAGTATTAATTATTCATAATACTATTTATTTTTTATTATTTGTTTATGTTTTTTAATTAATTAATTTTTACATACTTCAAGGGTATTTTTTTTTTTTTATTATATAATTTTCATTTTTTTTTTTTAAAGATAAAAATACTCAAGTAGTAAACTCTCAATACAAATCATTTTTAATTTATGTATTAAAATACTCTTTTTTTATAAAAGTACTCCAGTATTAATCTTTTATACTACTACTCATATTTTTAAATGTTTCTTACTATTTGTATTTAGAAAGATAAAAATACTCATGTATTAAACTCTCATAATACTACTCATTTTTAAAATCTTTTTTAAAATACACTTTTTTTTTTAAAGTACTCCAGTATTAATCTTTTAAAGTACTACTCATATTTTTAAAGGTTTCTCAAATATTAAATAATTAATACTCAATAATTAATCTTTCATATGTATCTATTATAGTATTAAATTAAAATAATAAAATAATAAATAATTATTTTGCAAACATAATAAATAATTTTTTTTAAAAAAATGCGTTGTAATGGTATATGCATTGTAAAAGTACTTACCATATAACAGCATGCGTTGTAAATGCATGCGTTGTAAAAGATTTTGCGTTGTAAAAAATGCGTTGTAATAGCATTACGTTGTAAAAGTTGCGTTGTAAAGGTTGTTTCCCCAGATATGTCAAGACAAGGTTTATGTCCCATGGATGCATTATGAATGGCACGGGAGGAATCGTGTGCGTAATGCCTTTCAGGAAACGGTTAACAACCGGGTACTTTAAAAGAGAAGACTGATCTGGAAGCCGTAAAAAGGCGGAGATGGCTGAAAGATAACCTTTGATAGTGACCAGAGCAGAGCTCTGCTGGGCCAAAGAAAGAAGGAACAGACGGACTTCAGAAAGAGAGGCAGAAAGAGGATCCACAGCCTTCGCTGTGCACCGTGCCACAAACTTTTTCCACCTGCAGGCGTATACCGTTTTAGTTAAGGGACGCCTGGCTGCCAGAATGACATCACAGACTTCGGGAGGAAGATCGAAAGCTGTCAACTGTCGCCGCTCAATCTCCATGCATGGAGGTGGAGGCTGGACAGGTTCGGGTGGAGGACCGTCCCCTGCTGCTGTGACAGAAGATCCTCCCGAAGAGGCCGACGGATCGGGGGATCGATTGCCATGCTGAGTAGCTCGGGATACCAGTACCTTTGTTCCCAATCCGGAGCAACAAGGATGACTTGGGCCCGGACACGCCGAATCTACATCAGCACTTTGGGCAGAGGTGGTATAGGCAAAAAGCGTCGCCGAGCGAGTGCCGCCTTGGAAATTCCAAAGCGCAGAACTGATGACATTGCGCATTCTCTTCGGTGGGGAATAGATCTAACCAAGGCTCTCCCCACTGCTGAAAGAGACCTTGTACCATGCCATTCGTGATCCGTCAAGCACCGGCGGCTGAGATCGTCCGCCCTGGCGTTCTGAGAACCTGCCAGGTGTTGAACCACCAAGGTAATGCCTTGATGTTCTAACCATGTCCAGAGGCGCAGAGCCTTCTGACATAGGGTCCAGGACCCTACCCCACCCTGTTTGTTGCAATACCACATGGCGGTGGTGTTGTCCATGAACACCTGCACCACACTTCCCCAGAGAGAGGGAAAGAATGCCTTCAGTGCAAGTCGGATTGCCCGAAGCTCCAACAGATTGATATGGAGCCGGGACTCCGCCAGAGACCAGAAGCCTCTGATCTCCGCCTCTCCCAAGTGGCCACCCCATTCCATGAGGCACCCATCCGTCACCACTGTGTGCTCCGGTTGGGGAAGGGAGAGGGATCTGCCACTGACCCAATCGCTATTCGTGAGCCACCACCGCAATTGTCGTGCAGTGCCCTCCGAGATCTGGACATGATCGGACAGGTTGCCTGATGCTGCGACCACTGGAGCTTCAGGTCCCACTGCGGAGCCCGCATATGCCATCTGGCAAGTGTCACCAGCTGGATGCAGGAGGCCATCAGACCCAGAAGCCGGAGGGTCATCCTGTCTGAAAACCGGGACAGAGGCTGAAAGATCGGAATCATAGCCTGAATATCCCAGACTCGCTGCTCGGCAGGATAAACCCGAAATAGCATTGAATCCAGAACCGATCCAATGAAGGGGAGCTTCTGAGAGGGACTCAGGTGCGACTTCGGCATGTTGATGGAGAACCCCAGGAAATGCAGGAGGCCAGCCGTAGTCTGAAGGTGGTTGATGACTGCCTGGGGCGAGCACGACTTCAACAACCAGTCATCGGGTTAGGGGAAGACTGACACCCCCGACCTGCGCAGATGCTTTATTTTGTGATCACTTTTTGCATATCAGAAAACGGTTTATATTACCTATTTTAGAAGGCAAAGGTTTCACTCAGGCCAGACCGGCTTTTATGTATTTATAAATGTTAAACAATGTCTGGGAAACTTTTAATATAGCTAGTTTTTGAACCGCAGCTGTCAGGCTAAGGAGGAAAGGAAAATTAGTACCCCTGTTAGAAATTGTATGAAATTTGTATTTCTCTTTTTATCAAGTGTAAATTGGTGAATTAGATCCTGTCTTTGATATTTTGTGATGCATCTGATTCTGTAATACCAAGGAAATATTTTGATTGTGTATTTATTTATTCTTAATATGCTTTTATGGTTTTAATTAACTGAATAAAGTGAATTTGACTGACTGACTGAGGCCAAAGTCAATTGTAGTGAGTCGCAATTTGCAACCTACCTCATTAATATTTAGGAGGTAAGCCAAGTGATGCATAGTTTGCAACATGTTTTGGACTTTCTATATAGCATGTGTTCATAGTTAGAGAGTTAGGCATTCTATGCACCTCTACCCTGCCATGTCTCTTAGCAATTTGTAGTGCTAACCTGAATTGCCATAAACTACTCCTAATTGTGTTTTCTTTGTTTTCCTTATGCTTTGTGAGGAGACTTTCTATCTTCATGCCATCATAGCTACTGCTGTGATTAATTCCTTTTTCCTGTTTTAATGGTTGCTACTGCAGCTGTTAGGGAACTCAGCTGAGTTTCCAGAAATACTCTTTATGGGGAGTTTGACCTTTTCATAGTTATCCCTGTTTTGCTCTAAAATATTACTTCCTCTTTTCCAAAAAGATATGGGCGCTTGCTAGGATAGGCTAGGTCATTTGAATTAGGAAAGGGACTTAGTTCTTTATTTTGTATGCTTGTTCTAACCAAATTTTTCAATATTTCTGCAAATGGATTTTTTTGACTAATCTGAATAAAAAAACAAAAATACAGACTAATCTCTTAAAGAGAAAATAAACTTTTAAAACTTTACCAAAACTCTCATTATTGACTGAACATCTAATGTTGAAGACGATGTTTATTCTAGAGATGTGTTTTGTTGTGCTCTATTCTAATACGGTTGCATACAGGTATGGGGGTTTGCCCAAATGATCCCACGATAACTTGGCAAGAAATAGTCTTAACAAGAAACAATGGTATTGTATGGGATTGAATTGTTACAAAAGCACTTTCCACTGTGAAAATTTCAGTTAGTCACTGGTGATGTATTTAATTATACAGAGCAATATTTATTCAGTTTTTTAACATGCAGAGTAATCTTTACTTTGGGTACAGGAACCTGAAGTGTGCATGATATAACACTTATGGCATACAGTTATACATGTATTACACCCAATCTACAGACTTATGACCTGCAGTAATACATATATTACACCTAATGAAGATACAAAAAACAAAGACATCAGCAGCATGACCGCTTTTCATGTGCACCTTGATTTCTGTGCACTATTACACTGTGTATAGCATCCATGTTTAGGAAATGTGGCAACCCAGCCTGTCACTGGGACACCTGCATGGATCGACACGTGGTAAGAGCCATCGGATGAGCTTTCGCCCCAGGCCTTGGACACTAATGTTATGTCTGGGATTGTGTGTAGCTGATGAGAAATGATGTGTGGATCGCAGTACTTCCAAGAAGTGATTAAACCCTGAACAAATCCCAGCACACATTGTTGGAAGGAATGGCTGTTTCTTTTGGCTGAGCCGCCATCATCAGTACATGGGTTTGATGTGCGCCGAAGGACCACTGATAAGAGAGGAATGTAGGGCCGGGCCCTGCAGAGTCCTAATTCTCGCCAGACAAGAGTCGGAGAATCTCTCATGGTGTTTGTGATTAAGAGGTGAGGCTCTCAAAACAACACATTGACTCGATTTCTGACACCCCTCTTGAGCTAATCAACGCACATTAGTTTTCTATTATGAGGGCTGCCTGGAAAAGTGGAGGAATGTTGCCACATAATCTAGAATTTTTCTGCAGAATTCACTAAAAGCTGCAGGGCACTGAACGTTTTGCAAATGATTCTTTCAAAGAACTGTTTTCTTTTTTGCTACAGAAAAAAAACTTTTGGAGCACGACCCGTTTACATTTACTTCTGCAGTTTAGAACAAGACTGCTCCCATTCCAAAAATACAGTCCGTCCATAGAATGGAATGCGAACTCGGCACGGGTTTCAAAAGCACTGCTGGGCCTGCTTGAGAGAAGGAGGAAGGCATCACATGTTTTGATTGCATCTATGAGGTAAGCTACTGGCATGAGGCCAGGTTCAGATTTGGACCAAAAATAAGCCCATTCGCCCCCGAAAGAAGTGGCCCATATTCATTCATCATAATATTTCGTGACACGGTGCTTGGTTAGTTTCTTGGGCTAATGTTTGGAGAAATATGTTGTAAATGAAGCGGGATTGTAAAGCCAGTGACACTGATCAACAATGGAAACACTGCAGCTCTGAAAACGCAATATTTACTTGAAGTCACAATACCTTTCTCTTAGTAGAGAGACAGGTTCATAGACTAGTATATTCTGGACTCTAAATACCACCTAAAAAGTGTAACCCAGTACAAACCTGAGAGGGCTGGAGCTAGTTCAGTATCTCTCAGAATAGAAGATTTAATTACAAAAAAGAAAACCTTTCTGAAATATTTCCTCACTTGATTAGTCAGAATGAAGGGGTTTTGAAGAACATAACACACCCTCATGCGTTCTGTTTCATTTGAGATATGCAGAACACTGATCCACCACACCTCAACAACAGCACACATTTTCACCAACCTGTCAGACACCTATGCTCGCTCGGTCTCACTCTAACATATGCATCACATTCACAGGAGCAGAACAAGAGTTCATTAGTTCTCCTAAATCGCACCAAAAACAGGGAGTGGCCTCCCACAACACGTCAGAGCCTTCTCCTTGCTTTCTGAGTTCCACAACATGCTGAAAACCTGGATTTTCATTTTTTTTTTAGAGGGCGCTCACTTATTTACTCGCTCAAGCACCTGTTTACCCTAATGGGCAATTAAAACGCTATGCAAACAGACATAACATAAGCTGAAATGAAAAAAGTACAGAAATAAATTTACTTTTCTGGCTAGACCATAGATTATGGCCTGATCCAGACTGTTCAAAAAGCCTTTTGAATGTGTGCTAGACACAAAAGAAACAATAAAGGTTATTAGAAAATACAGGTACTTCTACTGACCGTAATATTTTGGCATTAAGAAGGAAGCCTGGGGTTCAAACATTCTTGCCTAGGCACTACAGCATGCCCACATACAAAATACGGCGCAAAACAATTCCATTGAGTAAAGAATTAGCAAAAACTGAAAACACAAATTACAGACTAAATATTGACCAGGAATGCCCTGTGCTACAGCTAGAGCAGAAATCTGAGCTTTCATAAGCTATCTAATGTATTTGTGTAAAGCACGTGACCACACATGGGTTTCTTGGTGCTGAATAATAGATGTTATTGTTACCCAACTCAATGGTACTGAAGCCTAGTCCATGAGGCTTAATCGTGGGAGCCCCATTTTTCTGAGATCCCTCTGTCTAGTGGAATCCACTGTCTGGAATATCTCGTACAACTTACTTTAAATACAAAGAGCCATTTCATTTGTTGCTGTCCTTTGAAGAGAGGTTTGCTTCTAGATCTGTTGTCTCAGTGCTGTGGAACTCCATACAGACTTTTTAGAACCATTAAATGTCTTTAGCAGGAGGTAACTCTCTATTTAAACTCCTTATTTTCATAACATCATGTTTCAAATGTGCCTCCCTGATTCGTGTTCAGCATGCTCCAAGCATGCTCAGTGAGGTCTGAAAGCAACTTAATGAGGCACAATTACTAACAATCCAGGGTTCGGACTTCATCACAAGATTCCCTAGGTGCATGATTTATTTTTCTACACACTACCAACAGCACATGTGCATGCTGCAAATATCTATACGTAATCTGTTGCTTATGTGTTTCAATCACAGTGACATAGCTCAGTGAGTTAATATGCCTGCTGCAGACATTTTGAGTGAGATCTGCTGCTCCTGGGTCGCAAACTCATTTGACCTAAAAAAAAACAGGGTTCGCATCATAGGCTGAGGAAGACTGAATCCATGTCAGGTTTTCAGGATAATTGCTGACAATGTGTTTGAGTTCCTTCGAGATTCATTGTACCATACACGAGTATCTTGCAAGTCTGCCAAGGATCCGCCCTTCCTGGACCTAGTTTAACACACAGAAATCCGTCCAATTTTAGGCTAGGCCTTAAAATAAAGTTTGGGTTGAGATGGCAGACACAAATCTTCATTTTTTCCTAAAAAGAGCTTGGAAAAGTAAGTAAAATATTGGTGATTGCCTTCTCTTTGCTGCTCCACTATCAGTAGCAGGCTAGAGACACTCTGAAACCTGTGTGTTTTGATGACGGACAGGTAGCTGGCCATCTCTGATTCTGGTTTGAGGAGGAGGTAGAGAACTGGGGCCTTAAAAGTGCTGGTTAGTGGAAGGGTTACTGAAGTACTCTGCCTTGTGCCATAGTTCTGCACTACTCCTGGGGAATAATGGGATTGGTAAACTGGCTGGAACTATGTGGTCAGTGCTTCAGTCCTTGATGAGCTGTTGGTCTTTTTTTTATATTATTTTATTTATGTGTTTTATAGAGCGCCAACTTGACCCGTTAGGGTATCAGAGCGCTTTACAGGGGAGCAAAGCAATATACAGACAGATTTAGAGTCGACCAGTTACAGCTCAAGTAGCAGTATAGTGCAGGAATATATATACACAAAGCATGTATTTACATTTTACATAACCGATTACAAAGAGCGACAAACCATATTTACAGAGTACATTTTCAATAATTCTGACCCGGTCCCAAGATTCTGGTGTTTCGGGAGACCCGGTAGTTAGGGGGGAGGTAGTGGGCCGTCATAGGCTATGCCAAAGAAGTAGTTGAGGTAGTGTTAGACGAGAAATTTGCCCATAAGGAAGATTTTGGCATCCTTTTTGAAGTGAGACAGTGAGGGGATTCTTCTGATGTGGGGTGGGAGAGAGTTCCATATTCGTGGAGCAGCCCCTGAGAAGGCCCGATTGTACGCTTTTTTTTTTCCGAAAACGTGCAGGTTGGAGCAGGAAATCCCTGGCGGATCTGGAGTTTCTGGTTCCTCCGGAGATCATGAGTTTCTGTGTCAGATATGCGGGGGAGTTAGAGTGTAGAGCTTTGTGCGTGATGCATGCTAGTTTGAGCTGTATTCTTGCCTCCAAGGGAAGCCAGTTGAGAGCTTTCAGGTGTGGGGAAATATGATCGTATTTCCTATTGCCAGTCAGTAGTCTGGCAGCCGCGTTGAGGCAGGCTTTTAGAGGTGCCAGGGAGATCTTGGGTAAGCCCGAGAGGGTTGAGCAGCCATATTCCAGTCTAGAGATGACGAGTGCTTGAACTGCCATTTTTAGGTCGGGGGCATCAAGGAAGGGTTTCAATTTCCTAAGGTAGCTCAGATGGAATCTGGCTGTTTTAGCCATAGAATTTATGTGGTCCCTCATGTTAAGGTTTGTGTCAAGGGTAATGCCCAGGGATTTAGCCGAATTCACGATGGTCGGTGGGCAATTTAAGGCTGTAATAGCCTTGATCCATGATTGAATCTCTAAGTTGGCATTGGGAGGGGAGATCAGGAGAAATTCTGTTTTCTTTGCATTGAGTTTAAGTTGGTTGGATGCGAGCCATTGTACGGTGAGTATCAGGGCTTCGTTCAGGGAGATAATCTCTTCGAGAGAAGAGGTTTTGATGTAGATCTGGGTGTCATCGGCATACATATGATAGGAGATGTTAGCTGCGCGCAATACTTCGGTAAGCGGTTCTAGGTAGAGGTTGAAGAGGGTGGGGGACAGGGTTGATCCTTGGGGGACTCCAACTGTGACCGGCGATGGTGATGAAAGGTTGCCATCAATCAGGAATCTCTGTGACCGGTTATGAAGGAAGGAACTAAACCAATCTAGAACAGTGCCATCTAAGCCCATTCTGAGTTTGAGGCGTTCGAGTAATTTTTCATGGTTGACTGTGTCGAAGGCCGAGGATAAGTCCAGGAGGATTAGGAGACAAGTTTTGCCTTGGTCGAGGGCTTGGAGGGCATCATCGACTATGTGAAGCATGGTGGTTTCTGTGCTGTGCCCAGGTCTAAATCCGGATTGAAAGTCCTCAAGGAGGTGGAAGTTGTTGATGTGGTGACTAAGCTGCTGTTGCACACATTTCTCCAACACTTTGGCTAAGAGGGGGATGTTGGAGATGGGCCTGAAGTTGTCTGGGGAGGCTGGGTCCAGCGATGGCTTTTTCAGGATGGGGAGGACTTGGCCGGCTTTTAGAGAGTCTGGCATCATTCCCTGCTGAAGGGAGGCATTGATTATTGAAGTCCAGCTGGGAATAATGGATTGGGCGACGACCGTAAGGCAGTTGGCAGGGAGCGGGTCATTGAAATGGTTGTTCGGTTTTAAGGTAGAGAGGATTTTGGAGATGGAGTCTTCATCATAGTCTTTGAAGATGGACCAGTGAGCGTGATTTTTGGGAGTGGCCTGTGGGAGTGTCGATGTGGGAGGAGACGGGTCAGGTGGGGGTTGGGGGTATGTGATGGTGTTGAGTTCGTTTCCAAGGGCCAAGATTTTGTCAGTGAAGAAAGAGGAGAATTCTTCAGAGGATATAAGAGATTTGGGGGTTTCTTTAGAAGATTTGGCCAGTTTGTTAGATTGGTGTTTGACCAATTCGAAGAGCTTGTGGGGTCTGTTCTTAGCTTTCTCAAGTTCGGTTCTGAAGAAGTCTTTTTTTGAGTTGAGAATGTTCCTGTTGTAGGTATTTCTGGCCTGGCGGAGGAGTTGTAGGTGTGCAGTAGAGGGGTGTTGCCTCCAGGCTCTTTCAGCTTGCCGGAGGGCTCTCCTCTCGTCATTAAGGGAACCCGTGAACCAGGGGTTTCTGTCTTTGATTTGGGCTCTTTTCAGTTTTAGTGGGGCTAGATCGTCCAGGATGTTTGAGATGGTCGCAGAGTAGTGATCATTGAGGTCACTGACTGATGAGAGATGCGAAGGGGGTGGGAGGTTGGATTTACAGCGGGCCACCAGTTCATTTCGGTCCAAGTTCTTGGTGTCTCTGATCCAGCGTTTAGGAATCGTTGGTTGCGGTGCTTTTGTCTTGATGGTGCCAGGTAGATGGAAGGTGATGGCGTGGTGGTCAGACCAGTCGCATGGGTCAATAGAGATGAGCTGGACAGATGATTCTTTGGAGATGATCCAGTCAAGGGTTTCCCCTTTTGAATGAGTAGGTAGTGAGCAGGCCTGGGTCAGGGCTTGATCTGCCAGGAGGTCTTTGATGGCGTTGACATGTGGGTCCTTGGGATCGTTCCAGTGTAGGTTAAAATCGCCTAAGAAGATATCTTTGGAGTTGGTGGGAGTCTTAGCTGAGATGATTTCCATGAGGTGGTCGGTGAAAGAGTCGTTCGTACCTGGGGGGTGGTAAAAGATGTGAAGATTACATAGTAGGGTGGAGTTGTTGCAAATAGCGAGAGCGAGGTATTCGCAGGATTCGGTAGAGTCCGCCAGAAGTTCGGTGACGCGGAGGTTGGAGCTGTAGATGCAGGCGATGCCTCCTCCTTTCTTGTTAGATTGTCTATCCAGTCTTGCAATGTTGTAGTTAGGGGGGACTAGGAGGTCCAGGTATGGGGATGAGGAATCATTGAGCCATGATTCTGTTAGGATTGCTAAGTCGAGTTTTTTGCAAAGGATGAGATCAGCAATATCAGCAGCATGCTTAGCTGCCGATCGGCAGTTGATTAAGAGACCTGACAGGGAGGATTTTGGTGGGATTTCGGGAGTCTGGGCAGACTGGTGGACAGGTGCTAGATTGCTCATGATCACAGCTCTGTTGTGGACGGTGGCTGGCCTGTTGGGGTTGATAGTGACCAAGCGGATGGGATGTTCAGAATTCCGGTCAAAGGGAAGAGGGGTAGCTGTGGTGGGGTTATGATCTCGGAGGATGGCCAGTATTTCAGTTTCAGTGAGGTCTAGTGGACTTAGAGTTGGAGAAGCGGTGTAGGAGAGGGCCAGAGCGAGGCATTCTTCCTCCGCTGGCTTGAAATTCTTCATTCCTCCTCTGGTCACAGGTGATAGCCACTGCTCTGGTAATGCTATTATGGCCATCGTGAGGCAGGAAAGATCCTTAAAGTCTTGCTGGTTCCCTTGCAAACTAAAAGTTGCTTTGACCTTGGGCCTTGCTGCTCCATCTGAGCTCTAGGGAGGGGTGAAGCTGCAGAAGCTGCTCTACTCATGAACCCATCCCCACACTGCCTCCAACCAGTGGCTTCCACAATGTGGGATGGGTAATGTCTCGTTGGCAGAGCCTTAATGTTCCCATGTCCCAGCATGAGCAGTTCATCTGGTTCAGGATTTTTCTCAGAATTGGGGGATTTTGTGAAGAGTCAGTGACCACTTGAAGGTAAGTAGACATACATGTATTGCAGACAACAACATAACAATGGAGCTTACTGCCAATTCTAGAACCCCACAGATGACAGCACGCTCCTTATAAGAATTCTCAGCATCCAAAGCATGCTTAGAATTAAACATTGAGCCATAACACATCGAGCTCTCTTATAACAAACAAATAACACTGAAAGAAAGAAAATAAAACAAAACCTGGAAACTAAACTAAAATAAGAACAAGGGTAAGAGATTGCAAGACCATGCTACACGATATTAAAGAACACTGGGGAAATGGGAAACTCTGTTTTACATACTCCTGTAGGTACTCTGGAGGTCTTTGATATCTCAGTACTCTAGCCCTCCTTTGGATGTTTAAAGCAACACCCTGCTGTTCATTGTTGTACCCTCCATCTCTTCCTGTCTCAACACTTCTCTGAGCAGCTATTTCCGCAACACTGTCTCTTCCCAACACCTCATCATTCATGAGTAAAAAACTACTGCACTGGTCACTTTCCTCAGTGTTCAGACTACCATTCTTACCACACAAGACAACACTTCTTTTATTCCATTTTTCGCCACTTTCTAACACTACATAAAAATTATGTATCTCCCTAACCTTGTGTGGCCCAACAAACCTCCTTCGACCCTCTTCCATTCGTCCAAAAGTTATTTTCACCAAATCCCCCATTTTAAAGTTGCTTTCCAAATCTTCCCTTCCTGGAGACAAAACTGCTACTCCTTCATCTGGCATCAACAAGGACATTAAGCATGACACATCTTTGTGCCAGCTTTCCTTCCTCTCATCTATTAAAAAGGTATCATTCCTGTAGTACTATTTTTGGTAGTGCGATACACCCTCACCAAGGGCCTTATGTAGGTGGGCTTGCATTTACCACTTCATAAATACCGAATCATACCGATTCGGTATTTATGAAGTGGTAAATGCTATGTAGGTAATTGGTCGGTAAATATTACCGATTCGGAATAATTCGGTAATTACCGAATCGGTATTTACCGAATCAGTAATGAGGCATACCTTCCCATTGATGGGAAGGTATGCCTCATTACCGAATCGGTAAATACCGATTCGGTAATGGGGGAGCACATGCAAGGGTGGCAGGGTGTCACATTGACACCCTGTTGCACCCCTGATTCGGCCATGTGTGCACATGTGGCACACATACATGCCCTGAGGGCATGTGTGTCTGCCACATTGCACACATCTACGGGCAAAATAATGCATTTACACACATATTCGTCATTTACCACCAACTATTAGTTGGTGGTAAATAACGAATCCCCACACACACCACACAGTCCCCCTACATCTGATTTCTGTATTCGGAATTTACCGAAGCGGTAAAATTACCGAATCGGTAATTTTACCGATTCGGTAATTTTACCGATTCGGTAAATTACGAATACAGAAATTCTCCCCCTACATACCAAAAGCCAAAATACCGGTCGGTAACGGTATAATTACCGAAAATCGGCCGTTACCGACCGGTATTTGGCTACCTACATGAGGCCCCAAATCTCTAAACAAGGTATGGACATCGTTCCTACTACTCAACACCATTTGAATGACACCCTTCACCATGCGATTACATCTCTCAACGATACCATTTGCTTGGGGACTGCACAAGAAAGTGCAAGAATGACGTATATCACCAGATTTTAGGAAGTTCTCCATCTCCTCAGACAAAAAAGTGTGTACCATTATCCATTAGAAGTCTCAAAAGAAAACATCTTTTTATGAATACTTTTTGCAAAGCTTTTATGGTAGTCCTAGTGGTAATTTCCCTAAGAAATTTTACGATCAACCATTTTGAGTGGACATCTACCATGAGCAGTGCAAATTTAAAATCCCCACCAACATAGCCCAAAGGACCAATAAAATCCAAGCATGTACTGTTCCATGCCTTCCTAGGCTCCAATATCTCTCCTAAAGTGGTATGTTTACCAACCTTCAACCTCATCTCACCTTACTTACATTCCACACACCTTTCAACACAACCATCCACATTACCATCCATAACAGGCCACCAAACCTTCTCTCATTGGTTAAAGTCTGCCCTAAATGTTCCTAGTGCACCAATTTAAATAGTTTGAACCTCAGATTTTCAGGAGGAACAACAATTATCCCCCCTCATCACCATATCATTTGCAGTCACTGACATCAACTCTAGAATTCTCATAAATGGCCTAGCAGAAACACTCACTGTGCTTTCTCTCCTTCCCACCTCTTGAGATTAACATCATCACCTCCTTCAATAAAACATCACCATCCATTACACTGTGGCATTCTTCCTGTGACTCAACTCCTTGGGTACACTCCACCGCATCATTGCCACTTGCAACGGCACCTTCTTTCTCAAACTTCTGTTCATGTTCCTTGTCTGTTTCCTGCCACTCCAAAGATAAACGGAACAAGGAATCTGCCTGGATGTTTGGCGAACCAGGAATATATCCAACACAATACTGGTATTCTTGCAATTGTGAAGCTAATCAGGCAAATCATGCTGATCCTTTACCCGCACCCCTTGGCAGTAGTATCCTCATCAAAGGTTTTTGGTCCATGTGGAGCGTTATTTTATGGCCCAAACATACGTCCTGAAGTACTCAACACCCCAAACAGCTGCCAAGGTCTCCCTCTCAATTACTGAATAATTTCTTTCACTCTGTGTTAGGGATCACAAAGCAAATGCAATTGTTTTTTCATTATCTGCATGAATCTAGGAAAAAATCACCCCTAAACAACTTGGGCTTGCATCCACCGAAATAATGTTTTTATAATCAACAAAGAATGGTACCAATACTTTTGCTTCGTAGATTTCTTTTTTTATATTTTGAAATGCAAATTTCTATTATACCTCCCATCTGAAACTGGACCCTTTCCTCAATAACTTTCTCAAACTATCAGTTTTATCAGCAACATTCTTATTAAATTTAGAGTAATATCTAATCAACCCTTTAAATGATCTTAGTTGATCCTTCTCCTGGGGGTAAGGGGCTTTCCTGATGGCTTCCAATAAATCTTATTTTGTCTTCACACCTTGCTTAGATAATGTGCACCCTAGATATTTGATTTCCTCAACCATAATTCTCTTTCTTCAGACTAAGGCCTGCCTCATTGAGTCTGTCTAGCCCACAATTCAGCATGTAGTTATGACTCTTCACAGTGTCAACATACACCAGAATATATTCCTGGAAGTAAATTACATTATCTCTGCCTCTAAACACTTCCCTATCATTCTTTGGAATACACCTGCGGCAGACACGAGTTCAAATGCATTCTTGCAACTTGCAAAATACTTTCCATTGTTCTGAAAGCTGTGAGTGCTTTAGAGCTATTGTGCAATCCTGTCTGATGATAAGCACTCCTAAAATCTATGTTAGTAAAGTACTTAACACCTTTCAGAAACAAAATCAACACATTTATGTTGGGTAACGGGTCCAAAACAATATTCTGGTTGACTGTGTGTAAATCAACACAAAATGTTAAACTCCGATCAGATTTCTCCGTGATCACCACTGGAGAAATCCAGCTAAAGGTTTCAATTTGTTCAATTACACCGTCCTCCACCATATCCAAAATCATCTTGTGGATCTCATCGAATGCAGAGACGGGTACCTCCCTCACCTTATATTGTACCGGAACTGCATCATGCCTGACCATAATCCTATGCACATTCCCCTTCAATTCTCCCAATTTACCAGTGAGAATCTCCTTACCCCTTTCCAAAATGTCTTCCATCATGAGGTCCTCAACCACCATGACTTGATTTTGAGGCCTCGGATCTACCCTGATATGCAAGTCATATTGGTGTTGCCAAGGCAATATGGGTGGACCACTCACTGCTAAATATACTTTCCCTTTTACCTGTCCAGCATATCGCTAATTATATTGATTTTCTCCCCTTGATAACCACCAGGGTTGAAAACGTTTGGTAAAAGACGAACAGTGGCCATTCCTACATAAACATCTCTATAGGTACAATGGTGTAAAGTGAACCTGAATACACCATTCACTTAATGTTCTTCTGCCTCACTCTAAAATTAGCTGTCGGCCTGGGTGGGCGATCACATTTACTAACTCTATTGTCAATACACAAAACTCTATCTACACCTTCATCTCTTTCCAAATGTTTGAACTGTACAATCTTCACTCTGCACTTAGGACCAGCCTTGCACATGCATGTGAAATGTCCTTTTCTCCCACATTTCTTACATTCTTTTCCTAGGGCAAAGCAGGATTTAGATTCTGGATTGTGGAATGGACTCCCACACCTAGTGCATAGTTTTTTTCGCTTTAGGAAACTCCTGAAGACGGAATTATTCCGGGATTGATCTGTGTCTGCCTTACACCTTATTTATGGTAGCACAGAGATACCCCTGTGGGGGTGATTCCAGCGCTTTACAAATCTCGTACATACATACATTACTAAATGTATTTTTGTTAGGGCTGTAAAACCCCTCAGCCTCCGCCAATACTTTGTTGTTGTCCTTATCAATACAACTAACTTCAGTGTTACTTCAGTGTTACTTCCTTTATCTTTTCTCTCCATCTCTTTCATACAGTATTTTGATTGTTCCACCACTTTCTCAATCTCAATGACATCGTTTAACAAGAAGTTTTTCGCTGCCCGGAGTCTTTTCTGCTTCTTTTTGCTCCAGCATTGAACAATCAACTGGTCACATATCATCTCATCCATCATAGTTCCAACTGGCACTTTATGGACAACTCCTGTATCCTAGAAACTAATTCATCAACACACTCACCAATTCTTTTAGGTTGTGTATATAATTTGAACTTGGGACATGATAACATTGGTGTCTTTGGAAAATCTTATTTCCAACCACTTCTTTGTAAACATCTTCAAGCTGTTGGCCATCCTGATCAAGCAAAACTGGTTGGTACTTAAAAATCAGTTGTCCTTACTGACTTAAAGTGCTAAGAAGAATAGTTTTTTTCTTGGAGAGCCTAAACTCTTGACCATCAAGTGCCTCTAAATCATTTTCAAACATGTCCACCCACTCCCCCCAAATGAGGGGTGGATTTCCTGCTTGTGTTAAAAAGAAAAGTTGAAGTAAAATGCAAGGAAAATTAGTTGATTCTATGTTGTGCCTAGGGTAATTTGAAGAAAGAGAAAGAAAGTCCTCTTTTTCTTTCTAAATATGGAGGAGAGTGTGAGAGTCCTTCCTCTATTTTTAGGGTAAAGTGGTGCAAAAGTCCTTTCTTTTTAGGTCTCGCCTACGCAGCGCGCATGCGCGGAGTAGGAAAAAAGACCTTTTGCAATTGATTCACTTTTCGCCCTTAAAACGTGCATGCGTTCCATGGCCTTAAATGGCAACACGTGCACGTTTGGCGATTTCCTTGCGAAAGCGAGCTTTGACACCATACGTTTGTAATTAACTTGCAAACACATGGTGCCCCTGGCTCGCTCCCGCAAGGGAAACGCTTTGTGTGCCTCCCATTTTCCCCCACTTGTGAGCGCGAGGCGCGCGCGCTTGTTTTCTTCGTGGCTAGCATGTTGTTTACGTTAATGCGCGAGGGGTTTTCAATCCTATGATGGTGGCAGAACTAGTGTACTTTGAGGCATTATCGCAGCCTCACAACAGGAATACTCTCCAGTATGCAATTTGTGTGCATTATGACCTCGATTTTGTGCATATATTGCTGGAATTAGTTCACAATGCCAGAAGGACATCGCTTTCCCTTCCTGCCTCTTCATTTAACAGCGTAGTGTACTCTTAGTTGCAGTCAGACTAGGCATCGTGTTTTAAATGTGTCCTTTGCATCAACGCGAAGCCAATTTAAGCTACTTGGCGTTAGAATGGTGTGATGGATTGTCTTTTATTTATTTATTTAATGCAATTTTATATAGCGCGGACTTTACCCAAAGGTGTCAGAGCGCTTTACAATAGAAACAAGTATGTAACATAAGGAGATTTACATACTTACACGTTACAAAAAAACAAAATACAGGAGTAGAATACATATGTACAACTTTGGGCTCAGGTGAATTCATTGGGGGCATGAAAAGGGATGTATTATGGAATGAATTTTTCAGAATGCATGTTTTGTTGTGTTGTGAGTTGATCGAAGAGGCTAGAGGTAATCCCAGAAAGGATAGCCACGGATGGCCAAGAAAGTGGTGGTTAGTCTTCGTTGGGCAGGTGATAGTCCGAGGGTGCTCTGTACCTGGTACCCCCTGTCTACGATTTACTCAGACCAATTTTTCTTTTTAGCTTAGCATCTTTGTATTCCTTTCTAAAAACAGACACACCAAAGGTTTCAATCAAAATGTGAGAGTTTAACAATGGGTGTGTGTTTATTTTCTCCCTCACTCACTCCCTCTTTCTTTTAAAGGGTTTGTGCTGGCTAGAGCGATTGTCATCACACCCACTAGGCATGCACAAAGACACGTACAGGAAAGGGCTATTAGAGAGCCCTTTTCAGCTGCCTCTTCAGCTGGTTTTATGCAGGGGCTAAACGGCTTGACTGTCACCACTGGTGTAAGCCCAAACCATATTGTGGATGTAACTATCTATACATGTATATCTTGTGCTCTGCCTGCTACCAACATCCTAAACTATGGTGACATTAACAAAGCCCCTTTTACCCTTTATTTGAGATTACAGGAGACTTGTCTAGTGGAGTCTTGTTTGAATCTTGCCACAGAACTATTTCTACAACTTCCAACAGTTTAATTCCTCAGAAGTTACAAGAAAAGAATAAAGCATTGGCAAAGCCAAATGAACTTGTCTTTCTTTATAAAGTGTTTGCCAACATATTGTCTTTTCAAATGCTTATTTAAAATTTTGGAACGGTAAAGTAAAACAACCAAAATGGCCACTGGTGCGTCATGATTCATGCTTGGTAAGAGGTTCGTTATAATGCATGCTTGATGACACATACACACACACTGGCTGTCTTGTATGGCTTTTATCCGTTCCAAGATTACAGCCGAGAGTGTGTGGTTGCGGGGAAAATAACAGAGGGAGCGGTCTTTCTGGGATGCATGTAACTTTAAATAATGCTCTGTTAGTCTTGCATTCTATTTCTAGTCTCCTCATCCACACTAGAGACCTCTTGGTGTAATTGTCAAATTAGGCCCCAAGTAATGAATGACATTGGTGGGTGGGTAATATATGTTTCCCACTCACCATGTGTCCTATTTTGTCAGCAACCACACATTCATCGTGACACACTGGTGACCATTTTATTTTCACCTTCCAAAAATTAAAAAACAATAATAAAATAAAAGCATTGGGTAAGCTAAGATCATTTTGCTTTGCTTAAGCGGGTGCTTTTTCAAAAATAAAAATAAAATTATTTTGCAACTTCTAAGGAGTGTTTTCAGAAAGAAGTGATTGATGATTTGTCAGTTGGTGACATAGTAGCATGTTATTTTATGACCAATCCTGCATGACCGAGCCTTCACTCTGTGAACTCTACTACTTTCACATGTCTGATTCACAAAACTATATGTTCTGCCCCTAGAAAGCAAGCTAATTTGGTCCATGTGCAAAATTTACAAAGCTGAAAACGGGATAGATCGGCTTTGCACTTTTTCATTGCGCAGGTTGAAAAGGAAACGTGCAAAAAGTAGGTCAATAGGCAGAATAGATGACAATTGTTTGCAGATACAGCATTGAAGTGCAAAAAGGATCAGTCAACGCCAGCAGAAGGCAAAAACAATAGTAACAAGCATTGGCAAAGCCAATAGGTCACCCCTTTGGGACCTTATAAGTGCTTAGCTATGCAACAGTTGATGTTGTTGCACCAAGGATATTGTGCTGCATAACTAAATACTTATAAGGTCTCAAAAGCGAGACCTATTGGCTATGCCAATGCTTGTTTCAATGGTAGTGGCTACCTGCAAGGAATATGTGTTGGAGTCAGCGGTAGCCGTGAGGAAAGCTGGTAGTGTCAAGGACTCAGCGGCTATATGTTGTGGGAGTAGCGCGATATGAGCACTTTATTTACTGTAATCCACTTTAAATTGTGCTGCAGTAGCGGTGACTGAGCAGAAGGTTGGTAGCACTGAGGATGCGAGGAGTCAGCGCACGCATGAGTGCACAAGCAAATATGCGTGTGTCGATCCAGTCAGTGAGAGGAGACTGAGTGGCATGAGCCCGCGTTCTCTGTGGCGAGTTAAAAGATGAAAGTCTAAAATGCAAAGAAGTCTTGCCTTTTTTTGGCCTATGTGGCAGTCGACACCTTCTAACAGCTTTCTCCAATGCGGTTGTTTCACCTGACAAGGCTTTGCAGTGTTTCGACCATCGATGGGCCAACGCTGAGTTCTACTCCAAAGCGGTGTTCCCCAAGCTGCTGGTGATCATCGCCAATTTTGTGAAGATGAATTGGTGACTACTCAAAGGTAAGTTGATAACAAGTTTTTTTGTGAGAAACAGCTTAACATGGAGCTTCCACACAAGACAAGAGGTAACTGTCAATTCTAGAACCCCACAGCTGGCAGCACTCTCCCAATGAGAATTCTCAGCACGCAAAGTGTGCTTAGAATTAAACATTAAGTTATAACACATCGATCTCCCTCATAAAAACAAATAACACTGAAAAGAAAGAAAATGAAACAAAACCTGGAAACCAAACTAAAATAAGAACAAGGGTAAGAGATATCAAAACCATACTACACGATATTAAAGAAAACTGGGAAAATGGGAAACTCTATCTTAAATAATCCTGTAGGTACTCTGGAGGTCTTTGATATCTCAGTACTCTCTCCCTCCTTTGGATGTTTAAAGAAACACCCTGCACTATGGGGCAAGGGTGTGTGCATTGGTCTGTGGCTGTCATAAGTACACCAGCGCACAGGGAGAGAAACAATGCACCACCCAGTTTGTAATTAAATCGCACGCCGCTTTACAGTTCAATTTCACAGCGCTGCTGGCGCAGTTAACAAAAGAGTGGCGGGAAACTGTTCAAAGCGTAGTTGTCTCAGAAACACACAATTCTGCAATGTGTGTTTTCCTTGTTTAATTTTGATATGTTGGTTCTTTCGTTTTGAAACCGGTGAAGGCAGTGAGTAATTGCAATAGCACAGTGGTTAAGCCCGGCAGCCATGGACTCTGTGGTGATGAATTTGACTCCTGCCATAGATAGGTGGGAGCTGTGCAAAAAAAAAATATATAAATTAAAAAAAAAAATATATATATATATATATATATATATATATATATATATATATATATATATATATATATATGCAATCGCTGTGCTCCGGAATGTGTATTTTAATAATTAAGGTGTTAATAATGACAGAAAAGCTGTTTTTGGTTGTCCTGTGTTTTCTCAATTGGTTTGTAAAGTGGAAGAATTATAAGCTGAACGAGGTCTTTAAATGCAGTCTCTCCTTTGCACAAGTGTGATGGGGTTTTCACAACGCCTCTTTAAACAAGCACCGACATCCCCTATAGGCAGGTTTTTCTCAACCTGTGGTATAAAGTTGACAAAGCGAGCAGAGTGGGTTTAATGGCCGTGCACAGGCGCACATGGAATGAATATTTTTGTAGTTCTTAGGGGCGGCAAGGATGGGGCGGAGGTTCATTTGTGTCAGCCCAGACTGAGAACGTTTCCAGGGTTTGGCAACCGTCTTATTGCAGCTGCACCCATGTACTTCACAGGTCTTTAAAAGACCAGTTACGTGTTAACTGTGATGCTTTGTTGTTTTACACCCTTTCATCTCCACTCTGCATATGGCGGGAAGAATTAGCCCCCTCACTCCGAATTTTTAGCAGCCCCTCCCGAAATTTGGTTCTAGTTGCGCCTCTGGTGTGGTGAGTCTATTGTGGTTCTTGCGGATAGTAGGAATACTGCCATGCGGTAACAAAGCAATGGTTGGGGGGCTGTATGCTGGTCTAAGGATGCGACAACCTCTAGCTCGTGCTTCTGCACATGGGGCGTTCAGTGGAGAGGCATTGAAGGCTATGGGGAAGTGGTGCCCAGGACATAGCCTTCAATAGTGCAACAGGCGCAGTGGCAACGGCCCCCAAGGTGGGAAGGACCCACTGTGCTCCCATGGTGACTTGTTTTCTGAGGAACCTCAAAATAGGGGGGGGGGGGCATGTTTCTGTTTACATTTCTCTTCTAAAGCAATTCCTCACAGTTGCTCAATGTCAGTGCTTGTTCTCGTAGTTCTAATATGCTGTATGCGCTCAAATGATGTCATAGCCTGAGATTAGGCAGGGCATTATGGAAAAGAACACCTAATGCATGCAAAAAAAATTCATAACTAGTCGGTAGGTGTTGGAGACTTGAACTCTGTCACAAATATATTTTGCAACCAGTACCTTTTGGAGGTTACATGGACACAATTAATATATGTGGCGTTACAGCCAGACATGCCAAGTTAGCTAGTAGGATTGTCTGGCTACGGACCCTCCCAGCCGCGTAGTTCGCTCCATTGCGTTATTGTAAGAATTCCTCCCCCCCAAGCTCAGCTTCCTCCAAACAAGTGGGCTAATACAAATCTACACCTGTTGGTCCCCTGGGGTCTATGGGTAGATATTCTGCGTCCTCATGCCATCCATGTAGCTTACCTAAGATTTCGTATCCTACAGATGAGTCCCCGCCACTGGCTGCTATGCTCAGCTTACCTGACCCTGGAGTCCATACCTTGCCTGATGGAAACCTAGCTGCAGATACAGACAAAACGGAGCTGCTGGTCCTTGTATGGCCATAAGCGACCCCTCCCTAAGGGGCCTCTCTCCACCCCCCCGCACCCCCACACTATGGGTGCTTAAAGATATGTTTCTGCCTCATATGTTCCAATGGGTACCCATTTACTACTTGGTTATGACTGCACCTTATAAACTGGAAGCCATATCGACCTTATTGTCTGGCTACGGACCCTCCTAGCCGCGAAGTTCGCTCCATTGCGTTATTGAAAGAATTCCTCCCCCCAAGCTCAGCTTCCTCCAAACTAGGGGGCTAATAAAAATCTACACCTGCTGAGCCCCTGGGGTCTATGGGTAGATATACTCTTCTGCGTCCTCATGCCATCCTCGTAGCTTACCTAATATTTCGTACCCTACAGATGCGTCCCTGCCCCTGGCTGCTATGCTCAGTTTACCTGACCCTGGAGTCCATACCAAGCCAGACAGGTCATCCTGTTTGGGGGATAGAGAGGCCACCGGCACAGTCCTGCCAGGTTGGGCTGGTGCATAGGCGGTGAGCCATAGGTGGGCGATCCAATACCAAAACGGAGGCATGATTGAGGGCACCGGTGAGGGGTCCAGTTGGAGGAGTCGAGGACCGACTGGCTGGGGTCATAGTCTTAAATACGAAAACATACGAAAAAAGGGGAATATCTCTACCTATAGATTTCGAAACGTACAAAGTATCGTTTTTTGGTATATCACAACTTGGACTAAGACAGCAGAGAAAAATACAGACAATTAAGTTCAAAACATAAACAAGAATCAAATTTGTAAGAGTTTTATTTTTAAATTAGATTAATTTTGGAGGGATAAATTCAGAACATTTGCTGATTTGCTATAAATGCAGAATAACCTTTCAAATAAAAATAAACATACTAATCATGGTCCCAGACGTGCTCAATCACACACAAACTTACACATTCATACCGAAATCATTCAACACCATAGACATTACATTCGCACATTCACAATTGCAAGATGTAATAAAATATGTAAACAAAAATCGATATGGACACAGAATCATATGAATATTCAATATTATGTCAAGTGACACGTGTTCAAAATAGAGGAATTAGGGCTTGAGTGGGCCACATGTAGGCGCCGACGCGCGTTTCGGTGAATTCACCGAAATGTTGGTGCCACCTTCCTCAGGGCAAACAGAAATCAAAAGTCTTAGAATGGGACCTATCAAAGAAAATAACAATGTATTGAGATAACAGATCAACATGCAATATTGATAACATCGTTCATTTAAATCAATGAGCATATCATACAGAAGTCATTAGTCACAATTGTTGAACAAAGCACCAAAATATGGCTAGGAATGTTTTTCTCTACATAAAGATAAGTTAAAATGCGGCTAACACTGGACATTCCCAAAAAGCCACAGTGATTCAAGGGGGAAAAACATATGCAAGAATTGAAATAGAAAGAATCAATTAAATAGGGAGATATGTACATAATAAGAGCAACTTCTTTCTTAATTTTTATCTTTTTTCTTCAGTACAAAGGTGGCACGTGGTCAAAGGAAATTATTTTTATCCCAGGGAATGGCAAAGAGGAAAGAGGAAAGGGGAAGGGAAGGTAGAGGGGGTAGGGGGAAGAGGGGGGAGGGGGAAAGGCAAAAAATAATTGGCGCTCACCTGTGAAATCACATAGAAGGTATGAGCAAGATAGCTCGGGTTAAAAAGCGATCAATAGATGCATTTGCTTGAAATAAATCTGCCTAGAAGAAACAAATATATAGAAAATGAAAATGAACTAATCAGGAGGAAACGGGCCCTGAAAGGGCGTACAAGCCCTGAAATCTCAATGCTGCCTAAATGGGTCATTAGGGCAAGAATTCAAACTGTCGACAAGCTTTGGGGTCGAGGTTAGGCCTCTAGATGGTTAAATGGGTGAAATATGGCAGTTTTGAAAAAACGAATTAGAAGCGAGAAACCATGCTGACTCACTTTCTAAGGAGATAAAGGGATAAAAAACAGAAACACAACACATTATAGCATGTAACAAGGATTGTTTGATACAGACATCCTTCATAGAGGGTGCCAAAAGTACAGGAACACGGAAAAATAGAAGGCTAAAGAAGCACAAAATATGCATATACGTGCACATTCAAAGAGGCAAAAATATGGACAAATCACCTGGGCGAAGAAAACGAGTAAAAAACTCGGAGTAAAAAACGAATTCCTAAAATATCGAGTCGGAGGCGAATCCCTGAAAGATAGAATGCCAGGCAAGAGATAATAAGGCTGACGAACCTACAAAGATAAATGAAGAAATTAGGTAAGCATGACACGGGTATGCAGACAAACAGAGTGAAAAGATAAGGGAAAAATGGCAGGCGCTACCTGATTGAAAAACGGGGCTTTAATGAGCCATGGAGAAATAATGTGGATGCATCCTGGTAAATAACACGGAGATGCTCGTCGTGATAGGATTAGACCGAGGCTATAAGAATAGGTAAAAAAATGGTGCGTTAAGGAAATATAAGAATCAAGACATGTCAGGCGCTAGGTTAAAGAGAAAGAAAAAAAGAAGAAAAAGAAAAGAAAATCGGCTCTGAAGTAAGTACCTGATGTCGCACGAGTTGTCAGTCCAGAGGGCTCTAACCGAAAAGTAAAGCCTCAGGTGAAACGAATCGGTCCGGAGAGCACACGCGGTTTTCAAAGGCCGTTTAAATAGGCCAATGGGCTAGCGAGTCACTGATTGAGCATCATCTGAAATAAAGGGGAGGGGAGCGAGTCTGCCTTAGTAGAAACATTGGGCAGTAAATTACCCAACGACTGAAAAGTCGTATAGTACTACGAATTCAAAATACTGCAAAATCAGTGAGCCAGAAGAATAGACGAATAGAAGAATGAAAAAATGAAGTGTTGCAAAGCGATAGCAATGCTATCGGAAAAAAACCCTACGAGCAAGATTTAAGCATGAGTCAAGAGAGTATATGAAAGCAGGGGTGTACTAAATAATATAAGTGAATAGATAGATCTATAGAATTAGATAAAAAATATATATTATGGCATCAGACTACATTTTTCAATAAGGGACATGCAAAGAAATAAGCCAAATTATACAAGTGATAGTAATTGCACCACAGTATAAAAAATTATAGGGCTGCATGTCTCGCAGTGCCTATGTATAATTTCTTACATTTAAGGCCAAGATGTATAAACATAGAGGCAGTCTAAAAAAGGGGCTTAGCAGATGGCATTTTCCCAAGGTAGGGATTCGTTCAGACCTCTGTCCTTAGATTTAAGGACAAATATCCAAAAAACTTCTCGTTTCCTGCGTACATTATTACTGTCGGTTCCTCTTTGTACGCGGATCTTTTCCAAGATCGTCCAGCGAAGGTCAATTTCTGAGTGGCCCTTTTGAACCCAATGATCCACTAAGGGGGCTCCATGTTTGAATCATCTGATGTTAGATTTGTGCTCACCTATACGTATCCTTACTTCTCTAGCAGTTTCACCTACATAGGTGAGAGAGCAGGGGCATTGGATGGCATAGATGCAGTTCGAAGTCCTGCAGTTGGTCATGTCTTTCATGTTGACCTTGTAGTCATTTATGCAGATATTGTCACCAACTATGGCGTGGGCACATGCATGGCAAGTACCGCACTTGTGATTGCCTTTGATGGGGACCAATCCCTCAATAGACTTTTGCGTCCAGTCCTTGGATTCAGGCTGTTTAGCTTTGACTATCCAATTTCGCAGGTTTTTATTTCTGCGAAATGCAAAAAGGGGTTTGGGGATGTGGGTGGTTTCTGAGTCTAAATTGAGCAGATGCCATTGTGAGTTTACAATTTGCCTGATTTTGTTATTCATCACAGAATGTTTAGTGACACAGACTAACTTATCTGGCTGGTTTTGCGATTTGGGTTGGAACATGGAGTCACGATTGTAGTAGCGGGCTCTCTTAAGGGCGTTCTTTACCATTCTTCGGGGGTATCCTCTTCGGATGAATTTCTCTTTCATAGTTTCAGCATGGACGAGATAGTCATTGATAGTAGTACAATTTCTACGCAAGCGTAGGAACTGACTAAAAGGTATTCCATCTTTCTGGCTTCTCGGGTGGAAACTATCGAAATGGAGGAGTGTGTTCCTGGCGGTAGGTTTCGTGTATAAAGAGAAGCAAAGTTTGGAGTCCCGATATTCGACCCAGACGTCAAGGAATTCTAATTTAGTTGTGCTCGTATGTGCAGTAAATCTAAGATTGATGTCTGCTGCATTAATCCATTCAATGTACTCATCAAGGGACACTTGGTCACCGGTCCAAATGAAGAAAACATCGTCAATGTACCGGGACCAAAGACGCACGTTTTCAAAAAAGGGGGCAATTTCATTATAGATGTTACATTGCTCGAAATGCCCCATGTACAGGCAGGCAACACTCGGGGCACATGCCGCCCCCATGCTGACTCCCTGGACCTGTTGGTAATAGTTTCCATCATATTCGAAGAAATTTTCTTCCAGGACTATAGTAAGACACCGAACTAGGAATCTACCATTGTGAAGGGTTGGATCTTTTTGGATAATGTTGGTCACAACCTTGCAGGCCTCTGTCTGGGGGATGTTAGAATACAGAGATTCAACATCAAGTGTGACCAAAAATTTCTTGTTGAGGGTTATACTGCAGGCCTTCCAACTTTGAGATAAAATGCCCTGTGTCCTTTACATAAGAGTGCAGAGATTCAACCATGGGTTGTAGGAATTTGTCGATGTATTTTGATAGTGGTTCAGTGGCGGAGCCAATGGTGGAAACTATAGGTCTCAGAGGGGGATTGGTCTGGTCTTTGTGTGTCTTGGGAATTCCCTAGATAATAGGAATACGAGTGTGTGTTGGAGTAAGAAAATGTGCTTCTGGGGTGCAAATTTCTCCTCTTTCAACCGCTTGTTCAACTTTGTATAGAATCCTGCGTTTCACCCTGGGTTCTGGGTTGGACATGATCTTAAGATAGTGACTCGGAGATCCAAGAAGGTCCAACATTTTTTCTTTGTAATTTTTGCTATCAAAGATCACAATGCCCCCTCCCTTATCGCAGGGTTTGACTGTAAGGTCCTTGTTAGTTCTGAGGGATTTAAAGGCAGCATTTTCTTCTTTGGTGATGTTATATGTAGGAGTAGGGACAAATTTAATCGCCTTCTGTACCTTGTTCAGGACAGCTTTTTCGAAAAGACTGACCTCCATGCCAACCATGTCGAGTCCTGGCGTAAAGGAAGAAAGTGGTTTGAAGCCTGAAAAATTATCAGTGGCTATGGTCAAAGTCCTATTCGCAAAGTATTTTTTCAATCTAACTTTGCGAAAGAAAGTGTGTAGGTCGCTAAGGAGTTCAAATTTATTGATACCGACAGATGGTACAAAAGATAGGCCCTTGGAGAGCAAAGACACGGTGGAACAATCCATGGGACAAGATGAAAGGTTGAACACAGGGATTCTATTTATGTCCTCCAATACTGTCGTTGGCGAGTCTGGATGTATCTTTGTGGAGGAGCTTGCTCCTGATATTGATTCCTGTATAGTGGGTTCGGAGCTGAATCCTGATATTGTCCTCTGTACGGAGAATTCAGAGGTTGGTTTTGGAAGCGATTCTGAAATCTGGGGCGGAAATTGCCCCGGCGATTGCCTAAAAAACGATTTTCTGAAACCGATCTGTCTATTGCCTGTCTGGGTTGTGGGTTACTGTATGCAGGGCCTGCGCTATCTGAATCAGTGGTGTCAGAAAAAGTGATGACCCTCTTATGGCCCCAAGAGGAATACGTGCCGTTTGCCGGTATTTTCTGCGCTGTTGGAGTAGAAGTTCTCGGTTAGAAATGGATAAACACGTTCCTGCGAGAAGTTCCTAATATCCTTTCTCAATTTTTCAGTTTTTCTCTTGAGGAGGTATTCGTTGAAGGAGTCGAGTTCAACTTGGATTTCTCCTAATTTCTTCTTGCCTTCGTCAACGCTGTGAGTTTGTTTAAGTTTCTTCTCAAGTTCGCAGATTTCTTTATTCAATAAATCAATGACTTCTCTTGCCGTTTCTATTATCAGAATCATCCAGTCCCAGGAACATCTGTTGGAAATAAGTGACCACTTTTCCAGGAACTGTCTGATTTCTACAAATTGGCCCGGGATGTTTCTGACTCGTAGACCAATTGGGATAGCACCAGCCTTTAGATATTCAAGCATGAACTTGACATGTGACTCTGTGCGCTTAGTTTTTTTCTTTAGATTGAATAGTTTGGTCCATTCTTCGTTAGGGCCTCTAGAAAGAGTGAAAGGTCGATCTCCTTCTACGGTCTGTCCTAGAAGGCGAGCAAAGTGTTCGTCCGAGAAACCGAAGGACTTAATACTGTCCATGGAATAAAATCGATGGAAAGAAGGAAAAAGCCTTAAGAAAAGGAAGGTGAAAAAGGCCGAAGATATATTTTTCAGAAAAATTCCAAAATTTGTTTTTAAAGGTGTTCAGAGGATCCGCTGTACTCCCTAACTGACTAACTGAAGGTGATAGAGGAGACAAGGCACAAGAGGGGGTAAACTGATTTTTTTGACAGGATACTAGGAAGAGGGGGGGTTAGGGCAGGAAACAGGGAGGGAAGGAAAAAAGGTTAGGGGGGGGTTGGGGGTTTTGCCTCCAAGGGGAGGAACGATGGGGGATCTAGTGCTGGTCCGCTGCTGCCGGAGCTGCTTGGAGAGGACAAAGAGGATTAATTCTGCCTCTCCCAAAGCTATTATACCCCAGGAGGAGGGGAGGACGACCCTGCCTCTCTGATGACGTCGTGCTCACGTGGGCACGCCTCACCTTCTACCTCTTCTATCTTGCCGTCTCCTCCCTGTCCCCTTTCTACCTCGACGACCTCTATGCTGGCTCCCGCTCGGGATGCCACTAAGGGCGCCACGCCCCTAGGTGCGGGTGGCGCTGCTCAGTTCCTTTATCTTTCTACTTTTGACGCAAGGCAGTGCAGCATCTTTGGCACAGAGTTGCCTTGAGTCAAAGAATAGTACATGTGAGTGTCAGTCTCACACAATCTCACTCACTTCCTATCAAGACTCTCACTCACTCACACATGCTTACAGATACAGACACATATACACACTCCTATTTCACATAAACACACTCAACCGCTAGCACGCACACAACATAACATTCAAAAACATTTATACTCACCCCAGCTGCCACCAAAGTTCCTGTTCCAGATAAGTATGCTCCATTTTTTATTACACTAATAGTGAATAATAGACTCAATCACTCAAAATACTTTATTTTGGTCAAAGACCATAGAAGCAACATGCTGATAAAAACTTTACATAGCTCATTAATTCTTGCATAACAGCATAATTTAAGTTTTGTCTTATGCACACAAGGGCAAATCTAAAAACACAATTATAATATAGTTACATTAAGATCTTGAGAAAAGTGCAATATAGAAATAATTTAAAATATTTAAAGTAAAAAATTGGTGCAAAAATGTTATGATGATTTAAAATCGATAGCAATAACAATACCAGCCCCATAGGATAGGTTACTAGAACAATAAAGTGCAATAGTAGCTTCCAGAACCTTCTGTATCACGAGCCTTCACTAGTGGTGATATGCATGACAAAATTCCCAGAAGCAATCTTTTGGCCTATGGTGCCTCTAAGCTGGATGCTAAATGAGTCAAAATATTAGTTCTAGTAGGCCAAATAGACTCAAGCTATTTCGCAATAGTGAAGTCACTGCACAGTGTAGTGTTGGATCTACAAATTCTCAAGGCTAGCTTAGACTGATAAACTCAAGACAGAGGACACAACTGTCTGAAGGGCACCTCCATTCACTGGTGAGGGCTAGCCAGCAGTAATGTTCCTGATCTGAATCTTATGTAAAGGAATCATCAGAAATGGGGAGGGGGGGGGGGCAATATCATCAAGAAATATCTCAAACATTGGTGTAGACTTTATTTCCAAAAAACGATGAGTCAATCTGCTGTAGTGTGTTAATTGAGTTATTTCCCCCTTTTGTTTACCCAGATTATCAACATCACCAGTTTAATAGAGGGATTAGCAAGAGATACAGGATATTTCCAGAGGTCTGGTAAGCACCGGTTAAATAGGGTCTGTTGAACATATTTCAACCAGGGAAGTGTCCCTGCTTCTTGATTACCCAGAATGTCTATTAACCTTGACCTGTAGGTTTCTAGCTAATCAGTTAGCCATATCTGCAATGTTAGAAATGGGATTTCTGGCTGGCTAAGGCTTGCGCCAAAGCCAGGCAGAAACCACCCCTCTAGTCAGGGCAAGGAAGTTACACACCAAAGATAACCCCTGCTCACCCCCTTGGTAGCTTGGCACGAGCAGTCAGGCTTATCCCGGCGGCAATGTGTAAAGCATTTGCGCATGCACACAGGAACAAAATCCCAGGCCCACCACAAAAGAAACTCCACACAAGGTTATATATAAAAAATAGCCTTTGTATTATCATAACACATTAGAATAGTATGCACATATTATACACTGTGCCAACTGGCACTGGGCAATATTTACAAGGGATTATGTACACATGACAGGGCCACATGGACCACTGTCAGAACCATCACAAAGTGAACTTAGTAAAGGTAGAATTTAGCATAAACATAGAACACAACCAGCACTACTGGTAATCACTGTACTTAGCATCAGCCTGTAACATAAACCACCTTATGCACAGTATCACATTAGGCGCCAAACACATTATAGGCCAACTTCATCAACATAACCACATTATGCAATTCTCTGACAAGTCTAAACATATTAGACCCTGACCTCCTAAGTATAACTACATTAGGGAATAACTCTCACTAGCATAAACCATTATATGCCAACCAACCTCATAATCATAATGCACCTTTAGAGGTATCAACATAGGTGCGTAAATCATACTAAATGAATAACATTTCCAAGCACCACACTCACATTAGAAGTCTAACGCATTAGACACTAACATCCTAATCATAACTCACAGTAGGCATAATCACATGAACATCAATCACATTAGGGCCTGGCGCCCTACACATCTAACAATCCCCCCTGGCCAACCGGTCATCTCAAAAAGGGGCTCAATTGCCCTATGTCCAAAGAGTCAGGGCTGCTGCCTAGGCAGCGAAAGTCAAGGGTGCGCCACTGCACCAACCTAAACGTGGCAGCTGCCCACTACTTGCTGGGCAGCTGGAAAAGTGAGGGGCAAAGGAGCGCATCTGACTCCTGATTTCACAAGACCCCAAAAGAACGGTGCGCCTAAACGATGCAGCTGCCCACTACTTGCTGGGCAGCTGTAAATACTCAAATGCGGCCAGGGCTTTCAGTAGCCCTTAAAACAAAGATGCCAAACGTTGGAGCCACATGGGGCCCTAAAAATAAATATGGCAAGGTTGGAGCCATCCGGCTATGAAAATAAGCACGTCCCCAAGCACTGGGGGAGAGGACACGGGCCCCTCTTGCCCTGTAAACAATAAGGTGTCCCCTTCGTAGGAGCCCCACGGGGCTCGGAAGATTATGGGGCCAAACATGGGAGCCACGTAGGCTCTGGAAATAGCTATGCCCCCGTTGGAGCCATCTGGCTCTGACAATAAGCAGGTCCTCTGGAGCGCACTGGCTCCGTAAACAAATATGGCCCCCAGCGTTGGAGCCACTCGGGGCTCTTAGAACAAATAGTGCGCACATTAGAGCCATCTGGGCTCTGAAAACAAAATATGCAATCGTTGGAGCCATGGAGGCTCGAAAAATCAACATGCCCTGAGGTGCAGCTGCCCGCTGCGGTCGGGGCAGCTGGGCGAAATGCGGCTATGGGGCCTGGGCACCTCTGTGCCCTCACTATGGAATCACCAAGGCCCTAAAACAAATCAGGCCCCCAAGCACTGGCGCTTTAAATAACATGACCATCGTTGGAGCGACCCTCTGGGAGGCGGGGCCGCTCGAGTCCTGACACCGACACCGTGCCCCGAAAAGCATTACCACACTGAGCCTTTGCTCACCGGCTCCTCGTGACACTCGGCGCTCCTCGGCTACATGGTGGCTGCACGCGGGGCTCCCTCTTCACCATGGGAGCCCCGTCTGGCATCGGCGACCTCTCCTCTTCTCCCGGGCCCCCTCCTAGGACCCGGGACTCTCTGGACATACGCGGGGCTCCCTCAACTCACAGGAGCCCCGCGGGGCATGCACAGTCTTCTGGGCCGCCTTCTCCCGGTCGGGTGGAAACGACCGCGAGGCCCCACCCCTGTCCCAGGCAGACGTGCCTGGCTTCCGCTTTTCGATCGGGCCGGCGGCGGTGATCTTGTTCGGGCGCAATGCGGTGTGGGCACCCGCTCACTTAAAGATCCCTGAAGCGGGGTGGGCACCCGCTAGTGAGCCTACCAGCGGGGTGGGCACCCGCAGACTAAGATGTCATAAAATAAGCGGGTGGACACCCGCGAGGTACAGAAAAATGCGGGGTGGGCACCCGTGGACCAGAAACAACATAAGGCAGAGTAGGATCCCGCTATTTGTAATTGAGCCAAAGCTGGGTGGGCACCCGCCATCTAAGCATAAAGGGGGAATCCCTATGTCGGGATTCCCTCGGAGAAGGGGCTGAAGCCCAGCGCTGCGCAGCCCCCACGATCTCCCTCTGCAGAAAAGAGCCAGGTGCTCTTAAAGGTAAAAGTGAAGCACACACAGGGCACCAAGGAATGCAGCCAAAGTCCTGGGCCCCAAGAGAAAGTCCATTTAGGCATCAGGGAGCAAAACAGCCCCCAGCAAAGGCAGAAGGTCGCAAGAAGCAGTCCTCCAGGCATCCAGGGCAAGTCAGGGCCCAGGGAGGCAAGCCTTCCCCTGGGCCCCAGCAGCAGCACGCCCCTGGTAGTTTCAAGTCCAAACACAAGAACATTTTCATGGGGTCACAGCCCCTTCTTTTATACTACAGTCTCCTTTGTCTCAACAACTGTAGCGCAAGGGGAGAATCAGTTACAACTGGTTCAGGAGCACTTTGTTTTGCCCAGCTCCCCTCTCTATTCACAGGACAGGCCAGGGACATCAGACGCCCCACAGGAGGTGGAGCTAGCATTGTGAAGGGAAGGCCCAGCCCTATTCAGGTCCCAGGTGCAACTCCTCCCTCCCATCTACATGCAGATCTCTCCATTCACCACCGGGCAGACTCACCCTGGAATTCCCCAGCCCTCTCAGCTCCTGTCAATCACAAGCCAGACAGGCAATTCACATCACACAGCACACAGACATGCCAACTTCTAGAAGTGGCACTTCTCCACCAGTCACCATAATTCTGCGCACACAATTGCCCAGCATTTATTTTCACGAGTTCGCACATACCAAACTCGCCCCTACACTCCTCTCAGATCAGGAACTACCATGGACACACATATCCCCCATGCATTCCTATGGGAGGGCAGGCCAGTCTCACTACATGTAACACAGAGCGTTCACACTTTACACTGGGACACAGTGCTAAAGTGCCTAGGGGCCTAAAACTACTAACACTACATAGGGAAAAAGGCCAAGATAATTGCAAAAAGTTTAGGGGTGAACCTGCGAAAAGGGCCAGGTCCAACATGCAACCAATATAAAATAGGTTTAAGCCTGATTTTAGCAATTATTGGTTGTACGCCAGATCCATTTAAAACAATAATAATAAATGGAGTTCTTTGTGGGAGTCTCAGTGCTGCCCTCAGGAATTTGTTCTTTGAAACCCTCAATGGCTCTCCCAGTGGCCCCAATGTTTGGAACAGTATGTGGCAGCAGGCACATCTTGGGTTCTTCAAATTTCCATAAGAGGGGATACTGGATGGAAGGAAGTATTCTTTGCAAAGCTTAGCGTGCTGTCCCCTGGTAATTGAGCAAGAGCATGCTCTTTGTTATTTGGCTGGTCCATGTATTACTTCTTCAGAGTCGAACGCCCAGGTGGTCAGATTCCGATATCATCTCCAGTGTTACTCCCTCCAGTCTCGCGGACCCTCTAAAATGTCTATGGGGGGTGGCGGAGCCAAGATGGCGGAGTGAGCAGGCGTCCTGCTCGTGAGCTCCCGGTACGGATCTTTTTCGCACCGGCCTGACGGCCGCCAATAGCGCTGACGACGACTCTGTGGGGCAGCACCCTGAGCCCCGGAGCCACCGGGGGCCGCGACGGTGATTGGAGCGGCATCGGAGATCTGTGGCCCGAGTGGAAGCCTGGTGGTCGGCGAGGTGGTGCAGCTGGGCCTTCTCGGAGCGGCCGGCGGCCGAAATCACGGCGGTGGCTTTCGGAGCTGACACTGGACCCTCGGGACCCGGCGACGTAAGCAGCGGTGTGGAGTGAGCTGTGGGGGCCGTGAGGACGCCGGAGCTGAATGGAGCTGCGGGCGGAGCCCCAATCGGAGCGAAGACTGTGCCCGGTGCGCACTACGGCGCGGAGACTGCGCCGGGATTGGCAGGCTGGGCCCTGGGTGGTGGTCCGCTCGGGACCTGGGGAGCGGAAGTGACAACCGGTGGCCGGGTGGAGCTGCTGCGGCGAGGGTCGGGACACAGAGCGGAGGAGGTGCCCAGAGGTTTACGCGACCGGGGCAGGCCCGCCGGGCTGCATTGAACTTCGGAACCAGGCTGAGCCCTAGGGACCCGAAGAGGGAGGCAGCGGTGCGGGACGAGCTGTGGGGGCGGAGAGGACGCCGGAGCTGAGGAGGTGAGCAGCGGGCGGCGCCACGAGCGGAGCCCCGAGCGGTGCGGCGACTGGGGCCGGCGCGCCCTGCTGCGTGGAGACCGAGCTGGGGTCTGTGGTCCGGCGGACGGAGGCAGCGGTCTGCCCGGGGCCAGAAGAGCTGGAGTGAGGGCCGGAGGCAGTGCAGAGCAGCGGCGGTGGGTTGCGGGACAGAGATCAGAGGCAACGCCCGGAGGGGCCCGCGGCTGGGGCAGGCCCGTCGAGAGTGGGGAGCTGCGCTGGGAAGGTGAGCGGCGTTTTCCCCACCCCGGGCCTGTGTTGGGATCGACCCTTGCCGGAACCGGTGGTAACCCCAGTGGAGCTGTGAGACTGAGTCCGGGGCCGGGTGAGCGCAAGGAGCCCTGGTGAGGGGCCTTTCCCCGGCAGTGGCGGTGACTGGGCGGGTGGTGGGCTCTGCCGGAGTTTGCAGAGGCCTGTTGTCGTTGGGGCTTGATCGGCAGAGGTGGGGACTTGCCCCTCCCCCCCACCCCCTCCCCTTTACATCTCTGAGATTGTGGGTGCCGACGGTGGGCCTCTAGAGCATGGGGGTCCAGGGAGTGACTGGGAGGCCCGGCAGGGGCGGACCGTTGGAGCAGAACGCGGAACCACGCCTGATTGTTGCAGTGGGGGAGGATACGCCGGTGTCCCGGTGAGCAGTGGGGAAGACGGCGATCGGAGCATCTGCCAGTAGGAGGCGACGTGCAGCCGGCCTGGGCTCTGCAGCACGAGGGGCCTATATGGAGTGCGCCAGCGCCCTGGGCAGAGGCGACCCGCTGGAGAGGCCGGTTAGGCTGTGAGGAATCAGAGATTGGCGACCCGACGGACTGTGTCCTTAGAACCCTGCCCCTCGGGGGAGCTCTGGTGGGGGATAGACGGCCCTCTCTTACGAGGCTCTCCGGGTTAGAGGAGCGGCGCCATGTCCGGCACCAGGAAGCGGCAGGATAAGACCCTCAAAGACCTGTTTTCCAAGGTGCCGACCGGACAGGCAGGGCCTGGCATGGAGGAGGGCCCTTCGGGAAGGGGCTCGCCGGAGGCCGGGGGCATGGAACCTATCACTAAAGCGTTTCTGGAGTCCATGTTTACTGCGCTACGGGATGACATTCACACGTGGAAGCGTGAGTTTACGTCTGAACTAAAGGAGATCCGCCGAGATGTTGATGGCATTGGAGAGCGAGTGGCGGACCTGGAGGGCAAGAGTGATGGGAGGGAGGTGGAAGTGCCGGCCCTACAGCAGGAGATCATCAGGCTGCATGACCAGCAGGTGGACCTTCAGACTCACCTTGAAGACTTGGAGAATCGCTCCCGTCCCCATAACATCCGGATACGGGGGGTTCCGCTGGATGACGCCTCCAAGGATCTCTTTGCCTACACGAGAGAACTCTTTAATCACATCTTGGGGCGTCCCCTGGAAACGGATCTGAGCATAGACCGAGCGCATAGAGTGGGCCCTCCTAGAGCCGCGGCGGCTCCACCGTCGGATATCTTGGTCTGCTTGCAGGACTACCGCACCAAAGAACTCATATTACAAAAATCACGCTTGTCACAAACCCTTCAATTTCGGTAACACAGGCCGGTGCTGTACCAGGACTTGTCTACTCTCACGTTGCAGAAAAGGCGCCTCTTTAGGCCGATCACCTCGCACCTGCGGCATCTCAACATACCTTATAGCTGGGGCCACCCCTTCCGCCTGATATTCCGTAAGGAGGATAAGCTTTATCAGTTACGCTCTCTCTCTGAGGCCAGCAAACTGTTAGGAGTGGAACTCCCGGAGGAGGAAGAGGATATCAGGACAGGTTCGGATGATGCCGGGCCTCGGTGGAAGCAGCAGGGTTGTAAACGCCGCCTCAAAAAGCCGCGGGCTGCAGAGATCACGAAGGGCCGACAGTCGGCGCTGGATGCGGTGACCACGGAACTCTCTGGCCCGGCCCTTGACTGACTTGGAACGCTATGCTGTCCCTAGGGGTCTCGTCTTCAATGTCCAGATCCTTGGTGGGAGGAGGGCTTCCTTTCACTGGTGGTGGATTACCCGATGACTCTTTACCGATCACCGACGAGTGATGGACTGCATGCTCTCTATAATGGGGGTAGACAGGTTTTTTTGGGGGGGTTTGTGAGGGGGGGGGAGGGTTGTTAGTGTTCCATGTCCATTTCTCCCTTGAGTTTCCGGGTCCTGCTTGTGTCCGCGCTTTCCTGGTCCGTCTAAGTGCCAGCCGCCGGGAGGATACGCCAGCTGTCCTTCCTCTTATGCGGGGTTCCCCAGGCGCTACTTGTCATGCCCCTCGCCACCCTTAGGATTCTGACCCTCAATGTGCGGGGTCTAAACAACCCAGTAAAACGTAGGGCGGTCTTGTCATGCCTAGAAAACTCCCAAGCCGATATCTGCCTTCTGCAGGAGACATCTCCTGGCACGGGACTGTTACCGCATGAGATCCCGGAAGTTTCCCTGCCAGTTCTTCTCTTCTGGGCCTACAAAGACAGCGGGGGTGGCGATTCTGGTGGCTCAGAAGTTTCGGGGTGAGGTCTTACACAAGGTAGCGGAGATTAAGGGGCGGTTACTGACATATCGCATTGCACTAGGGGGCCTGACGTTTTCTATTAGCTCTCTGTATGCCCCAACTGAGGGACCGGAGAGATTCATCCATTCCGCCATTACTGAGGCCATGGCCACACATGATCGCAACATCATCATCGGGGGCGACCTCAACCTGGTTTTTGATGATGTTCAGGACAGATCAGCTCAACGCACTCGCCAGGTGGGGGCGCTCTCGGCGGAGGGGCGGGGGCGGCTGCGGGATCCGGGGTTATGTGACCTTTGGCGCAGCCTTCACCCTAGAGATAGGGAATACTCCTTTTATTCCAATGCGCACAAGACTTATGCCAGATTGGACCACTTCTTAGTGACAGGCCCGGTGCGAGCGATCACGACCGCGGTCGACATTGGAGTGGCTTCCTTGCCGGACCATGGCCCGGTGTTGATGGCCCTCACCCTCCCGCCCATGTCCCATCCGGCCAGGGTGTGGCGACTTAGGGACACTCTGTTGCACCGCGAAGAGGTGGTTAAACACATCCAACGCTCCATTCATGACTATCTTACACACAATGCCAATCAGGACACCGCGCCCGCTACACAGTGGGCGGCACTGAAGGCGGTTATTAGGGGGGAGTTCATTTCGCTCACGGCGGCAGAAAACAGGGAGCGGGGGGGTAAGAGAGAGGCACTCACTCAGCAGGTCCGCGAGTTGGAGCGGGTGCACCAGCGGACGGGAGCGCCTAGAGTGTGGCGGCAACTAAAAGCGGCCCGGCAACAGTTGGCGGCGCTCGACCAGGATCGGGCAGAATATGCAGCATTGCGACTACGACACGCTTACTACACGGGGGAGGCAGGTGTGGACGCCTCTTAGCGAACAAATTGAGAGAGGTCCACCAACGTCAGGGAGTCAAGGCGATCTTGTGGGAGGATGGCACGTCAGTTTCGGATGACGGGGGCATATCGGAGACATTTCGGGAGTATTACGCCGCGCTGTATGAGGGCGCATCTCTGGAGCGTTCGGAGGGGGCGGCGTTTCTAGATTCGGTCGCTTTGCCTGTCCTGCCGGTAGCACAAGCCGAATACCTCGACCGGGCTATTCATGTGGAGGAGGTAGTGTCCGCCATATCTCGTCTCAAGTTGGGGAAGGCCCCTGGGCCGGACGTTTTTTCCCCTGTCTTTTACAAAAAATTCTGCTCAGTGTTGACCCCGATTCTCGCGCGGTTGTTTAACACCTTTGCAGTTGCGGGAGCGATCCCGAGTGACCTATTGAAAGCCTCCATTACGGTCAATCCCAAGCCGGGGAAAGATAGTTCCCGGTGTGGCGCTTACCGCCCCATGTCTCTCCTCAATGTAGATTTTAAATTGTACACTGGAATATTGGCAGCTCGTCTCGGCCCCCACATGCCCTACCTCATTGATCCAGACCAGGCGGGCTTTATCCCCGGGCGCCGAACGTCGGATAATACGAAACGGATACTCCATCTTATTGAGAAAGCCACACGGATTCCGGGGGAATATATGATGTTGGCCATCGATGCCGAGAAGGCGTTTGACCGAGTACACTGGCCCTTCTTGGAGCAGGTGTTGGAGAGGGCGGGGTTAGGAGAACGCTTCCGCACCTTTATCCTTAATTGTTATCGGTTTCCTATAGCTACGGTCCGGGTGAATTGTCACACCTCCTCCCGCTTCCGTATTCAGCGAGGCACGAGGCAGGGGTGTCCACTATCTCCCCTCCTCTTTGCCCTTTATATGGAGCCCCTAGCCCAGAGGATGCGACAGAACCCGGGGATTACCGGGGTTAAGTTTGGAGGCTTTGTTCACACGATTAGTTTGTACGCTGATGATGTTTTGATTTCATTAACAGACCCGGCGACTGCACTCCCGGTTTGCTGGGCGGACATGGAGGCTTTCTTGCGGGCGGCCGGGTTTAAAGTGAATGCGGAGAAGTCCTTAGCCCTGGACCTCTCATTGGCACGTCCTACTCGGGAGTTGTTGCAGGCTCGGCTTCCTGTTCGCTGGGCGCCGGACACGATACGGTACCTGGGGATACGGCTGGCCCCCTCTCTTCCTCGGGTGGTGGACGTCAATTACTCCCTGCTTCGTGATAGAGTCCGGCGGGAGCTCGATCGGTGGCAGCATTACCCCCTCTCCTGGCTGGGCAGGGTTGCAGCAGTCAAGATGACTATTCTCCCGCAGATTCTATATATTTTCCGCACTATACCTCTACGGCCACCGCTCGGGTGGCTCCCCAAAATGCAGGCCGCCCTGGCCAGGTTTGTCTGGAATGGTCGGAAGCCGCAAATGCGACGAGCGCTGCTGTCGTTGCCACCGGAGGCTGGGGGCCTCGGGGTTCCCGATCTAAAGCTTTATTTTCAGGCTGCTCAGTTGCGTTATTTAGTAGAATGGAGCAAATGGGAATCTGAGAAACACTGGCTGTTCCAGGACCAGGCTGTGGCGGAGAGGCAGCTGCAGGAGATTCCCTTCCTGCGGAGGCCTCATAGGCCTCCCAATCTGTACGCCTCCTTTATTACACACGTTCCCCTGGAGGTGTGGGATGCCACTAGTCTCGCCCATGAGCTTACAACCTTTCCGTCTCCACTCACACCGCTGACTGGCAATCCGGACTTCACTCCGGGGTTGGACGATGCGGCCTTCGCGGGCTGGAGGGCGGCGGGTTGCCGGTTTCTGTACCTTGTCTATGGGGTGGAGGGGGTGCACTCGTTCACTCAGATGCAGACCGAATTTGGGCTGCCTGAGACGGAGAGGCTGCGGTACCTGCAGGTGCGGCACTGGGCGCTTCAGCCGCGGGTGTGCAAGGAGGCCAATAGGCGATTCTCCACGTATGAGCGATGGATCCTTACGCGCACGACGGACAAAAATCTCATCTCTGACCTCTATAAGCAACTGCAGCTCAAACACAAGCACTCACACAACCCCAGCAGGGAGCGATGGGAGCAGGAGTTGGGCAGAACCCTGAGCCATAAGGACTGGGAGGGTATTTACTATCGGGCCAGACACTCTGCATACCACATGGGGCTCACGGAGACACTTACAAAGATTGTAACATACTGGTATTATACGCCGGAGCGCTTACAAGCGATGGACAGCTCTCGGGAGGCGGGGTGTTGGAGGGGCTGCGGCCAGCGGGGTAGCCTGGTCCACATCCTTTGGGACTGTACACTTATTCAGGCATACTGGACCCAGGTGTTAGACGAAGTAGATAAGCATTTCCAGACTGAAATACCGCGCTTTCCAGCATATGTCTTGTTAGGCCTTCCTAATCCCCTGACCTACCCATTGAGATCCCGTAGGGGCAGACAGATAGCCATTGCTCTAGGGTCGGCGATACAAAACATTCTCACACATTGGCGCACCCCCCGGATTCCCGCCTTCACCGGCTGGTTGCACCGTTTGTGGTACGTTCTGGGAATGGAAAAAATGGCTCTGACTCCGGCCGGGGAGGGGGACCGATATCAGGAATTGTGGCAGCCATTTCTGTCACTTTTGGCGACTGAGTTTATAGAAATCACATGCCCCAGGTATCTCCGACTCCTACGCTTGACTGGGGGCCCGGGGGAGGGCGGGTGGTAGGAGTATGAATGCCAGAGGGGCGATGGGGAGGACGTGGAGCACTGGGAGGGGGTGGGGTGCGGGTGGGGGGGGTTTCTTTGTTATTTTCCTCCAGGTTAAAGTATTTCATCGCCTACGCGCAAGCAGTTCGGATGACACTGTTACAGGACTTCCGTCAGGTATTTTCTTGCTGGTTGGACGATTGCTCTGCGCCTGTAATCTTGCTTGCTGTGTGTGCATTACTATTAATAAAAACATTTAAACCATAAAATGTCTATGGGGATTTATTGTCCTGAATTGTGTCTTTTGCGTTCACAACTAAGCCATGTTTAGTGCAAAAAAGATTAAACTTAGCAAGAGGGTCTTAATTCCCTTTGGTGTTTTTAATACCAGTAAGGTATTGTCAGCAAACATTAATGCTGATGTTTTTGTGCCACTTAATACAGGGGGAATCGGTTTCACAACCCAAGAAGAAATCTGCACATCCATTAATGAAAAATAAAAATAAAGTAGGGTCAAGGACATAGCCTTACCTGACCCCTTTATCAACTGTTTTTCGGTCACTTGCTTCCCTATTACCACCCCATCTAATTTGTGCACAGTTATCAGGGTGGAGACACACTCACTATGATATCCAACAAGGGTGGCATAGCCCAATATCCCTTAAAATACTCCAGAGTCTGGATCTTGGAACTATATCAAAGGCAGTCTTTAGATCAATAAACGTTACATATAGACTGCCCTTGGATCTGTCCATCATTGTCCATCGCAATAACTGGAATTTAAAGAGCTAATCTATTGCACTCATTTTGCAATGAAACCAAGCCTGAAACTGGTATAGTATCTTACTATCCTCCACCCATCCATCAATTTGTCCAAAATTTGTTTGCAAAATGTTTTCTGGGTTTTGTCTATAGGTTTATTGTACGATAGTTAGCTGGGTCAGACCTAAGTCCCTCTTGAAAATAGGAAGGATCTCTGCTCTTCTCCAGGTTGCAGGGATTGGTGCACCTGCCACACACAGTGGCATTGGCATTTGGATTTAGGTATGGTGCTCAAACATCTGGCTCTTATTTGAATAAGTCCCCAGGAATCTCATCTGGGCCTGGTACCTTGCCTGCCTTCTATGTACAAATAGCTCTACATGTTTCATCCAAGGAAAAGAATGTTGTTACACATACGGCCTCCATGGAGGACACAGAATTATCTCATTGGAATTGTTGTCTGATTTGATGGTTGGGGTCTCTATATCTAATGCTTTATGGGTTATATTGGCAACGTTCCCATTGCTATTGAGCGACTAACAATGGGTGACCCAGTCCTGAGGTAGAATGTTGAATTTAGATGTCATCATTTTGGATTTATCACCATGGCTGAATATGTGCCAAAAAGCTGTCTGGTTCCTTGTCTGAAAAGCATCCAAAATGTCCCCCTGTACTGTTGACTCCCAATTTATTTTTGCCTTTTTCTGGATCTCCTTATATTCTGCTCTAGCAACCTGTATTTCCAGTGGTGTCACGCTTTTGATAGTCTTAATCAGGAAAGTCTTGGCTTCTCTACAATCCATATTATACCACAAGGGATTACCTAAATCTGAGTTTCTGTGCGTGTTGACGGGTTTGGTAAAAAATTATCTTCAGATCCTCAAAACATTTGGAGGTCCATGATGGTGTGCAATGGGAGCCTGGGGTCAACAAATGCAGTTCGAGTTGGAGTTAGGTGTTGATATAAATGGCTACAGACGGCATTATTGTTTGCTATTATATCCCATTTAACTTTTCTCCTGTTGTTGGTAATAATCAAATCACCGCAAGGCTGCCCTGAATGTCTGGGATTATAAAAATCTGAGCTTTCCTATAGTTTAAAGAGAAGGGTGTAGTGATTGGTCTCGTGGAGGATATAAGTTCCATATCAATAAGATCTGACCACGAGTAAAGATCCAGGAAAACGTAATCGATGTTACTCAAGTACGTATTGCTTCTAAAAGTGGGATTCCAAATCAGATCCGAAGCTGTATGACCATTGCATGCTCTTAAATGAAAACTAAGTGTAAGATCTACTAACTATAGGGAAGCCTTTGGTGTACGCGAGATGCAGGGGGCCTTGCAAGTTGGGGATACCCTACCGTTGGCTCTCATTATGGGCTACTTCTCTTATAGAGGTTGAGGGCTCAAAGCATACATTAAAATCGCCCCCAATTATGACAACAGTAGTCTTATCAGCCATTGCAATGCACTCTGTCAATGATAGTATGGCCTGAGATTCAGCAGTCTTTATGATGCTTCCAACTCTAAACATTATATATTAAGAGTTTTTCACCACTCTATGAAGAGAATCCTAGTATGTCGGGTGATTTAATATTTAATTGATTTACCTCACATCCAATTTAGCTGCTGACCCTTATAGCGAGGCCCCAATGTGCTAGCCGCAATGTCAGTGCCGGAGTAAAAAAAAGTTACATCCTTGCCAGCAGTGCGGTTGGATGTCCCATGTTTCGTGGAACATGATGACGTCAGCTTCAACAATGAATACACACCAGTCTTCATGTGTCATTTTACTCTTTTATCCTGTTAAGTTCCATGATAACGCTACCAGATTGTTAGCTTCTATGGTATTATTAGCCAGCTTTCTCTATGTTGATGGTATTATATCAGCTGTATCTAATGGGATAGTGCTACCCAGGTCTCCCTGAATGAAAGACATTGTAGGAGCCATTACTATTGGGATGGATAAAGAAGTTAAAAACAGTGGAGCAGTAACTTGGGTCTTCTCCTGGCCCACATTTGGCATTAAACTGGCATGTCTACTCGAGTTATTAGCATTTTTTTGCCACCAGTCAGTCGTTTAAGGGCACAGGCAAAGTAGCTCAAACGCTCCTGGCAGTGTCAAGTAATGAAGGAGAACTTTGAAATTGGATTTTTGAATTTGGGGGCGGAGCTGAACAAGCATCAAGTGTTAGGAGGTCAAAAACAGGAGATTTAAAGACCAGCTTGATGTAATAAAATGTATCCTCATCAGGGGAACGGCAAGAAGCCCTGAGAATATCGGGGTGGATTAAGTTATGGCACTTTTGAAATCCCTTATCCAGTGGGTGATCTTGCTGATCAGGGAAGCCTCAGTCTCTCTAACATACAATGAAATTTTTAGAATGCCTGTCCTATAAACTGTTCTGGCTTTTGGCAGGCTAGAACTATATATGCCTCCCCTGAGTTATTTCTCGGGTATAGAGGTGTGTTTTTATCTGGATCGGGCATTTAGGAGATTGTTCTAATGTTTGGAATCTAGAAATTGTTGGCTAATTGTCTAAGAGGGGTCTTGGGCGAAAAAGTGGGGTTCTTGCATGGTGGAATGAGTTTTAGTCACCTAGTCGTGCTTCCTGAGCAGGTTCTGGGTACCTGTCACAGAAATGCGTTGTGTGTGTACTGCAAAGTTATATCCACAATATGCCTGGTGGTACTGGGGATTAACCCCCCTAGGTAGATGGGAAGTGTTAGAGATCTGCCTCTCTACTCTTCGTCTTAGCTCCACGGGGACATAAACTCAAGGGCCTGCCAGCCTTGGAATATAGCTAAAGGTGCTCGGGCATCAGATGCACCTTAGCTCTTAGGTCTGTTATCTCGGCCTTCATGAGGTTATTGATGTCCCATAGCTCATTTAAAGCACGGCTTGATTTATTACAAGTTATAGGTTGTGTATTCATTGCTAGTTGAGTAGTGTGCTCAGTTTCTTTTAGATCACAAGTAGATAATGGAGCATAAAGGTAAGTGCAAAGTATTTGGGGTTCAAGTTTGATGTTGGGTTCTTTTGTAATTGGCAGGCTTTTTGCTGCTATCTACAAGGATAGGTATCACGTTTTCTGGGATAGTAGATTTAGCGGTCGATGATATTCTGGGTTTTGGTCTTTTTTTAACGAATAGTGGGGCTACTTTTGATTTCTTTTTTATAAAATTTGCTGACTTAGAATGATCTGGGCATAGAATTTGCTCCCCTTCCTCAAAGATCATCAATTTCTTGTACAGTACGATTATCCCAGGATGTTTTGGGGGCTTTCTTGTTTATAGGCTCCTCTAAAGGCTTTTTTCTAATTTTCCTTTTTCAATAGTTGGTACTGGTCAATATACCTATTATCATAAGAAAGCGTCCAATTTGAAAAATTGGGGCCCAAAGGTCTTATCCACAGATAACCACAACAATTGCAGCAAATACAAAAATACAGTGTTGCTCGTAGGGTCCCTTAGATAAAGATAGAAAGGGACAATGGGCAAAAAACAATGAAACCTTGAACACTGACAACAAATTGCAGATACACATACAGAAAGAACTAGTCGTAACCGCTTACTCGTCCAATGTTCAGTGCTTAGAAGCCTTTGCACAAAAACAATAAAATATCTTATATTGGAACAGGTATGAATTTAGGCAGACTGTATAGATTCGCTAGATGTTAGTGGGTGAACAGTCAAACAGCCAGATGAGTAGGGCTTTCAGAGACAAAAACACGTCTCTCCGGCTCAAACTCTAGTGCTCAATTGTACCAGAACATTTTCAAGTACAGGCGAATGTAGGGGAAAACAAAAGTACCTTGTGTGAAATCAGGGGGGAGAGGGGTCTCGGTGGAGGTTGTGTGGGGGCTTGTGGGGTTAATTGAACTTTTTTTTTTTTTAATTAACTTGAGGCCGGGTCCCACGTCTTCGTGACTCCTGCTCTCTGGCCTCCGACAGGAACAGGAAGCAGGCAGCCAGGCTTCCTCCCCTAAGTCAATCACAACTATGCAAGCAGCATTGTGATTGGTCTGGAGCGCTGTAATACGGCACTCATACAGGGGCTTATGGGGTGGGAATGTTCTCTATGCAGGCTGCATTGCAGCCTACATGGAGAAAGAAAATGGCGTATTACTGATTTGGGACGGTCCGAGACGGCCGACCAAACAGTCTTTGCGCACGCAGGAGTAACCGTAATGTAAACATAAAAAGGTAATAACTAAAAGTTATTACCATTTTATGTTTTTTCTTATAGCAATGTGAGAAAGCAGTGGGGTGACACTCCTCCGCCATAGCGAAGGAGCCGTCCCTGTGTGAAATCCAAGCGGGGTGGCTCAGCCCAATCTCTTTCGGGCTATGACGGGTGTGGACGAGTCTGGCCTTGGTCCAGGTGCAGTCTGAGCGTGGCTTGCATGCATTCCACACAGTGGGGATGTTCTGATGCTATATAGCACTGTGGGAGCGTGTTCCTCTGCTACTCCCCCCTCATGCTGCAAGCATGCATGGACAGGCAGTACCCAGCAAACAACAACTTCTACCCCCAAAACTGTGGGGCTGTGATGGCGCTATATAGCGCTGTGAGAGGGTGTTCCTGCACTACTCCCCTTCATGCTGCAAGGATGTTTGGGACAGATGGTCCCCAGCAAAGGACAACTTCAGCCTCTTGAACAGCGGGCTGTGCTGGTGCTACATAGCGCTGTGGTGGTGTGGTCCTGCACTCCTCGCTTTCCCAATGCAAGGATGTGTGGGACAGGTAGTCCCCAGCAAATAACAACTATTAATATTCACTGTTAGTATGAAGAAACGTATGCAGAAAATAAGGAATGTGGAGCAGCCCCTGTGTTCTTGGCACTGATTTTACCACCTCTCATGCCAAGGGTTGCAAAGGCAGTGCCAGTGGGCGAAAGAAGCAAGCCAGGGGTCAAAACCGCTACCCCTGGCGATTCCTAAATGACGTCCATGCCATGTGCACCTGATACTCCCTCACCCTATCCCCCACCCCATGTGACATGGATAGAATAAGGTAGAAAGTGTACCATGGTCCTCAGGGAATTCAAGTAACACTGGTCTCTGTGAACACTAGATGAGTAGTACTGAACAGCTATAAATGTATTATTGTGGGTACCAGTGCCACTGCCCTGCTACATCACTGATAGGGAGGACCCTACATGAAAGGCTGCTTCGGGCCACAGCTCTCAAGCGCTGCCAATGTGTTTGTGCATAGTTCCTCCAGGTCAAGTTTTTGCTTTGCTTTCTGGAACTTACCTTCCCTTCTCTTGGTGTGTGGACATCTTCAGTGGTGCTGAGTTGAACTGCAAACTCTCTGGACGGAACTCGTCCATCCCAAATTGCAGTGGAAACAGCAGTTGTTGAGGAACATCGAGGCTTGAGGCCTTTCCCTTCTTCCCTGAGGATCTCATGGATGACAAATGCCTGGTATGTAATGAATCACTCCAGTGTTTGTTGGAGGTGCACCCTTCTCGAAGGGACCCCACAGCTACTTCCTTTCCTTGGATTGGAAGTTGAGTAGAGGTAGGCCTAAGCATCTCCTCTGTCAGGGAGTGACGTGGAGGTTCCGGCTGGCATCAGTCTGGCAACATGACATGCGGTATAGTAGCACGAGCCAACGTAAAAGGAGATTACATGCCACTCTGCCAGCACATCACATGGATGATGTGTCTGCCTCGCCTCAGGTACCCTAGCGCATTCTACATGAGGGCGTTCTGATGCCAAGGGAAACTGCATCCTGCTATGTCTGTGGTGACACTTGGAATCATCCTCCCCAAAATCAGGCAAAACGTACACTAAGGGAGTCAGGAATCAGTGCACCTCTGTAGCCTTTAAAATTCGTTGCAGCATGTGTGAAGAGTGCTATGTGAACAGATGAGTGCACAGGAAACATTAAAAAGAATAGGACCATGAGGCAGCTACTGTGCACAAAAGACACACAATGCTGCCTCAGAAAAAATAGCAAGAGCTGACTGCATGTTTTTATCAAAACTATTGAGGGGCATTTGTAACAGTGGATAGACATTGACCATGACACCAGAAACAACTGAAGTAGGCGTCCAGGGTGCATCAAAGTAGAAGCAGATGTTCATGAGGCGACAGTGACTACTTTTATTTTGTTATTTTATTGTGCAAATCAAAGTGAGTGGGACATATGTAGAGCATTGCACAGCGCACAAGTACTGCAGATTTAGGGCCTGGTTAACAAAAGTAACTTACACTTACTACTTTCCAGTATTCACAAACTTCCTAAATCCGATTCATAAAGGTAAACTTACTCTTTACTGTAAGTTTACAATATTTTGCTATTCACGAAAAAATGTCATAAGTAGCATCTTTACGACTGCAGTGTCTCCGCTTTCATGGCGAAGATGCAGCACATAAAAATGTAGGTCTCCCCAATCTTTTTATGTGCAAAGTCTGGTGGTGCGCTTGTGTAATATTGGAAAGAAAGTGTGGATTTCAGACCAAAGCGCTGCAGTCGCAATGGGGTCCAGGTCCACCCATGTAGCACCTTCAAAACACTTCATTCTGGCATCTCTCTCAGTCTCCCCTTGATTTTCTAAAAGGATGTTCCACTTTTTTGCTTTATATTCATGTTCTAACCTTTCAAGTCTTTTTTGCATAAACTCTATGACTGTTACATATAATCCAGATATCACCCCTCTGGTTCGGCTCCAATTGTCTTTATATGCTCCTACGGGTAATTCAGGAGGGTCGTAGGGGAACCTTCCAGTGTTTGCTTTAAAACTGTGAACAATTCGGGCTCACTGTTGACTTTGAATGTTACACAACTGACCTAGAAGTGCCCCCTCCCGTACCCCACCCCCAGGGGCACTCCCTGCCTTCCAATACTACATGCAGGCAATGGGAACCACTGGATAACAAAGACATACCCCTTACCCTTCCAGTATTACACAGTGACAAAAGAGGTGCAATTGACATTTCCAGTATTGCAACAGAGCTGTCACCTACGTGCCTCCTGTATCCAGTCCAATCTTGTGCAATATTAATGGGTGCCAAAGAGGCTTCACAATATGAATAGTGATATGAAGGAATCCAAACTTGATTTCCAGTAGTGGCAGCTATCTGACAAAAGTGGTGGGCAGGGCGGGGGGGGGGGGTGGGGGGGGTCAATAACAAAAATAATAAAAGTACTTACCTGCCCCTCGCCGCCTCGGTGCTACTCTGCTGCTAGCACACAGGGTCCCAGACTCCTCTACGCCAATCCAGACACTGCTCTCATACTGGTAGTACTATTACCCAGCATAAGAGAAGCGCAGGGATTGGTCTGAGCAGGCTGATTTCACTCTCCCTTGAGGACTGGGAGCCTGTGCTTGCTGTTCCCTACCTGGCAACGCAGCTCGTTTTGGAGAGATCTCAGTGCGCATGTCGGGTAAGCCGTCCTAAAACAGGAGGCCAAACCGACATGCACACTTACAGCAGTGCCCACCACTCCTCCTCCATGCTTGTTTCAGTGCTGCTGTCATGATGGCCCCGCCACTTAGACTCGGCTCGTGAAGAAAAATTAATTGATAATAAAGGAGTTTTATTATTATTTTATTTTTCATGCTAGATTCTGCTGGCAGGGGGGCGACGCTCGTCCGCCATAACGGAGGAGCCACCGCTGTTTCTTCCCAGTATTACAGATGCGCATCAGCTAGCACATCTAGCATCACCACAAGAGAAGTGCACTGATTGACTGAGGAGCCCACCATTTCATTCCACCACAGCAGAAATGAATTGGCTGTCGCAATGAGGTGCACCGTGTACTTTCACTGCACAACTATTTCACTAGCCATCACCAAGGAGGCACAATCTACTTTCACCCTAACACAAGTGCACTAGACGCCATGAAGACACAAAATATGTTTTTCCAGTATCACATGCCCATACAGTGTGACGCAGAGGTGTTCTCTATCCTCATCTGTTGCTACATACGTGTCCTGGGTGACACACAGGTGCGCATTGTAACAACTAGTCTCTCAGAAGTCAAAGCATCACAGAAGTGAATTGCGTGCAGTGGAGGTGTCCACTGTGCATATCCCGTACTCCACTAGTGTAAAGGGTGCCGCAGAAGTGCTGAAAGTGCACATTTAATACCAGGCAATTGTTCTTGGGCTCGCTGTGCACAACACACTTCACAAAATTGTCCTGGTTGCAACTGAGCACCCTCAGTGCATATTTCATATTGCACAATTTTCCTGGGTGCCTCAGAACTTTGCACATCTCGTATTTACAATGGTACACTGAAAGGCATATCTAGTATCACACAAACATGTTGGATATTACAGAAATGTTCCCGGTAGAAATTCAGCATCATAAAAGCGTAAAGAATACTCCAAATGATTGCCCTGCACACATCTAGTGTCACAGAAATGTTCTGGGAGCCATAAAAGTGTCTGCTTTGCATATCTAGACCCAGTTTTATTAGCTTTTCATGCAGCACAGCAAGCACATTTTCTGCATTTCATTGCACAAGGGAGAAACATAGTGGAGAGTCATATCTACCAAGATTGGCCTGCTGCTGTCATCCCCTTGGCTAGTGCTCTAACAAGGCTACCTTGTGCAATGCCCAGTCTCACACCAAGGTGCACAGGTAAGCATACACTGCCTATCATAGGATTTGTACTTAAAGCATATTTATTTATTTATTTTACGGAGTTTTATATAGCGCGAACTTGACCCGAAGGTATCCGGTATCAGAGCGCTTTACATAGCACCAATTGCGTATATCCTTCCAGTACAAGTTCCTATGCCTGGACAAACTCAGAAGAAGCCAACGCATTGGATATGTGCACTGCAGAATATATACCTGCTTTTTTTTTTTTTTAAACAAATAAACACTTTTTTCCCAGGTTAACCCCTTCATCAAAGAAGCCGGTCTGGCTTTGCATCAAAAGCTGTGGGTGTTTGCACTGATGTGCCCCCGTAACGCGTTCTTCAGGTAAAGCCACACAAAGCAATGGAAAGTGTTTTTTGCAATGAGAAAATGGTGATTTTCCAAAGTAAAACATCTTCTTCGCTGGATAGAAAATACCAATGCACGACTTTGCATCGCTTTTCACCTGCACAAAGCCTTAATTAATCAAGGCCCTAATACTGCACGACTTTACAGAGTGCCACAGAGGTGCCCCTAATGCACAGCTAGTATGTGTCTCAAAATTGCCCCCCCCCACATATGTACTTATTGCTGCAGAGCTGCCCAATGCCCATATCTAGTCCTACAGAAGTGTTCTGGGGGTCACAGAGGTATGCTCCACTTTACACATGTATAATGCGTGTTTCGGAAGTGTCCACTGGGCACTTCAAGTATCTAACACGTGAGGTGGAAGCCATAGTGTTGCCCACAGTGCACTTACAGGATCACATCGGTTTCCTGGGTGCAAGGGAGGTGCCCACTGTACACATATATATTTACCCACATGTATTAAGTGTAAATGAGGTGCTTACTGTGCATATCAACTATCACACAAGTAAAAATGGGTGTTATGGCATTGCAGGTGGGACACATAGTACTAAAGAGGTTTTCTGAGTGCCACAGAGATGTCCACTGCTAACAGTTTGGCAGACTTGTTCTGGAGGTCCTATTTAGTGCTCTGTGAAGTGTTGCTGTGTAGTTCGGCGGGTGGTGATGTTTGTATTGAGCTCAATGGCTCAGTAATTGTGCACTGCCCACGGTCAGAGTCGAATGGGTGCATGGATGAGTAAAAAGAAGAATGTAAAGATGGATGAGTAAAAGAATGCATACATGAGCGAAAGGGAGGGTGTGGACCTGGAAGAAAGGATGGATGAGTGAAAAATTGAATGGGTGGTCGGATGAGTGACTGGGTGGATGGATGAGCAAGTTAAAGGATGGCTTGATGGGTGAAAGGGTAAATGGTTGGATGGATGAGTGAATAGGTGTGTGTGTGGAAGAGAGGATGGATGAGTAAAAGGATGGCATCGGTGAAAGGGTAAATGATGGGATGGTTGAGTGAATGGATGGATGGGTGGAAGAGTGGATGGATGAGTGAAAGGGTGGATGAAGGGATGAATGCATGCAATGATGGATGGAAGGATAGATGATGGATAGGTTTGCAAATGGTTAAAAAGGTTTGGATATGGATGGGCACACAGATGGAAGAACAGAATGAATGGTGAAAGATTGAATGGTGGACGAAAGATCTTTTCTTTTTTTTAAACATGTTTTTATTTATTAAGAGTTCAAACCTACCGGCTTCCAAAAGTCAGTACAGAAATAGCAATCTCTCAATGCAGATCGATTTTATAAAAGAACAATAAATGTACAATAAACATTTTTGACATATAGATAAGATTAGAGCGGAAGAATATACATAAAGGAATAATACCTCTTACATTAGAAGTGCAGAGTGATTGTGAGAAACTGCATCTCTAATCTGTACAATGAATATAGCGAGTTTAAATTTCTCTACAAATAAATCACACAAAATAACATGTCATAAACAATCCCCCCCTTGGTCACGCATATAAAGAATCTCCGGTCTTGCCATACGTCACTCCCTCCACTCGTTCTGTACAACTGTGTGATTACTCCGCGGCTATCACAGGAGCGTCCGAATGTTGCATCTCTGACTCAACCCAAGTGCGGACTACTTGTGTGCCCTCCGAACGCTGCGCGCCAGAGGCAATCTCCAAGGGGATCTCTAACATCAAAACATACCAGGACCTAGCATGCTCTTCCAGCTTATCATCCCTCCTGACCCTCTTCATACGGATCCATTCCGCTGTGGCCCACTCCCTCAAATATTTGGCCCAACTTTCCACCTTGGGGGGTTGAGAACCCATCCAGTGGATCGCAATCCGTCTTTTTGCCAGCACTAGTCCCAGTTGGAGAAATCTATGTGTAAGTTTCATACCCTTGGGACAGGGGAGTAAACCCAACAGAATCTCTTTTATAGTCTGGGGTAGCGTCCATCCTGTTACTCGACGCAATCTCTCTAGTATAGAGTCCCAAAAGGAACCCAGACTCGAGGGAACTCCCACACCATATGCAAAAATGAGGCAGCATCACAACCGCATCTGGGACAACAGGAGGAACGATCGGGATATATTTTCTTCAGCACTCCCAGAGTTAAATAGGTTTGGTGTATGATATTAAATTGAATGAGTTTAAATCTGGTATTGGAACTGATTTGTTTTACTCCTTCATGTACTCTCTTCCATTCATAATCTGTAAGGGGCTCCTTCAACACTGCATCCCATCTAAACTGAATCGGGAGCGGGTGCGTAGTAAGATCCACCCTCAATGCTCTTTAAATATGAGAGACCAATCTACAACCTCCAGCGAGACTCACAAGGGCCTGAAGGGTGGCAGCTATTGGAGGCTCCTCTGGGAACGTCGGCCATATCTCCTGCGCCACCACAGCCACTTTTTCGTACTGCAGATATTGACCCCTGCCCAGATCAAACGCAGTCACTGCTTCCTCTCTGGTCAGAAAATGCTGATTTAAATACAAATCTCCCATCATTCTACAGCCGCCCTCCACCCATCTAGAGACGGACATAACTTGACCTGTCTGCCCAAATGGGACAACCGCCCATAATGGGGCCCCAGGGGCATAAGGTGCCCTTGGTGGATGAAAGAATTAATAAATGACAGAATGTCAATTTGAAATGGTGGATATCAGGGGTTTGATGGAAGGATGAATGGCTAGATCCTTGGAGAAAAGAGCTCTTCTGGGGAGGGTTGTGATGACTTACTTTGCTTTCTTTGTGCTATAAGAGCTTTAGTTCAAAGTTGGAGGTTTTAACATTTTCTGGCTACTCCCTTGCCTATGTGTTACTATTATGTATTTGCTGTCTGCTTATGTGTGGGATCTATACATCATGCATATCAAATTTGAGTGACACCCAACTGATACTTGAATGTTACACTAGTAATTGTAAATTATTGCATGTTTTGTTTTAGGTGTAAGGTTTTAGGGAGAGCGCCAGAGTGCCATGAGCTGTGCTTGAGATGTATATTGTGCTAGTAGCAATAGGCAAGGCGTCAAAAATAAACATTGTAATAGTGTATCAACAGTGCCTTCTTTAAGAAAGCTGTGGGGAAAAGTACCTTTGTGACTTCCGTCAGCTAGTGCAACTCTCTGCAAAGCCCCCATAAGCAAAGTCAGATTCCACATTTTAAGTTCCAATTGCTGAAACACCCATAATGCGTTCCCTATTGTGGGTTCATCACAACAGCTCTCCCTTAAGTTCACCTATACCTGACACTTTACATCTCACCATGGCACTCAGATATGAGAGGCTAGTAACAAAGTGTATCTGAGCAGATCTTCCTGATTACTTCTCTCACCAAACATGCCTGCTCAGGACCATGAGTTGTAAACAAAATATCAGACTGGACAACCCAGTGCAGTAACCATATAAATTGATTATTATCATATGAAATACCTCAAAAGACCTGCACAGTTACTCAAAGCTGCACACATACCGAAAAACCATGAAGTGCACAATTGTCTCAACCTAATATAAACTTATTTTGACTTGTACTTAAGTGGTTGTCTATTTACTTACTTTTATACGATTGCGCAACTTCCTCTGATGTGTCTGTAAAATGTACCTTTTGTCCCGAAGTTTTGTCCGGAATTTTGACCTTCTGTCCTGAATTTATGTCCTGAATTTTGACCCTTTGTCCTGAATTTTTACACTTACTTTCCTGAATTTGCATCCATGCCTATTGGTCACCGTTGGTCAGACTGACCATTAACTCTATCTGGCTAGTGCCGCACTGACCGATGCATTAAGGGTTTAGAGTTGCTTCACTGCAACGGGTGTATCACGATGGGCTGCGATGACTCCGAGCCAAGCAGAGGGCTTGTTGTATGTACCTGAGGTGTGTAAAGTGGACATTAACTCGCTATGTCCCAGGGCTAGTGCATCATGTTAGCATAGCTCTGAAACAGAGGCAAATTTCGTTCAATGTTTCTGAGTTGCACTTTGTGACAATCATGCCCTAACTCAGAGAAATACTGCGTTAAAACAATATTTTTTTATCAAGGGAAGGCGCATAAAAACAGGTGCTGAGCTCTGCGCTGAGCCATCTCACCCCAACATGATATGGCTCCAGGTGTTATCATTGCTCCTTATTAGAATCACTAAATGTAAACAAGCAAACAAGCACTGCACCTACTTTGTGAAAGATATATTTCGTGCGGCACATCCTCACCTATACAAATGCCTGCTTCCCACGTGCACCTACGCCCATCCCATGCTCACTGGCTGTGGGACATCGTGCTTGGGCCGCTTGAGACATTTCAACCTTTCCTGGTAGTGCCAGTGGCCTGGTACAACTACAACATTGGGCGAGGAGCAGCTAACAGTTCACTTAGGCTGGTCTGGAGGCACGACTGCCTTGGACTTGTGTATGCCACTGGGTGGTGCTGTGCAGTGCTGGGACTGTTGTCTGTGGAAAGTACCATGCAAAGCTAGCATGAGGGGGAATGCCATGGGCGGCCAGTGACCTGGTTCTGTGGACGCAATATATGTTTCCAAACAAACACTTTTGAATTTATGGCTACATTGGAGAATCAACTCTACCCGCTACCCTGGGCATCCAGCAAGTGTGCATTTTGCTCCTTGTGCGCAGGGCTGGACTGGGAACAGCAACCAGCCCCGGCAGATTGCCGCTGGGACCAGCCCTGGGAGCGGGGGAGGGGGGGTGCTAGTGAGAAGCACCGTACCTGCTTTTGTTGCTGCAGCAAAACTGGCCCCCAGTAACAAAATCGGTCGCTGTGGGTACAAAACTGGCCCCAACCCCTCCGGCCAACTGGGAAACGCACAGTGCCCTCTATGGCCAGTCCGGCCCTATTTGTATGGTGCTGAATGAAGCAGAAGTGTCTGCGGAAATAAACATGACTTCAAGAGGAAGGCTGTGGAATGCAAACATGAGCAGTGCGGATTATTGGACCGCATCAGCCTCCATCTAAGAGCCCAGTGCACCCTCCGTGGAATGCAGATGTGTCTTTGGACGGCTGTCTTGGAACAGCTGGGTCGGAACCTTCTAGAGTTTCAGGCAGGCTCCCTCTGTGCTAATGACTGCGCCCCTGGGAGAGGGGAAGTCGTTTTGCACAGTGTGCACGGAACGTATTTCTGCACCTGTTCTGCGTTGTTGGAATATCTTACTCGAAATGTTGTGAGGGATTCCCCCCAGGGGGACCAGAGGTGGTGGGAAAGCGAAGGCAGGCGTCCGTCAGCGGGGGAACATCTCAATCAGCCTTCTTGTCAGAAATGTCCCGTGTCTCTCGATCACATTGCTAGGGCCCCGATGTACGAAAGACTTGTCACAAAAAGTGGGAACAAACTGCGCTCCAACACTGACCAGTTTTTAATTTTGCGATGTGGCCTATAATAATAAGTAGCTTCAGAAAATCTCCAGTCGCATGGGGTTGCAGACCGATCTGCCTAATTGATATTAATTAGTCAGGCCTCTATTTGCCCACTCTAGATCCTGGCTATAAACACAGGGTTGCTTGCAAGCAACAGCAGACGCCACCTCTGTATTTCCATTCCCAAATGGAAAACTTCTTCTTTTAAAAAAAAAAAAAAAAGCAAGTCTTATTCCTTAAAGGATCTGGTAATGCTTTAAAAAAGAAACACGAACATTTTCCATTATGGAAGTCAACCAAGGGGAAGGGGATCAAACAGTACAGGGAGCAGGCAGTGGACTTCTGCCTGCTCCTTCCAAGGTCACTCAACACGATTCTCAAAGTGGAGAACCAAAAAAGAGAAATCTGCTACCACCTTGTTGAGGAGTGGGAAACATTTCAATGGTTGTCATTGATACATTTCATACCAAATTGCAGTGAAGATGGGGGTGGCCCTTTCACACCCATACCTAATTTCAGTTTGGAATGAATTGCAAAACAGACAGGCTTTTCTGAATTGCTGAATTCTAAACACTAAAATGCCATTTTGCTGTAACAAATCCTGCCATTTTGTGCATCTCAAGGTTTGTGACCACATTTGCTTCGGTACATCAGGCACGTAGAGCATTAATGTGGACTGTGGCTGGTGGTCGAAGTAAAGACAGCTCAATTCTCAGCAGCTGCCCAGGGCGTCACGAGCTAAGGGTCTACAGATTAGCCATTTAAGGAGGACAGTACAAAGGTCAGATTTTTCTGCAGAGAAACAGATTTCTTGATTACAATCACATTGTGGAAATATGCTATATGTTTTGGAAATTTAAAAAGGTCCTGTAGATATTGTACATTTTCAAAATGTGTTTCAAAGTTTCTGTTTCTACGATTTTTTCAAAAGCAACCGCAGAAAATGTTCCCCAAAGGAGTAACATATACCCATAGTTACTTATAGCTACTAATCTAGTTACAATAATCAGAACTGTTTCCTGAACTAAAAACTTATTCAAAATTCCAGAAAAAAGCCAAATATTACAAACGTATTTGTACTTTCATTTACGTATCATCAGATAAACATTTTATACAAAAGACAAAGAGGACAGAATAGCACATATAGAATGTCAAATCGTAAAAATAAAAAAAATCTGAAAAATTCTGAAAAAAGGCTGTCAGAAAAGAAACAGCAATGCATATATAAATATGATAAAGATGCATTGAAAGAAAATATATCTTGACTGCAAATCAGTCATTATATGTTGATGTTTTAGTAACAAAATATATTCAGGCAAGGACCATAATCAGGACAATTGTGCTGCTGAATTGTCAGGAGAAGTTTTCACCCTGAGAAGTGGAGCACTGGATGAGGAGGCTCCTTTATCTGCCTGCCTCTTCCTCCTTGCAGCATTTAGCTGCCTGATTTGTTACACCTTTATGTGCTTCAACATGCTAGTGGGACTGAAAGAACACTACTTCCCAGTACATCTGAAGAGCTAAATATTGTAGAGCATTGCAATTTCTTTTCACCTAAGGGAATGGCGAAGAACTCCCTGATGATTGAGTGGTGCTCCTGTACTCCAAATGCCACTGGTTGTGGCTCTATTCCCAAAGGAAAAAACAAAATAGACAAAAAAACCTGCAGAGTCTGGACAGGGTGTGTGTACTGAGAGGTGCCACTCTCTAATAAGCTCAAGAGGGTAGGAACATGAAAATAATGATATTAGCCAACGAGATGCTGTTTCTCTATCCCAAGTACAGCTGTTCAAGTTTTAAGGTACTGTGATATTGTGACACATAAAAATGCCAACATTCCAGCAAAACCTGCATGGAAGCCTTCTTATTTGGGCTTGTGAGGAAAGCTGTATGCTCAAACTCTAAATAAAACTACCCCTTCATAGTAAACACAACTTTTGTTTTTTAAAGTTCGGAGTATCGTGAGACCCGGAACCAGAAGTAAACCTACATGTGATTTCCATGGGACCCTCACATTGGTTATTTAAGTCCCGCAGGTATAGCACTGAACCTGTAGGAGGTCAAAAAATACAAATGAAAGAAGCCATTTGATTGGCCACTAAAGAGATGCTACTAAAAAAAAGTCCACACCTTTTAAAACCAATCTCAAATGAATTTGTTAACCACATTACTGGATTAGTATTTATTCGAGACAGTTTGCAGTAAAGACAATCCAAAGTCATCATGGCCTCAGACAAAACTGGAGATGAGCAGATACCAAGTGCATCATCCACAAGGTCTATGCAAGGTACACCATCTGAAGATGATAATATCATTGTTCCTTCAAGCCCTTCTGCAGCACCACAAGGAGCATGGCCAGTGAAGGAATCACTGGTGTGGCTGTTTTTTTAAACTACAACAACCAAGAAATCCCTATTTAAAGAGATAGACGGTACATCAGATGGATATATAGATGAATACAATGATTATCATAAAAATGGGGTAGGATCATGTGGTATAGGTAATGCGTTTAAAAAATAAGGTATAGAAATGCTTATATCGTTTTTATCCATAAGAGACAAATCAATTTACAAAATGCTGTAAAGATACTCAAATATCAATGATGTACTATATCCTTTTATTTAAAACCACTGTTGATTTAAATGCAAATACATAGAATGCAGATCAATATATCTCTAAGCAATGCAATAATCCCTCTAATATATTGATATCATTGTCTTTATGCGCTTCAAACATTCAAAAAAACATCATAACAAAATAAATGAATAAAAATCTTATAACATTAACCCCTTCGCTGCTAGGCCTCCCCCCCCCCCCCCGTGCTAAGCCTTTTTTGGGCCATTTGGGGTAGTTCACGCTTAGGCCCCTGTATCTTTTTGACCACATAAGGTATACACGCCAAATTTGCGGCCTTTTCTTTCAACATCATGGGGATTCTCAAGGTACCCAGGATTTGTGGATTCCTCTGGAGGGGACCCAAAAATTAGCCAAAATATAGCGTTTTATTTTTTTAATGGGAAAAAAGGGCTACAGATGAAAGCGTCAGTTTTTTTCCCTGCAAATGGTATCAACAAAGGGGTTGTGGTGCTGAAATCACCATTTCCCAGCTTTCAGGGACAAGGAGACTTTTGTCAGAAAACCAAAAATTTTTACACAGCTTTGGCATTATTCTTGGACATAGCCTATTTTTGCTATTTTTTGTGCTTTCAACCTCCTTCCAGTTAATGGTAGAAATGGGTATGAAAGCAATAATTGATCCTGGAAAGCTATACAGTTTAGAAACATAGACAAAATTCTGAATTCAGCAAGGGGTCATTTTTGTAGATCTTTCAAGGTTTCTTTATAGAGACTAACAGTTGAATATATGAAAAATTGAAAACCAGTTGAAAAAAACTGCCATTTGTGTCAACGTTTTCACCTGTAACTACTTCTAATTATGACAGCTGTTTCAAAGCAATATACTGTTACAGCCGCTCGAACTTTCTGGTTGTGGAGATATATAGGACTTGTAGGTTCAACACGAACCCGTCGAACCCAGAGCCAATAACTGAGAAGTGTCTTGCAATGGTTTTTTATTATGTAGTGGGTATATAGCAATTATTTGGGAAAATATATACATGGAAAAATTGGTATGAAAGACACTTATGTATTTCTGAAATTGGAAATAAAATATAGAGTTTAGAAACAGTAGGTATTTGCACATTTGCGAAATTGTGAGCACCCATACAAGAATGAGAATTTTAGGTCATTTTTCAAAATGACTTATTTTTTACACATTGTCTTTCATTTGGAAGGCGGAAATGCATTGAAAGTCAATAGGTAATAACAGTTGCTCTACAATTCTATGTTACCCTAAGTCTCCTAATAAAAATGGTACCTCACTTGTGTGGGTAGGCCTAGTGCCCGCAACAGGAAATGGCTAAATATGCAACTTGGACACACTTCATTTTTACAGTGAAAACAGACCGTTTTTTTGCAAATTGCCTAGCTGTAGGTTTTGAACCCTAGCTCTGCCAGCACCTAGGGAAACCTAGGAAACCTATACATTTTTGAAAAGTAGACACCCAGGGGAATCCAGGATAGGGTGACTTGACTGGCTCTCACCAGATTCTATTACCCAGAATTCCTTGCAAACCTAAATATTTTTTAAAAAAAATACATTTTCCTCACATTTCTGTGGTGGAAAGTTCTGGAAACTGCGTGGATCCACAAAATTTCCCCCATCCCGTGTTTCCCAAAGTCTTCTGAGAAAAATGGTACCTCACTTCTGTGGCTAAGCCTAGAGCCTGCGACAGGAAATGGCCCAAAACGCAACATGGACTCACCACATTTTCACAGTGACAACTGACCCTTTTTTTGCAAAGTGCCTAGCTGTAGATTCTGAACCCTAACTCTGCCAGCACCTAGGGAAACCTAGCAAACCTATACATTTTTTAAAACTAAATATCCAGGGGAATTCAGGATGGTGTTACCTGTCTGGCTCTCACCAGGTTCTGTTACCCAGAATCCCTTGCAAACCTCAACATTTGTCAAAAAAACACATTTTCCTCACATTTCTTTGGTGGAATGTTCTGGAATCTGCGTGAATCCACAAAATTTCACCCACCCCACATTCCACAAAGTCTTCCAAGAAAAATCGTACCTCACTTGTGTGAGTAGGCATAGTGCCCGCGACAGGAAACGCCCCAAAACACAACATGGACACACCACATTTTCACAGTGAAAATGGACCCTTTTTTTGCAAAGTGCCTAGCTGTAGATTTTAAACCCAAGCTCTGCCGGCACCTAGGGAAACCAAGCAAACCTATACATTTTGGAAAACTAGACACCCAGGGGAATCCAGGATGGGGTGACTTGTCTGGCTCGCACCAGGTTCTGTTACCCAGAATCCCTTGCAAACCTCAAAATTTGTAAAAAAACAAACCAGATTTTCCTCACATGTCTGTGGTGGAATGTTCTGGAATCCGCATGGATCCACAAAATTCCACCCACCCCGCATTCCCCAAAGTCTTCCGAGAAAAATGGTACCTCACAGGTTGTTTTGTGATAGGTCATTTTGATGTCTCCTCAATACATTTTGGGCCCTTGCCTGTCGCAGCCACTATGCCTACCCACACATCTGAAGTACCATTTTTATCAGGAGACCTGGGGGAATGCTTGGTAGTAGGAAATTTGTGTCAGCCCGGTGATCCTACAACTTTCTCAAACAGGAATGTAAGAAAAAATTGTTTTTTCAACACAATTTGAGGTTTGCAGGGGATTCTGGGTAGGGAAATGTTGGGGGACCCACGCAAGCCAAACCTTGCTGGACTCCCCCGGGTGTCTAGCTTTCAGAAATGTGCAGGTTTGGTAGGTTTCACTAGATGGCCGCCGAGTCCGGGGCCAAAAACCCATCGGACCCCCCTGGCAAAACCAGGTTGTTTTGTGATAGGTAATTTTGATGTCGCCTCAATAAGATTTGTGCGCAAAAATGTACAGGTTTGCTAGGTTTCCCAATGTGCCAGCTGTGCAAGAGCCCAAAATCCACAAGAAGGCACATTGCTAAAAAAGTCTGTGCCTAGTGGGCTTTCTGCCGCACTGGGGGGAATCGGGGGGGGGGCGGGGGTTTGCCCCGATATGCAGAAAGACTGTGGCTAATTTTTTGGGTGGTGGGGGCATTGGTATGCCCATTCTGGGCAATCCCCACCCCATGCATAAAAAATGCCAGCATAATTGCTCGCGCCTAGTGGGCATTCTGCCCCCCCGGGGGCAGATCAGGGGCCACTTCCCCCATCTGCCACCGGGGGGGCAGAAAGACTGGAATTTCTCTGGCGGTGGGGGTATTTTCGTGCCTATTTTGGGCAGCCCCCACCCCTACATGAATACACCCCCCCGGGGTGGCAGATTGGGAGCTACTGCCCCATATGCCCCCCAGGGGGGCTGAAAGACTGTAATTGTTGCAGGGGTGGGGGCATTGACATGCCCGTTTTGGGCAGCCCCACCCTAATTCAAAAAGCCCCCCAAAAAATCCCTGGCATCTAGTGGGCTTTTTGCCCCCCCCCAGGGGGACAGATTGGGAGCTATTCTACCCAATCTGCCCCCCATGGGGGCAGAAAGGCTGTAATTGTGGCAGGCGTGGGGGCATTGACATGCCCGTTTTGGGCAGGCCCCACCCTATTTAAAATTGCCCAAAAACAAATCCCTGGCGTCACGTGGACTCTCTGCCCCCCTGGGTTGAGCAGATGGGGCTGTGCCCCCATCTACCCCCCCAGGGGGGCAGAAAGGTTGTAATTGTGGGCGGGGGTGGGGGCATTGACATGCCCTTTTTGGGCAGCCCCCACCCTAATTAAAATCGCCCCCAAAAAATCCTTGGCGTCCAATGAGATTTCTGCCCCCTTGGGGCGGGCAGATTGGGGGCTACTGCCCCCATCTGCCCTCCAGGGGGGAGAAAGGCTGTAATTGTGGTGGGAGTTGTGGCATTCGCATGCCCGTTTTGGGCAGCTCCCAAAATCCCTGGCGTCTAGTGGGCTTTCTGCCCCCCCGGGGGACAGAAAAGCTGTAGTTGTGGTGGAGGTGGGGGCATTGGCATGCCCATTTTGGGCAGCCCCCACCCTAATTAAAATTGCCCCCAAAAAAATCCCTGGTGTCTAGTGGGCTTTCTACCCCGTCCGGGGGTAGATTGGGGGCTTCTGCCCCCAGGGGGGGCAGAAAGGCTGTAATTGTGGCGGGGGATGGGGGCATTCGCATGCCCGTTTTAGGCAGCCCAACCCTAATTAAAATAGCCCACCAAAAAATCCCTGGAGTCTAGGGAGGCAGAAAGACTGACTTTGGCCAATTTTTTTTGGGGGGGAGCAAAGGCCCTTGCCCAAGGGGCTGCTCCCCCCTCCCTGGTGTCTAGCCCCTGCTTGGGGATTCTCCCCTTTCCAATGATACCTCTCCCATCTTTCTACGTGCTCAGGGGGCTGCAATAGCCCCCCCGAGTACATAGAAAGTGAAACTGAAATGAGGCTAAAGGCTCATTTCAGTTTCGGTTTCTATGAAATGACGTCAGCGCGACGTGCGTGCTGATTGTCATTTCACAGAAAAGGGGGACGGCCTCGGGAGCTGGGGAAGCTCTTCCCCAGCTCCTGAGGCTTTAGGGGAGAAAAAAAATCCCTCTGGTGCCTGCACCAGAGGGATTTCCGGTGCCATGTGTCAGGACGTCCGGGAACTGTCCTCCGCACACGAGCATTGTTGTGCAGAAGGGGTTAAAACACAGAAAAAATGTTGACACTGCATTTCGGCGAAATTCTGAAAGTTCATCGCCTTCTTCAGCACAAAGGTTTTTTTTCAGTTTATCTGAGTAACAATAAAAAATATTAAAAACATTTATCTATACGAAGAGTATCCAGCTAATATACATTTACAATACATTCTCAAATACAGCAGCATTGAATTGATTGGGAATATAACATACATTTCAACATTCTTCTTGTTCTGTTATACACATATAAATATACACTCCATACAATTACTTTACAAACAGTTAATCAAAAGGAAAACCTTATTTGTGCGTATATCACATGATCCTTAAAATACTTTTATACAAAGGTTTAATACCCATTGATAGCTAAATGGAAAAAGAAGATGAAAATAAGAAGCCCCTTATCAAATCAAATAATAATGAGATCTCAGAAAAGGCGTCTACTGCTTAAGATAGCAAGACACCGAATAGAAGAGAAGAATATTCTTTTCCTGTGGTTCACTGTTGGAAGGGTCTATCTGAAAGTAAAAGGCTATTAGGTTTGTGCTTAAAACAATAGCAACATATTTTAGTGAAGATTACAAGCACACCCACCTCAGTGATCGTCTGTAATATTTGTACAATCCAACCTTTAGTGTTGTTAATTAATTTAACACGACATGCAATGCAATGTTGTTGATGCAAAAGCATGTAAACATAGAAGGTATCTATGGAAAAAGGCACAATTTCTTTTAAGAAAAATTTATTTACAGTCTGGTCAGTCTACTAACCTTATATCTAACGCCAACTCACCAGTGACACGAATAGGGGGCGGATACTATTATAATGGTATCTGCAACCCAATATCCATGATGTTCTTCAATGTTAGCCCTCCCTATTATTAATAGAAATAGGAGCTATTAAATTCAAAATATTTAATTCATTTTTTATTAACAATTTACTAGTAAATATAATTGTTACCTGGCAATCCAATAGGTATTGCCAAATGCCCACTCTGCTTCTACATATTTGCTGTGTGGCCAAAATTCTTTAGGCCTGATTGACCGGTCATTAGACTCTAAACAACCAAAAAAAGAGACAAATATTTAGAGTTGTGGTAATGCAACTAAAGCATATCCTCATTGTTGCATCTTTACTATATGGCTGGGTTACCTATAGCTAAGTTGGACAGTCATAAGCCTCTAAAAAGTCAAAAGAAAGTTTTTTTAAATATATAATTGTGGCAAAATGCATTCTTACAGTGATCATACTATATCGGGTCGCCTACTATATCGAAATATCTTTTCTAATTTGACTGATTTTATTACTTAACAGTCAGATAAAGTCAGAGCATGAACATATCTGTTATTATATCTGGCAAATCTCCAACTAAACTTATGCGTGACTTTGTCGTCAATTTATTTAAGGTGCACCTAGCAGGGGATTGCATTGTGTTTTTTCATATGGATCATTTGGCCTCCAGTGCCATAGTGTGAACCAGGCATACCTCAATGAACACTCACGTGGCAAATGGAGCATATTGCAATGTAATCCTCCTGCTTGCTAATCTATATCTAAATCCCGCAGTGGGCTTGGATGCTGAGCTTGTTTTTTTCGTCTGATGGTGCTCTTATGTTCAATTAAGCTAGTCTTCACATTGTGCCTTGTCATTCCGACATATCGTAGATTGCATGTGGATCAGATATATCAGCCTGTCGCTGTTAAAACTGGTGTGTTGACTTAGTCCCCATGGCTTGTCTGTGCCATTGGGCATTTCAGGTGTAGGTGTGGTTTGTGCACACCCTCTGCAAGACCCACACAGAAAAAGACCCTTCACCCAGAGGGTGCCTCTTCACCACTTTCGGTGTCTTGGGTCTTGTACGTACTAGCTTGCTCTTGAGGTTGCTGCATTTTTTTAAGGCAAAGAGTGGACGTTCAATCGATCTTTCTCCCTTATTAAGAATCAACTAGTTCTTACAAATCAATTTCCTGATCAGGCTGGAGATGCAGCAGAATTAATTTTCACAGGTCAATCTTGCTGTTGGTTTCTTTAGCGTCCCGGTTATTATTCCGTGCTGTCTTATCTGCTATCTGTACAAGTGATGGCGAAGTTCTCTGTTCAGTAGATGTCCTGACAGAGTTGTAGTGTGTTCCCTGTTTTTCTGGATATCGGAGCAGTTCCGCTGAAGATGCAGAAACTGCCAAAAAGGGAGATTGCCCCCAGGGATTTTGGATGGTAGCTAATGTATGGTAAAAAGGCATTGCGAGACATTGGTTTTTTTGTAAAATTCCATCTCCAAGGCTTCTGCAGAATAAAAAATGAGTAAATCCAGAAATGGCAGGTGCTCTTTACGGAAATCACAAGTGCATTTTTAGTAAGGTTTCAAAGCATTCAACCACTGATGGAAGTTCATGATGGAGTGAGCTTCACCATGCCAGACAACCACATTTTCGTCAATGTATCGCTTCCACAAAATAATGTGGGAGTGATAGGGATTGTTAGGTACTAGCACCCATTCAGTCTCGAAAGAGTACATGTAGAGGTTTGCCAGACTGGGTGCATAGGTAATCCCCATGGAAGCACCGGATGGCTGAAGGTACAGACAGTCTTCAAAACGGAAGACGTTTTCCTACATTGCCTACTGTGCACATTCCATATCAAAGGAACTGGATTGATGGTGTTCAGATCTTTCACCCGAAGTAGAGCTTCTATTATAGTCAAGGTATCATCCTGGGGGAAATAGGTATATAATGACTCAACATCAAATGAGACTTAAAAGTCAGTCTTGACCGTTAAAGGCAAATCAGTGAGAAGTCGAAGAACATTGTTGGTTTTCTTGAGGTATGTCAGCTTCTCATGAATGAGAGGCCTCAAGAAAAATTCACAAACTGAGAAAGGGGCTCAAGCAGAAAGCCAATGCCCGAGATAATCGATCTACCTGAGGTGGTTCTGGGTTTTGTTGATTTTGGGAAGGACATAGAAGTATGGGACAGCAGGGTCTGTGGTGGTTAGAAAGTTGGCTTATATGGTAGTGACCCAACCATTGTGCTTAGCCTTTTCCACCATGTGTTTGATAGTAGTGGATAGCCTTTTAATCGAGTCGCATTTGAGAGGTCAGGAGGAGCATCTCTTGTTTAGTTGTCTAGGACATACATCTCTGTATGTGGCAGTGTCTATAAATACTGTGGCTCCCCCTTTAGCCACCGGTTTTATGGTGATAGGTTATTCAGGGCCGTGAGTTCCTCTTTAGGCAGAGTGTAGAAGGGTTTTTTGCTTGGTTCTGAGGCTGGATTTAACCTCTTTTAATACCGCTTTCTCAAACAGTTAACACCTCCCGAGGCACCATGCAGGACAGATGACTGAAGGATGACTTCTTACTGAGATTAGTATTGGTTGAGACAGTCTCGATGTTAGTTGTAGCATTCTCTGCAAAGAAGACATGCAACCTAACTTTGTGAAAAAACTGTGCTAGTTCTTAATGTGCTTGAAATTCATTTCCCATATAACTAGGAACACAACCAAATCTCCTTTCGAGCACTTTCTGTTCACACAGGGACAGTGCCCAACTACTAAGATTCACGACCAAGCTGTGGCGCTGCTGGTCCCCGGTTGGGGGTTGGTCTTCGTCATACTCCGAGTATGGTGTGGAGATAGAGGGGGGCTCCAATGCACATGTGATTGAAGTTGTTGCTGTCTCCTCCTGCCTTTTGATCTGCCTCAGCCTTGTCCTAAATAAGCCTGGTTGGAAAAAGGTGGAGGAAGCGGCTGAAAAGGTGCCATTGATGGTTGGCAATTAGGCATCAGGTATCCCCATGGTCCTAAGTCTTTGAACAACATCAATTCCAATGCAAAATGTATGGAATCACACCCACTTTTACACACATCTAAATAATAGCATTGAGCATCAGCAAAAAAACATCACAAATTGCATGAGACACATATGTCTGAGGATGAAGGGAGTCTCCTGTGTTTGGATGAATGAATGACTTTGTGTTTTCAGGGGACCCATCTGGAGGCATGCCGCTTTTCCCATGGTATGAGAACTGGGGCAACTATTTTCTCCTCAAACACCCTTTCCCTGGAGATAGGTAAAATTCTCAGGGATGGTTGGTCCAAGAGCTCTTATTAGAATTCCAGGATTGGCGGAGATTATAAACACAGACTATGAAATCTCTGTTCAGCTACAAGCTGCTCTACTGAATTTACAAGAGCCCTATTCTTTTGCAGGCTGGACTATTGAATCATTTCTACCTTGGGCCCCAAAATATGAAACCCTGGAAATTCTAAAAAAATAAATAAATAAAGCAGTAAAGGACTTTCTGCACTTTAAACAAATTATTCCCTATAATCACGTCTCTGAAATAGTTGCATTGACTCTGTGTGACTCAGTAAATAACATTCATAATTCTTTGCACTGTGAACAAAGGGTCTGGGGTTCAAACTCCAAAAGACCTCCTGAAACTGCACAGCAATAGATCCTGGCTTCAAGCTTTGGTTATGCAATGAGAACTTGGTGTCCCAGGTCATTTATATGTGCCTTCTGCGACCTCAACACATGGAATGATTTGATCTTAATTCATGAGGGGAACAAAACTCTCATGAAGTGAACGGATGCACTCCGATTTTTTAATGTGTTCAAAATCCTCAAAGTTTCAAGAATATTCATAGCCACGATCTGGCGTGCGGCTCGTTGTGTGCTCTGCCCCCCCGGCACCATGATAAAGTACTGGAAAACTGTTGGTGCATGGTTTCGCGCCACCACACGATTGCACAGCCATGTACACAATTTACACAATAAACCAAGTGCTCATCAGAATCCATTTTAATCCATTTGTTAATCCATATTACTTTTCAAAACTTTTCAATAATTTCTGCATTTGCGTCAAAGGTGTCATGATTCCATTTTTTCAAATGCTGTGGAATTACCCATTCAGGCCTTATTCAACAGCACACCAGAATCGAACCCACTTCATCCAAGACAGCAACACCGTTATTCACCCAATGCATTTCGGGCTATTGATGCCCTTCCTCAGGGGTATCTAGAATGTTAAAACAAACATCAACTTAACTTTGTTTGCATAAAGCTCCAAACTCACTGATTAATTTAAAGTTATGCAAAAACAATCTACTTTCCCACCCAGCCTCGTAACTGAAAAAATCATGCACAATCAACCCCTCCTTACAACAACCCCTTGCGAAAAAATTCCCCAGGTAGAATACTTGCTTTCCTCCAACTAAGGCCCACTATATCACTGCCCGCATCCTCGATGTCAACCCACTCAACCGGCTTCATATCTGGCTACATTTCAACTTTCTAGCAAGCAGTTTATCCACCCTGCTTCGACAGCTCTGTTGTAAACTGGCATCACGCCGCTCCACTGATACACTCCCCCAGGTGTGGATCTTTAAAATGTAAACAGCCTGCGAACCTTCTAACCCGACCTGTGAGTGCCGGTACGTGTAGTAAACATGAAAGAAATACTGTGCCTCGCTGAACATTATCCTACTTTCTTTTCCTCCCCTAATCAACCTGCAAAGCTAAAATAACATGTGTGAAAGATACATTAATCACAGTATTATAAATAATGTCATTTGAATCAATATACATGCGGTTAACATATTTGTAAAAAGTCTATATCGAAGAATGTTTGCAGTTCTTAAATCATGGTATGAAGTCACTCTCGTAGATTTGATGTTCAACTGCACCATTTACGCGATACTGTATTTCATTTTCCATTTAATCCATTTTACGTTTTTGGGTGCAACCGTTTGTCGGAACGAAAAATTCAAAATTGAAAATCTCATAGTTGCATTGACTCTGTGTGACTCAGTAAATAACATTCATAATTCTTTGCACTGTGAACAAAGGGTCTGGTGTTCAAACTCCAAAAGACCGCCTGAAACTGCACAGCAATAGATCCAGGCTTCAAGCTTTGGTTATGCAATGAGAACTTGGTGGCCCAGGTCACTTATATGTGCCTACTGCGACCTCAACTCATGGAATGATTTGAGCTTAAATCCTGAGGGGAACAAAACTCTCATGAAGTGAACGGATGCACTCCGATTTTTTTATATGTTCAAAATCCTCAAATTTTCAAGAATACTCATAGCCAAGATCTGGCGTGCGGCTCATTGTGTGATATGCCCCCCGGCACCATGATAAAGTACTGGAAAACTGTTGGCACGTGGTTTTGCGCAACCACACGATCGCACAGCCATGTACACAATTTAAACAATAAACCAATTGCTCATCAGAATCCATTTTAATGCATTTGTTAATCCATATTACTTTTCAATAATTTCTCCATTCACGTCAAAGGTGTCATGATTCCATTTTTTCAAATGCTGAGGAATTACCCATCCAGGCCTTAATCAACAGCACACCGGAATACCCACTTCATCCAAGACAGCAACACCATTATTCACCCAATGCATTTCGGGCTCTTTATGCCCTTCCTCAGGGGTATCTGGAATGTTAAAACAAAAATCCACTTAACTTTGTTTGCATAGAGCTCCAAACTCACTGATTCATTGAAGTAATAACAAAAACAATCTACTTTCCCACCCAGCCTTGTAACTGAAAAACAATGAAAACATCGTGCACAATCAACCCCTCCTTACAACAACCCCTTGTGAAAAATTTCCCCAGGTAGAATACTTGCGTTCCTCCAACTAATGCCCACAATTGTATCCCTGCCCGCATCCTCGATGTCAACCCACTCAACCGGCTTCATACCTGTCCATATTTCAACGCTCTAGCAAGCAGTTTATCCACCTCTCCCCTGCTTTGACAGCTCTGTTTTAAACTGGCATCACGCCGCTCCACTGATACACTCCCCCAGGTGTGGATCTTTAAAATGTAAACAGCCCGCAAACCTTCTAAACTGCCCTCAAACTCTACCATCCCTCAAAAGAGCTTCTGCAACAAGTTCATTGTGATATGTTGACTCAGAACCTGGAGGAGCACAACCCTGCATTAGCAATTTAGACTGGGGAGTGCAACTCTGAGAAATAATGCGACTAGCAACTTTGAACCATGAAAAGTGAAGCAGCAACGTCAATTTTCAGTAGTAGGAAACCATTCCCATTGCCAAGAAAGCATTCATGAGTGCTAGCACCTCTCATCAGCCATTGTCCATCAAAATACCAACCGTGACATGTCTCCTTCAACACTCAGCACTATTTGAACTGTCTGCTGCCTTTTATGCTTTGTCTTTTTCAGGCAATGTACACTTTCCTAGCCCCATATATGCCACCAGCGGAGCTTTTTTTTTTTTTTACTTTCATTTTTCATTTTTTCATGATATTAAAACACCAATATTACAGCATACAGTGTCATGTAAGTCCCTCGATCGCGGGGTTCTACACCTTGTGTCAACATGAAGTCTTTTGGATTCCACAAAATTGATGGCTTACATTACAATAACATGCAGCACATCAGTTTAAGACATTTTGCCACAGGATGAGCACTTATTATATCTATTCTCCCTCATCCTCCCTCCCTCACTCCTGCTACTCTCAGATGTACTTTGTTCCATCCTCCCTCTCCTGCTGACAGCCCTGTACTGCACAGTTCTCTCCATTCCGTGAGATCTGCTGACAACCAGCGGAGCTTTAGACTGTCCCAATTCTCCATCCGACCTAGTCACCTGACTCTTCTCCCTCCATACCATGGATACTGCTGCTTTTCATTTTCCCAGCCACAGGATGTTCCACCCCCTATATGGGAGGAACATCCTTTGCCTGGAATAACCCATTGGTACAAACCACACTTAGGGAAACTTGCTTCTTTAAAGAATGGCAAAGTCACAAAAACGTTAGTCATCTCTGTTGAGATGAAAGTCATAATTTTGTGCCACTTTGCAGATGTTGCCTTTTCCATCACAGGGTCCTAGTGCAGCATCCTCTGTTGATGCTTGGTCACAGACAACTTGCATTAAACATATTATGGTGAGTGTGACCTTTTGAAAGAATTATCAATGAACCTAAGATTACCAGACAGCTGGTACCAATTCGGTGGAAAAGGAGTCTAAAGAATTATAGAATTAGGAGCCTGATTTATGTCTTGGTGGAGAAGGTGGCTGAACGAGACGTTAAACGTGACTGCCCTGACAAAACGAGGTTCTGGGTGAAGTGTGCAGGCGTCACCGCCAGCAGCAGTGGCCTGGACCTGACCCCGGGAGAACATGTACCCTTCAAGGACGCTCCGGGAACCCATCCAAGACCAAAGACAAAGCTCAATTTAAAAGCCGGAACAAGCAAGTTTGATGACTTCATCATTCAGCACCCTGAGAACTGTACCCCGCTACCCCAAGTTGACCAATCAGGACTCTCTAAACCCCGATCTTGATACTTTTTGACATTATTTTCATTATAAAAGTAGGTAGGGAATTAGGCTAAATCGATCGCTGATCGCTTGCTCTTCTTTGACGAACTCGATTTCCTGACGTTATGCTGACGGAGAGGACGGTGACACTGCTGGACAGCTGTTATCCTGAATCTTTGAGAGACTGAATTGCGGCCTAACTTTGCTGAATAAATTCTTCTTTGACTGATTGACTTAGAGGACGACTTTAGCTAGAGTAGGTAAATATGATGCTCTGAAATGCTGATGATGACTTCTAACTTTGTTGCAATATTTTAGATAAAGAATATTTGATTATTGACAAATGTGTTGTGTCGATTATTTGAATAAGAGAATAATGGTAAAGAAGTAATGTGTAGATAGACGAGTTTTATTCATTAAAATCATAAGATAACAACTAAATGATCCATCTCCTTAATGAGAGAGATATCTTAGAGTCTGAGGGCAATGTGTTTAAGGGTAAAGTAAAGGTATTCCTCTCCTGTCAGCGTTTGGAAGCGTATTTTCCCTCAGAAAAACAGATCAACGGAGTGTAAGTATATTGGTGTTATGGGCCCCACCAATGAACGTATTTGAGTGAATTGGATGCCGAGGTAGTTGGTCTGTGCTGAAGGGGGAATTTGACGTTCCGCGCTGCAACAGTTTTCTGGTAGCAAGACAATGGTTTTTATTGTTTTGGTTTGGTGAATATTGCTTGTAAATAGCTTATTGATTATTGGTTATTGATATTGGTTTATGTACTAACACTCTATGTTGAGTCGTGTCGAGTTTTATGTTGTTTGCACGGCTTCTGGGATGTAGGAAGTCAGAAGTTTGTAACGGTTCCATAGTGGAGCAGAGGTAAGCGCTGTTCTCGGGAAAGACGGAATTGTTGTTATCCTGTAGGTACACAGGAGAAAACGTGTGACGATTGAAGTTGCACGACGCATTGTCTGGGTTCGATTCGGTGACATCGCCGTGTGTTGCCATTAGAGACATTTACTGTGTGAGAGAAGTGTGTATGATAGCGAAGGTTACCTGTGAAATCCTGGTCTTAGGTACCAGGGATCCAACTCGCATTCCGATAACGGTTATCACTCTCTGAGCTTGTTAGAAGGACAAAGGAGAGGTAAGCGCTGCTTTGTTAATGTAGGTCATAATTCTGTAGTAGGACAGACTGTTCACTGTTCTCGGGAAAGACAGGATTCTGTGTGACTGTACTACATTTTCTTGTGTGAAAGTACGTGAACGAAATAGCATTCAGGTTAATTGTGAAACTCTGGGTTTATTTCTCAGGAGCATTGGGTCTCCAATTATGTGTCTTAAATACTAGAGAAACGGTTAGCTAATGCTCGTTAGAAGGGTGAAGTAGAGGGACGTGCTACTTTATCAAAAGAAGTAACGATTCCGTAGTAGGGCTGCTCTCGGGAAAGACGGAATTCTCGTGAGAAAGGTCTATTGCTATTCTTTGGTTAGCGAAGCGGACAATGGAGACGTTTTTATGTTGTTACTAACAGAATTGTAGAAATTGAAACAAAAACTTACTGAGCAGATTTGTAAAGGAGGGTTAGACAGGGGCAGGAGCTGCCGCAGCGGCTGCTGACGTCAGAACGACCGCGCAGGGATTGAACAGTCGGTCAGAAACGTAAAACGCTCCGGATTGGTGCATTAGTGTGCGCCGCACTAGGAGTGGAGGAATACAAGGTGACGTAAACGCTTCTTATTGGTGCGTTAGTGTGAGTCGCGCTGGGATTTGAGAATTGTGACAGTGACGTAGACGCTCCAGATTGGTGCGTTAGTGTGAGTTGCGCTGCAATTGGACAGAGTAGCGGTACAGCCGTAAGGAGAAACTAGTAAGACACGAAAGAAAGGAAAATGTATTACGATCCACCAAGAAAGGAGAAAAAGTCATGGTTTGGTAAAATTAGGAAGTGGTTTAAGAAGGACAAACCGATCATAACTAGCGATGGACAGTTACTTCCTCCACCAAAATCCCTGCATCCTTTATGGTTGCGAAATATGGATATCACACCTGAATTTGGTTAGACAACTGGGTTAAGTATATGGAGAAAGACGGAATGTTGGCTTTTCCAGAGCATGGTTCATTTAATTTGGCAGTTTTGAGAAATTTGAGAGAGAGAATGATGAATTTAGAACCGAGACCTAGACCGACTCAATTCGAGGCTTTGGCAGAGTGGGAAGACGAAATGCATGACCGAGAAAGACAGAGAAATGGTAGAGGATATAGGTACCTGTTTGGAAGATCATACGGAGATGAGACACATGATGATCGAATGAGAAGGTGGCGGAATGCGAGTATGACTGAGGGTTTGTTTCCCGTAAGAACTGCAGGAGAGAATGAAGGATGAAAGTGTGTAGAAAAGAGGCATAATGTGCAGTCGAGAGGGTACGGAGTGAATGAGTTCGAGGATGATGTTCTTGATGATATGTTTTATAAGAATCCACCACCATACCGACCAGAACCAGAAATATTAACTCCAAGTGCCCCAATAAAAGAAACAGTACGAATCATAAAATCGGAACCAGAGTTCCAAGATTTGGGAAGAAACCATCCTATTAGAGAGGTAAAAAAGAAGTCTGGAGGAAAATTGGATGGAGAAAATTCAACAGAATTAGCAAAAACAACCCTAGAATTAACGGAGAAAATAAGAGAATTGACTAAGAATTTGGAAGCAGTAACTGTACCAGTAACGATAGGTCCAGTAATGCCTATTTTTGACAAGCAGAAAGACAGCGAACATTGTTTGACAGTCCCTTATACAGGTAATAAATCGGTTGAACAACCAAGAATGAGTCAGAGTGAGGATCCATGGAGACAGACTATGAGTATGATTGAACCGAGTTTTTCAAATAATCCATTTGTAGGTCAAAACTGTGCAGAGAAGCGTATGACAATGACAGAAACTCAAAAAGATTTTGGACAAGGAAATGTAGAGAAGCCAGTAGGACCGTCTACAGAGGAGTTGAGTGAATGGTTGAGAAGCTTGCAAAAGAAAGACAAAGAATCCCAGTCAATAAATGTAGCTAAATTACGAATGGTACTGGAAGAATTAATAGTAGGAACTATCCCGACAGAGAAGTTAAAAACGTACCAAGATGAGGAATTGTTATTTCTGTGCAAAAGCGTAACATGGAGAGCAAAAAGTCTTCATGAAAGATTAGGAGAAGTGGCAAATGAGATGGGTATTGATATTGAAAAGGTAAAAGCATTGCAGAAACCCTATCGAGTAGATTTCACCGAAAAAGACATTGAAAACATGAATACGACAGGACGAATAGGTCAGATTAAGGATATAATTATTTTATTGAGAAAATGGGGAGATGTGGACAAATGGAAGAGCAGATGGTATCGTAAGCGAGATGAAGTTTCAGACAAAACATTTTCAGCCTATCCTATGAGAGAAAAAGAGAAGGTTGTGACAAAATACCCTATGAGAGAGATTCCGGGAGGAGGATATGTGCATGTCCCATGGACTAGACAGGATATTTTTTCATTTACGAATGACTTCCCTCGACTGCGTGAAAAACCAGTCGAGTGGTATAGACAGGTGGACAGATTTGTGAAATTATCCAAAGTATTGTGGATCGATCTGAATAGTCTGTTTGACATAATCGTACCAGCAGATTTATGAACAGAATGTAAAATAGTAATAGATTGGCCGACACAGGAATACCCAAGGGATCCTAAGACAGGAGCTCCAGACCCTGAGGTAATGAAGAAATATGAACAGGTGATAGCATTCCTGAAAAACAAGGTACCCCCTAAAGAGACAGATTGGGTGAAAATTGACAGGACACATCAAGAAAGCAAAGAATCAGCACATGCCTATTATGAGAGGTTAATCTTAGCCTTTAAGCAATTCAGTGGAGATGAAAATTTGAGTGACAAGGATTTGAGTCATTTCGTATACAGGTTTGTATATGGTCTTCGTCCAGAAATTAGTGAAATGATAAAACAGCATACGGTAGATTGGCAAAATAAGAAAATAGACGAAGTATTGAGACATGCTAAATATTTCAGTGATGAAATTGAGGCAAAACAGCGAAAACTAAAAGAGAAGGCAATGTGGGCACAGGTAAAAGTAGCCGAGAGACAGGAAGCACAATTAGCAGAACAAGCTGGGTCAAAACAAAGATTTAATCCTGGGAAAAATAAAGGGAATATTAAGGAAGCTAAAAAAAAATTTCCGTGTCATAATTGCGGTAGGATAGGGCATTGGAAATCCGAGTGTAAGAATCCACCAAGTACTAATGATGAAAATTCATCCTTGAATCCACAGGTGCAGAATGAGGTGAGTGGTCAACAGCAACGACAACAGCAGTGTGTAACACAACAGAATCAGGTGCCAAAACCACCTAATCCACAAAACAAAAATTGCCAGAAGTATAGTAAGGAGAATGGATTCTACAACGAAGAACAGGTAAATAAGCCGCAACGCGCTAGCGCTGCTTCGCAGTATTGGCTGCAACGCGATGAAAGCGATTCAGAAGAAGGTTATTGATGGTGCCGAAGGGAGGAGGAAGAGTGCGTACTTGGCGCAACTCTAGAAGTAGACCAGACAGGCCCATTTGTAGATGGAAAAGTTAATAATGAAAATATTACTTTCCTAGTTGACACTGGTGCTACTCGATCAACTGTTAGATCAGCTGATGTTAAGAATCTTCCTCTCTCGGATGAAAAGATCCAAGTAGTTGGGGTCTCCAACAGACAGATTAAAACTTACCTTACAGAACCAGTGAAAGTTAGTATAGGGAAATTTTCTGAAATGCACAGATTTGTAGTGTGTGACACTAGTCCTGTGAACTTGTTAGATAGAGATTTATTGTGCAAAATGAATTGCACTATATTTTGTACTCCGGATGGAATAGCCTTTGAAACACCAGATGATGTGTTGTATAAAATGACATTGGCAAATAGAGAGAAAGAGGTTACAGGAACCTATGCTGTATTCAACCCTGACGAACTACCAAAAGAATTGAAACAATCAGTAAAAGCAGAAGTTTGGACTTCACAGGAGAAGATGTAGGATTGATGAGGAATGTAGATCCAGTAAAGATAACTATAAAAGAAGGAGTATGTTATCCAAATGCCCCACAATATAAATTGACCCCTGAAATAATCGAAGGAGTTACTCCTGTGATTGAGAAAATGATAAAACAAGGAATTTTGAGAGAAATAATGAGTAGCCCATGTAATTCACCAATAATGGGACTGAAAACGCCTAGTGGGAAGTTCAGAATAGTGCAAGATCTGAGAAAGATAAACAAAATTGTTGTACCATGTTGCCCCATTGTACCGAATCCATCTGTGATTTTATATCAGATCCCTCATGACGCAGAATGGTACACAGTGATTGATTTGTGCCATGCTTTCTTTTCCATCCCATTGCACCATGACAGTCAGCAAATTTTTGCATTTCATTTCGGTGAGCGTATTTTGGCGTGGTGCCGAATTCCACAGGGGTATACAGAAAGCCCCTCAATATTTAATCAGCTATTGAAAGAGTCTTTGGAGAGTCTAGAAATGCCTGAAAATTCAGTACAAGTCCAGTATATCGATGACCTACTTGTGGCATCGAAAACTCGTGAAGCTTGTGAGGTAGATACGGTAGCTTTGCTGAATCATTTGGCAGATGGAGGACTAAAAGTGTCACCATCAAAATTACAATTTTGTAAGAAAGAAGTCCAATATTTAGGACACAGCATTGAGAAAGGACACAGGAAAATAACCATAGACAGAATCAGGATCATAAAAAGAATGAGTCCACCAATGACCCAAAGAGAAGTGAGAATGGTTCTGGGAATGGTTGGATATTGTCGTCAGTGGATAGGCAATTTTTCATTGATTGCAAAACCTTTGGTGCGACTGACCAGAAGTTAAGTGAGAGATCCTATTGATTTGAACAAAAGAGGAGTTGGCAGCATTCAAGAAGTTGAGAGAAGGATTGTGTGAAGCGCCAGCATTAGGTATGCCTGACTACGGTAAGGAGTTCGAGTTGTATTGCAGTGAAAGAAATGGATGTGCACTCTCTGTTCTAGTACAGAAGCATGGAATACCTGAAGAAACCAATTGCATATTTTTCATCCATGTTGGACCCAGTACCTGTAGCCCTTCCTAGGTGTCTGAAAGCAGTAGCCGCTACATGTGGAAGTTTGGAACCGAGTGAAGGAATTGTGATGGGATACCCTGTGAAAGTGTTTGTACCTCATGATGTGGCGATTCTTTTAACAAGGAGTCGTACTCAGTATATGACGCACAGTCGACTGACTAAGTATGAAAAGGTCATTTTGGGTGCAACAAATGTGAGTCTTGTGAGATGTGTGAATGTGAATCCTTCAACATTGTTGCCTGATGTAGAGCATGTGGAGGTAAGAGATGAAGCAGATCATGATTGTTTGGATGTACTTGATTTTTGTACAGAACCAAGACCTGACATAAAAGATGACCCTTTACCAGAAAGTGATTAAGTCATGTTTGTTGATGGATCTTGTTTGAGAACAGATGATGGAGTGCTGAGTGCAGCATATGTGGTATGTACAGTTGCAGCTGTGATGGAAGCATCATATTTGAAAGGAGTAATGTCGGCCCAAGTAGCTGAACTTATTGCCCTGACCAGAGCCTGTAAGATTGGGAAAAGTGTGAGAGTGACTGTAATAACTGATAGCCAGTATGGCTACGGGGTGGTCCATGATTTCGGCCAAATTTGGCTGCAAAAAGGTTTCCTGACCTTAAGTGGGACTCCCATTAAGAATGCTGAAGTGGTTGGACAGGGACATATAGGGAGAGACGCCATGATTAGGTCTTTTAAACAAACTTGGTATAATGCCAAGTTTAGGCTTGTGGCGGAAAGTATTTGTCAAAGATGTCTAATTTGTCAACAATACAATCCCGGAAGAAAGACAGTGGTGAGTCTCGGAAAAATAGGTCGAGAGGGAGGGCCTTTCACCAGAATGCAAGTAGATTTCATTGAGATGCCTCCTTGTAACAGGTTGAGGTATGTTTTGGTAATGGTATGCCTATTCTCTAGGTGGGTGGAGGCATTCCCAACAAGAAGAAATGATGGAATGACAGTGGCAAAATTATTGTTGAGGGAATTTATACCTAGGTTTGGGTTCCCAGTAACAATTGAATCAGACAGAGGAGGACATTTTCATAATGAGATCATAAAACTGATTTGTGAAGCATTGAATGTACGACAAAAACTGCATTGTGCCTACCGACCAGAGGCTTCTGGTGGAGTAGAACAAATGAATGGTACTATCAAAAACAGAATAGGGAAAATGTGTTTAGCCACAGGTATGAAATGGCCCGATGTCTTACCTCTGGCACTCATGACTATTAGATCAATACCAGACAGAACTACTGGTTTGAGTCCTCATGAGATCCTCATGGGACGAGCAATGAGACATGTATTTATACCAGTCAACAAGCTGATGACAATAACTGATGACATGGTATTGGAATTCTGTAAAAGCCTGGCTGACGCAGTTCATTCTGTCTTTCATCAGGTTGGAGCGGATGCCACCACTCTTGAAAAGAAGCCAGCTCATGATCTAAGCCCAGGGGACTGGGTAAGGATAAAAGTACACAGAAGAAAAAACTGTTTGGTTCCCAGGTGGGGAAAACCAAGGCAAGTCATCTTGACTACAACATCAGCTGTGAAGTGTGCTGGATTGAAGAACTGGATCCATGCAAGTCATAATTTGAGAATTCCAAATTCTGTTGATTGTAAAGAAAAGGAGCATTTTGATGAGTCAGAATCCAGTACTGAGTCAGATGACGGAGAGCCAAAAGATAAAGGAGAAAACTCTGAAAGGGGGGAGACAGAGCCAAGGTTAACTTTGGTCCCCAGAAGTAACTCCCTGAGGAAAAGATTACAGATTTCTGAATCCAGTTCAGACTCAGAGACAGAACCAAGAGCCCATTCATCCAAGAAAGAACAGAGGAAGAACAAAGAAAAGGACAGCGGAGAGACAATAAAAGATATCCGTGAGAAGGAAGTGCCAGATGAAGGATTGAGAGAAAATTCACCTGAGACCACACCTTTAGATGGACACGTGTCAGATACAGAGAGAGAGGGAAAGATTATTGCGGAAGACCCCCGAGGAGGTGTAGGGAACTCCAACATCCAGTTAGAAGCAGGGACAAGTAGTCAGCAGGAAGATTGTGTGACGGAGATTCGAGGAGGGACAGAAGTAGGGAAAACAAAAGAGGTGGAAAAGGAACTCGTTGAAGGTAAAAAGCAAGTTGAAACAGAGTCTGAGGAAAGCGAAGATGAAATACCAGAAGGCCGAGTTCTGAGAAAGAGAGCTTGGAGAACTGAAAAAAGGGAGTAAATTGAAAAGAGTGGCCAAAGACGAGGTGTGGCCAAACAAAATAAAGAGACTGAGGTATCGACTGACCCGTGTAAATTCGCCAAGAGCTGAACAGGTGAGTGAAGTAACGAGTCAGGAAAAATCGCAAGAAGAAGAACAGACAGTAGTCAAAGAAAACAAAAGAACAAGAAAACCTAACCAGAAGTATAAATCACCGGAATGCACATATGTGGCCCTGCCTGAAGTGAAGGAAGAGGCAGATAGCCAAGGAAATCCAGAGGTGGTTGTACCGGAAGTGGTTGAGGAAGACGAAGAATCGGAAATCCTGAGAGTTATCTTGTCCGATATTGGAGAAGAAGCGGATAGTCAGGACAACCTGTATGTTGAAAACAAAGGGAAAGTGAAAGATGATGAGATGCCAAACTGAATGAGACAAGAAAATTACTGATGGAAAAAAAAAAATACTGAAAAAGATAAAAACTGGTAGAACCATGTAGGTGCTTAGAAGCCTTGGGTTAGAAACTAGTTGTGAAGTAGAAGAGGCTAAGTCAAAAGACACGGCTCATTTTAGAAAGATGGCAAACATAGAAAGTAGCAAAAGTAGATGTACCTTCCTTAGAAGATGGTGCAAAATGTGTTGTTGTTGTACAGGATTATTAATGCTTCTTTGGAGTGTTCTCGCTCTACTAATTTCATTTAAAGTTACTGTGGATACATTAGAAGGACATAGTGATAACATAACTAATATAGGGAAAGTTCAAAAGGTAGTTCCAACTAGAATAGATAAAAACTATTTACATAAAGACAGGTCAATAACAGATTTTTCTAACAATGTGTTCTCAAAATTGTTGTATGAATATGTAAAAACAATGGACGTAAGGGATTGCTACATATATATGCAATTACCTGCATCTGTATCTGAAGGAGTGACTTATCATCACCTTCCTGTAACATATGGAATAACATGTAGTGTAATAGCTAGTTTATTTTATCAAACAGGTAAATTAGAGTATTATTTTTCAGATGAAGATACTATATTTTCACAAGTACCAGCAAATAACAAACTAAACAAGGTAAAACCTGCAAAGGTATTAGGTGAATTTTTCTTAGAGACAAACGAACTAACCTTAGAATATATATTTAGAAATAACTTGACTTGCAGTTTAAAGAAAGAGGAGAAGACATTTTTGGATATGGTTGAAGAAAGGAGATTGAAAATGCAAAGGAAGGTTTCAGAAGGGAAAGTGGAGAAAACGGTTTGGGATGTAGAAACGGAGAAACATTTAAGAGGAGAAACAAGTCCAACTATGGCTTTAGATTGGCCTCAGAAAGGGAAATTGTGTATAAGAAGGAATCAGACGGCGTATGCCAATTATTTTCTTGGGAATAGTGAGTGCCATGATACATACCGAATCATGGGAGGATGGGGATTTAAAGGTGGAAGAGATCCAGTCTTTCCAGGACTGTATTTTATTTGTGGGAACAGGGCATATTATCGTTTGCCAGACCATTAGTATGGCACATGTTATGTTTGCCTGGTTTTTCCAAAGATTTTTCATATGGATAGAGGAGAAGATGGTGTACATAGTTTAGATAGTTATTTAGCACGTAGTAAGAGAGAATCTTGGACTGAAATTGTGGGTGACATTTTTGGAGCACTGATACCCGCAGTGGGATTATCTCTGAATGCAAACAAAATTAGAAAACTTTCAACAGTAGTGGATCGCTTGTCAACAAGCACCGCTGGAGGATTCTTATTGGTAAATACTGAAATGGTTGCCATGCGTGCTATGGTAATACAGAATCGACTTGCCCTTGATATTTTATTGGCAAAAGAGGGTGGAGTCTGTGGAATGCTGAAAGTTCAACATTGTTGTACTTACATTCCTGACGAAAGTAGAGATTTGAAAATTTATATTAAGAATATTACAGAATTGCATGATGAAATTGCACCACTGGAGGTTGAAGGTGTTTGGGAGAAGATTGGAAAGAAAATATCAGCTATTAAAGATTTTGTAGTTAAATTAGGTAGTACATTTTTAGGTAAAATATTATTTCCATTAACATGTGTGATTTTCTTAGTATTAATAATTAGACTAGGATGTATTTGTCGTAGAAAAGATAAAAATCAGAAAAGATTAAAAAGAGAAAACTTAAGGAGAAGGGATAAGAAACAAGAAAGAGAATTCGAAGAAATAGAACTAGAAGAATTAAAGGATAGCATGTATAAAACAGCAAAAAGAGAAGAAACGGGGGAAACTGAAATATGAACGAAACAAGAAATCAATTCAAAATTTCCGTAAAAGGGATACAAAATTTTAAATTAGTGTGGTGATATAATTACCAGAGGGGGGATTGCTGGAGCGGGTAGTACAACATTTTGTATACCCCCCCATTCTGCATGTTTATATTAATCTGAATAATCAATTAATTGTAATATTATTAATTTGTTTGAAGTGATAACTCACCAACTATATTAACAAAAGAATTACACGTGGGAATTGCACCTTGCATGGGTATATTAATTGTAAACTAACTTGAGTACGCATATTAATAGTAGAAAACTAGAATATTGCATGTTATATGTTGCTTTGGTGATGTATTTGTGATTTGTGCTTTATTCAGTGAGTATAAACCGCTCTGAGTGTTGCTTCTGCTAGATAGATACACACACATATGGGTATTAGCAAGGGGCTAACATTTTATTAGCCATTTCTATGTTTTATTTACGTTTTTGTGTTTCTTTTGCTTAAGTTGACCATTTCGGCCTAAACAAGATGGCTGAACGAGACGTTAAGCGCGATTGCCCTGACAACACAAGGTTCTGGGTGAAGTGCGCAGACGTCACCGCCAGCAGCAATGGCCTGGACCTGACCCCGGGAGAACATGTACCCTTCAAGGACGCTCCGGGAACCCATCCAAGACCAAAGACAAAGCTCAATTTAAAAGCCGGAACAAGCAAGTTTGATGACTTCATCATTCAACACCCTGAGAACTGTACCCCGCTATCCCAAGTTGACCAATCAGGACTCTCTAAACCCCGATCTTGATACTTTTTGACATTATTTTCATTATAAAAGTAGGTAGGGAATTAGGCTAAATCGATCGCTGATCGCTTGCTCTTCTTTGACGAACTCGATTTCCTGACGTTATGCTGACGGAGAGGACGGTGACACTGCTGGACAGCTCTTATCCTGAATCTTTGAGAGACTGAATTGAGGCCTAACTTTGCTGAATAAATTCTTCTTTGACTGATTGACTTAGAGGACGACTTTAGCCAGAATAGGTAAATATGATGCTCTAAAATGCTAATGATGACTTCTAACTTTCTTGCAATATTTTAGATAAAGAATATTTCATTAATTGACAAATGTGTTGTGTCGATTATTTGAATAAGAGAATAATGGTAAAGAAGTAATGTGTAGATAGACGAGTTTTATTCATTAAAATCATAAGATAACAACTAAATGATCCATCTCCTTAATGAGAGGGATATCTTAGAGTCTGAGGGCAATGTGCTAAAGGGTAAAGTAAAGGTATTCCTCTCATGTCAGCGTTTGGAAGCGTATTTTCCCTCAGAAAAACAGATCAACGGAGTATAAGTATATTGGTGTTATGGGCCCCACCAATGAACGTATTTGAGTGAATTGGATGCCGAGGTAGTTGGTCTGTGCCGAAGGGGGAATTTGACGTTCCGCGCTTCAACAAAGGAACTCCATTGCTATGCCAACAGAGTTCCCTCCTCGCCAAGACTATGGTTCACCCACCCGATTTAGATGAGCAGACATATAGCAGTTTTTCAATGCCTGTCACAGCCAGGAGAAACCTGGTGGTAAGGGGCACTGAAAAGTGTTGAATGCCCTCCTCACTGTGGGAGGAAACTCCCATGGTGAGGGGGCATTGCTTCTGTTATTTTCAAATGCGAAATTCCACTTTGGGAATTTAATTCTGAAAACAAAAATGTAACTGTGATGTATGCTGAGATGGCGGTTCCTGTCAATGCTTGAAATGTCCGCAGGGCCAGCGGATATTTCATAACTTTCCAGGTGCCACCTCTGTCTGGGAGATGGATAATTTAGTTCATAGCCCTGGTGGAGAACTAGCTGTCCGTCTACAAATTAAATCGAGCCCTAAGTCTGTCAGTGCTTAAATATAAACTATGGCCAGTAGAGGTAAGAACTGCATTGTTTACTCAAAGTAAGTAATAAAACACATTTCCTTTTAATTTGCATGAATAACCATCTTAAAATATCATTACTGCTGGCTGTTTTTGGATTTAAGTCTCATTCTTACAGTCAGATGATAACTAGAGGAAAGAGATTTGTGTATTTGCAAGAATTACATGCATCTTTAAAAAATAGGAGAGTCCACCAGTCTTTAAAAATATAGGAGAGTCATCTGTCAAAAATCTTGTCTAGTGGCTGTACCTACAATTCTTATCTCGTGAAGAGATTCTGCATTCACTGCTTTGATCATTGAAATCCTAGCAGAGTGGTTAAGCACCAGCGTTGGTACCAAATTAAAGGCAAAAGACTTTGAGCAGGGTGAAATAAAAAAATAAAGTAGTCTTATACCAGGCTAATGCAGAACTGGAAGTTTAAAGCAGGCTGGCAGGCAGACTCGTGAATGCCTGCTAACAGACCAATGTAAGGACAGAAGTATGAACAGTCTTGGAGCAAACTTGTACAAACCCCAATTAGTTGCTTACTTAAAATGACTAGCGTGATGTTTCATACAATGATAAAGACCATGCTATACATATAATAATATCTGTTTCATGGTGGTGACATATTTTTTAAGTTTTATCGAATGTATCATAAAACAAAGTGGATGTCACATATTTTTCTTAGCAATTGGAGACCATCACTCCTTCGACAGACTTAAATAAAAAAAAATGCAAAGGCGAACACTACCACAAGATGCTTCAGCCCAGATGGCTATAAGTTATGTTGAGAAGATGGTGGAAGCTTTGAGTACACCTGCAAAATGTACACCAGGCCTCCAGCGCAACAGCAGAATCGTGCACACTAATAGGATTTCTACAGCAAGGTGTTGGCCTGAAACAGAGTTTTAATTCATTCATATTCCATTACTCACCATTAGCAAATACGAAGCGGAATTTAGTCAGATTTCATAAGATAAGGAAAGCAAGTTACTGCAGGACCTTATCTTCCCAAAATCTTAAAAGAACAAAAGATAACGCTAAATATTATTTTATGACAGACCAACCACAGAAGATACGTGGCAGCAGGAGTGACCTAGGGAGTCTTCTTTGCATCCCTAAAAAAAAAAAACTTTGGAGAGTAATGAACAGATGCAAAGAAATCAAAAGTACAGAGCCAGCTAAAAGGGACCTAGAGTAAGGGCTTCTTTATCACTGTCCCAGATTTGACACTATGACTACCGGTAACTTCTGTGGTGTGGTATCAAAGGATGAACCCTTAGGGCCCCCGGAAAAAAGAGGAATTTCTAGCAAAATCATACATTTTCAGATTCCCTCTTATTGCTCAATTTCACTCTGAGTGCTACACAGAGATTTCAGTTGCTATTAGCAGCCAAAGTCAGGGGTGAGATCTAACAGACCTAAAGTAAATATGCAGACTTTGCAAATCCAACGGGGCCATTAACATTTATTATTGGCCTGTCGAAATGAAAGGGCATTTCACAATCAGACTCTAAGGGGTATATTCACAAGAACGTGTGATAACTACCGCAAGAGTAGCCTAACGCAACTTCCAACATCGCAGCCCAACGCAGGAAAATTACGCCGTGCCAACCAAGTATTCACAACGCGGCGGTAGCATGCGATAGTTACCAGATAACGCGTCAAATGGGCGTGCAAAATCCAATGACACGCAGCAAAAATGTGAAACACGAACGCAAAAAAACATGCGATAAGGCCAACGCGGTACAAAAAGCCACGAAAACCTGCCACAGGCCTGCAAATACCACGCGTTTGGCGGGCAAATGCACAACAACATAGACAGAAACAACACACCAGAAACAAGCCAAAGCACGTATCAACAAGGATGCAAACTGACCCAGCACAGAGGCCAACGCGAACCCCACAACCCCCGCAGACCACCAGTAAGGAACAACGGGCTCGGGAAAGGCAAAGGAGAAGAGGGAGAGGAAGACGGGGTGCAGACCGCAGGAAAACAAGACCAGCGTCATGGAGGTGACACAACACTACCAGCAACTGACCCACAAGCAGACCACCTGGAATGCAGTCGGCGTGCCGAGGAGGCCAATCCCGGAGGCCAAGAGGCGCCGGCATGACGTGACAACCGAAACCAGGAAAAAACCCGCTGCCAACAGGAAGGCAGCATCGGCGACAGGAGGTGGCAGTCCAACAACACAGGAGTAGCTGGAGGAAACCGAGGCCACAGTCATCAGTGTGGAGACGGTGCAAGGAGTAGAATACGGACACAGCTCGAGGGGACCTGACAACATCAACAGGGCGAGTAACGAACAGGGACTGGGGGGACGGGCGGAGATGGGCACAATGGCACACAGGCACAATGAGGTGTAGCACACTGCACACCCATAATTACCCAGGAACATGTCCCTGATCCCCTTGGCACACTGCAGCACACACACGCATAGCAAGAACAGCACACCCACATTGATGACAACGTGGTACAATGTGCATAGCCGACAATACAGAACGGAGGACATAACTGGCTCCGCACATGCAGAGCAGCAAACTGTGAAATGGAAATGTACGAGTACGACCTAACATCCGTCATGTAGTCCAAATGTACACTGTCCCGCAGAAGAATCCAGCACCTCACAAACAGTCACAATGTACATTGCCATACAGTCTGCATGTAAACCAGAAAAATGCGCCAACACATATGTCAACACAATGTCAACATGCATCTCCCCTTCACATTGCAGAGGGGCACATAACACCTCCAGCAGAGCACAGAAGACAACACATCTGTGATGCCGGAGAGGACACCACACCGTCGACACCGACGCTCTACAACAGCCCATGGATATCCCATGCAACTCACCACCAGGACCAGGGCAGAAAAGATACTCAGAGGAGAACACAGAGCCTGCAACAGACCACACAGGAGGAAGCACCCGCAAGCTGGCTCACGATACTTCACCCACCCACACATGGCAACCCAATGCCAGCTGTCAGCACGCCAAAAGGAGGTAGCCCAAGAGGTGTGAGTGGGTGCTGAAACCATGGAAGGCAAAGTAGAACACATATGTTGGTGTCTATCACCCTCAGGGACCACACACACCCCACAAAGGAGACCCACAGTGCCATATGGACACATGCAGATGCACATTCACAGTACAGAACCATGCCTAGGGGCGCACAAATAGCAGTCACACACACACGTTGGCCCTGCGTATGACGGCCCTGGCCACTCCCCTTACGAATTGAGTGGGTAACGACAAAGCTACATGTCCAAGCTCCGACCCGCTGCCTGTGGTGACATGTCTGCATCTGATGTACACAGCACAATGTCATGTCGTAGGGCACAGGGCCCTCATGCATACAACAAGCCCACAGGGACACATGTAGACATCATGTTGAACTGGCTACGGGCACGTGCGCCCGGCCCCTTTATTGGCAGGGTCACATGCACAGTGACGCCTGTGCTGGATGTGTGTGTGTGGTGAGTGCAAGCCAGCCCGCACGCAGTGTTTGGTGCTGGCAACCACTTGAACAGTGTAAACTAGTGCAACGGAAACTGAAAACACCTGCATGACAGAGTCAACTGCTGAGCAAAATGTAGGGAGCTGGAGAAAGTCCAGGCAAAACACAACATGCAAACAGAAGTGTCCGTGAGTTGCAGTGCACCGAGGTAGGGGCACCACAGCTGAGCGTGCCCATGTGAAGAAAAAGTCTTGGATTGTGTCCCTTCGAGACATTCCTGATGCAGATGCAGTGGGGTGTGTTAGACCTGCATCATCTTCCTCATCAGCGTCCCAGGTTTCCCACACTGCTTGAGGTGACATTGCTGCGCAACCTCTCCACAACACAAAACTCAATCAGTAATGGACGATGGCTTGCGGTGCACTGAGTCAGTGGCACCTGGTGTGCTGAGCAGGGTATCGGACTGATGATGGCATCTACGACAGGTGTGAGCAACTCTGTAGGTCCGTCAGGACCTCCATTTCGACTCTGGCACATGGCGGTTGGAGATGGTCCTGGCAGTGGTGGCGTGTGCCTCCTGCGGTGATGCAACGTCCGGGTCGGTCAGGCCTCAATTTGATGTGTATGCCCTGGTGGACCGCAGTTGAGGCCTGAGGCAGCGGAAAGGGCAGGGCCACAGACACATGGCATTGATGACCCTGTGGCCATCACCTCTGAGGCCATCAAATATCTCAGAAGAAGGGGTCCGGACCTGACCAGCACAGAGTTAGTGGCCCCGGATGCACAGCGGCCGGCACAGGCACCCTGCCACGGGACGGTGACTTGCGGTGCACTGAGGTAGGTCCTCGCGCAGTGAGTGGGTCCTCATCAATGTCCAAGGTGAATGTGGCATAGGCTTGCGAGGGACAAAGAAGGGTGATCTCCAGGGCATGATGCGGAAAGTCTGATGTTTTCAGGCAGCAGCAAATGGAGGAGTGGAAAGCGCCAGACTCGTTTTCACCACCAATTCGGTATCAGCTACATGAGGATGAACACTAGCCCCTAATCCATAGACTCAGACAGTACCAATGTATGACAAGTGAGTGTCCATGAATGTCGGGGAACAGACTTAGTGGCACTGGTGCTGAGAGGGGATGCAGTCTGCGATGATGCCGGTACACGGATATGAACTCCGCCATCACTAAATCAAGACTCTGTGACCTACTGGACCGCAGTGTAGGCCAGAGGCAGCGGTCAGCAATGGCCCACAGCCACCTGTCATTGGCTCGCGATGCACAGAGTTAGTGACACCAGGGCAGTTGTCGGTAGTGTTCGATCACCTCCGTAACGATGATCCTGTTGCCTCCGGACTGCAATGCGTCATCCTCATACACCTCTCCTTGGGTGCCTTTGAATAATCAATGTTCAGTTTGTGGTACTGTAAAAATTGGAACCGTGTAGGTGGCATGGTCCCACCATGCCAAGTTTGGTATCAGCCACCGTGTCAGTATGGAAGGAGAATATGGACTGGTGTATGTTCAGGGAGAAGACTGTGTATGTGGCCCGTGGTAAGCCGGGGGCATGGGGTAGAATCTGGGGGCAATGGAATGCGTATCGCGGGGGTATCTGTACGCCCCCCCTGGTGGACACCGATATCGCCATGTCCCCCTGACCCCTGATGGTTCCCGGCACCTTTTGGAATAACTACATATGGACGTTCATCTCCCTTGACCCCCCCCCCCGTCCCCAGCCTCCCGGTACTCCTTCCTTTTGCCGGCTGCTTAATGGTCTGCACTGGAGTTCCCCGGAGGAAGCCTGACCCGCACTGTTTGCCCTTATGCCTCGCCTTTTGTTTTTCTTTTAGTTTTTGTGTCTGTTGGACTTAAGTCTCCTGTTCCTTTAGAACTATCCGGAGCCACTACGGGGCTGCGCCCCGGGACTTGACTGCAGCCATGATAAATGTATATTTCATTCTGTACCTAGCGGCCGGCCCTGGTGGTTGTAGGCCCGTGCTTGTAACCGAATTATTGTTCAATAAAAATTTAAAAAAAAAAAAAAAAAAGTTTGGTATCAGCGAACCGCTAATGAACAACGCAGTATGTATGAGTGTTTTCGTCATGTTTCACTAATGAATTCACCCTGCATACGATGCCACATATTGTACCCTTTAGGTTCCATTTTAGTACAGTAGCCATTTTGTGGTTGCCCTCACATAGACTGCGCACTAAGGCCATGCCCAGGCCTAAAGGACACGTACACCTTCTGTGACTTCTCTCTGACCTGTGCAAACCGACTCCGCTGCCCGAGGTCAAACCTGTCCGGCCGGTTCCTTTCTCGCGGCCTAATGTGATTAGCATCAGGGCTTGACCCATCATAAAGCCCCTGTTCGCACACGATCCCTGACTAAGCTGTTTTCACACCTGACTCTGTTTCCTACTTTATGGCTTGTTTTACGAGCAGGAGGTGCCCGTTTTATTGGGGTCTGCTGTTATCTGATGAGGGTTCTGAGCCTTGCGGGGTAAAATGACTGCATGCTTAATGAACTGAAATGTGGGATTGTCATTATGGCTCTGCTGTTCCTTTGAAACTAAAATATGTGAATGACCACTTGTAAAACAGGGGCGGTGTTGCCCCCAAAGCGTAATTTTGTGTATATAAGTAAAGACTGGTTTTTGGTTCAGGAGCAGTCTCCTGAGAACATACATCGTGTTGTACTTCTCGGATATCTGTGATTGGTCTGCAGCCAATAAAGACGATCTTTGATTTCACCTAGAAGACTCTGTGTTTCTGTGGGTCTGAAACAGGAAGAATCCGAAGTCTTAGGGTGTGTTCCCCTGCACCGCTGGGTTCTAAAAACCCGGTACTTCAGTTGGCGCCCAACTCGGGGCGATTTCAGTGGTACCGGTCCAAGCCAGAGGTTCGTGAGGAGCTTCGTGTAGAAATTCTGGAGGAAGGCCGCCACTTCATCGACCCCTGCATGTCGACGTGGTCCGAAAGTCTTTTCTGCGAGGTTCTCCGCGTCCCGACGGCTACTAAGGACTGCTGCCCTGATTAATCGCCCTGTTTTGGACCCTTGACGATTTGGTAGAGCGAAACAATTGAGAGAGTCTTCTGGTGCAGTCATCGATACCTCAGTTAAGTATAAGTGGAGCGTCTCCCAGTTTGTTTGGTATCCTTCGGGATTTTGGTATCCTTCGGGATCGCTTTGATTTGGGTCTTGCAAGTGCCAAAGCCAGAGGACTCGTGTATTCACGAGACTATCGTATTCGATAATCCTTTGAAGTTTGAAACTAGACTAGTGAGCAAAGATGCCTGGTTCTAGTATATTTGGAAATTTGTTTTGTTTTGGTTGTAAAAGGGACTCCCGATTGGAGGATTCGTGTCCGGTTCCTCCAATTGGAACTCCAACTTATGAGCTTTATGTGAAACATGGCGTGGGCCCCATTACGTATAATGAAGTATGGGTCCAATACACCAGAAAGGATGGTGTTTTAAAATGGCCCCAAAATGGTAGTTTCGACACAGAGATCCTAGATAATTTAGAAGTTAAATTGTTCAAGAAGAAAGCCCGGCCGGCGATGTTTGATTCCTTCCGCCTATGGCGAAAGGAAGCCAAACAAAAAGAAATTAATTTAGCAGAGAAAAATAAAAGAGAGAGAGGTATGTCAATCATGCAAGCCGCTTTGCAGTTTAAGGATAATGAAGAGGACCGAATGGATGAGCAGTTGCATAGGCAACGCAAACTAGTCATTGATAAATGTTATCCAGTTTTGCCACCCCTTCAACGAGATGAGTCAAAAGAGAAAGAGAAAGATTCCCTAATGTCCCATTTGCTAAGTTCGCCACCCCCTTATGCGCAAAATGCTACAGCGCCTCCACAGCTGTAAATGTGCAGCCTCCAGTTAATGCGCAGCACGTTTTCCCGCAGCCGCCAGCTCCTCCTCAGCCGGCTCCTGTCCTGGTAGCACAGCCTTCCCAAGGACCGCCGATTTTGCAACCTACCACTTCTGCGCCCCTTGCGACTTTCCCTAGCACATCAGCTGCCTCTCTGGGTGCCCTACCTGCTGCTACCCCTGTATCTATGTCTACACCCGTTTTCCTTCCCTCTGTTTTTCCCCCGGTTCTTGCCTCGACTTCTCCTTCTGCAAGACAACGACTAGCTAGTGCAGTCACTAGTCTTATATCACCCCTCTTTGGGTCGTCTACTACGACCCCTGGTCCACAACGTAAGCAGTTACGTAGTCAAATACCTGGTTCTAGAGAGAAAGAAGAACTGGACCGCATGGCACGTAGATGGATTGTTTATCCTTCTAGGTATGATGTAGAATCTGTTGTTAATGTTTTTCATCAGTGGGAAGCACCACAGCAGCGGTACGTTTTCGAGAAAATGTGTGAAATTCTATGTGAGGAATTGGAAGATAATGATGTAGACTCCAGTCCGCAGGAGTTGTGTCAAGTGCGATTTGAATTTGGAAAAGGTACGATTGTGGGTTCTGATGTTGAGAAAGCAGTTGCGACACTGCTGTCTTTCAGGAATGGGGATTGTCAGCAAAAGTTGTTTGGACAGGAATTCCCTGAAGGGAAACAGGTAAAAGTGCGACAATATCCAATGCGTGAGGTTCCTCCAGTTTGGAGACCTGGTGATGCGAATGCTGTTCCTCCTGTTTTGCCACATTTTCAGCGTGTTTGGGTACATGTTCCCTGGAAACGATCTGAAGTATTAGCCCTTAAACAGACATTGCCTGACCCCCGTAAGAACCCTGCAGGATATTATAAGGAGTTATCGCAGACTGCAGAATCGTGTGTCATGAACCTGGCAGACATAGATATGTTGTTCGTTAATGTTGTTCCACAGCCTTTGTGGGGATTGATTCGTAATGCAGATCATGCTGCAGAATTGGGTGACACATGGGCTAATATCCTTAATGCGGACAATAGACAGGTCGGTGGTGCCAAGCCTGAGCCTGTGGTAGCAGAACTCCCAGGTAGGATAATTAATTATATGAAAACTTTAATGCCCGCAATACGTGTAAATTGGGATAAATTATCCGCGTGCAAACAGAAGAAAGATGAAACAGTGTCCGATTTCTTCACTAGGTTTGAAGAAACATTTATCAACCACAGTGGTCAGGACATGAGTACAGAAGGTGGCCAACGGTTATTTGTCGATAAATTTGTACATAATTTGCTTCCAGAGTTGTGTAAGAAATTAAAAAATTCGGAGAGTTCTTGGGCCGTTTCCTCTTCAGCACAAATACAGACTACTGCACAATATTATGAGAATAGGGATAAAGATGAGAAGGATAGAACAGATAAGAAAACGAAAGAGTTGAAAACGAAGGTTCTTTTACAGCAGGCTTATCCGCCACGTGCAGGTCAGAATAATTATAGGCAAACCCAGGGTATCTATCAGCAACCCCAACAGTTCCAGAATAATCAGCAAATGTATGGGTATTATCAACCACGTGTCCCTATCGGTCCCAATCAATGTTCATATTGCAAGGAGGAGGGTCACTTTAAAAATAATTGTCTTAGATTGTTGCAGCGCACAAATAATGCTTATGGCGCAAGAGGTAGAGGTGGCCAGCAAGCCCCAAGAGGTAGAGGGCATGGAAATGTTCCCCAGAATGCGCGTCCTCTTCCGCCTCAAAATACGATGAATAGTTTTGATCAGCAAGCCAATGCGACTGGCAAGACAGCGCAGTACTATAATAATGACTACTATGCAGAAGATGATAATACGGAAGGGAATGATTACTAGGACAGCCGTAGGCAGAGAGAGGGAGTTGTTTCAGTGCCAGTGGACCAGAGCGGACCGTATGTTAAGGTGACTACAGCGGGTGTAACAGAGCCCTTTCTGCTGGACACTGGTGCTGCAAAGAGTTCTATTATGCGCTCCAAACTCCCTGGCGCGCCTTTGTCTGGCGAAATGAATGTTTCCGTAGGTTTTTCTGGCGCCCCGGTTAGGAACCCGATCTCAAGTCCTATGGCCCTTTCTGTTGGACCTTGTGAGCTGAAAGCACCCCTCATCCTGACGACAGGATGTAATGAAAACTTGTTAGGATTGGACCTGTTGAAGAGATTACATGCAACATTATATTGTCCCCCCTCAGGAGTACAACTTACGCTGGGTAAGGAAGTGATTTCTCCCATGTATTTGTCAAAGACTGAACTACCAGCTGAATTGTCATCTCTTCCTGATGCCCTGTGGGCCACTGGCCCTAATGATGTGGGCCTTTTGGAAATACCACCGTATGTTGTCACTTTAAAAGCCAATGTTAAATTGCCCCGCATTCCCCAGTACAAGATCTCTAAGGAAGGTGAAAAAGCGTTGTTAGCAATTATCTATGATTTAATTGAGAAGGATGTCATTGAAGAGACAAGAGCCAACGTTTGCAATAGTCCAGTTCTGCCTGTTTTGAAACGTACTGACCCTTCGCAGCCACCTGTTTATAGATTTGTGATCGACCTTAGAGAGGTCAATAAGGTAGTTGTGCCACAGTTTCCAGTGGTCCCTGATATAACCGCCTTGTTGACTATGATCCCAGTTTCCGCTGCTTGGTTCTCAGTAATTGATTTAAAGAATGCTTTCTTTAGTATCCCGATTGCAGAGGAGAGCAGGGATATTTTTGGCTTCTGTTTAGGAGGTCGAAGTTTCCGTTTTAAACGTGCTCCACAGGGCTACTGTGAAAGCCCATCAATATACAGTCAGGCTTTAAAAGCACAGCTTGATGCCCTTGTTTTACCTGAAGGTGCTACCCTTATCCAGTATGTTGACGATTTACTAATCGCCGCAGATACTGAAGAGATTTGTAAAAGAGCTACATCATCATTGTTGCGTCATTTGTCTACCTTCCATCACAAAGTGTCTCTCTCTAAGCTGCAATATTGTCGACAAGAAGTGACCTATTTAGGTCATCTCTTCTCGAAGGAGGGAAGAAAGCTGACCCCAGAAAGAATCCAAGCCATTGCACAATTAAGCGTGCCAAAGACAAAGAGAGAAGTGCGTGCTTTCCTGGGCATTACTTCATATTGTAGGCACTGGATCCCGAGTTTTTCTTTATTGGCAAAACCATTGTTAGCATTAACATATAAGGATATACCAAATCCTGTCCCATGGTCTGAAGAGTGTCAGAAAAGTTTTGTGGAATTACGTAAGGCATTATGTTCAGCTCCTGTGTTGGGTACCCCCGATTATAGTAAGCCTTTTACCTTGTATGTTTATGAAAGGGACGGTTGTGCATTGTCAGTACTGACACAGCCTTTTGGAGACAGACCGCGCCCATGCGCGTATTTTTCATCGACTTTGGACCCTGTAGGGAGGGCATTGCCAAGTTGTTTAAGAACTACAGCGGCAGCAGCTGCGTCTATTCGACAGTCTGCTGGACTAGTGATGAATAACACATTGATAGTAATGGTTCCTCATGCAGTGGAAACATTGTTAAACAGGACCAAGACACAGCATTTAACTAATGCTCGATTTTCAAGTTACAAGTTGACGCTGCTAGCGAGTCATGTGCACAGAAAGAGGTGCAATACGTTGAATCCAGCCACATTATTGCCAATTTCAGCAGACACAGATGAGGTTGAACAGCATGATTGTCTGTTCAGAACAGAAGAAGAAACAAAAGGGAGAGTGGATCTTAAAGATACTCCCCTGGTTGAATGTGATGGTACCTTATGGGTGGATGGTTCATGCTTCAAGCTTCCGAATGGTGATACGACTGCTGCGTATGCTGTCACGACTCTGCACATGATTGTTGAAACTGCACGCATACCACATAATTCGGCTCAAGCAGCAGAATTAATTGCACTTACAAGAGCATGCGTGTTGTCGAAAGGAATGAAAGTGAACATATATACTGACAGTCAGTACGCTTTTGGTGTGGCCCATAGTTTTGTGCGTTTGTGGAAAGAACGTGGGTTCCTGACTTCGCATGGAGCTAAGATTCAGAATGGTCAGTTAGTAAATGATCTCCTTGAGTCGCTGACCTTGCCATTACACGTTGCGATTGTGAAATGCAGCGCACACAAGAAGGTTACCGATGATGTTGGGCGTGGTAATGCATTTGCTGACGAAACCGCGAAAGAAACAGCAAAAGATGTGACAACCCGAATGTATGTTGCAGGCCCTGCAAGATGGGTTGGTGATGTTGGAATGTGTGAAGACACGATAGAGAGTGTGAAGTGCCTTCAAGCTGAAGCTACAGAGAAAGAATTAAGTATGTGGAAAGAGAGTAAGGGTAAATTAGATGAAAACGGTTGTTGGATTGATTTGTCAGAACACCGGCGATGGTTGTTACCTGATGCATATGTGCTTCCAGTGGTTACGATGGTGCATGGAATGGCACATATCAGTGTGAAAGGCATTTGTAAGTTGTTGGCTCCAGTATGGCAGAATGCTGGAATCCCTAAATGTGCAGAGAATGTAGTCAAAAATTGGATGGTATGTCTGAAATACAATCCTGGTAGGGGAACCCCAACTCCACCTGGTCATTTTGCGCCTCCATCATATCCTTTTGAAGTTCTGCAACTAGACTTCATCCACATGGAAAGATGCAACAATTTGAAATATGTACTGGTTGTTGTTTGTGCCTTTTCAAAGTGGATAGAAGCATATCCCCTAAAAGACAATACTGCCTTATCCACAGCTAAAGCCTTAGGTAAAGAATTTTTTCCTAGGTTCGGAATGCCAAGGATGGTATGGAGTGATAACGGGAGTGAATTTGTAGGCCGAGTGATGAAGAATGTGTGTGAGGGACTAGGCATTAAGCAAAAGTTTCACGCTGCAAATCACCCCCAATCAGCTGGATTAGTAGAGTGCTACAATGGCACCTTGAAGCTTAAGTTGGACAAAATTCAGGCGAGCTCCGGTCTTAAATGGCCTGACGCTCTGCCCTTAGCACTCCTATCAACAAGAATGACTGTGCATTCGCGAGTGGGACTTAGTCCATATGAGATAGTGTTTGGCCGTCCGGCCAATGTGTGGGGAGTGCCAAGGCCGACAAAGTTCAGTGAAATCGAATATCCAGTACTGCTTGATTACCTGTATGAATTGACGGCTAAATTGCGTGTCTTACACCAACAGGTTCACTATACTCTGCCCCAGGCCTCTGAAGCTCCAGGACACCCTATTAATCCTGGAACGTGGGTGCTAGTTAAAAATTTTCAACGTACAAAGAATGATGAGCCCCGTTGGATCGGCCCCCACCTAGTCCTGCTGTCGACAAGATCAGCAGTTCGAGTGAAAGGGAAAAAGAATTGGATTCACGGCATACACTGTAAGAGGATCCCTTTGCCCCTACCGTATGATCGGTGGGTCCAGGAGGGGATCGCTGACTCTGAGGCTGAGACTGTGCCTCGTTTTGTGCCTTTTAGCGATGCACGTGTAAAGGGGAGAAATACAGAGCGAGAAAGTGACGACATTCTGCAGGAAGCTATATCGCCATCAATTCGATTGGATACCCCAGAGCCTGAACTTTTGTTTCAAGACCAGACAGTGCCTGGCAGAAATAGGTATAATTTGAGGCCAAGAACTATGGACAAATAAAAATTCTTTTTCTTTGATATCTTCAAAAAGTGCAGCTCTCTCACCTGAAAAACCTTTTGACTTTTGTTTTTCGAACCACCATCCGGGTTCAGCTGCAGGGTCGCGGTGCCAAGACTTTGGGGTACAAGCCGAAGACGTTAGGTCAACGGTTCTGGTTGGTCTAGGGCGTTCCCTGAACTGACAGGTGTACTCCTTAGCAGAAGATACTCACCCGCCGCGAGCAGCCCGATTAGAGGATGGAGTTTTTCAGGATGAAGAGGACCACCGAGGAAATAAATTTCAAGAGCAGAATATGTAAAATAATGAATAGCAAATGTTTTATAGTATTGTGTCTGTTCGTGCTCTCTAGCATAATGATGTTTTCTGTAGGTTGTGTATTATTGTCTTTCCAAGTGTCATTTGCACCCACTGTACAGCCCACACCTCTTCCTACTGTTTCCCAACACTCTTTTCACCCTCTGCCAGAACACGAACAAGCTAGACGTGCTGAATTTGTAAACAATTCGTTCATCCAACTCCTGCACCAGCACCAACTAGTTATGAATACAACGAACTGCTGGGTGTGTGGTTTGATGCCGCACACCATTAATAAGGGCATCCCATATCTAGTACTGCCATTCAGCTACAATGGTTCATCATGGGCATTCCAGACCATGTTTCTTTTTGCGCTTGAAACCTACTCCCAGCGACCACCGCGTTTCATTAGACCTAACTCGAATAATAAAGCCTTGATGAAGGGAGTTGCAGATATGAGTAGAGATATCGATGCATATACATCTATTACCAAGGATGAGTTGCGAGCTTATGTAGGCTGGAACGCGACTGGGTATAGCATCAGTTTGGGTGAAAAACAGCGCAAAAGTTCATCCCCGATTTGGGTCGTGCCCCACATAGGTCGGTTCTGTCTACAAGGTAATGGTCAGAATCCAAGAGCTCAGCTAGGGAGGAGTAACTGTACTGAGACATACACTTTTCCATCACAGTTTTCCCCTGCGTTTTTGGCTGCCAAGGGTACATACTTTGTCTGCAATGATCGAGCATATACATGGTTGCCCCCTGATTTCTCGGGCACATGTTATGTTGCGAATTTGCTGCCGCCAACATTTACTGCCGCCTCTGATTACCACAAGACCAGAGTTGTGAGAGGTGTTGTTAGTAAGGAAGATACTGCCGGTCAGGAAGCGGGAGATTTCTTCCTGGGTTTCCTGCCATTTTGGGGACCAATGGTCAATAGTCGGAACCTGAGACAACTGACCCGTGTAGTTGAATCCACTGTTAATGTAACGGCCGGTGCCCTTGGTAACTTGACAGCTGAGCTTCAAGCGGATCGCCTGATGACGTTGCAGAACCGTATGGTTCTAGACGTCATACTTGCAGACCGTGGTGGGGTATGCAAGGTCATCCAATCAAGCTGTTGTATTTTCATACCAGATAACGCTCCGACAGTCTACCAGGCCATTTCCAAACTGCATAAGATTTCCGAATCCATTCACGTGGATAAAGGAGATTGGTCACTGATGGGGTGGTTCTGGGGACTGATACCAGCTTGGGGATGGAAGATTCTAATAGTCATTGGGATGATTTTAGCCATCCTTTTTCTGTTCTGTTTATGTATACAGTGTGCCCCTGTAATGTGTAGCCTCTGTGTTACATCATGTGTAAGGAAACCTATATCAAAGGACGAGCTAAGCAATAGGATGATGCTACAGCAACATCTCCATGACTTTATGAATGTAGACTTGGACTCAGATTAGTGTAGTTCTTGCCTATGTAAGGGCAAAAGGAGGGTCTGTGGTACTGTAAAAATCGGAACCGTGTAGGTGGCATGGTCCCACCATGCCAAGTTTGGTATCAGCGAACCGCAAATGAACAACGCGGTATGTATGAGTGTTTTCGTCATGTTTCACTAATGAATTCACCCTGCATACGATGCCACATATCGTACCCTTTAGGTTCCATTTTAGTACAGCAGCCATTTTGTGGTTGCCCTCACATAGGCTGCGCACTAAGGCCATGCCCAGGCCTAAAGGACACGTACACCTTCTGTGACTTCTCTCTGACCTGTGCAAACCGACTCCGCTGCCCGAGGTCAAACCTGTCCGGCCGGTTCCTTTCTCGCGGCCTAATGTGATTAGCATCAGGGCTCGACCCATCATAAAGCCCCTGTTCGCACACGATCCCTGACTAAGCTGTTTTCACACCTGACTCTGTTTCCTACTTTATGGCTTGTTTTACGAGCAGGAGGTGCCCGTTTTATTGGGGTCTGCTGTTATCTGATGAGGGTTCTGAGCCTTGCGGGGTAAAATGACTGCATGCTTAATGAACTGAAATGTGGGATTGTCATTATGGCTCTGCTGTTCCTTTGAAACTAAAATATGTGAATGACCACTTGTAAAACAGGGGCGGTGTTGCCCCCAAAGCGTAATTTTGTGTATATAAGTAAAGACTGTTTTTTGGTTCAGGAGCAGTCTCCTGAGAACATACATCGTGTTGTACTTCTCGGATATCTGTGATTGGTCTGCAGCCAATAAAGACAATCTTTGATTTCACCTAGAAGACTCTGTGTTTCTGTGGGTCTGAAACAGGAAGAATCCGAAGTCTTAGGGTGTGTTCCCCTGCACCGCTGGGTTCTAAAAACCCGGTACTTCAAGTTCCAATTCTGTGACCTACTCGTGCGCAGCGTAGGACGAGGCCAGTAATCCGCGTAGGCCCACAGACACGTGTGGTTGTAATGCTATGCACAGACTTGGTGACACCACATCGAAGGGAGAATAGTGACATGAACTCTGCCTTAAATAATGTTTACTGCCATGGTGTAATCCAGACTCAGTTCCAAATGTGTGACCTACTTGACCGTGGTGTAGGCCGAAAGCGGCGGTAGATTACGTCAACGAGAAAGGACTAAAGCAGTCTTCTGTCGTGGAGCCCATGATGGTCTGAGGAGGCTGCCAAGTTTGCGGGCCTCGGGCTTGGAGCTTGTGCCTGCATGTGGTGGGCCCTCCGTGAAATACGCCAGTGTCGGCAGGTGATCAGTGTGGCCTGGCTGCGCAGGGGCGGGCCTGACGGGTTTGGGGTCCAGCGGTCCGGGGTACGGCATGCACACAGGATCGCAGGCAACTCTGCTCATGAGGACGGTGTCGGCTTCGTAGCGTGGTGAGCGGCGCCACCCTGGCAGAGACGTTGGGCTTTCCGGAACTGGACCACACCCAGGGCTACATGCTTTTTATTCACACCCCTACACTGGCCAGGCGCACGCCTGGCCATCCCACTCTGCTCACACTTACAGGGGGGACGTAACAGGCAACATTTCCGCAAACTCCCCCACTGGCCAGAGTGACATGGTTGCGTCCACTGTCCAATACACTCCATACACCAGCGGTGTATATCGCCATGGATATGGGTGTGTTCTGCATACTGCGGTCTGTCCAGAACATCTCTGCCACTCTTGGCATTGTGTAGTTTCCCAATCATGGTTCTCCTGCATCCTTCACACATGCCTGGTTGCCACCTCTTCCTACAATCGGCTATTGTGTGGCTGAGGTGCCATGCCATTAAGGGTTCATGTTCACAGCTTGCCCAGGTCACCATTGTGAGTTGTCCTGTCGTGTCTGGTGGATGGGCATGTTGTTTTGCATGTTGGTTTTGTTTTTGTGATGTGTGCATTGCCAGAGTTGTGAGTTGCATGGTTATGGAGTTGAGGTGAGTGGGGTGTTCATTTTGAACTTGCCAGGGGGCTGTGCATTTCCCTTGGTGCCTTCCTGGGGACGTTGGTTGCTGATGGACTGTCGGAGGATGGAGGAATCGTGCACAGTGGCTGGGTATTTGGAGGCGTGATTCCACGGTGTTCGGTTGTTGCCTGCACATTGATGTGAGATGTGTGCTTTCAGTTCTGGTGATTGTGTGGTGTGTCGGCAGGGGGCACAGCTATGACATGTGTGCTGTGTATTGCCCACAACATGTGCGCATCCAGCTATGGCGTATGGTCCTTGCTTGGTCTCCAGCAGATCCTGTGCATTGTGTTGGACCTATTGGGACTGGGGTACCAGGCTGTGGTGATGTCCAGGACAGGTGTGAGTGACTTGGATGTGGCTGGCTCTGTGACTCCTCTGACTGTGGCGGGTGTTGGTTGGGGGGTACCAGGGGCCTTCAGGTGCAGCACAGCCAGCAGCTTTGTGTGGGGTGGGATGTTGGTTGTCCGCTGTGTTGGTGCCGTCGGCCTGTTGGGCGTTGTTGGTCATGATGCATGCGATGGTTGTCCTTTTGAGCCCGTATTGGGCAATGACATTGTCAGGTGTTGGGTCTGTGAGGCTGGTGTGTTTCCTGGGCGTCCGCTGTCTTTGTCTACGCTGCCTGTGTGATGGTCCGGGGGGTGTGTGTTCCGGGTGCTGTAATGGGTCCTGGGGTGGTGGTGGTGCATGTTGTGGCCCTCTTGGGTGTCCGGGCCGCATGACCAGTGGCTCCATAGCATCTGCTGCCCTTCCGATGGGGATGTGGGCTGTGCTCCCTTTTGTGGTGCAGGCTGCAGTCCGACTTAGCACCTGGTCAGAGCAGGTGTTCTTTTCCTGCTGCTAACGGGCCTTATTGCCTGTTTTGTGTTCTTATCGCAGTTCTGGCTGTTTGTTGTGAATGTTGTGGAGTTGTGGTGTTGCGGCTTTTGGCACGGGAACACCTACACTGCATCTCATTAGCGATAGTAGTGGCGATGTTTTTTGCGGCTGCTATCGCGGGTAAACTGGTGCTGTGGGCTGTTTACACCAGCTTGTGAATGGGGCGATACATTTATCGCAACTTTGGCTGCGATAAAGTGCAGTTAACTCGGCGATAGCTCCTTGTGAATATGCCCCTAAGAGTAGCCTTCAGGAACTCTGACCAGACTATGTAATCATGAAATGTATTTAAGAAATTATTCCTATGGTAATCCATCAATCAATAAATCCAGCGTCATGATGCCTTGTAGATGTGCAAAATACTCATAATATCAAGTGAAAATAAACATCTATGAAATTAAATTAGCAGAAATATTCACGGCTAATCAAGGTTTAAAACTATAATATAAATTGTAAAGACAAATGCTAACATTCTTACAAATGATCAGATCGGGAGATACAATAAAACCAAACATCTTCTCATAATTCCTTTAATCCACATCACACTGAACCTATGGAATACTGACTAACGAAATGTAAATGGATAAATAGTGAGGCAAATTGTAAAATAACCAGGCATTACAGCTGTATTTGTCTAAAAGCTACAATACTTATCGTAAAATCCACGCAAAAGCCTTTCACTGTGCAGGTATGCTATATGACAGCACAGCTGCAAACTTTAAACAAAGTGGCGGTGCAGGGTTAAATGCATTTGTTTTAGATTTTCGTTTAAAAAAAATATTATAAATAAAAGACAGTGATCTGTACAATTTGTTAATCCACTCCCATTCAACCCTATGCTCTTATCAGGCTCTTCTATTTAAGGCCTCGTACCCTGCTTTTTAGGTCTCGCCTGACCCAGCGCATGCGCTGGTCTGGCGAGACATTTTGTGAGGGCTCCAAAAAGTGCTACCAGGCCAGCCTAGAGCTACAGTGCATGTGCACGGGAGCCCGCGCCACACTAGATCGCGATTACTTTCACTTTTGCGGCAGCATCGCCGCTTTGATGTTTGATCGCGATCACTTTCGCGGCCGCTTTGATGTTCTCCGTGAGGCTTCAATAGATTGCAGCAGTTAAAACAAGCATTGGCATAGCCAATAGGTCTCGCTTTTGGGACCTTATAAGTGTTTAGTTATGCAACTGTTGCATGGCTAAACACTTATAAGGTCCCAAAGGCGAGACCTATTGGCTATGCCAATGCTTTATTTAGCACCTAAATTCCGCTTATATTTATTTAAAAAACATTTAAGACATCCAGACAGCATTCCAAATCTTTTGGCATGTTTTCATCTTTTATTTGCTGCTTTACATTTATATTTCAGAAGGGAATAAATATTGCATTTTAATGATTTCCATTATTCCTTCATCCCTTGGTGTGGAATGGGAGTACTGGTCAGGCAGCACCCTACTAACATTTGTGCTTTACCTATATGTTTCCTGTGGCCTAACTTGTCCTCTGCCTTCCTTTACTCTTGCCTTTCCGTCTCGTACTTCTGTCTGCACATCTCCCTCTGCTTGCTTCTGTTGACTTTGGCTGTTTTATCGATGTCCTGCTTTTACACAATGTGCTTCTTTTTTTTGCCTGTCTGTCACCATGTGCTTCTCTCATACCTGCCTGCATCGTTTTTGCTCCCTCTTGCCCTTGGATCTCCTTTCCCTCTTTACCTCAGTGACCTGTCTTTACACTCCGTGCTTCTCTTCCTTGCTCTCCTCCAGGGATCCCTCATGCCCGTCTCTTTTTAATGTTCCCCTTGCCCGGTCAGTCACCCTCTCTTGGCCACCTCTTTTCCTATGTGCTTGCTGGCGCCTCTTACCTGTTAACTACGCGGCCAGGCAGGCACCCCACACAAGCAGTATCCCGACCTTCAGTGTGTGATGAACAGTGCTTGTTGTGAGGCTGCTGTTGGTCCTGAGGGGAGCAGGCAGTGTTGAGTGAGCACC